>NW_026988425.1:68752500-70087500 GCF_030222135.1 Aotus nancymaae | reverse complement strand
TGCAGTATCTATTACTACATTGTCTTTAGAGTATTTCCTTAATACTATAGCATATAAAATAAATGAATGATTTAAGTTGCACAGACCACAGTGACTAAAGGACCTTGCAATGCCTGGAAAATAAAATTTCCTACAGTGTACTATATGTATTTTTTAAAGACCATTCTCAATTTTCCAGGAATTATAGTTTGGAAGAACAAGTAGTCCAGTAGGTTAAATCAGTTGGTTGGGAATTTCAAAGTTCAGTTTCTCACAGCATTAAAACTAGATATTTAGTCTATTTTGCCATAATAAAAATACTACCCATCCCCCACATAATTTGGTCTATTTCAGAAGTTTAAATTAGTGGATATTTGTTAATAAATGTTTAGAGATCTATAGATGACGTTTTATGTACTTACTTGTTCATAACTCAAGTTTAGTCAAGGTCCCAGTTTTTATTATAAGTGGTTATTTAGATAACATTTTCTGATTAAGCTGTCTTACTTTAAAATTACCTTTTTTAAAAAAATTGTAATACTTTATAGGATTTGTAGCCTAAGGACCATTGGACATTTATTACCATTCAGTTAGTGTATCTAAGGTAAAAAAAAAAAAATGTCTAGTAGCAAAAGTTGAATTGGATTAAAAACTCATTTCATCAGCTATTATAATGTTACTATATAATTTTTCTAACTAAAGATTTTGCTTGATAATACACAAGATGGTTTAGCTAGTTACTTTCTACTAAAATGTGAATTCAGTTGTAAGCAAATAAGAATTTTTAAAAATTAGAATTAAAAAAATTTTAAATTAGAATTTTACAGGACAATTGTAATATTCCCTGTCATTTTATTTAATATTAATTATACTAACATAGACAGATATATACTAGTATTAGTTTCGCTATTGTTGATGCCACATTAAGATTTATTTAAACACTAATTGTATTTAAATTGATATGATATTTTATTTTTTATAAATTGGAAATTTTGAATAGAATAGTTTATATTTAATGTTGTATAGAAATACACTTTAAGAATTTAGAAGTAAAACTGTATCAGTTATTAAAGTCAGAATTTTGCATATTCCTTTTCTGTCATTTTAGATTCCAAGTTGGAATCTGGTTCACTAGCTCTTAATACGCATGTTGAAAAAGTGTTCTTTGTTCAAAGTACTTTAAGAAGGGTTGAGTTAAACAAAGTTTAGTATGCTTCTTTACTATAAGATTACTCAAAAGCTGTCATTTTATCAAACCTTTAAGGGGGAAGAGTATACAGTATTTCAAAAGCTTTGTTTGTTCATAAAAACATTTTTACTTTTGTTTACTTTCGCCACATGTATTAACATTTTTTTGAAGAGCATTCCTTTTTCAAACTCTGTAAAAGAAAGCAATTGTTACCACATTTGAAAAATGGCAATTTGATTATGTTTACATGATCAATTAAAGGACAGATGTTCCCCCATACATAAAACAAGTTAGTCAGCTTGCTGTAATTACACCTCCTGTGTCTTTTTAAAATCTCAAATGTTTCAGTTGTTACTTGGGGTTTTTAGGTTGACCAGAGAAAGGGATGTTTGTCATAGATGTATGATTATATATAATCATTATATTCTATCCACAAAATCAGGATCCTGAAAGATTCTACCAAGTAATTCATTGGAAATAGTTCAGGAAGACTGAAAAACAACAACTTGCAAAAAGTTGTGATGCTCTTCAAATGCCATGAAAGATATAATTTATATATTTTTTATGTTTTTGTGAGATAAAATTAGAGATTTTTCATGTTTTTACATACTAAAACAATACTGTTCTGTTTATGCCTCCAGTTGTGAAAATGCAACATTTTAAAACAATGTCTATTGACAAATTGAGGAAGTCAGGCTGTAAAATAACTATTTTACTCCTAGTAAACAGGTAAAGAATAAAAAGGTAAAACATTTGATACAGAATAGACTTTTTTAAACTACAGACTATAAATAAGGTGACTTAGACAAGAAAGATTTGGAGGGCTTCAGAATCTTTCCTAGCTGTTAAAATTGTGTCAAGTATAGCTCTATATCAAGTACCATTACCAAATTTTATTTAAAAGTAATAATTAAGCAGTTAAAGACTTAGAAAGTAGTTTTTTAAATTCCAAATTTCGATGTGGTAAAGTACAAATTAAATATATATTGAAAGTGGACCCTTTAATAAATACCAAATCACTGTATATGTATACTGTCAGATAGGATTATTGTGTGAAAATTATTTGCAACTCTTGCATTTTTCTGAATGAAAATTAATAGTTAATGATTATTTTGTCATTCTTTTGTACAAAAGGACTGCAATCTCAGTAATATGAAAATAGAAGAAACCTTCATACATGCTTCTTGTTGAACCATTTTGACTTAATGAACAAAATCTTAGTTCAATGCACTGTGTAACCACATTACATATCAAAATGAGTCTGTATAAACCTATCATTTCTCCTAATCCAACACAGAAGTCCCAGATTCTGCTACTAAATTTTCTGATCAATAATTATTTTATAATTTGATAAAATTCACATATACTAACTAATACTAACTTTTATTATCTATAAGAAACTAAAATCACTTCAAGTATTTTCTTCACCCACTTTAAATAGCATGATAATCAATATTAGTTTGAAATAACCACATAGCCCACTATCTGTCTGTTTTAGGCAAACAACTATTACATAGAACAGAATAGAATGATGATATTGAATATTCCTCTGCTAATACTCTAGTTTGCCAGTGTCCTCTTTCAGATGCTGCCTTAAATCCCTTTTGGATCTAAGTTAAGTGTAACAAATTTGGAAGTAAATTATGAACAATAAAACTACAGTTTCAGTTCATCCAAGGAATACTACTTATGTACCATGTTTTAGGTTCTCTGATTCTTTTAACACATCTAAGATAAGCTTTTTTTTTTTAAATCTTTTAATTTTTTTGAGACAGAGTACTCACTCTGTTGCCCAGGCTGGAGTGCAGTGGCACAGTCTTGGCTCGCAGCAACCTCTGCCTTCCGAGTTCAAGTGATTCTCCTGGCTCGTCCTCCCGAATAGCTGGGATTACAGGTGCCTGCCACCATGCCTGGCTAATTTTTGTATTTTTAGTAGAGACAGGGTTTTACCATGTTGGCCAGGCTGGTCTTGAACTCCTGACCTCAAGTGATCTGCCTGCCTCTGCCTCCCAAAGTGCTGGGATTACAGGTGTGAGCCACTACACCTGGCCGACTTGGCTTTGTTAAAAGCGTAACAACTGCGTCATACTCTTGACTCAAATTGAGTTTGCAGACAGCTTAGCTATTTTCCCCATGATACTCACAAGCCAGTCCTACTTTATCTAGTACTTGTATAGTCTTACTTAAAAACAAAACAAAACCCCTCACATGCAGAACTGTCTTCCATCCACCCATGTTTCCTTCTGTCTTTCTCAGACTTAGCCAAACCAATTACAATAAATATCTAGTGAATGATATCCCGAAGGTTGTGAGATGAGAGCGTGATTACTATGTTGACAACTCAAGTTGGGAAGGATATCATTTGATGAGCTCAGTTTTAAACCTGCTTCAGTTGCTGGTGGTGATGTCTAAATAGAGATGTTATAAAGGCAGTTAGAGATATGGGTATGGACAGAGGAT
This sequence comes from Aotus nancymaae, assembly GCF_030222135.1. Taxonomy (NCBI): domain Eukaryota; kingdom Metazoa; phylum Chordata; class Mammalia; order Primates; family Aotidae; genus Aotus; species Aotus nancymaae. The sequence goes on along the minus strand of NW_026988425.1, from coordinate 70,083,872 downwards.
AAAAAGTCAAATGTACAGAGAGATTTGTGATTTTAGGTGGTAATTAAAACTGTCAGAGTGTTTTGTATGGAGATGAAGCAGCTGTGGGAGGTGCTATTGCTTTCTCATATAAACTCAAGCAGAAACTATTCACAGTGTCTTTAGCCCTTTCAGTAGTATGTACTTTTTAATCTAACTGACATCTAAGAACCTTTGAAGGACCTTTTAAGGGAAGTTTAGAGGATTTGTGAAATAATAAGTTTTATATTTGTGTTTTTTGAATTATTCATTCTAAGATTTATTCATTTATTAATCCTTGAGATTCATAGTATTGAAAAGAGTGATACTGATTTTGTGTTTGGCATGCATCATTTTAGCTGTTTATAAAATATCTAACTTATTTTTAAAAATTAATTAAAGCACATATTCTACTTCAGCAGTTAATAAAACTTGAACCATCTCCAGTTAAATGGATTAATTAATGGGTACTGGGAAACTATAAGGTAACAAATACCATTAAATAAAACATTCATTTTCTTTCATTTAGGATACAAGAAATTGAGAACATGTTGCTTCCAGTGGTGGGAACTGAGTGGCTGGAGGCAGGGTGTGTAGGTGGTGGGTTGCCTTTTCATAATGTATCCTTTTGTGCTATTCAAATTTTGAACCATGGAATGATTTTACCTTGGGAACAGATCAAAGAAATTTAAATTTTGAAAATTGCTTCATTTACTTTACACATGAGATTGTATTTAATGGTAGAAAATATTGACACTCGAAGTTAGAAGTCATGATTTCACATCCTGTTTCATCATTTTTTGGACAGCTGGCCTTTCACTTCTTTGAATTACAGATTCTCATTTGAAAAAGAAGCTGATGGTAGTTGACCTGCTTACCATACGGGATAATTATGAGTTATTTCATTCAGCAAATATATCTGTGAGGCATATATTCTGCTAAGTGTGATATGAGACATATTTCCAGTCCTTGGAGGATTTATTTTTAAGTGTAGAAGTAGACAAAATTTCAACCTATTGTGATGTTACAGATAAATATGCTGTGAAGATACATAGACATAGGAGCCACAGCGTCAGCTTGGGAGAGTGGATGGATTGATGTTAGAGTGGTCCTCCTGGAAGACACGGACATTTATTTGAGTTAAGTTTTGAAGAATGAGTTGGTTGGGAGAGGATGAGGAGAGAAGACATTTTATTCAGAATAAGCAACATCTCCAGCCCTATCTCATTTTATGTGTGTTTCTGGGTAAAACAATTTTGTTTTATTTTAAGTTTTGTTAGGAGAGGATACTGTAGGAGGTTCTTCCTTAATTTTGCTGACTGTCAAAATCTTGTCTATAATTATCAAGAAGTTTGGGAATAGTGGAAAATCTCACTTAGGACTTTATAGTGACCACAAGGATTAGTGGAAAATGACTAAAACTCACTGAATTTTAACTACATACATTTTATTTTATAGACTATGAGCATTAAATCATCAGCTCCTGATGTCAACCTTAGTTCTTCCATACTAAGGAACTCGTGAGAATTCTAAATTAATGTGGTTGACTTGCATTTTTCTAATTGAGTAGACTGACTTTTTTCTTCTGTATCGTAGTAAGTGGATACACTTTTCCTGGTGCCATATTGTTTCCTTTGAAGCACAATGAAACTTCTTATCCTCCCATAATGGTCTATAGACTTAATATCTAGCTACATAGTTCCCACTCTCCATTAAGTTGCCATTTATAGGCCTTGATATTTTATTATTTAACACCTAATATCCTGTAAGTTACAGAAGTACTTTGAAAATGTGATGTAGATAGAAGGTAATATTATTTATTCTGGATATAATCCTCTAGTTGCCACCATGATTATTAAAAACAAAGTGGTGTGGTTTTTTTGTTTATTTGCTTTTTGTTTTGAGACAGAGTTTTACTTTTATTGCCCAGGCTGGAGTGCAGTGGTGCTATCTTGGCTCACTGCAACCTCTGCCTCCTGGGTTCAATAGATTGTCCTGCCTCCCAAGTAGCTGGGATTACAGGCATGCACTACCACGCCTGGCTAATTTTGTTTTAGTAGAGATGGAGTTTCTCCATGTTGGTCACACTGGTCTTGAACTCCTGACTTCAGGCAATCCACCCACCTTAGCCTCCCAAAGTGCTGGAATTACAGGTGTGACCTACCGTACCTGATCAAAAGCTAAAACAAATTTGCACTATTTTAGGTTTAAGTGTGAAATGTAGACTTTTACACAAAATTTATATGGAGCATTTTTTTTAATATAGTGGAAAACATAAAACTGGGGATTATATAGGTAATTTAATCTTTACTTCATGTTTATTTGTAGATAGGGAAAAATAAGAGTTACTTCAATTTCTAAATGATTTGTTTAGAATGAATTAGTCCAAAGTAGAAAAGCATTATTTCTGTACTTACAGAACAGTCTTTGCTGTTAGTGACTGTCACTCTAGATATTTTGGCTTCAAGTAACAGAAAACAAAACTGTATGTGGCTTAAACTATAATGATATTTATTATCTCCTACAATAAGAAAACTAGAAGCCCTATCCTTTTAGGGTTGGTTGATTCAGTAATTCAATATTATCATCAAAGACTGCAGTCCTCTGACAAGATTGACCTGTCTTTTTAGGCAGGATTTCCTCATGATCCTAAGGTGCCTGACACAAGTGGCAGGTGTAACACAGAAGTGACAATGTCCGAGTGAGAAAATGGATTATATCCTATTTAGGAGCAATGACAACCTTCTCAGAACCCCCAGCAGATGTCTCTTATCTAACTTTGGCCAAAATTGGGTCATTTGCACATGCCTAAACTATTGCTTGGAAAAGGAAGTAAAATCATTGTGATCGGTTTCTTCCTTTAGTGACATGGTAAAAGCCCCATGAAGCTGCGTACATCAACCATACCTTGGTTTTCTGTTGAAACTCCTCTCTATAACCCTGATGTGACAGGCAAGCAGTCCAAACCCACGCCATCTTGGCCCCTGCGACATATAATAAGTAACTAAGGTCTGTAATTTCCACCCACCCAGGCAATGTGTAAACTAATGCTTATCTTGACTTCTGTGACCCACTTAAGTAACAATGGGAATGTCCGAAGCCCCTTACCCTCATCTCCACCCAGGAGATGATTTACAGAATGTCCAAAGTCCACTGGCCCTCGGAATGTCTGAAGCCTCTCACCCCCATCCCTCACCCCTCACCCTCACCCCCAGGTGGTTTACAGGCATAAAATGTCTTGACACCCTCCTTTCAGGGCCACGGGTTGGAGAGACACGAGTCCTCCATGGCCGCCGACAATAAAGACCCTGCAATTTGGCATACTTTTGTCTTGGTGTTGACTTTCTATGCTCACTCCAGTACAACACTTTGAAGGGCATGACTTCTTGGCTGATCACAAACAAAACTGGATTCTGTTGGCAAGTAAGAAATGGAGGAATGGTTGCTGGGTAGGTAACAATGCCTGCTGTAATTGAACACATTTAGACTTTTATGTTCAAATGTTTGAGAATTACTTAAATTAGTAGCTAAGGATATGGAATTTAACAGCTCTTTGGCACTTAACAGATGTGAGAACTTGGACAAGGTACTGAAGCTCCATTAATTTTGATTTAGTAGTTACTAAAATGAGAGAATAATACTAGTATCTATTTGGTTTGTTTTGAGGACTTACATGACATATGTGGCATTTAGCATGCTTTGGCACACTGCTTGGTTCTTAGTAAGTGGTCAGTATGTGTTAGCTGCCTTTATCATTGTATTTAATTTTAATTTATCTTATGTGATTCAAGCTTTTGCCTAAATTCATTACATATTGTATTTCATGAGACACCAATATCATAACTGTCTGTTCTTAAATTATAACTGTTGATCTTCACCAAACAGCAAAAAAGCTTTAGGAGAGCAGATTTGGTGATACCCATTGGAAATACTAAAACTTGAAATGTCATTCATCCAATCTGATTTCTTTCATCAGTGTTATTTTATCAATCTCTAGCTTAATTTCATTAATAGTATCATTTTTTTATCAGCTTCCTGAAATACAGTAACTTAGATTTTATTCATTTCTGAAATATTGATGTTTTCATTAAGTTATATTTTTATTGAAAGACTCTTTTAAAAACATTGTGGAGAGGCATAATCAGCAAGAAATTGTAAAATAGAGATGATGTTACTTAAAAAGGGTCGTAAGTATTAAATGCAATAAAGTACCTACTAAAGGTCTGTTCATATTTTTAGTCTCTCAATTTAAGTTTCTTCTTTTTCATAATCTCTCACACAACACTAGGTATCAAAAGATTTCATAATCTCAAATATACTGTTCGTTTCTTCAGAGACAGGAGAGTTTGTCATCAGCTATATCAATAGAGGAGAACTGTATATAACAAGAAAAAGGAAATTATAGTAGAGGTTTCAAACAGGGACTTAATACAAGGAATTGATGACAGGTGTTGGTGTAATTTTTATAAAATGCCAACGTTTTATTAGCTGATCAGAAGTCATCTTACCCACTTTTTACAGCATTTTTTTAAAAACTAAACATTATTAACTGCTTATTATGTTCTAGGCACTGTGGAAAGTATCCTCCCCAAAGAAGACTGTTTTTATAAGTCCAGGTTAAATGGATTCTCTTTTTCACCAATTGCTTCATTTTACAGCCATAACCATTTGTTGCATGTGCGTGTGTGTGTGTGTGTGTGTGTGTCAGGGGAATGGAGTTCCTGGAGTTTCTAATTGTTTTCATTTTTATAATTAAGAGAAAAAACATGACTTCTTTATCATATCATTAATATCTTCTACGTTGTTACTCATTGTCTCTGTTCTTTAAAATCTATTCCATCCTTCTTAAACATACTTCCATAAGAGCTCACACTAAGATCCTCATTTGGACTGATTGATTTCCAGGCCTGTAGCACAGTTTTAACCTTGGGATATATTTTTCCTTTTTTAGGGATTATGTTGACAATGACTTCTTGGTTTCATGGCTTCTTTTCTTGATTTGCATCTTTAGTTTGTTGGAGTATGTTAAGTAAATTTCTCAGAAAGGTGACATAGTAGATAAACTTTTAAAATTTTTCTATAACTAAAAATAGATCCCTTGGCCTATAACTTCTTTCATCAGTTATTTACATAGCTTATTTATTGCCTCTTTGAAATTTTAACTCATGTATCCTCTTCTGGAAGAGACTTTCCTATTTTAAATTGCAGACCCCCTGTATTACTAGTCCTCCTTCAGGGCTTTTTCTCCATAGCACTTTTCATAATCTAAAATGCTAATTTTCTTTATTTCCCCACTAAAAAGTGCCATAGGGCAGGCATAGTTGTAGTTCACTGCTGATCCTTCCTTGGTACATAAAATCATACCTGGCACATAGTAATCCTTTAATAAATAATTGTTAAGTCAGTTAGTGAATTTTTCCCACCACCTTTTAGTATAGTTATAAATCTAGGTTATAAATCATTTTCTCCCTAAACTTTGAAGGGATTATACCATCTTCTTTTGATACGTAGTGTTATTAATGAGAAGTATAAGTCAATCTGATTCTTCCTTTTACAGATGACCTATTTCTTCTCTTTTTGAAAGCTTTAATTTTTATGGAGCTCTGGAAATTCTGTTTTTTTTTTTTTAATTTTTGAGATGGAGTTTCACTCTTTTGCCCAGGCTGGAATGCAATGGTATGATCTTGGCTCACTGCAACCTCCGCCTCCTGGGTTCAAGCAATTCTCCTGCCTCAGCCTCCTGAGTAGCTGGGATTACAGGTGCTTGCCACCACGCCCCACTAATTTTTGTATTTTTAGTAAAGATGGTGCTTCACCATGTTGGCCAGGCTGGTCTCGAACTCCTGACCTCAACTCATCCTCCCACCTTGGCCTCCCAGAGTCCTGGGATTACAGGTGTGAGCCACTGGAAATTCTTCATGTACATAGATTTTTATTTTTGTTTTTTGTTTTTTAAATGGATTCTGCTTACTTCTAAAAGACACTTATGAAGCCCTTTCAGTTAAGATTGCTTTCTTTTCTAGCTTTGGGAAATTTCTTCTTAAAAAACAAGTTCTTTATTTGCTTTGTTTCCACTCTATAACTGCTGTGGGTTATATAATAAACCTGTCAGATTTATTTTATTTTCCTGTGGTGTTTCATTTCTCTCTTTTTAATTTTACTTTTTTGTGGTAAAAGTTTTAATATGCTTATTAATGTTTAAATGGTGAAATCTGCTGTATTTTCTTTGACTGAAATAAAATATCAGATAGTGGGCTAAGATAGGAGTAGATTGATTTAATATTTGCATTTTGTTGTTCACTAATAATCTAATGACAAAATTTGAGTTATCACATTAGTAGAAAAAGTAAGTGTTAGGAAATGATCACTGGTTGACGGGAAAAGGAGTTAGTCTAATTGCACTATGCTATTTCACTATTATGCACTATGTATTTAAAAATTTTTTTAGGAAGAAAATATTTCATGTCTATAAAATGTATAGGTAGGAATGTTCATCACAGTATTATTTATAATATGGGAATGAGTTAAATATCCAACAGAATAATGCTTCAATATGCTGTCATCTTAGTGCTGTGAAATACTTCACAATCACTAACAGCTATATTTTCAAAGAACATTGAATGACATTGGAAGTGATTTATTATCCAAATTATTGTTATTTATTAATATTATTATATACTTTTTGAGACAGTCTTGCTCTGTTATTTGGGCTGGAATGCATTGGCACAATTATAGCGTACTGCATCCTTGACTCTCTAGACTCTAGGGATCCTCCCACCTCAGACTCCTGAGTAGCTGGAGCTACAGATCCATGCCACCATGCCTGGCTAATTTTAAAAACTTTTTTGTAGAGATGAAATCTCGCCATATTGCCCAGGTTGGTCTCAGACTCCCGGCCTCAAGTGATCCTCTTGCCTCAGCCTCCCAAAGTGTTGGGATTACAGGTGTGAGCCACTGAACCTGGCCCAAATTTTTTTTTATATATCTAAATGTAAATTTTCACACATACATTAAGAGAAAAAGACTAGTGGACAGTACTCAAAATGTTAATACAGGTCCATAATCCCTTATTTTGAAAACCCTTGGGCCCATATGTGTTTGTGATTTTTTTGAATTTTATAGAAGTAATATATATTTCCATAATAGCATCTAGAAAAGTTCTCTATAATCATACACAGTAATATTTCTGCAGTGAAACATGACTATTCACATTAAATGGTACACATAAATTCTATAAATCATGTTACCTCATTTGAGGTCACACTTCACTGCTAAATGAGTTGTGTCTAATAATAAAACAATGTTATTTTTTAAAAAACCTTTTGGGTTTCAGAATTATGTGTATTTTGAATTGGTAGTGATTAGGAGTGATTTTTGAAATATTGGTTTTTATAATTTTTTATTTTTATAAATATGTACATATGTACATTATAGAAAAATATCTTAGTTACAAATTTTAAAATACATACTTGTCTTTCATTTTCTTATTAAATCTTAGGCATTCCTACAAATGAGAAAAGAGCCAAATTCACCAGAAGTTATTAATTCATTGATTCAACAAATATTTATCCAATAACTACTATTTTAATAAGCATAAAGATACTCAACCTTATTAGAGAAATATTTCAAACCGTAATAGAAATACTATTTCACACTCTTCTGATTGTCAGAAGTTTAATAATTCTGACAATCTCAGTTCACCAGGATGCCAAGAAGTAGGAAATTTCATACACTACAGGTTGAATATCAACTGATGAAACTACTTGGAAAGTAATTTGATGATATTTACTGAAATTCAAGTTGTATATATACTTTATAAAACCTCTTCAGCATCATCTGACTTGTCATCAGTACATTGATTTGTATTGTATAACAGTGGAACCTTTATTATTTCTCATACCACATTTTACCATAGCCTTTATTCACTATAGTTTTACATGCTGGCATTACTGCGTTCTCACTAAATGAGTGATTTTTTTTTTTTTTTCTTTTTCAGGGCAATACATGCTATTCAATAACTTGTTTCCTGGGCCATTTTACAAAATACAACTTTTTAAGCAAAAACGTAATTTGTATTTATTTTGATATGTCAATAACCATGCAAATATGCAGCACCTTTACTTATCTCATGTGATAGGTAGTTAAGTAACTCTTTAGTGTTGCTGGAGCCATTGCTGTTGTTTTTCATAGACAAGCGCAATGAAGCAGGATGACTTGGATTATCAATCAGAATTATCTGTGGGCCTGGGCATAGAATCCTCTTCTTCTGTTGTATACTTCTTCAGAAGTCACCATGTTGTTCTTATTACTCAATTTTTGTGAATCACTTTTTTCTGCTTCAGAATTGTTTTATCAATATATATTTCTATCTTTAAATTGAAAATATTAAAAGGCAACAGTGAGATTTCTAGACTCAACTTTTTATTCATTCAGCCAACATTGAGTGCCTACTATGTAAGAAGATCAATTATTCAATATGAATACAACCTAATCCTCTCTTCAAGGAACTTAAGACCTAGCAAGTAAATGGCTTCAGTGTAGTGTGTTGATGCTAATATAGTTAAGTAGGTGTTGGACAGAATTAAGTGGAAGTCTTTCAAGTCAGGTATCAGCAACCCTTTTTTGTAAAAGATCAGATATTATATTTTAGGTTTTGCAGGCCATATGGTTCTATCACAACTACTCTTCTCTGCTCTTGTTGCATGAAAGCAGCCATAGATTATATATATGTGCTCCAATAAAACTTTATTTATGAATATTAACTTTGAATTCCATATTTTCATATGACAATTTTTTAAAAAAAGTTTTAACCATTCAAAAATGTAAAAACTGTTCATAGCTCTTAGACTATACAAAAACAGATTACAGGACAGATTTGACTTCCTGGCCATAGTCTGCCTACCCTTGTTTAATTAAGTCTTTGAATTATAAGATGTTATGGAATGGGCCTCTCTTAAGGCTATCCAATTCCAGCTACTTTCATTACTAGAGGAGTTTAGTAACATACCAAGTTTAGAAGTATTGAAAGTCTCATTGCTAATCCAGTAGTTTCTGAATATTCTTGATATTCTGAATAATAATTGTGATTATATAATAATAATGATAATAAAACAACAATAGTAATACTGTTGCATTGATGATATGCTCACAGGTCCAAAACTCAAAGGCTTACAAAGACCAAGTATAATGCCTGACTATTAATGAAACAGGGGGTTATGTGAATTGGGGCAAAGGAATAGCACGTAACCCTTCTACAAGAGATAACAGCCACCACTTAGTTTCCTCCAGTAGTGGGAATACAACCCCCATGTTTCCTGATGAAAACATCCAAGAGAAGCCAGAAATTCAGATGTATATGTCAAATCTCCCAGCTTTTTAATGTAACAACACAGTTTTTTAAAAAATATTCCTTCTTTTTAACATTGTGAGTCAAATCGTGTTTAGGTTTCATTTAAGCAGCCTGGCAGTTTGCCATCTCTGCCCTAACAAGTTTCTTTTACTATTTAAAGGGAACTTTTAGAGCAGTATCTTTAGTGATATGCATTAATGATTTTATTGTAAAATTTTATATCTCAAATGATATTTTAATATTGAAAATTATTATTAAAACAGTTTTAAATTATAAATCAAATGCAGATTTCTGTATCTGACATTCACATGTTTCATTTGTCATGCTTGAATGGATCAGTACTTGCAGCTTTCCCCTGAAGTTGACTTTGTGGTCACAGCTTTTTTTCCCCTTTTTGTCAACAGCTTTATTGAGATATAATTCACATACCATACAATTAACCCATTTTAAATCTACAATTTATTGGCATTTAGCATATTCACAGAGTTGTGCAACTGTCACCACAGTCATTTTTAGAACATGTTCCTTACCCCCAAAAGAAACCTTATGCCCTTTAGCTATCACCCTTCCAATTCCCCTGTTGTCCCCAGTCCTAGGTGGCCACTAATCTACTCTACATTTCTATAGATTTGCCTGTTCTGGATATGTCCTATAATAAAATCACATAATGTGTAGCCTTTTATGTCAGGCTTCTTTTTTACTTAGCATGTTTTCAGGCTTCATCCATGTTGTAGCTTGAATCAGCACTTCATTTTTTTTTTTAATTGCCCAGTATTCCATTTTATGGATATACTACATTTTCCATTGGTTATTGGACTTCCACATTTTGCCTGTCATATATAATGTTGCTGTAAACATTCATAGACATGTTTTCTATGGGCATATATTTTCATTTTTCTAGGGTATATACCTAGAAATGCAGTTGTCAGGACATATGGCTACACTATTTAACTTTTTGAGGAATAGTCAAAACTTTTCTAAAGCTACTACACCAATTTTGATTGCCATCAGCAATATTTGATGGTTCCAACTAGTCTGCATCCTTGCCATCTTGCCAACAGCCAGATGGAGTAAGCTATTTTTAATGCATATGGGCTATGAAAGCTTTTTCTTCTGCTCTTTAGGTACTGTGTATATAGGAATGTTAATATTTTCTTGGACTATTCTTTTATATTAAAACTTTAATAAACCAGAATTAGGGGAGATTAAACTATTATGGTTAATTTAATTTGGATTATCTAAAGGATAATCAGAACTTTGTATTGCAATATTTCATATTGTTGAAACTTTTCCCAATGTACTTTCTTTTTCAGTACTTTTTCTTACTTTAGTAAGTAAATACTACTTTGTTTCCACCACTTGTCTATGAGAGAACCACATATAAGTTATCTATCCCAGCTTCTTGCACACGGAAAGTCTGGCATAAAATTAAGTGCAAATAAATACTTGTTAAACAATTTTGTTGTTGAAAGTAATCCAGTCTTTCTTTGTTTTGGATTTGACATGCTATCTACTGAATTTTTCCCTGCCAGTAAACTGAGCTTTTACCATTGTGCTGTTTCAGATACATGTTTGGAAGACATATTAAAAAAAAAAAAGACAGTTGTATTAGTATATACTAATTTTTAAGTATCGTTTTCACATTGTAATTATATACTGAAGTGGGTTTTTAATTTAAAAATTAAGAATTTCATGCTTTGATAGATTGTACTTATGTTAGGCAGGTCATACTTATATCTATGACTAAACTCTTTTTCTTCTGTTCTCCACCCCCCATCTAGTATATTAGTGTATCTACTTTGGTATTTTAAATATAATATGTTTTATATTTACACAGTTTCTTTGTTTCTTATGGTCTAGAGAGAAAGCTAATTTTCTGAAACATTTTTGGCTTTTTTTATAGGTTAGTCAAAGAAAAAGTGATGTATGAAAAAGAAGCAAAACAACAAGAAGAAAAGATTGAAAAAATGAGAGCTGAAGATGGTGAAAATTATGACATTAAAAAGCAGGTAAAATTATAAATAACAATAGCTAACATTTACAGAATGCTATATTAACTAATGTAGTTTTTAAAGTAGTCCTCTGACTGAGATGATATTATTATTTACTTTTTTACTATTAAAACTTCCATTTAAAGGTAAGGAAAGTCAAACACAGGTTAAATAAGTGCTCAAATCACAAAATTGCTAAGTGACATAGCTGTGGTTTTGTTTTGTTTGTTTTGTTTGAGACAGGGTCTCACTCTGTCATCCAGACTGGAGTGCAGTGGTATGATCATGACTCACTGCAGTCTTAACCTCTAGGCTAAAGTGATCCCCTCACCTCAGCCTTCCAAAGTATTGGGATTACAGGCATGAGCCACTGCACTTGGCATAGCTAAGGTTTGAACACAGGCATTCTGGCTCTAGTATCTGTACTCTTAACCACTAAACTCTACTACCTTTCCAATTTTAAGTATCAAATATAAAAATGGACTAATCTTATATTACTTATATATTTAAATTCACAAATATTTTCTCCAAACTGATGTGAAGACCACCAAAATAAAATATGTATTACACTTTTCAATGGCACTTCTGATTGTCTGCATGACAGATTTCAGTGGCCTTAACATTGCATACAAGGCTTTTCTTGATTTTGACATCTGCTTATCTAACCTCATTTCTTACCAATCCCTATCTGGACCTCTTAGGTGCCTTTTAGCTCCCTGAACATGCCCTTTCTTCTTTACCTCTGAAATTTTGCATGTCTGGGATGCTCTTACTCCTGGCCTTGCCTACCCTCTCTTTATTAATTTCTGTTCTTCTTTGAGGTCTCTTCTACACTTACCTCTAGTCTGAGTTAGGTGCCCCTCTTTTTTACTCCTGCATCACTTTCTTTATTCCCATCATAGCATATATTGAACATTCATTCTCCCCTGACACTTGCTTCATAATTAATTGAGAAAATAGAGGCTATTAGGGAACTTTCTCATATTCTTACTGCAAAATCTATCAACTTATCTGCATCTGTACCACCTTCCTTCCTGTAAGAGTGGATTATGTGCCCTAGCCCTTGTTAATCAGTGACCTTGTTATTACTTTTTTTTCCTCATCTTACATACCTCAATAGCATTTGACACAAGTTACCACTTTCACCTTGAAACTTGACATATCCTCTGAGGTTTTCAATATTAAAATCTTGATTTCACACTAACCCAACCTACTCCCTCAAACAAAACACTATTTCTTCTTTTTCTCATCTCAGTAAATGGTACATCCACTCACCAGATACCCAAGCCAAAAATTTAGTTAGTCCCCTCTTCATATTTTTCTCTCTTTCTAATAATCACATCTAATATCAGCATCTCCTATTTCCTATTTCTTTCTTTTTCCTTTCTTTTCTTTTTTTTTTTTTTTTTTTTTTTTTGATACAGAGTCTCACTCTGTTGCCCAGGCTGGAGTGCAGTGGTGTGATCTCAGTTCGCCGTAACCTTCACCTCCTGGGCTCAGGCAATTCTGCCGCAGCATCCCGAGTAGCTGGGATTACAGGCATGCGCCACCACACTTGGCTAATTTTGTATTTTTAGTAGAGAGGGGGTTTTGCCATGTTGGCCGAACTGTTGAACTCCTGACCTCAGGTGATCTGCCCACCTTGGCCTCCCAAAGTGCTAGGATTACAGGCGTGAGCCACCACACCTGGCTAGTACCTCCTATTTCTTAATCTCTCTATATTTCTCTCTACTGCCATTATTCTAGTCCAGTCCACTGTCATCTCTTGCTTGTACTATTTATTGCAGGAGCCTCTCAGTTGGCATACTTCTTTCACTCTTGACATCTTCCATTGCTTCCCCACCACAACAACCCAATTAATCTCTATAAAATGTACCTCAGGTCACTTGGTCTTCTACTTAAAATCTAGTGTTAGATACATTTAAAATAATTTCCAGATGACAGTTTTAAAAAAAGAGAGTGTGAGCCAGCTTATACAAACTATATCTTAAAATTTATTTTTAAAATCAGCTTTATGAACTCACAGTTGTTTTTTCACGTAAGTTGTGGTGTAACTGGTAATCACACTTAGGGTTAATTCAGCAAAATTAATCAATCATTTAAAATAGACTTTTTTGTAGGGAGTTGCTTTCTGCTGTGCAAAAGAAATGCAGCAGCACCTGAAACATCTTGTTGGCTCTCTCTTCCTTTGGCTTTCTAGGAAGAGAGCCTTCTTATTTTATTAAACTTTTAGGCAAGGCTGCCTTCCTTTATTCGTGATGTAGCACTTTGCATATAAAAGACATTTGTGTGTCAGATACTCATAAATTGAGGGAGGATTAGTAAATAGATGTGTAGATATAGTATGTCCCCCTTATTTTATTTTTTAATATTAATAAATTATGTTGGGCAATGGGGGCTCTCTCTTGCCCAAGCTGGCATCAGTGAAGAAAGATAATTTGACTTCTTTTACTTTACTTTTTAAAATTTCCCTAGGTTATTGGGGAACAGGTAATGTTTGTTACATGAGTAAGTTCGTTAGTGGTGATTTTTGAGATTTTGGTGCACCCATCACCCGAGCAGTATCCACTGAACCTGATTTGTAGTCTTTTTTCCCTCACCCCGGTCCCACCCTTTCCCTCTGAGTCCCTAAGGTCTGTTGTGTCATTCTTATGCCTTTGTATCCTCATAGCTTAGCTTCCACTTCTGAATGAGAACATATGATGTTTGGTTTTCCATTCCTGAGTTACTTCATGTAGAATAATAGTCTCCAATCCCATCCAAGTTGCTGCGAATGCCATTAACTCATTTCTTTTTATGTCTGAGTAGTATTCCATCGTGTATATTCATTCTTCTATATGTATATACACACACACACACACACACACACACGTACACATATACACAATGGAATACTATCACAGTTTCTTTACTCATTGATTGATGGGCATTTGGGTTGGTTCTACATTTTTGTAATTATGAATTGTGCTGCTATAAACATGCATGTGCAAGTATCTTTTTCATATAATGACTTCTTTTCCTCTGGGTAGATACCCATTAGTGGGATTGCTGGATCAAATGGTAGTCCTACTTTTATTTCTTTAAGGAATCTCCGCAATGTTTTCTATGGTGGATGTACTGGTTTACATTCCCACCAGCAGTGTAGAAGTGTTCCCTGTTCACCACATCCACACCAACATTTATTATTTTTTTTATTTTATTTATTATGGCCATTCTTGCAGGAGTAAGGTGGTATTGCATTGTTCTTTTGATTTGCATTTCCCTGTTCATTAGTAATGTTGAACATTTTTTCATTTGTTTGTTGGCCATTTGTATATCTTTTGAGAATTGTCTGTTTGTATTGTTTAGCCCACTTTTTGATGGGATTGTTTGTTTTTTTCTTGCTAATTTGTTTGAGTTTGTTATAGATTCTGGATATTAGTCTCTTGTCAGATGTATAGATTGTGAAGATTTTTTCCCACTCTGTGGGTTGTCTGTTTACTTTGCTGACTGTTCCTTTTGCCATACAAAAGCTCTTTAATTAAACCTCAGCTATTTATCTTTGTTTTTATTGTATTTGCTTTTGGGTTCTTAGTTATGAAATCCTTGCCTAAGCCAATGCCTAGAAGAGTTTTTCCAAGAGTTTTTCCAATGTTATCTTCTACAATTTTTATGGTTTCAGGTCTTAGATTTAAGTTGTTAATCCATCTGGAGATGATTTTTGTATAAGGTGAGAGATGAAGGTCCAGTTTCATTCTTCTATATGGGGCTAGCCAGTTGTTCCAGCACCATTTGTTGAAAAGAGTGTCCTTTCCCCACTTTATGTTTTTGTTTGCTTTGTCAAAGATAGTTGGCTATAAGTATTTGGGTTTATTTCTGAGTTCTGTATTCTTGAACGTAAGTTTTCATTTCTGTAGGATAAATGCCTGAAAGAGTGCAGTTACTAGGTTGTATGCATGTGGTTCTTGTTTTAAAAGAAACTACCAAACTCTTTTCCAGAGTAGCTGTACTATTTTATGTTCCCACCAGCAATGATTCAATTTCTCTACATCCTCACCAGCATTCAGTGTGATTTCTATTTTTTAATTTTAGATTTAGCCATCAACTATATGATAGCTTTATAGTGATAGCTCGTTGTGCTTTTAATTTACATTTCCATAATGGCTAATAATGTTGAATGTTTTTTCATGTGCTTATTTGCTGTTTGTATATCCTCTTCGTTGAAATGTCAACTACTGGGATGCTTTGTTGTTGTTGTTTTTTTCACTTTTGAGTTTTGAGAGTTCATTGCATATTCTAGATATATGCCCTTTGTCAGATATGTGGTTTGTAGATGTTTCTGTCTGTAGTTTGTCTTTTTATTCTCTTAACAGTGTCTTTGACAGAAAAACAGGTTTTTTTTTGTTTCTATTTTTGTTTTGAGACAGAATCTTGCTCTGCCGCCCAGACTGGAGTGTAGTCGGGAGATCTCGGCTCACTGCAACCTCCACCTCCTGGGTTTGTACAATCCCTCTGCCTTAGCCTCTCAAGTAGCCAGGACTACAGGCATGTGCCACCATGACTGGCCAATTTTTTTTTTTTGAGGCCGAGCCTAACTCTGTCGACTAGGCTGGAATGCAGTGGTGCGATCTCAGCTCACTGCAACCTCTGCCTCCCAGGTTCAAGCGGTTTTCCTGCCTCAGCCTCCCTACTAGCCTGCATTATATGTGCCTGCCACCATGCCGAGCTAATTTTTGTATTTTTTGTAGTGATGGGGTTTCACTGTGTTGGTCAGACTGGTCTTTAACTCCTGACCTCATGTGATCTGCCTGCCTTGGCCTCCCAAAGTGCTGGGATTACAGGCATGAGCCATCACGTACAGCCAACAGTTTTAAATTTGAGAACATCCAGTTTATCGGTACTTCCTTTTATGAATCATACTTTTGGTGTCAGAGCTAAGGCATCTTCGCTTGTCGTAGGTCCCAAAGATTTTCTATTTTTATTTTTCCTAAAAGTTGTATGATTTAAGTCTTCAATTTTTTGAGGTGATTTGTATATAAGGTGTTACGTTCGGTTTGTGAGTCATATTTTTGCCAGTCAATGTCCAGTTGCTCCAGCAGCATTTGTTGAAAAGGCTGTCCTCCCTTCATTGAAAATTGCTTTTGCATCTGTGTCAAAAAATAGTTGGGCATATTTGTGTGGGTTTACTTTTGTGTTCTCTATTCTGGTTCATTAATCTTTGTCCCTTTAACAATACTACACTGTCTTGATTGTATGCTGATGTAGTAAATCTTAACATTGGGGAAGAATGAGTATTTACTATATTCCTTTTCTTTTTTTCAAAATTATTTTAGCTTTTCTAGATTGTTTTGCCTTTTCATGTAAATTTTTAAATAAGCTTGTCTGTATCTATAAAACACCTTTTCATAGGAATTGCATTAAACCTATACATCAGTTTGGGACAAATTGATGTCCCAGTTAATGGACATGATAAGTCTTTTCAATTTATTTAGGTCTTGATTTCCTTCATCAGCATTTTATAATTTTCAGCATACAGATTCTACACATTATAAATGTTTAGCTAAGTATTTCTTTTTTTTTTTTTGGACGCTCTTGCAAATGGTATTTTTTTTGTTTTGGTTTCCACATAACATATTTGTTGTTAGATACAAAATGCAGTTGATTTTTTTTGTGTGTTGATCTTGTAACTTGCAAACTCACCTTGCTGAACTCACTTATTAGTTCTACAATTATATTCATTTTCTTTCTTAGACCTGTTGTGAATTACATGGATTGATTGTCAAATGTTTAACCATCCTTGCATACCTAGAATGAATCCTACTTGATACTGATATATAAATAATTCTTTGTATACATTGCTGAATTCAATTTGCTAATTTGTTGAGGCAATTTTCTTTTTTGTGCTGTCTTTGTATGGTGTTGGTGTAAAGTTAATACTGATTTCATAAAATCATTTGGGAAGGGTTCCCTTCTTTTCTGTTTTCTTGAAGGATTTATGTAAAATTGGTGTTGTTATTTAAATGGTAGACTTGTCTATTGAAATTGTCTGGGCCTGGAGAGCTCTTTTGTAGGAACTTTTAAATTACAACTTTATTCAGCAGAACATTGGAGAAAAAGTATTTTTTAAATTAACAACAACAAATAAATTACAACTTCAGTTTCTGTAGTAATTGATTAATAGGACTATTTAAATAGTTAAGTTTGGGTACTTGGTAGTTTTTAAGGAATTGGTCCATTTTTTCTAAGTTGTTTATGGGCATTATGAACAGTATTATAACATCATTTATAATATTTCTTCTTTTAATAGTTACAAGATCTGTAATATCCTCTATTTTGGACTGCTTTGGGTGATTTGTGCCTTTTCACTTCATCTCTGTCTTGCTAAACGTTTATCAATGTTTTTTTTTCTTTTCAAGAAACCAGCCTTTTGGGTTTTTGATTTTATTACTATTTTTTTGAGACAGGGTTTCACTCTGTCCCCCAAGCTGGAGTGCAGTGGTGCAATCATGGCTCACTGCACCCTTAACCCCCCAGGCTCAAGCGATCCTCCCACTTTGGCCTGCCAAATAATTGGGACTACAGATGTGTGTCACCATACCTTGCTAATTTTTGGTAGAGATGGGGTATTGCCAATGTTGCCCAGGCTGGTCTTGAATTCCTGGGCACCAGTGATCTGCCTGCTCTGACCTCCCAAAGTGTTAGGATTACAGGCATGAGCCACTGCGTTCAGCCAAAACTAGCTTTTTGTTTCACACAGTTTTGTCTATTGCTTTTCTGTTTTAAATTTCATTGATTTCTGCTCTTATTATTATTTCCTTCCTTCTGCTTGTTTTAGGTTTATTTTCTCTTCTTTTTTAGGTTCTTGAAACAAGACTTAGATTATTAATTTCAGACCTTTCCTTTTTATTAATGTAAGCATTTAGTGCTGTAAATTTCCCAACAGACACTGCTTTAGCTGCATCTCATAACATTTGACATGTTATATTTTCATTTCCATTTCTCTATGTCTTTATTTGAGACTTTTTTGTTGGCCCATGGGCTACTTACAAGTATGTTGTTTAATTTCTAAGTAGAGGTTTTCCTTCTTTCTGTTATGATTTTTAATTTTACTCCATTATGGTCAGAGAACATATTATGTAGGATTTCATTTCTTTTCAGTTTGTTGGGGTTTTTGTTATTGTTGGGGTTTTTTGATCCAGAATATGGTTTACTTCAGTAAATATTTCATGGGCACTTGAAAAGTATTTGTATTCTCGTTATTTATTAGAACATTGTATTCTCCCTTCTGAGGTAGAGTATTCTATAAAGGTCATTTACACCTTGTTCGTTAGTGTTGTTCAGTTCTTTTGTATCTTTACTGATTTTTATCTAATATTTCTATCAATTGCTGAGAGTAGGGTATTGAAATCCCCAGCTCTGTATATGGATTTGTCTGTTTTTTGTTTCAGCTCTATCAGTTTTTGTTTTACATATTTTAAAGCTCTGTTGTTTAATGTATACACATCTATTATCACTATGTTTTCTTGGTAGATTGATAATTTTATGATAATGTAACATCCCTCTTTGTCTGTAATAATTTTTTTGCTTTGAAGTTTACTTTATCTGATATTAGTTTAGCCACTCCTGATTTTTTGGCTTTTTGGAGGCAAGGTCTCTCTCTTTTGCCTAGGCTGGAGTACATTCTCACAATCATAGCTCATTGTAATTTCCCAGATCCTAGACTTAAGTGATCCTCCTGCCTCAGCCTCTTGAGTAGCTAGAACTACATGCATGTGCTACCACACTCACCTAATTTTATTTTTTGTAGACAGGGCTTCACTGTGTTGCCCAGGCTGGTTGCAAACTACTGGCCTCAAGCAATCTTCCTGCCTTGGCCTCTCAAAGTGCTGGGATTATATAGGAATAAGCCACCATGCCTAGCCCCGATTTTTTAAATTAATGTTTACATTACATATTTTTTCCCATCCTTTTATTTTTTTATTATGTTTGAAGTGAGTTTCTTACAGACAGCATGTTGTTGGGTTTAATCCACTAATCTCTGCCTTTTAACTAGTGTATTTACATCATTTACCTTTAAAGTAATTATTGATACATGAGAGCTTAAGGGTCCAAAGAGCTTGTTTTTTTCTTTGACTTAAGATTCTTCTTACAATCTTACCCATTTGACAATAACAAGTCAAATTGATTTCTTGACAAGTGAGTGCATTAATATTTTACTACTATCTTAAGGAAAGACTTAACCATTATTCCAGTAATCTCTGGATTTCTTTAGAGCTCAGTCTGGCAAACTGATGCCATTGTTTGCAGAGGCAGCCAATAGCCAATATTAGAGTATTTATTGATTATTATAGCTATAGGTATAGCTAGCTTCTGATGGATGATCTGGATTCTTAAAGAAGCTAGAAACCTCATCGCAATCAAGCAATAACCTAGGAGCTTGATTGACATTGGCCAGATTATTTCACAGAACTCTTCCTTCTGACAAAAATGAAGATCTGCCAATTAGGGTATTTCCTTTTCAATTTATATATGTTTGATTCTAAAGGAAATCTAAAGATTCAATATAAATGTTTGATTCTAAAATGAAGATCTGCCAATTAGGGTATTTCCTTTTCAATTTATATATGTTGGATTTTAAAGGAAATCTAAAGATTCAATTTATATATGCTTGATTCTAAAATGAAGATCTGCCAATTAGGGTATTTCCTTTTCAATTTATATATGTTTGATTTTAAAGGAAATTGATTAGATTTTAGGTTCAGCTACTTATTCATTGTTATAACCTGAACCTTGCTAAACTAACTCCCAACTTTCATTTTACTGAACAAATACCCCTTATAAAACCATAACTTGTTTTAGAAACAATTAGACATCAGTTAGGACGGCATCCTGTTGTGTTTGTTCCTCTAAGGTTCTTTGCACCTCCCAGTCTGTGCCAAGATCCTGTATTAAGCTCAGACTTATCATAGTCAGCATTAGAATAAACTGACAGTTGATTTGACAGTATTATAAACAGAGGCACAATTCATTTGAATACTACCTTCCAAGTGGAACACTTTGAAAGATAATATTCGTTTAGCTAAGTTTAGGTGTTTTGGGGGGTATCTTTTCATATATAATCACACCTTATATTACTGTTTTTTTAAATCATTCCAGACATTTGCAATTCATTGTCCCAAGGTAAAATATTATGGCTCTGATGAAGATGTGGTTTGTGGATTCCAAATCATAGTCATCACTGTGTTTCTTTGGCTCTCTGTGTCATGATCTTCTTGAAGCAATCTGAAATGTTTGTTTTCATGTTAATACACCTAGACTTATGGATTGGAGGACAGAGACCTTTTCTTTTTCATTTTTGTATCCCCAGTACCTGGCATCTAGAGGACATACAATAAACTTATAGAGTGAATGGGGTAGTATATGGGAGAGCTTGAGCTTTGGCCCTGTGTAAGTCAGAGTCCTGTTCTGATAGACTGAGGATTCTTGATCTATAATAATAGATAGAATTATAATGAATATAAGTTATTTTGGATGGCATTGTTTAAAGTTTTTTTTGGTGGCTAAAGGCTAAAAAATTTTTTTTACAAATACATTTTTTGACTTGTCATGGATTTGACCTACTTCTTTATATTTATTTCATCTTGTTTAATTCCTGTAACCATTCTGAAGGAAATTCCATAGGAAAGGAAGTATGAATAATCCAATATGAAATGTTCCTGTCACTGGTTTTTCACATATATTCAAATTAACCAGATACACAGAAGTAATTTAATGGCAGTGATTAATAGTATGATTAGCTCCGAAGTAAAGTCTTGATGTTATGTTTGAAATTTTCAACGTGTGCCTTATTAGTAAATAAGGTTTAAGTTCAGCAATAGATTTCCACCTGAGAAAATAGATGTGAATAAAGAACTTCTTTGTATGTTATAATTCAGATTTTTGTTTTCAACATGACCTATGACAAAACTATTGGAGAAAGGAAGAAGGCACTGGGACTTAAAGTTTCTATTAAAATACAGTGTTATTACCATTAAATTATATCATTCCTTTTTATTTTATATGAGCTTGATAATCTCCTTAGTAAAAAGCTCACATTTTCTACCCATTTCTTTGAAGGTATTTGACCAAACATTATTTTTTGGAAATGAATGCTTAAATGATCTCTGTTTCTTTCTTTTCTTTTTTTTTTTTTTTTAATTTAAAGTCAGTAAATTTTTATTCAAGGAATTCCATGTTGTGATTTCTTCCACTGTCCATCAAGGTCACTTTATCTTTCTGAGAATAGTTTGAGGAAATAAAGCTTCCTACTATCCTAAGTAAAAGCCCTATTTGAAGTCCAACATGTGACACTAACTTATGTACTGTTATCAATTGGGTTTCCTTGTCATTGATTTGATTTTTTTTCTTTTATGATTTGATTTGTTGTAGTCCAGTTTTGAATAATGGATTTTACGTCCAGAAATTTCCTCTAGAATACATATTTCTTTGTTTAATTCTGTAGTGCCTGTCATCAGGAGGAATAGGCAAGAAGTTTAGATTCAGAGGGGTGCCACATTGGTAATTTGGCTCACATTGCATGGGGAGAATAATCTCTTCCCTAAAATGAAGCACGAGGATAAGTAATAACTTTTTATGCATGATAAGCATCAAAAATATGAACCTGCTGGTCTTCGCTTTTCATTTTTCTTTACCTCTCTCTTTCAGTGTGAACCTCCTGCAGTGTGCACACAGTGTGATCAATAACTCGATAACTTTTTTCATGCAGTAATTATCTCCATGTGATATTATCTGAACACTGTTTTTCTTTATTACTCAGGAGATGCAGGAGATATTTATGTAACCAGCTGATCCCATTTTGGATAAAGGTTATTTGTGACAGTGGGGGGAAATAGTTTATTTTAAATAGCCTTTTAAAATAAATGCTCTATGAAAAGCTTTTCCAGTTAACTTTCACTTGGTATGAGAAGGTGATTACCAAAGAGATTTAGTTCTGAAACTTGTACTTTGTAGGTTTTACTGTATGATGGTCTTTCTTTCTAACTTCTAATAAACACAATTTAAGTTAAAATATTGAACCATTTAACATAACCATAACTTTTTTCTGATTCTTCATAATAAGTATATATTTACCAACATATGAGCTAAACACATACAGGTTCTGCCATCTCTGAACATCTCACAGAGATTCTCATTCTAGGTAGAGATCCTACAAGAATCCCGGATGATGATCCCAGATTGCCAGCGCAGGTTGGAAGCTGCATATTTGGATCTTCAACAGATATTAGTAAGTAAAGACTTCTGTGTCTTATATTTAAAAACTTGTTTTTCAATCCAATACATGGAAAGCCAAAAGTTTAAATATTTAACACTGAGAATTAGTGGTGGTATTTCTTATTCACTTGCCCTTTATGCTGCTATCTTTTAAAATAATTAATGGTGTTTAAATTGTGTTTTGAGTTATGTTTCTGTAAAAGTACTATTTTGTACCATGCTTCCTCAATTTACTAAAATTTAGCTAGTTAAATTTAAGTTATGATAGTACCAGTATTGTCCAGCAATGTCTTGATTATTTGATTTTCATACATAACTATCTTTTGACACATTGAGGATGAGTTGACTGACTGAAGTTTTAAAAGAACTAATATTTCAAAAGAATTTGGGCTGTTATTAAAAGGGTCTGAAATTATTTCACATTCAAACCTAAATCAATTTGAGAGAGGGGGAAAAACCTGGTAATTTAGGTAGTCCCCTTATGTTAACTTGGAGTTGGATAACACTTATACTTGCTGGTATAAATGCCTTGTGATACAGAAGGTAGATAAAGCAGGAAATAATAACTGTTAAAATACTATCTAAGACAGGAATCACCATTTGTATTTCTTGACAGTTTAAATGCTTTTTTCTCTCATGAATTTAGTAGTTGAGAAAGTAATAGAAATTGCTTGAAAAAAATAATGGTTTTGGGTGATGTATTTGTGTGTGAGGAATGGTACCTCTGCTCTTGAAGAGCTTATATTTACTAACAGAAAACAAAGATGTGTTTAAGGTGTAATGCAGAGGTTTAAGAAATTCTTACCTATAGTTTGAGCTAAGCAAATTCTCCATCCTTTTGCTTTAACTTTTCATATTAAATTCACACATACTTTATTTTGTCTACTCTCTGTTTGTATATCTCCATCTTTTATTGACCTGACATAAATTGCTAACCATAGCTTCATTTAAAAGTCAAACAAAATTTCCTATGTAGAGAAATTCAGATTATATTATTTCATTTGTCTATTATCAATACAATATATTAGTAAAAGTTTCCTGTATATCATTATTATGGAAAAACTCAATCTTTAAATATCAGAAAATAAACGACGTATTTTATTTCCTTTAGTGTAAGGTATATACCCATTAGCAAGCAGGCAATTCATTTGTTTAATTCAAAGATTATATTTAACTCTGTTGTGACATCAGAAGCCTTCTTTGTCATTGTGAATAGTTGGAGGATTATTTTGGCCTGAATGCTGTTTCATATATGTAACATGTTAGTAAATTTTCCTTTTATACTTTTCTCTTTTGTATGATGATGATGGGTCAACAAAATGAGAATAAACTCTTCTGAGGTTTTTTATTTAATTTACATAATGCTGATAGCTTTAGATGACTGTTATTCACTTACTATATGAGAATATATACAGTGAAACAAAACCACCAGTTATTTCTTCCTTTCCTTGTAAAGAAGGAGCAGAATGTGGGAAACCTGTGGAATTACAATATGTTTAGATGAGGCTTGGGATTTTTTACTTTTAATTTTTTAGTGATTTACGTTAATGGTTGGTAATTTTGAGTAAATAACAAAGTACTGAACTTTGAAAAGGATAAACTTAATTTTATTGTATTTCATTTTAGGAAAATGAAAAAGACTTGGAAGAAGCTGAGGAATATAAAGAAGCACGTTTAGTACTGGATTCAATGAAGTTAGAAGCCTGAAACTTTTCTTGTATGGGGTGGTTTTTACATTAAACCCTGGGGTTCATTTTACAATTCATTATTTTTAACCACTGCTGTGTGTTAAAGTAGTATGAGAATGTGATTGTTTTTCTCTAGTTACATACATATTTCTTTGTCTAATTCAATATGTCAAATAAATGAGTGTATCTAATAAAATTGTTTATTTCATACTTTATAAAATTTTTAAATTACCTTTTGTCATTAAACCACATAGAGTTTATGACAGAGAACTATAATCTGTTAGGTTCTATTTGAAGTCTATGTATTTTGCTTCATAAGCATGGATTGAGTTTTAAAAATAGGATACCATTTTTTCAGATAAGAATCCAAATTTTAGCCAGGTGTAGTGGTGCATGTCTGTATTCCCAGTTACTGGGGAGGTGGAGGTAGGAGGATTGCTTGAGCCCAGTAGTGTGAGGATGTAGTAAGATATGATTATGCCACTGTACTCCAGCCTAGGCAACATAGCAAGACCCTATCTCTAAAAGATTGCATTTTAAGCAGTTTATTTGGAATGGAGTACAACTGATACAAAAGAAAGAACTCTCTTTGGATAAGCCTCACATAAGGCCTTCACCGTGAAAGTCTAACATTTCCATTACTGTAAATGAATGAGAAACATTTAAATCTTTTTCCAGGACAGATTCACACAAAAAACACCCAACCATTTCGATCTTCAAATAAGATTCTTATGAACAAGGAAGAGTTGAATGGTCTTTTAAAACAATAATGGCTGTTGCTAGTGAAGTGCTGGCAAGTATTTAAAGACTCTTCAGAATCGGAGGGGAACCTCTGATTGGTAGATTTTGCCAATTTCTGTGGTATAAATACTCCTACTGTGACCAGTTTCAAGCTACTAATATGACATCACTGAACACAGTTATGAAAATTTGGGCCAGCTCCAGCATACTTTGGCTGTAGCCCAATCTTGATTATCTAGATTGAGTCGGGGGGAAAAGTACCATTTTGTCAGAAAGTATTTTTTCGGTACAGTTGTGACCCTGTTACCCAATCATTTGAGTTTATTATCCAAAAATACATGACAACTCATTTAGATATTTTTTTTTTTTGAGACGGAGTTTCGCTTAGATTTTTTATATTTTCAGAAAATATGTGTGAGTCTTATCGTCAGCCTAATGGGCATTGATGTAGGAACCAAATATCTATATATAGCATTTAAACTTTAAAAGTCAAAATTGGAAAAAAAATAAAACTTGAGTTTTTGCTGCATTAAATACTTATAGTGGTAGTATGGTTGATATTATTTTGGAAGTTGCAGACAATCACTAAAAATCATGACGTAATCTCTCCAAAGATTAGAAAAGAGAAAAATAATTTTTTTCTAAGTTATTTCTAAAGGTTCTGTTGTTATAAAGCATAGATTATATCACTTATAAAATAAACTTATTTACACATGTCAAAAATTACTTCTTAGGAGAATAACATATCAGAAGCATTTCTAAATTGGAATGTCATCTCAAAACATATTGCATGGCATTTTAAAAATATTTGAGGTAGGAAAAGGAAAAGTTGAGAAAATAAAAAGCAACTGTAATTATAGTGTAAAATTTGAGATTAAGGTTTAGTGTTAGATATTTGAATACCAAGAGAATTATATTGTTTTGTGATTGCCATCAAGCACCAGAGCAATAGATTGGTTTGGGAAGGGTTGAGGGGTGGAGGTGGGGGTGGGGCACTAATATTTAGTTTTCCAAGTAGTATTTCATTTAAAGAAACTATTTTGGTGTGTGTATATATATATATATACACACACACACACACACACACACACATATATTTCCATTGCAAACGGTTTATTGACCAATTAAAGCTTAAAGAGAACAGAACACTAAGTTATATATAGATATAGACTCATATGTATAAGTTTTGCAGCAAGGACCCAAATCTTGGTTACCAAAAAAGTTACTTTGTTGCCAAAAGGCCTAGAAAAGAAGAAATTAATATTGAGGTAAATGCAAAAAAATACATCTTTATTGGCTGGGCACGGTGGCTCACGTCTGTAATCCTAGCACTTTGGGAGGCTGAGGTAGGCGGATCACCTGAGGTCAGGAGTTCGTGAGCAGCTGGCCAACATGGTGAAACCCCATCCCTACTAAAAATAGAAAAATTAGCTGGGCATGGAGGCATATGCCTGTAAAGAGAAAGAGAAATCTTGAGAGAGAGAGAGAGAGAGAGAGAGAGAGAGAGAGAGGAAGAAAGAAAAATCTTTAGAGAATTCCTGTCTCAACTATAGATTTTATACTGGATCACTCTCCAAGTATCAATAAGAAGCACAAGAGGCTTAACAACCTGTGAAGGCTTTATGTCTGGGAATTTTTCATACATTCCATTTAGGTTTTCATGGCCATCAATAAGGATATTAAAATAAGAGCAGCTGTAATCAATTCAGCATCTTGTTTTTAAGTTTTATTTAAACGCTTATATCTGTATAATAATAGGTAGAAATTGCCAAGTAATTTGCCTCTTTTTCTTCCTGCCCCAACACCTGAGGCCTCAATGAACATATTGTGTGGTAGTTGTCTAGTAAATATGTAGGTTGAATGAAAAGCAAGAACATCTTTGACCTCTGGAATGAGAGAAAGAATGCCAAGGATTCCATCACATTGCAAACGTTTAATACAGTGCATTTCCCAATGCTTTGACTGCAAACCACAATAAGAAACACACTACATTGTGAGCCAGGGCATATATATGAATGTATGTGTATATATACAATATGTGTTCTTACTATGTACAATTCCTACCTGCTATTGGGTGGTGAAAAACTACCCAAATACAGTAATATAAAATTCTATTTGTGAAAATTTTACACACACAGACATATAAACGTCTTAGGTATCAGATCAGTTGTCTCAGTGAACATATGCAAAGTCCTACACATTGCAGGTATAAAATGTCATGGTAAAGTGTAACTACTTATCATTTTTAGTATCTCCCGAGTCCTTGCACAGACAAATACAAAGGCTTCCACAGGGAACACAGGCAAAACAAAGGCATACAAGTGACATTTACAAGTAGTAAACCTAACATCTGTATAGCAAAGAAGGTCACATCATTTCTAAGTAAGAATATGCATAGGATAAAGAAATAAAAATACAAAGTATGGAATCAGTAAAGTGACCAAATCCAGGCTTGTTTTAATGCCATTAAGAATATCCCCAAGTCCTAACATCTTTACTTATACATCCTTGGCCTATGGGCAAATCAGTCCTAGTAAATCAAAATACTCCCTCAGTGATCCTGGACAGGGACTTTCTGGCTGTGCTTTTGGGACATTTATATTTCTGAATGAGCATCAACATCCCAAGAACTAGATTGCCTTTCCTTTCTCATGTTTTGTGCCATGTTAAGTTATGTAAGTAGTTCTTTGCGGGGAATGAAACTTGTGAAGAGGCGAGAAAAGGCACACTGCTAAAATAAGCACACGTTTATTTTATGAGTAATGAAAACTAGCTAAAGCAATATATTGTAATGTTCATTTAACATTTCTCAACTTTCTGGTCAGCAACATTCAAAGCCTAATATTTTAAAATTGCCTTTATACCTGTACCTGTGCCCTGAATCACTTCCAAATTGAGCAGTCAAACCTGTTTAATCTAAATCACTTTGCAAACTTCATTACATTACTTGGCTTTTTAAAAATCCTATCAAATTTAATAAAGACATATCCTACAGCTAGTCATCACTTAAATCTTATTATTTGGTCATTTAGACAAACCAAGGACAGATTAATTCTTTCTTTGATAGCATTAAGGCCTTTAAATGTCAGTGTAAACTTGATGAGTACATGGGAGCCAGAGCTGTGAGGCATTCGGTATTAAAGGGTTAATCAGATCATTTAGTCCCTGAAGCCTCTTTGAGTGCTGTAGCTGGAAAGAAATTGAATGGTTTAGAAATGCTATACTATGAGACAAGTTATAAGTATTATTGTACTTGAAATTTTCAAGAGTGCTTCATAAAAATCTACATTGCTCTCCGCTATTCATCTTACTACTCTTACAATATGAGAGGGATTTGCTCATGTATTGGACTGTTGCACAGAAAGGTATAATTAGTCTATGTTACAGTAGATCTGTACCTTTCTTTTATTTTGTGCTTTTTGTTGGCTGCTGGATAGTTGACAAGGTGCTCTTAAAATCTTGGAGGAAAATATTTTTAATATGTCACAAGAAGTTAAGATTTTCAATGCACAAGAGCTCTTTCAAATTAATTAAAAACCTTCAGTATAAAAAGTAAACAAAGGATAGAAACACATATTTCACAGAATAAGAAATACAAGTGGATGGTATTTTCAAATGTTCCACTCCAGTAGTAATCATACTCAGATTTTAAAAATAATAAAGCAAACTTTTTTAGGATAATGAATACCTCTTGTCTAGATGTGATAAAGTACTAGCCAATGAGCTTAGATAAGAAGATGAAATGAGAAATAAATATGGGAAAAGAGACATCATTTTCATTATATGCAGATGATAAACTGTGCACCAGAAAAACACCAGAGAGTCATCTATGAAATAATCAGAAGTCATGAGGAAATTAAAATGAGTACTTACATGATGTTTGTTATGGGTTAAATTATGTCACCCAAAAAGATATGTTGAAGCCCTAACCCTCAATACCTCAGGATGAAACCCTATTTGGAAACAGGTCCTTGCAGAAATAGTTGAGATAAGGTCTTAACTAGTAGGGTGGGCCTTTAACTCAATATGACTGATGTATAAATAAGAAGACACTGAAGACACCGTGAGGTGCCCATATGACAACATAGAGTTACACAGCTGCAAGCCGAGGACCACCAACATGACACCAGAAGCTAAGAGAAAGGCATGGAACAGATTCTCCCCCAAGAGCCTTCAAGAGCATGGCCTTGCAGACACCTTAATTTTGGCTTCTAGTCCCCAGAAATGTGAGACAATAGTTTGTGGTACCTTGCTACAGCAGTCCTAGAAAACAGATACATGGAACTCAAAAAGGATTTCTGGTGAGAGTCAAAAAGACATTTAAAAAGAATGACTTGTACTATGTGTGGAGAGTTAATATTGTCAAAATGTGAATTCTCCCTAGGTTAATCAGTAAATTCAATGAAATAAAGTACAGAAGGGCTTTGGCAGAGGGGAGAATTTGAGAAAATGGTTCTAAAATCCAATTTAAAAAAATTTTAACAGGCAAGAATGGCTGAGGGGGGATCTGAAAAAGTATAGTGATAAGAAGGAACTAGCTCTGCTCACTAGTATAACTTTGTTAAATTCTTATAATTAAATGTATGGTAAAAGAAGATCAAAGAGAATAGAATCCAGAAGCAAACCCAAATTTATGTAAATATAAATTTACTATATGATAAAGGCTATTTCAGATCCTTGGGGAAAAGGTAGATCATTCAATAACTGACTAGCCACTGAGGGAAGAAAATGGAGCTGGATCTCTATTTCACCTCTCACACCAAAATGCATCTCAAATGAGTTAAAAATTTCAGTGTAAAATGGAAAAGAAAATCTAGAAGAAACTGGTGAATCTAATAGACTAACAATTTTTAAGCTGATATTATGTAATGAGGATACAGGGAAATGGAAAATGTAACACACTGTTGGTGAGAATATTTTAAAGATGGCAGTTCTCCACAAATTAACATGCATATGTAATACAAGAAGTATTAAAAGAGAAAAACAAGTGGTGAGACTGTTCAAGATAATCTTAAAAATGGAGAATTGGTGAGGGAGAAAGAAGATAACTGTAGGAGGCATTGCAGTTGGATATTAGAAATTTAAAACTCCTGCATTTAAAACAGTGA
The DNA here is from genome assembly GCF_030222135.1 of Aotus nancymaae. Classification (NCBI taxonomy): domain Eukaryota; kingdom Metazoa; phylum Chordata; class Mammalia; order Primates; family Aotidae; genus Aotus; species Aotus nancymaae. Next base: position 70,053,748 of record NW_026988425.1, on the reverse strand, counting down.
AACTGGCCTGAGATTGAACTGTCAGAGTAAAGTAGAATACCTATACCATACCCAAATATAAATCAATACATAAATATCTCATAGAGGTGGCATTTTAAGTTCATGATAAAAGGATGGATAATTCCCATTTCAATAAGTAGAAAAAGTCAGTTATTGAGAAAAATAAGAATAGATTTCTGTCTCATCTCACACAATAAAATAAACCTTAAATAGATGAAAGAATTTGTGCAACAAATATTTCTCAAACTTTTTATTAGGCGCTATTCCGATCCTAGGATGCAGTGGTGAGCAAGACAGACAAAGATCTCTGCCTTTGAGGAGCATACAACTAATAGAGGTTGATAATAAATAAGCAAGAAAATATCGGTGGCATGTTCTGTGCATAAAATGAGAACAAGCTGGTATGCTAGAGAACAACCAGATGACGAGGGAAGGCCCTGAAAAGATACTTAAGCTGGGCTCTGATTCAGAACCTCAACAGAGACAGAAGTGTATTGCAAGCAAAAAAAAAGTTATTGTAACGTCTATGACAAGAAAAAGCTAGGTGAGTTCAAAGAAAGGAGACCAGAGAGGCTTGAGTAATGGGGAAAGTAGTAGAAGAACTTTTAGGACTTTGTAAACCAGGGAAAGAAATTAAGGTTCTATTCTAATGAGAAGCCACAGATTTTAAAAAAGAGATTGACATGGTTTAATGACAACATTGTTTAAAGATCTTGTTGCTCTTAGAGACTGAGTCATAGGAGGCAAAAGTGAGAGCAGAGAAAGGCTGCTCTAATAGTACAGAGTTAAATGTGAGAAATAAAACATAAAAAACCAAGAATATTTTACTTAAGACTTAATCTGCAAATGGAAAATCAATTTCTAAAAATATGAAGATTACATTTTGTTAAAAAATTGTGAATATCTTTTTCAAAAAAGAACTAACTAAATTACATAACAAGCATCAGACTGGGATAAAAGATTAAGAATTTTAGTAGAGAATTAATATTTTAAATATATTATAAAAGGCCAAGCATGGTGGCTCACACCCAGAAACCCAGAACCCAGGAAGGCCAAGGCAGGAAGATTGCTTGAGCCCAGGAGTTTGAGGCCAGCCTGGGCAACATAGTGAGACTCCATCTCTATTTAAAAAAAAAAAAAAAAAAAGCAACAGAGTGAGACTTCATCTCAAAAAAAAAAAAGATAGATCTGTTACTTTTAATTCGGCCATCACCTTCTCTATAGACAAAGTTATATCTAGTTCTTTTTATTGGGAATGTTTAGAAATTTAAACTCACTTACTGAATTCTCAAATCTTTTTCCTTTTTTAATAACTGAAAAGATATGAGGCTTCCATTTTTGTCCTCCAGTGCCTCACTAAACATCACCCACACACACTGTCCACACCTGTCCTCATTCCCTTTCATCTGCCACCACACACGAATCTTAGGAAATCTTATGGTTTCTGTTTTGTAGTCTGAAGGGAGTAGCACAGTAAGGCCAACTAGCTACAAGTAAAAGCGCGACAGCTGATATTACATAGTGCTTCACATGTCTGCGTGTGCCTGAGCCATCATGGAGAAGAGTTGAGTAGATAGTGATTAAGAGCCCTGATTCTGGAGACAAACAGCTTTAGTTCAAATCTGCTTAGCTGTATGACTTCATGATTCAGCAAGTTACTTAATTTCCAGAATAAAACCTGCTGGTAAAGAAAAGCCAAAAAAAAAAAAAAAAAAAGCCATCAGAGGATGAATGTTTTTAGTAACTTTAAAAAGCTCTAACCACCCAACATGGATCAAGAAAGCAGGCACAACTGCTCCTGTTTCCACCACTGGCAACCAGCTGTGGTGAAATAAGTCTCCCAGGGCAGGAGTATCTACCCAGAGGAAGGGAGGGGAGCGCTTGAAATGGAATTTTGAACTAATCATGGGAGTGAGTTGAACATTCTGAAAGCAGCTGGTTTCTGCCAGAGGATGGATTGGGTGGAGAAATGGAGAGAGAAATTAAGGGCAATTTTAGAGATAAGTCTACTTATTTAAAAATATCTTTAAAAAGCAAACAAAAATAACATTACGTGAGTAAGACAAGGCAAACATCCCATCAGATAAAAGGAAAGAGCAAATAACATGAATAGTCAAAATGTAAAAGGAGTACAAATTGCCAACAAATATATGAATGTTTATGGTGAACCTCATAAATAAGTAAAGAAATGCAAATTTGAACAATGAGATGCCCCTATCTTCCAGTCAATGTGACAAGGAATTTTTTTTAATTCTTATATAAACATGGGAAATCTAGGGGTAACAGACACTTCAGTACACTATGGTACAAGTGGAAATAAACAATAAGAATATAAAGCCTTGCTAGGTACCGTGGCAACGCCTGTAATCCAAGCACTTGGGGAGGCCAAAGCAGGCAGATCACTTGAGGCCAGGAGTTCAAGGCCAGGAGTTCGAGACCAGCCTGGCCAACATGGCAAAACCCTGTCTCTACTGAAAACACAAAAATTAGCTGGGCATGGTGGTGGGCACCTGTAATCCCAGCTACTTGGAAGGCTGAGGCAGAACAGCTTGAACCTGGGAGGCAGAGACTACAGTGAGCGGAGATTGCACCACTGCACTCCAGCCTGGGCAACAGAATGAGGATTTGTTTCCAAAAAATAAAAATAAAAATAATGCTGTGAAAATGTGCACTCCTGGCTGCGCTTGCCTGCAATCCCAGCACTTTGGGAGGCCGAGGCAGACGGATCATGAGGTCAGGAGTTCAAGGCCAGCCTGGCCAACATAGTGAAACCCCGTCTCTACTAAAAATACAAAAATTAGCCAGGCATGGTGGCACATGCCTGTAGTCCCAGCTATTCGGGAAGCTGAGGCAAGAGAATCACTTGAACCCGGGAGGTGGAGGTTGCTGTGAGGCAAGATCACGTCACTGCACTTGGGCAATAGAGCTCTGGCAACAGAGTGTGACTTCATCTCAAAAAAAAAAAAAAAAAAAAGTGCATTTCCTAAAACCATTAGGTGAAATACTAATGACAAACTATATGAATGGTTTAGGCTGATAAGAGCGAAAACCACTGATTAACATCGGTAAAACAATGGCAGCCAGACACTACAGGCCTCCTAATGAGATACAGTAGAAAGAATACAGTACTGTCTCTGAAGCACTTTTGCCTAAGCGTCAAAGCTGAAACTAGTCAAAACTCTGGCTCTAACTACCAGTGTATGAAAAATGCTGAGGGCAGGGGAACATATTAAATGACACCACCAGGATGTGGAAATTCTCCAGGACAAAAGGCATAGTTTTTTAAATAAATTCAAATAAATAAATATGTGGACCATATTTATGGCCAACATAATAAATAAATAAATATGTGGAGAGTTTGGACTCTCAACTTGTTCAAATGCTTTTTTAAAAAAATACGTGAAATAATTTGAGACATTTACTAATCGATGATGTTAAATAATTAATGTTAATTTTTTAGGTGTGGTAATATTGTGATTATGTTTGTAGCTGAAAAAAGACCGAGGGGGTGATATGGTTTGACTGTGTCCCCACCTAAATCTCAATTTGAATTGTAGCTCCCGTAATTCCCACACGGTGTTGTGGGACGGACCTGCTGGGAGCTTATTTGAATCACGGGGGCGGTTTCCCGGTACTTTTCTCGTAGCAGTGAATGAGTCTCACGAGATCTGATGGGTCTACCAGGTGTTTCGGCTTTTGCGTCTTCCTCATTTTCTCTTGACGCTGCCACGTAAGAATGCCTTTCACCTCCCGACACGATTCTGAGGCCTCCCCAGCGGTGTGGAACCGTAAGTCCAATTAAATCTCTTTTTTTTCCCTGTCTCGGGTATATCAGCAACGTAAAAACAGACTAAAACACAGGGTAAGTGTGCCATATTTTTTAGAGATTCTGTTGAAGTGTGTATTAACTACATTACAACATGGCGGAGTTTTTCTTTCAAATAACCCAGCAGGGTGTAGGGTATGGAGTGGGGAGGGATAGAAGAAACAGAACTTGACAGTTTGTTGACCCCTGAAGCTCATTCATGGGTATATGTAGGTTCATCACACCGTTCTCTCTACTTCTCTGTAAGTTTGAAACACTCCAAACACTATCGATGTATACTTTTATAAGAAAACTATAAAGACAATTGTTGAGTAAACAAATATTTGTTACACTGGCTGCTTCAGAGAACAGAGAAAGGAACCAGTACTGTAGAAGGGAACAGAAGGAATTTGTACTTTATCTGCATTATTTAAGGCATTCATTTTAAAAACCATTACTGAATATTCGTTACTCAATCTTTTCTTATGACCTATGCAAAAGAAAGTTATACTTTTAATTTTAGCAGAAAAGAATAAAGTAACATTATAAAATGGAAACCTTATTTTGTACAGGGCCTTATAGTTTGCAAAGCTCTTGCACGTTCATTATGCAATTTGGAACACAAATGATATTTTCCACTTCTTCAAACCAGCCTGTGATACTTTGAAAAAAGCAGGTGGTGTTATTCTATATTTACATATGGAAACTGAGGCTTACCACAGGTCACAGAGATGGCACAATGAAATGACTATTAAGTCAGCTGTCTCTGTGTAATATGAGATAAATTCCTGATTTATGGCATTGCCATTGAGCAAGCTGCTGTCCATTATTGGCTAATTCTACCATGAGTTGTTTCAAAATAGGATAAAGAGTGAAGTGTTTAGGGCTGGGCACGATAGTTCATGCCTGTAATCCCAGCACTTTGGGAGGCCAAGGTAGGTGGATCACCAGAGGTCGGGAGTTTGAGACCAGCCTGGCATGGTGAAACCCCGTATCTACAACAAATACAAAAATTAGTTGGGTGTGGTTGTGAGTGCCTGTAAATCTTACTCAGGAGGCTGAGGCAGGATAATTGATTGAACCTGGGAGATGAAGGTTGCGGTGAGCCAAGATCATACCACTGCACTCCAGCCTGGGTGATGGAAAGAGACTCTGTCTTAAAAAAAAAAAAAAAAGAAAGAAAAGAGTGACATATTTAAATAAAATGAAAATACTTTTTGACTTTCAAGTAAGGATTTCTTAAGACACAAAAAAGTAAAATGCACAAAGAAAAAATTGATCAATTTGACATGAAAAAGAACTACAGAATGGAAAGACTTTTCTAGTTTCTGTCACAAACTAGAAAAAGATCTTTATAATGCATCTAACAAGAGGTTGGTATCCAGAATATATGTGTAAATCACTAGAAACCAATAGAAAATAGCTTAAGAGAAAAACAGGCAAAGAGCACAAGGTGGCATTTCACCAAAGAGCCAGAAAATGATCAATAAATACTTCAAAGAAACACCTGCTTCATTAGTAATAAAGACAGTTGCAAGATAGGTGCTTTGTGCAGTACTTATTTAGAAATGAGACATAAAAGTTACTACACAGTTATAAATGCAGATTTCATGTTCCAGTAATGGTAAACTGTTACCCTCGTTTGAACTGCCGAGACTCCCCCACTCATTTTTTAAGATCTTATTTTTTTAGAGGAGTTTTAGGTCCTCTGCAAAATTGAGAGGAAGGTACAGAGATTTCCCATATACCTTCTGACCCCACACATAAACAGCCTTCCATCATCAGCATTTTACCAGTGTGGTGCATTTGTTACAATTGATGAACCTACCTTGGCACATCATGATCATCAGAAATTTATAGTTTAAGCCAGGCGCCATGGTTCACACCTGTAATCTCAGCACTTTGGGAGGCTGACGTGGGCAGATCAGCTGAGGTCAGGAGTTCGGGACCAAACTGGACAACATGGTGAAACCCCATCTCTACTAAAAATACAAAAATTGGCCAGGCATGGTAGTGCGCTCCTGTAATCTGAGCTACTCAGGAGGCTGAGATAGGAGAATAGCTTGAACCTGGGAGGTGGAGGTTACAGTGAACACAGATCATGCCACTGCACTCTAGCCTGGGTTACAGAGCGAGACTGTCTCAAAAAAGAAAAAAAAAATCATAGTTTACATTAGGGTTCACTCTTGGTGGTGTACATTTTATGTGATTGGAGAATGCTACATATCCATCATTATAGTGTCATACAGAGCATTTTCACTGCCCTAAAAATCCTCTGTGTTTCAGTTATTCATCCTTCCTCCATCCCCTCCCCAACCCCTGGCAATCACTGATCTTTTTACTGTCTTCATATTTTGCCTTTTCCAGAATGTCATATAATTGGAATCATATAGTATGTAGCCTTTTCAGATTCACTTCTTTCAGTTAGTAATATGCATTTAAGGTTCCTCCATGTCTTTTCAAGGCACTAAAGGAAATGCAATATGTGGCCAGCCATGGTGGCTCATGCCTGTAGTCCCAGCACTTTGGAAGGCTGAGGTGGGCAGATTGCTTGAGCCCAAGATTTCAAGACCAGCCTGAGCAACATGAAAACCCATCTCTATAAAAAACAAAAACAAAAAACAAAGATGAGTCGGGCATGGTGGTGCACACCTATAGTCTTAGCTACTTGGGAGGCTGAGGTGGGAGGATGACTTGAACCCAGGAGACTGAGGTTGCAGTGAGCTGAGACTGTGCCACTGCACTTTAGTCTGGGTGACAGAGCAAGACTGTCGAAAGGAAAAAAAAAGAGAGAGAAAAGAAAGAAAAAAGAATGAAAAGAAAATTCACTGTCTGGTTGTATTATAGTTTTATTTATACACTCACCTACTGAAAGACATGGGTTGCTTCCAAGTTTTGTCAATTATGAATAAAGCAACTAAAAACATTTGTGTGACAGTTTTTGTTTGGACATAAATTTTCAACTCCTTTAGGTAAATACCAAGGAGTGTAATTGCTGGATCATATGGTTAAGAATATGTTTAGTTTTGTAAGAACCTCCAAACTGTCTTCCAAAATGGCTGTAACATTTTGCATTCCACCAGCAACAAATGAGAATTTTTGTTGTTCCACATCTATGCCAGCATTTGGTATTGTCAGTGTTCTAGATTTTGGCCATTTTAATAGATGTGTAGTGGTAGCTCATGGTTGTTTTAGTTTGCATTTTCCTGATGACAAATGATGTGGAGCATTTCTTATATGCTTATTTCCCATATCTTTTTTGGTGAAGTAGTTGTTAAAGTCTTTTAGCTCATCTTAAAATTGGTTTATTTGTTTTCTTATTCTTGAGTTTTAAGCGTTCATTGTATATTTTGGATAAGAGTTTTTTTAATCAGATGTGTCTCTTGCAAATATTTTTTCCCAGTCTGTGACTTGTCCTCTCATTCTCTTGCCATTGTGTTTGTAGAGCAGAAGTTTTTAATTTTAATGAAGTATAGTTTATCAATTATTTATTTCATGGATCATGCCTTTGTTGTTGTGTCTAAAAAGTCAATGTCAAACCTGAGGTCACCTAGGGTTTTCTCCTTTGTTATCTTCTAGAAATTTTAAAGTTTTTCATTTACACTTAGGTCTATGATACATTTTGAGTTCATGCTTATGAAGGGTGTAAGTCTAGATAATTATTATTATTTTTTTGCATTTGGACATTTGGTTCCAGCACCATCTGTGGAAAAAAACATCTTTGCTCCATGTTGTTATCTTTACTTCTTTGTCAAGATCATTTGACTCTATTTATGTGTCTTTATTTCCGGACTTCTGTTTTGTTTTATTGGTGCACTTATCTGTTCTTTTGCCACTACCACACTGTCTTGATTACTGTAGCTTTGTAGTAACTCTTGAATTGGGTAGTGTCAGTCTTCCACCTTTGTCCTTCCGCTTCAACATTGTATTAGTTATTTTGGATCTTTTGCTTCTCTATATAAATTTTAGAATCAGCCCAGATGTGGGGCTCACGCCTGTAATCCCCGCACTTTAGGAGGCCAAGGCGGGCAAATCACCTGAGGTCAGGAGTTCCAGACCAGCCTGGCCCACATGGTGAAACCCTGTCTCTACTAAAAATACAAAAGTTAGCTGAGCGTGGTGGTAGGTGCCTGTAATCCCAGCTACTCAGGAGGCTGAGGCAGGAGAATCGCTTGAACTTGGGAGGCGGAGGTTGCAGTGAGCCCAGATCATGTCATTGCACTCCAGCCTGGGAAACAAGAGTAAAACCCCATCTCAACAACAACAACAAAAATTAGACTCTGCTGATTCTTATAACCTTAGGTTATAATTTTTGAAGTGATACATTCTCTGATAAACATCACTTATTTATGCATACTTAGTGTTCCTTCCCACTAAGAATTGTACCTTCCCACAGGAGAATTGTACACACTGATGTTTGAAGTCAGGTGTGGCCATGTGACCTGAATAATGTGCTGAGATTTGGCTGTGTTTGCATTGAATCTATAGATAAAGTTGGGAAGAACTAACATCTTGAGAATATTGTCTTCCTATCCATGGACATGAAATGTCCCTCTATTTATTTAGTTCTTATATTTCATTCACCAAAATACTGTAGTTTTCCTCGTATAGGTCCTATACATATTTTGTTAGATTTAGTCCTAAGCTTTTCATTTTTGGGGAGTGCTAATATAAATGATAATGTGTTTAAAATTTCAAATTCCACTTTTTCATTGCTGGAATATAGGAAAGCAGTAGACTTTTGTATATTAACCTTGTATCCTGAAGTTTTTCTATAATCACTTTTTACTTCCAGGAGGTTTTCCGTTGTCAATTCTTTTGGGTTTTCTGCATAGATAATCACCTGATCTGTGCACAAAGACAGTTTTATTTCCTCCTTCCCAATCTGTATACCTTTTATTTTATTTTCTTGTCCTATTGCATAAGTTAGAACTTCCTCTATGATATTGAAGAGTAGTGATAAGATTCTTGTCTTGTTCTTGATCTTCATGGGAAAGTTTCCAGTTTCTCACCATTAAGCGTAATGTTAGCTGTAGGTTTGTCATGAATATTCTTTATCAACTTAGGAAGTCTCCTTCTATTCTTTTCTTACTAGTAACTCTCTTATTGAGAGTTTTTATGATGAATGAATGTTGGGTTTTGTCAAATGCTTTTTCTGCATCCATTGATATGATCATATGAGTTTTCATTTTTGGCCTGTTGATGTGATAGATTACATTAATGGATTTTTGAATGTTGAGCCAATCTTGCACACCTGGGACAAATCCTGCTTGGTTGTGGCATGTAAGTCTTTTTATACATTATTGAATTCTATTTCCTAGTATTTTGTTGAGGATGTTTGCATCTACTAATATGTTCATGAGTGATATTGACCTGTAGTTTTCTTTTCTTGTGATGTCTTTGTCTGGTTTTGGTTTTAGAGTAATGCTGCCCTCATAGAATGAATTAGGAAGTATTCCCTCTGCTTCTATCCTCTGAAAGAGATTATAAAGAATTGGTATAACTTCTTCCTTAAATGTTTGGCTTAATTGTCCAGTGAATTCATCTGGGCCTGGTGCTTTCTGTTTTGGAAGGTTGTTAATTATTGATTCAATTTCTTTAATAGATATTGACCTATTCATATTTTCTCATTTTTCTCATATGAGTCAACCCTTTTTTAAATGTACAAATACCTCTTAAGTTACAATTTTTTGAGGTGACATGTTCTCTGATAAACATAACTTATTTATGCATATTTAGTGTTCCTTCCCATTGGAGAATTGTACACATCCATTTAAAAAAAATATTTTATTGCGTTTTAGGTTTTGGGGTACATGTGAAGAATATGCAGTATTGTTGCATAAGTACATACATGGCAATGTGGTTTGCTGCCTACCTCTCCATCACCTATATCTGGCATTTCTCCCCATGTTATCCCTCCCCAACTCCCCAGCCCCTGCTGTCCCTCCTCTAGTTCCCCCCCAACAGACCTCAGTGTGTGATGCTCCCCTCCCTGTGTCCATGTGTTCTCATTGTTCAACACTCACCTATGAGTGAGAACATGCGGTGTTTGATTTTCTATTCTTGTGTCAGTTTGCTGAGAATAATGGTTTCCAGGATCATTCATGTCCCTACAAAGGACACGAACTCGTTTTATATCAATGTATATGTGCCACATTTTTCCTGTCCAGTCTATTATCAGTGGGCATTTGGGTTGGTTCCAAGTCTTTGCTATTGTAAGCAGTGCCACAGTGAACATTCGTGTGCACGTGTCCTTATAATAGAACGATTTATAATCCTTTGAATATATACCCAGTAATGGGATCGCTGGGTCAAATGGAATTTCTATTTCTAGGTCCTTAAGGAATCACCACACTGTCTTCCACAATGGTTGAACTAATTTACACTCCCACCAACAGTGTAAAAGTGTTCCTATTTCTCCACATCCTCTCCAGCATCTGTTGTCTCCAGATTTTTTAATGATCGCCATTCTAATTGGCATGAGATGGTATCTCAATGTAGTTTTGATTTGCATTTCTCTAATGACCAGTGATGATGAACATTTTTTCATATGTTTGTTGACCTCATATATGACTTCTTTTGAAAAGCGTCTGTTCATATTCTTTGCCCACTTTTGAATGGGCTTGTTTGTTTTTTTCTTGTAAATTTGTTTTAGTTCTTTGTAGATTCTGGATATTAGCCCTTTGTCAGATGGGTAGATTGCAAAAAATTTTTCCCATTCTGTTGGTTGCCAGTTGACTCTAATGATTGTTTCTTTTGTTGTGCAGAAGCTCTGGAGTTTAATTAGATCCCATTTGTCTATTTTGGCTTTTATTACCAATGCTTTTGGTGTTTTAGCCAGGAAGTCCTTACCTATGCCTATGTCCTGAATGGTATGGCCTAGATTTTCTTCTAGGGTTTTTATGGTGTTAGGTCTTATGTTTAAGTCTTTAATCCATCTGGAGTTGATTTTGGTGTAAGGTGTCAGGAAGGGGTCCAGTTTCTGCTTTCTGCACATTGCTAGCCAGTTTTGCCAACACCATTTATTAAACAGGGAATGCTTTCTCCATTGCTTGTTTTTGTCAGGTTTGTCAAAGATCAGGCGGTTGTAGATGTGTGGCGTTGCCTCCGAGGCCTCTGTCCTGTTCCATTGGTCTGTATCTCTGTTTTGGTACCAGTACCATGCTGTTTTGATTACTGTAGCCTTGTAGTATATTTTGAAGTTAGGTAGTGTGATGCCTCCAGCTTTGTTCTTTTTGCTTAGAATTGACTTAGCTATGCGGGCTCTCTTTTGGTTCCATGTGAAGTTTAAGGTGTTTTTTTCCAGTTCTGTGAAGAAGGTCATTGGTAGCTTGATGGGGATAGCATTGAATCTGTAAATTACTTTGGGCAGTATGGCTATTTTCACCATGTTGATTCTTCCTAACCATGAGCATGGAATGTTTCTCCATTTGTTTGTGTCCTCTCTTATTTTGCTGAGCAGTGGTTTGCAGTTCTCATTAAAGAGGCCCTTTACATTTTTTGTTAGTTGTATTCCTAGGTATTTTATTCTCTTTGTAGCAATTGTGAATGGCGGTTCATTCTTGATTTTGCTTTAAGTCTGTTATTGACATATAGGAATGTTTGTGATTTTTGCACATTGATTTTGTATCCTGAGACTTTGCTGAAGTTGCTTATCAGTTTCAGGAGATTTTGGGCTGAGATGATGGGGTCTTCTAGATATACAATCATGTCATCTGCAAATAGAGACAATTTGACTTCCTCCTTCCCTAATTGGATACGCTTTCTTTCTTCTTCTTGCCTGATTGCTCTGGCCAGAACTTCCAATACTATATTGAATAGGAGTGGTGAGAGAGGGCATCTTTGTCTAGTGCCAGATTTCAAAGGGAATGCTTCCAGTTTTTGCCCATTCAATATGATATTGGCTGTGGGTTTGTCATAAATAGCTTTTATTATTTTGAGATATGTTCCGTCAATACCTAGTTTATTGAGGGTTTTTAGCATAAAGGGCTGTTGAATTTTGTCGAAGGCCTTCTCTGCCTCTATTGAGATAATCATGTGGTTTTTGTCTTTAGTTCTGTTTATGTGGTTAATTACATTTATAGACTTGCGTATGTTGAACCAGCCTTGCATCCCTGGGATGAAGCCTGCTTGATTGTGATGGATAAGCTTTTTGATGTGCTGTTGCAATTGGTTTGCCAGTATTTTATTGAAGATTTTTGCATCTATGTTCATCATGGATATTGGCCTGAAGTTTCTTTTCTTGTTGAATCTCTGCCGGGTTTTGGTATCAGAATGGTGTTGGTCTCATAAAATGATTTGGGAAGAATTTTCTCTTTTTGGATTGTTTGGAATAGTTTCAGAAGGAGTGGTACCAATTCCTCTTTGTATATGTGGTAGAATTCGGCTGTGAACCCATCTGGACCTGGGCTTTTTTTGGTTGGTAGGCTCACATCCATTTTTTAAGTCAGGTGTGACCACGTGACTTACTTTTGCCAATGGAGTGGGTGTAGGTAACAAGAGTCACCTCTGAGTGGAAACCTCAAGATCTAGCACATAGTCCTCCATGTTCTCTCATCCTTCTGCCTGATACCTGGCAATGTGCTACAAAGAGGCTGCTCCATTAGCCTAGGCCATAGGGAAGAAAGCATATGAAAAAATAATGTACATGTATTTTGACCAAGAAATAAACCCTTGTTGGTCTAAGCTTCTGAGATTTTGAGTTATTTGTTACTGCAGCATAACCTAGCCTGTGTTGACTGATATACCTTTCTTCACTCAATTCTAAAAAACAAGATCAAGTCTCATTTAACCCTTTTTTATTATAGACATTTCCCTTCGGACTATGTACATTGTCACCAAAGGTGTCAATTGCCACTGTATGTACTATTGGGCACCCCTATCAAGCCCATAAAAGAAAGACAAATCTGTGTACTCTTGGTCTAGAAAAATTCCTGAAGTTCACCATGATTGGACCTGGTTAGAATACATGGCCATACTTAAACTAGTTCCTATGGCTAGAGTAATGTAACATCCTAGTTAGCTAGAGCCTGGGTTATGACTGATTCTTGAGTTAATTTCTGTGGATAAAGGAATGAGATACACTGAGAGCTTAAATCAATCAAAGGGCCACCCCTGAATCTAGGACTGGGTGAGGTAAATATAAATCTTAGGGTTTTATGCCCTGTTGTACCAGGCAGCCCTCATGCCGGGAACCAGCACCAGAAGGGGCAGAGTAGACCCCATTCACACTGAATTATAATGATTTGTTTCGAGCTCTCCGGTAGCTCCTGGAAGACCAACCAAAGGGCTTGCCTTCATCTTTCCTAATTCAGAACTTCCCCAGTGCCAAAGTGGCCACTGGCATTTGTGGTTATGGGGGTAGGGGCATGAGGGAACTGTTGAGCTTCATGTGGAAGTTCACTTTCTTGATTGTGGTCATGGTTTCCCAAGTTTCTGTATATGGTAAAATTTATCAAATCGAGTATTTCAAGTGTGTGCAATTTATTGTATGTTAATTATACCTCAAAATAGCTGTTTTTTAAAGAAAGGATGTTGGGCAGTTCACCACTGGGAGGGCTGAAAGACTAGGCTCAGGGCTACGCAGTTAAGAGTAGTCCCCGAATGAAGTCACAGAACAGGTCCTATCAGGACGCTATGCCCGTTAGTGCTGCCTACATGGCTGCCTTTGAGCACTGGACACAGCACTGCCTCTCTGCCACGGCTGTTCCAGGAACTAAATCTTGCCGCTGCTGCCATCAGAAATGGAGAAAGCACTGCATTACCCTCCTTGCTCTGCAACACCAGCTCCCATTTCAGTCCAGGGTGAATGTTTCTGATAGGTAGAGCTTAGGACATGGGTTCACGCCCCCACTTTGGCACGTGAGGCTTGGGAAAGCAACTGTTCGACATTTTCCTGCTTCTATCATGTGATGTAGGCTCTGCCTCCATAGCACTTGTGGGTAGATGGTGGGTGATGGGTATTCAGATGCTGAAAATGACAACCAAAAGGCATATATGATAAGAGTTTTCAGACAGGAATAGAGTTGCCCGGGATGCCTATGGAGAAGATGGGAAGGAGGGGCCTGGAGGGATGGTGGTGTGTAAGTATGGAAGGCAAGCAGTTCTAATGGTGCTGGGGAAGAGCTGTGCATCTGAGAAGGGGCTTGAGAAAGGTAGCAACGTTCCTGGCCTGTGTGAGTGGAGGTCTGGCTGGACTCAGGAGTCATGATGGGAAGCTAAGCTGGATCAATGGTCGGGCCAGATATGAAGGACCTTGGAAGCCAAACAGGAGCTTGGGCCTTAGGTGGCACAGGCAATGTGGAGACTCAGTCAGACCTTCTTGAGCAGCAATGTGTCCCTAGTGTTTGAGCGATTCAGTCATTTATTTATCAAATCTTGATTGTGCAAGGTAGTGGGAATAGAATAATGAATAAGGGAAGTACAGTCTCTGTCCTCAAGCAATTCCAATTTAGTGGAAAAACAAATAGCAGACAAGCAAATACAATATAGCATGGAGATAGAATAAGAAAGCCCTAGGGGCTTGAGGAACCCTGAGGACTTTAGGAGCTGCAGGGATAGGGACATTCATTGTCAATTATGGGTCATAGGGAAGGCTTCCTCAGGGAAGTGAGATTTAAGTTGAGACCTGAAACATTCCAGAGAGAGGAAACAAAGCACTTGGATTCCCACACACTCCAAGCTCACCCAAGGTTTCATAAATGGGATATAGATTATTAGCTTTGTGTTTAAGAGCATGGACCTTGGAGTGGCGCTGCTGGATTCCAAGCCCTACTCTGTCATTCATGAGCTATGTGAACTTGGACAATTGACTTCATTTGAGCCGTAATTTCCACAGATATAGAAACAATGATGACAGGACCGGCCTCATAGGATGAAGCATCTAAGGCACTTTATATCAAGCCTCACACACAGTAAATGCTTTCATCAGCCAGGGCCCCACCAGGAAAACAGAAATGGAGAATTGCAAAGGCATGGAATTTAATGCAGGGATTTGGTTACCTACATGATGGAAGAGCTGATAGCCAAACAGGAGATGGTGATGCAATCAGAGATTAGCAACAGCAGAGAGCTGCTGCCACCCCATGCTGGAGGGACAAAGGGAAAAGTTTTCTGGAGCCCAGTGTCCAAGACTGCCTGCCGCAGCTAAAATTAGGGCAGGACCTCCTGGGAAGAACTGGAGCCAATCTTCTGCTGCAAGGGCCTGTTTCTAGCGGCCCTGGGAAAAGGGATGGGAGTCTATCGTCAGTGTGATCCGACTGAACTGGACAACTTGACATTGCAGAAAATTGACATTTGTTAGGTTATCTCATGGAGAAAGACAGCACTTGACATATCCCCTGCTCCTTTTAAAAGCAAACAATTTTCTGATGAGTTATCCAGAGTCCTGGAGGTAAAGTGGACACAAGATGAAATTGAGGAAAATAACCTGCCAGTCTCTGCCTGCTCCAAACTCTCATTTTGGAGACTTTCCTCCTGCAGAGCAGCAACCACCTCCCTCCCCGAAAACAGCGTCTACTCCCTTGACTTCTCAGGTGTGTGGGACCTCCGGCGGCTGCTGACAGTGCCACAGCTGGGCAGATTTCCCAGGGAGGAGTGCCCGGTTCATCTGGTTCATGCTGGTGTCTTCCTCCTCTCTTCCCTGACAAAAGCGAGTCAGCTCACAGCCTCTTTCTCTGACCAGAAAGCCCTGAGGAAATGGAAAGTGGACTCCTTGGATGCTGTGGCCTCCTTTTAAAGATCTGCGATTTAAGAATCCTAGACACTGTGACAGCCTTGGCCGTGGGCTGGCCCTGGGGTGTCTTGCAGCCTCCTTACCAGTGACTGCTCAGCCAGGCAGGGCAGCTAACACCACTGCCCTCATTCCTCCACTCTCCAGTCCCCCCAACTCAATCTAGACCCTCCACTCCCTCTGCCCCCTCCAGATTCCTGGCAGAGCACAGTTTCGTTTACAGGTAAAGCCAGGTAAGGGTATTTCTCTTCTGAATATCCAGCCTTCACATCCACTTCCACCAAAGACAGAGACATCCCAGGAGCAGTGGGAAAATTATGACTAAGAACAAAAGCCAACATGTTTCTGTTAGGGGAAAGGCTACATTGAAAATGAAATAGTTAAATTGTTTATAAATAGGCAGGGAAGTTAGCAAACACTTGGGTAAGGAAATAGCTGGTCCTGTAGACAAAAGAGGAGCAGTAGCCACATACTTATGTGTAACATGAACACAGAGCTAGAACCTGTTCATCCATTCATGGCACAACCATTCATTCAACACCTACTGTGTGCCAGGCACCATGCTAGGTTCTGGGGATTCACAATTGAGAAGCTCCTGACCCAGTAACTAACCCTTATAGCAGTAGTGGACCAAGTGCTATGAGAAATGTTGGATAAGGTCCTATGGGAGCCCAGAGGAAGTGGGCAACAGAAACCTTTCAGTTTGGATTCTGTATACTCTGCCACAGCTGTGCAAGTCATCTCAAGTAGGAGGTGTTATAAAAAAAATCTCAGAGAGTTGTAAGAAGACTCCTGGATCCCATAGAATATGTTTAGCTGTAGTAACAGAACACCTGACAGACACTGGTTTCAACAGTAAGGTGCTCCTCACCACTAGGGAGGTCTGATGGTGGATGGTCCTGAGCTCAGTCCAGCAGTTCATTGCTGTGTTGAGGGCTTAGGCTGTCTGGACCTTTTTGGCTTTCACATTTTCAGACTATAGGGACTGTCTTCCGTCTGGCACCAAGACACCTGCTTCTACTCAGATGGGCAAGTCATCTCCATTTTTTTGGATTTCCATCTCTCTTCTATAAAATGAGGGATGTGATTAAATCATGAGTAAGGACTGGATGCAGCGGCTCATGCCTGTAATCCCAGCACTTTGGGAGGCTGAGGTGGGCAGATCACTTGAGGCCAGGGGTTCGAGATCAGCCTGGCAAATATGGTGAAACCCCGTCTCTACTAAAAAATGCAAAAATTAGCAGGGCATGGTGGCGTGCACCTGTAATCCCATCTAGTCAGGAGGCTGAGACAGGAGAACCCCTTGAACCTGGGAGCAGTGAGCTGAGAGTGTGCCACTGCATTCCAGCCTGGGCAACAGAGCGAGACTCTGTCTCCAAAAAGAAAAAAAAAATCCTGAGTAAGGTCCCTTTTGGATCTAGCTGTCTACTATACCAACTACTACCCTAGGGTGATAATTTAAGACAACAGTTCTCACTCTTGAGTGTTCATCAAACTCACCTGGAGGTTTAATTAAAATACAGAATTTCTGACTCACTAAATCTGGAGTGGGGCCTGAGAATTCACAAGCTCTAACAAATTCTAACTTATAACAAGTTTTCAGATGTTGCTAAAGACATCAGTGCAGGGGTCACACTTTTGAGAAGCACTGGTGTCACCTCTAATGTGTTAGTTCCCTAAACTGTAAAATGAAGACATAGCTATTCAGGAGGGATCATATCACTCCTGGCTAATTGCCAGAATCCTTCCATGAGGTTTGTAAAAATGCAGATTGTGGGACTGCAGCCCTGGAGATTCTGATACAGTGGATCTGGGGCTGGGCCCAGGAATATGACTTGTATTAAATCTCCCATGATATTCATGGGTGAGTATCATGATTTACCAAGTCTGGAGGTTACAAAATGAGGTTATCTTTAAGATGCTTCTAGCTCTAAATTCTAAAAGCAAGCTCACCGGTTACAGCATCCTGAACAGTCAACAAGTAAACATAAACACCAAGGATGTAGTATTTTCGCCATCCTTCTCTCTGATTTCATAGATATCTGTGGGTTGATATTTATTTAAACATCTTCCCATGCTAGGGGGAAGAAGCTGGAAATTACTATACTAGACACTAATAATCTCTCAAGGAGGACTGAAAATTGCAACTCCTCTGAAAAGCCTTGTCTCCTCTCCTCTTTCTGGAAGCATATAATCTCTCCAGTCTTAATTCTCTCAGCAGGTATCTATGTTAACATTATTAGTTTCTTATGTATTACTTGTTTTTTAATCAATATATTATATGGATAGAGCTTTTTTAAAATCACATATTAAAAGGTTGCAAAACACAGCAGACTCCCAGTCTCACTTCCCAGAGGCACTTTTAGCTCTTCCATCTGCTTCTTCAGGTATTTACTTCCACATTTCTTATAAAAATCAGTTATAAGAATCAAGGCTTATGCTGCTTGTTTCTTGGTTGCTCCATTCTCAACAATATTTATCAACTTCCCATGATAACTGAGGCTCTCATTCTCTTAAGCCTATTAGTGTATTATGATTATATGTTTGATTTCTCACAGAATTATTTTTCTCATACTTAATAGCCTCAATATTTTTTATTTTAATTTTCTGTAAATCTGCCACTAGGCTGGATGCGGTGGCTCACACCTATAATCCCAGCATTTTGGGAAACCGAGGTGGGTGGGTCGCTTGAGGCCAGGGGTTCGAGACCAGCCTGACCAACATGGTGAAACCCTGTCTCTACTAAAAATACAAAAACTAGCCGGGCATGGTGGTAGGTGCCTGTAATCTCAGCTACTTGGGAGGCTGAGGCAGGAGAATTGCTTCAACCAAGGACCGAGTTGCAGTGAGCCGAGATTGCGCCATTGCACTCCAGCCTGGGTGACAGCGTGAGACTCCATCTCAAAAAAAAATTAAAAAATAATAAATAAATCCATCATTAACTTTTTCCAGTGCTTCAACAAATTTGTCAAACAACTGGTAAATTAATTTTTCTGAACTTTTAAACAGATCACATTAGTGTTTGATACAGAGCCCTCCCTCCTGAAGCCTCTGTCCTCCTCCGGCTCCACCTGGAACTGGGAGCAGCTGTCTGCCATACACTTGTCCTCCTGATGGTGTCTTGTTTTGTTCTTGTAGTGAGCCCTCTGTTTCTAGAATCCTATGTCTACATGTTTTTTGTTCTTTCTGGAATTTTGTTATTAGACTTCCGGGACTGATTTTCTATATATATGCTGTCCAATATTGTAGCCCCTTGCCACTTGTGGATATTGAACACTTGAAACATATATTGTCCAAATGGAGGTAAGTTGTAAGACTCGGTATGGCAAAAAGATTGTAAATATTTCATTAATAATTTTATATTGATAACATGTTGAAATAATATTGTCTTGGATTTATTGGGTTAAATATATTATTAAAACTAATCCTGTTTATTCTTACCTTTTTAATATGGCTAGTAGAAAGTTAAATTACAAATGTAGCTTATAATGTATTTCTATTGCATAGCACTGCTCAAATATGTATTATTTTTATAATTTTTCCATCTCTTTATTCTGTTTTCTGGGAAATTTCATTAATTTCACCTTCCAAGCCTTCTACTGAACTTTTCATTTCAGTGATCTTCTTTTTAATTTCCAAGAGTATTTTGCTGATCTCTCATCCTTCCTTTTACATATCACTTTACACTTAGTTTATGAATGCAGTAGTTTCTCATCTTTCTAATTTTGTAATTCTAGTTCTCTTGACATTTTATTATGCAATCTGCACTATTCTAGTATGTTACAAGCTGCTTCATTCTCTTGATTTGGTCTCTATCTTTAACCTTGGAGACTTTCCTCAACCATTTAACGCTTCTTGTTCGTATTCAAGAGGCACCAAAAAGCTGCCTGGAATGCTATGTACACTGGCTTGTTCTCGGTAGTCTTTATTATAGGTTGATGAGGTGGAAAACTAAACTTTCTTTAAAGAGAGACACCACCACCCCTCCCCAAGTATCAGTTATGGAGGATTTTTATCTGGCTCTGTACTTTTTTGTTTCTCTAGAGAAGAATCCTCCAGGCTGCTGTCCTGTAAGTAGTTGGGGAAGAAGACTGGCATTTTAGGAATGGGAAAGACAGACTGGGAACTAAGTATCCATCTTTCACTTAATTCCACTATTTTCAGTGCCTGCTCATCCTCGCCTCTGTGATATGTTTCCAAACCCAGATTGCCTCGCATTCAATTTATCTAGAGAATAAACCTTCTATTTCTTGGCAAGCTTGAGGTAGCCACCTGAGTGGGTGCCATGATTGAAAAGGGGATGTGTCTTATTCCAACTGTGAGCTCCTCCATGGTGCTGTAGGGTGAAGGGTTTCACCTCCTTTTCACACCTTTTTGGCGCCAAAAAGTACTTACCCCTGAAAGTACTTGGGTTGTAACTTTCTCTATTCTGCTAAGTCAATTACTACTGCTCTGTTTTTCTATTTTTTTTAAAAAACTGTGTTTAAGTTTTTCATGTACTGTTGCCTCCTGTCCTGTTCTTGTTGTCCTTGTGAGTCATTTAAAATTATTTAGTATTTTCTTAGTAGGGTTGTAGTAAAGAGAGAAGATCAACACATGTGGTCAATTTCCTTATCTGTACCTAGAAGCCCTGTTTCTATCCTGAGCTCTACTTATTCACCGAATTTAACTTTCTCCTCTCGGAGACAGGAGCTTCCTTCGGAGCAGGATCAAGGACTGCTTTATCTTTGAGTCCACCCACCACTTCCTTCCTAGCATCTGCCTTTGAGTTTGTACGTACTAACTGCTCAACATTGAAGGAAGTCATTTATGCAAATTATACTTCCGAATCTTATTAGTTCCCTGTGTACCTTGGGATAAGTCACTTCTCTCTGGGTCACAAAAGGAGACCACAGTCTGTTGTCTAGATGATTCCTAAGGTCCCATTCAGCTTTAACATGCTAAGAATCCATATGCCCAGTTTCTTTGTTACTTTTGCTTGTTTGCCAGTGTAAATTATATTGTCACTAGGCATCCTACCTTGTAGAGATTTTTTTGCCAAAGAACAAATTGTATTCCGTCAAGAGAGGCAAGAATTATTCCCAGTTAAGGGGCTTATAATCCTTGCTCAACAGCAGTGACCAGGTGCAGTACTGACCAAGTACAGTACTGAAGATAGAGCAATAGCAAGTGCAAAAATGCAGTAGCTCTTCCTGGCCTAGCTGCATGGGTCTTAACATGTGGAGGGAGACGATGGGAGAGGTAGGTTGGGTAAAGCCATTGGAAGTTGTCTTAAAATTTGGTTTCATTTAGGTTTGGGGATGCCTACAGATCAGGAGGTTATTGCCATTGAAAAGACAGTTTGTTACTTAACAGTTCCCAAGAGGAGGCATGCCAGACCAGTTGGGGCCATGTGAAGAAGTACCTTCTTCCAAGAGGAAGAAGGATCAAGAGGACAGAGTAGGCAAAAGCCTTTACTGTGGTTTCCATGATGAGGCAGGGTGAGCAGGTGAGCAGGGTTAGCATTGGATACTTTGAAGGATTTTGGCAGGCTCTGGGATATAGGGGTGGTCACTAAGTTGTCTAGTACCCGAACCTGGGATGATTAGGGTAGGAGAATATTGCCTCCCAGAATATAAAAGCTAGGTAGAGGAGGTGGTTTAGACTAAAGTCTCTGGACTGGTTAGTTCACATATGAAAGGGACACTTCCCAGAGGGTTGTTTGCTGTCTCTGAGAAATGGCTAGCCCTAGGAGAGGCAGTCTTTTCCCCAGTCAGTGAGGCCCCCAAATGCCAGAGCATCAAGAAGTCAGAAAATGAGAAAATATAGTTAATATCAAAGTGATCAAAGCCCAAGACAGAGAAGGAGAGAGTCATGAAGAAGCAGGCAATGAGGCAGAAGTAAGGTTGCTCTTGGAAGAAAGAGTGAAGTCAGAGCTCATAAAAGCAGAGGCCAGAAATGCCCATGTTTGGGGAAACACTCATCATTGTGTCATCAGGAACAGCATGTGGTCAAGGCAGAATATCTTAGTAGGAGGTTTGTCTTTCTCATATAACCAGAAGTCTGGAGGTGTGGTGTAGGGCTGACACCTCCACTCAGGGAAGTCAACAAGGGTGCAGGCTCCTTATCACTACCTGCTCACCGGGTTTTAGTCCTCATTGTAGCAAGGTGACCAATTCACCTGGCAGGAGGCAGTGCATCCTAATCCCAGGCAGGAATTAAGAGATGGTGAAAAGTCAATTTCTAGCTGAGATTTCCCTTTATTTATTTATTTATTTATTTTTTTTTTGAGACAGAGTTTCACTCATTATCCAGGCTGGAGTGCAATGGCACGATCTCGGCTCGCCGCAACCTCCGCCTCCTGGGTTCAGGCAATTCTCCTGCCTCAGTCTCCTGAGTAGCTGGGATCACAGGCACATGCCACCATGCCCAGCTAATATTTTGTATTTTTAGTAGAGATGGGGTTTCACCATGTTTTACCAGGATGATCTCGATCTCTTGACCTCGTGATCCACCTGCCTCAGCTTCCCAACCCCCCCTTTTTTTTTTATCCAGGGAACAATAGCTTCCCTACAAATCTCACCCAGTAGACTTCTGCTTACATCTCATTAGCCAGAACTGAGCCCGGTGGTTTACCCCAAGAAGCAACAGTATCTGGGGGAGGTAGTTGTTCCTAACATTTACATTGCTACCCCAAACAAAATTGAGGTTTTATTAATAAGGATGAAGGTGTGAATGGGTTGTATTTAGTAGTGTTTGCCACAGAGGGAAAATGGAAATATGAGCTTGTCTCCTTCAATTAAATGAGACAGACCATATGAAGCATTTAGCACAACACCTAGCTTATAGTGTGTGCTAAAAAAAAAAAAAAGTTTACTGTTAGTGCTGCTACCACAACTACTAGTACTGTTAATAAAATATGTTACTGGCCAGGCACAGTGGCTCACCTGTAATCCCAAAACTTTGGGAGGCTGAGGCAGGCTGATCACTTGAGGTCAGGAGTTCGAGACCAGCCTGGCTCACATGGTGAAACCTTGTCTCTACTAAAAATACAAAAATGAGCTGGGCACAGTGGTGCATGCTTGTAGTCTCAGCTACTCGGGAGGCTGAGACACGAGAATTGCTTGAACCCGGGAGGTAGAGGTTGCAGTGATCCGAGATCGTGCCAGGGCACTCTAGCCTGGACAACAGAGCAAGACTCTGTCTCAAAATAAATAAATAAATAAATATTTAAAAATCTATTATTTATTTTTCACAGTCCCATTAATTCAACCAATATTATGCACTTTTACAATATTTCAGTATTTAGGTGTTGGAGATCAATGAAATCCTTGCCAGATCAATGAAATCCTTGCCCGATCCTTGCCTTCTGAGAGTTTACCATCTATATAAAAAAATACTCGATGACTTGCATGTGGTAAAATCTTCAGCAGAGGCAGCCTTGGACATTATTAGAAGTGGAAGGAACTTGAGAGAGCATGAGAAATGAATCCCTCATTTCACAGATAAGGAAAGAAAGAGCCACCAGGGAAGAGAAAGGGCTGGCAGAGTTACCCAGCTCTCTGCAGAGAGAACCAGGCCTCAAGCCAAAACCTCTTGATGCCTGAGCGGTGCCTTTCTGACTACACCGTTCTGTTTGATACAACTTGAAAATGTGAAGCTAGAGGAAGAGACTGGAATAATACACCCCTACTCTTTGGGCAGGTCATCTTGCAGAAGGGCCCTTGGCCCCAGAGGAAATGCCACCTGCAGTAGATTCCCTGAACTCCCAGGATTGTGGTGATGTGCGTGTGCCAGCATAAAAATGAGAGGGCTCTTCTGAGTGACAGACAGAATTCCTTTGAGTCAAGTCTTTTATTCACTCTGTGATTTTTAATTAGCAATTTTGATTTTTCCAAGGGTTGCATTAAATCAGCAAATGCTTCTTGCATAACTCCCCACCCACTGATTCACTATTGGATGACATGGGTCACTAAAATGTGGAAAAAGAATGAAAATTTGGAATCCTGGTGCATGATGCAAGATTAGAGGAAGAAAAGAGCTATAAAATGTCATTCAGAAATATTTTAGAGATATTAAATGCAGTCTGTTCACTACAATGACCACTATATTTTTTATATTAAAGAATACTTTATTCTGCTTGACATCAAGCATAGCACAAGCTTTTTAAAGAAAAATGATGAAGTTAATGAAAATCAGACTGTCTGGCTGGCAGAAACAAAATAAAGTCACATCTGGAAATAGCTGCACTAGCAATTAAATAGCATTTAATGTGACTAATATCAAAAGGGTGGGGTTTTTTTCCCCCTAGCATTAAGGATGCAAAATTTCAGCTTCCAAGCTACTCTATTATTTTTTGAGTCAGTGGGTGTTTAGAAGTCATTCTGATATTTATAAGGAAAAACCCCCAGTGAGTCATAGAAGGAGATTTGAGTCATGAAAAAAAAAATGAACAAGAGCTGCACAGTTTGAATTTTGAGAACCAGCATAAATTTTACAGTTTTTTTCTCCCCAAGCATTAACTGTTCAGTGTTTCAGTTCAATGAAATAAAGGCCTCTTGTTTCCCATACCAATCAAGTGACCTCCTGCCTCACCGTAATTAGTGGCAAACTTCAATATGCAAGCTAAAAGACCACCTAATTAAAAAGCGTAATTAATTTACATAGATCATTCAAAATGGCTAGATTAGATAGCTTATGGAGATAATGTTAAACTCTTTGAGCTGCTTTTATTGGCTTCTTTCCCTGCTGTTCCTCAGGTTCTGAATATTTTCATGGGAATGAGTTTATCAAAGTGGGAAGGGCTTGGAGGTGATGGTTTTAGCTAATCACTCCTAAACATTTAAAGCTTTGCAATTATTTTTATCAATTACCCAAGTATAAAACAACAAAAAAATGGCCTTATCTTCCTGCTTGGTGCTGAGTGGCCTAATGTTATTAGTGAATATTTATTAAGTGCCTGTTGAGTGCAAGATGCCACTCAAAACACAGAGTTATTTTTTAGTTTGCTGGTTAGAAATGACTCCTCTGGGCTAGACAGCAAGTTGATTCTTCTGATCACAGTGAAATGGCTGCTGAGCCTAAGAAAGATAGTGACCAAAGGACTTTTTCTCCCTTTTTTCATAATTCACACTGCCTAGAAATGTCCTATATTATCTTCTCTGCCTTCAGCATAAACAGGATTTGACTCTGAAGTTTGGCCAAGCCCCTGTGTGACAACCAAGTGAACTTTCCAATGGTGAGGGAGGAGTGGTCTAATTTCTTACCTTCCTTCCTTGGTACAGAAATTGTGATCCTGTGGACATCCAATCATAATTATCTTTCCCCTTACCTGGGTATCAAAAAGAGAAGTTTCTTCTCAAGTTACTTATAGAGGCAGTATATCAGAAGATCAATCAAGCAGGACTTCTAAATGAGAAGCCTCAGACAAGGAATTTGTGAATACTGCCTGTCTTTGGGGGAGAAGTCCAAGGACCTTCACAGTACCTTGCCAAAGAACAAGAGATAAGTTATCACCCTCTCTTAATTTCATCTGGTTCTCCTGAGAAGGAAAAATTGTCACAGCATCAGATGATCTTGGGCTAACTCAACAAGATCGTCCTAATAATAACAACAACAACAAAAACAACAAGAGCAAATGCCTGTTTTCTCCTCAATATATTTGATTATATATTATTGAGACATGAATCTTCTATATAAGTCCTTAATATTTGGGGGTTTTGAATCATTTGACAAGAAATACTTCCCTCCCCATGAGATAAACTATCGTGTAATTACTCATGGAGTGAACATTACACTTTAGAAGCTGAATTCTATAGCTTGACTGCTTACATTTAAATCCCTTGTTAGCTGTTAAAATTTCACCTTTTTGTTCTGTGTAAACACAGTCCAGGTTCCACTTCACTTTCCATATGCCCCAGTTTTCTCATTAATATGCTTCAGATAATAGTGTTGTAATTAATCAACTCAAACTTTTGATATAATCAGAATGATAGCAAATATTATCTATAATACCACTCACCTTCCACCAGGCCCACCTCCAACATTGAAGATTACATTTTAACATGAGATTTGAAGAGGTAACAACATGACATCACTACATGTTACCTCTCTTAGAGAGTTCAAAAATAAAAATCCAGACGCCCAGGCTGCATTCAGTCCAACTAAATCAGAATTTCCGGGAAAAGGAACTCAGATATCAGTATTATTTCCTGTATGACTGAGCAATAAAAGTTTATTGTTAGATGCCTCTGAGTTTTGGACTACTTTGTTATGCAGCTTCATTGTGATTGTAGCTCTCCGATACACCCACTCATTCATTCATCTTCTTTGTGTTGCCATAAAGAAATACCCAAGACTGAGTAGTTTATAAGAAAAAAGCTTTAATTGGCTCATGGTTCTGCAGGCTATACAAGAAACATCTGCTTCTGGTGAGGGCCTCATGGCTGAAGGTGAAGGGAGAGCCAGCACATCACATGGCAAGAGAGAGAAGTGGGGACTCCCAGACATTTAAACAAGATCTCACATGAACTAACAGAGAACTCACTCATCACCAAGGGGATGACGCTAAGCCATTCATAAGGGATCCACCACCACGATCCACTCACCTTCTACCAGGCCTCGCCTTCCAACATTGGAGATTACATTTCAACATGAGATGTGGAGGGGACAAATATCCAACCATATCACTGATTGACTATCTACTATGTCCCAGGGACTTTCTAGACTTTGGAGATACAGTGGAAAACAAAGATGGCCAAGGCCCTTGCCCTAATGCAGCTTAATTATCTGTGATAGTGATGAACAAAAAATAAGTAAACAGATAGCTATATAATGTAATTTCAGCTACCATTAAGAATTGTGAAAACAGAAAAAGGCAGAGCAAGATGACCAAATGGAAGCCTGCACTGATTATCCTCCCCACAGGAACACCAAATTGAACAACTATGCACATAAAAAAGCACTTTCATAAGGACCAAAAATCAGGTGAGCAATCACAGTACTTGGTTTTAACTTCATGTCACTGAAAACAGCATTGAAGAGGGTAGGAAAGACAGTCTTGAATGGCCAATGCTACCCCATCCCACAGCAGTGGCTGCAGGACACTGAGCAAGAGTCTATGTGCATTGGGGAGGGAAAGTGCAGTGATCGTGGGCCTGTGCATTGGAACTCAGTGCTGCCCTGCCATAGCAGAAAGCGACCCTGTGCAGAATTCAGCCAACACCCATGGAGGAACATTTAAACTGACCCTAACCAGAGGGGAATTGCTCATTCCAGTTATTGGAACCTAAGTTCTGGCAAGCCTCACCACTGCAAGGTAAAGGGCTCTGGGTACTAAATACACTTGAAAAGCAGTCTAGGCTATAAGGACTGCAGTTCCTGAGCAAGTCCTGATACTGGGTTAAGCTTGGAGCCAGTGGACGTGGGGGGCACATGACCTACTGAGATAACAAACAGAACAGCCAAGGAGTGCTTGCATCATCCCTCCCATAACCCCAAGCAGCACAGCTCATGGCTCCAGAGAGAATCCTTCCCTCTGCTTGAGAAGAGCAGAGGGAAGAGTAAAGAGGACTTTGTCTTGCGACTTGGATGCCAGCTCCACAGTAGGATAGGGCACCTGGCAGAGTCCTGAGGCCCCCATTCCAGGCCCTCGTTCCCAGACCACATTTCTAGATACATCTTGGGCTAGAAGGAAACCCACTGCCTTGAGGGAAAGATCCTGTCCTGAAAGTATTCTTCTGCTGACTAAAGAGCCCTTGACCTCTGAATAAACAGCAGTGATGACCAACACATCTTTGGGCAAACTAAGGTCCACAGTACTCACCCCAGCTGTGGACCTTAAGTTAGCCCAAAGATGTGTTGGCTTCAGGTGTGACCCAGCACATTCCCAGCTGGGGTGGCTATGAGGAGGGACTCCTTCTGCTTGAGAAAATGAGAGAGAAGAGTAAAGCGGACTTTGTCTTGCACCTCAGTTACCAGTTGGGCCACAGTGGAGTAGAGAACCAAGCAGGCCCTTGAGGTTTCTATTTCCAGGCTGTGGCTCTTGGATGGCATCTTTGGACCTGCCTTGGGACAGAGAGGGGCCCACTGCCTGGAAGGGTGAGTCCTGGGCCTGGTGTCACTCACCACAAGCTAATTGAAGAGCCTTTAGCCTTGAATGATTATTGGTGGTAGTCAGACAGTACTTGCCATGGGCTTGGGGCAGTAGTGGCCATGAGGAGAGACTCCTCTGCTTGTGGAAAGCGGAGGGAATAGTGTGAAGGACTTTGTCTTGGGGCTTGGGTGCCAGCTCAGGCACAGTAGACTAGAGCACCAGGTAAATTCCTAAGATTTCTGACCTGATGGCCTCTGTGGACTCACACAGGACCAGAGGAAACTCACTGCTCTGAAAAAAAGAACAGAAGCCTAGATAAATTTGCCACCTGTTGATTGTACAGCTCTAGGCCTTAAGTAAACATAGGTGGTAGCCAGACAGTGATTTCCATGGGTCTTGGGCAAGACTCAGTGCTGTGTTGGCTTCAGGTCTGACCCAGCAAAGTCTGAGTGGTGGTGGCCACAGGGGTGCTTGTGTCACCCTTCCCCCAGCTCCAGGAAGCTTAGAACAGAGAGAGGGACTCCATTTGTTTAGGAGAATGTAAGAGAAGAGAACAAGAGTCTCTACCTGGTAATCCAGAGAATTCTTCGGATCTTATCCAAGACCTCCAGGGAAGACCTCTATGAATCTGCGAGAACCACAGCAATACATACATAACTTTCCAATGCCCAGACACCAACAAAGATCCACAAGCATCAAGTCCCTTCAGGGACAAATCCTAGAGAGAAAGAGATGTGTGACCTTTCAGACAGAGAATTCAAAAATCACTGTTTTGAGAAACTGAACAAAATTCAAGATAACATAGGGAAAGAACTCAGAATCCTGTCAGATAACTGCAAGAAACAGAATTAAGTAATTTTTAAAAATCAAACAGAAATTCTGGAGTTGAAAAATATAATTGACATGCTGAAGAATACATCAGTCTCCTAGCAGCAAAGTTGGGCAAGCAGAAGAATGAATTAGTGAGCTTGAAGACAGGCTATTTGAAAATACACAGAGGAGACAAAAGAATAAAAAGGAATGATGTATGCCTAAAAGAACTATAAAATATCCTCCAAAGGGCTAATCTAAGAGTTACTGGCCTTAAAGAGGAGATGGGCGGGAGGGTAGAAAATTTATTTAAAGGGATAATAACAGAGAGATCCCCAAACCTAGAAAAAGATATCAATATTCAAATATAAGAAGGATATAGAACACCAAATAGATTTAACCCAAATAAGACTACCTCAAAGGTCAAGGATAAAGAAAGGACCCTACTCCCAAAGGTCAAGGATAAAGAAAGAATCCTGAAAGGAGCAGGAGAAAAGAAACAAATAACATACGATAGGGTACCAATATATTTGGCAGCAGACTTCTCAGTGGAAATCTTACAAGCCAAGAGAGAGTGGTCTGATGTATTTAAAGTGCTGAAGGAGGGCCGGGCGCGGTGGCTCAAGCCTGTAATCCCAGCACTTTGGGAGGCCGAGGCGGGTGGATCACGAGGTCAAGAGATCGAGACCATCCTGGTCAACATGGTGAAACCCCGTCTCTACTAATACAAAAAATTAGCTGGTCTTGGTGGTGCATGCCTGTAATCCCAGCTACTCAGGAGGCTGAGGCAGGAGAATTGCCTGAACCCAGGAGGCGGAGGTTGTGGTGAGCCGAGATCGCGCCATTGCACTCCAGCCTGGGTAATGAGCAAAAACTCCATCTCAAAATAAAATAAAATAAAATAAAAAAATAAAGTGCTGAAGGAAAAACTTTTATTCTAGAATAGTATATCCAGTGAAAATATCCTTCAAACATGAAGGAGAAATAATGACATTCCACGACAAGCAAAAGCTGAGGAATTTCATTAACAATGGACCTGCCCTACAAGAAATGCTATAGGGTCTTCTTCAATCTGAAAGAAAAGGATGTTAACAAGCAATATGAAATCATCTGAAGGTACAAAAATCACTGGTAATAGTAAGTACATAAAAAAACGCAGAGTATAACAACATTGTAATTGTGGTGTATAAACTACTCCTATCTTGATTAGAGAGACTAAAAGATGAACCAATAAAAAATAATAACTACAACAACTTTTCAAGACACAGTACAATAAGATATAAATAGAAACAACAAAAAGTTAAAAAACAAAATTAAATAAGAAGAGTTTTTATTAGTTTTTTCTTTACTTGTTTGTGTAATCAGTGCTAAGTTGTCAGTTTAAAATAATGGGTCATAGATATTATTTGCAAGTTTCAGGGTAATCTCAAATGAAAAAACAAATACACACACACACACGATTTTAAAAGATACCACCAGAAAAAGTCATCTTCACTAAAAGAAAGACAGGAAGAAGGGAAAGAAGGAAGAAAAGATCACAAAACAACTAGAAAACAAATAACAAAATGGCAAGTATAAGACCTTACTTATCGAAAATAACGTTGAATATAAATGAACTAACCTCTCCAATCAAAAGGCATAGAGTGGCCAAACAAAACCCAATAATCTGTTACCTACAAGAAACACACTTCGCCTATAAAAACACACATAAACTGAAAATAAAGGGATGGAAAAATAAATTCCATACAAATGGAAACCAAAAAAGAGCAGAAGTAGCTATACATATATCTACTTTTGGATTTCTTCGTGCTTCAATCTTGAAGAATAGATTATTCACCAGGAGTGGTGGCTCATGCCTGTAATGCCAGCACTCTGGAAGGCCAAGGGAGACTGATCACTTGAGGCTAGGAATTTGAAAGCAGCCTGGCCAACATGGTGAATCCTATTTCTACTTAAAATACAAAAAAAGTTGGCTGGGCATGGTGGTGTGCACCTGGAGTCCCAGCCACTCAAGAGGCTGAGGCACAGGAATTGCTTAAACCTAGGAGGCAGAGGTTGCATGAGCCAAGATTGCGCCACTGCATTCCAGCCTGGGTGACAAAGTGAGACTCTGTCTCTAAATAAATAAATAGAAAAGATCATTCATTATGATCAAGTGGGATTTATCTCAGGGATGAAAGCATGGTTCAATATATGCAAATAAATCAATGTGATACATCATATCAACATTATGAAGAACAAAAACCATTTAATTGATGCTGAAAAAGTACTTGATAAAATTCCACATCCCTTCATGATAAACACCTTAAAAAAACTGGGTATAGAAGGAACGTACCTTAACATAGTAAAAGCTGCATACAACAGACCCACAGCTAATATCAAGCTGAAAGAGGAAAACTGAAAGCCTTTCCTGTAAGATCTGGAACACAGGAAGAAAAAAGGATGCCCACTTTTACAACTGTTATGCAACATAGTACTGGAAGTCCTAAGTAGAGCCATCAGACAAGAGAAGAAAATAAGAGCATCCAAATTGTTACGGAAGAAGTCAGATAATATGATTTTATATTTGGAGAAGCCTAAAGACTCCACCAAAAATTTTTAGAACAGATAAACAAATTCAGTAAAGTTACAGAATACAAAATCAAAATACAAAAATCAGTAGCATTTCTATATTTCTGCAGCAAACAGTCTGAAACCAAGAAAGTAATTCCATTTACAATAGGTACAAAAGAAGTGAAAGATCTCTATAGTGAATAAAACATTGATGAAATAAATTAAAGTGAACATATTCCATGTTCATGGATTGGAAGAATTAATATTGTTAAAATGTCCATACTACCCAAAGTGATCTGCAGATTCAATGCAGTCCCTATCAAAATACCAATGACATTCTTCACAGATACAGATAAAACAATCCTAAAATTTGTATGGAGCCACAAAAGACCAAGAATAGCCAAAGCTATCCTGAGCAAAAGGAACAAAACTGGAAGAATCACATCACCTGACTTCAAATTATACTACAGAATTATATTAACCAAAATACAAAATTATATTATCCTGAGCAAAAGGAACAAAACTGGAAGAATCACATCACCTGACTTCAAATTATACTACAGAATTATATTAACCAAAACAGTATGGTACTGGCATAAAAACAGACACATAGACCAATGGATCAGAATAGAGAACTCAGAAACAAATTCACACACCTATAGTGAACTCATTTTCAAGAAAGGTGCCAAGAACATACACTGGGGAAAGAAAAATCTCTTCAATAAATGGATATCCATTTGCAGAAAAATAAAACTAGAAGCTTATCTCTCACCATATACAAAAATGAAATAAAAGTGGATTAAAGACTTAAATCTAAGACCTCAAATTATGAAACTACTACAAGAAAATATTGGGGAAATCCTCCAGGACATTGCACAGAGCAAAGATTTCTTGAGTAATACACCACATGCACAGGCAACTAAAGTGAAAATGAACATCTGAGATCACATCAAGGTAAAAATCTGCACAGCAAAAGATACAATCAACATAGAGGACACCGCAAGGAATTGGGAGAAAACATTTGCAAACTACCCATCTGACAACAGATTAATAAGCAGAATATATAAGGAGCTCAAACAACTCTATAGGAAAAAGTCTAATAATCTGATCAAAAAATGGGCAAAAGATTTGAATAGACATTTCTCAAAAGAAAACATAAAAATGGCAAACAGGCATATGAAAAGCTGCTTGACATCAATGATATCAGAGAGTGCAAATCAAAACTATAATGAGATATCTCACCCAGTTAAAATGGCTTTTTTCCAAAAGACAGGCTATAAACAAATGCTGGCTAGGATGTGGAGAAATGGGAATCCTTGTATGTTGTTGGTGGGAATGTAAATTAGTATGGAGAACAGTTTGGAGGCTCCTCAAAAAACTAAAAATAGAACTATGATATGACCCACTAATACCACTGCTAGGTATATATCCCAAATAAAGAAAATCAGTATATCAAAGAGATATCTGCACTGCCATGTTTATTGCAGCACCATTTACAGTAGCCAAGATTTGGAAGCCACCTAAGTGTCCATCGACAGATGAATGAATAAAGAAAATATGATACATATACACAAGAGTATTATTCAGCCACAAAAAATTTGAGATCTTGTCATTTGCAACAACATGGTTGGAAATGGAGGTCATTATGTTAAGTCAAATAAGTCAGGCACAGAAAAATCAACTTTGAATGTTCTCATTTATTTATAGGAGCTAACAAAACAGTTGAAGTTAAGGAAATAGAGAGTTTCAGAAGAGTGGTTACCAGAGGCTGGGAAGAGTAGTGGGGCAGGGGCCAAGTGGGGATGTTAATGGTACAAAAATATAGTTAGATAGAATGAATAAGATCTAGTATTTTATGGCACCATAGGCTGACTACAGTCAATAATAATTTATTGTACATTTAAAAATAACGAAGAGAGTATAACTGGATTGTTTGTAACACAAAGAAAGGATAAATGCTTGTGGTGATGGATACCCTATTTATCTTGATGTGATTATTATGTATTGTTGGCATGTATCAGAATATCTTATATACTCCATAAATACATGCACCTACCATGTACCCACAAATGTTTTAAAATAATCATAAAAGAGTTGTGGAAACAAATGATTTCATAGCAAAGTGAGACAGAGAAAGACAAAGTTGGATCCATTTCCCATATTTAGGATAAATTCTGAATCGATTAAAGGTTTCAATTTTTAAAATGAGGAAACCACAGACGATCTCGAAGAAACTAATGATAAACCATACTACATAATACCATAAGCAAAGTTATGGATTTCAGCAAATCAATAAGGATAAGATCAAGCACCAAATAGAGAAGTAATCAGATAGTTTACAGGAAAAGGAAATACTAGTGGTTCTTAAATGCTAGTGAGAAATTTAGTCTGGGAGGTGGCCAGAGGTGGTTGTGTGGGCCTTGTAACTGGAGGTGAGGGGTTAGAGTCGATCATGTGTGATGGGAAGACAGGAGAGGTTTTGCCCAGGGGAATGACATAATTGAACTTCCATTTCAACTGCTGTGCTGGGAGTAGCATGGAGAGGTGCAAGGTCAGAGGTAGGGACAAGAGGAAGAGGCTATTTAGCTATTGCAGTAATCCAGGTACCCAATATAGTGGCTTGAACCTGTGACAGTGAAGGTGGGGAGATCTTGGGATATATTTTGAAAATAAAGCCAAGAAGCTTTGCCATTGAATTGTATGCCTGGGTGGTAACAAGGGATGATCTCTTTTTGTTTTTTTGGGATGGAGTCTTCCTCTTTCACCCAGGCTGGAGTGCAATAGTGCGATCTTGGCTCATTGCAACCTCCATCTCCAGGGTTCAAGCAATTCTTCTGCCTCAGCCTCCTGAGTAGCTAGGATTACAGGTGTTTGCCACCATGCCCAGCTAACTTTTGTATTTTTAGTAGAGACGGGGTTTCACCATGTTGGCCAGGCTGGTCTTGAACTCCTGACCTCAGGTAATCCACATGCCTTAGCCTCCCATAGTGCTGGGATTACAGGCATGAGCCACCTTGCCCAGCCAACAAGGGATGATTTGAGGGTGACTTTAATCCTTTTGATTGGAGCAGCTGGGTGAAGACTTGAGTATCTATTGTATTCTGAGCAGAAAACAGACAAGGCCCTTCCCTCAGAGAAATCATTTTAAAATGGAAGAGACAAACAATAGATAAACAGACACTGAACTCAATAATAACCCTGGGAGATGGCTATGGGGTGATAGCAGGGTCCTGGAATGGCAGAGAATCCCAGAGAGTAAAGGGCCTGGTGGGAGAGGGATGAGGAAGACCTTGCCTAGAAGGCAAGATTTAAACTGAGGTCTAAAAGCCGAGAAGAAGCCTGCTATGTGAAGAATAGGGGAAGAGCATTGAGGGCAAAGGGAACAGCATGTGTAAGGGCCTTGAACCAGAGGAAAAGTTATTTTATGAATTTTCAGGAGTCTAAGGTGTCTGATGTGTTGCCTACCAATCAGAAGTGGAGGTAGAGAGATAAACAGGGGTCAGATAATGCTAGTGCTTGTAAGCCTAGACTGAGAGGTGTGTGTGTTTGTGTGTGGACTTTTCTGAAGTTGAGTCCTTAATCTTTTCCTGAGATGAATACCCTCCCTTTCTGCAGATCCTGTGGCTCCCCAGAAAGACAGAGGACTTGGAGTTCTTTGACAGTCCCGATCTATGAGTGTTCACGGGACGGCCTTTCCTAGCTGCTTACACCTGTTTCTTTCTCACTTGAAGATCTGCCCACTTTGCACCATCCCATCCTGTGAGGAGGTGATATTTGATGGCTGTGGATAGATGAGAATGAATGACAACAAAAATATTATGGTAACCTGGAAGTGGCTTGAGAGCCTGTGTGCAGTTGCTATGTGGGGCAGCCATCCCTCCCTTCACCACAGCCATACACCAAATTTCAGAAGGGGGAAAAAGAACATCTTACTTGTGAGCTGATGAGCTGATCAGTGTTCTCAATTTATCTCTTTAGCTCCAGGACCCAAATTGAAAACGGTACTGTGAGAATCTCAAAAGGCTGCAGCCATGGCACGTCCCTGCCCCCTCAAGGAGCAGTCACTTGGTGCCAAGTAGCACCTCTGAGGTTTCTGGGCACCTGCCCAAGATAGCAGGGTGCTCGTGCTGCTTGGCCACTTATTGTGGGAGCAGCTTGTAGGGCCATTGGCATCAGGCCTGGTTGGAACTTTACGCTCTGTGGACCTCTTCATACCTCTATTCTACCCCTGTTAGAACAGGGATCCAGGGGCCAATCCTCTTGTTTCCATAATAACTATAGTCAAATACAACTTCTCAGCAAGGATATGGGAAATGTGTCCATGAATGGGTGGGAATGGGATGGGTTAATAAGAAACATAGCAACAGCTATCACTGACACAGCACTGTGAGTGCTCCACAGGAAGACTCACCTCAACCTCAGGAGGCAGGTGCTATGATTATCCCCATTTTACAGATCAGTTAGGGAAGCTTTGTAAGTAGAAATTCTTCTAATAGGTGTTACTGCGTTTAGTGTTTGATAGAAATTTCATACTAATTCTGGCAGTTTCTATGAAACTAATCAGGTTAATCCAGGAGAGTGAAAACAGACCTGGGGACTGGGAGACCTGAGCCCCGGTTTTAATTTCTATTAGTTGTTGTGCGACCTCGGTCCCTGAGGGCCTCTGTTTCTCATCTTTAAAGATGCAAATGTTAGGCACTAATTCCCAAGAACTCTTCTGGCACAGATGGTATAGGACTCTTCACTTCTGCATCCTCTATTTTGTCTCCATCAAATTTCAGCCCAGTCCCCTGTCCAAAAATGGAGTCCCTCACCACCAATGACTAACAAGGCAGTCTCTGCATTGGGCTCACTTTCCAGGACTTAGACCTGAGCACAGAGCTGGAGAGGGAGGGCGCACATTCATTTTGCAAAAGTCACATTGGGCTCTTTACCAATAGGGCCATCTTAACACCGCACCATCACGCAATTGTCCACTCTCATTCTGGGCTGCTCTATACACATGGAATTGGCCAGGTTGACCCTATCCTGAATGGGTGGCATGAATTTCAGTAGTAATAAACTCTTCTTCATAATTCAGCTTGCTTACTAAGATTAGTTTGAATCTGGAAATTTGATTCCCAACTGCTATTGAACAACTAGACCATTCATTCATTCTTCCTTTTATTCATTCATTCAACAAAAAATTTTTTTTGCACTTTATTATGCATCAGGAACTGTACAATGCTCTAGGGGTATTAAGATATTAAGACATAGGTTCAGCCCTTATGGGGCTTGCATTCTGCTCAGGGAAAGAGGTAATAAACAAATAAGCACGTAGCACGCTTTTCAGATAGTCATGAGTGCTATGCTGAAAAAATAAAGCAAGGTAAAGGATGATGAATTATGGATCTACTTGACTCTTTTGGGGGACTCTTTTAAATTTGGAGAGGAGATGTCAGGAAGGGCATCTCTATAGAGATAAAATTTTACAGAGATCTGAATAAAGAGAGAGCCCTAACCCTGTGAAAGTCCAGAGATGTGTACTTCAGGAAGAAGGAACAAGCCTTCCATCTGAGCGGGGAGGGCCTTCCTTCATAATCTGACTTGGCCATACGTTGGAAATTAGAAGTGTAGGCTGCAGAAGAGGAATCTCACATACTGTAACTTTTAAAGATAACATATATGGCAAGACAGCCCAAGCCTACCCTAACATTTGCAGGACCTGGAGCAAGAGTACAAACAGACCCACACACTCTATGTCCAAATGTTTAAAAATTACAAATTAAGCCAACAAAATGTTGAGTGAAATATGTCCTGTCTTCTTACCTTGACAGTTATATATTCATAACAACCTAGAAGTTCAAGTTCAAATTTATAACGTTTGGAGCCCCAGCCCCCAGCTCCAGTTTTGCCCGTATCTCCCTGCCCACCAGCTGCATCCAGGGCAGCAAGAGGCCTCCCACATGTGCAAGTGGTCAGCCCAACCCACTTGTCCAAGCTCCACCCACATGTCATCACAAGCAGCTGCCTCTCCGGCCTGGGAGTGTACACATGGCAGATGGGCAGATGTGGGAAAGACCCACAGAAGATCTGGAAGCAGGAGCAGGACTGTTGCACAAGGAATTCTGGGGCCCCAGGTAGTCTAGAGGGGGAAGAGCAGGCTCTTGCAGCTGGAGATGGTCCAAATGGGGCTGTTTAAAGCCAAGGTCCAGGGCAGGCAGTTCCTTCTCATCCTGTATAAGGGCTTTACCTCACCTGAACTACTACTGCAGGTGGTTCCTGGAAGGTGAATATTAAAGTAATCATCCTCCATGAAGAGACAAGCTGAGACCCGGGGAATGAGGGCTGAGGTCAAGGTGCTGGAGAAGATGAGCGTAACCTTCCAGGCAAAAGTAAGGAAGAGTTGATAGAGATCTTGGACTTTGCAAGCTGGGAAGGTTACACGTTTCTTGTATTTTCTGTGTTTATGCTCTTCATTGTCTCTCTACGTCTATCTGTACAAAACTCTTTGAAAACTCCATGCAGTCTTGGCTAAGGGAAACCCAGGGCAAGGTTTTGATCTTTACTTCAGCCAAAATATTTAAGGGGGCAGCAGCACCTGGGTGCCAGCAGGAACTCATGTGAAAGAACCCAAAGAAGGAGGTGAAGCTTGTGATTCAGAGGTGTCTGCCAACCCTTGCACCTCCACACGCACACTCCTGAAAATTTTTTTTCAAGCACTAAGCATGGAAGTTGTGTGTGAGAAAAAGAACCCCTTAGTCCACAAAGGCTGCTGGAGACTCTAGTGTCTGTTCTCTCCCTCTGTGTATCACTAATATAACTCTCTCTTCTCACATGGAACACAGCTATCCAGTATAAAAATACGATTTCCCAGCCTTCCCTGTAGCTGGGTGTGGTCATTTGACCAAGTTCTCCGCAATGGCTTAGTGAGACCCCATTTAGGGTTGTGCTTTTAAAGGAAGAGGGATACTCTTGTCTTCCTCTTCTCCCTTCCT
Source organism: Aotus nancymaae (assembly GCF_030222135.1). Taxonomy (NCBI): domain Eukaryota; kingdom Metazoa; phylum Chordata; class Mammalia; order Primates; family Aotidae; genus Aotus; species Aotus nancymaae. Next base: position 70,015,799 of record NW_026988425.1, on the reverse strand, counting down.
GCTGGCTAGAATATGACATGGTGGTGAGCCATCCTGGATAACATGGACAAGGGGTCACTCTAGCAGATAGGAACAAGATAGGAGGGGCTAGGGTGCTGACACCATAGACCTACCGTCACAGTCCTGGAGTTCTTACCTTTAGACTATTAAGTGAGAGAGAAACTTCTGTCTCGTTTAAGCCACTATTGGTTTTTGTCACTGCTGCTGTTTGTTTTATAGCCACTGAACTATTATCCCAACAAATAATAGTACTTTTACCACCCCTAGGAGGGAATGCATTCCACACATTTAGTTTCCCGTGTACAAAGGACTTTTTAAATGATTTAAACGAAGGTTGTAGGTTGTCTCCTAATCTATGTTTACAATCTGGTCACTGTACTGAATTGTATAGATTTTTGTGTTGCCTTCCTGAATTGTATAGATTTTGATCATGTCACCCCACAGCACATCTTCCTATGTTGAAATCCTTTGAGTTTTAGCCTGACCTCATAGAGAACAACTCTGCCTTTCCTAGAATTCAATAATTTCAATTTTATTATCTGTTCTCACTTAAATGGCACCATGAGCTATTGTCTTTGGGCTGGGAACCTGCCCCAGAACCTACAAATGTGGACTGAATTTAATTAACTTGAATTGAACTTCAAAAAGCATTTTCTCTTCAGAGAGATAGCATAAATTAAGCATAAACTAAGTCCAGGGTTTTGTTCTATCCCCAGTAGACAACATGAAGCCATGGAGGGAATTAGGGCTTAAAACGAATTCCTCTACAGGAATGCTCTTCCCCTATGGCCCCATCTCACCTCAATTTCCTGACCACTTCCTATGCACCCTTCATATCTCAGCTTAGACATCACTTCCCAGACCCCTAGACTAGGTTCATTTCCTCTGAGTTATTATCTCAAAGCCTCTAGGACTTGCTTTTTATTATGCACAACATACTTGTGTTTACTTCTCTGCTGGCTATTTTTGTGAACTGTAAAAGCATGACTATACCCATTGTATCCATAGGCTCTAGCTCAGTGCTTGGCTCAGTCAGTTCTCAGTAATAATTTAGAGCCAGGTGTCGTGGTGAGCACTTGTAGTCCCAGCTACTCAGGAGACGGAGGTAGGAGGATCCCGTGGACACAGAAGCTCAAGGCTAGCCTGAACAACATAGTAAGACCCCTGTCTCTAAAAAAACAGTCAATGGATGAATAGATAATCAACGAATGGCATTATCCTCAGCTCTTCTCTCTCATACCCCACATCTAGAAGCACATCCTAAGCATCTAAGAAATACTAGATTCCATCTACTTATCACCTCCTCCACTGCTCTCATTCTGGTCCAAGCAGCCATCATTTTTCCCTTGGATTCTTGCATTAGGCTCCTACCTGGTACCTCTGCTTCCACTTTCCATCTTTCATCCCCCCTCTGGCCAAAACGCACCATTTTTTTTCAGTACAAGTACTGGAGTAGAGTGAAGATGGGGCCAAGTCATAAATGAGGGCTATATTGAAGATAGCATTTTTGTCCCCTCCCAGAGCAGGAAAGCCATGGAGTCTTCTCTCTTGTGTTTTAACCAGCTCAGGTAAAGACTATAGCACTCAATTTCTATTTAGGTAGGTACGGCCATGTGACTAAATTCAGGTCTATGTATTGTGAGAGGAAATAATAGAAGCATTTTTGAGCCATGCCCTTAAAAGAAAGAAATGAACCTTCCTCTTCATCTCCGTTTCCAGCTACCAAAAATGCAGAGGTGATGGCAGGAGCTGGAGCAACCATCTTAGGCTACAAGATAGAAAAACATATTAAGGAAGACAGAGAACAATAAAGAAGGCAGGGCTGGGCATGGTGGCCAAGCCTGTGTTCCCAGCTACCAGAGAGCCTGAGGCAGGAGGATCACTTGAGCCCAAGGCTGCGGTATACTATGATCATGCCTGTGAATAGCCACCACACTCCAGCCTGGGCAACATAGTGAGGTCCCATTTCTAAAAAAACATTTATATATATATTATATATGTATGTGTGTGTGTGTGTGTATATATATATGGAAGAAGAAGGCTAGGTTCCCAATCTTTTAGAGCTGCCTGCTGTATCAGCCTTGGCATGTTTTCCATGGGCTGTTATCTGAGAGAGAAATAAAATTCTATCTGTTCTAATCCACTCTAATTTGGGGTTTCTGTTAGAGCAGCCTGTGTATTCTAACTAATACATATTCCCTTCCCTACCACAGCTGCTTCATAGAGTGTGAAAAAAATTGTGCTAGGAAAAATGTATATGTAAAAGTCCATCTCCTTTTTAATGGGTGACTTGGAGACCTCTCAAAAATTAAGGGAGGGTAGAGTAAATCCTTGTTCTAACGCAGTCAGGAAAGAGCTATCTCCCGCACAGAAAAGGCTCTCTGGTTCCATATGTCAGCAACTTGGGAAAGTGCAGGAGGGTGGAGAAGGCAGCCCTGCTACTAGCTTTCAGGCCCTAACGTGTGAAATGCCTTTGGGGAGTAAATGAGAGAATTAGCTTAAGCTCTGGATTTGGGGGCTTTAGTAGGCTTAAGACAGACTTTAATCACCCTTCACTCTCTGTGGTCCCAGTGTGTGAATTTTAATCACATTCACTTGCACCTCCACCCAGGGCTAAGTCTGTTTATTTATGACCCACCATTGTAGGAGGCTGATGTCTCCAGCCAGAGTGCCGACTGTTCAGGGCCTGCCTCTAGGAGCAAGTGCTGCCCACCAACAAAGCAGGTTTCCTGACAATTCTCTGCAACATGAAAACATGTAATATAGGTTTGGATTAATATCAACCTATATTTGGGTCAAATGGAAGATATAAAATTGTTATAAATTTGTTAGACTGCATGCATCTTCTAACCAGTTGTTTTCTTGGAACTTACTGGTTTGAAAATTTCTGATTCTTCACCCAACTGTTCCCTAGATTCAGACTTATTGGTAGAGCTCCTCTGGAGATTTGCATTGTTTCTTCTCTGAAGATGACAATCATAAATTATCATCCAAATATCACTCTTTCTTAACCTGGGGCCCATAGATGGCTCAAGAGGGGTTTGAACCCCCTAAAGTTTTTGGTAAATAAATGCATTTTAATGGGATGTGGTCCATAGCTTTCATCAGATTTTCAGTGGGATCTGTGACATCCCCCCAAAAAAGTTTCTTAAAAATATGCAAGAGTTTCTATCAGCACTGGTGAGGCTGATTAGGGAACCAGTATTTGGATAACAGTAACCCCCAAATCCTTCTATCTCAAGCCTCCCACCACCACTAGGCAGATAGGGAAACGTCACTAATCTAGGCAATGCGCCTCTCCTTGTAGTTCTTTTTCAAAAATGAGAACATTCCATGAAAGCTATTACATTAACTCTTAACACTAAGAAAGTTAATTCAAGTTATTTTCTTCCTTGAGATCTCAGGTTTCTGGGTAAGAATTAAATACGGACTGAGAAGGTAAGAGGGTGAGAGCCCTAAAACAAACTGAGTTTCTTCCTGGATTACCTCTGCCTCCTACAGGTACAAATCCTGATGGCTACAGTGGAAAAATTCAATGCAGGCCATTGTGAGCTCCACCAGGCCAAGCATCGGTCCATGTGATCATCACTCAACCCCTCAGTGCCCAACACAGTGTCTAGCACATAGTAGGTACTTGGCAGATGTTGGTTGGGTGAATAAAGGAAAGTGTGTCAGCTGCCTCATTCGTCACCTTGTGTAAACAGTGTAAACTTCCTTGTCCCATTGAGAATGGGTCTAAATGATGTAACTGAGTCAAGGAGAGGGCTAACAACCTAATGAGAAATAAATACTGAGGCATCACCACGTTCGGACATTGGGAGCATGCGCATGTATACACCTTGACGCCAAGAAGGAATTCATAGGTCGTCCTGGGCCGAATAATCCAGAAAGGTCAGAGGTACACATTTAATAAGAACTTTGGAATAACTTATTTTAGACTTTAAAAAAGAGAGAGAGAGATGTGGTAAAAACACAGTTGTTGCCTTTTCAGTACCTTTTAATAAAGTGTAGAAAGAGACTTGGAGAGAATTAGAACCCCTAGGCCCTTCCACGCCAGGACTCCCGGACGTGGTGTCCGCGCAAGCTGACCCGGGGTACCAGGGTGCTGCGGTGGCACCCCCTGCCTCTGAGCACCTGTTTTTGTGACACCCTTTTCTCGATTGAGCTCACATTCACCAGGGAGGACTTCCACCTGATCCAGAAGTTCCCTGGACTGCCCCTCGGCACCCGCCCCAGGCAGGGGCACCTCCCTCAGGTCGGCGCCTCCAGCGCCCGGGGGCCTGGCAGTTGCTGGTGCCAACCCTGCAGCCCGGCCTAGGCGGGCCGGGCCGGGCCTGGCCGAGCTGGCGGAGCCCCCTCGCCACCGCGGCCGCCGGCGTCCCACGCCCGGCCCGACGGCGCGGCAGGTGCTGGGAAGAGGCCGCGCTGCGGACGCTGCGCCCCCTGGGGGCCGGGCGGCGCGGGCCCAGGTGCCCTCGGGAACCGCCCCACCTCCGGACGGCGGGAAGGCTACGCGGCAGCCACTTCGGGCGGGCGGGCCCGGCCTGCAGAGGAGTTGGGCTATTTTGTAACTGCACCATCCACCCAAGCCTCATTACCACCTCTTAATGAGACCCCTTTACTCCGTGACGTGCAACCGCTCCATCTCATTAAGGAAATCGCTCTTCAATGCTGATTATTTTATTTGCAGCCATAATTATATTTCTTTCGGCTAAATCACGGTTTAATCGAGCCCACATGGAGGGCAGCAGCACTAATTACGGCGGGGGATGCGGCGGCGGCGGCGGCGGCGCGGGCCGGCTTGGGGGTGCGGCAGGGGGTGCCCGGGCGGCGGGCGAGGCCGAGGGGCCTGCGGGCGGGGAGGGGCGCTGGCGGGGGGCGGGGGCCCGAGCTCAAACACAACAACTTATTACTTCTAATTCCCCAACTGTCACCAAATCACCTGCACGAAACAAGAATCTAATTTGTTAAGCTGGCATGTCTGCAGATGGAAGATCGATCTTCTCTGTAGATTTCTCTAATTGAGTGAATATAGACGCCCGGAATTAGCTGCACACGGGCTGCGGGGAGGGGGCGAGGGCCTGGGAAAGGAGGGGCAGAAAAAAGAGGGGGAGGAAGGGAGAAGACAAAAGAGAGGGAGAGAAGGTGAAAAGGAGAGAAAGAGAAAGGAGAGAAGAGAAAGACGGACGGGAAGACGGATGGAAGAGAATCAGGAAGGAGTGGAAAACGGAAAGGGAGAAAAAGGAGAGAAAGGAGGAAGGAGGAAAAAGGAGCAAAGAGAAAAGAGAATAGAAGAGGGGAAAGGGAGCGAAAAGGAAGAGGGAAAAGGGATGAGTAAGGGCAGGAGATGCAAGGAGGAAAAGATAGGGAGATGGGATCCTATTTGAGGAAGGCTGTTCACCCGTAGACTCAGCCTCCCTCCCCTACCCCACCCCCCGAAGCGTAGAGTCGCGGGAGCAGCGGAGCCCCGGCGTGTGTCGCAAAACTGGCACTAAACTGCGAGCGAAAAGAAAAGGTTGGGACGTAGGAGCCGGGCGGGGAGCGAGCGGGGAGTGGGCGAGCGCTGGTGGCTCGAAGAAATGGCTTACAGAATTACATTTGTTTTTCTTCTGATTTTATTAAAAGTCACTCCTCATCTCCAGAGTGCGTGAAAATATCTACTTTCCACTCAGATACACCGCATTAACTTGTTGGAGGCGAATTTGTTTGTCTATTTTATTTATTTGCTAGATAAGATTGATGCAGTCTTATTAGCGCTATATCTAGTTATAGAAAGAGATAAGGATGAGATGTTTTTCTTTTTATTCCAATTACTAGCCTTGTCACCTAACTGAATAACTGATATATGATTATTTATCCTGAGTAAATAGAAATCAGAAAAGCAACGAACTTAACACATGCAAACAAAATCTCCATGTCACTTATTATATTCCGTGCGGCTAATTGGGGCCATTAAAATTACGGGGGTGGGGGCAAAAAAGAAAGCAAGATACGCTGTCAGGGGGCGGGTACTAATCCGTCACTGTTTTGTGTCGAGCTTTCTGCGTGGAGAGTCGTGGGTGCCAGTAGTTAGAAGGGAAAGATGAGTGAAAAAATAAGCAAGGGACCGGCCCTTGCGCCTACGAAAAGTCAGGCGGGTGGACTGTCTGGTTGGAGTTTACAAACGAATTTGTGGGAAACTGTTTACTGCAGAAAAGAAAAAAATATATGTCGAGCTCGTGTATCGCCAAGGGCTTCTGGATGGGATAGGAAATGAGACTCTTTGGGGCAGGTTTCTGCCCCTCCGCAGCGCGAACAGGCAATGAACACGCACTAGCACAAGCACACACAAGTACACGTGTCATACACACGCAGCCTGCTCCTAGCGCTTAAAACAGAAAGAAAGGAAGGAACCCTCGAGTGTGGATCCTGAACACTGCTTGGCATTTGGCTCCGAGGTTGGGGATCCTGGCTCCTGTAGGCAGAATTGTTGCGGCCACAGGCCCCCTCAGCGACATCAAACGGACAATTGGCTGAGAGCCTCCGGGAGTCCCTGCGCTCCCAGCCCTCGGAGGCCAGGGAGATGCACATCTGGGCTGAGCCCAGGCCTGTTTGAGAGGGGTTAAAGACGCTTCACTTTGCCCTCTGGAGCCCTCTCCCAAAGGCAAGCGAAGGACCCTTTCGCTACGGCCGGACAGGGGCACTCAGCCGAGAAGCCTCTTTGGCTGTGGCCTCTATTGCTGGGAACCTCAAGAGAGTTCTTTTATGTAGAGAAGTGCGGAAGTGCCTTTTACCCCTTCACAGAGACTTGGCCGCCCTCCCAGATCTCTTTCCTTCTAGTTATCCCACCCTCAAAATTACTCCTCCAAATAAGCCCTACCACCAAGCAGTCCCAAACTCTAGAGTGGCCAGTTGCAGACCACCAACCCCAGTCTGGGACAGAGTCGGGTGGGGAGAGTGGGGACTGGGGGGAGTGTAGGGACTCGGGGGAGTGTAGGTTGTGGTACCCAGGGCAGGATGTGCAGGAAAAATGATCACCATTGTTCCGAGCACAGTGGGCTTGAGAGGTCCTTATTTTCCTCTACTATGTGTCCCCACCCTTTATTCTTTTCCATTTCTGAGATAGGCCTGAGGCACACGATCTGATTTGCCGTTGTGTTTGGATTATTGCATATCTGGAAAAGTAAACAGGAGTGTGCAAGTCACTTGATTTGTTTTCTGTAAGCAAATAATACCCAAAAGCATGGCTGTAATTTACCACGAATTAAAATTGATTCTTTTCATCACGCAAGAAAATAGGAAAATGTGAGATCGTTAATTATTGAGGGAGGAGCTCCTCATTAAAGGGAACAATGTTACAATTCAGCATTTAATAGCAGGAATGTGAATAATAACGCGCCATATTTCAGCCCACTGTCTGCAAAGAAAAGAGAGCAGTTTACAAACAACCCAAGCAGCCGAAAGTTACATTTAATAAACCTCCGAGATTTCTGTAAGTGGAAAAGTAATTAGGGCTCTGGGCACAGTACCCAATTCTTCCCACAGCACCCGGTATATATTTTTATTCTCTTTGTCTTTTTCTGTGTCTACAAAGGATTCACAATGAATGCAGAAATACGATTAGAGAGCAAATCAGAATTACAAATCTAATCAACACAAATTCCTCTGGAAGGCACTAGCTGCCCGGGTCTCCCACCCCATCTCACCTCCCAGTCTAGACACACATTTCTAAGTCTTGATCTGGAACCGGACAGCAAAGCAGGAGTAAAGACACTGATTTGGTAGTTGCTGTGCTTGTATTTTATATTATCAGTCATCAAGTTGTTTTTTTTTTTTTTTAAAGTGTGTCCCAGCAAGCAGACTTTCCTCGCAGCTACAGAGTTCTCTGGCTCGGTCTGGGCACGCAGGGCGGCAGGAGTCAGGAGTCGATTCCCTGGACTGTGAACGCTCTTTGTGCTTCGTTAGAAAAGAGAAGGGGAGAAAAGGAGAAGAAAAAAAAGGATTTCCCTGTGCATTGTCCCTTGGCAGAATCTTGTACAAAATTCAATCTCTATTTTTTATGAGAAGTAAACTGTCTAAATAAATTTTATTAGGGGCAACCAATATATTTTCTGGTAGTTCCCTTTGTTCCACTTCTACGTGTGTGTAACAATCTAAAACCTATTTATTGAGGAAAAATCACTGGATCCGTCATAGAAAATCCTTTTACTTTGCTTTGAAGTGATTTCTGAAGACATTCTTGTCATTCCGAAGATTTGGGGGCCTTTGCGCTAAAGCCTCGCCTTGTTAGGGACTTCAGTTCCCATGATCATGTGGGAAATGCCTTAAATTATCAACAGCAATGGGCCTGACCGGCACTTTCCCGGCTGCCCCAGGAACGTGGGAAGATGACGGGGAATAAAACTCTGGTAAATACATCTCAGGCGTTGCTCAGGTGGATTCAGACATTGGCCGAAACTAGCTGCCGAGAGGGAACCGGGAGCAGGAGCGAGCATTTTACACCCAGGCTATTGTCGTTTTCCTCGCCTTGCCTGCTGGCGGCCGGCACCTGACTCCAGCTCCAGCCCGCGCCTTCCCCGCCTCGACGCCCCACACCGCCCCCACACCCCTCCCACTCTGATTTCCCTTTCTTTTTTTCTTTTTTTCCTTTCCTTTCTCCCTTTGCCCCCCTCTCTGAGATGCTTGTGCTCTGAAGTCTTGGAAGAAATGATTTAGTTTGTTTATACTGCTATAAAAATCAAGACCAATAGAAAAGTCATAAAATGAAGCGGGCTATCAATCACGCCGCAACATTGTTATTCAGCGGTTACTAACAGAGATGGATAATCCTTTGATTTCGTCCCATTGTTATTACTCTGATGTGTCTTCACATTAACTATTACACATTTATTTATCGACCTGAAAGATACAACAAAACAGAATATACTACCGAGTGCGTGTGGGAGGACGCTCTACAGCCGGCGCCGTTCCACTAGCGCTTGTGTGCATGCACGTAGAGACGCGCGGCCCCGCGCCCTTATCCTTGTATTCGCAGGTCGCGGCCTCTTCTCCCTCCTTCCAGACAGGGTATGGAGCCAGGCAGTGCGGGCCTGGCGGACCTGCCTATTTCTGGGAGCAGGGTTCCGGGGCCAGGCCTCCCGGTCTCTTCCTTAGCCACTTTCTCCCCACTTCTGCTCCTGCATACCGGTGTGGACACTCTGCAAACCCCACCCAGGTGGGCAGAAACCTCCTGTGAGTCCCTGGACGTGCGCAGGCTGGTGCGTACTCCGAGCACCGTCCTGAACGCACGCGGCCCCGCCCTGGGCTGCCGTGCGGCCTCCTTTTTCTGTGCGCTCCCAGAGCTCTAGCTTCTAGATTTGGGGTTTTATTTGGGGGCAAAGGAGGCTTTTATTGGGGAGATTTTGTTTGCTTTAGGTCTCGGAATTTTCTTTTCAGGCAAAGCGTTTCTCAAAGAGCTGCGGGCGCTTGCCAAAAACCCTAGCGGCTCCCAGACATGGCGCAAGCCAGAATCCACGGCTCCGGCGCCCAGCCCCACATAGGCCGCGTTAGTAGTAGCTGCAGCGGCAGCTGAAGCCCAGTCGGGCCCGGAGCTTCCGGGGATGCGGCCTCCGAAGCTCAGTAGAAACTGGTGTGGCCAATACCCTGCATTCACACGAGTGTACATATGTGTGCGTGCGCACGTGTGTGTGCACGGGCGGCGAACAGGCTGCAGGAGGGAAGGAGGAAACAAAACTACCCCAGAGTTCGCTTTGCCGCCTCCTTTGTCTCCTTGCTCGGTCCCTGTCACACACACAGCTGAGGACACACACACGCACACACACAATTCCTCTCGCATCTGCTCTCAGGCAGCATTTTCAATGTTTTGTGTAAGTCAATTGGACGGCGAACAAAAAAAGCCATTTGCTCAGTATTATTTAAAACAGACTTCATAGGGCTACCCTTTTGTGGAAGGTTTATTTGCACTAAATGAATAATCTTAATTGCATCACTCTCGAATTAAAAATCAATGTTAATCAAGTTGGGAGTAGTAAATATCAGTTTTCATTGTGACTGGGTAGAGGGCATTTTTCTTGTGTTGCAAATAAAAATACAAGTCAAATAACTTTAAAAGGGCATTATGTTCTGCTACAAATACAATTGAAACGGATTGTTTAGGAGCAGATCAGAAACGGTACAGAATTTTGCACTTAATTTCCTCAGTTATCATTTACAATAAGAACCTCTAGGCTTGACAGCCAAGTCTAAACAGTAGTAAATTAGTACAAATTTATACTGATTTTACTCTAATAATCGTAATAAAAGCTTATAGATTTGGCACTAATTACATAAATGCCTAATGATCTTGAAAATTACTCTGGTTAGAAATATATTACTAATCTAAACTTTGTTGTTGGCTGGCTCTGAAAAATCAGAACATTAGAAATGGTTCGCTTCACTTGTGCAAAGCACTTTAAATTGTTCAAGTAGTTTAACATATTCAAGAGGAAAATAAAGAGCATTTAACTTTATTTACAGCCTTAAGTGGAGTTGGGAGCCGAGCTGAACTTAGAAACTTTGACCAAAAGAGCGGGTTAGGGGCGCGGATGCGAGCGGAAGAGCAGGAGCTTGGAAGAAACCCCTCCAGAAGGGTGCAGGGCGCTCGAACCCACACTCCGCGAGGGTCCCCGAAGCAGACCGTGGGCGCTGGCGGTGCCAGGGAAGTCGAATCTTCTTTGCTCTCTAGGCCCACTGTGGGGTTGGGGCTCGTATAGGCCCCGGGGCACAGCCAGGGCGCCTGGACTCTAGGCACAGGCCTGCTGAGAGGTGGCGAAGTCTAGACACTGTTTGAAGGCCGCGGTGTGCCCTCGTCGCGTCCTGGGCTGGCGGGCCCCGGTGTAAGCTGCAGACCAGTGTAGCCCAGAGAGCACAGGTGGGGGCGACTCTCGGGTCATGCTAGGGTCACGGCTGGCTCTGGCCCCTGCTTTCCCCCTTCCCCAGGAAGATCCTGGCTCAGAGGCACAGACTACGCCTTTGAAGCGCTCAGGGCTCGCCAACCGGAAGGAAAGGGGAACCTGGAGAAAATCGCAGGGAAGAACTAGCGGGAACCAGGCCCAGAAGCTCCGGGCGAGGCCGAGGCGGCTTACGCTGCTTTAGCTCCTGCTCCGGGCTGGAGTTGCCAGGGCTGCCGCCGCCGCCGCCTCCTTCGGGCGGGCGCAGGCGGGCGGGCGGAGTGGGGGACTCTCCGGGCGCTGACATTTGCAGGCTGCCCTCCTGATTGGTCCCCTCGCCGAGCTGCTCACGGGTTCATTCAACTGTTAAGCACCTCCCCGTCTCTCTAAAGGACATTATAATGCAAGAAGCCCCCTTTTTAACCACAAACCGAATTTTCTTTCATTTAGGTGATCTATATATATCTATATCGTATAGCTTATAGCTTATATCTATTTTAAATAACTTAAAGCCGCTAAAATTTGGGGGGGAACAGCTTTCGCCCTGGAGCGGTGCGCGATGCTGTCTCACGCCGACCTCCTGGACGCCAGACTAGGTGAGTGCGCGCCTCTCGCCCGGGCAGCCAGGAGAAGCCGGGGCAGGAAATTGTCAATTTGTTCCTTATTTTACCTTAATGCGACCTAAATGGACTAATTTCTTTAAAAGTAATTGTGCTGCATTAAAGTTTAATTTGATTTAACATCTACTTTAAAAAAAGTCTATGGAATATGTAGATCCAAGAAAGGAGTTGGGGAATGTTGTTACTTTTTGTTTTTCTTATTTTTCTCTTCCACCCTCCCCCCGCCTTTTTTTTTTTTTTTTTTTGAAAGGCAATATACTCCGTGATAATTTGTTTGGAGGTGTTTCTCTCTCTCTCTTTTTCCCTCTCCTGTTTGTTTTGATTTGGGATTTATTTCTCCTTCTTCCCCACCCCCCGTTTCTCTCTCCACACTACCTTCTGGTCTTCTCTCCTCTTTTTCTAAGTGTGGTTGAATTTGTAAAAAATCTGGCATACAGGAGAAGCTGCTGCCATCAAGGCAGATTTGCTAAGTGTGCTGGTTGAGAAGGAGAGAAGCCAAATTCAACCTCACAGGCATCCCACCTTCTGCAAGGGATTCGGCATTGCCAATGGCTGAGAGGAATGCGCCTTTTATTTCTCTGGAAAGAAAAGTTGAAATCTCTAAAGTTTGATTAACGGTTGTCCATAGAGTTCACTCGAATTTCCTTAATGCTATTTGGGTTGCTGGGCTCTGGGTTTCCGGATTGGGAATCTTTTGTGATGGATGTGACTCCATTTTCCAAACACTTTCTCTGATTTGAGGGGGAGGCGGAGCTGATTTGGGTTGATTTCGGGGGGTGGAAAGCTTGGAGGTTTATTCATCTTCCGAAAGTGAGAAGGAATCGGCTGAGGGCCGGAGGTAGAGTTCGTCAGGCTGCCGAAGCGCAGGTGCCGCAGCAACCGAAGAATTGTTTAATTTTCTTTCTGTCCCCCGCTCCCTGTGTCCAAAGATTTGCTCTCGATTTTCTGGGGCGCCGGGGGTACGGTCTATAGATGGGATTCAAAGGCATGTTTTATTGCCATGACTGGGAGTGTTTTATTGTGAGAGAGAAGAAAGATTGTGCTGTTTACTATGGGAGTCGGCTGCGGAGAGGGCAAGGGACCGGGAGATGTTATTCCAACCCTATTGTACAAATTCTGGGGAACCCAGCTGAGTACCCTGGGAGTTTCTTCCTTAGGGCAAGCGTGGTGTGGAGGGAGCCGAGGACGGGTGAAAGGAAGGCTGCACGGGGAAGACAGCCCCACCTGGCATCGCCAATAAAGTAGTGACGGTGAACCCCTTGCCTCCTTAGGTATGAAAGATGCCGCCGAGCTTCTGGGCCACCGGGAGGCGGTGAAGTGTAGGCTGGGCGTGGGGAGCTCCGACCCCGGGGGCCATCCAGGGGACCTGGCGCCCAACTCCGACCCAGTGGAGGGAGCCACTCTGCTGCCCGGGGAGGACATCACCACAGTGGGCTCTACTCCGGCCTCGCTGGCAGTGAGCGCCAAAGACCCGGACAAGCAGCCCGGGCCTCAGGGCGGCCCGAACCCCAGCCAAGCCGGCCAGCAGCAGGGCCAACAGAAGCAGAAGCGCCACCGGACGCGCTTCACCCCCGCACAGCTCAACGAGTTGGAGAGGAGCTTCGCCAAGACTCACTACCCCGACATCTTTATGCGTGAGGAGCTGGCGCTGCGTATCGGGCTGACGGAGTCCCGAGTGCAGGTACGCGGGGCTTGGGCTCTGGGGCAGAAGGCAAGGACGGGGAGGGAGGATTTGGGCAAAGGGAGCAGTATCTTCCCTTCCCCTGTGGAGATCCTAGGCTGCGTTCAGGCTGTCTGTGCGTTCCTGTGTTGAGTTATCTCCTTCTCTACCCGGAAACTGGTCCCCATCGCCATCCCCCAATGGACACGCAAGGCCCCTGTCTCCGACCTGTATAGCGACAATCCGGAAGAAGCTCCTCAAAATCGAAGCCCAGCGTTATCGGGCTACAGGGTTTGCCTCCTCGTCCTGAGAAGGCAACCTCAGCGCTCCCTCTCCCTTCTAGGCGGCCTAGCCGAGCGCACCTCAACTCCTGCTCCTGTTATTGACAAGTATTACCCCTTAACGAGTTTGTGTTAAGCGTTTGGATAAAAGGAGGAATGCAACAATTATACAGAAAACAAGAAAAAAGAACAAATAAGGAGAATGGGTGCCTTTTTAAAAAAACCCAGGTTTCACAGCGTGGCTTTATTAAGTATCGCCCTCCCTCTGCACTCAGGCAAAATATTCTTAGTTTTGATGTTTGCAAAGGGTTTGAACTTTCACGGTCTACCAATAACCTGGAGACAGCTGACGAGATTCCCACAGCCGGTGAGCCCCGTTTTGTTTTGGAGTCCGCTAAGGAAGCTGGGGTGGGGGAGGGGGATAAAGGCTTTCTGTTGTAGATATCCGGTCTGAAGAAGGGGCATTCGGGACGGGAAAGGTTGACAGGTAGTAGAGGAAATCACTGCTGACCCCTAATTCCCCTCCAACCACTCACCAAGCTGTAAATTTTATATAACCTATAAGATCACACCTATAGCTTTTCTGAAAATTGGGGAATAAAAGCATAAGCCTAGTGAATCCCAGATTTTTTTGTTTGCTTTTTAAAAGAATGAAGACAACGAATCGAATATTTTACGGACAGGTGCCTGGAGGTGAAATTCCAAGCGCCAGTACTTACTCTTGAGCTATCCATGGTGCTGAAAAAAAATCTTCTTTTGCCATTTGGTTGGTGGTATTTTCTGTACGATTTCCTGGGTGTCATCAACCTGGTCAGTTTGTTAAACCAGCGCTACCTACCTTTATAAATTAACTTTAAATCTTAGTTACTTTACATCTGATATAAGAAGTAAGCGATGAGAGCGTCCATAATCACAGCGTTGAATATTTCTGTCTCCATTCGGCATTTCAAAGATAGTCTAAACGGAAAAAATAGAGCAAGTTTTTTCTGTTCTAATAGTAAATGAATATCATTGGGGATTTTAAGTGGTCAAGTTAATAAAGTAATATTGATTAACATAATGATTAACATTTTTATTCAATATAAGTCTGGGTAGTTTTGCTAGTGAAAGGCCTAAACAGTGATCTCCTAAAACTACACACTGAAAGAGTGCTAACTGCATAACTGTAAACATATATTAGTAATGCTCTTCAAAATTTTTACCTTTCACCTTTTAAAAATATCTGAAGTTGAGTTTTAACCTTTACATAAATATACAATTTCAATACTTCCATCAACACTGATGACAATGCTTGCTTGTAGGTTCGATCTTGTGGGTTAGAAATTCATAAATTTTGTTTTTTGTCCCTTAAGAGAAATACTATCTATTAATTCTTGTTTTAAAGGATAAAATACTGTGTCTTAACCTAGACATACTGGCAATTAGTTTAAATTAAAGTAGAACTTAGAATCACAAATAAAATATAATTGAACAACTGATTTTATGAAAAAGGAAACGAGGTCTATTAAACTTTATTAGGTCTTCCAAAGGTTAATGACAGTTATTCTTTTAATAGAAAAAGTTATAAATGAAATAAAATATAAGCTATGTAACAGAAATAGTTATTTTCAAAAAGTACAGAAAAGAATATGCAAGAAGAAAGAGACAAAGTACTCTTAATCGTTCCAGCATAATGTTCAAGCAAAGATAATAGCTTGAGCCTGCTGATAGGCACAATTTAATAGAATGGCAATTTCAATATTTTAAAAAATAATGCTCCATAGTTTAAAAAGTAATCAGATCAACATAACCTTCTTAATTAACTTTTCAAAATGATTAACATTATGTAATGTAATGCAAAAGTAATTTATGGAAAATGTATTTACTTCACAATTCACTGTAACATTGCTCCTTGACCAAATTCAAATTAAATAGTAATTGGTTTATGTTCTTATATGATCAATACTTCATAGTTTTCTTTATAGTTAACAGATTGCCACACACTCTTTTCCGTATGTGGGCCACTGCACTGATTAAAAATTATCTAAACATTTAATTCATTGCAATTGTATATTTTTAAAGATGCTTTTTGATTCTACACCAAATTACCCAATATACTTATTTTTTAATCTCTATTTGGTATATATTATACTTTTAAGTATTTATTAAAGCATCTCTACTCACATGGAGGCCAATTCCATGTCTGATATCGCTCCTCTTTTCTGGCTAGTGTAATAAAACCATTCCTTTTATAGCATGCCATTATTAGAAACCAATTTCAGAATTATTTATAACCTGGAATGGCTTATTAAGCAGCAATGTGAGAATCATGCAAATTATGTGATCAAATGCAATATAATAAGCATAATCATTAGTCTCTAGCACGGATTAATTAACTTTCAATATTTTATTTACATAAAAACCAAATCAGTGAAATAACTTCTGCACAGTCAGGCTTGCCTTTCAATATTTTATACGAACAAAAATAATGTGCTGTAATTCCATTGACCGTGTCCCCCAGAATGGCCCTGTCACCTGCCACATCTTAATAGGGGGACAAGCTGAGAGTATTTTCTAGTTTTCTAATGGAATGAGAAATTGCATTTTCTTCCTCTCCCAGCACTATTAAAGTGTAATGAATTCGGCCCAGAGTTCACGGCTGGCTGATCGAAATGAACCTGAGATCTAGGCTTTAATACAGCTCCCCAAATTTCCTCCCAAATCTTCACATTAATCATTGCTGGATTCCAATGAGATCTTCATAAAGCATTTGCTTCAAGGGGGGGAAAAGTAATATTCTCTCTTTCTCTCCCTCTTTCCTCTATTTCTCAGCCATTTATAGCTGGGGAATTAAACGGGCTATATATTTTAAAATACATTTACAGTATGTCTGTATTACTGTAACAGCAGATATCATGAAAGTGGATTTTTAGATTCCAACCTCCATTAGATTCTCACTGTTGTATTAAGCATTTTCCAAGAAGAGCTGCATTTCAAACTGAGTACAAAGTTGGCCCGTGGCTGTGGTTAATATATTTCCTGGAGTTGTCATCTGCACATTCTGAAAATCTCCCTTAGGTTTTGCCTGCATTTTAATCCGTCATGCTCTAGTTTTCAAGTGGAAACATTCACATTTTAAAAACATATGCATCATAGCTTGGAACGGAGGTGCTCAGACTCCATGCAGATTTTTTTCCCCCCAATCCCAGTAAGCCATGAAACATAAAAAAATTTGTAGCCATCATTTGACTACTAACCCTCAAACATAATTGAGCATGATTTTTCGATTATTTCTATAATATTTAGTTCTTTAACAGCTGTTCTTTTCCGCCTGTGCCTAAGCAGAGCCTAGGTTCAGAAACCATCGTGGTAGTCGCATTTTCTATTGAAATTCTACTGGGCAACCCTCCCCTTCCTCTTTCTTTTTTCTGCTCATTCCCTCACACTACCTCCCCTCAAACAAACATTTCGGGATTCACTGGCACTTGTAGGTTGTTAGGAACCGGTCTTGACTTTATAAGACACCTTTCAAAACAATTCAGATGCAGCTTCTCAGGTGTGGGAACCGTTTGGTCACAGACACCGTCCCGTCTACCTCCCCAGAGTCTAGCCTTGGGTGGGTGCTGCACAGCGACTTGCGGCCTTAGGTCTTCTCGCTGTGCCTTCCTTTCCTCCTGAGAGTTGCTCTCCTCCTAAAGCCGTTAACAGCTCAATCGGGTCTCATTGATCCCATTCACCATCTAGAGCCCTGCTGCCTCATTAATCCGTTGTGCCACCAGCTCAGGGGCTGCAGCTGGGAAGAGACGAGACCCGCTTGCCCATCGCCGACACTGGGATACGCAGCAATCTGAGAAATGGGGTAGAAACCACAGGAAAAAAGTGGTAGGTGATGGCGTAGGCACGGTAGAAAGGCAAGGGCCGGCCCAAAGCTGAGGCAGTATTCTAGACGGCAATGCCATTAAGCATAGAGTGCGTCTATGCTTGCCTGGGCATGAACACACCGCTGAACATTGCTGGCTCACCGAGACCTAGGGCAGGTATGTCCATACCCCTCTGATACTTTAGCTTGCAGAGTAAACACTAAATAGGTTACATTAACGGATAAACAACCTTTTTGGCCACGGATATGGTGGTCAAATTGCGTTGGCCAAATTCTAAGAGGAAACACTCAGTACCTGAGCTGTGTCCCACATCATTTATATTTAGGCACAGTAAACTCCAGCTGACTAGACTTTAAATTGCAAGTCTTCCAAGCAGGCCTGCTGGCAAATTATTGTTATTATTGTCATTTAAAGAGATCACATTCAAATAGGGGGAGATGGGAGTTATCTTGGACTGGCAGCTTATGTGATATCTTTCAGGCAGAACTCTTCTGTGATAAAGGGTTTGACATGCCTAGGCAAATTTGCCTGGTAGAGTCTGAAATTCCTGAGCCACTGTTAAGAAAAAAGAGAATAGGAAGGCTATTTTCATTTGGAGTATATTTTATCAAACTCATTTCCCTGAAAAAGGACATTTGGGTTTGTCTAAGCAAAATTAAATTTGACTCATATATCGCGTGGTGAAATGTGACCTCCTTTAATTCGTATTGGTCAGAACATTTGCTTTTAGTTTATAGATGAAATGGGGCAACTTGAGGGAATCGGAGGCCTTGTTACTTGGGATCCTTAGTAAGTTCCTGAAAAGAATAGACTTGAAGGCCCCTGGGGCTCAGGGCTTCGGCAGCATGTTCCAGGACACTCGTACAGCCCAGATGAAGGTGTCCATAGAACGATCTGGGAATGAGGCACGGAGAGTTGTGGCAGTAGCACCAAGCAGCATGGGAATCAGAAGTCACGGTGGAGACCCAAACCACACTGTAGCTCAGTGGCGCTCACTTTCCCACGCAGATCACTATATTAACCTCTCTGCCTGTCAACTGTGGCGTTAGGGGTTTTCCTTTGACTTTCGATTTTGAAACTATGTCATCCACGGCCCCTCATCAATTTCCAAATTTCCAGCGTTTCTGAAAATTCTATAGCCTATCAGTGTTATAAGGCATGCTATTAAGCCACATGGGTACACATGTTTATCTTCATTTGTACACCTGTGGGTCGAGCTTTGACACATGCCTGACTGCAGACCTGTGAATCTGTGCAGTGCACAGAATATGCAGGGGCGTGGTGAAGACTGCACACCTTGGTGTGTTTGCACAGTGCGTAAACGCTGCGGGGCACGAGCTCTCAGGAGCACGGGACTCTGCGCTTAGTGGGTGCAGGGGGCGCCAGCTGCCAGGAGCTGGTGGGGGGCCACGGCTCCGACTGGGTTTGGGGGTGTGTCGGGCCGCTGGCAGTTGTTTCTCCCGGGGCAGAGCGGCTGTATCCGCCGCGGGCTTCTGGAGCTCAAGCCCAAGCTTCCCGGCCGCCCGGCCGACTAATAGCGCCCGGTCTGTCTCCCGCCCCGCCCGCTCCAGGTCTGGTTCCAGAACCGGCGCGCCAAGTGGAAGAAGCGCAAGAAGACGACCAACGTGTTCCGCGCGCCCGGCACGCTGCTGCCCACGCCAGGCCTGCCTCAGTTTCCTTCGGCTGCCGCCGCCGCCGCCGCCGCCATGGGCGACAGCCTGTGCTCTTTCCACGCCAACGACACCCGCTGGGCAGCGGCCGCCATGCCGGGCGTGTCGCAGCTGCCGCTGCCGCCGGCGCTGGGCAGGCAACAGGCCATGGCGCAGTCACTGTCCCAGTGCAGCCTGGCTGCGGGGCCGCCGCCCAACTCCATGGGCCTGTCCAACAGCCTGGCGGGCTCCAACGGCGCGGGGCTGCAGTCGCACCTCTACCAGCCCGCCTTCCCCGGCATGGTGCCCGCCTCCCTCCCCGGCCCCAGCAATGTCTCCGGTTCGCCCCAGCTCTGCAGCTCCCCGGACAGCAGCGACGTGTGGCGGGGCACGAGCATCGCCTCCCTCCGCCGCAAGGCGCTAGAGCACACAGTCTCTATGAGCTTCACTTAATGCAGCCGCGCCCTGGCCCGCTCCGCCCCCAGCACCGCCCCCGGGGACGCCCCAAGGCCCTTTCGGCGCGCGCCAGGACCCCGGCGCTCTGCCCCGTCCCGCCCCGGTTTTCCGCCCTGTCTTGTTTCGTCCTCGCCTCTCTCCTACACTCGCTCGGGCTCACCCCTCGCTCCAGCCCGCGAGGCCTCCCCTCCGCCTGATTTCGCTCGCCCGCGGCCCCCGATCTCCCGGCCGCCCCTCTTCCCTTCCCACCCAGGTGCCCCCTCGGCCCGATCTCCAGCGCCTCAGCCCACCTTTCCCGCCATCCTGGACTCCCCCTCGCGCTGGCCGTGCTCGTGCCCTTCTCCCGGCCTTCTGCCTGGCGGCGTTCCCACCCCACACCTTTGACGCGACTTCTACGAGCCCCCTCGCCCGCCGCCTCCCCTCAGTCCCCACACTTTGCGCCTCTCCTCCCGCGCCCGGCAAAAGCATCCTTCCCGCCATTTTACGTACCAGGGAGTCGACTCAGGATCTGAAATCAGACACCAATGGACTGGTTTGTGGGCAGAAACACACACACTCGCACTCTCGCTCACGCTCAGACGCTACACACACGCGCGCACAGACACCTAGGTCACACACGGACGTGTTCAAGGGACAGCACAATGTTAGGGATTTTTGTCTTAAAGGAGGACAAGCATCTGCTACCAACCGCCTCATCTGAGGGCCCAACTGCTATAATTTGATTTGTCCTTGTACTCTTCGAGCTCCTTTCTTTCCTCTCCCACCACCCTACCCTTGCCCAGTCCACCCGGTCACATCTGTGGAGCCCTCTCTTGGCTTGCAAGAGAACGCTTTTACTTTTATTTTCTCTGATTTTTATTTTCTTACGCACAATTGTGTGAGGGTGTAGAAGGGAAGGCTTCTCCGGAGGAACGCGACAGTGGATTGGGTGGCTGGAGTAGACTAAAGCAGTCATGTGACGAGGAAGAGGTGATCTGACCCATTTTGATAAGACTTTATAAGGAGGAATAAAATAAACATGTAAGCATAATTTTCTTTTGTAAAAGCAAAAGTCACATCTCTTTTCTGGATCCTTCAGGACTGGGGTTTGTTTGCTTCCTTTTCCATTTCTCTCTTCTCGCTGCTCTGTGCCCTTGGTTGTTTTGTGGTGGTCCTGTCGTCCCTCGTGCCCCTCGGCCACCTGCCGGCCGCCGATGGGGTCACTCGGACATCTACAACCCTGCAACTTTGTACAGAGAAACACAATCAGCTCTTTCTGCATGTGCTGGTCAAATCCAAACCCAGAGAACAGAAGCGCTTTCTAAGAATGAACAAATATGTGAAATAGGATGTTTTGTGTAGATAAAGCATTCTTGTTACATACTGGTCAATTTGTGATATGTTTTAACTTAATGTCTGTGTTTATTTATGGAATTCGGTTTTCTTAATAAATGTTTGAGCTAATATAAAGCATATTATTTGACTTTTCCGGACAAGTTTATATCAAGTTAAATGTAAATGGATAAAATAAAATCATTTTCAGTATGTGATATAGAGAATGATGGGTTTTGGTGTGACCTCGAACGGCGGGAGGGGTCTCGTGGGGGGAGGGGAGGGGTTAGTCTTGGGAATGGTCATATTCGCGGCAGTTGGCGGGGTCCGGGCGTCCGGGTCACGTGGGCCCTTCACCCTGCGTTGGGCTTGGGTTCGGTTTCTGCGGGCACGGTGAGGTCTCCGCGGCGGGGAGGCGTGCTGGGGCCTGGCTGCGAGCGCCTCGCGCGTGAGCTTGGAGCCTCCCGAGGCTTCTCGGCCAACCTAGGCTTCCGAGGCCGAGGTGGGGCTCTGAGAGTCGCTGTCGGCGCGAAACGCAGGGCCCGAGAGTTTCTCGGATGAACGGTGTCCCTAGGGCAGTGGCGCGGAGGGCGCCTCTCGCGGGTTGCGTGCGCGTGATGGGGCGGCAGTGGGCGGAATGGGATCACAGTTCGCACCCTCGGCCTTCTGAGCCCCGAGCTCTGCCCTCCGGCGCCGCCCCAGCCGTCTCTGATCCCAGGTACCCGGTGGACGCTAGGCCGTGGCTCTTGCCTCCCCCAGGGCCTAGGCCTCGTTGGGGCCTTCCCTCAGGTGATCGCGCCCCTCAGGTCCCCAGACCCAGGCTGCGCTTCAGATACCCGGGGCCTCCCAAATAGCGGCAAATGTGCTTCTCCAGAAGAGGAGTATCCGGGACGACCCGCGCTTGTCAGGGCTTTCCCCCACCCTGAGGCTGCTCTGGTTTCCTCTCAGGGTTCCTGCTGGCTGCGTGCTAACCTCGACTTCAGCCACGTGCTCAGGGGACTGCCCCAAAGGCATAGGGGAAAAAATACTGTTTCTTCGGTCGGCGGAGGGGAAGGTTGCGGTGTGTTTTAAACTTGGAGACAAATCGATATCACAGGCTTCCTTGGGAAGGCTAACCAAAATCAATCTTGTGGTTTGAAATTTAATGGTCATTATAGGCATTTAGAGGGCACCCCTTTTCCCACGGGAAGACATCTCATTTGGTTGCCTCAGAGTGTAAACCCTAAAAAACACCCTCGTGCTAAAATACATCTGGGCTACATGTGAATTTGAGGAGCTGTTGTAATCGTTACTCAACTAAGAGAACACAATGGAATCTCCTCAGAGATGAGAACAAAAAGCTATGATTTTTAATGATAAAAATAAATCTGTTCATGTTACCCTAGGAATTTTAATTAGAGGTAAATTGGTGGGTGGGTTCACAGAATATTTCAGTTCTACATTTTCTAAAGACTATTTTTAGTATAACATTAAAATATTAAGAGAAAACATGCTCATTTTGAATTTCATACAAGAATGGAACATTTCTGTATTTGAGAACTTATCCAAGAATTTAGCAGCACACAACCACCAAATTTCTAAAATGTGAGTTGATGAAAAATACTTTTCCTTGTTTTTACATTTCATCATATTCTCCCTTATCTTATTTTAGTGTTCTTAAAAAAAATGAAATCGTGGATACTGTAATCTTAAGTCACATTTAAGAGATCAGTACAAATTACAGATTGCTTCACCAGTGCTCATGGAACGTTGTTTACAAGGATGCTAATTTTACAGCTTTTTATGCTGCTATAAAGCATAACTTTATGATGTAGGAATGCAATAAAGGATGCTAAATGGAATCTTTAAAAATTGTATTTCTCAAAGGCAAGGGAAATAGGATCTTTCATTGGAAAAAAATGGGCCAACTCAGAACACTGATGAGAAGTTGCAAATCAACTCAAATGATAGATGCTTTCAAAGATACTTATATTTCATAATGTAGTGTTTATTTATCAATATTATAATGAAACTATACAGAGTTTTGCACTTGACCTGACTCTGGGCTAACATTTGTTTCTATAGCAATAGATTTTTGTATTAAGAATCCTGAACATTTTAAAGTCATATATGCCATTAGGTTAAAGGAAGGCAAACTGGCCTAAATTGTTAAGGTTGAAAGTTTAGCAAAGATAAAAAGAGGAGAATAAGAATCTCAATCACAAGCCTAAAAGATTTCTGCTTTTTGAGGGAGAAAAATCTAACGACAGAATAATGCTTCATATTTTTTTTTACTCATCATTAACAGCAATTCTGACTCAAAATTGTCAAAGATCTAATAATAATTAATTAAATTTAATAAGGGAATCAAGACACTAATGTTGAATAGTATCAGAACACAAAGTTGGTAAGTCCAACATGCTAGATGTTGCATCTAGTAATTGTACTTTTTGCTGAGTAGCCTGTTTGGTATTGAATACTGTCACCACATACTAGCTGGAAACACTCAATCCATTATGATGTAACCATATGATTGATTTATTTTAATATACAAGTTCGTTCTTGTATCTTTATTTTCTTTCCTCAGTATTGGTACTAAACATCATATATGCCATACAAGGGGTGGCATAGTAATGATGTTGCACTTAGATTATCTTTTGTTGATGGTGGAAGAAATATGTTGTGGGAATGCAACCTGCTGAAGACGATGTTAGATATTGAATGCAAAACAGCATGCAGAGCAGTTTGGGTAACTCGGGGTAGATGTGCATATAGACATGCAGAGGGAATTCTAACTTTGGGGCAATTTATGTTTGGTGCCCCCAATGACAGCTTTTCCCCAAAATGTAAATGTGTTTTTAACTTATATTGTGGACCTTACATTTAATTTTTTAGGATAAAGAAAAAACTTAGCCCACAAATACGTGTATTCTAGTAATGGCAGTAGTTAACCTGTCAGTTGAAATAATGTAACCTTCCTTTTCTCCTTTTCATGACATAAAGATAATCTCATCTGAGGGCATTTATGTGAAGAAATAACAGCATGGCATGGTGAAACTACTGGCTCATTAATCCTGGCATCTACTTCCTACAGGGTTCCTTGATTAGTTAGATTCATTCACTGGGCATTTCGGAGTTTTTGATTTGTCACCATTGGCTAGGTTCACTGAGTTCAGGCTAAACTGAGCCAGAAGCAATGTTTATTAGTAATTTGTAGTACAGGCTACCCTAATAATTCAGCCCAAATATCTCATCTGAAAAATATCCATTCACCCTCACTTCTAATGTGGGTTGCAGCTGTCTTCATAGGGAATTGAAAAGACATAAGTGATTGGGCATGTATTTTCTAAATTATTAATATAATGGCTAATAGCTGTAAACCCATCTTTGTATCCAATGCAGAAATTATGACTTATTTTAAAAATGGAAGCTGCAACAAAGGGAGGCACCACCTGCCTGGCTTTCTGCTAAGTCTCTTCAGTACAGAGCTTTTGGTATAGGAACCATGGCCAATTTAGCATGTGGCCATTACGGAGAGACACGGAACAATGCCTTTGGCTCTTTCTAATGTGTGCACTATCAAAACAAGGCATGGATTTAGAAGACTTACTAAAAAGTGCTATTAAGGAGTTTTGGGTATGAGCTACACAGAGGGCCATCTTTTGATTTTGATGATGTCATACATGCTATACGAGTGATGGCATGGGGACCACACTTCACACCCCTGGCCTTCTGAGCCCTGCGCTCATTAGTTGTTTGTCCTTAAGCAGGCATAATTAGTTGTACAGTTAAGCTGCATCTTCCATCCACATGATCAAATATCCCGTATATGGGTCTGAACTTCAGACCCATATTGGATTTGAGATACAAGTGTATTTGAGATATACTTGTTGCAGTTGCTCATGCTGCCACAATCCCTCTCAGTTCTATGTTGCAGTAATTCAATGAGGAAATATATAATTCACCCACATGACATATATAGTATATGTTCTTTGTATCTTTCACTGAAATGTCACAGGGATTTATGTACTTTTGCTCCTCCTAGTTTTTATTGAATCTGTTTAAGATAAACTCAAGGTCAGATTAAGAACTATAGATACTCTTTAACACGGAAAAGATTATATGTGATCCTTATGAAATTAAAAATAAAAACATTATTAAATTATAAAACAAAACATAGATATACTGAAATTAAAATAAGTTCTTTTTAGATTTGCTAATTGCACAATTCTGAATGAGTTAAGTGAAGCTGAACTGGTCTCTCTTTTTGCTACCCTTGCTTTATTAATTATCATCTTAATTAGTCTATTATCTTAATGCTTAGGTACTCCGACATTGATTTCAAAAATAACATTTTTAGAGGGTGTTATTTCATTACTTTCACTCCAGTACCTTGCATTTGAACTCCATCTTTTAGTTTACACAGCTCATTATCTCATTTAAATCATGGCACCATTATGAAGTAGATACTTTAATCCCTGTTGTATAGAGGAAGAAATTGAGACTCATGAAGGCTAAGTAACTTGACAAAGATCATATCCCTAGTAAGTGGCAGAGATCATTCTTTAAGTTACATTTTTGGGTCATTAAGCATTACCATTGTGTGTGTAACATATAGACATTTCCTTTATTGTTAAAATATTTTCACGGAATGAAAAGTTTAACAGTCCACCCTTGTAATTTAAAAAGAGTTGCTTTGATAGGACGTGATAACTGCATCAAAATAACACATGGTTTCAAGAGCCTAGAAACACTCCTGTCCTATGGAAACTCACCTTCTTTCCAGAGATTAATTCAAGATAGCTCAGCCACCAAGAAGACTCTTAATCCCGTGAGAAATCTTTATCAATGAAGTCGTCTCCTTGTGACACAAGTTCTGGGCTGAGGTGGCAAGAAACTTGTGAAATAGCCCTCGGACTACTTTGAAAGGGGTGGCATTGTAGATGGACAGTGGAAGGAAGAGGATCTCAAGTCTTTTGGTGCTTTTCTTGTCTGTCCCTGCAAGATTTTATAGGGAGATATTTTGATGGTGCTTTTATGTATTATTAAAAGAATTACAACTTAGCATAAACTGCATGTCCTTTTTCTGGCCTCCACATATTAGGAATCCAGTGCCAATCATAGATAATAAAATCTTAGTATTTGAAGGGACCTTTGAGATCATCTCATTCAAATTTCCTGACCACAGTTGTCCCTCTTTTATTTCTCACGAGGTGGACTTGCAGGCTCTGTTTGAATGCAAGGTAGGCATCTTTCATTGGCCTGCCAGAAGTCCTTCCTTTCATTGAGCCTAGTCTGTCTCTTGTCTCCTGGTTCTTTCTATAGTCTTACCTCAGGAAAGACTTCATGTCACAGCTCTTACTACTGAAATGATTTTTTCTTTTTAGTCTTCTTTTATTAATATCAGTCAGCCTAATACCCCTAAGCTATGCTATGGTACTAGATAAAATTTATTCCTCTGGCTTAACACAACTAGAATTTTTTTTTCTTGCTCACACGAATGTCACTGTGAGTGAAGTGAATCTCTAGGAGAGCTCCTCTCCATGTCCAGTGATCCAAGCAGGTTTCATGTTGTGACTTAATCACCCCATTATGGGGTTTCCATGGTCTTTATGGGAGGAGGAACAAACAGGACGTTTAAACTCGTTCTTAATGCTTTGGTCTAGAAACTTCTACTCAAGGTCCAGTAAGTAAGAAATAATTACAAGGCTTCCCCTGATTGCAAGAGGACTGGCAAATGTGGAACACATGAATATCTGGTGAATAGAACATATCTCTGCCATAATCTTATTTTCTTAGTGATAAATACTCTTAGTTTTCTCATTTAACATGTTTTCCATACTTACATGTAAGTCAACAATTTTTTGTGTGTGCTTGTTGGCAAGGCATGTAGGTGGGGGTACCAGAGAAATATATAACATCCAAGCTCTTCAAGGAGCTTATCATATAATTGGAGAGATGAGACAAATATATTTTAAAAAGAAAACCATACAAGGCAATTTATGATGGATTGATCAAGTTCTAAGTACTCTGATCATATCTCAAATGCAATGGAAACTCAGAGAAGCAGGAGATCATTGTGGGGTAGAATTCCTGACCAGGCTTCCTGGAGGAACTGGGTCTTATAGGATAACAAGGTCACCCTCTAGGATTTTATTCTCCACTTTTGTTTCATTCTGTTAAAATTATTTTGACCTTTCCTTGTGGCTCTTATTTTCAGATCTATAAAGTATGTTTCTTGTGTTTATATATGTTCTCACTAAATTCTCCACTAGCCTCTTCAATGTGGAATCATTAACCAGATTCAAGTCTCTAATGACCGGGGTAAAACATGGTGGGCTACTTGCCAGACTCACTTTAATAGCCATTCATAATCTGATATAGTGTTTTACTATCTCTGATATTCCCCAAATGGATACATTTGAGCAATGTGATTCCCCAATATCTAGCATAGACTCTGACACATATTAGGTGTGCAATAGATGCTTATGAAGTTGAATTTAGGTCAGATGTGCTGGTGTTAAAGCTCCCAGCACTTGCTATGATCTATTATCATGGTGGGGTAGTTACCAACTAAAAATACGTATAGTAAAGAGCTTACCTCATTATTAAGGTAAAAATTAAATCACTCCTGACAAGCAAGATAATGTTTTTATTCCCACAAAAAGAGATCATCCTTGTCCTCTGATGAGCACAGTGCTCACTTGGAGTAAACTAGTCACCCATGGGAAGCTAATTACCTTTTCCAAAGAACTGGGGTACCATGTAATGTCTTCGAAAAGGTAATTTAGTAAATGATGCCCTGTTATCTTGGAAGAGTTAATATGCCTCTTTTAGAAACTCCAGTGACTGGATTGTC
Organism: Aotus nancymaae; assembly: GCF_030222135.1. Lineage (NCBI taxonomy): Eukaryota > Metazoa > Chordata > Mammalia > Primates > Aotidae > Aotus > Aotus nancymaae. The sequence goes on along the minus strand of NW_026988425.1, from coordinate 69,988,217 downwards.
TCCCACAATGAAGGGAGGAGCACACACTTGCCAGGAAACCAGCTATCTTAGATTTCCCTGTTGGAAGACTTAAGAGCTTCATTTTCATTTTAAACCTAGTGGTTTCTCTGAGAACTGGTTGTGTGCCATAAGCCATTTTAGATTTGAAGAGTGATGATGAGAATTTTCTCCTTAGGCATAAGAACTCCAGAGGAAGCACTGTGAGCTTCTGATAGAGGTTGTTTTGGGTTCAGGTTAGGAGATCATTGCTTCTCAGAGAGGTAGTTTGTTTTTTAGTTATAGCAGAACAATCCTTGTCCAGTCACAACTCTGCTATATTTGGGGACCCAGAAGAAATGCATGGTTTGGAAAACATAGTTATAGTCCTTGGTCAGCCATTTCCTGACTGTGTTTTTAGTTCTGTCACTCAGCAGCTGTGCATTTCTATTTCCTCATCTAAAATCTGAAATTCTTTCCCAGTACTGACCATTTCTAGTAAATGGTCATTGCTCACTAGTGTGGGGCAACTCAGTTTAAGCATAATCAAATGCCCGGACTGGTCTTTGTCTAATCTGTTTCTTGTCTCTTTTTTTTCCTGGAGATAGGGGCTCTGATTCTGAGTCAAGTCAGCGTTGTGTTAAGGTGGTGAAAAGGTAAGCTCGTGATATCAATGCTCTGCTGAAGAGCTGCTGCCACTGACAATGTCACTAGCTTCCTTGTAATAGGACCCAGGGAAGGGATTGGGACTCTGTAGGAATTGTTTTCCAGAGTAGGAAAGAAAAATTGGAACATGCAAGGATATAACTTCTTAAAGACAAACGTGGCTGTGCAAAAGAATTCTTATTCCTAACCTTAAACAATTAAGAAAATAAAAGCAGGGAGAGGAGAGCTAGATGCTAGGCTTTCCCTTGGGTTTGTATATCATCTAACTGAAAAGGAGAAATTAGAGAGAAAATAGACAACCTAGACATATGCTCGTATAGGAAGCACTCAGTAAATTTTGGTTGGATTGATTAGATTCAAAAAGTACCAGTTTCTTATGTAAAGTTAGTGGAACAAATGGCCAATGACTTAGAAGCCTGAGGGGGTAGTTCTGGCATATTTATTTCGTTGCCAAGGCAATGCCAGGTGTTTGTGACCACATGGGAGAATGACAAGAATGGGCAGCCTAGTGGCTGCTCAGGTGAGAGCAGGTCCACAGATCAGGAAGTATCTATGCTCCTAACCTCTCTTTATGTGTGCATGAAGGCTAATTGTTCAAGTCCAGGGGAAACTGGTGAAGTATGTGAAGTTTTTGTTGAGCTGTCAGCTTTCTTCCTCCCTCAATATTTTCAAGATTATAGGACCTTATCTTTCAAATTCTTTTCCCTTAATAAAATAGGAAATTAGCTGGGATCGTTTACATTTTGACTAAGTAGACTTACAGCAATATGCTAACTTTCTATTTTAAACTCTTTAATTTTAGTATAGAAAGAATGCTTTTTTTTTTTTTTTTTTTTGAGACGGAGTTTCGCTCTTGTTACCCAGGCTGGAGTGCAATGGTGCGATCTCGGCTCACCGCAACCTCCGCCTCCTGGGTTCAGGCAATTCTCCTGCCTCAGCCTCCTGAATAGCTGGGATTACAGGCACGCGCCACCATGCCCAGCCAATTTTTTGCATTTTTAGTAGAGACAGGGTTTCACCATGTTGACCAGGATGGTCTCGATCTCTTGACCTCGTGATCCACCCGCCTCGACCTCCCAAAGTGAAAGAATGCTTTTATCTTAATTCATAAAAATAACTTTAAAGCAGTAAGAGGCGGGAGTGATGCTGTGGGTAGAGTTTGCACAGGGGCCTTCTGCAGTTTAAGGAAATTATACTACACCTGAGAAGAATCTACTTTAATTGTTTGGGAATGCTCAATGAGCTGGAGCAAGAGGGGTGAAGAAAATATTCTTTCTTTGGGAGGTGGGAACACAGGTGTTTGTTTTCTTGTTCTTTACACTGTATATTATACATGCTTATTTCTTGGGCATATTTCACAATAACAAAAGAAAAAACGTACCAGTAGTGATTTCCTCCCTTCCCCAAAGCCCCCTCTTTAAACATCATCTTTTCTAGAGTGATGGCCTACAGGTTTCCTGAGGGATTGATTGCCACACAGCTGCTAAGTATATAGAGGTACCTTTAGGGATGGCTGACTTCTCCTACACGAAGCCCAAGCCCTGGGCTCCGGAGTCACCTTTGTTTTCTGGTGTTCCAGTAGGACTTGTTAAAAAAAAAAAAAAAAAGAAAAAACCACCCCTTTTCCTTTCCTAGCTCTAGTCCTCTGCTTTAAAATTTCCAGAGTTCATTCTTACTGTGTAATATCCTGCCCTGAGTTTTCTTCTTCCTTCCTGTGGTAATCCCGTTATTCTGTTGTCCCCTCTAGACAAGCAATCCTCATCCTCCTGGCCCCCAATCTTCGAAGCAGCAGAAACACCTGCACTTGGGGTCAGGTCTGGGGAGAAGCAGCAGCTGGACATGTTGCTCAAGCACCTCTCAGGTAATGGGGATGAGGGTAAGAGGGAAAACTGGGGGGGTCTCTAGGAGTGTAATCCAGGAAAGTCTGCCCTGGAGCACAGGGATAGATTGAGTCAATGAAACCTGAGTTTGGGGAGAATAATATTCAGGACTTTTGTTTCTTAATTTGTGTGTATTGATGATTAGTTTAGCTATTTTCTGGCCTGAATGCATGATGCCTGACACTTATTAGGTGGCAAAAATTATTTGTTGAATAAATGATTCTGGAATGGTGAGAGGGAAATGCAATATCAACTTTGACTTTAGGTTTCAGAAAAATGAGAGAGAAGTCAGATGATTTTCCATGCAAAAGTAAAAATCATATTAACGTAAGTTGCTTATGTAATCACCATGAAGCAATCACCATGAAGCAGTTATTCGTAAAATAAAATACTTTCAAGTGAACTTTAATTCTATTTTGTAATAGTAGTAAATTGTGCTAGGTGTCAGGTAGGCTGTATCAAGGTAGAAAGGGAGGTTACTGGTCATCTAATCTTATTGTTGCTGGTTAAATTATTCATGCAAATTATAGACCAAATTGTCATTTAGCATAGCTTACGAAGAGGATGCCCACCACCTTCTATGGGGTCCCTTTTCTTCTAAAACATCCTGATACCAAACTGAAATCATCCCCCTTCTAGCTTATCCTTGATGTTCCACAAAGCAAGTCTTCAACCTTTATTGCCTGACAGGTCCTCACATGTTTAAAGACAGCTTTTCCCGTCCTCCTTCTTTATTAAATTCTATGAAACAATAAGGGACTATGCTCAGAGGCACTGAAGTTCCTCAAGTCATCAGAAAAACTTGTTTAGGCCGGGTGCAGTGGCTCGTACCTGTAATCCCAGCACTTTGGGAGCCCAAGGCAGATAGATCACTTGAGGTCAGGAGTTCAAGACCAAGCTGGCCAACATGGTGAAACCCCATCTCTACTAAAAATACAAAAATTAGCCAGCCATGGTGGTGTCCGCCTGTAGTCCCAGCTGCTTGGGAGGCTGAGGCAGGAGAATCGCTTGAACGCAGGAGGCAGAGGTTGCAGTAAGCTAAGATCGTGCCACTGCTCTCCAACCTGAGTGACAAAGTGAGACTCCGTCTCAAACTAACAAAAACTTGTTTAGTCATCTTTATTAAATAGAAGACAGATTTTATCCATAAAGAGCTTCAGAGTGTTTGTACCCTTTTCCCTATACCAGACATTTAGAGTAAGTTATTCTTTTAAGTCAGTATTTTTCAGTCTCTGGGAATGGGGCTTAGGAATCTCATTTTATAGTTTGAGAACCACCGTTTCAATTGCTTCAGTTGTCCAGGTGAATTAAGTATGACTGATGCTAACCTCAGGAATGGGTCACATCTGGAAAGCAATGTTGAGCCTTTCTGGCCTCTCAGTCAATGGCCTCAGCCCTCAGGCTGCCATTCATATGGGTAGTTATTTGCTCCCAACATTCAAGTTTTATGAGATTGTTCCTACACTCAGTCCTTTAAATTACGTTGCTCTTCAACCTTTATTTTTTTTCTAAGACTTCACTTATATACAAATGTTCATGTAACTCAACATGAATAAAATCCATTTATAACCTGTTACTCCATCTGCTTATGTTCATGGGTTATGTTCCCTTACAATCCTTTGACATATACCTACCTAATGTTTTAGTATTTATGGCCAAAAACATAGATGGCATTTTGTATTTTGTTTTGTATTTTGCTTCTGTTTATTTTTCATATTGGTGTATATCTTCATATGCATAGTTTTAATGACTATATTGTTTATAGCTTTTTCTGATTTTTAAATATTACCTGTTTATTGTAAAAATTGTTAAATATAAGCATATTTATTCACTCAGAATATATTTGAATGTCTGACTCTATAGATGCTCACCCAGAGTTAAGCACTATTAAGATTTAATGTATCTCTCTCTTTCTCTGTGTAGATAAGAGAGACACAGAGAGAACTATTTTAAAGAATGTTTTTTATATAACAAGTCTTTCGAGTGAAAACACAACAAATGAAAGTCTTTCAGTTACTGCAACACTGTCCAATATGGTAGCCACCAGCACCATGTGGCTATTTAAATTTAAGTTAGATAAAATCAATAGTTCTCTTTCTCAGTCACAATAGCCACATGTTAAGTACTCACCACATGCGGCTTGTGGTTATCATATTGGACATCAGCGCAGAAAGCTTTATTGGACAGTGCTGGCTCATAGCATTCTAGGGTATAGAATACAGTTGCCCTGCTTCTTGCTGAGTTTCATGGGACCTCATTCTGTGCTTTAGCTGTGGAATAGAACAATGAAAGTGGACAGTGAGTGTCCCCGAAGGCTTTTGAAGAAATGCCTGTAAGTAGGAACTCGGCCTAGTCCTGAGGTTTCTATCTAGATTTTAATGTAAAAACATTTTTAATGGGACAAGATGGGAAAGAAGAAGAAAGTCTTAACTACCGAGAGAATAGAATGAGAGGGATGTGTAGTTCAGGTCTAATATTTCTGTGCTTGTTATACACCACTACTAGAATCCATGCTTCAGTGATTTTCCATCAGTGGTAACTTTTTTATCTAAGGTTTTAAAATGTATCTGTATGTAAATGTTTGGGCTATGCCTTGGTCATTTAGAGTGGGTATATGAGGGATGTTGTAAGGAGTGCAAGAGGAGAGGAACTATGACTTGAAGTAAACGTGTGTATGCAACACACACACATACGTGTACACTAAGATTTTCCTCCAGCAATGTCATAGCTATTTCAGCAGAACAAGTGTCTTACCACGTACAGCTTGTTCAGTGCCTGATCTGAAATTAGCCTCACTTTCTCCCCAGGGCATCCTTAGTTCCCTGTGGATCTCAAAACCAGTTATACATCAACACTCTGTGGACCTGGTCAGATGTACTGCTACATTACTTATAATGCAGATCATGGTGGTGGATTCTGTATGCAGATGTGCATGGAAAGCCTGCAGATGCTGCAGATGTGCACAAAGAAAAAGCTGTTGAAAGGGCTTAAATACATTGCACTGGTGCCAGGCACATGTATCACAGGCTAGTTACTGTAGTTACTGAGAATGCTGATGGATTTATTTCATGGCCTGTGTGGTGTAAAGTATGCAATGAACAGAGACTAAATTGAGCTGGTAGGAAAAAATATATATACATATACCTATCCCATCCCAACTTCCCCCACCACAAAAATAAATAAATAAAAAGACAGAGTGGGTTTATATAAAGTTTTGAAGTTTCAAATAGTGACTTAAAAGTAAGCAATTAAATTTTGCTTTGGAGACTTGTGGTAATTTTAAAAACCGAAACTTAGAATGAGAACCTGGTGTGTTAGTTGCTGGCAATATTGGGAAATCACACAAACTCATTATTGCCTTGGTTTATGGTATTGACCATGAGAGGGTATTATAGTAACCATTAATTTATTAAATTATAAAATACTTGAAACATATTCAAATATAGAAAAAAAGTACAATGAACTACCATATATCCATCACCTAGATTCAATACTTACCAAGATTTTATCCTATTTGCTTCATTCTTTTTCCCATTAAAAAAAAGTCCTAGTATATTAAAGCATATCTCAGACATTACAAATATTTTAATAAACATCTATAAAAATATGGACAAATATACTATTATGTTATTATTTGTGCCCAAAGAAATAAATGATATTTTTTAGTATTATCTAATCCATAATCAAATTTATTTGACTATCTCAAAAATGTCTTTAGAGTTAGTTGAGTCAGGTCCAAACAAGATCCATAGAGCAGAGTTGTCTTATGACTTTTTTCTTTTTCAGACAATTCAGTAACATTAGTAAACTTGTAGAGTTGGGCAACTATCATCATAATCCAGTTTTAGAACATTACCATTACCCTCCAAAATTTCTTCCAGCCCATTTGCAGTCAATCCCTGCTCCCACTTTAAGCCTCAGGCAGCCGCTGATCTGCTTTCTATTTGCATAAATTTTACTTTTTGGACATTTCATATGTTAAGTCTTTTAAAATCTGGCATAGTTTCCTCCTCTCTCCCCTTTGCCTCCTGCCATGTACTTACTGTTCTGTAAAATGCCCTATTTTCTGAACTTGTCTGTTCACTTCTTGCTGGTGTCATTTAACTTGTTCCTTTATCCCCTTCTCCTCCACATTTCTTTTAAACGGAACAGAAGAGCACCAGCCAATAAAACTTTTGCAATGATGGAGATGTTCTGCATATGCACTATCTAATGACTACATGTGGCTTTCGGGTACTTGAAATGTGGCTATTGGGATGAAGAAGCTGAATTTTTTATTTTACATTTTAAATTTAAATATCTACATAGGCCATAGTAACTGTGTTAGATACTGAAGCCTCTAAGGCTTAATCAGAATTAGGCCCAATGTTTTTGGGTATGAATTCTTCATAGATTCATATCAGGAGGTATGTAATGTTTGCTTTTCCTACTTTCCAGGGATCTGGTGACTGACCACTAGGTTGAAATGGTAACAGCTTGATCTCTGTTGTAGCAATTCCCTATCAACATTTTACAATGGAATATTATTTGACCTTAAAAAGAAAGAAATTCTGACACAAGCTACAACATAGATGAATCTTGAGGACATTTTGCTATATGAAATAGGTCATCTCAAAAGGACAAATACTGTATGATTCCACTTACATGAAGTACCTAGAGCAGTAAATTTATAGAGACAGAAAATAGAATTGGTGGGGGGAGAATAGGGAGTTATTGTTTAATAGATTAGTTTCAATTTTGCAAGAGAAAAGAGTTCTGGGGATGGCTGCCATTGAACTGTATGCTTAAAAATAGATCAGGTGGGCCGGGCGCGGTGGCTCAAGCCTGTAATCCCAGCACTTTGGGAGGCCGAGGCGGGTGGATCACAAGGTCAAGAGATTGAGACCATCCTGGTCAACATGGTGAAACCCCGTCTCTACTAATACAAAAAATTAGCTGGGCATGGTGGCGCGTGCCTGTAATCCCAGCTACTCAGGAGGCTGAGGCAGGAGAATTGCCTGAACCCAGGAGGCGGAGGTTGCGGTGAGCCGAGATCGCGCCATTGCACTCCAGCCTGGGTAACAAGAGCGAAACTCCGTCTCAAAAAAAAAAAAAAAAAAAAATAGATCAGGTGGTAAGTTTTATTTTATGCATATTTTACCACACAAAAAAAGTAGTTCTACAAAGTTTCATGTGGGCAAAAGCCTGATTGGAGTACATGTAAGTGAGAATGCAAGGAGTAGAATTGGAGAATCTAAATATAGGCAATTATTTGAAAATTTAAATATATACAAAGTCAGCAAAAAGTATTTTGAAATCCACTTATATGCTACTTAAAGATAAGCATATATTTTAAAGTTATTTTCTATATTTTCCACATGTATGTGTATATTATTAAAGAAGTTTACATCATTTAAAAAGTCCATAGGGAACATACCGGCTCCCCCTTTTTTCCTTATCCTGAGGCACCTTAAAGGTGTTTAAACCACTGTTATCTTGGAATGCCGTATCTGGAAGAATCATACAGAGCAACCAGTTTAATTTTCTTTAGAGGTTGTGTTTACTCAAGGTAAGCAGCGGTAGACCTGGCAGAATACCTATCCAATGTGATATTCTTATCACTGTACCCAGCTGCTTCTAGTATCTCTCTTGAAAACTGGTTCTACTTCTTGCTTTCCCTGTATCTTTCAGTGTCCTCATTATTAGTGTAGCTACCAGGATTAAAATATGGAAATAGTCATTAATTTCTATTCTCCCTTCTTCTTCTGTCTCACATCTAATAACTTAAATCCTGTGGAATTTCTCTTTGTGTTATCTATCACACCTTCCTGTATTTCCTCGTTTTAGTGATGCCACAATTGATCAGTGAGTTCAAGTGTTGATAGTCTTACCTTCATTGTTCAGTTCTGTATCAACTTTTTATCTAATAATAGTTTCATCCGTTCTTAATATTACTCTTATCCTAATTCAGAGCGTTATTCTTTCTTGCTCATCCTTCTGAGCATTTTGCTTTTCTCTTCATGTGTACTACTGCTTGGTTTGTTCTTCTTAATCTATCCTTCTAATCCTATTTCTGTCTTACTCAAAAACTTCTCTATGGCCTTCCCACAGAAGTCACAGTTTGGTAGTATGTGGCCTACAAACTTATTTTTTGAGTTACTGGCAAAGTGCTTTTTTTTTTTTTTTTTTTTAATTGAATGCCTTGGGGCAAGACATGACCTCGCACCAGGCTGCATGACTTCCTATTGCTTTTTAAAAACATTCTTTTCTTTGTTTTCTCCCTTCCTCCCTCCCTCTCTCCCTCCCTCCCTTCCTTTCTTCCTTTCTTCCTTCCTTACTTCATTCCAGACAAGGTCTCGCTCTGCCATGTAGGCTAGAATGCGGCACAATCATGGGTTGGCACCTCGAACTTTTGGCCTCAAGCGATCTTCCTTCCTCAGCTTCCTGAGTAACTGGGACTACTGATGTCTGCTACTACACCTGGCTAATTCTTTCATTGTATGTAGAGACAGAGTCTCTCTATGTTGCTCAGGCTGGTCTTGAACTCCTGGCCTCAAGTGATCCCCCCTCCTTGGCCTCCCAAAGTGCTGGGATTACAGCCACTACACCCAGCCTCTCTTACATTTATCAACCTCAGTCACTCTAGTCTTTTACACTTCCTGTTTGTTCCTGTATCCATTTGAGTTTGCCATCTTTCCTGATATTTAGCATGGTGTTCAATGCACTAAATAATGTCTGCGCTTTATTTCTCCAACTTTGTTTCCTCCCCTGTAGGAAACTTTTATTCTTTTCTTACCCTACCTCTCCTTTTCTCACCTCTTACCCTTATCCCAATACCTTGCAAATCAGCTTATTACACACCTTATGACCGGTTTCTGGCTCCATGTGTGAAATTAATGGATGGATGAGTTTTTCTGACACTAGTTAGGCTTGTATAATCTCTGTCTTTGAGGAACTCGTAGGTGATGCAAAAGATTGGTGTGTAAACAGTTAATTTTGATAGCAGATTTAAAAAAAGGGTAGTTGTAAAGAGGGATGAATTCTGCTTGGGAGGTATGAAGGGCAAATTCTGCTTGGGAGGGCTGCATCTTCTAGCTTTCCCTAACTGCTCCAAATCATTGAATTCTTTCTTTGTCCTTTGACCATACTATTCCTTAACACACACCTTTTTTTTAGTTCTTTATATTTCCAAAATTAGATGACAGTCTCCTTGAGAACAGTAATCATATTTGTCTTTTATTTATCTTTATCCTTCCCTGCTTATAGTGGGTTCTCAAATTTTTCTTTCAAGTCTATCAGTCAAAGTTTTTTGAACTATCATGTTGTTTTAAGCACAAAGGTTTATTGGACAGATAATTGAGACTCATGAAAGTGACAGGAGGCCCGAGGAACAGGCTTAGAAAATGGGCAGGAACCACAAGGGCTCAAGAGGCTAGGCAGCCTTAACAATCTGGCCAGCCAGCTGCTGTGTCTGTGGGTACTGCCATCCTCGGTGCCTTCCTCCATCAACGAGTCCTATTTGAGCCTTTGTCTTTGGGTCATTCTCCCAAACTCCAGAGTTCTAAGCAGCTCTGCCCTTCAGGGAGTTCAGAAACAAAGAATCTGTCCCTTTTGGTCCTGTAGAGCAAAGCCTCTCACAAGACTATATACAAAATAGATTCCTTTAAATAGGAAGAGGGTTTGATATCGAGCAACTTCCACCACATGCTACCCGCAGAGGGAAACAACAACAAATACCCACCACTAAAAGAGTGTATGTGACCCCTGCTTTGGAAAATCCGGCAGAGAGGTGATTTATGGTGAGGATACTTGGGCGTGTGGAGTGGTAGGAAGAAGGTCAGTGGTGAAGGCTTTGAGAATGCAGGGCAGACAATAGTAAGGAGCAGACAGAATGTTTGCTAACACAGCAGAAACAGAAAATTGTCTAGGTCAGATAAGGATCCCAAGGACAATCTTCATTATTTTATTTAGGGCTGGTTCAATCAGTAGCATTTTTGGCAACTCATTAAGAGGTAAAAGTTGACTCATCAAGTTAGAGAGACTAGAATGATTAAGAATTAAAAAATAAAAGAATCTATAGTAGAAAGCCTTCCTCCTAATTCTGTCCTCATATCAAAATTCTGCTTCTTAACAGGTAGTTTTTATTATGTTTCCTGTGTATCCTAGAGATTTTTGTTTAAATGCATGAGGAACCAATTTGATTATGTGTTCTTTCCCCTTTTTGTGCACAAATGGTAGCATTCTGTTTCCCTCTTCTGTACATTACTTTTTTCATATAATGTACATTGAAGAGATTTCTACCTCAGTACATAAAGAACTTTCTCTCTCTCTTTTTTTTTTTTTTACAGTTGTGTGGCATTTCATTCTATGGATGTATTATAATTACTTGAGTCCCCTATTGGTGATCATTTAGGTTGGTTTTGGTCTTTTCCTATTACAATTATGCTGTGGTGAATAATGAACATTTATCATATCATGTGCCTGAAAATTTCTAGAAGTAGAGTTGCTAGATCAAAGAATCTTTCATTTTTAATTTTATAGATAATGTCAAAACATCCTGCACAAGGGCTTAACAACTTAAGGACAAAATGTCCTCCACAAGGGCTTAATAAGTTCCAGTAGCAATTTATGAGAATGCCAGTTTGCCTAAGAACAAGGATGACTTTTAAAGATTCAGCCTTGAAAGACTATATTTTCAGAGGTCATTTCGTAGTTCATTACTAGAGAAGTTTCTCTGCGTCTAAAGCACCAGAACTAACTAAGAAAGAAATCAAGAAGGAAATTCCATTTACAATAGCTAAAACAAAACAAAAGCAGAAATAAGTTTAACCAAGGAGGTGAAAGATCTCTACAGGGAAAACTACAAAATACTGATGAACGAAATGGATGAGGATACAAACTAATGGAAAGATATCCCACGGTTAGGGATTGGAAGAATTAATATAATTAAAATAGACTGGGCGCAGTGGCTCACCCCTATAATCCCAGCACTTTGGGAGGCTGAGGTGGGCAGATTATGAGGTCAGGAGTTTGAGACCAGCCTGGTCAACAAGGTGAAACCCCATCTCTACTAAAAAAATACAAAAATTAGCTGGGCATGGCGGTGTACACCTGTAGTCTCAGCTATAGGGGAGGCTGAGGCAGAAGGCTTGAACCCAGGAGGTGGAGGTTGCAGTGAGCCAAGATAGCACCACTGCAATATAGCCTGGCAACAGAGCAAGACTCTGTCTCAAAAAAAAAAATCATTAAAATGACCATACTGCCTAAAGAAATCTTCAGATTCAATGCAATCCCTATGAAAATAGCAATGTTACTTTTCACAGAAATAGAAAAAAAAAATCCTAAAATTCATATGGAACCAAAAAGGAGCCTGAATAACCAAAGAAATCCTGAGGAAAAAAAAGAACAAAGCTGGAGCCATCACACTACCTGACTAAAAAATATATTGCAAAGCTCTGTTAACCAAAACAGCATGGTAATTGTATAAAAACAGACATATACACCAATGTAACAGAATAAAGAATCCAGAAATAAATCCACATATTTATAACCAACTAATTTTTGACAAAGGTACCAGGAACATACATTGGGAAAGGATACCCTCTTCAATAAATGCTACTGGGAAAATTGGATATCCACATGCAGAGGAATGAAACTGGACCCCTGTTTCTTATCATATACAAAATTCAACTCAAGCTGGATTAAAGAATTAAACATAAGGCCTAAAACTATTAACTACTGGAATAAAACATTGAGCAAACACTTAAATATTGATCTAGGCAATGATTTTACAGCTAAGACTTCAAAAGCACAAACGACTAAAAGAAACAGACAAATAGAACTATATTAAACTATTATAAAACGCTTCTGCATAGCAACAGAAACAGTCAAGAGAGTGAAGAGACAACCTGCTGAATGGGATAAAATAGTTGCAAACTATGCATCTAAGAATAGACTAATGTCCAGAACATACAAGGAACTCAATTTAACAGTAAAAACAAAAAACCGTATCATCCCCATTGAAAAGTATGCAAAGGACATTAATAGATATTTCTCAAAAGAAGTCATACAAATGTCCAACAGGTACATGAAAAAATGCTCAACATCATTAATCATCAGGGAAATGCAAATCAAAACCACAATGAGATATCATCTTATCCCAGTTAGAATGGCTATTATTAAAAAGACAAAAAATAACTGGTGCAGGTAAGGATGCAAAGAAAAGGGGACTCTTATACATTGTTGGTGGAAATATAAGTTAGTACAACCGCTATGGGAAACAGTATGGAGATTTCTCAAAAAACTAAAAATAGAATTACCATACAATCCAGAAATACTACTACTGGGCATTTATCCAAAGGGAATGAAATCAGTTTATCAAAGGGATACCTGCACTTGTATGTTTATTGCTTCACTGTTTATAATAGCAAAGATATGGAATCAACCTAAATGTCCATCAAGGGATGAATAAAGAAAAGGTGTTATACGTACACAAGGGAATACTATTTGATCATAGAAAAAAAATAAAATCATGTCATTTGCAGTAACATGGATGGATCCAGAGGTCATGATGTTAAGTAAAATAAGCCAGGTACTGGAAGACAAGTATCATACATTCTCACTCATATGTGGGAGCTAAGAAAACTGATCTCATGGACATAAAGAGTAGAGTAATAGATACCAGAGGATGGGAAAAGGGTGGGGATGAAGAGAGGTTGGTAAATGGGTACAAATATACAGTTAGATAGAAAGAGTAAGTTGTAATGTTTGATAGCAGAGTAAGGTGACTGTAGTTAACAACAATGTGTATATTTCAAAATAGCTCTAAAGAGGACTTCAAATGTTCCCAAAGTATAGAAATGATAAATACTTGAGGTGATAGATTCAAATACCCTGACTTGATCATTACACATTCTATGCATGTAACAAAATATCACATATTCCCCATAAATGTGTAAAAATATTATTTATCAATTAAAAAAATTAAAAAGTTTTGTTTAAAAGATTCAGCCTTGAGGTTTAGGAATAGAAAAAGAAGATGGGGAAGAATTGCTTTTCACTTTATTTCCATTCTGTGTCTCTGAGGGAGGCATCAGGTAAGGAGAGATGAGCCACCGGGTGGTAAACTTGAAATGAGGGTGTAGCTACATTTAGAAAAGTAGCTTCATATTGAAGCAGGAGAGACTTTCCCTCCCGCATCCTTAAGTGCCAAACCCTTAGTCAAATTGTAGTGAAGATTTTATACAATGCATCTTCAGTCTACTTTTCTCACTCTCTTAACCTTCTTGCAGTCTAAGTACTTCATTTATAAACAATGCATTTAAAATTAATGTTATAGTTTCTCTGCTTTACTGACATCCTTGAAACTCTTTCTAATTAAGATTTTGAGAAAATACTATGCCATTATCCCTCTAGAAAGTCAAAAGCAATGGACTGATTTCCAGTAGCTGAAATAAAATGATTTTCATCTTTCAGCTCCACTTTAGTTTCGGGTTCATCTCAGGTAGGTGTATCTTACCAAAATAAAAATTTAATATGGGGTCAAGTTTTTACTCTAAAATTTTTATTCTGATAATTTAAAAAGCTATTTTAGGCAGTGGTACTATTCCCAGCCTGTTACTAGTTTCATGCTTCAATTTCAGCCTTCAGTTATAATTCCTTTGGTTTCAAGAGAAGCATTTCCTGTGGTCATCTTTATGAACTTTCAGAACTCTAGTGTTTGAATTTTTCTTGAACACCTTTTCTTACTATGATCTTCTTGAATTTACTTTGACTTAGGTGATAACTAGATATAGACTGTTTATGGCCTTACACACACACAAACAAAGCTAGATAATATATTGACAGAGAAAATTTTACATAATAAAATTCACCCTTTTTAGATATACAGCTCTGAATTTTCACAAATGTATTTAGCCATGTAACTACCACCACAATCAAAATATAAGGTATTTTCATCGTCTCCAAAAATCCCCTTATGCGATTTTGTAGTCAATCCCTTCTCCCTGCTTTCAACCCCTGATCTGTTTATTGTTTCTAAATGTTTTGTCGTTTCCAGAATAACAAATAAGTGAGATCATTCAGTGTGTGGTCTTTGAGTTTAGCTTCTTTCACTTAGCATGAAGGTTTAAGATTCATCCACGTTGTGGCATGTGTTGTTTTTTATTGCTTAGTGGTATTCCATTGTGTGAATGTACCAAGGCTGTTATTTTTAGTGTATGATTCTGAAGAGTGAGCATATCGTAAGGCTTGAGTACATAGATCAGTAATTTCAATTAATCCATAGTCAAACCCATGTTACCCTATGAAACTTTAGTAGTACATTCTGGCACAGGAATTTTAAATTTTCTTTAGGAATAGGTCATGTAGAAGACATCACTTCAGTTATATCTGGAAGCATGAGGAAGGAGAATGCCATGAGCCACAAGAGAATGTTCCAGAGCAATAAGTGAGCATAACCACTAAACTCAGAGTTTCTCGATGAACTTGTCTTGCTCTTGTCTATATTACCTTTTCTCTCCAGCGCCATGTGGGCCCTTGACATTACTTGTTGAGTAAGTAGAATCATCCCAAAACGCTGTCAGATTGTGGCTTTAATACATCTTTCCCCTAAAGCATAGTGCTTTTAAAACCACTGTGTACTTTACTGGACTGTGTGTTCTCCATGCCATCTTCCACAACAAATAGCTGTAAAGAAAGAGGGCTAGCCTTTACATTAGCATTTTCTTATTTCATCACCAAATGCTAAAGACCATTTTTATTCTTCACCCTTCTTCTCACCATGGGACCCAATGTGTTAGAATATTTTACCTATCATACAGCATTTATTAACTAAATAATCTTCTTATTTGGAAAACCAATCAAGTATATCTAGCTAGCTAGCTGTCTGGGTAGCTATCTATGTATCGGATATTAAGTGCTTCTGATTAGCAAGAGATAACCATTGTAAATGCATGGAGTAGACATAATAATAATAATAATTTTTTTTTTTTGAGATAGAGTTTTGCTCTTGTTGCTTGGGCTGGAGTGCAATGGTGCAATCTCAGCTCACTACAACTTCCACTTCCCAGGTTCAAGTGATTCTCCTGCCTCAGCCTCCCATGCCTGTAGCTGGGATTACAGGCATGTGCCTGTAGCTGGGATTATAGGCATGTGCCACCACACCCAGCTAATTTTTGTGTTTTTAGTAGAGATGGAGTTTCTCCATGTTGGTCAGGCTGGTCTCGAACTACTGACCTTAGGTGATACGCCCGCCTCGGCCTCCCAAAGTATTGAGATTACAGGTGTGGGCTACCATGCCTAGCTAGAGTAGACATAATTCTATCAAGAGGAAAAAAAACTTACGCTTTAGTTAACCTCATTAAGAGAAAATATGCAACTGGTTTTAGGCTTTTTAGAAATATTAGTAATAGCTTGAGGCACTAATATTAGAAATATTAGTAATTGCACATTCCTAAAGGTCTAAAGACTCCAAGTTTGAAATTACTGTATTTTCTTTTGTCAGGAATGCCTGATCTAAACATTAACCAAATGCTTTGAGAGTCTTGACTTGTGGCTTCCTTGACTTTGGCTTCCTTGACTTGTGGCTTCCTTAAGGCCATAGGAATTTAGAAGACTTCAGGACAGACTTTGGCTTTATGTTTCAGCTGTCAGCAGCAGCATTAACATTGAACGATAATTGTCTGTGCAAATCTAGGTTGAGCCTATGGACAAGCAAAAAACACTGCATCAGACTGTACTTTTCTATTGTTAATGTCAGAAAACTCGACTCAAGCTAAGTTACAAAAAAAAGGAAAGTTATTGATTCACATAACTTCAAAGGCCAGCTTGGCTTCAGGCATTACTTGATTGGAGCTCAAGTGTTGTTCACTGAGCCTAGTTCTTTCTACTTTATCTCTCACGTCTGACTTCTGCTGTTTGTGTTCTGTTCTTCGGCTGTTTGTGTTCTGGTCTGAGAACAGAATCATTACGTGATTCTAGTATGGCTGAAGCAGCTGCTGTCTGTATCTTTCCAACTTTAAGTCTAGTGGAAAAGAGACAGGCTCCTTCCCAAGATTCCCAACAAGAATTTCATTGACTCTCATTGGCTCTGACTGAGATATGTGGTCATTTTTTACAAGGGACTATGCCCAGGGAAATGAAGCACTGATTGTATTGGCTCAGGCCAATAAACCTAGGTCTGAAGCTCTATCCGAAGCATATGGACTGATAACTGGGGAGGGACAACTTGGGATATTGTTATAAAAGAAAGAAGGAATACAAGTACGATAGCCCAATATCAACTGTCTAGACACTAGCATTTAACCTGTGCTTGTTATTTTCTATTTGCTAGGCAATGGGCTAGATACAATCACAAATGTAGTTTCCTTTAATTTTATCCTCACAATGTCTCTATGAGATAGTTTCTTCTCTCTCTGTTTTACAATTAAGGAGATTATCTGAGAGGTTAAGTCGTTGCCCAGTTTCATTTCAGTGGTAATTGCTGGGACCAGGATTCTAACTAAAGTCTTTCTGAATCCAAATGTGGTGTATTTCCCATCACCTTCTCTCTGGTGTTCAAAAAACACTCTGAATGATAGTTGCAGAATCACTAGAAAATGATTGTAATCTCTCTAAGTTAAATTATTTTGAAACACTCATCTGGATGTGTTTGAAAAATAATGTTACTTTATTTTAAGCTTATTCCTTGTGTAGGCTTATATGGCATACATTCATTCATTCAGTAAATATTTGTTGAGTACCTATACATGAGTTAGGTACCACCCTTGGAACTGAGGATAAAGCAGTGAACAAAACAAATCTATTTCAAGTATAGATAAAATACATAAAGAGGTATATAATATCAGATGATCATGAGATTTCCCTTTACTTTAGATTACTGAAGGGGCTCAAGCCTTCATAGGTATTTGCTGCTGTAGGCAGAACTGTGAAATTTCATCTACAGTTTGCCTAATCATGACTCTGATGAAACTACTTATTAAGGGCCAAACTCAGATCAAGGCCAGAAGCAAGGTAGAGAACTAAATAAAGAAACTATCTAAAATCAGTCAAGCTGAAATGAATTAAACACTTATTAATATTTAAAGTACCTTTTCCTCAATTTTCTGGATTGTTTTTACAGAGGTTTTCTCCATAATCCCCCCAGGCATTACCTTCCCTCCACATACAAAGAATTACAGGCTCAATAGAGCAGTGTTTCTCAAAAAGTGGTCTGCAGACATCCGTGGGTCCTGTTTCGGGAGGTCCAGGAAGCTAAAATCATTTTCTTGCCGTTTTTTTCTTTTTATTTTCTTTTTCTTTGAGACAGGATCTTACTCTGTCACGTAGGCTGGAATACAATGGTATGACCATGGCTCACTGCAGCCTCAACCTCCTAGGCTCAAGCCATCTTCCCACCCTCAACCTCCCAAGTAGCTGGGACTACAAGGTGTGCACTACTATGCCTGGCTAAATTTTCTGTAAAAATGGGGTTTTGCCATGTTGCCCAGGCTGGTCTAGAAATCCTGAGCTCAAGCAATCCAGCTCTTTAGCCTCCCAAAGTGCTAGGATTATAGACATGAGCCACTATGCCTGGCCAAAACCATTTTCATAATAAGACAAGATGTTATCTACCTTTTTCACTGTGTTGACATTTGCTGTAATGGTGCAAAAGCGATGGTAGATGAAACTGCTCATGTTTCAGAGTGAATCAATACAGATGGCACAAAACTGTGCTAGTTGTTGTTGTATTTCTGCTAACAGTAGAAAAAGAAGCCAGGTGTGGTGGTGCCTGTAATCCCAGCTACTTGGGAGGCTGAGGAAGGATAGCTTGAGCCAAGAGTTCAAGACCAGCCTCGGCAGCATAGCAAGGCTCCACTTCAATTTAGAAAAAGTTTAAATTTAAGAACATTTTTGAGGAAGCAATGAAAAAAAAAGTCTCAAAATAATAATAATTTTTTTCCCAAGTTGGAAACTGCTTCTACTTAAAAAAAAAATTCAGCTGGGTGTGGTGGCTCATGCCTGTAAACCCAGCTCTTTGGGAGCTGAGGTGGGCGGATCACGAGGTCAAGAGATTGAGACCATCCTGGCCAACATGGTGAAATCCTCTCTCTACTAAAAATTAAAAAAATTAGCTGGGCATGGTGACACACACCTCTAGTCCCAGCTACTCGGGAGGCTGAGGCAGGAGAATTGCTTGAACCCAGGAGGTGGAGGTTGCAGTGAGCTGAGATCTCGCCACTGCACTCCAGTCTGGTGACAGAGTAAGACTCCGTCTTTAAAAAAAAAAGTCTACATTTTAGATCAGAATGAAATGTTATATTATTGTAAAGGCAGGCAAAACGGTCTTACAGTGGTAAAGTGGAGTCATTTTGTTTTTTAAGAGACTGAATGATGGAATTTGACCAATAGATTATGGCATTAAGACCACAGCCGGTACTTAGAAAAACAAGAGGTAATAATTAAGAAATGTCTGGATTCCCAAATTTTATAAAATAGCATCATATTGCTCATAACCACTGGCATTCAAAGAAAAAATAAACATTCCACAAAATTGTCTATTTTCTAGTTAAACTGATGTCCCATAACTGTATCTGAAAAGCTAAGTTGTAATTTTGAGGACACCACGGATGAAAGAGAAAAAAATTACTACCACTAGTAACAGATGTGAAATTACATTAGATAAATATAATCATTAGTTTCAGTCTCACCCTGGTTAATTTGTTTGTGGAAATGTGCAACCCATTATTCATTAGATAATTTTTCACACATTGATTAGAAAGCCATGTCGAATTGTGACCCTGCACATTTGGGCTTACCTATCTTGCAATGAAGTATACCACTTACAATAGTGGAAATGGGGGACAAAATGTTTATCTCAAGCTGATTTTGTGCCAATAAATAAAGTAAATCAATAGCCAGTGAAGTGTGAACAACATTTCTCTGCTGTATAATATGGTTTTGGGGGCAATTTGACATGCTACAAGGGGAAACAAGGGTCTTGAACAGAAAGGTAATAAAAGCAAATCATGCTGGTAACTGTTATTGAAGTCCTGTATTTTTCTATACTTGGGCAGCTTTAAGATGTGAAAAATAATGCACATAAAATTATAAAAATATTGAGGCAACTCTCCCCCATATTTATAAACATTCTTTCTTATACTCGAACTTGATTTTATTGGTCATGCGCTCTATACCTGTGACAAATCTTTTCTATTTTCTATTTGATCTAATTTAGTACACAAATTCAAATACCTTTCAAGTATTTCTAGCAAATGAAGCACAAAGACCTTAAATTTCAAATAGATTTTGTCAGCACTGAGTAAGATCTCATCTGAATTTTACTTTTCAATATTCATATAGCTACTTACAGTAATCAGAAACCTCTAAAATTAAAAAATGTTTTCTCTCCCCTGTGAAAAGCTTTGGGTATAAACCACTCCTCATTTTCACCTCTCTTACTATTCCAGACCCTGCAGAACCATAGAAGTCTTCTTTATCCAAGCCCATGAATCTGTTTTCTAAATCTCTGAAGCAGAATAATGACATAAATGCATTTATAAAGTGTATCTTCTTGTCAGTTGTAACCTCAGATGTTGTCTTTTAAATTAAGATGAAAGTAACACATTTTTCCACATAATGCAGGCTGCATTCAAATAATTAATGGTTAATTAAAAACAGCTTTTTTTTTTTTTCTTGTTGCTCAGACAGTGAAGGGCTCTGTTATGTTACCACAGAAAGGAGAAGGTTGGGCTGTTTGATTTCTAAAAGGAGGCTTCTAGCCCTGTTGGTCTAAAATCATAGCCAGGGAAACCTGCAGATTCAAAGAAGAAATGGTTACTGGTGTCATAGAAACAGTGTTTTACTGCCCAAGCTTGTTATTTCCTTGATAAAGTCTGTGTACCATTGTTAGAAATTTAAGAAATCATGGATCACAGATATTTTTATAATGTATGGTGACATGTATTTATTTATTTTCAATGACTTGATTTATGTATAGAGTCCCGAAAATTATATCTATGTATCTATCACCTATCTATCTACATATCTATCTATCTCTTATTTTCAGATAATCTTTCCCTCTTTTTTATTTGGACAGGGCTTCAGTCTACTCTATATTAATTTTAAAAATCTAGATTTAAGCAGATTTAATATAACTTATGAATAAAATAAAAATTTCGTTAGCTCTCATTGTCTGTTTGAATGCCAATTAGCAGAAGTAGAAGTACTTATGAAATCTAACATAAGAGAGAGACTGTGGGTCAAACAGAATGAGCATTAGACTGAAAATCAGATCTGTATTTTAGGCCTTGCTCCATCACTTAAGTCACGTAATCCTTCTGTTTTTGGTGGATTAGGTGAGTTATAAGTCTTTTCCAGCTTTAATATTCTATGCATATAATATTTTTATAAAATAGCACCATACATGGATGAATGAAGTTTGTGACTCAGATAATAGTCTATTTTTATAACTGCTTTGTTTATATTTACTATATTATAAACATTTCTTAGTTCTTATGTATTATTTTATATTATTTATAATGACTGTATCATATTCCATTATATGGATTTACTGTAATTCATTTAATCATTCTGCTGTTGCTGGACACAATCAAAGCTATCATCATCTCTCTTTTGTAATGCTGCCATTGTTTATTGCTTGGTCTCCCCTTTCCACTCTTGCCACTTACAGTCTGTAATTTCTGTAACCAAATAACTCTCTCTCTTTCCTCTTCTCTCTCTGTCTCTAGCTCTGTCACTTATGGCAATTCAGATACAGCATTCCTCTTCTGAAAACTCTCCAAAGGCTCCTTCATCCTTAGAGTAAAATACAGTCATTATGTGGCCTACAGAGCACTGTGTAATCTGGCACCTGCCTACCTCTGGAACCTTATTTCTAATGCTCTCTGTCTCACTGCACTCTACCCACTGTTCTCCTGGCTGTTTTTCAATTCTCTGACCATGTCCTCACCTCAGGGCTTTTTCTCCTGGTGTTTTCTCTGTCTAGGACCTTCTTCTTTCTGATATTCACGTGATTTGTTCTTTTGCTTCCTTTGGGTCTCTTACCTGGGAATGTGGGTCATGACAGTTAGTTTATTGCTAACAATGTGATTTATGGCAAACACCTGTTTTTGTTCACCTGTGGCCCTGGCCATACCACATTAGTTTGACCTTTGAGGTGGAGGGGTTGGAGACTGATTAGCTAAGGTTAGTCACAAGGGTGCTCCATGCCTACATGACTGACTTTCCAATAAAAATCCTGGACACCAAGGCTCAGGTGAGCTTCTCTGGTTTTTCTTACGTTAGCAGTACTTTGCATGCATTGATAGCATCATTGCTGGGAGAATTAAGAATTCCAACTACACTGGAAGAGAATCCTGGTTTCCTCTTTTCCAAACTGAAAGATTGATCCTGGTTTCTCCTGGACACCTCTGTTGCCCTTTTCTTTTGTTGATTTTAATGTGTATACTTTTGCAGTGATAAACTATAATGGTGAGTGTAACAGCTTTTCCAAGTTCCGAGTTCTTCTAAGGAATCATCAAACCTGAGGGTAATGGAGATCTGCTGACACAAATAATAAGTCCATAGAGAGAGAAATTGGAATAATAATAAATTCTTGACTACCTAAAACAAGACAAGAAAGAAAAATAAGAAACAAAGAACAAATAAGACAAATAGAATATATAAATTAATATGGGAGATTTAGACCCAGATATTATCATAGTTACACTAAATGTAAGTTCAATAAATAATTAAAAGATAAACTATCAGATTCAACTGAAAAAATCTAACTATACGCTGCTTACAGTGACACACCTTAAATACAGGGACGTGAAAGACTGAAAATAAAATAATAAGAAAATATATTTCAAGTAAATGTAATCCACAAGAAACCTGATGAGAGTAATATCAGATAAAGTAGATTTTACTAACACAAAGAAGTACATTTCATAATGATAGGTCAATCCCACATAGTTCTAAATTTGCATATTCTTAATAACATGGCCTCAATACATATCAAATAAAACATATAAAAATATAAATAATTTCGCAATCTTAATTGGAGATTAACATACTTCATGGTCATCAATAGAGGAGGTAGGGAGAATAAGTAGAAATATAAATTATTTGAACAATCTTAATTCAATGGCTATAATTACAACCAGTATTTAACAACCTAGAATGTACATTCTTTTAAGTGCACATGGAACATTTACTAAAATTGATCATATGATGGAACATAAAGCAAGTTTCAGCAAATATCAAATGACTGAAATCGTACAGAGACTGTTTTCTGACCATTGCAGAATTAAAGTAGAACTCAGTAACAGAAAACTAGTAAACCCCCCAAATATTTGGAAATTAGACAACATTTTCTGTATTACTTAAGGGTAAGGGAAGAAATCAAATTGGAAATTAGAAAACATAGAGCTACACAATAATAAAAAAGCAACAGATCAAAACTTATGAGATACAGTGAAAGCCATGCTTAGTGGGATGCTTACAGCTCTAAATGCATATATTGGAAAAAAGAAAGGCTGGCTGTCAACAAATTAAGAATCTATCTCTTGAAATTAGTAAAGGATCTGTGAATCAAACCCAAAATGGAATAAGAAAAGTAATAAAAATAAGAATAGAAACCAAGAGAATAGAAAACATAGGTATAATAGAGAAAATCAATACAGCCAAAAGTTTTTCTTTGGAAAGGCTAATAAGTTTGATTAACTCCTGCTGATACTGATGAGGAAAAAAACAGAGAAGGCACAAATGACCAATATCAGTAACAAAATGAGACATTGCTATAGATCCTAATTATTAAAAAGGCAATAAGGAGGATGTTACATAAGGTATGTATTTATACCTTAAATACAAATTTATACATAAACATTTGAAAATTTCAACAAAAGGGGAAATTGCTTGAATAAAACTTAAGAAAATAGAATCAAGGAGGAATAAAAAATTCAATTTTATTTTCTATTAAAGAAATTGAGAATAATTGGAAGAAACACTCAGAAAGAAAACTAAAGTTTCAGATGACTTCTCTGATGAATTCTTCCAAACATTTATTTCCATTAATATTGAAAGTAATATTTTCAAACATTAGGCAATCCCAGCCTTACATAAACTTTTCCAGAAAACCAAAAAAAAAAAAAAAGAGGGAGCACTTTCCAACTCATTCTGTAAGATCAGCATAACCTTTCTAACAAAACAAGAAAGGAATAATACAGGAGAGGAAATACAAGGAATACAGGAAAGGACAATAAAAGAAAGGAAAAATACAGGTCAATCTCTCTCATTAACATTGTAGTAAGAAAATATTTTACTTAGTATAAGTTGTTGCCACAACATCTGTCAAGGGGAAAGGGAGAAATACAAACCTGTTCCAAGGGAGGACTCTTCCCTTATCACACAGACCACTAGTCCCTACTAGCTGTTCTTCCCTTTGCTATCCTGAGCAAGACTCCTTTGCTGCCAGCTATTTTATCTAACAGCTCACTCTCGGATCCCCTCTGCTCTTCCTCTTTCTCAGCTCTGACCTAGTTTCCCATTACCTTTTACTCAAAGTACTCAATTAAAGGTGTCTGTGGGAAGCCCTATCCTTCAAGGCTTGTAAGGCGCTTTGTTTTGTCCTCTTTCTCTCATCCCATGTGCCATCTGTGTGGTCCCTTGGGATAAGCTGTATCCCTCCTGGGAGTTGGTGTCTTAATAACTCTGATGTATTTCCTCTACATCCTGTTGGGTGTTACATGCTCAGTCATGTGAACCTATCATGAGAAGAGATGCCTGCTAACCCACTGAGGATATTGGCAAGGCAATCAAAACAGAGACACATAGTCGCAAAAATCCAGAATTAAAATATTAGCAAATCTAATCCAGCTATATATAAAACTGATAACATATCACAACCAAGTTGGATTTATTCCAGGAATGCAAGGTTAGTTTAACATTTAAAAAGTCAATAAAATTCACATTAATAAAATTCATAGAATAAAAGACAAAAAAACCTCCTCCATATGATTATCTCAATAAATAAAGAAAAAAAGCATTGAAAAAATATGTTTATAAAAGCTCTTAGAAAACTAGGAATAAAAGGCTATAACCCAAAACTCATATAGAATATCTACAAAAGTATTATGTAAAGATCAAACATAATATTGAAATATTGAAAGTTTTCCTTCCTGAGATAGGGACAAAAGGACGCCAGCTCTCACCATTTCTATTCAGAATTGTACTGAAGTCTTAGCTGGTGCTATATGGCAAGAAAAATAGATCTTATAAGGATTGGAAAAGAATAAATAAAAGTGTCATTGTTCATGAATGACATGATTATGTATGTATAAAATTTTAGAAGTATAGATAAACTGTCAAAATTAGTACGTGAATTTAGAAAGATTAAAATGTAAAAATTAATCATATTTATATATAGTGAAGAATTGTAAAATGAAATTTTAAAATGATAGTTTTTGCAATACCATGGAAAACACCTAGAAATAAATCCTAAGAAATAATATAAGAGATCTCTACAGAGAAAACTCCCAAATATTTCTGAGAGAAAGACATAAATAAACGGGAAGATATACCATATGTAGAGTTGGAAGACAACATAGTTTCCTCCAAATTGATCTATAGATCCATTGCAATCCCAATCAGAATCCCAGCCAGTTTTTTGTTTTTTTAATGTAATGCAATCTCAAGCCCCTGACAACTTTTTAAAAAAACTTCATAAACTGATTCTAAAATGAATAACTCTGACAGTCTTGAAAAAAACAAAGCTAAAGAATTTATACTACTGGATATTAAGTTAAAAAACTGCAGTAAATATGATTGAATAAAACTGGCATAATACAGATATACAATTCATTGTCATTATTCATGGATTTAGGTTTGTAAATTCACGTGCCTGCTAAAATTTATTTGTAACCCCAAATCAATATTTGCTGCTTCACAGTCATTAGAGGACATTTGCAGAGCATTTAAAAATTTGAATTGCCTGACATGCACATTATCTGCTGAGGTTGAACGAGGTGTGGGTTTCTCTCACATCTAAATAAGTGTCCTTTTTGTAATCAAGTGCCACTTTTTTCACATTTTCGTGCTTCTTGTTGATGATTTTGCTGTTTAAATGGCCCCCAAGAGTAGTGCTGAAGTGCTTGCTGGTGTTCCTAAGTGCAAGAAGGCTGTGATGTGCCCTACTAAGAAAATATATGTGTTATATAAGCTTCTTTCAGGCATATAGTTCTGTTAGCCATAAGCTTAGTGTTAATGAATCAACAATACATATTAGAGATGGTTTTTAAAAACAAAAACACACATAAAACAAGGTTATGTATTGACTGGTTGACACAAATGTTGTGACTGGAGGCTTTCAGGAACCTAATCATATATTTCCCATAGGAGCAATCATTTGGTATTTACTAATTCAGTGTTTGCAGAAACTTTGTTATTAGCTATTGCAAATAATGAGAATTGACCATGTAGGTCAGTGAGATAAGTTAGAAAACACAGAAACACGGCCGGGCGCGGTGGCTCAAGCCTGTAATCCCAGCACTTTGGGAGGCCGAGGCGGGTGGATCACGAGGTCAAGAGATCGAGACCATCCTGGTCAACATGGTGAAACCCCGTCTCTACTAATACAAAAAATTAGCTGGGCACGGTGGCGCGTGCCTGTAATCCCAGCTACTCAGGAGGCTGAGGCAGGAGAATTGCCTGAATCCAGGAGGCGGAGATTGCGGTGAGCCGAGATTGCGCCATTGCGCTCCAGCCTGGGAAACAAGAGCGAAACTCCGTCTCAAAAAAAAAAAAAAAAAAAAAAAAAAAAAAAAAAAAAAAAGAAAACACAGAAACAGATTGATAATTGATTAAATTCAAAGTTGCCTTGGAAATGCATGGGAAAGGGGTCTTTTTTCCAAAAAAGGAAATATCCAAATTGAAGCAAAAAGGAATCTTCATCTTTATCTTATGTTACACACAAAAAAATCACTTCCATGTGGACTTCAGATCTAAATGTAGAAAGTGAAGAAATACAGTTTGTAAAAGATCACACAGGAGAATATCTTTATCAGCATTTTTTTTTTTTTGGCAAAGATTTTTCTAAACAGAATTCAAAGTACTAACTATAAAAGAGAAGATCGAGATATTGGGCTTCGTGGAAACCAAGAATATCTATTAATTAAAAGATGCCATTAAAAGAGTAAAAAGGCAAAACACTGAGTGGAAGATTTTTGCAATGCATATATATGACAAAGAATTCATATCCAGAATATATAAGCAACTACTAACCATCAATAAGGAAAGACAAATAATCCAGTTTTAAATGGATTGTTTGAACAGGTGTTTATAAAAAAGGCTTTTAAAATGGCCAATAAGCATGTGATAAGATGACTGCATTAGTTTATTAGGGCTTCTGTAATCAAGTACCACATAATGGGTGGCCTAAACAATAGAAATTTATGTTCTTACAGTTCTGGAGGCTGAAAGTCCAACATCCTATTGGTAGAACTGGTTTCCTCTGAAGTCTTTTTCCTTGACTTGCAGATGACCGTCTAGCTTCCTCTTCACATAATCATCCCTCTGTGCACACATGTGTCTGGTTTCTCCATGTGACTTAATCTCCTCCTTTTATAAGGACACCAGTCATATTAGTAATATATTAGGACAAAGCTTAACAGCCTCATTTTAATTACTTACCTCGTCCAAGGCCCTATCTGCAAATACAATCACATTCTGAGGTACTCGGGATTGGTGCTTCAACAAATGAATTTTGAGAGGACACAATTCAGTTCATAACAGGGCTCAACATCATTACTTATTGGGGAAAGGCACATTAAAACAAAAGATAACACTATATATATACGAGAATTGCTAAAATTATAAAATGAAACAAAATAGACCATATCAAGTGTTGATGAGTAAGTGAAGATGGGATCTTTCATACTGCTGGTGAGAGCATAAGTTGGTACAAAACTTTTGAAAATTATTTGGAAGTGTTTACTAAAGCTGAATGTGCACATATTCTTAAGACCCAGCAATTTGACTCCTAGATATATGTCCAGCAGAAATGTGTGATTATATATATGCACCAAAAATACATACACTGAACTGGTTTATGGAAGTATTATTTGTAGTAGCCAAAAACCGGTTATCACCTTAAGCAATGCAAGTGTACAATTACTGAGAAGGGGCAAGAGAGAAGCTTTGGGGGTACTGGAAATGTTCAATACTTGATCTGGGTGGTGTTTTCATGAGTAGGTTAACCTTATAAAAAAATTCAGGATTTGTGCATTTTTCTGTATGTAAGCAATACTTCAACCAAAACATTTGCTTTAAAAAGTTTAGATAATTGTAAAAAAACATAAAATATTTGCTCTCATGCATGTTTCAAAATATCACATAAGCTATTTTCCAACTTGCTCATTTTTTCAACATTAAAAAAATAGCTTTATTGAGGCCAGGTGTAGTGGCTCATGCCTGTAAATCCCAGCACTTTGGGAGGCTGAGGTGGGCAGACTGCTTGGGTCTGGGAGTTCAAGACCAGCCTGGCAACATGGTGAAACCCTGTCCCTAAAAATAACACAAAACTTACCTGGGCATGATGGCACACACTTGTAGTCTCAATTATTGGAGAAGGTGAAGTGGGAGGATCACCTGACCCCAGAAGGTAGAGGCTGTGGTGAGCTTTGATTGTACCACTGCACTACAGCCTGGGTGACAGAGTAAGACCCTGTCTCAAAAAAAAAAAAAAAAAAAAAAAAAAAAAAAAAAAACAAATAAAGAAATAAAACGGCTTTATGGAGATATAATTCATAAACCATACAATTCACCCATATAAAGTATAAAATTTGTTTTTAGTACATTCACAGATATCCAACCATCACCACAATCAATTTCAGTAACTTTTTTTTGCAACTAAAAAGTTATTTATTATTTGTTTAACTAAACTGTCATGGTTTAGTTTACAGTTTTTAAAAAGTTCTTAAAATATTGAAAATGCAGTGTACACTTGCATGGCTTATGAAGTTTTAGATAGACTTACGTTACTTGAATTGTTCAAAGTTTAATATATTTTAAATTAAGAAGAGCAAACTATATGCATTTTTTTCCCATAAGTTATTGGGGTACAGGTGGTATTTGGATACATGAGTAAGTTCTTTAGTGCTGATTTGTGAGATTGTGGTGCACCCATCACCCAAACAATGTACACTGAACCATATTTGTGGTCTTTTATCCCTCACCCTCTTCCCCTTCTTCCCCCCAAGTCCACAAAGTCCATTGTATCATTCTTATGCCTTTGTATCCTCATAGCTTAGCTCTCACATATCAGTGGGAACATACGATGTTTGGTTTTCCATTCCTGAGTTACTTCACTTAGAATAATAGTCTCCAGTCTCATCCAGGTCACTGTGCATCTTGCTAATTCATTCATTTCTATGGCTGTGTGGTATTCCATTGTGAATATATAAACCACAGTTTCTTTACCCATTTATTGATTGATGGGCATTTGGGTTAGTTCCATGATTTTGCAATTGTGAATTATGCTGTTATAAACATGAGGGTGCAAGTATCTTTTTCGAATAATGACTTCTTTTCCTCTGGGTAGATACTCAGTAGTGGGATTGCTGGATCAAATAGTAATTCTACTTCTTGTTCTTTAAGAATTCTCCACACTGTTTTCCATAGCTGCAGTATAGTTTACATTCCCACCAGCAGTGTAGAAGTGTTCCCTGATCACCACATCCACATCAACATACTGTTTTTTTTATTTTTTTGATTATGGCTAGTCTTGCAGGAGTCAGGTGGTATTGCATTGTGGTTTTGATTTGCATTTCCCTGATCATTAGTGATGTATACTATGTTTTCATATGTTTCTTGGCCACTTGTATATCTTCTTTTGAGAATTGTCTATTCATGTCCTTAGCCCACTTCTTGATGGGATCATTTGTTTGTTTTCTTACTGATTTAAGTTTGTTGTAGATTCTGGATATCAGTCCTTTGTCAGATTTATAGATTGTGAAGATTTTCTCCCACTCTGTGGGTTGTCTGTTTACTCTGCTGACTGTTCCTTTTGCCGTGCAAAAGCTCTTTAGTTTAATTAGGTTCCATCTATTTATCTTTGTTTTATTGCATTTGCTTTGAATTCTTGGTCATGAAATCCTTGCTTAAGCCAATGTCTAGAAGGGTTTTTCCAATGTTATCTTCTAGAATTTTTATAGTTTCAGGTCTTAAGTTTAAGTCCTTGATCCATCTTGAGTTGATTTTTGTATAAGGTGAGAGATAAGGATTCAGTTTCATTCTCTTACATGTGGCTAGCCAATCATCCCAGCACCACTGGTAAATAGGATGTCTTTTCCCCTACTTTATGTTTTCGTTTGCTTTGTTGAAGATCAGTTGGCTGTAAGTATTTGTATTTTTCAGTTTCAACTCTTTGGCTTCTTAAATTTGTTTCTAAGTGCTTTGTTCTTTAAGATGCTATTACAAATTAAACTGCTTTCTTAACTTCATTTTTGAATCTTTCATTGCAAGGGTATAAAAATACAACTGACTTGGGTTTATTGCAAACTTGCTCAACTCATTTATGAGTTTTAATAGTTTTTTAGTGTATTCCTTAGGATTTCCTACATAGAAGGGTATATCATCTGCAAATAAAGATAATTTTACTTTTCCTTTCCAGTTTATATGCCTTTTATTTATTTTTCTTCCTTAATTGCCCTGCCTGAAACCTCCAGTACAGTGTTGAGTAGAAACAGTCAGAGTGGACCTCTTCATTTTGTTCCTGATCTTAGGAAGAAAGCATCCAGTCTTTCACCAGTGAGGTTGACGTTGGCTATGGTTTTTTCGCAGATGTCTTTTATTAAGTTGAGGAAATTCCTAGTCTGTTGAGTGTCTTTATCATAAAAGGGTGTTGGATTTTGTCAAATGATTATCCTGCATCTATTGAGTGATTATGCACTTTTTTATTCTAATGACATGAGGTGTTCAGTGGTGAAGTCATCTGGGCCTGGGATTTTCACTGTTGGTAGTTTTTAAAAAAAATTTTAATTATTATAGGTACATAATAGTATATATTTATGGAGTACATATATAATATTTTGATACAGACATGCAATGTGTATGTAGGTAGCTTTTTTTTTTTTTTTTCCTTTCTTCTGAGATAGGGTTTCACTCTGTCACCCAGTCTGGAGTGTGGTGGTACGATCTCAGCTCACTGCAACCTCTGCCTCCCTGGCTCCAGTGATCCTCCCACCTCAGCCTCCTGAGTAGCTGAGACTACAGACATGGGCCACCATACTTGGCTAATTTTTGTATTATTATTATTTTTTTTGTAGAGATGGAGTTTCACCATGTTGCCCAGGCTGGTCTTGAACTCCTGAGCTCAAGTTTGCCACCTGCCTTGGCCTTCCAAAGTGCTGAGATTACAGACAGGGTGCCTGGCCTGTGGGTAGTTTTTTTTTTTATTATTACTAATTCAGCCTCTGCACTTGTTATATGTCTATGCAGATTGTCTATTTTCTTGTTGAGCCAGAGTTGGTAATTTGTGTCTTTTAGGAATTTTGTCCATTTCATTTAAGCTATCTAATCTATTGGCATATAATTGTTCATGATATTCTTTGATAATTCTTTTTACTTCTGTAAGTTTGGTAGTAATGTTCCCTCTTTCTTGTCTGATTCTAGTAAGTTGAGTCCCCCCTCCACTCCCCATTAATCTAGCTAAAGGTTTGTCATTTTTGTTGATCTTATCAAACAACTGGCTTTTGGTTTCATTGACTTTCTGTAATTAAAAATGTGTTTCATTTATCTTTCCTCTAATTTTATTACTTATTTTCTTCTTTTGATTTAGGCTTAGTTTGATTTTCTTTTTCCAGTGTTTTAAGGTGTTAGGTTAGGTTACTGATTTGAGATCTTTCTTCTTTAATATGGGCTTTTGCAGCTATGTATTTTTCTCTAAGCACAGCTTTAGCTGCAGCCCATGAATTTTGGTATGAAGTCTTTCTTTTCATTCATCTGAAAGTATTTCATAATTTTTCTTTTGATTTCTTCTTTGAACCTTGTGTTATTTAGGAGTATGTTTAATTTTCATGTATTTGTGAGTTTTCCCATTTTCCCCACTATTGATTTCTAATTTCATCCCATTATGGTTGGAGAACATGCATTGTATTATTTCTATCTTTTTAAGTTTACTGAGTTTCATTTTGTGGGCTAGCATATGGTCTATGAAGAATTCTCCACATCTACTTGAGAAGAATGTGTACTGTTATTGTTCGGTGAAGTTTTCCCTAGAAGTCTGTTATGTGTAGTTGGTTGATAGAGTTGTTGGTTTATAGAGTTTCTCAAGTCTTCTGTTTTCATGTTGATTTTCTGTCTAGTTGTTCTATCTGTTATTAAAAGTGGGATGTTGAAGCCTCCAGTTATAATTGTTGAATTATATATTTTTCTCTTCATTTCTGTCAGTTTTTGCTTTATGCATTTTGGTGTTCCATTTCAGAAGAATATATATTTATAATTATTAGATCTTCATGGTAGATTGACATTTTATTATTATAAAATGTCCTTCATTATTTCTGATAATATTTTTTGTTTTAAGGTCTCTTTTGTCTGTTATTAGTAGTATCCGTGTTCAGTTTTCAAGTGATTGCTATTTGCATAATATATAATTTTTACCTTTTTACTTTCAATCAATTTGTGTATTTGAATGTAAAGTGTGTCTCCTGTAGATCATATTTTTTAATCCAGTCTGACAATCGTTTTTGTGTGTAATCCATTTATATTCAGTATTGTTATTGCTATAGTTGAGTTTTCATCTGCCATTTTACTTTTTATTTTTTACATTTTTTTTGGTTCTGTTTCTTTTGTACTGCCTTTCTTTTGCATTAAGTGTATATTTTCTAAGGTAGTATTTTCATTTCTTCCATTTTTTTCACAATATTTTCTTGTGATTTTTTTGTGGTTGCTGTAGGATTTACCATATGATATGGTTTGATTCTGTGTCCCCACCCAAATCTCACATTGAATTGTAATAATTACCATGTGTCAAAGGCAAGACCAGGTGGAGATAATTGAATCATGGGGGCAGTTTCCCCCATGCTGTTCTCATGATAGTGAGTGAGTTCACATGAGATCTGATGGTTTTGTAAGGAGCTTTCCCTTTTGGCATTCATTCTTTCTCCTGCAATCCTGTGAAAAGGTGTCTTCTCCCATGATTGTAAATTTCCTGAAGCCTCCCCAGCCATGCCGAACTGTGAATTTTAAATAAATTACCCAGTCTTGCATATGTCTTTATTAGCAGCATGAGAAAGCTAATACACCACATACACATTTACTTATCAGAATCAACTTCAGAGTTATACTTGTTTAATTTCAGCGATGTCTGTCTATCTATCTATCTATCTCCTATATAGCTCTGTTCTTTTTTATGTTTTTATAGCATTATTGTTCTACATAGTATAGCTATTGATGTCACAAACCTAATAATGCATAGTTTTAATAATCAATTTACTATTTGTGGTCATTTCCTTAGCTCAATATAGCCTAACTTCCACTTACATTTTTTTTGCTGTCACTGGCTAATATATTACATGTATATTATATTTCAGTATGTTATAGGCACAACAATACATTATATGCATCTTATTTTATACAATTAATTTTTAAATCAGTTAAGATGAAAAAAGGAGAAAAACATGCAGTTATACTTCTTTTCTGATTACATAATTAACTTTACAATATGTGTGAATGCATGTGTTTTAATTACCATCTGGGGTCACTTGCTTTCAGCATTTAGAACTTTAGTATTTCTTGTATGGAAGGTCTACTAGCAACAATTTTTTTTTGAGACAAAGTTTCACTCTTGTTGCCCGTTTCACTCTTGTTGCCCAGGCTGGAGTGCAATGGCATAGTCTCAGCTCACTGCCACCTCCACCTCCTGGGTTCAAGGGTTCTCCTGCCTCAGCCTCCCAAGTAGCTGGGATTACAGGCATGTGCCACCACACCTGGCTAATTTTGTGTGTTTAGTAGAGATGGGATTTCTCTATGTTGGTCAGGCTGGTCTTGAATTCCCAATCAGGTGATTCGTCTGCCTTGGCCTCCCAAAGTGCTGGGATTATAGGTGTGAGCCACTGCAGCTGGCCTGGAAAAGTCTTTATTATAACTTCTTTTTTGAAAGATAGTGTTGCTGTATATAGGAATCCTTGTTTGACAGAGATATTTTTTGAGCACTTTGAACATGTTATTCTACTGTCTTATGGACTCTGTTGCTTTTGTTGTGTGGTTTGCTGTTAATCTTATTGAAGTTCACTTGCAAATGATGAGTCCTTTTTTCTCTTGCTACTTTTAAAGTTTTCTCCTTGTCTTTGATTTTTGGCATATTTAGTGTGATGTGCCCATTTACGGATCTCTTTGAATTTATGCTAGTTGGAATCATTGTACTTCTTAGGTTAATGTTTTTCAATAAATTTGGGAAGTTTTCAGCCATTGTTTCCTACAATATTTTTTCTTTTTCTTTGTCTTTTTTCTTTACTTCAGCTACTCCCATTGCATGTATTGGGCAAGTTTGGTCCTGCCCCACATTTCTCTGAGACTCTGCTCATGTTTCTTCATTACTTTTTCTATCTTTCTTTGGCTTACATAATCTCAATTGATTTATCTTCAAGTTCACTATTTTTTTCTCTGCCAGTTCAAATCTATTGAGCCTCTGTAGTGAAATTTTAAATTTTCTTTTATTATGCTTTTTAATTTCAGAATTATCATTTGGCTCTTTTTTTATAGTTTCTATCTTTTTATTGATATTATCTATTCAATGAGACATTATGATCATATCTTTCTTCTTTTTTTTTTTTTTTGAAATGGATTTTTGCTCCTGTTGCCCAGGCTGGAGTGCAGTGGTGTAATCTTGGCTCACTGCAACCTCCACCTCCTGGGTTTAAGCAATTCTCCTGCCTCAGCCTCCTGAGTAGCTGGGATTATAGGTGCCCAACACCAGGCCTGGCTAATTTTTGTATTTTTAGTAGAGCCATGTTGGCCTTGCTGGTCTTGAACTCCTGGCTTCAGGTGATCCACCCACCTCGGTCTCCCAAAGTGCTGGAACTACAGGTGTGAGCCACTGTGCCTGGCCCTTTACTTCTTTAATTATGCTTTCCTTTAGTCCTGTTAACATATTTATAATGGCTACTTTGAAGTCTTTTCCATTAAATCCAACATCTGATTGCTCTCACCAGCAGTTTCTGATGCCTGCTATCTGATGTATGGGCCATATTTTCCTATTTCTTTGTATGATTTGTATTTTTTATTTGGAAAATGGACATTTTAAGTAATATATATAGTACTCTGGATACTAAACTCTCCTTTGCCAGGTCTTGCTGTTGTTCGTTTGTTTTCTGGCTCATGGGTCTGTTTTAGTAAATCCTACCTTCCACCACCTAGCTCTCTACAGTGTTAAGCCTCTTAAACTCTACTAATTTTGACTAATGTCTCTATTGTTTCCTGCAGTTCCCTGGGGGTATAAATTGCTCTGCAAACATATCCAAATTGTGATGGTTTGACTTATGATTTTTTCAACATTACAATGGTGCAAAGGTGATATACATTTAGTAGAAACTGTGCTTTGCATTTTGAATTTTGATCTTTTCTCAGGTTAGTCGTTTGCAATATGATACTCTTGCAATGCTGGGCAGTGGCAATGAGCCATTCTGTTTTTCGATTTCAGTACAGTACTCAATAAATTACATGAGATATTCAACACTTTATTAAAAAATAAGCTTCGTGTTATATGATTTTGCCTAGCTGTAGGCTAACGTAAGTGTTCCAAGTGAGCATGTTTAAGTTAGGCTAGGCTAAACTATTATGTTCAGTAGGTTAGGTGCATTAAATACACTTTTGACTTTATGGTATTTTCAACTTATAGTGGGTTTATTGGGACATAACTCCATCATAAGTTGAGGAGCATCTGTAGTTTTTGAGGTCAGTGTTTGATATTTGTTCTGATCACAGGAAAGCTTCTCCCAGCTTTCTTATTCCATGTTCCTTTCTTGCAAACTAGCCACTTATAGTCTAGTCTGTATCTTCATTAAATTCATGAATCTCCTTCCAGTTACATTTCACCACAACTTCTACTCTTCTTGAGAGTACCTATGCTCTGTTACAAATGCAGTCAGTTCACTTGTGAAGAGATCAGGCCTGCTTCTCCCCACAAGTGAAGTCTCTAAACCAGTGCTCTGGAACTGGGGTTGGGGACAATGAAAAGGTTCTCTCTGAGTAACAGCCCTCCTTTAGGAACTGAACACTCAGTGGTAGGGGTCCGGCAGCTGGGGGTCCTCTTGGTTTGCCTTTCCTGGCATGGAACCACTGCCTCATGAGCTGGGGCAAGGCCATCTTAGATGTGCTGAGATAGGCCCTATATTCCAGTAGTTGGGGCTGGATAGAAGGGAGTCCTCTGTTTTTCACAACAGTTTCCAGTACTTAGTAACAGGTTGCTAGGGGATGGGCTGGATGGAAATGCTAGGTTTCTCATGTAGGGAAATAAGGCCTCCAACTGGGAGTTGAGCGTAGAGAGACCCTATGTTCTTAGCTGCAGCAGTGTTGAGTGGAGTCTGTCTTATTGAGCTGGGAGCAGGAGGGAGAGAGCACTCTTGGTTCAGAAAACACAGACTCTGGCTTTTTTACTGAATTTACAGATTTTCCCTAATAGTTGTTTCTTCATTTGCTGTTTTCACCCAGAAGCATTTCCAGAGGGCTTAAATGGTTGCTTTTTAATAATGTCACTGAGGGTGGGTCAGTGGAAGTCCTCATACTGTCACATTGTCATGCTGGAAGCTGATCTCTCAGTACTCTTTTGATCTCTTGACATTAAAAAAAAATATTTATCCTTGTGATGTATATAGTCCTAGTTAACTCATTTTCACTACTGTATACAATTCTACCACTACTGTATACAATTCTACCACTACTGTATATTATTCTATTTTATGAATGGAGGACAGTTTAGCTATTTCCCTACTGAGTTTGCTTTTACTCTTTCATTAGGAACAGTGCTGCAATATATATTCTTATATATATCTCCTAGTGCACATGTGTAAAGTTTCTCTAGGGTAAACATCTAGCAGTAAAATTTCTAGGTTTTGTAACATTATGGCCAACTTTATTTAATATTGCCAAAGTACTCTTTGAAGTATTTAGATAAATTTCCATTCCCTCCATCCTCAGCAATAGTTTGTGTTATCAGACCTAATAATATTTTACAATTATGATTAGTATGAAATGATTGTTTTATTAATTTGCATCTCTTGATTACTACTGAGATTGAGCAATTTCTCATATTTTATTGACAATATTTGGTTCCTATTGTGAAAATTATCTTTATTTCCTTTGCCCATTTTTCTTTTGTTGTTTTGGAAAGGTGGCAGGGGAGTGGGGTGGTGTGGGGATATTGTTTTGTAGGAAATCTTTTTTACATTGTGGTACCAATTCCTTGTTGGTATATGGATTGCAAATTTATTCTTTCAGTCTTTAGAGCTTAGCTGATTGACCTACAAGTGACACATGACCCCAGCTGGCCAATATAATTTTTTCCCTGAGAATATGAAAGAAATTTAGAACACAGGAAGGCAGAGACTGGGAGTTATGTTTGTGGCTAGGCTCAGGAGAAAAATCATGGTCTTCTTGTGAAGCCCCCAGTGATGTCCTGTTTCCTTCACTTCCAATGTCAACTATTCCTTTGATTCTGTGAAATATGCCAGTATTCTTTCAACACCCACCTACTTAAAAATTATTATTATGCTATCTGGAGTTCATTTGTTGTTGCGTCTAAACACAAAAACAAATCTTTAAAATAACTTTAATATAACTCTCAAATTTCTGGCTTAGGTAATTGGTCTGAGAATGATGTCATTCCAAAATGGGATGTCCATTCCAAAATGGTCTGAGAATGATGTCATTCCAAAAATGGGATGATAGGAGAGAGCAGAAAGTAGCATTTGAGAAAAGATAGTTGGTGCGGATTTGCCATGTTTAGTTGTGCTACCTGTGAAGTATCCAAGTGGAATGGCCCAGAAAGAGTGTGAAATGTGAGAAAGAAAAAGGACCAAGAACTAGCTAATGCTAACTCTTTTTTTTTTTTTGAAATGAAGTTTTGCTCTCGTTGCCCAGGCTGGAGTGCAATGGTGTGATCTTGGCTCACCACAACCTCTGCCTCCTGGGTTCAAGCTATTCTCCTCCCTCAGCCTCCTGAGTAGCTGGGATTACAGGTATGTGCCACCACGTCCCACT
Source organism: Aotus nancymaae (assembly GCF_030222135.1). NCBI lineage: Eukaryota > Metazoa > Chordata > Mammalia > Primates > Aotidae > Aotus > Aotus nancymaae. The sequence goes on along the minus strand of NW_026988425.1, from coordinate 69,950,484 downwards.
AATTTTGTATTTTTAGTAGAGATGGGGTTTCTCCATGTTGGTCAGGCTGGTCTCAAACTCCTGACCTCAGGTGATCTGCCCACCTTGGCCTCCCAATGTGCTGGGATTACAGGCATAAACCACCGCGCCTGGCTAATGCTAACTCCTAAAGAGGAAAAGGAGCCCATAAAGAGATCTGAGATGGGGTAGCCAGAGATCATGGTGGCATGAGAAAAAGATTCAAGAAGAGGGGAATAGAGAACAGAATAAATGAGTAAGAGATCTGAGTTTGAAGGAGAGAGTGGCTTATACCAGGTTAAGCAATATTTGGCAGTGAGTGTCATAAATGGTATTGTCCTGGTCAGTGTTTGGGGCTTGACTGCAGAAAGTCAAGAAATCAGTGGGACATTGGGAAGTGGAGAGTGTGTGTAGAGCCATATTTTGAGGAACTTAATGTGAATGGAAGCAGAGATAAGATAATAGTTAGAAGGGGTGTCAGGTTGAGAGGGGGATTGAAGGTGTGGGAGAATTGCACATGTTAATATGTAAGAGAAAGGACCAGAAGGAGAAGCAGAAAAACAGGCAAAAGAGACAATGATTTCCAAGAGACAGGAAGGAATGGGGCCAAACATAGATCAGGGGGTTCTTCTAAGAGGGAAAGAGAGTAAGGGTGTGTTTTGTCACCTTGCAAATAATTATTCACTATGCAAGACATTCTGCAAAGTATTACAACATGATAAGAGGTTATCCAGGAGAGAACTAGTAAATCTGTGGTGTCAGAAAGACTCCATCCAGAAGGTTCATTTTATCCTCCTATAACCAGCTGACTGCCTGTCAGTGTAGCCTGAATACTCAGAGAACTACACACATTAGCTTTGTCACTTTATCGTTCTTGGGATCAAAGAATTTGTAGACTCGATGCATTTTTTTTAGGCTCTTTTTGGTCAACTATAGGAAAATACAATGGGTAGTACAGAAAATAAATATTGTGCTTCCTATTTCTCCATACACAAATTCCATGAGGAAAGTCTCAGTTCTTCATCAAGGTTACCATATAAATAGAAAAGTTTCTCTTGTAATACTTCCTGACATTTTTCTATATCGTGACACACAGAACAAAAAGGATAGTACTTTTCCTGTATACTAGGGGTGAACAGGTGGCACCACTGGTCTCAGGGACTCCTCCCTGAGTATCCTAAGGGCTTCAATAGCTTGGGCACACCTGAGCACACCTGCAGCTTATTTGGTGTCCTATAGCATTATTTCGACCGGAATATATTGCCCTAAGGTGTGTTCCCTCACACTTTGATCTCTTTTCAGTTTCTGCTATATGATAAAGGAGTTCTCTCTCACCACTAAAATCCTCACCAGAACTATTCAACATGTCATGTAAGATATGCTTAAATACTGAAAGCACATGGCTTGCTATGCCCTTACACCTTCTTCATAAATGTCTATATTATCTTAACCATCTATATTCAAATATATTGTATAGGTTTTTAAATTATCTCATTGAGAATTTCTTTCCTATTTCTCACTATATCAACTCTGGTATTAGTGTCATAGCTTATTCTTTTCCTGTTTTTCTTTCAGAAACTACAAATATATTTCTTTCACAAATTAGAGAGGTATGATGGAGAAAGCATGTTGGTTACACTAGATACTATACTGCAGTATATAGCTAATACATTACAGATAAGTTTCAGTGTGACAGAATCGTTCCTATATCCCAGTAGGAAATAAGATATGTTTGTTTTTTAAAATTTTCTAAATGCCTTTTAGGTTGTTCTCCCGTGGATAGAGGCTTTTATGAAATGTGATTTTTATAATCTATTTTTAATGCCTCATTTCTAGTCATGCATAATTTTATGTTTGGTCTTTGGAGATTAAGTAGTATTATTAACTCTATGTCCTTTGTATTTAGACAAAGTTGTAGGAAGACAAGAACCTGGACTTTCTTGTTTAAACTATGACAAGGAGAAAAATACAGGAATGTATTATGCCTGGAAATGTTGAGTTGTATGGGAAATTGTGTTTTAAGATCTACTGTAGATCTATGTCGGTGTCTGTGAAAGAGAGGATAATTAGTGCCTGCACTCTCAGTCATATCAGACTAAAGGTAATGGGGTGTAAGAAATGGTTCATTAGGCTCTCTCAAGTACTTTTACTGTGTCCATACTATTTATACCAGCAGAAAAAAAATCAGTCTTTAAAATCAAGTCAAAGCATTAGCCTTAGATTCTTCAATATGAGAAATAACATTGAGTAATGATCCTTTGAAGTCAAATGAAAAAAATGTACATAAAAAATCTACATAGTATTTATTGGCTTTATGTCACCCACACAGAATACTTACAATGTCTAACCTCCCTCTGGACTGCTGGCTGCACAGCGGATATGTCTCCAGGAGCTTGGTGTGGAATGAGAGGTGAGATCAGAAACCAGTTTGCTGAACACAATCACTGCCCACATAGGAATTTTGTTTATTTATTTTTTTTTGAGATGGCATCTTGCTATGTTGCCCAGGCTGGAGTGCAGTAGTGCGATCTTGGCTCACTGCAACCTCCTCCTCCTGAATTCAAGCGATTATCCTGCCTCAGCCTCCTGAGTAGCTCGGACTATAGGTTCATGCCACCACGACCGGCTAATTTTTGTATTTTTAGTAGAGACGGGTTTCACCATGTTGGCAGTCTGGTCTGGAAGTCCTGACCTCAGGTGATCCACCTGACTCAGCCTCCCAAAGTGCTGGGATAACAGGACTGAGCCATTGCGCCCAACCAGGAATTTTAATTGAAAGAACTTGTTGCAGAAAGTCTCTTACCTGGGGCCTATGGGGAGAAGTGGGGAGGAAGCAAGCAATAATGAGACCAGTGTTCTCTCTTTTAGAAAAGTTGCCTGTGATGGTTGTTATGAAAATCAGGTTAGTTAACAGAGGTTATAGTGTCTTGTCAGTTAACAGAGGTTACAGTGTCTCTCGTGAAATTATTCAAATACTGCTCAGAGAGGTGCTGAGGCAGAGGTATTGGAAAGGGGTGGAGTAGTGTGTTTGATGCTGTCTAGACCACATCGAGTTCTGGTGAACATTTCTGAAGTGGTCTCTTAATCTTCCCCCTCTTCATCTTCCCCGTTTTCTATAAATCTGGGATGCACTTCTGAGCTTTGAAGTCAATGCTGTACATACTTTAGTGGCTATAATTGGAAATTCTGTGGCTGCAAGCAGAAAAGTTCCTCGGCCTCTGGAAAGAAAAAGGAGGTACCATGAGGAGTTAGTAGAGGAAGAGCTTGCAGAGTTTGCAATTTGAGATAAGCTGCATATTTGATTCTTCTGTGGTCCCTTCTGCATATTTGGAGAATAAAGTTGAATAACCTGTAATTCCTGTATGAGTGGGGTCTATAAATGTTCTGGTAATTGTTTGAGAAACGAATTATATTAAGAGAATCTGATAGGTGCAGCAAACCACCATGGCACACGTATACCTATGTAACAAACCTGCATGTTCAGCACATGTATCCCAGAACTTAAAGTAAAATTAAAAAAAAGAGAGAGAGAGAATCTAGTAGTAAATTAGGTCAGGCCTAGTACTTGACTTGTGCCTGGCTTGGTCTCTTAATATCCCATTAGTTTCTGAAAACCCCTAAGCCTTGCAGGTGGCTGGGCAAAAGTAGTGAAAACAGCTCTGTCCTGGAGAGGAAGGAAACTTGTAAGTTCTTTGAGGGTAGTGACATGTCTGAATAGTGGCTCTGTGGCATCATGTACAATTGTAAGTGAATGGGTACACACTCTTTGACTTTGATTGGTGTGCTAGGAGAGGGTGATTTGAAAACGGGAAGAGAAAGCATAGGAAATACATAGGAGCTGCTCACTCCTTTGTGCATACTGCAGACACCCCGTTTTATACATCACTGTTGGGTTTCATCTAATGAAAGATAGACTGATCTAATGAAAGATACATAATGAAACTAAAATACATTGGATTCCTGAAAAACTCAATTCCTAACAGGTATTTTGAGAAATAAATGCCAAATAACTAGCTTGAGGGATTGTTTAATGGAATTGACTACTTTGAGACACTTTGCCTTGATTCAAATCATTGTTTCTGAAATGGTAAAATTTCACTATAGTGGGGAAGATGGTCTTGATAAGCAAACTTTTCAGTACTTTGAATGATTGGCTACCTATTCGTCCACTCTTCTCAAGATTGATCTTGTCTTCATTTATTCATGAACAATGTCAGGAAATTGTTAGGTAAAAAACTGTCATTGGGAAATGTCTATAATGACTCAACACTGTTTATTAGATAGTAGGAGTTCCAAATTAGGTTAAAAGTCCACAACATGAAAAAAAATAAAAGGCCATTGAAGTAACATTTTTTAGAGTTATAGCTCTTATAAGGCAGCAACAATTACTGAATACTCTTGAGAGCTTTTAAAATTGCTGCTAATTCACATAGCTAGAACAGATACATGTAATTTGAACACAAGATTTGGAGCCAAAAGAGCTTGATTCAAGTGTCAGCATTGCCACTTCCTGCCATGTCTTTTAAATTTCTGAGTACTTTACTCATTCGTGAAGTGGGTAGAATGACATGAAAAAGTAGTGTATCATACAATGGATGTGCATTGTTAGTTCTAAAGTGCTGTACAAGCAGCAATAGAAAGAGTGGTTGTTATTAAGATAACTTTTATACAGTGAACCTTCTCCCTTTCTTAGCCTGTGTTCCTAACTTCCTTGCATATTCTTTGGTTTTTCAAGATTGATTTCATCTGGAACACACTAACACACTAAGCCTAGAGAATCTTGGTTTTTAGGCCTTTGATGATTGCTTGCAGAATTGTATGGCTCAGAAGCCTAGCATTTTTCTTGCTTATCCAGGCATTAAGAATGCAAATATTAACCCAGTTTCTTCCATTGGAAAAACACTTTTCCCCTTTCCCTGAGAATTGGGATTTAAACACATTAACCACAATTAGTACCTGAGCCAAGAATTCAGATTTTGAATAAAACTACGGTTGACATTTGCTCCTGGACGAGAGAGTGAAAAATGGTCCATAAAGTTTCTATTAACTTCAAAAGCAGCAACATCTGCTCCAATCCACAAAGCTTCAGAGTCTACCATGGAGAAAGAGAGTACTCTTTACGAGCTAAGAATCCAGTCAGCAGTCAAGACCACAGTCTTCCCAGTTTGGCATTAAAACACTGAAGGAGGGTGTCATTTCTAGCAAAAACTTGGAGCAGTTTTATGAAGCAAGATGTGAATGCAGTGCTATGCTTGAGACTAGCTGATGAAACTTGGGAGTGCAGCAACCTGAAAAAAGTTCTGCCCAATGGCATTTTTTTCAAAAAGCTTATTCCAATGTCTTCCCCTCTTTCTCTTCCTCTTCCTCATCCTCATTTTCATCTGCTTCCTCCTCATGTTCCTCCTCCTCTTTTTCTTGGTGGATTTTTTTCCTCCCACCATGAATATTTGCATAACTCAGGGTAGAATTTTGTATCCTATACCTCTTTAGGGCTGTTTGCGATGGAATATTTGGGTATTATCTGACTATTAAAAAAAGACCCAACATTTTCCAGACAATACTGTAGTTTTCTCAGTTACATAAATTTTCCCCCCAAAATTTAGGGGAATTCCAGACCATTTTGTAATTAGTTAAGGATTATATTTCCTTATTTTTATTAATTTTATGTAAAGTGGGATTTATCAGTGAAGCATTCATTGACACTGACTTCAATTTATTCTGATGAAACTGACTGACATCTGTGTGTGCTGTTCATCAGTCATAATTTAAACCATTCTTAATTGCATTAAATGTAAATTAAGACATTCAATTTCAGCCATTATTTTTCATAAAACACTGTGAACTGAGTTTTAGTGGGTCAAGAGATCTTACATTCAAGATAAATAGGGTAAATTCAAAACTTACCATTTGTGTTCATATTTCACCCTTTGTCGACGATTTCTTTCATTGCTTACTAGATTAGAACAATTAATTTGTTCTCTGAAGAGACGGATGGCTAAGGAAGATGTAACTGAAGTTTTTAACTAATGATTTTATCATTTTTAGAGCTTGCCTGTGTTAGAAATATATGATTTTAAAACCCTTAATTAACTATCTATCTAAACCTAATGATAATTTGAATTGAAAGTGCTACACTAAGTCCTCTGATTTGGAATTTGCACCTTTAAATCCTTGGATTTTAAGAATTTAGGATTATATTTTTTTAAAAAATGGCTTAGCTATGCTAATATAAACTCTCAACACTGTATCTTAGAATATTAATGTAAAAATTAGCAACATCTGTGTTATAGGACATACTAGATGACCTAATATATATAGTAAAGCATAACTTCCCCGCTTCCCTTCTTGATAAGTGTTGCATTTTCCAAATAATGTACTGTAGTTTCATTTGTAAACAACCGTTCCTAACTCCTGCAGTTCTTCCCACTGAGTCATGTTTTAGTCATATAATTATTAGAATGATAATGATAATTATCAATAATAAATAATAAATAGACATTGTATGGGATATTTTAATGAGAATATTAAACTATGGTTAGTAGTCACCCCTGAAGAAAAATTCAAATAGTATAGCCTATAATGGAGAACCTGAGAGAAATCATGTTCAGGTGAAAGTCACACCGTTAGCAAGAATTAGTTTTCAACAGAATAAAGTATCAAATAGCTGCGGTGGAGAGATTGGATTTGGCTTGGTTCCTGATACTTATTTTTATCTAGGGAGGTATGGGGACACTTTTAGGCATAGAGTTTTTGTTTTATTTATTTCTAAAAAAAAATGGTCTCAATGTACATGACTAAATACCAGAGTATTCTTAGAGAGAAAAGAAGTTGCCAAGATCTTCTGGATGTGCCCATATACTGAGGTTATGCCTGTACTGTGCAATCACCACAGGAGATGTGAATGTATTTAAGAACATGCTGTGCCATTCACACCAGTCAATGCTGAGAGGTTTTCTTTGATAACATACTAGCTGCAACTTTGCCATGCATTAAACCCCTTTGCTTTCCAATGGAAAGTTGGTCAACAAAGAGAAGAAAACTGTCACACTTGCCTTAGTAACTTCTGTAGTAAAATTTTATATGACTATTATATATGACATTTACATTCCCATGTCAGTTCAATTGATGGAAAATGAAGTGTTGCAATAAGTCTGGAGATGGGTAGTGATGCAATCATTCTACCAGTTTCTTGCTATTAATATATGTCTCTTACTCATTTTTAAAGATAGCATAAATGAGAGTACTGAATATAAATGGCTTTTGTAAGTCATCCAGGTCAGTGAAGCATGTCATTGTTTGCAACCTGAGTTCCACGAGAGCTCTGGATGGTTGATAGGCATACTGTATATTTTTCTCATAAATGAAAAATACAAACAATATTCACAGCATTTAATGACTATTATAAAACATACAATATGAGTTTCCTTGGGAAAAAATTAGTTGCATGTACTTAATAATATGACCTGAGTGTGTCATCTTTAAACTATGTAAAGCCCATATAGAAAGGCATTGTATAATTTATTTCTCCAGATGTAACATTAACAAACATTTTATTATGATTTATTTTTTGGCTCCTTGAAAGATGAAGTAAGTTCCTTAGTATTAGCATTGCTAATGATTTTAATGAGGCATTAAAATGTTGCAGTATTGTAGGAACATTTTTCTTTTTTTAAAACATTATTTCATTAATATTTCACAGGATTTTTAATGTTGAATTGATGAAAGAACCTGAAAGCATAATCCACAAAGTGTCAAAGTGCTTGAACAGTCGGAAAGAACCAGAGAAAGGCAGGGCACAGTGATGGGTGGAGGTCTGTTGAGATGTCCCTGCACTGAGACCACTCTGACATTGCAGTTTCTTGTTGCTGAAATGAATACAAAACAATTTTCTCTTTTTGCTCAGGGTTTTTCTGCCTCGGTCCACAGAAATCCGGCACACATAGAACAGACTGTTTGTACTTCCAGATTAGGGGGTGGGAAGCCAGATACACAAAGAGCATTTCTAGGAGAGGATAGTCTGTTGATTCACTTCTGTGTTACAGTAACCTTCCTGGTTGGATATTTATCATTTGACTCCCGTCTACTATATGCTATTTAATAAGTCCTGTGTTTCCATGGCATCTTACAGTATGCAGAATGCTTTCATGGGTCTTATATTGTGTAGTCCTCACAAAGACCCTTATGAACTATGTGGCCTTTAGGGGAAATTGTTTTCTCCCCCAAATCATAGTACCCGTGCAAGGAGTTGCTATTTAGATAACTTACAGTTACTGCTAAGTGACTGCTCTTCAAAGTATATAGACCAGAAGAACTAGGGATAAGCAATTTTATTCCCAGCTAGCAGAACTCTCATATGGGTCCATAATCCCAGGAAGAATAGGTTGCTTTATTTTAGACATTTGGGAAAGTTTAAACAACAGATGATTCAAGGACTAAGCAACCTTTACAGCTGCACAGTGGAAATCCTGGCACAAAAGGGAACTGTTCTTGAATAAATTCTCCAATGTCACAGGCAAAAATAGCCCTTGTCATGGTTTGGCCTCAGCAGCTGTTTGTTCTGCCTGGATCAGAGCATGGCAGAGTAGTATTCTGGCTGGACAGTATCACTATCTTGTATATTTCATTATCCATAAGCCTGATACTGCCCTTAAGCAGCCCTCAAGGTTACACCTTAAAGCTCTATATACCCTGTAAGCAAACATTTTTATCAGTTTTTGCTTTAGAGCAAGTGTGTATTGGATCTTTAACATGGTCTTTAAGTCAGTATAGCTGATTCAGACTCAACTCATCTGGAGGTTGTGGAACCAGAGAGAAAAAAAGATATCTTGCTATGAAACCAACTGCAGGGATATCCAACTCTTTTTTTTTATTCCCTTGGCACTGATTTTCAACAAGTGGTTCATGGACCCTCCATACTTGAATAACTGGGTGGGATGAGGTTATGAGGTTGGGGTCGGGATGAGAGAGAGGGGAGGAGTAGGAGGATGAATAAAGGGAGAAGAAGGGGTGCTTATTAAAATGCATATATTTGGACCCAAACCTATTGAGTCAGACTCTCTAGAGAAAGATTGGTGGACTTTTCATTTTAAACAGGATTCTTAGGTGATTCAGAATAGCACTGGTTCCTTGTCTTAATTTTTTTTTTTTTTTTTTTGGCTAGTTGGTTTAGGGTAATTGTATTGTGTTTACTTCAGTACTTAATTAGTTTGTAAAGATAACAGTTATTAATGATTAAAAATAGTTCTGTTCATGCAGCACTGCTTGGGAATGAGGGGTTTGTACTAATCCTATAAGTCACTATGTACATGGGTCAAGTAACTCTGTGAGGATGGATGTGGTGCTCTTGTTTCAGCCGCAGCATCAGCCAGCCTTCTTGCAAATGTACAGGCTGTAGTTGATCACAGTGAACAAGCCAAGAGTGCAGATCACTTTTTTTCTGGTGGCTTAATGACACCTACCTAAGAATGCTAGGAGGTGGATAGAAAAAACTAAAAGCTGAAATTCAAGCCAGTCACTTATTCTGTTTGTTAGCTAATATAATAAAAGCTCCATTGAAGAGGAGATGGCTTAATACCTTGACTAAAATTAAATTTTTGTATTATCTGTGGGTTTCAATTATGCATCCTATTCCAAAACTCCAAAGCATGAAAAATCTAGAGCTACTTATTACCTTTTCTAGTAGAACCTCCAATAAGTATGTGGAAGCCAGTATCAGTGTAAATAGAGCAATGGACTCTGTCGCTCTACCTCATTTGTTTTTAGCATTTTAATAGGGCTCAAATTTTCAGTGTGTAGCCCAAGAAAAGAAACTTGGTTCATGTACTACCATATTGGACTCTCCTATGAATGTCGGAACATATTTTTTCCCATTGACATGAGTTGATAGAAGTGTCTCATTCCATCACATGGAGTGCCATTTAACTCTAGTGACTTCTGGTGCCCCTCAGATCATGCTGACTGTCAGGAAAACCAGACCCCCAGCCCAGACACGTGCACAGACTTTGATTGCAGTCAGTTCACACACCCTGAGGTATAGCAGGTCTGTGTGTCAGAACAAGTGGGCAACATAAAAAACAAGTCACTTATTACCCTGACATCAACAAATTTTGATGTCCACTCTACTTTCAAAAGCATATTCTTTTAATCCCTCTGTCCCCCACCACACACGCATGTGCATACATGCACCACACCCCCAAACTCGTTGAATTAATAAATCCCTTTCTTTAAAAAGTGGCAGCAAAGGCCTAGAAATACTCAAAAGGAAACTCTCTAATGAAACATGTGTCTTGGCTTGCTTTAGTAGCCTTCAGAATGGACAGTTTGGTTAAGGGGGAGTTTTTATTTGCATCTATTTTGTTGTAGAATCATTTAGGTACTCATCACTGCAACTAATATGCATAAATTAAGAGTTATCTAAAAAGTTATGTAGTATTGATATAAATAGAGAACCAGAGAGACCTAAAGGACATACAGGACAGTGAGTAGAAAACAGGTGCCTTTAACTAAACAAACGCATAACGATTAGTAAATAGAAAAATATCTTAGTTCTAGGCAGATGAGCTAGATGGCCTCTAAGGCCCTTTCTGCCGCTCATGTTCTATGATTCCATGGTGTGTTGGCTAAGACAATAAGCTTTGGAAAGACTGCCCAGGTCTAAATGTCAGTGCTTCCTCTTACAAACAGTGTTAAGCTCACAAGAGGAAGAACTGAAATTCAAACTGGGGCAGTCTTGACCATAGAGAGGTAAATTATTTCACCTCTCTATGTTTATTTCCTTGTCTAAACAAGGAGCTTTATGTTAAAATTCTCATAGGGATGTGAGAAATGAGTCAATACATGTATCTGCTATGCAGTAATAATTCAATGGGTTTTAATTAATTACAATAATGTATTGAATACCTATAATATGCCTTCAGATGTTGTAAAAGCAGAAACATGAAAACAAATTTTTGGTGTAGTTCTTTTTTTATGACATTTACGTGTTATCTATGGAGAGAAGATTTATAAAACTGTAATAGGAGAAGAAGTACAAAACGGCATGGTACTGACTTAAATCACAATAGTAGGCAGAGAAGGAAAAATATATAGAGGGAAGGGTATGGCCAGAGGACACTAGGTAAGAAGGTCAGATGGAGCTCATCTCTGAAGGAAGGAGAATGTTTATGTTGGTGGGTAGATGGAGAAGGAATATTTGAACTCTTTTCCCTTTTAAATCCCCTATAGTGAATCTATCACCAATTTCTTTCTCTTTTAATATGTCTTTCAAATCTAAATAGTCCATTCTACTCTCACTGCCATGACTGCAGTCCAGGGCCTATGACCTCAAGCTGGAATCATGCAGCGGGTGACCAGCTCAGTGAAAATGAACAGAGGAATTGACTTGGGAATAAGATTGAAAAGACTGTACTTGTCAGACTAAAAATTAAGTCTGAAAAAGTAAGGTGGAGCTGGGTTATGGAGACTTTTAGGAATTGGCAAAGGACATTCAGCTTAATGTGCCTGGCAATAGGACACCATTAGCCTGGCCAACATGGCAAAATCCCATCTCTACTAAAAATACAAAAATTAGCCAGGTGTGGTGGAGCACGCCTGTAATCCCACCTACTTGGGTGGCTGAGACAAGAGAATCACTTGAACCCAGGAGGCAGAGGTTGCAGTGAGCTGACACCGTGCCACTGCACTCCAGCCTGGGCAGTAGAGCGAGACTCTGTCTCAAAAAAAAAAAATGCACCATGATATAATTTTTATTTAAATGCACTGTATGTGTTGAAATTGGAAAGACTAAACATGAAATCAATTGAAATCATGGTTCCAAGGTCTCGTTGTGCATGAGAATCACCTGGAGAGCTTTAGCCCTCAAGTCTTCTGATTCAGTAACCCTGAGGCTGCCTGAGAATCTGTAGTTTTGCAAAGTTCCCAATGGGAGTAGAAAAGACTATTTGGGTTTCAATGACATATTAAAGAGAGAAAGAAATTGGTGATAGATTGACTATACAAGATTTAAAAGGGAAAAAGACTCAAAGATTCCAAGTTTCTACTCTGATAGAAGAAAAGGTAGTTTGAAATACATTATGGGACTGTTGAGTTTGAGTATATGGTAGTTTACTTAACAGTGCATATTCTGTAGGCGGGTAGAAGCTGAAGACTGCAGCACAAATCAGAGGTCAGGACTGGAGATAAAGATTTTAGGGTTACTGGCACAGAGTGGCTATGCTTACCCAGGGGAATATGTATAGAGAGATAAAAGATGAGTGTAAGAGTAGAACCTCATATTATACCTATCTACCACTGGGCAGTGAAAGGATTTCAGCCAGGAAAGTAGACAGAGAAGTTAGGCCATTTAGAATGTGAGATATTTGAAGTAGAGGGTTTTGAAAGTTTTACAAGTGGTGACAAAACCATGTAGCTCATATGAACGATGTCCATGAAGTCTTAATGGAATGTTCTACATGAAAAATATGAATTTATTGTGAAATAATGCAATTTGTTTAAAATTTAATTTTTTTAATATAGACAGAGTCTCACTATGTTGCCTAGGCTGATCTCAAACTCCTGGCCTCAAGCAACTCTCTTGCCTCCACTGCTCAAAGTGTTGATATTACAGGAATGAGTCACTGTATTGGCTAAGAATGCAATTTGATGGTTAACCTATTCTATCAGTTGTTCAATGATTCCATTGCAACAAGTTGAAATGGCAGAGATGTGAAATAACAACATTAGGATCTGATGGATGAATGGAGTTCCTACAGAACCACCTACTATGTTTGGTGCTGTCTTTATACTTTACATGTATTAACTTAATCTTTACAATTGTCTGAAAATGTAGGTATTAGGCATATTTTATAAATGAGAACATTCACACTCGTAGTGATTAAATAACTCACCCAAAGTTATGAGTATGAAGAGTAACTGAAGTTCTAATTAAGGCTTCCTTATTCCAAAGCATGTGTTCTTTCAGACAACTTATCAAAATATTTCAATTGACCTACCTAGAATGGCAGAAGAAAATGCATTCACATTCAGGGGGAATTAAAAGCAGTCTACAGAGTTGGAATTTTTTGAATTCTGTTTTAAAAATGCGTGCAACTTTGGGAGGCCGAGGCGGGTGGATCACAAGGTCAAGAGATCGAGACCATCCTGGTCAACATGGTGAAACCCCATCTCTACTAAAAATACAAAAATTAGCTGGGCATAGTGGCATGTGCCTGTAATCCCAGCTACTCAGGAGGCTGAGGCAGGAGAATTGCCTGAACCCAGGAGGTGGAGGTTGCGGTGAACCGAGATTGCCCCATTGCACTCCAGCCATTTCATTCTATTTCTTTATTTTATAACAATAATGTTTTAAATCACTGAAATTCCTCATCCAAGAGGTACCATGTTTCTTCAGTGTCTGCAGTATGTCCTGACACACTACCTGGTTCCTCATGAGACTACCCAGCACTCTATCGTAATTACCTTCTAGTGCCTGGTACGTAGTAGGCACTGAGTAAAGAGTTGGTGAATTAATGTATGAATCAAAGGGGCATAAAAGCAAGCTGCATGTACCTTCTACTGAGAAGGCAACTTCCCATGGGATGACTTCAAATACTTCAACACATGGATGAAGTTTTTATCCTGTGACTTATACCGTGGTTAGATGAGGCACACTAAAGTTATTCTATACCGAGAGATCTGAGTAGTATGTGTAGGGGAGTTCTGTTTTGGTGAGGTTGGCTGTAGAGGCATCTTCGATAAGAATAAGTTATAGCATGTAGTCTTGCTGGTGGGAGGCAGATTCAGAGAGAAATCAGCAACATCTTGGCCTATGCATCATATTGCCTTGGCATCTTGACTACTAAAGCGTATTCCATACATACAGCAAAACAAAAACAAACACAGGTAAATTTTGCCTTCTGAAATTACTCGGGCCTAGGTGAGATTAATTCATGCCAAGAGGCTAGTAAACATATTATTAGTACATCTGTAAAGTGACCAAATCCTATTTATCCTCTAAGACTCAGCTCAAATGCTGTCCCCTCTGCATCCAATTCCTGATTCTCACTTTATAGTGAGACTTCTGAATGTGAGAGGGACCATCATCACCTGTATGTGGTGATTGAAATGGAGATTCAGGAAGTCAGCCAGATATTGATGTTAATGATAAAATCATCACAAATACTCATAACCTTAAAATTTCATCATCCTGGAGACTGCTACCATGTTGTAGATATACATTTATCACTCATTCATTCATTCAACAAACATGTGTTGAGCATGTATAATGTATCAGGCGTAGGGCCAGGGAAGGAGATGTTTATAAAGATAAAATAGATATGGTACTTGCTCTTAAAGAGCTTACAGTCTATTGCAGGAAATGAGATAAAGCATGTCCCTCATATAAGAAAAACAGCAATAACTAACGAATGCACAAATCAAATATTGTAGAATTAAACAGAAGAGCTTACTTCTTGGGAGAATCAGGAATTGTATCTGGAGGGGACAGCATTTGAGCTGAGTCTTAAAGGATAAATAGGATTTGGTCACTTTACAGATGTACTAATATGTTTACTAACCTCTTGGCATGAATTACTCTCACCTAGGCCCAAGTAATTTTGGAAGGCAAATTTACCTGCATTTGTTTTTGTTTTGCTGCATGTATGGAATATCCTTTAGTAGTCAAGATGCTGAGCCAATATGATGCATAGGCCAAGATGTTATATTTTCGTCTCTAAATTCCTCCCTTTCTATAACAATTATCATGTCATTTTGTGTTAAAAGGAAAAAGTTTGGACATATGTAATTTTCTGTTGAAGACATCATTAAATAACAGAATTTATTAACAACTACAGTTGAAACAAAGGACACATCAACTGATTGTTAGTTCCCTGCCACCAAATGAAGATATATTATCAGTATTTGTGTTAAATATTCCATTTTAACAGGGTAGATACATATTCATTAGCAGGCAGAATAACCTTACAGTTGGCACTTTGCAAATGCTTATTATTTTCACCAAGTCTGTGCAGGTTTTGAAACTTTGTATTACCTTCTGCATGTAATCTCAGAGTCTGTCATTCACATGTAGAAAACTCACCTCTCTATTTAGCCCGTGGTTGGTGAGAGATAGACATTTACAGGGCCCCTCTGCCCTTGAGCTGTTCCATTAGTGCATGGAAAGCACCTTGCAGCCTGTGACAAGCGCAGCAGATCGGCACTAAATCAAAAATCAGTGCCAGCCAGGGATCTAAGCCACCATGAAGGTCACAGCCATCAACTGCATGCCATCTCAATCCAAACAAAACACATTGGATACAGGGGGATTTTCACAACTCACAATAGGTGACAAACATTTCATGTTAGAGTAATCCATAGCAGTGAAACTGGGGACTGACCTTTTAAGTACTTTTGAGTATTTAATCAAACTTTCAAAAGCTGGAGGTAATTTTGGGTAATATTTTACGTTTAAAAACAAAATACAACAAAATGAAACCTCTATAGCATGTCGTTACTGCAATCAGGATTTTGATGAAAAAAATCATTTTTTTGTTTCAAAAGAAAACGTGTTTTTAAGGTATAAAATCAGAAACTTTATGTAAAAATAGTTTTTATTTGATTTCTTGCTTTGAAAAGTGTGTCATTGGATCACTATGAAGTGAGCAATTTGTGCTATAAACTGCCCAGTTTAGCTTTTTCTGAGAGTTTATAATTAGCATCTATATCAAATAGGAAATATTTGGTCTTAGTCTGACTTTATTTCAAATTCACCTTCAGCAATCCAGTTCAAGTTGAAGTTACTGAATTTGAACCTATACATTAATAAGATTTCTGCATTGTCCAATGAAGATTTTTAAATAGAAACATTATTTAAATGTTGTAGATGCAATTCCCTTTTTACTTCCCACTTAAAAAAAGTCAAGGAAGAAAAATGTGTCAAAACTAAATAATGAACTCTAGTTCATGGATTCTCTTTTATGGCATTCTGAGAATTACCTAGGTTAATAAGAAGTGTTGGATAGCCAGCAAAGTAAACTGGATTTTGCTAAATTAACTTGGAAAATGCCTATGCTTCACACAATGAAAAACTTATATGCAAAAATTATTTTCATAATTGAACTAGCATAGTAATGTGATCTGATGGAATTATATCACACTGCTGTGGGAGGAGGGGATGAGGCAAAATCTTAGTTCTGCTTTTAATGAAGTAACTGGCAAAAGGCTAACATAAGACACTTATACATTATTCCTACAAAAATTGGCTTTTGTGAATGATATTCAACAAAACAATGGATACAGAGAACAGGGTAGAAATGAAATATTTGTTATAATCTAATCATGTTTGGAGCAACCAAGACTATTTTAAGAGTACGCCATTTCAGAAACAAATGCTTCAACCCAGCTATCTGTACCATTGAGTGAATTCATGGTTAATTTACAGTAGCTAGTGAAGAAGTTTCATGAACCTGTAAAAGCAAAGCAGTCCAGCAGGAGTGTATGTAATGGAAGAATGCCATCTGCTGGTGAACCCTATCAAATCCATAATTAGGAAAACCTGAGAACACATACTCTGTAGACAAGGAAGATTCAAAGTTTGTGGAAGCATTTTGAATTCTGAGAAATCTGCTTTCATTAAGCTGATGCATACCTTTGATATACATTATTCATTTTAAATTAACTTGATTGCTAATTTCCTGGAATCACTAGTCAGGAAAACCTTGAAAAGCAATCGGCGCAAAGGGCTTTTTTTTTTTCTTTTTGCCAACTTACAAAGTTTTTATATTCATCACTCATCAGTAGTCAGCCAGTGAGTCTGTTCTATTTAAAAGCTCTGGCTTTTCACTTAATGCATCCCATCTGTTTCTGAAATAAATTGCAATAATCCGTGTTTAATTTTAATCAATGTATTACTAAATATGCAAATTATATTAAAAGCCGTGGTTTGAAAAAGCTTTCATTTGTAAATATGGTAGCTTAAAACAGGAAGCATATCTAAAAGCCATTTAGCTACAGTAGCCTAACTCTAACACTGTAGCTGATTTATAAAGCAGATCACAAGTTGATCTTTCTCCCACAAGGGGATATGTAAAACTGTTGCATATCAGATTTTGTTAACGTCTGATGGGCTAGTGCTTACAGTGTAAGAGACTCATACTTCAGCAACCATGTCTTTTACATTTAAATTAAGGTAATCTTATTCCATTCTACATCTTTCTAATTTTTTTATACCACCTAACATATGAATTTGCGTGATTGGTTTATGAATCACAGTTAAAGCAATTTGAGCAAGCCTTTCAATCAATCTTAAAATTTTAGTGTCTAATTTACTTGTGATTTGCATAATTAATTGTGGAAGGGATCCTTTGGGAGTCTCCCTTTTTCCCCTTTTTCCTTTCCTACCTTGTGTCTCATACACGGACTAGACAGATTGGGAATGATACTGGAGTTCTTTCAGGCCTGCTAGATGACTTTGTTAGGAATCCAGAAATTATGTGTTGCTTTGTTCTCTCTGATCTGGCTGGACCAAGAGGAAATTCTGAAAATTAGGTCTGTTATCTGCAAAACAATTCAGTAGCATGGCTGTCATTGAATTGTGTATGCAGTTTACCAATCTCCTTAAAGGAGGATTTTAGAACTCTTTCCTATATAAAGGTCATGAGTACGTAAAAATACACACACACCACACACGCACACATGTAACAACATTATATATAAAGTTTTATATATAACATATATAATGAAATATATATAATGATAATGTTGAAACATAAATTATATATGTATAATGTTATGGGTACATCAACATTATGTATATAACAACATTATGTAAAAATCACATCCATATATTGAATTCTGTCATCTCCTAATTGTTGTACTGGATTGGGTAGCACATTACCGCAAATGCAGTCTAATTAGTGCTTTGCTAAAGCAGCTTCAGGAGTTTTGCCAGCCTGTCGTTAAATGCAGTGATTATTAACAAATTATATAAACTTATAATTTAAAATTTATATTACTGAAATAACTTCTGAAAAACATCACTTTCTAATTATAGTGCTACCTTTTAACATCTATGCTCTTAAGATTATTTACATCTATCTTTTGTATCTGTGTGGAACTCCACATTTAGTGATGTCAAATTGGTAGCTTGAAATTGGCCACAGTGGGAGTATTTACATGACAGAAATTGGCAAATGCTACATACAAATCAAGGCTATTTCCCTCTCTATATAGCTGGTTGTTAACTGTTTACCAGCACACCACTGTCTTTAACTATAATACACACAGAGCAACTCGATACTTGTCTGTTATTTATTCCTGAGCTCTCGAGTAACAACAGCTTTCATAGACCGTTTTACAATAAGTGAAATGTATATTTGATTCCTTAAGGAATCTTAGCCCACAATTTCTTGTTAAGCTTTAAAAATTAAGGTTTCTTTTCCCTTAGTGTAATTGATAATTTGGAAAATACAGAAAAAAAATTTTTTCCATGACTTTATTATTTTGAAAGGATGAAAGTAATCACATATTTATAATTTTCTAGACAATCTGTGCCTTGCATATCTTTATCAAGTTTTATCAGACAACTTATGGCTGAGTTTAAGGGACTACCAAACAATGCTAAGATTAGAATGTGCTGGAAAATTAGTTTGTGCAATGAACTTACTGCAATAATATAAATAGTAGGAACATGCCCAGGACCATCTTTGTTAGAAATAAACTTATTTCCCTATGCAGAAGAATTATTAATCATATCTCAGGATGTTTAATAGTGTAAACAAATTAAAAACCTCAGCTTGTGATCCAAGGTCATTTTCAAATTGGAAATGGCCTTGGCCTACCTCAAGAGGTCTAATGATGTAAAAATAAGTAGGGCCCAGTCCTCTGGGGAACTCAGTGCAGGTCAGCAAGGCTCTTTTGGTGAATGCACCAATCTGCTCTGCTTCCACAGGCCTTTGTGTACCCAGACTCCCTGGGAAAGGTGGGCTGTCTGCTGTTGCCTGGCACATACATAAGTATTTTCTTTTTCAGTTTCCTTTCCTATTTTTTTTAGATTTATACTCATGGACAAGAAAAAGCTCATAAGATGCTAAAAATGTCACAATGGTAAATTTTCCTTTCTTCTCATTTTTTAAATATATATTTTACTGTACTTTAGGTTCTAGGGTACATGTGCAAAACATACAGGATTGTTGCATATGTACATACATGGCAATGTGGTTTGCTGCCTCCATCCCCCCGTCACCTATATCTGGCATTTCTCCCCCTGTTATCTCTCTCCAGCCTCCCTACCCACCCCCACACTGTCCTGCCCCTATTCCCCCACAACAGACCCCAGTGTGTGATGCTCCCCTCCCTGTGTCCATGAGTTCTCATTGTTCAACACCCACCTATGAGTGAGAACATGCGGTGTTTGTTTTTCTGTTCTTGTGTCAGTTTGCTGAGAATGATGGCTTCCAGATTCATCCATGTCCCTACAAAGGACACGAACTCATTGTTTTTTATGGCTGCATAGTATTCCATGGTGTATAGATGCCACATTTTCTTTATCCAGTCTATTGTTGATGGGTGTTTGGGTTGGTTCCAGGACTTTGCTATTGTAAACAGTGCTGCAATGAACATACGTGTGCATGTGTCTTTATAATAGAATGATTTATACTCCTTTGGGTATATATCCAGTAATGGGGTTGCCGGGTCAAATGGAATTTCTATTTCTAGGTCCTTGAGGAATCTCCACACTGTCTTCCACAATGGTTGAACTAATTTACACTCCCACCAACAGTGTAAATGTGTTCCTATTTCTCCACATCCTCTCCAGCATCTGTTGTCTCCAGATTTTTTTAATGATCGCCATTTTCACTGGTATGAGATGGTATCTCAATATGGTTTTGATTTGCATTTCTCTAATGACCAGTGATGATGAGCATTTTTTCATATGTTTGTTGGCCACATAAATGTCTTCTTTTGAAAAGTGTCTGTTCATGTCCTTCACCCACTTTTGAATGGGTTTGTTTGTTTTTCTTATAAATCTGTTTTAGTTCTTTGTAGATTCTGGATATTAGCCCTTTGTCAGATGGGTAGATTGCAAAAATTTTTCCCCATTCTGTTCGTTGCCAATTCACTCTCATGACTGTTTCTTTTGCTGTACAGAAGCTCTGGAGTTTAATTAGATCCCATTTGTCTATTTTGGCTTTTGTTGCCAATGCTTTTGGTGTTTTAGTCATGAAGTACTTGTCTATGCCTATGTCCTGAGTGGTATTGCCTAGGTTTTCTTCAGAGTTTTTATGGTGTTAGGTTTTATGTTTAAATTTTTAATCTATTTGGATTTAATTTTAGTGTAAGGTGTAAGGAAGGGGTCCAGTTTCAGCTATCTGTACATGGCTAGCCAGTTTTCCCAACATCGTTTATTAAACAGGGAATCCTTTCCCCATTGCTTGTTTTTGTCAGGCTTGTCAAAGATCAGATGGTTGTAGATGTGTGGCATTACTTCCGAGGCCTCTGTTCTGTTCCATTGGTCTATATCTTTGTTTTGGTACCAGTACCATGCTGTTTTGATTACTGTAGACTTGTAGTATAGTTTGAAGTCAGGTAGTGTGATGCCTCTAGCTTTGTTATTTTTGCTTAGAATTGTCTTGGCTATGCGGGCTCTCTTTTGGTTCCATATGAAGTTTAAGGTGTTTTTTTCCAGTTCTGTGAAGAGGGAAAATAGGTAGCTTGATGGGGATAGCATTGAATCTATAGGTAGCTTGAAGGGGATAGCACTGAATCTATAAATTACTTTGGGCACTTTGGCCATTTTCACAATATTGATTCTTCCTAACCATGAGCATGGAATGTTTTTCCATCTGTTTGTGTCCTCTCTTATTTCCTTGAGCAGTGGTTTGTAGTTCTCCTTGAAGATGTCCTTTACATCCTTCATTAGTTGTATTCCTACATATTTTATTCTCTTTGTAGCAATTGTGAATGGCAGTTCATTCTTGATTTGGCTCTCTGTCTGTTATGTGATTTCTGCACATTGATTTTGTGTCCTGAGACTTTGCTGAAGTTGCTTATCAGTTTCAGGAGCTTTTGGGCTGAGACGATGGGGCCTTCTAAATATACAATCATGTCGTCTGCAAATAGAGACCATTTGACTTCCTCTTTTCCTAATTGAATACCCTTTATTTCTTTTTCTTGCCTGATTGCTCTGGCTAGAACTTCCAATACTATATTGAATAGGAGTGGTGAGAGAGGGCATCCTTGTCTAGTGCCAGATTTCAAAGGGAATCCTTCCAGTTTTTGCCCATTCTGTATGATATTGGCTGTAGGTTTGTTGTAAATAACTTTTATTATTTTGAGATATGTTCTGTCAATACCTAGTTTATTAAGAGTTTTTAGCATAAAGGGCTGTTGAATTTTGTTGAGGGCCTTCTCTGCATTTATTGAGAGGATCATGTGGTTTTTGTCTTTGGTTCTGTTTATGCAGTGAATTACATTTATAGACTTGCATATGTTGAACCAGCCTTGCATCCCCAGGATGAAGCCTACTTGATCATGATGGATAAGCTTTTTGGTGTGCTGTTGCAATTGGTTTGCCAGTATTTTATTGAAGATTTTTGCATATATGTTTATCATGGATATTGGTCTGAAGTTTTCCTTTTTTGTTGCATCTCCACCAGGTTTTGTTATCAGTATGATGTTGGTCTCATAAAATGATTTGGAAAGGATTCCCTCTTTTTGTATTGTTTGGAATAATTTCAGAAGGAGTGGTACCAACTCCTCTTTGTATGTCTGGTAGAATTTGGCTGTGAACCCATCTGGACCTGGACTTTTTTTGGTTGGTAGGTTATTAATTGCTGCCTCAACTTCAGCCCTTGTTATTGGTCTATTCAGGGTTTTGACTTCTTTCTGGTTTAGGCTTGGGAGGGTGCAAGTGTCCAGGAATTTATCCATTTCTTCCAGATTTACTGGTTTGTGTGTATAGAGTTGTCTGTAGTAATCTCTGATGGTGGTTTGTATTTCTGTGGAATCGGTGGAGATATCCCCTTTATCGTTTTTTATTGCATCTATTTGATTCTTCTCTCTTTTCATTTTTATTAATCTGGCTAGCAGTCTGTCTATTTTGTTGATCTTTTCAAAAAACCAGCTCCTGGATTTATTGATATTTTGAAGGGTTTTTTGGTGTCTCTATCTCCTTCAGTTCTACTCTGATCTTAGTTATTTCTTGTCTTCTGCTAGGTTTTGAGTTTTTTTGATCTTGCTCCTCTAACTCTTTCAATTTTGATGATGGGGTGTCAATTTTAGATCTTTCCTTGCTACTCATGTGGGCATTTATTACTTTCCTCTAGACACTGCTTTAAATGTGTCCCATAGGTTCTGGTATGTTGTGTCTTCATTCTTGTTGGTTTCGAAGAACATCTTTATTTCTGCCTTCATTGTTTATGCAGTCAACATTCAAGAGCCAATTGTTCAGTTTCCATGAAGTTGTGTGGTTCTGAGTGAGTTTCTTAATCCTGAGTTCTAATTTGATTGCACTGTGGTCTGAGAGACTGTTATTTATGATTTCCATTCTTTTGCATTTGCTGAGGAGTGATTTACTTCCAATTATGTGGTCAGTTTTAGAGTAGGTGTGATGTTGTGCTGAGAAGAATGTATATTCTGTGGATTTGGGGTGGAGTGTTCTGTATATGTCTATTAGGTTTGCTTGGTCCAGATCTGAGTTCAAGTCCTGGATATCCTTGTTAATTTTCTGTCTCCTTCATCTGTCTAATATTGACAGTGGAGTGTTAAAGTCTCCCACTGTTATTGTGTAGGAGTCTACGTCTCTTTGTAGGTCATTAAGAACTTGCTTTATGTATCTGGGTGCTCCTGTATTGGGTGTGTATATATTTAGGATCGTTAGCTCTTCTTGTTGCATTGATCCTTTTACCATTATATAATGCCCTTCTTTGTCTCTTTTGATCTTTGTTGGTCTAACGTCTATTTTATCGGAGATGAGAATTGCAACTCCTGCTTTTTTTTGCTCTCCATTTGCTTGGTAAATCTTCCTCCCCGCTTTATTTTGAGCCTATGTGTGTCCCTGCAAGTGAGATGGATTTCCTGGATACAGCACACTGATGGGTTTTGACTTTGTGTCCAATTTGCCAGTCTGTGTCTTTTGATTAGGGCATTTAGCCCATTTATATTTAAGGTTAATATTGTTATGTGTGAATTTGATCCTACCATTTTGATGCTAGCTGGTTGTTTTACCCATTAGTTGATGTAGTTTCTCCATTGTGTTAATGGTTTTTACCAGTTGGTATGTTTTTGGAGTGGCTGGTACTGATTGTTTCCATGTTTAGTGCTTCTTTCAGGCCTGGTGGTGATGAAATCTCTCAGCAATTGCTTGTCTGTAAAGGGTTTTATTTCTTCTTCACTTATGAAGCTTAGTCTGGTTGGATATGAAATTTTGGGTTGAAAGTTCTTTTCTTTAAGGATGTTGAATATTGACCCCCAGTCTCTTCTGGCTTGTAGGGTTTCTGCTGAGACATCCACTGTGAGTCTGATGGGCTTCCCTTTGTGGGTAACCTGACCTTTCTCTCTGGCTGCCCTTAGCATTTTTTCCTTTATTTCAACCCTGGTCAATCTGACGATTATGTGCCTTGGGGTTGCTCTTCTTGAGGAATATCTTTGCGGCATTCTCTGTATTTCCTGGACTTGAATATTGGCCTGCCTTGCTAAGTTGGGGAAGTTCTCCTGGGTAATATCCTGAAGAGTGTTTTCCAGCTTGGATTCATTCTCTCCTTTATATTCAGGTACACCTATCAAATGTAGATTAGGTATTTTCACATAATCCCATATTTATTGGAGGCTTTGTTCATTTCTTTTCACTCTTTTCTTCTCTAGTCTTGCCTTCTCATTTTATTTCATTGAGTTCATCTTCAGTCTCTGATATCCTTTCTTCTGCTTGGTCAATTTCGCTATTGAAATTTTGTATGCTTCGTGAAGTTCTTGTGTTGTGTTTTTCAGTTTCATTAAGTCATTTGTATTCTTCTCTAAGCTGTTTATTCTTGTTAGCATTTTGTCAAACCTTTTTTCAAGGTTCTTAGTTTCTTTGCAATGGGTTAGAAAATGTTCTTTCAGCTCAGAGAAGTTTTTGGTATTACCCACCTTCTGAAGCCTGTTTCTGTCAATTCATCAGACTTATTCTCCTTCCAGCTTTGTTCCTTTGCTGGTGATGAGTTGTGATCCCTTGGAGGAGGAGAGGCATTCTGGTTTTTGATGTTTTCATTCTTTTTGTGCTGGTTTCTTCCCATCTTTGTGGATTTATCTACCTGTAGTCTGTATTTGGTGACTTTCAGATGGGGTCTCTGAGTGGACGTCCTTTTTGTTGATGAAGTTATTTCTTTCTGTTTTTTAGTTTTCTTTCTAACAGTCAGGCCTCTCTGCTGTAGGACTGCTGGAGGGCCACTCCAGACCCTGCTAGCCTGGGGATCACCTGTGGTGACTGCAGAACAGTAAGGGTTGCTGCCAGGGTCTTTTGTTATCTTCGTCCCAGAAGGATTCCTGCCAGATGTTACCCTGAACTCTCTTTTATGAGGAGACTCTTTGGATCTACGGGGGTCAGGGAGCTGCTTGAGGAGACAGTCTGTCCCTTATAGGAGCTCAAATGCTGAGCTGTGAGCTCCATTGTTGTATTCAGAGCTGCAGGCCAGGTACATTTAAGTCTGCTGCAGTGGAACTCATAACCACCTTTTTTCCCAGGCGCTCTGTCCTGGGAAGTTGGGGCTTTATTTATAAGTTTCTTATGTGCTGCTGCCTTTTTTCAGAGCTTCCCTGCCCACCAAGGAGGTAGCCTAGTCACAGTCTGCCAGCAGAGGCGTCGCTGAGCTGTCGTGGGCTCTGCCCAGCTGCTGTGTGAACTTCCTTGCAGTTTTGTTGATAGAGGTATAGTTAGAACTGCCTTGGTAATGGTGGTCTGCCTCAGTAATGGTGGACTGCCTTGGTAATTGTGGATGCCCTTCCCCCAACAGAGCTGGACCATCCTGGGTCCAGCTGTGCTTGCTGCGAAACTCTTAATCCAGAGTGTTTCAGATTGCTGGTCTTCGTGGGTGTGGGACCCACTGAGCCAGATCACTTGGCTCCCTGTTTCAACCCCTTTTTTACAGTTGAATGAGTGACTCTGTCTCCCAGGCGTTCCAGGTGCCAGTTGAAACAGCTACCCAGATTTGTGTGTTTTTGTGCAGAGACCACTGTGCCAACTGAAACAGCCATGCTGGAAACCTGTGGTGCTTTTCAGCCTGGGAATTTCCTGGTCTGTGGGCAATAGTAAGTCATTCAGAAATGTGGTGTTCACTCACCCTCTGTGTTGTTCTCGCTGGGAACTGCACTCCAGAGCTCTTCCTATTTGGCCATCTTGGATCTATTATCTCAATTTTCCTTTCTTAAGCAGAAGGAGAATTCAAGAGCAATGCTTTTTCTTTATAAAAAATTTTTTTTAAGTTAAATACTAATTTAAAATATATTAACATTTGAAGAATAGCATTTCAATGACTACCTACATACTACTACTATTTTTTTTAAAAGATATTTAAGGTCCCCTACGTGGCCGTCTCTTTCCTCCCTACTTAGAGGTAATCATTATACTGATGTGGGGATTTTATTTGCTTGTTCTTACTCACTGTTTTGCCATATTTTTTCTTTTAAACAATATGTTGTTTAATTTTGCATGCTTTTGGCCTTTATATGAAGATGATCATACCGTATAAGTTCTTTTGTAACTTCGTTGCGTCTACTATAAGTCATTACTTTTAACTCTCACTTAATATAGTCCATTGTATGAATATGCCACAATTTAGTCATTCTGTTGGTGAACATTTGGGCTATTTTCAATTTTTTTCTATTATGAATATTGTCAGTATACTATAAATATTACTACATATGCATTTTAGTGTACATGTGCAAGAGTTTTTTCAGGTGGTGCCTAAGAGTGGAATTGCATGCCTTGAAACCTACTAAGTAATGCCAAAGTGCTTTTTCAAAGCGACTGTAGTGATTCTACTTCCACTAGCAGTGTACAAGTGTTCTAGTAGTTCACGCTAACATTTAATATTGTCAGAATTTTTAATTTTTCCAAGCTTTGCAAACATCTTACTGTGAGCATCTTATTGAAATATCATCTTACTGTGAGCATCTTTTATCTTTTTGTACTTTTGGCTAATTCTGCCTCCTCTTTGTGAAATGCTTGCCCAAGATTCTGTCCATTTTCTATTAGATTGTGTGTGTTTCTCTATTGATTTATAGTAGGTCTTTGTATATTCTGGGTAAAATTTTTTTTGGGGTCGTCACTTTTAGGGTGTTACGAATCACTTCTCCCAGTATGTGGTTTACTTATTTATTCTCTCTCTCTTTCTTTTTTTCTTTTGGTAAACAGAATGTTTTGACTTTAATACACTGAAGTTAAATTTATCACTTCTTTATGGTTAGTACTTTCTGTACTATGTTTAGTAAATCTTTCACTACCTTGAGATCATAAAGATATTCTTCCATTTTGTCTTTTAAAAGTTTCATACTTTTGCTTTTAATATAACTCTCTAATCCACAAGGAATTTTTTGTTTATGTGTGTAAAGGGATCTATAATAAAGAATCAAATTCCATTTTTGATGTTTGACTACCAACAGCTTTCAGACTCCAACCCTCCCCCTTTCCCTCTTGCCCAGCATCTGGCAAAGCTGATAAGAAAGCCCAGGTGTCCCCTCCCTTGGTGCCAAGGAGAAGTTCAAATCTTCCTTCATGCCAACCCCATCACTGACAACATTAAAAATCAAAGACCCTTGCCCCTCCTTCCCTCAAGCCATTTAGAACTGGCTTGGGTGCCTGTCCTGTTCCGGCCAGAAAGCCCCATTGTGTGTAATAAACTTTTAAAATACCTTCTTGGTGCGTATGTGGTATCACCAATCTTGATATCAGAACCAATTTTGGATGGGGGCATTGAGCTCATCTTTCATGGGGCAACCACAAAAATAAGACCCAATTCCACTTTTTTCCCCCATATGGATAACCAGCTGTGTCAGTGATATTAAATTCAAAAGTCCACTAAAAATACAAAAATTAGCTGGGTGCAGTGGCATGGGACTGAATCCCAGCTGCCAAGAGGCTAAGGTAAGATAATTGCTTGAACCCAGGAGGTGGAGGTTGCAGTGAGCCGAGATCACATCCTGAACTCCAATCTGGGCAACAGAGCGAGACTCCACCTCAAAAAAAAAAAAAGAAGAAGGAGGAGGCCAGGTGCGGTGGCTCCCACATATGATATGTAATCCCAGCACTTTGGGAGGCCAAGGTGGATGGAGCACTTGAGGTAAGGAGTTCGAGACCAGCCTGGCCAACATAGTGAAACTCTGTTTCTACTAAAAATGCAAAAATTTGCCAGGCATGGTGGTGCACGCCTGTAGTCCTGGCTACTGGGGATGCTGAGGCAGGAGAATCTCTTGAACCCGGAAGGCAGAGGTTGCAGTGAGCTAAGATCCACCACTGTGCTCCAGCCTGGGCAACACAGTGAGACTCTGTCTAAAAAAACTAAAAAGTCCATCTTTTCCCCAGCATCTGTAGTGCTACCTTTGTCAAAAATCAAATCTGTTTCTGGGTTCTCTATTTTCTCCTGTTGGTTATTTTTGCGATTTCTGTGCCAATGCCACCCTCTTAATTGCTCTAGCTTTGTAATACATCTGATACCTGGAAAGGCAAGTCTCTTCCTTCTGTTTTTCTCTTTAGTAGTGTTTAATTCTTGGCTCTTTTCTTTTCATATGAATTTTAGAATCAGCTTGTTTCCACAAAGAAACCTTGTTAGGATTTTAATTGAAATAGCATTGACTCTTTAAATCTTCATGAATTTGTCTTCCAATCAAGGAGTATAAGATTTATACTCCATATTTCTTTTTCAATAAAATTTTATAATTTCTTTATAAGGATCATACCCATTGTTTGTTGGATTCATTTCAAGGCAGTTTATATTTTTGGATACTGTTGTAATCAATGTCTTTTTTAAAGATAGTTACAGTCCAGACAGGGTGGCTCACACCTGTAATCCTAGCACTTTGGGAGACTGAGAAAAGAGGATCTCTTGAGCTCAGGATTTCAGGACCAGTCTGGACAACATAGCAAGACCTTACCTCTACTAAAAACCAAAACAATTAGCTGGGTGTGGTAGTGTGCACCTGTAGTCCCAGTTACTTGGGAAACTGAGCTGGGAGGCTCACTTGAGCCAAGGAAGCTGAGGCTGCAGTGAGCCATGATTGTGTCACTGCCCTTCAGCCTGTGTGGCAAAGTGAGATCCTGTCTTCATAAATAAATTAGTTATTCGTTAAATAAAATATAATTGTAGATTAATATGCAATTTAAGATACAATACAGAAAGATCCCTTGTGCATTTTGCCTGGTTTCCTCCAACAGTAACATTTTTCAAAATAGTAGTATAATAATGCAACCAGAAAATTAATACAATTCACTGATTTTATTTAGATTTTTTTCCAATTTGAATTGTACGAGTGTATACATTAAGTTCTATACACTTTTTCTTTTTTTTGAAACAGGGTCTTGTTCTGTCACCCAAGCTGGAATGCAGTGGTGCAATCAATCATGGCTCACTGCAGCCTCAACCTCCTGGGCTCAATAAATCCTCCCACCTCAGCTTCTTGAGTAGCTGGGACTACAAGTGTGTGCCACTGTGCCCAGTTAATTTTTTTATACTTTGTAGATTGGTGTCGAATTCCTGGGCTCAAGCAATTCAACTACCTCAGCCTGCCAAAGTGCTGGGATTGCAGGTATGAGCCACCTCATCCAGCCTCTAGGCACTTTCATCAGCTACATAGATTCTTGTATCCACTACCACTGTTCAAGATACTAAACAGTTCCAGCACTGTAAGGATCCTTTCTGTTGCTCTTTATAACTATGCCACTGTCTTAGTCCATCCATTTGGGTTGCTATAACAAAATACTATAAACTTATAAACAACAGAAATTATACGATATGTTTTAAATTACACTCTATATTATAAATTATAAAAAATTATACTAAATACTAATAACAGAAATTTATTTCTGATAGTTCTGGAGGCTGGGAAGTCCAAGATCAATACATCAGCAGATTCAGTGTCTGGCGAGGGCCTGTCTACTTTCTAGTTATGTCCTCACATGGTGGAAGGGGTGAGCTAGCTCTCTGGGATCTCTTCTATAAGAGCACTAATCCTATTCACAAGGGCGCTCCCTTATGACCTACTCACCTCCCAAAGGTCCCACTTTCTAATACCATCTCATTGGTGATTAGATTTCAACATGAATTTCAGGGGGACAGAAACATTCAGACCAGAGCAACTACTTCCCTACCTCCCCTCACCACTCTCTGCCACCTGGCAACCACTAATCTGTCCTCCATTTACAAAATCTGACACTCCAAAAATTTTATATGCATGGAATAATATAGTGTGTAACTTTTTGGAATTATAAAGTTACATATGATATTATTTTACTCAGCATAATTCCCTAGAGACTCATCCAAGTCATATGTATCAACAGAATATTTATTTTTATTGCTTAGTAGAATTCCATGCTGTGCATATACCCCAATATCTTTAACCATTCATCTGTTGACTTCGAGTTTTTAGCAATTACAAAGAAAGCTGCTATAAACATTCATATTTGGGTTTTTATGATAAAATAACTTTTATTTCTTTGGCATAAATGTCCAGGAGTGCAATTACTGGGTTGTATCACAGTTGCAAGTTTAACATTTTAAACAACCGTTGAACTGTTTTCCAGAGTGGCTATTCCATTTTACATTCCCACCAGTAATGTATGAGTGAGCCAGTTTCTATGCATCCTTGCCAGTATTTGGTGGTGTAATTTTTTAAAATCTTAGTCATGTTGATATGTGTATAGCGGTATCTCATTGCAGTTTTAATTTAAAGTTTCCTAATGGCTTATGATATTGAATATCTTTTCATGTGCTTATTTTTATCCTCTTTGGTAAATGTTTATGTCTTTTGTTCATTTAATAGATTATTTTTTACTGTTGAGTTTTGAGAATTCTTTACATATTCTAGAATTTAGAATATGTAAGTTCTTTGCTAGATATTTGATGCTATGGTTTGAAAGATGACATTCCTTCCAAAATTCATGTGTTGAAACTTAATCCCTATTATGATGATATTAAGGGGTGGAGTCATTTTGGGAAGTGATTAAGTCAGGAGGACTCCGCTTTCATGAATGAATTAGTGCCTAGCTGGAGGGAACTGGCTTAGGCCCTTTTTGCCCTTTACATCCCTTCAGTTATTTGAGGACAGCAACAGGGCTCCATGTTGGTTGAAAGTGGAGATGGGGGCCTCACCAGATACCAAATGCTGGTGATTAAATCTTGGACCTCCCATCCTCCAGAAGTGTGAAAAATAAATGTCTGTTCTTTATAAATTAATTACCCAGTTTGAGGTATTTTGTTATAGCAGCACAAAAGCACTAAGGCATATGACTTGCAAATATTTTCTCCTGCAGTTTTCCTTTTCATCCTCTTTATATGGCTTTTATAGAACAAACATTCTAATTTCAATGAGGTTCAATTCATCAGTTTTTCTTTTTATAAATCATGCCGTTGGTGTGAAGTCTGACAACTACTGACTTAGTCCCAGATCCTGACAACTTTCTTCTATGTATTTTGCTAAAAGTCTTAAAGGTTTATATTTTACATTTAAGTCTGTAATCCAATTTGAGTTCATTTTTAAATATAAAGCATAAAATTTAGGTCAGGAGTTTTTTTTCCTTGTATGGATATGCAGTTATTTCAGCATCATTTGTTTAAAAGGTTATACCTCCTCCTTGAAATTGGTTTTGCATCTTTGTCAAAAGTCAGTGTTAGCAGACTGTGGGAGTCTATTTGCGGTCTTCTGTTCTGCTCCATTGACTCATGTGTCTACCCCTCTGCCCACATTACACTCTCTTGATTACAGTAATTATATAGCCAGGCTTAATATGGGTAGACTAGTTTCTCCCATTTCTTTGTCTTTCTTCTCTGTCAAGATTGTTTTAGCTATTCAGGGCCTGTGCCTTTTCATATATATTTTAGCATAAGCTTGCCTAGGTCTATGAAAAAAATATTACTAGGATTTTGATAGGAATTACATTAAACTATAGACCAATTGGGAAGAATTGACAGCTTTACTAAACTGAGTCTTCCAGTCCATAAACATGATATATGGCTTCATTTATTTAAGTGTTCTTTGACTTTCACAAAATCAGCATTTTGTAATTTGTAGCATATAGATCTTGTGCATGTTAAGTAAATACATAAGTATTTCATTTTCCTTGGAGTGATTGTAAATTGCCCTGTGTTTTTAATGTCTGCTTCTGCATGTTCACTGTTACTATAATTGATTTTTATGTGTCTTTATGTTTATTTAAATTACTAATACATTTGGATTTATTTTGACAATTTTATTTAGTGGTTTGTATTTGCCCTACCTTTTCTATGGTCTTTCTTGTCCTCCCCGAATCAACTGCTTTTTTTTTTTTTTCTCATTCAATTTTTTCCCCTACTAGTTAGGAGATTTAATTTAACTTAATTAAATTAAATTAATTAATTTGTTGGTTTGTTTTTTTGAGAGAGAGTCTTGCTCTGTTGCCCAGGCTGGAGTGCAGTGGTAGATCTTGGCTCACTGCAACCTCCGCCTCCTGGGTTCAAGCGATTCTCATGCCTCAGCCTCCCTAGAGTAGCTGAGATTATAGGCACGCGCTACTGTGTCCAGCTAATTTTTGAATTTTTTTAGTAGAGAAGGGGTTTCACCATGTTGGCTAGGCTGGTCTCAAACTCCTGACCTCAGGTGATCCACCTGCCTTGGCCTCCCAAAGTGCTGGGACTACAGGTGTGAGCCACTGCGCCCTGCCTTTATTTGTTTGTTTATTTGTTTATTTATTTTTAAAGGCAGAGTCTCATCCTGCTACCCAGGCTGGAGTGCAGTGGTACAATCTCTGCTCACTTCAGACTCTGCCTCCTGGATTCAAGTGATTCTCATGCCTCAGCCTCCCAAGTAGCTGGGATTACAGGGGGGCACCACCACTCCAAGCTAATTCTTGTGTTTTCAGTAGCTATGGGGTTTCGCCATGTTGGCCAGGCTGGCCTCAAACTCCTGACTTCAGGTGATCCTCCCACCTCAGCCTCCCAAAGTGCTGGGATTACAGGCATGAGCCACTGCACCTGGCTAGTTAGGAAATTTTATGCTAATTTTTATTTTGTTAATCATTCTAAAATTAGCTTTTGAATATCATTTACCAAATCTAACATTAATTAATACCTTTGCCCCCTTTTCTTAAACATACAAAATCCTTAGGACATTTATTTTTTATTCTTTCTTTTTGAAATTTTATTTTATAATTTCAAATTTTATTTTCAATTCACAGGGTACTGTGGAGAATTTTTATGTGAGTACATATTATGATGCTGAAGTTTGGGGTACAGATGATCCTGACACCCAGGTAGTGAGCAAAGTACCCAATAGGTAGCTTTTTTGTTGTTTTTTAGAGACAGAGTTTCACTCTTGTTGCCTAGGCTGGAGTGCAGTGGTGCACTCTCGGCTTATTACAATCTCCGCCTCCTGGGTTCAAGCGACTCTCCTGTCTCAGCCTCCTGAGTAGCTGGGATTGCAGGCACCTGCCACCACGCCCACCTAGTTTTCGTATTTTTAGTAGAGACAGGATTTCACCATATTGGTCAGGTCGGTCTTGAACTCCTGACCTTAGGCAATCCACCCACCTTGGCCTTCCAAAGTTCTGGGATTACAGGCATGAGCCACTGCCCCTGGACCCAATAGGTAGCTTTTCCGCCCTTGCTCCCCTCTCTCTCTCTCTTTCCTCTAGGAGGCCCCAGTGTCTGTCGTTTCCATTTTTATGTCATGTGTACCCAATGCTTAGCTTCCACTTGTGAGTGAGAACATGTGGTATTCAGTTTTCTGTTACTACATTAATTTGCTTAGAATAATGGCCTCCAGCTACATCCATGTTGCTGCAAAGGGCATATCTTTATTTGTTTTTTTATGGCTGCATAGTATTCCACGGTATACATGTACGACATTTTCTTTTTTCAATCCAACATTGATGGGCACCTAGGTTGATTCCATATCTTTGCTATTGTGAATAGTGCTGTGATGAACATATGAATACATGTTTATTTTTGGTAGAATAATTTATTTGTCTTTGGTTATAACCCAGTAATGGGATTGTTGGGTAAAATGGTAGCTCTCAGTTTTATGTGAAATCTCCAAACTGCTTTCCACAGTGACTAAACCAATTTACATTCCACCAACAGTATGTAAGCATTCTCTTTTCTCCACAGCCTTGCAAACATCTGTATTTTTTGACTCTTTAATAATAGCCATTTCAACTAGTGTCAGATGGTATCTCATCATGGTTTTGATTTGCATTTCTCTGATGATTAGGGATGTTGAGCATTTGTCCATATGTTTATTGGCCATTTTTATTTTTTTAGATTTTTTTTTATTGTACTTTAAGCTCTGGGGTACATGTGCCCATCTGCAAGGTTGTTGCATGGGTACACACATGCCATGGTGGTTTGCAGTCTCCATCCCCCCATCACCTACATCAGGCATTTCTCCCAGTGTTTTCCCTCCCCAGCCTCCCCCGCTGTCCCTCCCCTAGTCTCTCACCTCCCAACCTACCCCAGTGTGTGATGTTCCCCTCCCTGTACCCATGTGTTCACATTGTTCAACACCCACCTATGAGTGAGAACATGTGGTGTTTGGTTTTCTGTTCTTGTGTCAGTTTGCTGAGAATGATGGTTTCCAGATTCATCCATGTCCCTACAAAGGACATGAACTCATCTTTTTTTTATGGATGCATAGTATTCCATGGTGTATATGTGCCACATTTTCCTTGTCCAGTCTATCATCGATGGGCATTTGGGTTGGTTCCAGGTCTTTGCTATTATAAACAGTGCTGCAATGAACATATGTGTGCATGTGTCTTTATAACAGAATGGTTTATAATCCTTTTGGTATATACCCAGTAATGGGATTGCTGGGTCAAATGGAATTTCTATTTCTAAATCATCAAGGAATTGCCACACTGTCTTCCACAATGGTTGAACTAATTTACACTCCCACCAACAGTGTAAATGTGTTCCTATTTCTCCACATCCTCTCCAGCATCTGTTGTCTCCAGATTTTTTAATGATTGCCATTCTAACTGGCAAGAGATGGTATCTCAACGTGGTTTTGATTTGCATTTCTCTAATGACCAGTGATGATGAGCATTTTTTCATATGTTTGTTGGCTGCATATATGTCTTTTATTGAAAACTGTCTGTTTATATCTTTTGCCCACTTTTTGATGGGGTTGTGTGTTTTTTTCTTGTAGATCTGCTTTAGTTCTTTATAGACTCTGGATAGTAGCCTTTTGTCAGATGGGTAGATTGCAAAATTTTTTCCCCATTCTGTTGGTTGTTGGTTCACTCTAATGATTGTTTCTTTTGCTGTGCAGAAACTCTTAAGTGTAATTAGATCCCATTTGTCTATTTTGGCTTTTGTTGCCAATGCTTTTGGTGTTTTAGTCATAAAGTCCTTGCCTATGCCTATGTCCTGAATGGTATTGCCTAAGTTTTTTTCCAGGGTTTTTATGGTGTTAGGTTTTATGTTTAAATCTTTGATCCATTTGGAGTTAATTTTAGTGTAAGGTGTAAGGAAGGGGTCCAGTTAAGCTATCTGTACATGGCTAACCAGTTTTCCTAATACCATTTATTGAACAGGGAATCCTTTCCCCATTGCCTGTTTTTGTCAGTTTTGTCAAAGATCAGATGGTTGTAGATGTGTGGTATTGCTCCCGGAATCTCTGTTCTGTTCCATTGGTCTATATCTCTGTTTTGGTACCAGTACCATGCTGTTTTGATTACTGTAGCCTTGTAGAATAATTTGAAGTCTAGTAGCGTCATGCCTCCAGCTTTTTTCTTTTTGCTTAGTATTGTCTTGGCTATGTGGGCTCTCTTTTGGTTCCATATGAAGTTTAAAGTGTTTTTTCCAGTTCTGTAAAGAAGGTTGATGGTAGCTGAAGTTGTTTATCAGCTTAAGAAGGTTTTGGGTTGAGATGATGGGATCTTCTAAATATATGATCATGTCATCTGCAAATAGAGACAATTTGACTTCCTCTTTTCCTAATTGAATACCCTTTATTTCTTTTTCTTTCCTAATTGCTCTGGCTAGAGCTTCCAATACTATACTGAATAGGAGTGGTGAGAGAGGGCATCTTTGTCTAGTGCCAGATTTCAAAGGGATTGCTTCCAGTTTTTTCCCGTTCAATATGATATTGGCTGTGGGTTTGTCGTAAATAGCTTTTATTATTTTGAGATATGTTCCATCAGTACCTAGCTTATTGAGGGTTTTTTACCATAAAGGCTGTTGAATTTTGTCAAAGGCCTTCTCTGCATCTATTAAGATAATCATGTGGTTTTTGTCTTTGGTTCTGTTTATGTGATGGATTACGTTTATAGACTTGTATGTGTTGAACCAGCCTTGCATCCCCGGGATGAAGCCTACTTGATTGTGATGGTTAAGCTTTTTGATGTGCTGTTGCATTCAGTTTGTGAGTATTTTATTGAAGATTTTTGCATCTATGTTCATCATGGATATTGGCCTGAGGTTTTCTTTTTTTTGTTGAGTTCCTGCTGGGTTTTGGTATCAGGATGATGTTGGTTTCATAAAATGATTTGGGAAGGACTCCTTCTTTTTGGATTGTTTGGAATAGTTTCAGAAGGAGTGGTACCAGTTCCTCCTTGTATGTCTGGTAGAATTCGGCTGTGAACCCATCTGGACCTGGACGTTTTTTGCTTGGTAGGCTATTAATTGGTGCCTCAACTTCAGACCTTGTTATTGGTCTATTCAGGGTTTCAACTTCTTCCTGGTTCAGTCTTGGGAGGGTGCAAGTGTGCAGGAATTTATCCATTTCTTCCAGATTTACTGGTTTATGTGCATAGAGCTGTTTGCAGTATTCTCTGAAGGTAGTTTGTATTTCTGTGGAATTGGTGATGATCTCCCCTTTATCATTTTTTATTGCATCTATTCGATTCTTCTCTCTTCTTTTTTATTAGTCTAGCTAGTGGTCTATTTTGTTGATCTTTTCAAAAAAACCGCTCCTGGATTTATTGATATTTTGAAGGGTTTTTTGCGTCTCTCTCTCCTTCAGTTCTGCTCTGATCTTAGTTATTTCTTGTCTTCTGCTAGGTTTTGAGTTTTTTTGATCTTGCTCCTCTGGCTCTTTCAATTTTGATGATAGGGTATCGATTTTAGATCTTTCCTTGCTTCTCATGTGGGCATTTATTGTTATAAATTTCCCTCTAGACACTCCTTTAAATGTGTCCCAGAGATTGTGGTATGTTGTGTCTTTGTTCTCATTGGTTTCAAAGAACATTTTTATTTCTGCCTGCATTTCATTGTTTATTCCTTTTCAGGTGCAAGTTGTTTAGTTTCCATGTAGTTGTGCGGTTTTGAGTGAGTTTCTTAATCCTGAGTTCTAATTTGATTGCACTGTGGTCTGAGAGACTGTTATGATTTCCGTTCTTTTGCATTTGCTGAGAGTGATTTACTTCCAATTATGTGGCCAATTTTAGAATAAGTGCGATGAGGTGCTGAGAAGAATGTTCTTGGCCACTTTTATGTCTTCTTTTGGAAAGTGTCTATTCATGTCTTTTGCCTATCTTTTAAAGGGAATGTTTTTTGCTGGTTGAATTTGTTTAAGTTACTTACAATTCTGGATATTGTTGTATAGAAATACAAAGTTTGTGTTTGTGTGTATTGTGTATTGTGTGTGTGTGTGTGTGTGTTGGATATTGTTGTATAGAAATGCTACTGATTTTTGTAAATTGATTTTGTATCCTGAAACTTTACAGAGGTCATTTATCAGTTTTAGGAGCCTTTTGGTAGAGTCTTTAGGGTTTTCTAGCTATATAATCATATCATCAGTGAAGAAAGATAATTTGACTTCTTTTACTTTACTATTTTTTTTTTTTTTGAGATTGAGTTTTGCTCTTGTTACCCAGGCTGGAGTGCAATGGCGCGATCTCAGCTCACCGCAACCTCCGTCTCCTGGGTTCAGGCAATTCTCTTGCCTCAGCCTCCTGAGTAGCTGGGATTACAGGCACGCGCCACCATGCCCAGCTAATTTTTTTGTATTTTTAGTAGAGACAGGGTTTCACCATGTTGACCAGGATGGTCTCGATCTCTTGACCTCGTGATCCACCCGCCTCGGCCTCCCAAAGTGCTCTTTTACTTTACTTTTTAAAATTTCCCTAGGTTATTGGGGAAGAGGTAATGTTTGTTACATGAGTAAGTTCTTTAGTGGTGATTTGTGAGATTTTAGTGCACCCATCACCTGAGCAGTATACACTGCACCCTATTTGTAGTCTTTTATCACTCATCCCCTTTCCACCCTTTCCCTTTGAGTCCCCAAAGTTTATTGTGTCATTCTTATGCCTTTGCTTCCTCATAGCTTAGCTCCCACTTATGAGTGAGAACATACAATGTTTGGTTTTCCATTTCTGAGTTACTTCACTTAGAATAATAGTCTCCAATCTCACCCAGGTCACTGTGAATGCCATTAATTAATTCCTTTTTATGACTGGGTAATATTCCATTGTATCTATACACCACAGTGTCTTTATCTAGTCATTGATCGATGGGCATTTGGGTTGGTTCCATGTTTTTGCAATTGTGAATTGTACTGCTATAAACATGCATATGCAAGTATCTTTTTCATATAATGACTTCTTTTCCTCTGGGTAGATATCCAGTAGTGGGGTTACTGGATCAAATGGTAGTTCTACTTTTAGTGCTTTAAGGAATCTCCACACTGTTTTCCATAGTGGTTGTACTAGTTTACATTCCCACTGCTGTTCACCACATCCATACCAACATCTACTATTTTTTGATTTTTTGATTATAATCTGCCTTTTTAGCAGGAGTAAGATGACAAATCGCATCATGGTTTTGATTTGCAAATCCCTGATCATTAGTGATGTTGAGCACTTTTTCATATGTTTTGGCCACTTGTATATTTTCTTTTGAGAATTGTCTATTCATGTCCTTAGCTCACTTGTTGATGGGATTGGTTTTTTCTTGTTCATTTGTTTGAATTCATTGTAGATTCTGGATATTAGTCCTTTGTCAGATGTATAGATGGTGAAGATTTATTTCCATTCTGTGGTTTGTCTGTTTACTCTGCTTCTGTTCCTTTTAAGTCCCAGCTATTTATCTTTGTTTTTATTGCATTTGCTTTTGGATTCTTGGTAATGAAATCTTTGCCTAAGCCAATGTCTAGAAGAGTTTTTCCAATGTTATCTTTTAGAATTTTTATAGTTTCAGGTTTTAGATATAAGTTCTTAATCCATCTTGAATTGATTTTTGTATAAGGTGAGAGAGGAGGATCCAGTTTCTTTCTCCTACATGTGGCTTGCCAATTGTCCCAGCACCATTTGTTGAAAAGGGCGTCCTTTCCCCACTTTATGTTTTTGTTTGCTTTGAAGATCAGTTGCCTGTAAGTATTCGGGTTTATTTCTGGGTTCTCTATTCTGTTCCATTGGTCTATGTGCCTATTTTTATACCAGTACCATGCTATTTTGGTGACTATGGCTTATAGTATAGTTTGAAATCAGGTAATGTGATGCCTCCAGATTTGTTCTTTTTGCATAGCCTTGCTTTGGCTATGAGGATTCTCTTTTGGTTCCATATGGTTTTTAGAATTGTTTTTTCTAATTCTGTGAGGAATGATGGTGGTATTTTGATGAGAATTGCACTGAATTTGTAGATTGCTTTTGGCAGACATTCAAAGAAGAATGGGTAACAATCCTATTGACACTATTCTACAAGATACAGAAGGAGGGATCCCTCACTAAATAATTCTATGAAGCCTGTTTTTGGTATTAGGGTGATACTGGTTTCATAGAATTATTTAGGGAAGGATCCCTCTTTCTCTATCTTGTAGAATAGTGTCAATAGAATTGGTACCAATTCTTCTTTGAATGTCTGGTAGAAATCTGCTGTGAATCCATCTGGTCCTGGACTTTTTTTGTTTTTGTTGGTAATTTTTAAATTACCATTTCAATCTGCTTGTTATTGGTCTGTTCAGGGTATCTAATTCTTTCTGATTTAAGCTAGGAGTGTTGTATCTTTCCAAGAATTTATCCATCTCTTCTAGGTTTTCTATTTTATGTGTGTAAAGATGTTCATAGTAGCCTTGAGTGAATGATCTTTTTTTTTTTTTTTTTTTGGTCAGGTGTAATATCTCCCATTTCATGTCTTACTGAGCTTATTTGGATTTTCTCTCCTTTTCTTGGTTAATCTTGCTAATGGTCTATCAGTTTTAGTTATCTTTTCAAAGAACCAGCATTTTGTTTGATTTATCTTTTTTTTCCAGGCTTTATTCACTGTATTTTTCTTGTATAAAAACCCTATGTTGTAGCCACAGCTGGAGCCTAGGTCCTCTGCATGGAGACTCTGGTGTGGGTCTTGACGAGGTGGTCAGTGAATTCCTTTTAGGGAGACTTGGTGAATACAGTCTCCTTCTAGAGGTTGTGAGTCAAGTAGCTATAGGTCTTAGAGAAGGCATCAAAGGTGGTCTGGCTGAAGTTGCCCAGGGTGGCAGTGTAGCCCTTGGCTGAGCTGTGGCAGTCATTGATACCAGCCATCATCATGAGTTTCTTGAGTACAGGGGCTGAGACAATGCCAGTGCCGCTGGGCACAGGGATGAGGTCACCAGCACAGAGCTGCACTGACCTGTCATCTTGCAAGGGATGGTATGGGGCTTTCTAATCTTGTTCCCCCAGTAGCCTCTGCGCATGGGTACAATGGAGAGCTTGACCAGGATCATGGCTCCGCAGATAGCAGTGACCACCTCCTTGGAGCACTTAACACCCAGACCAACGTGGTCATTGTAGTCCCTGATGGCAACAAATGCCTTGAATCTGGTGTGCTGGCCTGCGTGGGTCTGCTTCTGCACCAGCATGGTATTCAAAACCTCATCCTTAAGAGAGGTCCCCAGGAAAAAGCCAATGATCTCAGACTCCTTGATGGGCAGGGAGAAGAGATAGATCTCTTCCAGGGACTTCATCTTCATGTCCTTGACCAGGCAGCCTAGCTTGGTGAAGGGCATCCACTCCTTGTCCTCACTTTGCCTTGCATGGCTGCAACCCTAGCCCTGGATGCTACTGCCAGAGCCTCCCCGGAAGCCACTGCTGTTCCCTATCTCAGGGCCCCGTGGGACCTCTACCCCCACCTCCCCCTGAGCTGCACCAGCATCATCCACCATTTGGTGTTACCTTGGAGAAGCTGATTTATCTTTGTATTTCTTTTCGTTTGTTTCAATTTCATTTAGTTCTGCTCTGATCTTGGTTATTTCCTTTCTTCTACTGGGTTTGGGTTTGGTTTGTTCTTGTTTTTCTAGTTCCTAGAGGTATGACCTTAAATTATCTGTGTGTGCTCTTTCAGCCTTTTTGATGTAGGCATATAGGGCTATGAACTTTCCTCTTAGCACTGCCCTTGCTGTGTCCCAGAGGTTTCAATAGGTTGTGTCACTATTGTCATTCAGATCAAAGAATTTTTTAATTTTCATTTTGATTTCACTTTTGACCTAATGATCATTCAGAAACAGATTATTTAATTTCCATTATTTGTTTGATTTTGAAGGTTCCTTTTGGAGTTGATTTCCAGTTTTATTCCACTGTGGTCTGAGAGAGTGCTTGGTATAATTTCAATTTTCTTAAATTTATTGAGGCTTGTTTTGTGGCCTATCATATGGTCTATCCAGGAGAAAGTTCCATGTGCTGTTGAAGAGAATGTGTATTCTGTGGTTGTTGGGTAGAATGTTCTGTAAATATCTGTTAAGTCCATTTGTCCCAGGGTATAGTTTTAAATCCATTGTCTCTTTGTTGACTCTCTGGCTTGATGACCTGTCTAGTGCTGTCAGTGGAGTATTAAGGTCTCTCACTATTATTGTGTTGCTGTCTATCTTGTTTCTTAGGTCTATTAGTAATTTTTTAATAAATTTGGAGTTCCAGTGTTAGGTGCATATATATTTAGGATTGTGATATTTTCCTGTTTGACAAGGTCTTTTATCATTATATAATGTCCTTCTTTGTCTTTTTTAACTGCTATTGCTTTAAAGTTTGTCATGTCTGATATAAGAACAGCTACTCCTACTTGCTTTTGTTGTCCCTTTGCCTGGAATGTCTTTTTCTACCCCTTTACCTTAAGTTTGTGTGAGTCCTTATGTGTTAGGTGAGTCTCTTGAAGGCAGCAGATAGCTGTTTGGTGAATTCTTATCCATTTTGCAGTTCTGTGTCTTTTAAGTGGAGCATTTAGGCCATTTACATTCAATGGTGAGGTACCATTCCATTCTTACTGCCTGTATACCTTGTTTTTTTGTTTTTGTTTTTTAAATTGTATTTTTCTTTTATAGATCCTATGAGATTTATGCTTTAAAGAAGTTCTGTCTTGATGCATTTCCAGGATTTGTTTCAAGATTTAGAGCTCTTTTTAGCAGTTCTTGTAGTGGTGGCTTGGTAGTGGTGAATTCTCTCAGCATTTGTTTGTCTGAAAAAAATCTGTATCTTTCCTTCACTTATGAAGCTTAGTTTCACTGGATACAAAATTCTTGGCTGTTAATTGTTTTGTTTGAGGAGGCTGAAGATAGGGCCTCAGTCCCTTCTAGCTTTTAGGGTTTCTGCTGAGAAATCTGCTGTTAATCTGATAGGTTATTCTTATGGGTTACCTGGTGCTTTTGTCTCACAGCTCTTAAGATTCTTTCCTTCATCTTAACTTCAGATAATCTGATGATAATGTGCCTAGGAGATGATCTTTTTGTGATGAATTTCCCAGGTGTTCTTTATACTTCTTGTATTTGGATGTCTAGGTCTCTAGCAAGGCCAGGAGAGTTTTCCTAATTATTCTCCCAAATATGTTTTCCAAACTTTTAGATTTCTCTTCTTCCTCATGAACACTGATTATTCTTAAGTTTGGTCATTTAACACAATTCCAGGCTTCATTCATATTTTTAAATTTCTTTTTCTTTGTCTTTTTTGGATTAGGTTACTTTGAAGACCTTGTCTTTGAGCTCTGAATTCCTTTCTTTCACTTGTTCAATTCTATTGCTGAGACTTTCCAGAGCATTTTGCATTTCTATAAGTGTGTCCATTGTTTTCTGAAGTTTTGATTGTTTTTTATTTATGCTGTCTAGTTCCCTGAATATTTCTGCCTTCACATGTATCAGTTTTTGGATTTCCTTATATTGAGCTTTGCCTTTCTCTGGTACTTCCCTAATTATAATAACCTCCTGAATATAATATTATACTTCCTGATTATAATAACCTTCCCTTAATAACTAACTTCCTGAATTCTTTTTAGGTAAATCATGGATTTCTTCTTGGTTTGGGTCCATTGCTAGTGAGCTAGTGTGATTTTTTTGGAGCTGTTAAAAAACCTTGTTTTGTCATATTACCAGAGTTGGTTTTCTAGTTCCTTCTTATTTGGGTAGGCTCTGTCAGAGGGAAGGTCTAGGACTGAAGGCTAATATTCAGATTCTTTTGTCCCATGGGGTGTTCTTCTCATGTAGCACTCTCCTCCTTTTCCTAAGGATATGGCTTCCTGAGAGCTGAGATGTAGTGATTGTTATCTCTCTTCTGAATCTAGACACCCAGCAAGTCTACCAGGCTCTCGGCTGGTACTGGGGCTTGTCTGCACAAAGTCCCATGATGTGAACTGTCTGTGGATCTCTCAGCCATAGATACCAGCACAGTATTTGGGGTGTCTCCTTAGTCCTGCAGGAGCAATCCACTTCCTTCAGGGGAGGGGGTACATGGGTCCTCTCAGGCTTCCTGATTTATTCCTGCAGTCGTTCTGGAGCAAAAATTCACAATGTGAGTTCCACATGCTGCTCTGTCCATCTGAGTTGGAGCTGCAATCTATTCCTGCCTCCAATCTGCGGATGACTTATTTTTCTATTTAGATGTCTTTTCTTTGTTTCTCTTGTCTGATTGCCCTGGCTAGGACTTCCAGTACTGTGTTGAATCTTAGAACATTTTAATTCTAATCACATCACTCCTGGCTTACCTGCTCTGTCTTATATGTTATTATGTTATTGTTGTTATGTAATATAATTTTATCATTTTTGTTTAGCTCTATAAACTTTATCATTTTTATTTTATAAGAATCAGTGTTTTGTTT
The DNA here is from genome assembly GCF_030222135.1 of Aotus nancymaae. Classification (NCBI taxonomy): domain Eukaryota; kingdom Metazoa; phylum Chordata; class Mammalia; order Primates; family Aotidae; genus Aotus; species Aotus nancymaae. The sequence continues at coordinate 69,907,300 of NW_026988425.1, read as the reverse complement.
TCATTCTATCACATATCTACAATTTTCTTTTCTTCTTCTTCTTTATTTTTTTTTAGGATTTTTTATCCCTCTTTTTATTTCTAACTTTTAAGTTCAGTGATACATGTGCCAGATGTGCAGGTTTGTTACGTAAGTAAACATGTGCCATGGTGGTTTGCTGCACAGATCATCCCATCATCACCTAGGTATTAAGCCCAGTATCCATTAGTTATTTTTCCTGATGCTGTCCCTCCTCCCGCCCTCTACTCTCCAATAGGCCCCATGTGTGTTGTTCTTCTCCCTCATGTGTCCATGTTTTCTCATCATTCAGCTCCCACTTTATAAATGAAAACACATGATATTTGGTTTCCTGTTCCTGTGCTGGTTTGCTGAGGATAATGACTTCCAGCTCCATCCATTTCCCTGCAAAGGACATAATCTTGTTCCTTTTTATGGCTGCATAGTATTCCATGGTATATGTGTACCACATTTTCTTTATCCAGTCTATCATTGATGGGGATTTAGATTGATTCCATATCTTTGCTATTGTGGATAGTGCTGCAGTGAACATACATGTGCATGTATCTTTATAACAGAATGATTTATATTCCTTTGGGTATATATCCAACAATGGGATTGCTGGGTCGAATGGTATTTCTGCCTCTAGGTCTTTGAGGAATTGCCACACTGTCTTCCACAATGGTTGAGCTAATTTATACTTCTACCAACAGTGTAAAAGTGTTCCATTTTCTGCCAGTTGTGGTTGCTAGCACTTGTAATCCCAGCACTTTGGGAGGCCAAGGTGGGTGGATCACCTGAGGTCAGGAGTTCGAGGTCAGCTTGGCCAACGTGGTGAAAGCTTGTGTCAACTAAAAATACAAAAATTAGCCTGGAATGGTGGTGGATGCCTGTAATCCCAGCTATGCAGGAGGCTGAGGCACGAGAACCACTTGAACCTGGAAGGCAGACGTTGCAGTGAGCCAAGATCATGCCTCTGCACTCTAGCCTAGGTGACAGAGTAAGACTCCATTGAAAAAAAACTTCCTTTTTTTCCACCCACTTGTCAGCATCTGTTGCTTTTTGACTTTTTAATAATAGCCATTCTGACTGACATGAGATGGCTCTCATTATGGTTCTGATTTTCATTTCCCTAATAATCCATGATGTTGAGTTTTTTTCCATATGTTTGTTGACTGAATGTATGTCTTCTTTTGAGAAGTGTCTGTTCATGTCTTTTGCCCACTTTATAATGGGGTTGTTTGTTTTTTTCTTGTAAATTTGGTTAAGTTCCTTGTAGATTCTGCATATTAGATCTTTGTCAGATGGATAGATTGCAAAAATTTTCTCCCATTTTGTAGGTTGTCTGTTCACTCTGATAACATATCTACAATTTTCTTTGCATGTCAGACTTTCCAACTGAGATTACTTTCCTTCTGCCTGAAGTGCATACATAGAATTTTCCTTAATGAGAATTTGTTGGTAGTAAACTTTCTAATTTTCCTTCCCTCCCCCAAATTATATTGATTTTCCCCTTGGTCTCTAAAGATATTTTTCTTGGATACAGAATTCTAGACTAATAATTATTTTCTGTGAATAATATATGTTCTTTGTCTTCTGGTTTTAGTTGTTGAAAATTTAGCTATCAGTTGTTTTTCCTTTAAAGGTAATATGACTTTTCTCTCTAGTTGCATTTAAGATCATTTTGTCTTTTGTGTTTTGCCATTACTATGATATGTGTAGGTATGGATTTATTTTCCCACTTGGGAACTTGTTGGCCTTTATAAGTTTGTGGATTGCTGTCTATCATAAATGTTGAAAAGTTCTCAGCCATTATTTCTTCAGTGATTGCCTCATCCTCTTTTCTCTCTTCTATCCTTCTGTCGTCTGATTACATGTGTTTTAGACCTTCTTCCTCAATGCTTTATGTCACTTAACTTTCTTTTATACTTTCTATCTCTTTTTCTCTTTCTGCTTTACTCTGGATAATTGAGCTCTACCTTCCAGGTCACCAATTCTCTCTTTAGCTACCTTTAATCTGCTATAGAACTTATTCATTAAGTTTTAAATTTCAATTATTATATATTTAGTTCTTTTTCAGATTTTTACTTATAGTTTATTTATTCCTGTTTTTTACTCATGTTTTAATTCTCTTGGTTCACTGAAGATATTAACATATTTATTTTATATTCTATGATTGGTACTCTAATATGTAAAGTTTTCATATATTTGATTTTGTTCTTTTTTGTTTCTGCTGGTTCTTACTCATGGTACCTTGTTTTCCTGTGTATTTTGTGAATTTTCATGACTGTGAATTGATATTTCTTAGAACAGTGGGAATTCTTTAAGGCATGACTTGAAGGTTAGTTACTCCAGAGATTTTTATTTGATTCTCTTAACTTGAGGTTTCTTATACCACCTAGGTACTATGAAGTTAGGATGCAGACAGAGAGAAAGCTATTGTGGTTATTAATACTTAGGATTTTTTCCCACTTTCTGTTCAACACTAAGGTCAGACAATTTTCCCTAAAGTTCTTTTTAGAGGTTTGGAGGAAGAAGATTGTGATTACTTTTAGTATACTATTATTTAGAAGGTGTAGCATTTTGTGGTCCCATTTTTATTGGAATAATCACTTACGCTTTCTCCTCCGTTCCAATCCCTGGGAGGCTGTGGAAATATAAACTCAAGGTCATTAAGTTAGGGATATAACCTCAAGAGAAAAGCAGGTTTCTGTGTGGTATTTACCTTTCTGAGTTTCCACAGTCACTTAGTTTTTGACTTCTGAATGCTTCTTAGTGTCTTGCTTGGCTCTCGATGCCTTTAAAAAGGAAGTTTCAGCCCTTTTCACAAGATGGTGCCACAAGTAAAGAAGGAAGCTCCTGTCCCTCCTAAAGCCGAAGCCAAAGTGAAGGCTTTGAAGGCCAAGAAGGCAGTGTTGAAAAGTGTCCACAGCCACAAAAAAAGGAAGATCCACACATCACACATCACCCACCTTCTGGCAGCCCAAGACACTGCAACTCCAGAGGCAGCTTAAATATCCTCCGAAGAGCACCCCCAGGAGAAACCAGCTTGACCGCTGTGCTATCATCAAGTTTCTGCTGACCACTGAGTCTGTCGTGAAGAAGATAGAAGACAACAACACACTGTGTTCATTGTGGATGTTAAAGCCAACAAGCACACCAGGCTGTGAAGAAGCTCTATGACATTGATGTGGCCAAGGTCAACGCCCTGATTCTGCCTGATGGAGAGAAGAGGCATGTTCAACTGGCCCCTAATTACGATGATTTGGATGTTGCCAACAAAATTGGGATCATCTAAACAGGGTCCAGCTGACTAATTCTAAATACAGGTATATCTTTACACCATAAAAAAAAGAAGTTTTAGTACTTTATCTAGCATTTTAATATTTTCAGTAGGATGTTAGGAAGACATCTAGTCCACCATACTTCTAGAAATGGAAATTCATTTTTCTTTTGAAGGTAATTAAAGTAAAGGTTATAGTCATCCTCATTAGTAATCACAGTGACTTGAAATCATTTCTTGTACCTAAGATAGATACTTCAGCACAAAATGAACAAAGGTCATATAATTAAAGAAAATTATCTTTCTCATATAGATAATTAGAGGGGAGGAAAGTAAAATGTTAAGCCAAATGGGAACATTAATACTATTATTGCTGCTTCTCCATTTTTGCACAATTTTTGATCACAAAGTATGAAATATTCTTTGCAAGAATCCTATGAGTTGCTATTTCATTGTAAAATCAGAGTACCCTAAGAGTAGAAGCTGGTACTGACTGAGAGTAGTAATAGTTGCATTATATTCCATTGAATTGATAAATATTTTTCTTCCCCTTTTAGTTATTATAGTCCCATTTTTTTGTTATAAAGACTACTGTTATGAATTTTGTTGATATGAATTTTTGCCACTTTGTTTTCTTCTTAAAACGACATTCTTAAAAATAGTATTTCTGGATAATAGAGTGTGGACAGCTTTAATTATTAAAAGTCTCATTTATGAGTGTTGGCTTGAGATTATGCATCCCTCAAGTTTAGTGTAATAACTGTTAGTGAATCATGAAAATCTTTGTAAAGATTATGGTGGTAGCAGTAGCCTCAGATTTTGTACTGTAGGGGTTTTAGAAAAATTTCTTGTTCCAGAGCTTTGGCTACCATTTCCTCTGTTAATTTGAAACAAGACATTCTCCTTTTAGTCATCAAAATATTACCTTAATTAGTTGAAGCCTGTATACCCTAAATGTGAAATAGGTTTTATACAACTTTGTTGGAATATAGCAGTTTGGATTTTTCCTTCCTTCCTTCCTTCCTTCCTTCCTCCCTCCCTCCCTCCCTCTTTCTTTTTTCTTTTCTTTTTTCTTTTCTTTTCTTTAACAGGGTCTTGCTCTGTCACGCAGGCTGGAGTGCAGTGGTGTGATCATGGCCCACAGCAGCCTCAACCTCTCTGGGCTCAGGTGATCCTCCCATCTCATCCTCCCTAGGAGCTGGGACTGTAGGCACATGCCATCATGCCTGGCTAATTTTTGTATTTTTTGTAGTGACAGGATTTCACTATGTTGCCCAGGCTGGTCTCAAACTCCTGGGATCATGTGATCCTCCTAACAGTTTGAATTGACACAAAACTATGTTTGAAATGTAAGAATGTCATTAGCTCTTAGCAGTATGTTTTAAAAAAATCATTAGGTTACTTGGGCCTAGGCAGAATGGCTTATAAATGTCTAGCCAGTCTTGAAAAGTTTCAAGAGTTTAGATTTTTAAATTGACATTTCTGTGACCATATATCCCCAAGGCAGCTTGAGACAAGACCAGCTGGGGTTCATGCTTCTGCTGCTATTCACATACTGTGATGTGTTTGCAGAATTATCAAAGCCGGACTCATCCCATGGGGTCTGGCCAGCTGCTAGAGTAACATCTGACACCCTCCCGCTTTACAGTGTAGAGGGAATTCTATCAGGAGTGATGAGATGCTATAACTCTTCATTTCCCTCTGAGCTGGTTATCTTCCCTTTTTCTTCCTTACTGGGTTGAGGAAAGTTAGGAAATATTCTTAAAGATTATGTTTTACTTTGTATTTTATTTTGTGACCCTGTTCTCTATGTAAAAGCCCAGCCTGTAGCAGGTAAAGAACCTACTCTTGTTTCCATTACTGAGAGGAAAAAATCTTAATCAGACTGTCATAAATCTGGTGGGAGGGGGATTAGGTACCATTTTAGAATCCTGACCACTGAGCTGTCAGGAAGAGTCATTGGATATAACCAAGTTTATGTGGTTATCCTTCTATCCTAAATATTACCATTGTTACTATTTTTGCCATTATTGTTATTATTATGGTGTTTCCTTTTATCTCTTAGTATGAAGTACTGTGCTAAGCCTTTTAAAGCAACCATTTGAAGTTGGTACTATTTGTTGTCCTGATTTTACAGGAAACAGAGGCTTAGAGAGATTAAATAACTCGTCCTCGGCCACATGCAGCAGTCAGGGTTCAAACCCAGACTTGCTATTAACCAGTTTTGTGTACTGCATTGTCTATCTAATAAAAAATGGTCCACCCTCTGAAACCTTGCTATTCAAAGTACAGCCCCAAGACCAGCAGGACTGGAATCACCAAAAAGCTTATTAGAAAGGCAGAATCAGCCCCATTCCACCCCAGACCTACTCTGTCAGAATCTACATTTTAACAAGATCACCAGGTGACTCTCACACATTAAAGTCTGAGAAGCATGGCCCAACACAGAAGATAAAAAAGGCAGATTATCTTGACTAGGGAAGACATTCCACAGTACATAGAATATGTATTCAATGTTTGTATCTTCCCAAAATTCTTATGTTAAAACCCTCATCCCCATTGTGATAGCATTTGGAGGTAGGGTCTTTGGGAGGCAATGAAGTCATGAGGGTGGAGCCCCTTATGATGAGATGAATGCCTTTATAAAAAGAGATACCAGAAAGATGATCTCTCTCTCTCTCTCCTCCCTGTGAAGATACAGCAAGATGGCCCCCTGCAAACCAGGAAGAGAGCCCCTATCAGGCTGATACCTTAATCTTAGTCTTCTCAGTCTCCAGAATTGTGAGAAATGAATGCTTTTTGTTAAAGCCAGCTAATCTATGGTATTTGTTATAGCAGCCCAAATTTACTAAGATAGAAGGTGTGAAATAATATAGACAAAGACTTCTGAGAAAAAGTAAACAAGAACCTCTCTAGTTTACCAGTCATTGCTTGAGTGGCCAATATAATTATCCTGATCTCATTACAGGGCACATAGTGGATATTCAGAACAACTTTAAAATTTGTTACAAGACCAGCTTCTTAGGGTGGAATGCAAGCCTTTCCATTTGACTTCAATGTACATTTTTAAAGAATGAAATCCTGTCTTTTTGGAATCTTACGCAGTCATAAAAAAGAACAGGATCATGGTTTTTGCAGCAACGTGGATATGACTGGAGGCCATCATTCTAAGTGAATTAATGCAGGAACAGAAAACCAAATACCACATGTTCTCACTTATAAGTAGGAGCCAAGCATTGGATACACATGGACATAAAGATGGGAACAATAGACACTAAGGAATACTAGAGTGGGGAGGGAAGATGGGGGCAAGGGATGGAATGAAATGCGTAAAACCTATTTATGCATTATGCTCACTGCCTGAGTGACAGGATCATTTGTACCCCAAACCTCAGTGTCACACTACCCAGGTAACAAACCTGCACATGTACCTCCTGAATCTAAAGTAAAAGTGGAAGTTATTTAGGAAAGAGAAGAAGTCATTTATTTTGCAGCAACATGGGTAGAATTTGAGGTCATTATCTTAAACAGGTCAGACACAAAAGATGGACTTGAAATGTCCTCAGTCATAAGTGGGAGCTAAATAATATGTATATATGTATAGATGGACATAGAGAGTGGAGTCCTGGACAGAGAAAGTGAAGAGATTCAGGAGGGTGAAGGAGTGTGAAGGGGTGAATGATGAAAACTATTTAATGGGTACAATGTATGTTATTTGGGTGATGGATACCCTAAAAGCCCTGATTTGACCTCTGCACATTCTATGCAGGTAACAAAATTGCACTTGTACTTCATACATTTATACACAACCCTCCAAAATACCCATACATTTTTAGTCCTAGTCCCATATATATTTCCATCTATTCTATACTCCAGTCACATTTAAATAATCTCTCATTTACTTGTTCATCCATATAATACCTACTTGTTGAGCACTTACACTTGCCAGGCATGCTGGAAGCAGCACGTATTAATTATATTTTCTTATTTTTCTATATTCTCGATGCTCTTGCCGAGGTCTTGATGCTGGAGAGACTGACCCTTCTAGGGCTAGCTAATTCCTAGAGAGGTCAAACGACTCTGCTGTGAGCATACCTTTAATGTACAAATAAACCAATCCAGGGCCCACTCCCCCAAACATCTCCTTTATCAAACTCTCATGCACCAAGCCAACACTTCTGCTGCCCTAAATGACCCCAGGGCCAGGTACTGAACAACTAGGGGCCACTCCAGCAGCACATAGTCCATCAAAACTATTCAAACTGTCTAATCATTAGCTTGCTCATTATACCTACCCTGCCGCACCCACTCCTTCCTGTGAAAACCCCAGTAAAGGCTCTGGGCCATGTTTCCCCTCTTCCTTTTCATCCTCCTGACCAACCTTGGTGCTTCCCCATGTGGACCTGCATGGCATGCCAGGCCTCCTGTTTCCAGGGATTGGTGAGTAAAAACTTCTTCCTCACATCAGTCATTTCTGGGCCTATATGTCTTATCATACCTGACTAAAACAAATCCAGGTCAGATTTTCAGAATGCAATGGTTGACAGTGGTTGCTCTCATGGAACTAAATTCTAAAGCGGGAAGACAGAGGGGAAAGGGGATGTAGGCAAGATTGGTAGGTATTCACTTGGAATGCAGCAAAATGTCTGTACTGATTATGACAGCCAACATTTGTTTGGATTGGTCAGTGCTCACACCATAATACCACATAACAAATTTTCAACTAGCATCTCTGGATGTAGGTAAACCTTAATCCCATTTTTCTTATCAGTCAAATTTCCATAGAGAATAAAAGATGAGACAGGAATTAAAACCTGTCTTAGAACTCAATGTCCAGTGCCTTTTCTCTTTTAAAATACAATCTGAACTCTAGTCATCCATTACTTAATGACAGAAGCACGTTCTGAGAAGTGACAGGTGGTTTCATCATGGTGCGAACATCATAGAGAGTACTTGCATAAACTTAGATAGTTTAGTCTACTATACATTTAGGCTACATGGTATAGCCTATTGCTGCTAGGCTACACACCTGTACAGCAAGTGACTGTACTGTATACTATAGGGAATTACAACATGATGGTAAGTATTTGTGTACCTAAACATAGAAAAGGTACAGTTAAAAAAGGTATTATAATCTTACAGGAGCACCATCATATGTGTGGTTTGTCATTGACTAAAATGTTATATGGCGCATGACTGTGCCTAACTCTTAAGCCCCTTTGACATTGTGATGCTTTTTCTTTTCTCATCTTTGACTTCAGAAATCTTATTTCTAGCTTAACTGCTGTATTTTCACTGGAGTTTTCTCTGCTCTTCCCAGATAATTTTTATTATTTTTTGAACACTTTGCTTATGCATCTGTTAGAGTCCTTGTTTTCATTTATAGGTAGTTTTTTTTTTGTTTTTTTTTTTCAGATGGAGTTTCGCTTTTGTTGCCCAGGCTGGAGTGCAATGGTGCGATCTCGGCCCATCGCAACCTCTGCCTCCCGGGTTCAAGCGATTCTCCTGCCTCAGTTTCCCAAGTAGCTGGGATAACAGGGATGCGCCACCACATCCAGCTAATTTTTTGTAACTTTAGTAGAGATGGGGTTTCTCCATGTTGGCCAGGCTGGTCTCGAACTCCTAACCTCAGGTGATCTGCCCACCTCGGCCTCCCAAAGTGCTGAGATTACAGGAGTGAGCCACTGTGCCCAGCCTGTAGGTAGTTTTTATCTGTTTCTCTTATTGCACTCTAAGCTCCTTGAGATCAAGAAGGATATTTATTTTAAAGGGATATAGGTCTTCAGCAACTAGCACAGCACAGCTAGGTGCTAGATCCCCAGCACCTAGCACAGAACTGCACACAGTAGGATCTCAGTAAACATTGAAATTAAATGACTAATTAATCATCAGGAGACTTGCAGGGAACTTGCTTTTTGGAATCTAAATTCTGAATAGAATTCTCTTCATAGATGAGCATAAACTTGGATGTACACATAATAAATGAGGATGTTTGCATTGAGCCAACAACACAGGGTAGCATTCTTTAGTGGCATTCCCAAGGAATGGGAAACTGATTAGACCAATCACCTTCAATTTTCTTTGGCTCAGTCTTTGATCACCCAAATTCATTGTGCTAGTAAAATCCTTGGGCAAAAATTTTGACTGCAGGATTATCCATCCTTATAAGGAAAGATGAAAGAAAAACAATATGCACTGTAAATTTTTCAGTAGAGCTAAGATTGTCTTACACGAGCTAGGTAGGCAAATCTTAGCAAGTAGGCTTCATTTGTTCTCATTTTCATAATTTAAACTTCTGCTGTTGAGTCTATAACATAATATTCTAATCTAATCCATGGGCAGAGGCAATTTGGTGTTGTCGTCTGGCAGCCATTTATTAATACTGGTGACTGGGAAAGACTAGACAAATGAATAAAGATGATTCCTGTGAGTCCAGGATAAATGGTTGAAGTCAACGGCTCCCTTTCCTGTCATTATGGAGTTGAAGACCCTAGAATTTTTACTCAGGTAACCACTGTGAGAACTACTTAATTGGTGGGACATGGTAGAAAATAAAGTCATTAGTATTAGCCCTGTGTGCTAGTCATCCCTGCCTCTTAGCTGTGCCTACATAGAGATATTGGCATGCACAATACGGTCATAACTGACATCAAATTGAACAACACAGAATAGCTTTCCAAGAAAGAAAGTTTGGTTGTTACCTTAGGGTCTGACATGACTTTTGACATTCTAAACCTCATTGTTTGTGAGAAACATCCATACAGCCACTCTTTGCATGGATAGAGCACTTTTCTCCCCAGAGTGAAGGGTGCCACAATCATGGAGCATTCTGTGCAGAAGGGGAAGATGGAATGAGACAATTTGGCTGCTGACAATTAAGAGCTACAGTTGTTCTACACAGCAAGCATAGAACATAAGGGGGACAATTTAGGATAGGAAATGAAGGGTGCTGGGTCCAGCTGAGACTGTAAGGGGAACTCAGCAAGATAGAAATGACCTGACTTTGTCCAGCTAAAATTAACCATGACTCTTAAAAAAAGAATAAAAAAACTCAGAAATGACGCAATTCATGAACATCTTTGGTATTTACCCAGAAGAGTTAATGTGCCAGATAATGTTTAAACACAACTATTAGGTTCACAAATGTATAATATAATCTGTAAACTGTTGAGTCTTAATTTGTACATGTTTTATAAACACAGTCAAGACATCCCTCTTTGGGGAGTAAAGATACTAAAACCAACCACACGTCATTTATTGTTTTTAGACTTCGATCCCTGAGAGCAGGACCTATGCCTTACTTCATGTTGGTATCCCCCAACTCCTAGACTATGCCTTTCTCACATTAAATGCTCAATAAATGTTTGGTTAAATTGAAATTTTGAGGCTGGGTGTGGTCTTGTGCCTGTAATCCCAGCATTTTGGGAGGCCAAGGTGGGAGGATAGCCTGAGCTCAGGAGTTCGAGACCAGCGTGGGCAACACAGTGAAACCCTGTCTCCACTAAAAATACAAAAATTAGCCAGGCATGGTGGTGCATGCGTGTAATCCCAGCTACTTGGGAGGCTGAGGCAGGAGAATCACTTGAATCCGGGAGATGGAGGTTTCAGTGAGCCGAGATTGCACCACTGCACTCCAGCCTGGGTGACAGAGACTCTGTCTCAAAAAAAAAAGAAAAATTTGAAATTTTGTAGGTGCTTTATTCAAAATTGTTTTTCATAGTCTCTGTTTAGTTACTCTTGTTTTTCTCCGTCTCTCTTTTTTTATCCATTCCACACCGCTCCCCCTAACTTATAATGGTGTAGTTGCAAATTTGTTATAGAATACTATCTGTAATTTTATGGCTTGAATATAATTTTTACATCAGACTATTTAAATTTAAAGATTCTGATCCATAAAGAATATTCTAGTAGTTTACGGGATGATTTTTAATAAGCAAAGAATGCTATATTTATTTTTAAAAGCAAACAATAAGTTTTCAAAGTGTCTATTTAAACTTGTATTCTTGGGGTAGAATCTTTAGATTCAGCTGGAGTGGTGAAAATTTTTATCAGAAATGTTACATTGTATTTTATAGGTTAATATTCATATAATCGCTGTAACAGTAGTATGCCTTTCAAAACCACACACATAGATGATATTTGTAGAAGCTTATTTCTTTGATGTACTGTGACAACTCCACAAAATAATTCTGTAGGACTTGCAAAGGAAGATGCAGTGCTGGAGAGATCAGCTCTTCAATATTTGGAAAAGCACAGGTATAACAAAGAAGTAGCTGCTGCAAAGGGAGCCCCAAAAAATGAATCTGATAAGGTTTAAGGATGTGGAAGGGGCCCCTATACTGATCTGAGGGTGCTGTTGATTAGTAACAGTAACAATATTCATATGTTATTTTACTCTTTTGTTTATCTTTGTACCTTAGGACTGGAGAGTTGAATTAACTATATTCTTCTGTTCACCACACACAACCATCAGCATCCATTTCAGGCTCCTATCCCTTTAATCCCTCCATCCTGAGCCCTGTTCCCGCTTACCTCCCTCCCACAGGTATCCCCTACTCTAAAGTATTTGGGATAGGTATAGATGTAGGTAGTTATACATTGTCTGCACTTAGATAAGAATGAGTGTCTGAAAAATATGTTTGTGTATGCATTTGACATTTACATAAAGGGCACAGATATAAATGCATTACTTTTGCCCACTCAACAGTATTAAAAAACCAATCCATGTTACTCTATGCTTTTTTAGAGTTAATTGCTTCTGACTATCTTTCCTTAATATGTATCTATCAGATTTTACTTATTAGTTCCTTTTCTAACAAACACAGAAGTTGCCTCTGACTACACACTACCGAAAGTAAATAAATAAACAAATGTTGCAAAGAACAGCCTGTGTAGAGATCTGTGAGGAATTTCTCTGGGGTAGATGTTTGGAAGTGAGGTCGCCAGGTGGTAGGCAGAATGCCTACTGAATTTCATGGGAAATACTTCTCTTTCCCAAGAGAGCTTGCTGGTTTTTATACCCACCAGCAATGGATGAGGAATCCCATTTCCTGATATGTGTGTTGATATGTATGCAATATTTATTTTTTTACTTTTAAAAATTCTGAAATACAAAATACATACGAAGTAGTGCATAACATAAACATACAGCCTAATTATTAAAAAGTAAAATTTAGGCATCCCAGTAAAGAAATAGAACATTGCTAGCATCCCCCAAATGAAAAGTCCCTTTCCCAATCATAATCTCCTCCTTTCTCCTAAGAAGAACCACTATCCTAATTTTTATGGTAATCACTTCTTTGCTTTTCATTTTACCTTTACCACCCAATGATTCATATTTACTGTATAATTTTTTATAATGTTTACTGTATAATTTAGTTTTGCCTGTTTTTGAGTTATGTATGTATTCTTTTGAGTCCGACTTCTTTCATTTGCTATTATGTTTAGGAGATTCAGCCTTGTTGTGTACTGCTGTAGTGAGTTCTTCTCTGTTGTATAATGTTCCACTGTGTGATTATAAACTACCTTACTGTTTATTTATCCAAGCTACTGTTGATCAACATTTGAGTTTCCAAAAGATTTAGATATAAGAAATAGAGTTGTTATGTTTCCATCATAGTGCTTAAAAAGAAAAAGAAAGAAAGAAAAAAAAACCTTTTTCACAGCAGCTGAACCATTTTCTGTGTCCACTACCAATGTACAAGGGTTCCTATTTCTCGACATCCTCACCAGCACTTGTTATTGTCTGTCTTTTTTGGTTATAGCTGTCCTAGTGGGTGCAAAGTGATATCTTATTGTGGTTTTGATTTGTGTTTAACTAATGATGTTGAGCATCTTTTCATGTGCTTGTTGACCACTTATATATCTTTCTTGGAAAAATGTTTATTCAAGTCCTTTGCCCATTTTAAAATTGGGTTGTTTGTCACTTTGTTGTTGAGTTGTAAGAGCTCTTTCTATATTTTGGATGTGAGACCCTTATTGGATAAACAATTTGCAAATATTTTCCATTCTGTATACTGCCTTTTAACTTTCTTTTTAATGCCCTTTGATGCACAAAGTTTTAAATTTTGATGAAGCCCAATTACCTATTTGTATTGTTGTTATTTGTACTTTTAATATTATATCTAGAAATCCATTGCTAAATCTGAGGTCAGGAAGATTTAACCCTGTTTTTTCTTAAGAGTTTTACAGTTTTAGTTCTTATATTTAGGTAATTGATATATATTTTGAGTTAATTTTTATATAACAAGTGGGGTAAGGGTGCAACTTCATGTTTTTGCATGTGAGTATCCAGTTGTCTCAGCACCACTTCTTGTACCCTTAGCATTCAACTGTGCTTGTTTTATTATATTTCTTCTCTTTCATCAATCCATCTTACTTTTTTAAGTATATTTCTATTATATTATATTTCTACTCTTTCATCAATCCATCTTACATTTCAAAATAGAGTTCTTCAATCACTTTCTTCTAAATTTTTCAGCATACATATCATTAACTAGAATCCAATATTTGTTTACAGTTTATTTTTAATGAAAGATTTACATATAATTTACATATAATGAAATGCATGAACCTTAATTGTTCATTTTCTAGGTTTTGACAGCTACATATATCCCAGACCTATATCTAGATATAAAACATTATCACCATGCAAGGATATTCCTCCAAGAATTTTCCCAGTCAATCCTCACCCTCAAACTCCCAAGAGCAGAGGAAATTTTTTTCCTCTATAGATTAGTTTGCCTATTCTAGAACTTCATATAAATAGAATTGTTCAGTGTATATTTTTTTGTACAAGACTTCTTTCACCCAGTGTGATTTTTTGAGATCATTCATACTGTTGATTTTTCTTAGTGGTAGGTGGCAATTCATTTTATAAATATGTTTGTCTATTCTTCTGTTGTTGGACACCTGGGTTATTTCCAATCTGGGGCTTTTATTAATAAAGATGCAATCACCATTCTTGTCCAAGTCTTTTTCTGGATATATGTTTTCATTTCTCTTAGGTAAACAGTAGTAGAATTGTTGGGTAATAGGGTAGGGGTACAATTTTCTGTTCTCAGAAAAGATGAATAAGAGTTTCATTTGCTCTACAATCTTGCCAATATTTGAGGTTGGTGTTTTTTTTAATATTAGCCATTCTGGTGGACGTGTTGTGATCTCTAATTGTGGTTTTAATTTTGTTTTGATGACTAATGATGTTGAGCATCTTTCCTTCTCTCATTTTGTATGTGACTGTCTTTTTCTCTCATTTTGTATGTGACTGTCTTTTCATTTTCAAAACCTAGAAAATGAACCATACTTTGTATTCAGCAACTTTACTAAAATTGCTTTTTGTGTCTAATATGTTTTTGCTTTATTAATTTCTACATCTTGATAGGAGCCTTTATGACAGATAAGTAAGATGTATCAGTGACTTCTATGGTTAGTGTTTTCCAAACTAATATTATCCCATGCTGCCAACTAAAAGATTTATTTGTTTTGTTTTTCATGCTTAGGTCTACAATTCTCTTGAAATTAATTTTGGTATATTGTGTAAAGAAACAAAAAAAATTTATTTTTTCCATATGAATATACAATTTTTCCAGAACCATTTATCTTTTAAAGACCACTGTTTCTCACCATTCTATGAGCTGCTATTTTTCATAGCCAGGTATTCATTTATGTCTGGATTTGCTCTTGGCTCTCCATTTTCTCTCACTGATCTGTTTGTCTGTCTTCACACCAATATCACGTTGTTTTAATTCTGTAGCTTTATAGTCAATCTTGATATATGATAAAGCAAGTCTCGCTTTATTTTTTTCTAAGGTTCTCTTGGCTAATCTTGGCACTTAACATTTTCATAAAAATTTTAGAATTGACTTGTAAAGTTCTAAGAAAATTTGGGGTTTTGATTGTAGTTTTATTGTTTCTCTACATCAGTTTTGGGGAGAATCGATGTCTTATAATTTTGAGCCTCTGAATCCATGAACATGGTGTATCTCTCCATTTATTTAAATTTTTAAAGTTTTTTCTCAGTAATGGTTTAGCATTTCTCTGCATAGATGTTTACAAGTTTTTAGATTTATTCTGTTTGCTTTTCTTGATGTTCTTTTTAAATGGATCTTAAAATGTCTATTTGTTTATTTGTTGTTGGTATATAGAAATAAATTGATTTTAGTTTATTGACTTTGTATTCAGCAACTTTACTGAAATTGCTTTTTGTGTCGAGTATTTTTTTCTGTTATTTTGCATTTTACCTGTATACCATTATACATGTCAGCTGTAAACAGAACAGTTTTATCTCTTTCTTTCCAATTCTTATACCCTTTAATTTTTTTCTTGCCTTATTGTACTGGTACAGTACAAAGTTCAGTACACAGTTGATAGAAGAAATGACAGTGGGCATTCTTATCTCATTCTACATTTCAAGGGAAAGTTATCTATTGATAACTTTCATAAAGTAGAATGCTATAGGTTTTTAAATAAATAATCTTTATCAGATTAAGCAAGTTCACTTCTAATTGTAGCTTGCTGAAAGTTCTTTTTAAAAAAATAATGATGGGGTATCAAATTTTGTCAGGTAAGTTTTCTATATCTATTAAAATGATAATACGATTTTTCTCTTTTATTGTGTTAATATTCTGAATTTTACTGATTGGTTTTAGTACAACCTTGCATTCCTGTAGTAAACATGTCTTGGTTATGTTGTGTTATTCTTTCTACGTGGTGTTGAATTTTACTTGCTAATATTTTATGCTTGGCATTTCTAAATTATGTACATGAATGAAATTGGCTAGTAATTTTTCTTTTTCAAAATGTTCTTGTCAGGCTTTGCTATTAAGCTTATTTTAGCCTAACAAAAGAAATTGAGACATAGTCTTTATCTTCCTATTTTCTGGAAGAGTTATGTAAGGTTGACGTGATTTCTTCCTTGACTGTTTGGAGGAATTGGCCTGTGAAGCCACCATGGCCTGAAGTTTCCTTGGTGAATTTAATGTTCTTTTAATAGTAATGAGCTATTTAGATTTTCTACTTCTTGTGTCATTTTGGTAAATTCTATTTGTTTTTCTTTCATTTCACTCAATACTGTAAAATCTTTCTTAATGTGTATCTTTTTTGAACAGTTCGATTTTTTTAAAAAAATCTGGTCTGACAGTCTATGTCTTCACTAGAGTATTTAGTTCATTAATATTCATTTATCACAATTACTGGTATTTCTGCTTTGCTATGAGGCCTGGAATTTGGCTTATACTAAACTTAGGCTAATGGGATGGCCTTTCTGAGATATTTACTGTGGGCTCAAATTTTCCAGATATGTCGTAAGTATAGAGAAAATTTCCATTTTTGTTTAAAAGTATTCCATAGATGTGGAAGGACACCGTAGATGTGGCTTCAAGCTGAAATTCAAATAAATTAAATTCCATATGGGATAGCTATTGGAAGCACTGGCTAAGAAAGAAGCCTTATGAAATTTTGAATACAGTCAAACCCAATCATCATGTTAGCATTGATGGAGCAAGAAAATATCTAGACTTATTGAATTATAATTACAGCTATATGAATCACACACCACTATATATATAGCAAGTATGATTTTATCTGTGATATAAAAAAGGCCTTTTTAATGGGATTTTACTGTAATTTTAATAGACTGGAGAAAGTAATGTAGGAGTCATAGCTTGTGTGTATTGGGGTGAAAAAGCAGGAAGGATATCTGTAGAAATCACTGAAGTGTTAAAAATATATTATGGCTGGGATCAGGATTAGGGAGGTGTGCCTGAAGTTAATGACTTATATATAAGGCCCTTGTAACTAAGGTACCAGTTCAGAAAAGAAGTTTATAAAAAGCAAGAAAAATTGGAGTGCTGAATCCAAATATAGAATACTATTTTGCAGTAAAATAGAAATAAATATTTTAAATGACTAAAATAAATGTAAAAAGATATTTTCGAGACAAGGAAATTTGAACATTGGTTATTAGATAATATTAAGGAATCATTGTTAATTTTGTAGCTGTGACCACATTGTAGTAATAAAAGAAATTGTCCGTATTTTTCAGAGAACACATAGAAGTATTTAGGGTTGAAATGATGTAGACATAATGTCAGAAATTTGCTTTAAAATATTTTCACTAACAAAGAAAAAGAAAGAAAAAAGAGAGAACTAAAACAAGGGTGTCAAAATATTAAAAGCTATTGAATTTGATCAATAGGTATTATGAGAGTGTGTTATACTATTTCCTCTATTTTAATGTACATTTTAAATTTATAACAATTTTTTGTAAGGAATAAAATATTGCTGAAAAAGCACTATATATTCTTAATGTTAACACATTTAAATATTTTCATGATGGATAAAATTTTATGTATATTTTAAAACTGACTAAAGGCTAGAAAATGAAGCAGATAATGCTAAGGGTGGTGCTGGCATGTGTTGCAGTGGAATGAGCACAAGCTTGGTTACAGGCTTCAAGCTGCCATGAATGAGCTCCCTTCCTTTGGCAGTATGTTTGCATATCTCTGGGCCTTGGGCTATTTTTTTTGTTTCTAAGATGGGGCATTGGCCTAAATGAGCTCAAAAGTCTTTTTCCAGGTCAATTACCTATGGTTCCGAATGTACTGCACTTGGAATCTTTTGTTTCCTGGAATTGGGAATGTACACAAGATACTAGGTTTCAGATTGTACCCCTCCAAATTTTGATGGTCTTAAGGAAACCCCCTGAAAGGTGAAGGAAGAGAACTGGGGGATCGAAGGTCTAGATCTTCCCTAAACCCCAATTTAATAATCCAGCTCAACCACTATTTAAATTTTTTTTCATGGTTCCTGTTTTCTGTCAGCATCCCTAGAAAGAGTTGGTCTTTCTCTGCCCACCATGTACAGTTATGTTTACAGCTCCTGTTCTGTCTTACTGCATGTGCCTTCCCACAGACTGTGAGCACTTCAAGGTAGAAACTTTCTATTTCATTTTTGTATCCCTAAGTACCTAGGACACAGTGTGGCATGTGAAGGGGCCAGAGTGAATGAATGGATGAATGAATTGAAACAAACTAAAATAATCTGTGATGTTTAATTTAATTTCATGGAATATAATGAAAAGATATGAATTCATTTTTACTATGAAGTTTAGGAAGCGTTGGCTCTTCAATGGAGTACCTTCTTATTGGCATGCCCACTCACTTTCGTTGTTGTTTTCTTATTCCACCCTCTTCAGTAATCCTCAACAGGAATCATTTGATCAGAAAGCATTAAGTGGCCAGTCATGGTGGCTCACACCTGTAATCCCAGCACTTTGGGAGGCCGAGGTGGGAGGATCACCTGCAGTGGGGAGTTCGAGACCAGCCTGACCAACATGGAGAAACCCTGTCTCTACTAAAAATACAAAATTAGCCGAGCGTGGTGGCACATGCATGTAATCCCAGCTACTCAGGAGGCTGAGGCAGGAGAATCACTTGAACCTGGGAGGTGCAGTTTGTGATGAGCCGAGATTGGCCATTGTACTCCAGCCTCAGCAACAAGAGCAAAATTCCATCTCAAAAAAACAAAAAATCCCAGAAAGCATTAAGTTATGTCCTCCCCTCATCATCGAAATTCCTTTATCTGTAGTTTTAAAACTAGGGCTGAGGGGTTAGGAGCTTGGGGAAGCTGTAGGTGAATTGTGGTACCTCCTGCAGAGGACTGATTTTCTATAAATATTTAGGGAAATGTAATGTAATTGGCAAATGAAGCATTATTTTATATTAAAACAAATTCAGATATATTTTGGAGTAAAATGTTCAATGAAGACGAAATCCTAAGCTAGACCTTGAGATGCCTAGGAATCTTCTAGGCTAAGACTATCCTTTCCACCTCAACTCCTAGGTCAGTGATTTATTTAGCTATTTGTATTTGAGGTAACCTGTGAGAATGCTGACCAGACAGATATACAGATAGGCTATGGCTCTGTGGGGTACAGAAGTAAGAGCTACGGAGTTGAGGAAAACAGGACTGAAAATGGAACCTTTGAGATAGCAGCTAATTCCACAGAAAAAATCTTGAGGAAGACAAAAAAAATATTTTGTGTCTTATTTATTTATTTAGAGACAGGGTCTGGGTCTGTCACCTATGCTGAAGTGTGGTAGCACAACTATAGCTCACTGCAGCATCAAACCTTGGGTTCAAGCAATTCTCCTGCCTCAGTCTCCCAAATAGTTCAGACTACAGGCACGTACCACCACTCCCAGCTAATGTTTGTATTTTTTTTTTTTTTCTGCTAAGACAGGGTCTCATTATATTGCATAGGCTGGTTTCGAACTCCTGGCCTTAAACTATCCTCCTGCCTTAGCCTCCCAAGGTGCTGGGTTTACAGATGTGTGCCACCACACTTGGCCTCATTTATTATTTCCATGGTACTTTGGTAGAAAATGCCCAAGTTGCACTGACCTCAGACATATATAAAATTCCCAATGTAATAATAAAAGAAAGAAGTTCCCTATTCTATATTTAAACTGTCATATTTTTATTTGTTAACTACACCTCAGTAAAGCTCTGGGGGAAAAGCTGTCATATTTTCTTTAGGACTAACTTGATCGTTTTGTCCCTGTGTGTGAACACATGAACACTGTTGTTTTAGACTGAAATACAATTTATAAAAAGTATTAGAAAACACGTTTAGAAAAATCATAGTCAGTGTATATGACTGTTTTCTTATTAAATAGAAGATAATTTGAAATAATTATCAGTTCCCTAGATAACTAGATGCTCCCTTTCTCTTTAATAAAAGGGTCAGATAATTCAAATCATCTTGGTTCATTCAAATCTGGTTTTGTTATTTCTCATTTTCTTAGGTTTCAAGTGAATGGGCATTTACTTCAGTCAATGCAGTCAATATTCAAAGTTCAAAATTATCTTATTAAACTGTCAATTTGATCTTTGTTTTTTATATTCACTTTTTTTTTTGGCATGGGTATGGGTATATTCAAATCCATTTTTCATCGTTGTCAAGATTGTTAAACTAAAAAAGAGCCTAATATTCCAGCTGTCTGTGTTCCCTATATTTGGGTTTAGTTAGTGACACTTACTAAACCCAAATATATTTCTAATTCAGCTCATTTAAAAAAAAATTAAGCACTGAACAGTGCCAGGCACTATAGGTATGGCACTAGTACAGTTTGCTAAATGTAGTAGGTAATCAATAAGAGCCTTTAAAGCAGAAATAGTAGTAACAAATGAAGCGCATAAACTTTGTCCCTTTGCTCCTTTGTCTATAAAATAAGCATAATTATTCCCCCTCAGAAATGCTATAAAGTAGAATGATAAATTTACCAAGCACTTGGTAAATATAAAAATTATTAAGGAGTGAAAAGTTATATAATTATTCTAAAAGGTAGAAAATATATCATTTCTTTTTCTTTTTCTTTTTCTTTTTTTTTTGAGATGAGTCTGGCTCTGTTGCCCAGGCTGGAGTGCTGTGGCATGATCTCAGCTCACTGCAACTTCTGCCTTCCAAATTCAAGTGATTCTCCTGCCTCAGCCTCCTGAGCAGCTGAGATTACAGGCGTGCACTACCACACCTGGCTAATTTTTGTATTTTTAGTAGAGATGGGGTTTCACCATGTTGGCCAGGTTGGTCTTGAACTCCTGACCTCAGGTGTTCCACCTGCCTTGGCCTCCCAAAGTGCTGGGATTACAGGTGTGAGCCATGGTGCCTGGCCAATTTTTTAAATGCATGTGGTGTTTTCAATTATTTCCTTTTTGAATTTTCCTTTTCTTTGGTGACTTTTACAGTTGCTTGTATTACTTTGCAAAGGAATGCTCTGCATCTGTTACCTTCATTTTCTCATTACACATCCTTTCTTTAATCCCTTGTCATTTTTACTGAAACTACACTTTCAAAATACTCAGTGGCTCCTTTCTAGTCAAAACATTTGCCCGTTGCTCAAACACCTCATACTCCCCACTCTTTTTTTCCAGCATTTAATTTTTATAGTCACCCCCTTTAGAAAACTCTTCACTTATCTTGGCTTTTATGGTGATATACTTCTTGGCCTTCTTATTATTTCTTGGATGGTTCTTGCCATTTCTTTTAAAGATTCCTTCTTCCCTGGCATTCTTTGGGACTGTCTTCCTCAAGACTTTTCTGTGGAATTAGCTGCTGTCTCCAAGTTTCCATATTCAGTCTTGTTTTCCTCAACTCCATAGCTCTTACTCTGGACCCCACAGATCCACAGCCTATCTGTACATCTGCCTGGATGGTGTCCTCACAGGTTACCTCAAATACAAATAGGTGTGAACTTGAAAGCATATCAAGTCAGCTTCCCTTCCTAGCTTCACCTCTGTGTTTTAGTCACATATTAGTCATGAAGCTCCATTGATTCTTCTAGTAAAAACTCCTGCAATTGTTTCAAACTTATGAGAAACCATGTGATTCACTCAGTTACTAAGCTAGTAGGTGCAACCAGGATTCAAGCTGATGTCTTAGAACCTGAAGACTAAAGACTTACTGCTTATAAGACCCATGGCATCTTAACAGAAATCCTTGGTACCAAAAACATTCCTGAATTCAGAATTTTTTTAAGTTTATAAAGATAGTTGTGTACATATGCTATTAATAAAGTAATACCCTTTTGGGGGCGGCATGGCAGATATAATCACATAAATGAATACTTCTGCAGTAAAATGTGTGATTATTCTCATGGAAAGTGATCAGTTAAGACTATAAAAGCCTCTAGTCAGTTTAGGTTAGGTTTTGACACAAAAATGTGGTCAGGTCAGGTGAGGCTTTGCCACCAAGTAAATTATAGAAAAATGTCAATTTTGAGAGCTTTTTGAATATTTGGAATTGTGGAAAAGGGATTATGGACCTCAAAAATTAATCACTTGAAATTAACGTTTGTAGTTTTGATAAAATATTTTCATTAGGCAGATAGGCAATTTTCAGCATAATCATCTAGGGAAGCAAAGTATTTCCATACCTTAAAGTAGGGGTCCCCAACCCAAGACCACAGATGGGTATCCATCTGTGGCCTGTTAGGAACCGGGCCTCACAGCAGGCGGTGAGTGGCAGGGAAGCTGGCATTACCACCTGTTAGACCACTCTGCCTCCTGTTAGATCAGCCTCGGCATTAGATTCTCACAGGAGCTCAAACCCTATTGTAAACTGAGCATGTGAGGGATCTAGGTTGCATGTTCCTTATAAGAATCTAACTAGTGCCTGATGATCTGAGGTGGAACAGTTTTATCCCAGAATCATCCCCCACCCACCCACAGCGTAGAAAAATTTTCTTCCATGAAACTGATCCCTGGTGCCAAAAAGGTTGGGCACTGCTGGCATAAAAGGAACCTAAGGAGACAAGGAGGTACCTGGGCCAATATCAACTTGTTTGGGCCAGACTTATTGGGGTGGCCAGTCTCCTGGCATATTGGCCAGTCTCCTGGCATATAGACCTCCCGAAAGTCAGGGGTTGAGGATGAGAAACTCAGGTGGTATTAATGAGTTTCTGCCAGAAAGATGTCCTGGAGGCATATTTTCAGATCGTTATGAGGGCTCAAGTGGAACTTTGTCAGACTCCAAATTCCATTCATTATCAAGCCTAGTTTTCTGCCATGTATAAAATAAAGTCTACTTCTAGGTCTTGATAGGTTAAATAATACCTAGCATAATCTGAACCTACTTACCTATAAGTAGCTCTTTTTAACAGCTATAATGCACTCTGTAGTAATTGGGAACAGGGCAAAGTAACCTTCAACTTTATGGGGTTCAGGTCTGAAAGGAAGTTCCTTTTCAGGGTGGATGAGCAGCTGAGGAGGAGTTTGCATGGAGAACGTCAGGAAAGGCTCAATTTTATGAGAATAAAGCTAGTAAATTTGGTGATAGGGATAGTCATTCTACATATACCGGTGTGTAAGGCACCTCCTTGTTCAGTAGGGTATTGAGTCTCTGCGCTCTGTTTCATTGGTTGGTATTGCTTGTGTGACTTCTAGCAAGTTCATCTCTTGGTGATTTGGTCTTCTCATGTGAAAAACCAAACTAACCGTACTTGCATCCTACTGCTTTACAAAGAAAGTGTGAAAATTAATGAATTAATGCTGGAAAAGATCTTCAGATAAAAGTAGTTGTCAATCATAGCATAGCATAGAATCATTTGGACTTTAGAATAATGGTTCCAAAGAGATTACAAAAATACTGTCAACGTGCGTTTATTAGAGTAGACCCTTTTTCAAGTTACAGCTGTAGTTTTAATTTAGCAAATTAATTTTATTTAATCAGTCCATTCTAAATGGGCCTGGAACTCTGTCAGAGAGTGATCTTACACCAAAAGGGGGAGAGACATGATTATCCTGGCTTTCTTACCTGACTGTTAGCTCTCTAGTTGTGCAATTTTTCCCAGTTAGACTGTGGGCCCTCTGAAAATAATAGCGACTTGCAAGAAAAGTAAGTTAGAGGCCTAAAAACATTTTTTTTTCTTTTTCTAAATCCTTAGAAAATAAAAACATGTTTTAAGTGACTTACAAGGAAAGTAAGTTAGAGGCCTAAAAACATTTTTTAGGTGTTTTTCGTTTGTTTACTAAAAATACAAAATTTTAACATACTGGAAAAATATATTGGAATAATATATTTTATTAAAGATAATTTTCTTTAATATTTTCAATGAGTAATCCAGGGACTTAGATTACTTAATCTTCTGGAGTTTTGAATGTAATAGTTTTTTTATGGGTGTTTATGTAAAAGTTATAAGGAAAAATTCATGAAAAAATATAAGTGTATGCCTAGAATTGAAATAATTTTGAAATGGACTTCACAGTTAACATAAACACTTAAACTCATTTTAATAAAGATGAAAGATACATGATTTTTAAAAAATGTTTTTAATTATTCAATTTAAATACATACCAAGGTGGGGTTTTTTTAGAACAAAAAGTTTAAAACCTGGTAGAAGTTTCACAAGAAACTATTTTAAGGTTGAATATTAAATAATTACTTCAATAAATATAATTTTGTTTGAACTCTTAGAACATTATGTTATAGATAATTTGCTAGAGCAGTGGGTAGATTAAATTTGAAAAAAATAAAGACTAAATACTTGGAGCTAAATTCCAACCTGAACTTACAACTTAATTACCATATTGATTATTTAGTAAATAAAGTGAGTACAAAAATAATGTCCTTAGAAAGTCATACAGTATAATTGATTATGGTGTCCACTACTCAAGTATAGTTTGATAAGTTTGGTCTTACATACTTTGAAAATAACTTATAGGAGGTTTAGGTATTATAAACTCATTATATATGCAAGTACATAGAGTAATTTAAACAAGTTTATTTTACTGAATATAAATAATCAGGCAGAATACCATAATAAATGATTATTTTCCTTTTTGTGTTCATTACAGTAATTCACTGTTGAATTATATTGGTCAAGTACCTGAAATTATATTTACTGAATGCACATATTATTTGATATTAGCTAAAAAGTTTTTTTTCCATCCCTATTCCTAGCATTTAGCTAAAGACCTTAAAAATGTTTTTCAGTAAAAGTAGTGTTCTTGCTTTAAATGTTAGAGAAACTGAGTCTTAGAAAATTTACAAGTTTTTGGAGATCACAAAGAAAATTAGTAACAATTGCAAATAAACTACTTCTCACTGAGATTATTCATTTGGAATTAAATTTGTACTGCTCATATATATTTATTTAAACATATATTATTGGATTCTTAAAGACAAAGTGGCATCCTTGAAACTTCTTTTGGGAAAGTTTGGTTTATAAACTATTTAATTTGGAAAGTGCTTTATCTTATTTTAATCTAAACACATTTCAAATTCATAGCTATTCCAGAAGAGAACTTACTCAAAATGAAGAAATAAACAAATTAAGAAAATAGTATTTTTCATATTCACATTTATCACTGGAGTAAGGGGAATTTCTTGTTAATGTGTTCTGATCTGTGCTATATGAAAACAAATGACTTACAGAAAACAAGGCTAGAATGCCACCTGGGGGCTTTTAAGGACATCACAGTTCACTAAAACTAATAATCCTATAGGGTAAATTCCAGTTACCTCCATTTGCTCTTCAGAATCATAATTACCATCTATTTTTCCCTTTTCACTGATTTTTATAGTGATTACACAGAAGGAATCATGGTTCAAAATATTGTCCTATTTTCTACAGTCTACACTATCAACATATGTCTTTCCTGTAACCAAGCATTATTTTTCCTCTTAAGAGACAGCATAGGCACACCATAAGATGTCTACAATTTTATATTACATTATGAGATGCAATAGGATTACAGGGTCAAACCAAAAAATAACAAGCTTAAACAAAAATAAAATTCCCGTATATTGATATGTATCTATGGCAATGAAAATGTTCTCTCTTTTTCTGTTAATCTTAAAAACTCATAGAACTGGTAGTCACACCCCCAGAGCCACCTCAGGGAGGTAGCAAGTGAGAAGAGTTTACAGTGTAACACTTTTTTTTTTTTTGAGGGAGCTCATTTGCATTCATAATTTAGTAGTCTTTACTGAATGCCTAATGTTTGCTGAATATTGTTAAAAAAAAAAAAAGAAGAAGAAAGGCAGCCGGGCATGGTGGCTCATGCCTATAATCCCAGCACTTTGTTTGGGAGTCTGAGGCGGGCAAATCACCTGAGGTCAGGAGTTCAAGACCAGCCTGGCCAATATTGTGAAACCCTGTCTCTACTAAAAATACAAAAATTAGCCAGGAGTGGTGGTAGGCACCTGTAATCCCAGATACTCAGGAGACTGAGGCAGGAGAATCGCTTGAACCTAGGAGACGGAGATTGCAGTGACCCAAGATGATGCCACTGCACTCCAGCCTGGGCAACAGGAATGAAACTCTGTCGCAAAAAAAAAAAAAAAAAGGAAAGAAAAGAAGAACAGAAAGGCCCTCTATGCTGTCAAATGATAGTATACACAATACACATGAGATGAAAATATACAAGAGCTGCCAATGTCCTTATCTATAGTATTTTTGTTCGTTTTATAACAAAATGTTTGTTTATTTATTTATTTTACAATTTTGGCTATCTTATGCTTTAACTGTTCTTTCCCTCTTGGGTGGTTTTCAAATTTCTGTTGCTATAAACAATATCATGTTTAATTAAAAGTTCATTATTCTATTTGTGAATTTATTCACATCCTTTTTTTCTTACTGCTAGTTACCTATTAGCCTGATATATATAATAGATGTTTGATAAATATGAATAAATGCCAATATTTTAGAATTTTCTAGTTATACCAACAGAAAAGATATATCATAAAGAAAAAGGAAAAAAAAGTTGAAATAGACAGTGACTAGATCTGTGGGATGAAGGGTTTGGTCCACTGTTAGCAGCCCGACTATAGCTAATTTGTGCACAAGGACTAAGCATGCCCTAGCTGCAGCAGGGGCATTTAAACAAGAAGAATAACTTTACAAGCAAGTCTGATCTGTTTTTTGTTTTTGTTTTTGTTTTTCCATCAGCTGGTCACTGTAGCATCTGCTAGACGCTCTGGTTAGAAGTTGATGACATTTGTGATGTTTAAAGATGAAGATCTATAAATTATCTGTAGGTTGCTTGAACTGTATTACATTACTATGGCAGAAACTAGTAGCAGTTCCCCCAAATCCATCTTTATTGTTACCAACAAAATTTTTATCTTGGCTTTTCACTGCTCAGAATAGAGGTCACATCCCCCAGCTTCCCTTGCAGCTGTCTGTGTCTATATAACTAAGTTCTGGCCAATGGGTTGCAAATACAAATATCCTGTGGCAACTTCTGGAAAACATTCTTAAGAGAGAAGTGGCACACACCATTTGCCTCTTTTCCTCCCTTCATCAATTCTGCTGTCTGAACAAAGGTGCCATTGTCTTGGGTCATAATACAGAGGCCACACAGAGTAAAGCTATATGGAAGAAGCCAAAGTCCCTTGCACCATGGAGTGCTAAAACAGCCCTGGACTATTTACCTAGGGACTATCTTTCTGGAAGGGAGAAATCAATTTCTATTTTGGCATTCTTATTTTGGATTTTCTACAGCTTGCAGCTAAATCTAATATCAACTGATATAATTGCTATGGAAAATGCAGATTCATTTATTGATTCATTACTGAAAAAGTATGTTTTAAAGTTAATTTTTATATAATATGTTCATGTGTTATCTACCACATTGATTTTGTCCATCCTCTCAGCTTAGAAGGATCATGGCAGATTTAGAAAGGGTACTGTTATACACAGTTTATAGAAATGCAAATAATAAACATAAGAAAAATATCCAGCCTATAACTAAAAATGCAAATTAAAACAATAAATTATTCTTTATCTACTAATAACTTAACAAAAATGTTTTTAAATACCTAAAACAGATAGAAAAAGGAAACTGGCCTAACATTTTACTGCTTTTCACAACAAAACTTGAAGAGCAATTTGGAAATATGTATCAAGAGCCATAAGAAGATATTTGCCTTTTGATCCAGAAATTCTGTTTCTGGTAAAGAGTTCTAAAAAAAATCGTGAATACTAAAATGTTACATGCACAAAGATAGTCACTGAGGCATTATTAATAATGTTGACAAATTGGAAACAATCTAAATATCCAATATAGGGATTGGCTAAGTAAGGTATAATCATATTTATTGAATAGATTATTAAATGATCATTGAAAATCAGGGTTATTTATTTTTTTTAAAATGTATGTGTTGGCATACAATGCCATCTCAATAAATATAATCATATACTGCCTAATGATGTTTTGGTCAGTGACAGACTGCATATATAATGGTAGTTCTATATAATTATAGTGGAGATGAAAATTCCTATTGCCTAGTGATGTCAAAGTACAATGCGTGACTTCCATATTTGTGGGGAGGCTGGTATAAACAAAGCAGTCATATAAAAGTAGAGCATATATAACACGTACACTATATAACACTTGATAACAATAATGATGTTACCGCTTTATGTATTTACTGCAATCTTCATTGTTATTTTAGAGTACATTCCTTCTACTTATTAAAAAACGTTAACTGTAAAATTGCCTCAGGCTGATCCTTCAGGAGATTTTTCAGAAAAAGGCATTGTTGTCACAGGAGATGCTTTCATATGTGTTATTGCCCCTGAAGGCCTCCTAATGGGACAAGATATGGCGTGGAAGATAGTGATATTGATGATCCTGACCCTGTGTAGGCCAAGGCTAGCATGTGTGTTTATGTCTTAGTTTTTAACAAAAATATTTAAAAAGTAAAACAAAAAAACAAACTCTAAAAACAGAGAAAAGCATATAGAATAAGTATATAAAGAAAACATTTTTGTACAGTTGTATAATACATGTTTTAAGATGTGTTATAATAATCAAAAAGTTTAAAAAAATTAAAAAGTTTTGATCAGGTAAAAAATTATAATAAGCTAAGGTTAATTTATGATTGAAGAAAGAAAAAAAATTTCTTTTTGTATTATTATTAAATTTTATTAACATTCTCAGTTTGTGCTTCATTTAAAATGAGACATGTGCTTTAAAAAGCATTCTCATACATAAGTAGACGAAGGAACAGTTAGGTAATTGATCCCTAAAACATGCACATCAATTTTATTCAGGTATGTATAAGAAAGGGAAATAAATATTTGGAAATTATTCAGGAATGCCAAATGTTTTCCGGAACAGATGTATTTTCCAATAGGAAATGCTGATGCAATTAAGAGGCATTAGTGTTGATAAAGAATACTGGAAAAACATTTGTGCTATGCTAGATTAAACAAGAAAAGAGTTCAAGTGGGCCTAAAATACATGTCAAATAAATGAATCAAGTAGCATGAATTGAAAGGTTTGGATGGAATAACAGGTACCATGAGTGAGATTATGGGACACATATATGTTCAAGGCACGTGACTAGGCTAAACAGGTGGCTAGATTCTACAGACTAATTTGTTCATTGATTGAGAAAGTGTAAAATGTAATATAATTTCAATTTAATGGCACTTATTGATAAATAAATACTATTGGATCTAGGGTACAAAATATCTTCCTTTCAGATACACACCAAAAATACATACTACGTAACAGATGCCAGTAGCCATATGATTACAGTCCAATTTTCTTACACAGCAGTTAAATGGTTGTTAAACTGTTTTGTATTAATTCTATACCTCATACTGTCTATTCTCTTTAAAGTTTCACAAAAGAATTCTTCAAAACTAGGCAGATTTAAGAATTTATTCAACCATAAAGAATGCTCAAACTGTTATTCGACAGGAGTCAAGCCCAAGCCCTGGAGTTGACTGCTGACCATATGTATTCAGTTTGGGCTTTTTCCAGAATGGAAACATTTTTCCCACACTACCTCCCTTTGCACAGCTAAAATGCTAGTACATCCACTGTGGTTCCCTTCTTTTTCTTTGGTAAGTCAGAGGAATTTACCTCCCCACCCCCTCTACTACACAATTCTATTAGCAACACAATTGCCCTAAATATTCACAGAAGAAAAAGGAATATATTTTAAAAAACTGCAACCTTCAATAATATTTAAACCTTCATCTTCTCAAATCAACAGCAATGGAAAAACAGAAGATATCAAGCTATCTGTATTGTAAATGATCAGCACGCTGAACTTTATTCCTGAAAATGAATACTAGGGGGACAAGGATAATTCTGTGTGCTTCTAATGGGCTAGCAAAATGTTCCCCATCTAACTGAAATAAGAATGTTTCATACTTTACTTGTCTGTGCTCTTAGAAGCAAGCAGCACCAACATCATTACAATTT
Source organism: Aotus nancymaae (assembly GCF_030222135.1). Classification (NCBI taxonomy): domain Eukaryota; kingdom Metazoa; phylum Chordata; class Mammalia; order Primates; family Aotidae; genus Aotus; species Aotus nancymaae. The sequence goes on along the minus strand of NW_026988425.1, from coordinate 69,877,299 downwards.
CCCAAATAACAACTATTATCCATTTATGTTGTTTTGAAGCACCTAAAACTTCTCAATAACAAAAGACATTAAGATGAGATGCTGGCAATACTATCTGTCTCTTGAGTACTTTTGTGTGCACATACAAAGTTTCTCCATAGTTTTAGTAGATCGCTCATAAGACTAGTGGCGACAGCTTTGTACAATTAAAAACAAAAATGTGTCTTTAAATGGATGACACTAGTTAACAAACCAAAGAAATAAACAAAAGCCTTTTCAAGGCTACTGCTATAACGAATGGTTCAATCTGAAGTTCGAGGGAATAAACTGGTTAATAAGACAAAGATAAACCTGGAGGCATAGAACGAGATTTTAAAAAGTGAGAAGAGGGTTGAAGAGACTGGCAGATACCATCTGTCAGTATGTGAAAGGCTTGAGTCACAAGGATTGCTTTTAACTCCTTGTTCTCTCATATCCTTAGTTAATGTTAACTGTTTCTTTCTTATTTCTTCACACAGCTTGGCCATGTAAATCCACCACAGAGAGGTGAGACAATGATATAGATGAACACAATTGATACGATGATAGTGATGAGCTTGAGGTTCTTCATACACATGGCTCGGGCAAGATTTCTGCTAGTAGTTTTGAAGGTGACAGAAGAATCCACGAGATTTTCTGTTTTGTCGATCAATAACTCCAACCTTTCTCCTCGCTGAGCTACCAGATCTATGTTTCTGGCCATGATTCCTTTCAGTTCATCCACTTGGGCTTGAGTCTCCGTCACTTTGTCTAGGCCCTTATTCTCAGAGTGATGCTTCAGCTGTGCAGCCAAGACACTTGAGAACTCACCATCCGTGGCATATGGAAGTGCTGTCTGTGCTCTTCTTGAACTGTAAGTAGTCTGGAACCTCTTCTTTATCTCATTCAGAAAATTAAAGTCTCAGGAACGCTCAAAATCATCATCAGTGATACAAAGATCTACAATCCTGTCTTGGCAGATGTAATGAAACAAGTAATTGCCATGTGAGTACGTTATTTTGTTATTTTCAGAAGGTATCTTAGCCAGAATCTGCTCTGTCACCTCCAGGAAGTTTCCTCCACACCAAGCATGTTTGGCAAGGATAGTGGGCCCCCTGGCAACAACAGCAAAAAGAATGGCCATGGCTTCAGTCCGTCCGGGCACCTACTGAGGACGCGCGGGCTCGGGACGGAGGGGCGCGGGTCAGTGCAGGGTCACTGGTCAGTGCAGGGTCGCCAACTGCCCGCTCCCAGAGGAGGCTGGGACCGGACGCCGCTGTCTTCTGCGTGAAGCGCCAAAAAAAAAAAAAAAAAAATTTAGTGTAACCTAAGTATACAGTGTTTGTAAAGTCTACAGTAGTGTACAATAATGTCCTAGGCCTTCACATTCACTCACCTCTCACTTACTGACTCACCCAGAGCAACTTCTAGTCCTTCAGGCTACATTCATGGTAAGTGCCCTATACAAGTAGACCCCCCTTTTTTTTTTTATCTTTCATACCGTATCTTAAGTGTACCTTTTCTATGTTTAGATACACAAATACTTACCATTGTGTTACAATTGCCTATAGTATTCAGTAGAGTAACATGCCGTATGGATTTGTAGACTAGGAGCATTGGGCCAGACCATATAGCCTAGGTGTGTACTAGACTATACCATCTAGGTTGTGTAAATACCCTCAACAATGGCACTATGACAAAAATCACCTGACGACACATTTCTCACACATATCCCTGTCATTAAGTGACCATTACTCTATTTGTCAAATATGAGTGTCTACTATGTTTCAGGATTTGTTCAGGTTACATAATGATAAGCAAAAGTAGGTAGACATGGTCTTGGTTTTCATAGAGCTTATACCCTTGTGGGGAACACAGATGATGCAATAATTACATTTATGGTTATTGCTATCTAGGAAAGAAACATGATTCTATGAAAGCAAATACAAAGAGAACCTGATCTAGTCTGAGATGTTCAGACAGGCATTGCTAATTAAAGGTGAGACCTTTGCACTAAGACTTAAAGAATGGAAAGAAGTTAAAAAGAAAAATGGATATGAACGCTATACATTAACATGGAAAATGTCTAGGCTATGGTAACTGGAAAACACATAGTACAAAAATGAATCTGCAATATGATTATCTGTAGATGTAGGTGTACAGAAAAAAAAGACTGGTGGGAATACATCAAAATGCTAAGAATGATTTAAAAGGTGGTACAATTGTAGGTGATTTCCCCCCACATATTTCCCTAATTTGTATAATGTGCTATAATTACTTGTATGAAAAATGTTTTAAAGAAATGCTGTTTTTTTTTCTGTTTGAGTAACAAATAAAACGATCAGTATAACACATGTAGAGAGGCTTTGACTCAGAGTACAAAGAAGAAAAAAATGAAAATTTTTTATAAAGCAAAAGAAGAAAAATAAATGTTCGATTATGCAGTCATTGACTAAGAAAAGCCTTCTGTGGACATTAGAATTTGGCTACTTCAAGTTGAAACGTGGAGCAGAAAGTTTTTTTATGTTTGTTTGTTATCATTCAGAGGGTCTTCTATAGTCAGGGGAGCTAAAAAATAAGTTGGGATCATGAACATTTAAAAAGAAGACTTAAAAGCTAGCAAATACTATGTGGAAATGATTATTTTTAGAAATTGTTCTGTTAAAACATGTTTAAATTTTTATGAAGAAAAAAAGGCATATTAGCCCTTTTAAAGGGGTGTTTTAGAAAAATCTTGGCAACTTCATGTCATGTCTAGTATTGTGTGGAAAGTAACTTTTATACTTTCCCTGAATGCAAGGAGGAAGGAGGCAGACAGATGAATGAGGAATAGTAATTTAGTTCCCAAGGAAACCCTTTGCTAATTAGAAAAAAGACAGGATCTGTGGCTATGGCAATGTATCTAGACTGTTGTGAATTCTTCTGCCGTTATTTTCTGCTCTAGAAAGCGGACACATTATAGATTTTTCTTTTTCAGTTTAAGAGCTAATTTAGTTATCTAGTGAATGCTGACCACTAGCAACAATAAGAAAGGCCATGCCACTGAAGAATTCAAGTTTCACTGGCAGGTGCACAGACATACAGAGTGCCTAGCAGTAATAAGACACTAAAATCTATGAATTAGGCTCAGAAATTTTACAAATTTTCATTAAACAGAGGTTAACAGAAGAAAAGATGTACAGAAATACAATAATTAAAAAGTACATGTGCCATACAGTTTACCCCAATAATATGAAGGTGAAACAAAACCAAACATGTTCAAAATATGCCGAGTAAGTGTATTTTAGCATCTGTGGAATACAATCATAATTATTTTAATTAAGGTTTTAGCTTTCAATCAGGTAGGAAAAATGATAAGCCTTTTCATTCTGTCTTAATCAGAAAATTTCCATTGCTACTTAAGACTCCCTAAGAGAAAGGCATCCTTGAAACCTTAGTGCTTGAAACAAGGTTTAACTTACCTGTAAGAAGAATAAAATATGTGAGTACCAAATAAAATAATGCATTTATACATTAATTTGATCTCAGTGTTCAGAATTTTAAACACCATTTTCCTACCAGGAAAGTTGAGGTCTCACTTGACCAATTTTATGTCCAAAGATTTTTAATTTTTAACCTTCTCTTCCCGACTGCCCCCAGCATGCGCACTCACTCTCGCTCTCTCTCTATCTCTTTCTCTTTCTGTCACTCACCCAATATAATTATAGATCATGGCTTTTCTTAACTTTGCGATCATCTGGGAAACTTACAAATCCGTATCCATGCTGCTCTCTATGCCAATTCTGTTCGCTTCTGGGTGGAACCCAGGCATGAATATTTTGTAATGCTCTCCAGGTGATTCCAGTGAGCAGCAAAGTTGAGAATCCTTGCTCTCCATAAACAAGTAAGCTAACAAAATTATACATTTATTTTAGCATTTTCATACTTTATCTAGATAAAGGCATAATATTATTGTTCTGTATCTATAGATACTGGCTATGACTGCCCAGTGGGATATTATATTCATTGATTAACTGCTTAAATTCTAAGGATGGTAGAAGTGGAATAGGTGGTAAAGTAATTATAATATACATTACCCATTACTGATTTATGAAGTGTCCTAGATGTGCTCATCTGTAGTATTAATAATTAAGGTAGCTCTCGGTAAGAATCCAAACTTAACTAATGCTTCTTGGTAACCTAAATGGAGATTTAGTATCTTGGAAGTCTTGTGTACCGGCATTCTAAATAGTCATAGTGATAGTAACAATAAAGCAATTAAGCTAGTCTATTCTTGCACCTTTCTGGCTGCTGACAGTGAACTAACCTAGGCTGACCTTTACTAATAGAACTGCAGATGTAATAGAACTGTGGATGGATGTTCGAACTGATTCATATTGTTAAATATTGCTCCATGGGTTACATAGAGAGAAAAAAGAAATTCTTTCCTTGTGTTGTTCACAGATTTAATGTGATACACTGTTGGCTGACTGTGGTTGATTAATAAGTCATTAAATAAGGGTCTGAAGCTAATTCAGACAATGGAATATGTTATGGTGGATTTCTGTCATCACAAATGCACTCATTACAAATACCATAATTATGAATGAAAAGTCATTAGAGATAAAGACAGATAAATCAATTTAAAATTCTACTGCATTCTGCTTAATTCTATGAAATCTACAACAAACTCACTAGTAGGAATGCATAATCCTCAGCAAAACAATTCTTTGAATAAGAGTGCAGGATAATCTATTGGTGTAGTGCCCTGTATTGAAAAGAGGTCAACTGGAGAGAATGAACTGGTTGTATTTGTTAGAGGAGAAAGCAAGAGAGAGCTTTAAATAAGATTTGTGATCTGGATGATTTTTCAGTGCAGAGTTCTAAAAATTATGTTAAGTAATACCTTGTTAATAGAAATTATATTTGTAGGGCATTTTTTAAATTCTAATTTTAAAAATTGAATTTGGAGTCAGAAAAACCTAAGTCCAAGTCTTAGCTCTATTACTTAACAGGCAGTGTACATGGCTAAGGTACTTTACGTTTTTGAGACTCAGTTTCATCATCGCAAAAATGTAGCTATTTTTCCTGTTAACTTCATAGGGTGGTTGTGAGGAAAAATTAAGATAGTGGAAAGGGATGGAAACTTGAAAACACTAAACAGGTGTGTAGCGGACACTATTGCTGACACACCCAATAGCCACTCCTCCTTCCTTCTTGTAAGGCAGAACCATAATTTTATTTATGTAATCACTCATTTCCTAATTGGTTAAGTCATGATTAATCTGCTGTAATCCTGGCAATATGGTCTGGCTCCGTGTCCCCACACAAATCTCATCTTGTAGTTCCCATAATTCCCATGTGTTGTGGGAGAAACCTTGTGGGAGATGACTGAATCTGTGGCTGGGTCTTTCTCGTGCTGTTGTTGTGATAGTGAATGGTTCTCATGAGATATGATTGTTCTAAAAATGGGAGTTTCTCTGCACATACTCTCTCTTTGCCTGCTGCCGTCCACCTAAGATGTGACTTGCTCCTCCTTGTCTTCCTCTATGATTTTGAAGCCTCCCCAGCCGTGTGGAACTGTAAGTCCAATAAACCTTTTTCTTTTGTAAATTGCCCAGTTTCAGTTATGTCTTTATCAGCAGTGTGAAAAAAGACTAAACCTGGTGATCTCAGTTCCATACTAGTGATTGGTTTAGGAAAGGGGAAGGGGATCCAAACCTGGCCAATAGATGTGAGGGGAAGTTTCTCGAGAGGTTCTGTTAAAGTGTTACTCTCATATACTGGTAGAGTTGCAAGATTCGATGACAACTTCAGGTTGCCAGTAAATATCTTAATGACCTGAACTTTAAAATCAGTGTTGTTGAGATATAAATCACATATCATATAAAATACCTATTTAAAGATTATACTTTAATGGTTTTTAATATATTTAAAGATATGTGAAACTATTACCATAGTCAATTTTAGGTTTTCATCACCTCAAGAAGAAACCTCATATCTTTTAGCTGCCATTGCCCTGTTACCCCTTTCCCCACTCCTAAGCGCCACTAATCCACTTTCTGTCTCAGTAGATTTCCCTATTCTGGACTTTGATATGAATGGAATCATAGCGTATGGTCTTTTGTGACTGCCTTCTTTCACTTTGCATAACATTTTCAATGTTCGTCCATGTTACAGCAAGTGTCAGCACTGTATTCCTTTTTATGGCCTAATATCCTATAGTATGGTTATACCACATTTTGCTTATCAAATTGAGTTCTTTCCCCTTTTGAGTATCATGGACAATGCTGCTATAAACATACATGTACAAGTTTCTGTGTAGATATATGTTTTTCTTTCTTTGGTTATACACTTAGGAATGTAATTGCTGGGACCCCTTCATTTCAGGAATTCAAAGGGGCATTCCAGGGAATTCTCAGGAAGATGGCAAAGGAAACCCAGTGACAGCTACAGTGTGTCAGACGTAGAAAATAACCAGTTCAAGCAGAAGCAGCAAGTCAGAAGTCTTGCTGTCTCCAGCAATAAAATTAAACAGATATTTTCTATTATAGGTCAGGTTGATTGAAAGATTATATTGAGAGCAATAAGCTAACTCATAGGCCGGCTAGTTCACCAGTGAGAAACAAAGGGATAGTTAAGAAGAGTTCTCCTGGGGACAGAACAAACCTCAAACACTAGCCTCAAAAACTATCCCTGCCTGAATTTAATTGGATTAGTCCACAGAACCATTTATACCACAGGACATTGCAAAAAACAATCAGCCAGCAATTAGTAGAGACCGAAAAAGGGACAGAAGGTTTAAAAGAGAAATCAGATAAACAAGGAGAGCCCTGCTAAGATCAGTCATTCCAGGATGACTGTCCCATGCCCAAGGCTGCACCCTGTGATGAGAACAGAAGCTTCACACTGTCAGGGGAGAGGAACAGACCACTAAAATAGTTTAGCCAAGCTACTAAGTACACAAGAAAACAACAATAAAAACAAGCTCCAAAGAAGCGAGGAAATAAGTATCTAGTGTCAAACAACATATTACCAGAAATGTCCAGTTTTCAACAGCAACAAATAATCATGACACAAGCAATGAAACAGGAAAGTGTGGCCCATACAAAAGAAGAAAAAACAGGCAACAGAATTGCCTGTGAGAGGGTCCAGATCTTGGATTTAATAGACAGAGAATTCAAAACAGTCATTATAAATATGTTCAAAGAACTAAAACCATGTGTACAGAAGTAAATGATGCTTTGATGACATCTAATCAAATAGAGAATACCAATAAAAACATAGACATTTTTATAAAAGGGCTAGATGTGGTGGCTTATGCCTGTCATCCCAGCACTTTGGGAGACCCAAGCAGTTCAATCACTTAAGCCCAGGAGTTCGAGATCAGTCTGGGCAACATGGAGAAACCCCGTCGCTACAAAAAATTAGCTGGGCATGGTGCTGTGTGCCTGCAGTCTCAGCTACCTGGGAAGCTGAGGTGGAGATTCACTTGAGCCTGAGGGATTGAGGCTGCAGTACACTCTAGTACTGCAGTAGTATACTCCAGCCTGAGTGACAGAGTAAGACCCTGTCTCCAAAAAAAAAAAAAAAAAGAAAAGAAAAAGAAAAGAAAAGAAAACAGAGAAATTTTTTTAAAAGAACCCATTGAAATTTGAAGTCAAACAGTAAAATAACCAAAATAAAAAATTTACTGGAGAGGCTCAGTAGATTTGAACTGGCTGAAAGAATCAGTATCTTGACAACAGACTGATAGAGGTTATACAAGCCAATGAGCAAAGAGAAAGAAGAATGAAGAAAACTGGACAGAATCTCAGAGAAATGTGAGACACTGTTAAGCACATCAACATATGTGCAGTAGGAGTTCCCAATGGAGAAGAGAGGAAGGAGCAGAAAAAATATTTGAAGGAATAATGGCTTAACTTCCCAAATTTCATAAAAAACATTATGCAGTAAAAGATACATAATAAACTCTAAGTAGAATAAACAAAGAGATCCATACCTAGTCATATCATGAAGAAGAAATGGAATTCTACCACTATATTTGACTAAAGAGTGAATAACACTTTCCATCTAATATTACAGCCATAACACTGTAAATAGTGAAAATTGACTAACAAAAAATTTGTTATACCTATTTTGAGAGTATGGTGAAAAGGAACACTGGTGATATAGGTAGGAGATGAGGTGAGTAAGGTTTCATGTGAAGACTTGGTAAGGAAGGCTTTTAGTGTTAGTGCTCCTCTAACATAAAAAAGCAAAGATTGCAAAATGATGATGTGAGAAAACAAGTATAAAAGATAACAGTATTGTGTATTTTCAGAAATATAAAGGCAAATTACAAAGAAGCAGCTATAGCCTTGAACGTGGTTCCCTCTGGAAGCAGTACTGGTGCTGGGAATGAATGGGGTAGTGTATTTGTTTTATTTTTAATTTTGGTAAAATATACACTACATAAAATTTAACATCTTTTCAATGTTTAAGTGTACAGATTAGTTGTTTTAAATACGCCCACATTCTCATGCAACCAATTTCCAGAACTCTGATGATGATGATGATTTTTTTTTTTTCTGAGATAGAGTCTCACTCTGTCGCCCAGGCTGGAGTGCAGTGGCGTGATCTCGGCTCACTGCAACCTCTGCTACCTGGGTTTAAGTGATTCTCCTGCCTCAGCCTCCTGAGTAGATGGGATTATAGGTGCCTGCCACTGCGCCTGGCTAATTTTTGTAGTTTTAGTAGAGATGGGGTTTCACCATCTTGGCCAGGCTGGTCTTAAACTCCTGACCTCGTGATCCACCCACCTCAGCCTCCCAATCTGATAATTATTTTTAAGCCAGATCTCCTTAGAACTTACTCCTTCAGTTTACTCATTACTAATTTGCATGTGCTCATCTGTTACACTTCATTTGTTCTTAAAATGCAGGTATTTATTCAATGTTATCCTAAAGTCTAAAATATGTTTCTTGAGAGCAGGGACTACAAGGTTAAAATTAAAGTTTTTAGTATCTTACTTGGTTTTTAATGTAATGTCTCACAGCACATTCTAGTTCATCTCCTCTTCCTTATACATATTATGGGACTACTTAGATTACCTATTTGAGCTTGAACAGATTTTGGTAATTTGTAATATTTGACAAATTGCTCCATTTCATCAGTTGTTAAATTTTTGTGTGTAGGGTTGTTGATAATACTCTCATTATCCTTTTTATGTCTGTGGGGCTACAGTAATATCCCTGCTTTTATTCCTTACACTGCTAATTTTTTTTCTTTGTCAGTCTTGCTAGAGGCTTATTAATTTCATTGATTTTTTTTAAACACCCAGCTTTTCACCCAGCTTTTGGTTTTATTGATTTTCTCCATTTAAGTTCACTGACTGTTGCCTCTGTCATCTCCATTCTGCTATTAGTTCATCCAGTGAGTTTTAAATTTTGGTTATTGTATGTTAAAAATTTTCCATTTGGTTAATTCTATTTCTTTGCTGATAATTCTGTTTTAATGTTTGTTTCAAGAGTGTTTACAATTGCTATGCAAGTATTTTTATAACATGTTTTAAAGTCTTTGTCAGGTAAATCTAACATCTGTATAATTTTGTCATTAGCAACTGTTGATTGTGTTTTTCCATGTGAGTTGAGACTTTCATGTTTCTCCACACGCCAAGTAATTTGGGCTTATACTCTTAGACCTTTGGAATATGACACTATGAAACTTGATTTTAAGTCCTATGGAGACTGTTGGTATTTTTCTTTTAACAAGCAATTAACCTGACTAGGTTAGGGACAAGTTTTAACTCACCTTTTGTGAGCTGTGGCTCCAATGTTTGTTCAGCTCTAATACCTTTACAGTGTTATCTGTATTTGTCCCACCTAGTAATTAGTCTTGGACCTGGGCAGAATTCTATTAGCTCAGTTTCCAAAGTCTTTGGTACACTAATTAGGGTAAGAGCCATGCATATGAAGATAAGGAAGGTGAGCCTAGATGCTCACATAAAACTAACTGGGGTTGCTTTCCTGAACTCTTCGATTTCCACTATCTCTCTGTTACTTTCTGTTTCCTTGAGGATTCCCTTTTTGGAAACCACCCACTTTCATAATTGCTCCACCTCTGGTGCCAGTCAGTGGAAGGGTAGAAAGATGGGAAAAAACAGGTCTGAGTTTAGATCTACTCTTTTGCAGCATGAGCTCCCCCAAATGGAGAGGAAGTCTCCCTTCCCTTAGCGTTTTGGCTCTTGCAGTCTCCTGTTGGTAGCCACTGTAACAGCTGCCACCATTGCTGTGGGATATCTTGGAGTCCAAGGCATGAGAGAATGGACAAAAACAAGAGGAAAAGACCCCAGAGGATTCCTGCAGTCTCTCTAAGCTTTAGGAGTTCACTTTCCTGCAGTTCCAGCCACAAATAGAAGGCTCCTACACCTGTCTCTGAACCACAGTGCTCCTTTCCAGATTTGAGGTTGCACTGGATTCAGGCTGGGGAAGTTGCTGAAGGATAAAGAAATGCTGACGTGTTGATAATTTGAATTCTGGTATTCTTCCCCAGTTCACCTTTTTCAGAGTCCTCAAAGAGTTACATCATCTATTTTGTTCAAGGTTTATAGTTGTGTTCAATTGGAGAGAAAGGGTAATGTGTATTTATCCTATCTCACCCAGAACTGGAATTTTATTAAGTTTTCAGAGTTCTTATATTTTCTGGAGCCAAGTCCTTTATCACATACATAATTTGCAAATATTTCCCCCAGTCTATGGCTTATTTTTAATTTTCTTAACAGTGTCTTTTTAAGAACGGAAGTGTTAATTTTTGATGTAGTACAATTTATCAAATTTTTCTTTTATGGATTGTGCTTTTGAGATAAAATCTTTAAAAAGTCACAAAGGTTTTTCTTTTCCTTTCTTTCTTTCTTTCTTTCTTTTTTTTTTTTTTTAACAGGATCTCACTCTGTCACCCAGACTGAAGTACAGTGGCATGAACATGGCTTACTGCAGCCTCTAACTCCTGGGCTCAAGTGGTCCTCTTGCCTGAGCCTCCTGAGTAACTGGAACCACAGGCACCTGCTGCCATGCCATGCTCGATTAATTTTTAAATTTTTGTAGATATGAGGTCTTGCTATGTTTCCCAGTCTGGTCTTGAACTCCTGGCCTCAAGCAGTCCTCCCACCTCAGCCTCCCAAAGTGCTGGGATTATAAGCTTGTGCTACCATGCCTGGCCTTTCCATGTTTTATTCTAGAAGTTTTATAGATTTTGGTTTTATGCCTATGATTAATCCTGTATTTTGTATATGGAATGAGATATAAATTAAAGTACATTTATTTGGATATGAATATAAAATTGTCTAGCACCATTAACAGAAAGACTTTTTCAAAAGTCTTTTCTACAGTGACTGTTCTTACATTTTTGTAAAAAAATCAGTTATCCATATATATGTGGTTTTATTTTAGTACTCTATTCTGTCCCATTGATCTATTTATCTCTTCTATTGTGGTAAAATACACTAATATATTTTTCATTTTAACCATTTGCAATTGTACAATCAGTAAAATACACTAATATATTTTTCATTTTAACCATTTGCAATTGTACAATCAGTGGTATTAAATATATTCACAGTGTTGTATACCATCAAAACTATCTATATACAATTTTTTTCACTAGTCTCAACATAAACTCTGTACTCATTAAATAATAAATCCTTATTTCCCCCTCTCCCAGCCCTGGTAACCTATATTCTATTTTCTGTCTGTATGAATTTACCTATGCTAAGTATTTCATGTAAGAGGAACCAAACAATATTTGTTCTTCTGTGTTTGGTTTATTTCACTTAACATAATGTTTTCAAGGTCCATCTGTGTTCTAGAATATATCTAAAAATTCCCTTATATGACTAAATAATATTTGATTATATGCATATGCCACACTTTATTTATCCATTCATCTGTGGATGGACACATGGGTTGTCTCCACCTTTTGGCTACTGTGAATAGTGCTGATGTCAACATTTGCCCAACTATCTGTTGAGTCCTTGCTTTTGTTTCTTGTAGATATATGTCTAGAGGTGGACTTGCTATGTCATATGGTAGCTGTACGTTTAACTTTCGAGGGTCCGCCAAACTATTTCTCATGGTGGCTGTTCCATTTTACATTTCTATTAGCAATGCACAAGGAGTCCAATTTCTCCAAATCTCTATCAACATTTATTTTCCAGCTTAAAAAAATTATAGGCATCCTAGTTTGTGTGAAATGGCATACCACTGTGGTTTTGATTTGCATTTTTCTAGTGACTAATGATGTTGAACTTCTTTTCAGGTGCTTCTTGGCTATTCATATACCTTCCTTGGAGAAATGTCTACTCAAGTCCTTTGCCCAGTTTTAATAGGGGTTTGTTGTTGCTGTTGTTGTTGACTTGTAGATGTTTATATATTATAGATATCACTTCCTTATCAGATGTATGATTTGCAAATATTTTATCCTATTCTATAGGTTTTCATTTTCTTGATAGTATCCTTTGATGCATGAAAGTTCTCAATTTTGATGAAGTCAAATTTATTTATTTTTTTCTTTTGTTGCCTGTGCATTTGGTGTCACAGCCACTAAATTTTGCCAAATTCAATGTCATAAATATTTTCTCCTCCAATTTCTTTTCTTCTTCTAAGAATCTTAAAAGTTAGCTTTTAAGTTTAGGTATTTGACTATTTTAAGTCGATATTTGTGTATGGTGTAAGATAAGGGTCCAAGTTCATTCTTTAATGTGTAGAGATCAAGTTTTCCTAGTACCATTTGTTGAAAAGACTGTCCTTTCCCCATTGAATGGTCTTAGCACACGTGTCAAAAAAAATTGACCATGTATCTTAGAGTTTATCTCCAGGCTCTCTGTTCTATTCCATTGGTCTACGTGTCTGTCCTCATGCCAGTACTATTACTCTAACTTCGTAGTAAGTTCCACAGTTGGAAAGTGTGAATCCTCCAACTGTATTTTTCTTTTTCAAGATTATTTTGGCTATTTGGGACCCCTTGCAATTCCATATAAATTTGAGGATTATTTTTCCATTTTTAGGAATAAGATTGTTGAAACTTTGATAAGAGATTGCATTGAACCTGGAGGTTGCTTTGGTAAATATTGATACCTTAACAATGTTAAGTCTTTCTATCCAAGAGCCTGGGTGTCTTTTTATTTATTTAAGTATTCTTTAGTTTCTTTCAGCAATGTTTTTTAGTTTTCAGTGTAGAAGTCTTTCACCTCCAGGGTTAGATTTATTCCTATGTATTTCTTTTAGATGCTATTGTAAATGAAATTGCTTCATTAGTTTCATTTTTGCATTGTTCATTGCTGGCATGTAGAAACAACACTTGTTTATGTTAATCTAGTACTCTGCAACTTAGCTAAATGTTTTTATTAGCTCTATAACTTTCATGTGGATTCTTCAGGATTTTCTATATGTAGGGTCATATCATCTGCAAATAGAGATAGCTTTACCTCTTCCTTTCCAATTTGGATGGTTTTTACTTCTTTTTGTCTTGTAGCTCTGGCAAGAACCTCCAATACAGCATTTAAGGGCAGTGGTCAAAGAGGTATCCTTATTTTGTTTCTGACCTTAGGGGAGAAGCTTTCAGTCTTTCACCATTGCATGTGATGTTAACCACGGGTTTTTCATCATTATCCTTTATCAATATTGAGGAATTTCCCCTCTATTTTTAGCTTTCTGAGAGTTTTATTAAAAAAGGATGTTGGATTTTGTAAAATGTCTTTCTGCATCAATTGAGATGATCATGTTGTTTTCTTCCTTGGTTTTAGTAATGTGATGTATTACATTAGTTGATTTTCTCATGTTGAACCACTCTTCCATTCTTGGAATAAATCTTACTTGGTCATAGTAAATAATACTTGCTAATATGCTGTTGGATTTAATTTGTTAATATTATGTCGAGGATTTTTTTTCACCTATAGTCATAAGGGACATTGGCCTGTAATTTTCTCTTCTTGTGATGTTTTTATCTGGTTTTGGTATCAGGGTAATGCTGGCTTTGTATAAGGAGTTAAAAAGTGTTTCCTCCTCTTCACTTTTTTGGAAGAATTTGAGAAAGATTTGTGTTAATTCTTCTTTAAATGTTTGATAGATTCATCAGTAAAGCCATCTGGTCCAGGACTTCACTTTTTTGGGGAGGTTTTTGATTACTGTTTCAATCTCTTTATTTGTAATAGTTTTGTTAATATTTTCCATTTCTTTTTTAGTCAATTTAAATAATTTGTGTGTTTCAAGGAATTTATTCACATCTTCTAGGTTCTCTAACTTGTTTGCTTACAATTGTTCATAGTACTCACATAGTCCCTTTCATCTCTGTAAAGTCAGTAGTAATGTTTCCACTTTCATTTTCAATTTCAGTTATTCGCATTTTCTCTTTTTTTCTTTGTAAGTCCAGCTAAAGGTTTGTAAATTTTGTTCATCTTTGCAAAAGACCAACTTTTGGTTTCACAGATTTTCTCTGTTCTCTATTTTTGTTTATTTCTGCTCTAATTCTTACTACTTCCTTCCTCCTACTAGTTTTGGGTTTCATTTGCTCTTCTACTTCAAGTTTCTTATGGTATAAAGTCAGGTTATTGATTTTAGATGTTCTTTTTTAATGTAGACATTCATAGCTATAAATTTCCCTTTTAGCACTGCTTTTACTGCATCCCATAAGTTTTGTTGTGTTTTTGTCTCTAGGTATTTTATAATTTCTTTTGTGCTGCTTTTGCCTGTGACTCATTGGTTGTTTGAGTGTTTTGTTTAATTTTAACATATTTGTGAATTTTCCAGTTTTACTTCTATTACTGATTCCTGTTGTGGTCAGAGAAGATACTTTGTGTGATATGTATTTTTAAAACAGATTGAGACTTATTTTGTGGCCTAACATATGGTCTGTCTAAGAGAATGTCCTACATGTGCTTGAGATGAATGTTTATGCTGATGTTGTTGGGTAGTGTGTTCTTTATATGTGCAGATGTAATTACTGTGTTGTTCATGTCCTGTATTTCTTTATTTTCTGTTTGTTCTATCTATTGAAAGTGGGTTAATGAAGTTTGCTACCGTTGTTGTAGAACTATATCTCTCTTCAATTCTGTCAAGTTTTGCTTCATAAATTTTGAGGGGCTATTATTAAGTGTATAAATATTTATAATTGTTATATCTTCATGCTATATTGACTTTTCTTATAATATAATGTTTCTGTTTGTCCTTAAAAACTTTTTTGATTTAAAGTCTATTTTGTCTGATATTGGTACGACTACCCCAGCTCTCTTTTGGTTACTATTTGCACTGAATCATCTTTTTCTATTCTTTCATTTTTGATCTATTTGTATCTTTGAATCTCAAGTGAGTCTTTCATAGACAACATGTAGTTAGATTCTAGAATTTGGTGTTTTTTTGGTCAATCTGTCTTTTCCTTGGACACTTCATTTACATTTAAAGTAATTACTAATAAAGAGGGATTTCTATTTTGCTATTTGTTTTCTATATGCCTTATAGGTTTTTTTTATACCTCATTTCCTCTATTACTGCCATCTTTTGTGTTTAGCTTACTTTTTGTAGTAAATGTTTTGATTCTCTGATAATTTCCATTTATGTATATTCTACAGGTATTTTTTGTGTTTACCATGAGAATTACATTTAACATCCTAATGTTATAACAATCTCATTTGAATTTATACCAACTTAACTTCAGTAGCATACAAAATCTCTGCACCTATATTGCTTCACCCCTCCCTTTCTATTGATGCCACTAATTACATCTTTATACATTGTGTGCCCAATGATAGGCTAATCTTGTAAAAAGTTCTTTCTTAGCTGTCCTAAGAGGAACCAAGGGAGGAAGTGTTCACCCATGGACCAGTGCTTTAAAGGATCAGCAGAATGTTCCTTAGATCAGAGTAATGTCACAGTGGGCAAACCCTAAAGAATATGAATAATCAGAAGGATAAAATTTAGGCTATTTGGGCAACCACATTGTCTCACTTGAAGATATTCCTTCCAGAACTGAACTCCTGATGTCTCTGGGTTTTGTTTTTACTAAAGATAATTCCCTCTTTCCTAGGGGATAGTCTCTATTATGGTCTATCTTCAGCTGTATGCAGACTGCAATTTGGGGCTAGCACACAGAAGGCAACATGCTCTTCATCTTTGGGAGTGTGTTCTTGCTGAGTGTACTCAAAAGACATACAAAGATGAATCATAGGAGATCCCAGTTCCCTAGGGACTGTAAGTTTGTGCAGCTGCTCACAACTAACTTACCTTAAGGTAGAACATATGGCTCTCTCTTATTGGTGCCTAGGACATTTTGCCTTGTCCCTCCAGGGCAGCATTTTATGTGATTCCTTTTTGCTTCTCTACTGCATCTGTGTCCAACACATTTGCTGAATTAATGTATTGGATGGGACATTTGTAGGTTCCCTACGACAATTTACTGCTAGGAGGATTATTTGAATCTAATAAATACATATGCAAATATATGTGTTTATACTTTTGCAAACTTGTATAAGTAGTTCCTAGACCAGTGATTTTCAGACCTTGCTACTCATCAGAATCACCTGAGGAAACTTCTCCAAACCCAGATTCCTACGTTCCAACCATAAAGATTACTTTAATGAGTATTAGGTGGAAGCCAGGAATCTACATTTTCAAAAGCTACCCAGGTAATTCTGATATGCAGTCAGCATAGAGAACCACAGCCCTTTGACTACCTAAGAAAATTTAGTAGTTAAAAAAAGCTATATAAACTGCCTTCTATTCTTTAGGGAGATTCTGTTAGTATAGCATACAGTCAAGAACACTATCAATGCAGCCACTTCCTAGCTGTTATCTTTAGACAAATTACCTAGTCGTTCAGAGCTTCAGTTGATTGATGTATTCAGTTTATTCAGTAGGAGATACAGGTTTACCATAAGGATTTATGTAAAGCCTTAGCACAGTAGCTGTACTACAGCACACAATAAATGTTGGCCAGACTTATTCTGCTGTACACATGAGCCACTGGATTTGTCCGGATGCAGAAGCCTACTACAGTACATCTTCTAGAGCCAACTCTTGGGAAAGCGGGGGAGGTTTCCTGGCCCCACAGGAAGTGCAAGATACTAAAGCCAAGTCACAGGGAGGGGACTTTCGGCGCGTAATTGCTCGCGGGGCTCGGGTTGTTGCTCCGCGCGCTTCCACCAGGTGCCGCTAGAGCTACCCAAGCTCCCTGCGCCCACCCGGCGGCGCCCCCGCGCGTGCTCACTAGGAGCCGCCCCCGCCTTAGGCCTCCGCTCCCCAAGCGACTGCCCAAACTAAGCCTCGGTGGCTGGATACGGGACAAATATCCTCCCTCCATTGTGGTCTGCGTTCCTCCGGCCCCTGAGCAACTCTGGGGCGGGAAGTATTAGCGTCTCTGTTGCGCTGCAGCCGGAGAGGAAGGAGGAGGCCGATTTCGGGGCGGAGTTCGGGTGGACTCGAGCTAGACCGAGAGAGACGCCGGCGCTGCCCGGATGTTGCGATGGCTTATCGGGGGAGGCCGAGAACCGCAGGGACTGGCGGAGGTAAACCCCGGGCGGGCCTGCTCTGCGCCCACGGAGGCCAAGTTTGTCCGAGGGGCGGCTTCGTTTCTGTACGGCCTCCCTGGGTTCCGACCGCGGGGACCCGGGCGGAGGCGGGGCTGGCTGCTGAGTTCGCGTATTCCGCTGTTCTCGGGCCGGCAGGGGCCGAAGGCAGGCAGGCCGGAGCTCCTCGGACCCGGCGGGCCCCCCTGCGCACCCTGGAGCTGCAGACCCCCGGCCCAGTGCCACGGCTGGTCGAATCGTGAGACCCTGGCTCTGGGACGCTCAGCTGGTCAGCAGTCCTGTTGGGACTTGTGACAACTTACGGCTTCTGGCTATCGAAACTATCTTCATTTCCACTTAAAAAGTATTCGATTTAGCTAGAAACGAACGAGTTTTGTCCGCAGCTTTCCACTTTTGGTTTATTTGAATTGGTGCCTCTTCCTAGCATCAACTGATAATTGCTCAGGGAATTTAAAAGTAATTTACTTATCCAAGAACCGAAAAAGGATATAATTATTTTTAAAAAGTAATAATTTGCTTCAAGGTCAAGAACATGATTTTCTAATAAACTGCTGTTGGTTTCATAGTCACACTTTCTTCGTGGGCCCGAATAATTGAATAGACGGTGTGTAATGAGATTTTACATTTGAAATGTGAATAAAATAATTTTTCCAATCTTGAAAATGTTGAGGTCTGGAATTTATTTCCTATGCCACATAAGAACAGAATTTGTGAATTCCATTTTATTTCTCATAAGTATTTGTTTTGATTGTTAAAAGTAAGAAATTGGATTGTTGAGAGTAGTCAGTCTTCTCAGTTTTAACTTCTTAATGTCTTTGCAGTTGAGGGTATTGTCTGTTTTTAAAGTTTCTTATTTCAGATCAATCCTAAATCCTTGAGATTGTGGAAGAATTATGGATTACTGAATAGCCGTATATGGTATATATGACAATTTGGATAATCTGTTTTAACCTGGTTCTTTGGTTAGTCATGTAATTTGATTAACCAGTTCTCCCATTCCTGGCAAGTTTTCATTGGAAGGGAAGCAGTTTATACAGTTTTCAAATTTCTCACCAGAACCTCTGCTAGAAGGAAGGCAGAATAATACAAAATTACTGCTTTGTGGTGGATTTTTTTTGTAAAACATTTATACATATTTTAAATTTATATGTTTTTTCATATAAAGATACTTCAGTTGTATAACTGATGTGAACTTGTACATTATTATAACCTATGATTTTCCCTAATTTATGCAAGAACTTTGTATGCAAGCTTCTCCTTTAAGCAGTGGTTCTCAAATGGGGTGATTTTGCCCCGCAGGAGACACTTGGCAGTGTCTGGAGACGTTTTTGATTGTCATACCTTGCAGAGGGTCAGTTGTATTGGCATCTAATGTGTATAGACCAAGGATGCTGCTAAATATTCTGCAATGCACAGGACAGCCCTCAACAACAAAGAATTACCTGGGCAGGGCGTTGTGGCTCATGCAGGTAGTCTCAGCACTTTGGGAGGCTGAGGCAGGCGGATCACTTGAGGTCAGGAGTTCAAGACCAGCCTGGCCAACATGACGAAACCCCGTCTCTACTAAAAATACAAAAATTAGCTGGGCATGGTGGCGCAGCCCCAGCTACTCAGGAAGCTGAGGCAGGGAGAGGCAGAGATTGCAGTGAGCTGAGATAGTACCATTGTACTTCAGCCTGGGTGACAGGGCAAGACTCTGTCTTTAAGAAAAAAAAAAAAAAAAGAATTATCTGGCCCAAAATGTCAGCATCAAGTTTGAGAAATCCAGACTTGAGTTTATTGAATTCATTGAGTCTAAATGATTTCATGCCTTCCTTTATTCACTTAGCAAACATGTATTGAGTGCTTGTAATGGATGAGGCACTGTTTTGTCTTTGATTTGCAGTTTTGTTTCTGCCACATTTTAACTGAGAAACACGCATTCTAAAATGTTGAGTTGGATTGGCCCATTAATTTTTTAAAGTCGGGTTTAATAGGATACAATTTACATATAATAAAATTTACCCTTTTTGTAAATTTATTGTGATTTGAAAATACTGAAATTTGTGATACGAATCTGTGGTAAGAGAAGTGTTTTATTTTTTGTTTTTTTTAGAAGGGGCCCCTTAACAGATCTAAAAATACAAAATAAAGCTTAAGTATCCAAGAAACGGTCAATACAATGAACTCCTTTTCTAAAGGGCTTATAAAAATGTAAAAGGAAAACTTACCAAGGAGAAGTATTTTATGTGAAATTGGCAGTTGTTTAGTTGATATTAGAAGAAGTAATACTTAGTATTAGAACATGATATCTTAAGGCTTTTAAAATCTTGTGGTCTTAGATGTATACCATGCAGTTACAGTCCAACATGGTCTTACAAATCATTTTATCTTTTTCTGTCTCTTGTTTTTTGCTTTTTTTTCCCCCAATACAAGAAATCTCCTTTACAGACAATAGGTGAAGAACAAACCCAGAACCCCTACACTGAGTTGCTTGTACTGAAAGCTCACCATGATATTGTACGATTTCTGGTACAGTTAGATGACTACAGGTAAGAAACTCTAGTGTCTAATTGACTGTTGTTTGGGAAATTGACTATTTTAGGGAATTTTATGTTAAAAATAAACACCTTTAAAATTAATACATCTTTTCTAAAAATTTTGAAACTGTGATCATTAGTAATATTTAGTAGAAATTGAAATTGGCCTCTGCATCTTGATGAAATATGTGTCTGGAGTCTTTTTTGCCCAAAGTCAGGGTGTCATGTCTGGTGATTTGAGGGTTATGTTTGTTTGTTTGCATCCTCAGAAATATTCTTGTTAGTTTAAAAGAAGTGTATGATTTTAAAATTTGGGTATATGAAGGAGAACCTGAATTTGAGAAACGAATATGATAAATGTTTAAGTATCAGGTACCTACTAGGAATGTTTTATTTTTAGTGGAAGATAAGGATTTAATCCAAAGTTTTTGTTATTGATGAAACCACTTTAAAATGTACATTATTCTGTACCTCCACGCTAACATCTATAATAATTGTATTCAATATATTTGCAAATAGAGATGAAGGTATATAGGTTTTAGGACTGTAGACTATTATTGATCTGTGTATCTGTATATTAAGCCCATATTCAACTATATATTTATCCTTTCTAGCATGTTTCACCATAACAATTACATAATTAATGGTGTAACTCAATATTTTCTTCCTCTCTAAAACGTGAGCTTCATGAGAATAAGGCTATGTTTTTCTTATTCACTACTATTTTTAGTACCTAGTACAGTGCCTTACATGTAGCAGATAATTCACAGATGGTGGCTGAGTGAATGAATGACTCCCCAGACTACTAAGCATCCATGTTGGATGCCATCCTAATCCCCCAACCTCATTTCTGTTGTCTTCCAGTTTTTCCACTTTCATCTCTACTTTTCTCTTTTGCCTTTGCTGTTTTTTCCTTTCATTTTTCACTCCATGGATGAGTGCTACTGTGATTATTCCTAAGTCTAACTACCACTTCTGCTGTATATTAACCTTGTTTTTTCTCTGCTTTTTTTAAAAAATTAAATTTTATTTTATTTTTTTAAATAGAGACAGGATCTCACTATATTGCCCAGGCTCATCTCAAACTCCTGGGCTAAAGCTGTCTTCCCACCTCAGTCTCCCATAGTGTTGCGATTACAGGCATGAGCCACTGTACTCCGCCTTCTCTCTGCTTTTTAAATGTCATTGGTATTTAGTTGCTTTTACTAAATGCAGTACAGTTAGTTCTGACACGACTTGGAGTTTAGTCAAATTCCACAGGTGAAGGATCTATACAGTACCCCTCACCAGAGACACTAGCCACAAGCCCTGTATGGGTTTGTTGGCTGCCTGCATTTCCAACTGCTGGCTACAAATTCCCACTGTCCTCTCAGGTCTGATAATTCACTAGAAGGACTCTCAGAACTGAGAAAAGCACTATATGTAGGATTACAGTTTTATTATAAAAGATACAAATCAGGACCAGCCAAATGAAAGGATGTATATAGGGCGGTGCGAGGTCCAGGGCATCCCACAAGCAAAGTTTCCGTGTCCTAAAGACTCCTTGCCCTCTTAGCACATCAATGTGCATCACCAATGAGTGAGCACACTTGAGCTTTGGGTATCCAATGCTTTCATTAGTAGGCATGATTGTTTGAATCACTGGTCACAAAATTGAAGTCAGTCTTCAGTCCCTGCGCGCCCCTCCCCCTCCCCGCCAAAGGTTTGGGCTGGTAGCACCAGCCCAAACCTTTAAATCACGTGGTTCATTTTTCCAACTTGGCCCGCCCCTTTCCTGATGTTATCTCAGGGCCCACTGTGAGTTGTTCTGTTAGCAGAAACTCAGGTGTGATCCAAGGGATCCACCATGAATAATGAAGACATTCTTACCACTTGGAAAATCCCAAGAATTTAGAGACTCTCTTCTAGGAACCAGAGACAAAGCCCAGCAAAATTATTATACAATACTGTACTGCTTAACTTTTTCTTGAAAAGATTTGTCTCATATATATTATTGGCCTGTCAGCCCTGTTTTCCTGTTGTGATGCAAGTCAACCAAATGATGACATGTTAAACAGTTAATCATCTGCAGCCTCTTTTGGCAATATTGTTGCTATGTCCTGAGAGACACTCCATTTCTTTAAGTGGTCATTTTTGTGAGGAACTAATTATTACTGGAAAGGTAGGATTTTGGAGAGCTAAAGTTTTCTTGTGCTCTATTTTACCCTAGTAAGTTGCTAAATTAAAGAGAATCTGATCTTTTTTTTAATAATCACTAACCTTTGCGTGTTAAGGAATCCTAAAGTTACTTTGTCTAGTAAAGTTAAATAGTAAATACACAGTATGTGATCAGGTTGTAGACTTTAAATGTTTATGTAAATTGTTAAGAGTCCATGTTCATTTTTACCTTTTCTCTGTAAGATATCCTCTTGGCTGTTCTTATCCCATAGGAATAGTTAGAAGACGACTCTGTAGAAGAGGCCAGCCTATAGAATAATGGTTAGTGTACAAATGCTGACATGGTGGTGCTCACATATACTTTAGTTATTTAACGATAAATATTCTGTAAAGAGTAAAAAGCCACACATGAGTATGTCAGTTATCTACTGCTCTATCAGATATCATGCCCAACTTAGTGGCTTAACACAACCCCATCTATTTAGCTCATTATTCTGCTGGATGGCAATTTAGACTAGGCTCAGCTGGGTGAGTCTTTCTTTGCACCAGGAGCAGCTGATCTTGGCTAAATTCACTTATGCCTCTGTCAGCTGTTAAGATTGGTGGGGACTGGCTGCTTCACGAAGGCCTTAGCTGAAATGACTGTGGTCTCCCTCCACGTGGTTTCTCAGGTGCTTGTTCGCATAATGATTGTGGAGTTCTAATAGCAGCAGCAGGACAAGCCCCAAAGTAAGACATTTTTCAAGTCTCAGCTTGCATCATGTTTGCTGCTGTTTCATCAGCCAAAGCAAGTTAGGAGCTGGTACAAATTCAGTGAGTTGATAAAGAAACTTGACCTCTTAGTTAACTCTTAGTAGAAGTAACTAAGTCCTATTGCTAATGGTGGTGGGACTATTGGAAGAGGGAATAATTTGTGGCCAGTTTGCAGTCTATCACAGTGAATCTTAGATGGATGAAAAAGCTTTTGGCTTTTGTAATTCAGTGATGATACGACTTCATGATTCACATTTAATTCTTTGAAAAGTCATTTTCAAAATTTCCTTATAATCAAGTATGAAGTTTTTCAGTCATTTGCTGACCTGTGCAACTTGCAGTCTGTGTGTTGTTTTTAAAAATTTAATCTATAATGTACTAAAAAAAATAAAAGCATCATTCTTGATAAGAAGGACACAGGAAAATCTACAAAATATAAACATATTATGAACAGAATTAAGAACTGAATGTTTTTACTCTTAATAGTTTAGAATTATCATTACCATTGCATGTGTACATTATGCATTGTCAGATTAGAGAAATACTCTTCCAGTTTTAAAATTTTATATCATTATACGTTTTTTGTTTCTTATTTAGTTTTTGAAGACATTACACTCTGGGTTTTTTTGGTCAGCTGTTATAATCCAGATTTCACGCTTCAAGTCTTTAGATAATATCATCTTATTGAAAATTTTGCAGAAGGATTTTCTTGTTTTCTCGGTGGCTCAGTTAAAATCAGTGAGTGGAAAATTTTCTCAGATTAGTTTTTGAAGATACCCAGTAAATCCTGTATAACCTAACAGACAGCTGCCTTTTCTTTTCTTCTTTAGTATTTTTTGAACATGAAGTGAGGGTCATATTGATTGGGAGATCACTAAGAAGGCTAAGCCTCAGCAAGAGTCTTCCAAAAAATGGACTGTGCTAAAATTGCATGTAATACTCTAGCATTGGACACATTAAACTAAACTGGGTTCATAACACATTTTAAGAAGAGTTTTCTCTGTTGCTCATTTTGCCATTCCTTGCTCCTTCAGGAAACAGACAAGGTTATGTAGGATGGTGATCATGACTGGAAAAGAATCAGATGACCCATGAAGTGCCAGACTGGAGAACAAAATGTGCCTCTAGAATGGTTGGTGAAGCTGCACATTCACAAGAAAGTAAATAAACTCAGTGTAGCTTGATAGTCTACTAAAAATGAACAATATGCCCATTTTTAAGGAAATACTCTCAAGCTAAACATATTCTTTCTTATACACGAACCTTCAGTAATTTAGACCCTTCTAGTATCTGGGTTCTCTAGGAAGCAGATAGTATAGTTTAGATCCTTCTAATATCTGGGTTCCCTGGGAAGGAGACACTAAAATGGGGTTAAGTGTGCAGTAGGTTTATTAGAGAGAAAGCCAATGAAAGAAGGGAGGAAGCAGAATTGGACAAGGGGAGCTACCTTAGACTCTGATGCAGATGTGGCAATGTCTCTGCCAGTCCAATGGGGACCGCTGGAGGAAAGGTTACTTTTTAGAGTTCTCTGCTGGATTTAAATAACTAGGGCTTTGTACTCCTGCCTTGCTTAGTTATTTGCTGAGCATCCTCCACTAAGAACATGCACCTGGCATCTACCATCTTGCTTAAATCCCAGTGACTACGAGTCAACTGAGCTAACATAACTTTGGCTTTAAAGTGGAAATGGATGCTGAAGTCAAAAGCTGAAGGCAGCCAAATAACTATATTCCTGAGAGGAAAAACAGCTGGACAGCAAGTCCTCTCTTGAAAGGGGGTCTGGAAGGTAGGTGTTAGTGTCTGCCACACTTCCATAGTTGTAAGTTGGTCTATTTTATTTTTAAATTACATGAACACACTCATTGACTATGTCTTTGGGCAACTTTTTTAAGAAACTGTAAGTATGCCATTGGTTAATAGTTATTTGATGGCTTAAAAGTTAATGTTGTTTTTAGAGCTATTAACGTACTTAGGCCTGGAAAAAAAAAAGTATAAGCAGAATCATTTTTATCACAAATTCCAACAGCTACAATACTAGTAACAGATTACATTTCTGGCAGTTTTTTTAAGCACTTATATCCCATGTGACATTGACTTTAGACAGCTTTATTTATTATAGTAAATTATACTACAATCTCTTAACCAAATAACTTTTCTATTTCTAAAACCCCTAAATCCCCGTGTGTGGTGAATGTGGTGATTGAATTTCTGTTGTTTTGGATTGTGCCCTGAATCAAGTAGGGAATTACAGCAGTGTCATCATCACACAGATGCATGTGCCACCATCACTGCCTTTCTCTTTATTTCTAATAATTTTGTCCTTTCGGCTTGTGTTTTGGAGTTGAGCTGAATTTTGTTTAGTTGGATAAGATGTTGCAAGGTTTGGGAGGATGACAGAAGTGAGTGGAAAGGTAATTACTGCTTCTTGCAGTAGCATAGAATCAAATTTTGGAATAAGGACAGCAAGTGTCTAAGAGTATTTCAGTTTCAAATTCATCACCTTAACAGTAAAATTCTATAATTTCTAGATAAAATCCATCTCTCTCAACTACAAAATACCCTTACTAAGCATTTGAAAATTATTGTCTTGCCCATCTTTAAAATGTAGCTCTAAAAATCCATCTGGGCGACTTGAGCATAGATAAGGGAAAAACTGCAATGAATTCCAGCATACCACATGTGTTTAAATCCATGTGTTCATAATGATACTTAAAAAAGAGAACTCACTGGTTACCTTTGGAGAATGCTAGGGAACTAACTCATTATTTTGAAAACTGGTAAATAAAGGGGCAGAGTCAAGATCTATACTGCCTTTCTTACATAAACTGTGTCTTAGGATCAGTAATAATGAGAAGAAATTTCTCTTTATAGAAGAATTCAAGCTAGAAAGAATGATAGAATTAGAATATTGTAATTTTGCAACCTCTGATGTATAGAGGAGGAAAAAAGCACTTTTCTTCTATCCATCTTAGATTCATTGACCAGGGCTCTAAATCAGATTTTTTTTCCTACAATTTAGATAGACAAAAGATGGTTAATGAGAGAAAAACAAGTATATCAATGCATACATTGCTCATGCGCGCGCGCACACACACACACACACTCAGGAGTACTCACAGTAATGCATAGGGGTGGTTAAAACTTGGGCTTAGGTTGGGCACGGTGACTCAGGCCTGTAATCCCAGCATTTTGGGAGGCTAAGATGGGAGGATTGCTTGAGCTTAGGAGTTTGAGGCTAGCCTGGAGAACATGGCAAAACTCTGTCTCTATAAAAAATACAAAAATTAGCTGGGTGTGGTAGGCACACCCGTGGTCCTAGCTACTTAGGAGGCTGAGGTGGGAGGATCATCTCAGCCCAGGAGGTTGAGGCTGCAGTGAGTTGTGATTGGGGCTGTTGCACTGTAGCCTTGATGACTGAGTAAGACTGTCTCAAAAAAGAAAAATAAAAGTTGGGCTTATATAGCATCTTAGCAGAACAATAAATTTGTTGAGTGACAGGACAAAGGAAATGGACTTTGAGTTTCTTGGGGTGGCAACTTGTGAGAAGGCAAATATATGAGGTGGGGGTACTTTTACAAGGGTGATTTTGTATTTATTTTTATTTTTTTTCAGGTAGAAGTCAGGAGGGCAGAGCTCATTCTATGCCTGCTTTTTCTCAGCTGCCTTAAGCTGAAAATAATTATGTTAGAGTGGCATAATTTGGGGTTACATGCTCTGAACCCCTTCAAATGAAATAATGAATTTAGGCAGTGATTATTGGTGGCCTAATTAGTAACATACACATACACACACAAGACAGCCAGAAATTAGGTTTCCTGATGGAGTATGCAAACTGCCTCTGGGGTGGTCTTACCAAAAAGTCAGATTTGAATCTTATTTATTCTCTGGATTTAACTGTCAGTTAACGAAATATAGAGGACAGAGGTTTGTGTTGGATAGCAACACAGGAAAGTAGCCAGCAAAATCCAGACTGTGAGTACTCAACAAGATGGGTGACTTTTTTTTCCAACAAATAAATTGCAAGGAAAAATAGATGGAGAACAAATCATTAGAATTAAAGAGATAATTAGAGATATATCAACCAAGTACACTATATAAGCCTTATTTGTATCCTGCTTCTAACTGTTTAAAAAGTTATGATCAGGTAAATTTGACATTAAGGAAGTAACTATTAACTTAGGTGTGATGTAAAAGAGTCCTTAGAGATGCATTCTGAATTATTTACTGACGAAATGAAATACAGTGACTAGGATTTGCTTCAAACTAATCTACAGGGGGATTGGATTGGGTACAAATAAGACAGCGTTGGCTATAAGTTAATAATTATTGGAGACAGGCAGTGAGTACACGTGGCTTTTTATTATACTCTTTTCTCCACTTTTATATATGTTTAAATTCTCCATAATGTAAAGTTAAATAACTATCTGTATTTGAAATAGAGGAAATAAAAATGCCAATTTAAAAGGTATTTTTGCCTCCATATGAAATAAAATGTTTTCTTAGATATTACTAGTGTTCTTAGTGTTCAGTGGAGAACCACCCTTGTTTCCTTTTGAGAACGGAATTTATTGAGAATAGAGGCAGGAATGATATAGATAATCATAAACATATCAGCTTCATAAAGTAATAACTAAATAACTATTACAAAGCTGGATTACAGGATGTGGCTTTTTTTTTTTTTTTTTGAGATGGATTCTAGCTCTGTCACCTAGGCTGGAGTGGAGTGGTACAATCTCGGCTCATTGCAACCTCTGCCTCCCGGGTTCAAGCGATTCTTCTGCCTCAGCCTCCAGAGTAGCTGGGACTACAGGTGTGCACCACCACACCCAGCTAATTTTTGTATTTTTAATAGAGATGGGGTTTCTCCATATTGGCCAGGCTGGTCTCGAACTCCTTACTTCGTCATCTGCCTGCCTTGGCCTCCCAAAGTACTGGGATTACAGGTATGAGCCACTGTACCCAGCCAGGATGTGACTTTATTATACAACCACAGTGGATTTCCTTACACTTCACCCTAAGTCAGTGAATCCCTGGGGCAACTGAACAGTTGCAGGCCTCCCATTCAGATACAGGCTTACCTCAAAAATAAGAGCAGACCTGTATGTTCCCTCTCTGTGAACATATGAATCTTCAGAAAACCCACAATGGGCTAGGTGTGGTGGCTCACACTTGTAATCCCAGCCATTTTGGGAGGCTGAGGTGGGCGGATCATGAGGTCAGGAGTTCGAGACCAGCCTGGCCAACATGGTGAAACCCCATCTTTACTAAAAATACAAAAATTAACTGGTTGTGGTGGCTGGCACCTGTAATCTCAGCTACTTGGGAGGCTGAGGCAGGAGAATCATTCGAACCCAGGAGGTGGAGGTTGAAGTGGGCCACAGTTGTGCCATTGCACTCCAGCCTGGGTGACAGGGCGAGACTCTCAAAAAAAAATAATAATAATAATTCCTGCAAACTCACAAGGGTCTGAACTGAGCATGCCTAATTCATTGTCTCAAACAAATGGGGCAGAGAGAGACCAAGGATGTTTCTCTAGTAGTAGGTGTCCTCCACGGAAACTTGAGTGCAGGGGAATAGAGGTTCATCTAATAGAAGTCACAGAGGTATTTTTGGTATTCTAACACTGTAACTTTGATATGTAGTTTTCTTTGTATTTGTGATTTGAGGAGGGAAGAACTTAGCAAATATTTTACCTTTGCAAAAAGCCATGAGAACTATGAAATCTTCACTTTATTTGTGAGCTAAAAAAGGACCTTAGACTTTTAGATGTTAGAGTTGTGTTAATATAATACATTCTTTCTTAAGGAAAAGAAATTAGTATTGAAGTAGATCTAATTAAGGAATTAGTACCATCAGTATCTATGGCTCCTGAAAATGCTTTGAAGTTTCTTTCAACTGCTTTATAAGTCTCTTATCTGGATGCTTCTCTAATTTTCTTCAAGTAGTTCTAGCATACAAACAAACATATACTTTAAATGAAAATTGTGCTGTTTTTTTAGTTTTGTCTGGTTTCTAGCATTGTAGTACTATTTTTCAATATTATTTTATTGTAAATAAATGTAATAATGACTTTAGGCAATGATTATCAATGGGTTTTAACATCACACACACAAAAATGACTGCCAGAAATTGTTTCCTGATGGAGTATAGAAACTGCTTATGAAATGATCTTACTAAAAAGTCAGATTTGAATCTGATTAAGTCTATAGATTTAGCGATCAGTTTACTAAAAATGCAGGGTACAGAGGTGCACCTTAGATGACAACACAAGAAAGTAGTCAGCAAAATCTGGACTCAGAACTCTATGAGAGAGACAATGTTTTTCTACAAAAAGTTTGCAAGGAAAAAATAGATGAGAACAAAACAATAGAATAAAAGAGACTTAAGAGATATATCAAACCATTGTGCTGCATAGACCTTATTTACTATGTCCAACTGTAAAAAAAATTATGAGAGGATCATGGAAACTACATAGTATTTTAGTTTTATCATGCATTAGAAAGTACTTGTAGGTTAGGTGGAAAGTTAATTAACCACTGGGGTGCCTGTACTGCCATAATAATGTCCTATTAATATTTTTAGTTTTTCAGTGCTTTGTAGTTATGTAGACATTGAATATAGGAAGATTTATGTTCAGGTTTATGGGCTATACTTTTTATGTCCTTTAAGGTAATATTTGAATTTTGGGGACCTTCACTTAATTGAAATGACTTCACACGAGTAAGAACTATTAAATGAGTTTGTAGCTATTGGACATAAGAATTGTGAAAGCTATTTTTTTTTACAAATCTTTATTAAGCTTTGCTGTAGTTTCAGCCCACTTTTGGAAGGAACAAGAGAATATTTTCTCAGAGATGTTCAAAGAGAAGGTGTTTAGAGGGAATTATTTTTATAAATTAAGATGGTTGTAAGTAAATGTTCTAAGGACTCATGATCTAGACCCTATAGCATCACTTAGTAATGTTGGACTGTGAGTTCTTGAAGGTCAAGAACCATCTCTTGATCTTTATTCTCAGGTTTAAGCATATATATATAGTTAGTGCTTCGTAAGTATTTCTTGAATGACCAAGTGACTTATGGACTATCATAATAAATTTAGTTCTCATAACTAAGGGATGAGAGGATGGAACATTCTAGAAGGTCTACCATAGGTCTTTGTTAAACCATGTTTCAGCTTGTTGAACGTGTTTTTCATGAATATAATTTGTGCTTAGTCATTTAATTGTGTAGTTTCAAGGAGTAGTTTTAAAGACTTGGTTTTAAGTTTTAAAAAAAACTTGAAGTGTATAGATAAAAATTAGACAGGAACATGAAAAAATAGAGAAATTTATTTTTGTGTGTGGTGGGATCCTGGGTTTTAAATTTTTCAAATTTCTAATTTTGCTGTGGTAGTATATTGATACATTAATTATGATAAAAGGAAAATGTGGGGTTACATTACTGTCATTAATGAATATAGTTCACAGAGCCCTTGAACACTTAAGTATTTACTTATTCATTCAACAAGCATTTCTCTTTTTTAAAAATTATTATACTTTAAGTTCTGAGATACATGTGCAGAATGTGCAGGTTTGTTACATAGGTATACACGTGCCATGGTGGTTTGCTATACCCATCAACCCATCATCTACATTAGGTATTTCTCCTATTGCTATCCTTTCCCTAGCCCCCCACCCCCTGACAGGCCCCAGTGTGTAATGTTCCCCTCCCTGTGTCCATGTGTTCTCATCGTTCAAGTCACACTTATGAGTGAGAACATGAGGTGTTTGGTTTTCTGTTCTTTAACAAGCATTTCTTTGGCACTTAAAATCTGCCAGACATAATCAGAGATTCATTAGACTGGCAAGTACCATGTTATAAAGATAAAGATCAATAAATATGGTAATTCTTATAGTTCATAATTCTAAGAAGCGTATTTTTTTCTATTTTAACATCTCTAAAATTTGGGCACATCATGTAATTTGTGTCTTTCAATTGTAATTGGCAGTATGTTTTCCTTAATGGTACATAAAATAAGAGTGTCTTACAATTGATATCTTAAATTTGATGAAATGCAGTACATTTCTAAACAATCATTAAGTTTTAAGATCTCAAAGCAAGAACCACAGGTAACGTGTCTTGACATTTCCCTAACTCCTAGCATGGAATCACACTAAATACATTTTTTGCTAATTGGTAAAGAAACGTTTCTCTCAAAATCTTATCTTTAGGCTTATGTTTTTGTTATCTATTAATTTAGAGTGTTTTAAAAAACTAGTATGTAAAATGCTATCTGGGAATATCACTTTTCTTCCGTTGAATAGTGTAGCTTAAACCTTATTGACATTTGAATCCTTTTTTTATTTTATAGTTCATTACTTTTCAGGAGTTACACTATGCCTTATAATTAGAAATTCCTGGGTTGTATTTTCATTTCTGTTTTGGAGATGGTTGAAGTGTATGCTTGACTGACTAGGGTTTAGTTTAAGATAAACTGATACAGAATAGCTACTTTTTAGTTATCCATCATAGTAGGATGGATAATTGTAATTTGTGAATGATATTGCAACCCTTTGTTAGTTTTTTTAAATGACAGGTACTAATATGTATCAAAGTTATACTGGTTTGTATTTTAAAGCTTAATGTTTCCTTTTTAGGGGAGGTAGTAATAAATACTGAAATGGCAAAAAAAAAAAAAAAAAAAAGGTAGCAATAGAATATATATGGGAATAAAAGGCCTAAATAGTCTACCAACCCCATAATTGACGTTGGAGCAATAAAAAGTTGGCTGAGATTTTATGCATTACTATTGAGCCTTGTTTATATTTAACTTTTGTTCCCTACTGATTGAATTAAAGTGTGAGGTGAAATGCTGTATATCCCATTTCTAAACTGTCAGCTGTTCTCAGTCGTCTCTCATTGTGAACTCATGAAAGTCAAACATAATAAAACAGGAATAAGTTAAAAGTTAGGGTTAGAAAAAAAGTATGTATTTTTAAACTTGCAGTCTTCTAAATGGCAGAAAAGCAATTACGAGTTTAAAAAATCAATAGAAATTGATGTGTTATAACAAAGAACACTTAAGACCTTGAGTCCTGCCCTCCTCACCATCACTACACACAAAAAAAGAAATCAATAGCCCCAGAAACATGAGCTGCTAAAGGTTTACTTCCAGCAGCTATTTTTGATATTTAAGGTACTGTTTACTAATATGATTGCGAAAATGTAGATAATTAAGCATAGGAAATGTATTTTTATTTTTAAAATCATTTTCTTTTTAATCTTTCGATCTTTTGTATCTTTTTAAAATAAGAATAAATGATAGGCATGGATTTAAAAATAACTCTTAGCGTGATTTTTAGCTAGTTACCTACATCTAAAAGGTCCTTTCCATTAAAGATATATAGCTCTATATTTAAAAATTATTAAAAGACTTTGTCAGACTGTATTTGATCAATTTCATATCTCCTGAATACTCTTAGTTCTATCAGAAGTAGATGTACTCAAAGGGTTTTGAAATAAGAACTGAGTATGGAAATTGTCTGAGCCAGTGAAGACACTGAACTTTGAAACTGAAGATAAGAAATTTGAACATGAAGCTCATTTTGAAGTGTTAAGGAAAGTATCGCATGACTGAAGTAGTGGGATTTTCTTATCTCATAAAGTGGTAAAATCCATCAGAACAGATGCTCTCCTAGGAACAAAGTGATTTCTGTGTCCAATGTATCAGTTCTCTCCTTTTCCCCCAATGATACGTGTATGTAACAATGTTTTCTTGAATTAAGACATCAAGACATACTCAGATTTTGTGAAACTCACAGCAGATTGTTAAATATATTTGCATATTAATAGCCCAGAGCTATTAGTGGAATATCATTTCTTAATGGTTGTTCATTATAAGGGGCCAGTTATATGTCATTCATAGCTGGGTCTCTTTAACACCACTTCTTTCTCTCTTACTGAAAATAAAAACACCTGAATTTGAGTGAAAGCAATATTATGGGGACAATTTTAAACTGATTCTGAGTCGTTAAATATTATGTATGAACTTGTGTGTGACATTAACAATAAACTATTTCACATGCTTAAAATGTGATTATTGTATTCTACTGTGTTGGGTTAGTATAATATGATGATGATGAATTTTAGTATAATATGATGATGAATAATCCTGTATGAGGGTTATTCCTCTTGATAGTGTTTGTGTTAAGGATATCTTCTACTCTACAGAATTTGGTGATTGTCCCTGTATATATGGTGAATGGGTTGTAAAAAGGAGAGAGAAGCTATAGCAGAGTATCACAGCTCGTTTTTCATGCCAAGAGACAGACTTTACCTCCACATTTCAAGCATCTTCACTAAAAAACAACAAAAAACCCTTAAAAATCCTCAAATCTTCCAAACCAAGAACAAAGCATTTATGTGGAAGTCTAAGGAGTTAAGCTGAGCAAAGGAGAGATCTTGATTTTAAACAATAGTTGTTTACAGAGAGAATAATAGAAATAATGAATTTATCTAACATCATAATCCGTTCCACCCCTGGAATATCACTTTCTATCACTGAAGCCACTTCTCAGCTTGGTTTCATTTCATTTAAGCCAGGGATTTCTTAAAATCATAGAATTTTAAAGCAAAGAAGGACTTTAAAGATTATTTTTACATTTCTAGCAGGTTATTATTTGTAACCCAATAAATGTCTTATTTATCTTTTGATCTTCCATACCTGGTATAGAACCTGGAATGTGTTTCATAAATATTTTTAAAATTAGCTTTAAGAACTTGATCTTCATTCATATTAGTAAGTCAAATTACCACTAATAAGGTTTGATGGTTCTTAATCTTAGTAATTAAATGTCACCAGTGATTTTTTTTTCTTGACTCTTTTTTTCCTCACTAGATTTGCATCTGCTGGTGATGATGGAATTATAGTTGTGTGGAATGCCCAGGTGTGTATTGAGTATGTGTGGATTGTGTAATAAAGATATGATATAGTTGAGTATGCATTCATATAAATACTATCTGGGGATATATTTGCATATCATTATTATTAATTGACAGATCAATATTTAAAAAGAGCTACTTAGAATAAATCCATTTACAGTGGGGACCAGTATTTCATAATGAAGAGGGAAAGTTTTTATAAATTAAGATTTTTTTTTCTGGCTGGGTGTGGTGGCTCATGCCTATAATCCCAGCACTTTGGGAGACCAGGACAGATGGATAACTTGGCCCAGGAGTTTGAGAACAGCTTGGCCAACACAGCAAGACCTTGTCTCTACTAAATGTAGATATCAGCTGGTCATAGTGACACACACCTGTAATCTCAGTTACTCAGGAAGCTAAGGCCCGAGAATTGCTTGAACCTGGGAGGCGGAGGTTGCAGTGAACTGAGATCATGCCACTGCACTCCAGCCTGGGTGACACAGTGAGACTGTCTCCAAAAAAAAAGGTTTTTTCCTAAGAAACAAATGCCAAATTATGAAAATTTCAAAAATACAAAATTTTAATCTTATTTAACAAAATTTAGGTTATCAGTAGCTATGCCCTGATAGTTTAAAAATGAATAAATTAATTCATCCAAAATGAATAAATGAATTGTGTTGATTTTTGTGAGACACACAAGTTTTCTTTCAACAGTGTATGATAGCATAATATAACATTCTTCTCATGTTTGACTTAATAATATTACAAAAGACTTTA
Source organism: Aotus nancymaae (assembly GCF_030222135.1). Taxonomy (NCBI): domain Eukaryota; kingdom Metazoa; phylum Chordata; class Mammalia; order Primates; family Aotidae; genus Aotus; species Aotus nancymaae. Next base: position 69,842,661 of record NW_026988425.1, on the reverse strand, counting down.
AAAAGAATACTTAAGGCTTCACCAAGTTTCTCCAGAGCCTCTCTTCCTGATCATTTGTTACTCAAATTATTCTTTTCTGAAGTATTTATCTTCCTTTTGCCTTTATTTTGGATTGTTATCTAGTCTGACTCTGTCAGTTCTTTATTTTTGAATGGCTTTGCCTGTGATAAAAGTAATTCTTTAACATTATTTTCACCACATTCATGAAATCCTGCAATCTTGGAAAGATTTGCAACTTACATTGTATCTTTGCATGTTTACTACTTGGAAAATTAGTGAGAGACTGATGGATGAAGACATTGGATGGGTGGGAATAGATGTTGGTTTTAAATAGAGATGGAGTGGCAACTAACTTTCTAAGTGGTTAACAAACTAGTGGATATATATATATATATATATATGTGTGTGTAGATACATATACCATTGTTATGCTGACTTTGATTTTCTTCTACAACCTTCTAATTGTGAAGATTTAAATAACAAATACTTGGACAATGAGGACTCCCTATTTTTTTTCCTACAAATTAAGTTACTGATGTTTTTATGCTTAATTTACACAATATATATTTTTGAAATTTAGAAAAAAGAATACTCCTTAACAATTTTTATAAAAATACACTAAAAATTAGCATTTTTGTATTAGAAAAATAATCAAAATTGTTTATGGCTATTCTTTCAGCATTTGTTTACATTTTGTGTGATTGCCCGAGTTAAATAAATTCTGAAAAAGTAATTTTAAATGGAATGTATATCTATCTTCTATATGGCAGTTGTACTTAATGTTGTCATTTATGATTATCTAAATTGTGAAAGCTAAGCCTATTAACATTTTTATGGTATTTCAGACAGGAGAAAAACTTCTAGAACTGAATGGACACACTCAAAAGATAACAGCTATTATTACATTTCCTTCCTTGGAATCTTGTGAAGAAAAACATCAACTCATCTTGACAGCCTCTGCTGATAGAACAGTTATTATATCCTTTAATCTGGAAGAAATGAACAGGCTATAGTGGCCCAACGAGCCACTACATAGTCTTTAGCTGATAGGGTCTTGTCTGTGTATTCTTGTTTTAGCAACAATGATTTTGTTCTGTTCTTTATAAGATACCATTTATTAGGCATCTGAAAAGTATTAGACTGGAAAGAGGTTAAAGGTTCTGATTGATGGAAACTCCATGACTAATGCTGTTCTTTCTAAGTTACTCCATCAGGTTGTATAAAATTGAGGAAATGGGAGAATGTGGACTTAAAAATATTTATTTTATTATCTCAATTTGCTTTTCAATTTAGGGAAACAATCATGAGTAGAACTGGAGAATAATTCATATTTCTTTTTCTCACTGTGCAGCAGAAGAAACAAACCAAATGGTTCCAACCCATAAAAATCTTTTGAGCATCTGAGTCTGATAGAAAAGTGAATTACTGTTTGCTCAGTGTTTAATATTTAATAATTAAAAACAGTTTTATAAAAGTAAAATTACTTTTTCTTTACCCATACTTGAGGTAAAAAGTTAAGATGGAACAGCAGTAGTAAAGTGCTATGTGTAACAGACATTGTTCTAATTGTTTTACATATATTAACTCATTTCATCTTTAAAATTAGCCATTTGACAAAGGTATTTTTAATTATTTACAGATGAAATAATAGAGTCACAGAGAGGTTGAGTAACTTCCTCAAGGCACACAGCCAGTGTAGGGCAGAACTGGCAAGTAGTCTAACTGCAGAGTTAGAGCTCCGAACCACTATACAATACTGCCTTCATAAAATGTTTTCTGTAAACAGACTTAGCTCTTTGATATCTGTATGAGGAACTGGATTTGTGAAGTCCAGAGTCAAGTGCTATGGATAACTATAGTCTTTCATTACTTTTATTTTTTTTTTTAAAAAAGGTGTCAGATTGATTTTTCTTTCTTTTTTTCTTTTCTTTTTTTTTTTTTTTTTGAGACGGAATCTTGCTGTCACCCAGGCTGGAGTGCAGTGGTATGATCTCACTACAACCTCTGCCTCCTGGGTTCAAGCTACTCCCAAGTAGCTGGGACTACAGGTGTATGCCACCACACCTGGCTAATTTTTTTTTTGTATTTTTAGTAGAGACGAGGTTTCACCTTATTGGCCAGGCTGGTCTTTAACTTCTGACCTCGTGATCTTCCCTCCTTGGCCTCCCAAAGTGCTGGGATTACAGGCGTGAGCCACTGTGCCCAGCCAAGATAAGCATAAGTATATGCTTATCTGGAAGTTATGTTTAAAAGGTTTCAAGCATTGGTGAAATTAAGTTTTGGAGTAAGCCCAAGGTACCGGTGTTTCTTGGGCTCTTATAGAACCAAGACACAGACTCTAACATGCTTTAAATGAGTTCATCAGCTGAAGTGGTTTCTAGATAGTTTATAGCTGAAAAAATGTCAAGAAAAGGTTTAAATGGGGATAAACTCTTTCTATACATACACATATGTGCACGAACACATATATGTATTATATATGTGTGTGATTATGATACAGCATTAACAAGGGCATAAAATTCATTCACATGGTTAGGTCAGAGTTGCTTTATTACTACTGCTCTATAGAGGCAAATATTTTATGGACTAATGCTCTCTTTTTCAGTATCAGTGTAATTTTTGCAAAAATAGAATTTAAAATACTTTCTTTTTATTAGACCACTACTAAGAAACTATAACAATATTTTGAGGCCGTGATTAAAATTGTAGTACAGAAGTTAGTACAGTTAGCTGGGACAGTGTCACTGTGAATTTTACCTATAAGTGATAGTATGGACTCATTTCCTTTGCTGAATGACTTTTGTTGTTAGAAAAAATTCTAGGCTGCTTATTTGGCAGTCTCTTTTACCCAGATGAGTTCTAAATTTACTCTGTTTGGGTTTTTACTACAGGTTGAGCATCCCTAATTTGAAAATCCAAAATCTGAATTGCTCCAAAATCCAAAACTTTTTAAGCACTGATATGATGCCACAAGTGGAAGATTTTCTACCTGACATCATGTGACAGGTTGCAGTCAAAATTTTGTTTAATGCACAGAATTACCAAAAATACTGTATAAAACTACCTTCAGGTTATGTGTATAAGGTATATATGAAAATAAATGAATTTTGTATTTAGACATGGGTTCCATCCCCAAGATAGCTCATTATGATATGTACATATTCTAAATTCCAAAAAAAAAAAATCAGAAACACTCTGGTCTTAAGCATTTTGGATAAGGGATACTCAACCTGTAAAAAAGTTTCTTAATTAAATGCTGAAGTAGATAATTTTTTTTTTTTTTTGAGACTGAGTCTCACTCTGTTACCAGGCTGGAGTGCAGTGGCACGATCTTGGCTCACTGCAACCTCCGCCTCCCGAGTTCAAGTGATTCTCCTGCCTCAGCCTCCTGAATAGCTGGGACTACAGCTGTGTACCACCACGCCCAGCTAATTTTTTTTATTTTTAGTAGAGAGACAGGGTTTCACCATGTTGGCCAGGATGGTCTCTATCTCTTAACCTCATGATCTACTTGCCTTGGCCTCCCAAAGTGCTGGGATTATAGGCATAAACCACTGCGTCCGGTCAGGTAGGTAATTTTTTAAAGCCTTACGAGCCCAAGTAACTGAATATTAAACATTCAGCTTGCGAATAGTGAAATAAGTGAAAAGGCTGTGAGATACTACTAGAATTCTGGTAAATGTAAGGCCAGAAAATATTTCCTAATTACTGGGAGCACTTTTTATATGCTAGCACTTTCTTTAGTGTGTTATATACATAAAATGCAATTCTCATGATGATCTAGCTCCATCTAAAACATGACATAGAATATAGATAGTCCCCACCCTGGGTGGTTTGACTTACAATTTTTCAACTTTATGATGGTGTGAAAGTGAGCTGCATTAAGTGGAAACTGTACTTTGAATGTTGAAGTTTGTTATTTTCCCACACTAGTGATACATGGGACAGTCGTCTTTCCCAGTGCTGTGCAGCAGCAGCCTGGAGCTACAGCTCCTCGTCAGCTATGAGATCTCAAGGGTAAACAGCCTTACTCTACAGTTACTATGTTGCCAGATGACTTATTTTTTCGCCCAACTGTAGGCTTATGTAAGTGTTCTGAGCACATGTAAGTTAGGCCAGGCTAAGCTACAATGTTTGATAGATGTGTTAAATGCATTTTAATTTAGAATATTTTCCACTTAGAATGGGTTTATTGTTTCTCTAAGTCCAGGCACATCTGTATAATACAAATATAACAAAAGGCATTGGACATGATAAGTTTAACTAGTTTGTAAAATTAGGTTCAATTTTTAATACATGCATATACATTTGTATACATAGTATATATATGTATGTAAATTTGTTTTCAGACATGGTTTAAAATGTATTTCTTACTACAGAAATGGTGTAAAAGTTTGAAAATCATTGTGCTGCTTAAGTCAAACTAAACTTGGATGTTTTATGAGAGGCCCTCTGATTATATTAAATGCAAATTCAGATAATAGTAATACACTGTTAATGTCTTCTCAAATCAAGATAACAGTAGTAAATCATTCTATCCACATTATGGGGAGCTTTCAGTAAATTTTAATGGACGTGATAGTTTTTGGTATAAGTACTTTATGTTCATGCTTATTAAATTATGGTAGACTATTCTGGAGAATAAACTTTAAACAGTTGCAATATGTGGCGCTTGTAAAGACTCAGTACTTCAGACCACTCATTCTGTTGGCATTTTCAAATAATTCGATAGTAAAATTTACTTCAAACTTATTTTAGATCATAAGCCTGCTCTGTTAAGTTGATGACTCACTATATGAATTCATTTTTGTGGTAGTATAAACGCTATTTTATGTTTTATTTAAAGATTTTCTAACTGCTTAACATTTTTGTGGTTTAATTGTTAATTAGAAAAGTTATCTCATAATTAAGATTTTAAAATTCTGTTTAGAAATTATTCCTTAACATAAATTTAGGTGTGGGACAGTGATACTGGCAGACAAGTTCAGAGAATATCTTGCTTCCAGTCTACTGTAAAGGTAAAATCTTAAATATGGCAATCTGTTTTTATCTGAGAAGACATGGTTTAAAAAGTTAGAAGAAATTACTTTTGTGGGTCTTAACGAATTATTTCTTTCACACACCTGTTGTCATTTGATTCTTCTAAGACCAGATTTTTGAGAGCATATATATTAAGTGGTAGAATGTTTCAATTTGAATTTAGAGCAAGGGATAATCCCTATGGCAAGTTAAGCAAAAAGGTAGTACCTGGTATGTTTCTATAGGTAATTCTAGGAAGAAATGTTACTTTGCAGAATGACCATAATAGTAGCTGGTCTGTTTTTTTTATACTTTGAATTTAAAATATACAGTTATTTGTCCCTTGACCTCCACCTTCTCTAAGGTCATAAAGGTAAGACATGTCAGTTACTTAGTTTAAAAACTAAAAATCTTATATTGCTAATTTGCTGCTACTGTTAGGTTTATTCATTTTACAAACAAATATTAATTGGGGCTTATATGACAGGAACTCTGCTACATTTTAGAGAAACAAACATAGGTAATACTGGGTTGCTTATGATTTCTACAGAAATGACCTTAAGTGTTTGGAGGAAGTACCACTATTTTTAGTAATGTAACCAAGTTTTGGAAAAGGTAGTAGTAGTATTAGATGTTCCCTCATTTACTTTAAGGATAACTGATCTTTATATTGGAGCTAACTCTTTTGTTCCTTTTCTTCTTAATGTAAAAAGAATTGTTGTGTGCCAGTAGTAGCCATCTCATGGCACTGTGCTGTTAAAAGTATCAACTTAGTAAAGTTTCAGGGGAAGAAAGTGCCATAGACTATATATGCTTATATCTAACTTAACAATGGATTTTTTAAGAAGTCATTAAAGTATTGATTTGACTAAAATCTCTATACTTTATGTGACCTAAATGATGCACCTTTTACATTCCTTTAAAAATATTCTTGCTGTCTGAAAAACTAAGGTCATTAAGTTTCCAATGAAAAGATGTGGCATGAAGGAACAAAGGAGGAGAAAAAATTTAATGTATTTGGGGGAAATTCCTTTGGTAAACTGTGTTATGAACTGATTATGGGAACTGGTCACATAAAATGTATCTTATTCCAGTATACTGAAAGTAGTTTTAAAAGGGGTTTTACTGTAATATGAATCAGCTACATATTTGTATTTGTTTTCTCCTGCTGTAATCCTGTTTCACACAAATACTGCTAAAAAAAATAGCATTGCATTCATTTAGTTCAGTGGTTAAGTTGTTCTTGAATAGATAGTTTATCAAATAAATTTATATCCCTAATATAAGAAATACTATTATTTATTTTTTGAACTAGCAAAAATTTTTATAAGGGTTGGTGTTAGCAAGGAGTAGTGAAATTGGCATTTTATTGCATATTGAGACTATAAATTGATATGATCTTCCCAGAAAGTAGTTTGGCATTATGAATGAATCTAAAGAAATTACTATAGGCATTAATCCAGTGATCATTCTAGAAAACTCTTTAAAGGAAATAATCAGAAAATAGGGCAGAGATTTATGAACAGAAATGTGTACTACAAATACATTTTTATAAATGGATGATTGGAAGTGTCCTACATGTCTTATAAGAAAATAAATTATGGATATATATACTAAAAATTATATTTCAGAAGAATATTAAAAGAGGAAAACGCTAGTGGTAAAATGTTAAGAAACAAAACCATATATTATTCTCAACAAAATATTATCAAACCAAATCCAGCAACATCTAAAAAGGAAGCAGTTACCATGACCAAGCGGATTTATTCCTGGAATATGAGCTTAGTTTAAAATCTGACAATGAAATATACCATAGTAAGAATAAAGGAAAAAAACCAAGGATTGTCGCAATAGAAACAGAGAAAGCATTTGACAAACTAGACAACACCCTCTTGTGATAACAATACTCAACAAATTAGGAATAGATGAGAATTTCCTCAGCCTAATAAAGGGCATCTTTGAAAAATCTCATAGCTAATTTCATATTAATGGTGAAAGGCTAGGCTGGGTGTGGTGGCTCATGCCTGCAATTCCAGCACTTTGGGAGACCAAGGTGAGTGGATTACTTGAGCTCAGGAGTTCTAGACCAGCCTCAGCAACATGGTGAAACTTCTTCTCTACCAAAAAAAAAAAAAGAGGAGATTCCGCCAAGATGGCTGAATAGGAACAGCCCCAGAGCACAGTTCCCAGCAAGAGACACAGAAGGCGAGAGAACTCCGTATTTCCAACTGAGGTACCAGGTTCATTTCAGTGGGACTGGTTGGACAGTGAGTGTAGCCCAAGGAGGGCAAACCGAGGCAGGGCTGGGCACTGCCTCACCTGGGAAGTGCAACTGACTGGAGGATCAAGAACTTCCCCCCTCCAGTACTCTGGTTCAGATACTGCACTTCTCCCATGAGCTCTGCAACCCACAGACCAGGAGATCCCCACCAGGCTGAAAAGTGCCCCAAATTAACAGCTCAGATCTGAGGGGCAGCTCTGGCTGGTGCTGTGGGTTGTCGGCACAGATCTGGGCAGACATTTTGGCTAGCACTGAGAGTGACTGCAGGGTGGAGCTACCCACTCCCTAGAAAGAGGGGGAGCTGAAAGCAGGTGATAAGGTTGGGCAGGTCCCACCCCCACAAAGACCAGCAAACTGAAGCCCTCTCGCATGAGAGTTTCGCAGCTAGCACATCAGTTCGAGCTCAACCTGAGATGATTGAGCTTGGTGGGGGAAAGGGCGTCTGCCATTGCCGAGGAGGATCTAAATCTACCTGTGTAAACAAAAGCCAGAGGAAGCATACACAGCAGCTAGACTGAGTCTGTGACAGCCCAGCAGTGCCTCTGCAGGCAGACAAGGGACAGATTGCCTCCTCAAGTGACTCCCTGACCCCTGTATAACCAAAAAGACCCCTCATACAGGAGATCTCTGGCTGACACCTGGTGGGTACCCTTCTGGGATGAAGCTATCAGAGGAAAGATCAGGCAACAATCTTTGCTGTACTGCAAACCCCACGGGTGATTCCCAGACAAGCAAGGTCTGGAGTGGACCTCCAAGCAGTCCTACAGCAGAGGGACCAGACTGTTAGAAGGAAAACTAAAAAACCAAAAGAAATAGCTTCAGCATCAACAGAAAGGATGTCCACTCAGAGACCCCATCTGCAGTCACCAACTTCAAAGATCAAAGGTGGATGAATCCACGAAGATGGGAAGCAACCAGCACAAAAAGGATAAAACCATCAAAGACCATAATGCTTCTCCTCCTCCAAGGGATCACAACTCCTCACCAGCAAGGGAACAAAACAGGATGGAGAATGAGTTTAAGGCTTCAGAAAGTGGGTAGTAACAAACTTCTGTGAGCTAAAGGAATATGTTCTAACCCAATGCAAAGACACTAAAAACCTTGAAGAAAGGTTAGATGAAACGCTAACTAGAAAAGCCAGCTTAGAGAAGAAAATAACCGATTTGATACAACTAAAAAACACAGCATGAGAACTTCGCAAAGTGTACACAAGTTTCAATAGCCGAATAGATCAAGCAGAATAAAGGGTATCAGAGATTGAAGATCAACTCAATGAAATAAAATGAGAAGGCAAGATTAGAGAAAAAGAGAGTGAAAAGAAATGAACAAAGCCTCCAAGAAATATGTTATTATGTGAAAAGACCTAATCTATGTTTGATCAGTGTACCTGAATGTGACAGGGAGAATGAATCCAAGCTGGAAAACACTCTAGAATATTATCCAGCAGAACTTCCTCAACTTAGCAAGGCAGACCAATATTCAAGTCCAGGAAATACAGAGAATGCCACAAAGATATTCCTCAAGAAGAACAACCCCAAGGTACATCCCATGTTCATGGTTAGGAAGAATCAATATTGTGAAATGGCCATGGTGACCAAAGTCATAGATTCAGTGTTATCCCCATCAAGATACCTACGACCCTTTTCACAGAACTAGAAAAAAACACCTTAAACTTCATATGGAACCAAAAGAGAGCCTGCATAGCCAAGACAATCCTAAGCAAAAAGAATAAAACTGGAGATGTCACGCTACCTGACTTCAAACTATACTACAAGGTTACAGTAATCAAAACAGCATGGTACTGGTACCAAAACAGATATAGACCAATGGAACAGAACAGAGGCCTCGGAAGTAACGCCACACATCTACAACTATCTGATCTTTGACAAACCTGACAAAAACCGGCAATAGGGAAAAGATTCCCTGTTCAGTAAATGGTGTTGGGAAAACTGGCTAGCCATGTGCCGAAAGCTGAAACTGGACCCCTTCCTTACACCTTACACTAAAATTAACTCCAAATGGATTAAAGATCTAAACATAACACCTAACACCATAAAAACCCTAGAAGAAAACCTAGACAAAACCATTCAGGACATAGGCATAGGCAAGGACTTCATGACTAAAATACCAAAAGCAATGGCAACAAAAGCCAAAATACACAAATGGGATCTAATTACACTTAAGAGCTTCTGCACAGCAAAAGAAACTGTCATTAGAGTGAACTGGCAACCAACAGAATGGGAAAAAATTTTTGCAATCTACCCATCTGACAAAGGACTAATATCCGGAATCTACAAAGAAATAAAGCAGATCTACAAGAAAAAAACAAACCCATTCAAAAGTGGGTGAAAGATAGGAACAGACTCCTTTCAAAAGAAGACATGTATGCGGCCACCAAACATATGAAACAATGCTCATCATCACTGGTCATTAGAGAAATGCAAATCAAAACTACATTGAGATACCATGTCACGCCGGTTAGAATGGTGATCATTAAAAAATCTGGAGACAACAGATGCTGGAGAGGATGTGGAGAAATAAGAACACTTTTACACTGTTGGTGGGAGCCTAAATTAGTTCAACCATTGTGGAAAACAGTGTGGTGATTCCTCAACGGTTTAGAAATAGAAATTCCATTTGACCCAGCAATCCCATTAGTGGGTATATACCCAAAGGATTATAAATTGTTCTACGATAAAGACACATGCATATGTATGTTCATTTTGGCACTGTTTACAATAGCAAAGACTTGGTACCAACCCAAATGCCCATCCGTGATAGACTGGACAAGGAAAACGTGGCACATATACACCACAGAATACTATGCAGCCATAAAAAAGGATGAGTTCCTGTCCTTTGTAGGGCCGTGGATGAATCTGGAAACCATCATTCTCAGCAAACTGACACAAGAACAGAAAACCAAACAACGCACATTCTCACTCATAGGCAGATGTTGAACAATGTGAACACATGGGTTACAGGGAGGGGAACATCACACACTGGGGTCTGTTGGGGGGTGGGGGGCTAGGGGAAGGACATCGGGGGGTGGGGATGTTGGGGAGGGATAACATTGGGAGAAACGCCTGATGTAGGTGACGGGGGGATGGAGAGAATAAACCACCATGGCATATGTGTACCTATGCAACAATCCTGCAAGATCTGCACATGTACCCTGCACAAGTACAATAAAAAAAAAAAAAAAAAAAATCAGTCGGGCCTAGTGGCATGTGCCTGTAATCCCAGTTACTTGGGAAGCTGAGGTGGAAGGATCCCTTGAGTCCAAGAGTTCGAGGCTGCAGTTGCAGTTGTGCCACTGCACCCTAGCCTGGGCGATAGAGCAAGACCCTATCTCCAAAAGAAAAAAAATGGTGAAGGACAAATAATTTCCCTCAAAGATCAGGCACAAGATAAGGATGTCTGCTCTCAGCACATCTGTTTAACATCATACTGGAGGTTCCAGCTAGGGCAGTTGGGCAATAAAAAAATAAATGACATCCATATTGGAAAAGAAGAAATAAAACTATCTCTGTTCCCAAATGACATGATCTTGTGTATATAGAAAATCCTAAGTCCACAAACAAACTATTCAGGCTAATGAATGGATTTAGCAAGGCTTCAGGATATAACATCAACACACAGAAATCAACTGTATTTCTATTCGCTAGCAATGAACATCCAAAAATGAAATTAAGAAATTATTATTCCATTTACAGCAGCAGCCAAAAGAATAAAATACTCAGAAATAGATTTAGGCTGGGTGTGATGTCTTATGCCTATAATCCTAGCACTTTGGGACGCCAGGGTGGGAGGATTGCTTGAGGCCAGGAGTTCAAGACCAACCTGGCCAACATAGTAATACTCCCTCACTATTAGAAGAATTTAAAGAAGTATGAGACTTACATACCCCAAACTACAAAACACTGTTGAAAGATATTAAAGATCTAAATAAATGGAAAGACATCCTGAGTGTATGGATCAGATTTACTGTTGTTATGATTCTACCACTACCCACATTGATCTACAGGTTGAACCCAATCTTTATCAAAATTGTAGCTGACTTTTTTTTTTTTTTAAGAAATTGACAAGCTGATTCTAAAATTCATATGGGAGTGCAAGGGACCCAGAATAGCCAGAACAATCTTAAAATGGAAAAACAAAGTTCCAAGACACTTCTCAATTTCAGAACTCAGTATGAAGCTACAGTAATCAAGACTATGGTATTGGCATAATGATAGACATGCAGATCAATTGAATAGAACTAAAGGTCCAGAAATAAAGTCTCATGTAGCCAATTGATTTTTTGACAAGCATGCCAAGAACCTCTAATGGGAGAAAGAATAGTCTCTTCAAAAAATGATGCAGTGTCAATTGGACATCTACATACAAAATAATGAAATTTTATCTGTACTTCATGTCATATCCAAAAGTTAAAATGGATCAAAGACCCAAATATAAGAGCTGAAACTACAGAAATCTAGGGAGAAATATTGCAGCAGATCTTTGTGACCTTGAGCTAGGTGTCTTAAATAGACATCAAAAGCATATCAACAACAACAAAAAAAGATAAATTGGATCTCATCAAAATGAAAAGTTTTTGTGCTTAAAAGTGAAAGGACAGCCCACAGAACTGGAGAAAATATTTTCAAATCGTTTATCTGATAAGGGACTTGTGTCTACAATATATAAAGAATCCAACAATAAGAAGGCAAATACTCCAAATAAAAATAGACAAAAGATTTGAAAGAAAAATTTTTCCAAAGAAGATAAATAAATGTCAGATAATCACATGAAAAGGAGTTTCAACATCATTAGTCATTAGAGAAATGCAAGTCAAAACCACAGTGAAGTACTATTTCGTACATACTAGAGTGGCTTCTTACCTAAAAGACAAGTGTTGGTAAGAATGTGGAGCAGTTGTAACCTTCCTACATTGCTGGTGGGATCTAGAATGATATAACCACCTTGGAAAGCACTTACAGAATTATCATTTGACCCAGCAGTCCCCAAGAGATATGAAAATGTGTTAGTCCATATAAAAATGTGTACATGATTGTTCATAGCAACATTATTCATAATAGTCAAAAAGGGAAACAACCTAAATGTCCATCAACTGATGAATAAACACAATGTATACCCACACAGTGGAATACTATTTGGCAGTAAAAAGAAATGAAATGCTGGCATAAAAAATTCAGAAATTAGACAGGGTGGGGCCACTGTATTGGTTATTTTCAACTCTTTTAATCCAACAGTTTTAAAAGCAGCCCTGCTCAGCCTAGGCAAAGTTACTCTCTGCCTTTTATTTTCTCTTCTCTCTTGCTCTTGCTCTTTTTCTCACTTAGAGTCAGTGGGCGAGGAGAGTACTATTAAAGGTCAAGGGCTTATGCGGTACTTGAAACACTCACTTTCCTGAGTCTACCAAACGTTAGAATTGAGAAGACTTAGGCGTTATTTATTCTACAGATAGAGGAACTAAGGTCATAGTTTCAGTTTGATTTAAAACGGAGTTTAAGCAATTGTGTATTAGTAATTTATTACTGAGTAACAAATTACCTCAAAACTTAGTGGCTTAAAACAACAAACATTTGTCATCTCACAGTGTTTGTGATCAGGACTAGAAGCCATCTTATCTGGGTGGTTCTGGTTCAGGGCCTCTCCCAAGGGTCATGCTACCTGAAGGCCTGACTGTGGTGGAGGAGCTGCCTCCCAGGAGGCTCACCTACATGCTTGGCAAGTTAGTGCTGGTAGTTGCCCAGAGGCCTTAGCTCCTTGCTACGTGGACATTTCTCCATGTGATCACTTGAGTGTCTTCACCTTAGAGCACGTAATCCAAGAGAACAAGGAGGGGGCCACAGTGTCTTTTATGACTTAGTCTTGTAAGTTACACACCATTCCTCCTGCCACATTCTGTTTGGTAGAAGCTAGTCACTTAGTAGTGCCCACATACTCTGCTAAGGAAAAATAAGCTCCACCTATTGAAGGAAGGGGTTAAAGAACTTGTGGACTTATTTTAAAACCACTGAACAATGACTGCTTGAATTTCTAACCTGATATACATTTCAAATACATTTTGCAGTGTTTGACTGTTCTTCAGAGACTAGATGTTTGGCTTTCTGGTGGGAATGACCTGTGTGTGTGGAACCGAAAATTAGATCTCCTGTGTAAGACTAGCCACCTTTCTGATACAGGTAAAAGACAAATCAAGGTAATTTTAAACTATGATTGACAGACTCTGGAAGACACAGCAGATCTTCAGAGACTGGCCCTAAGTAGAAAGGTCAATATAGGCGATTTTTCTTTTCAGTTTTGAAGATAACAGGTAGCCATATTCAATTCAGATGAGGGGTTGTGTAAAATATATTTTTATCCTGAATAAGAAGGAGAAGACTCCACTCCTTTTGGCTTCCTCTTCCCTTCTAACAGAATTGCTCAAGAACAACCTTTTCCAATGCTCTTGGGCTATTTTTGCTGAACTATGTTTGGTGAGCATGCTGATACCTGGAAGCAGACCCTTACAACTTTACCTTAGCAGTTTTCTCTTTTTTTGCGGGGTTATTAACTTTAAATAGATTCCTAAGGATGACCTCTTTTTATAATTGTCCTTACCAAAAAGTTTATACATGTGCAAGCTTACTGATATGGTTTCATTTTCTCAGAATTCTGTGTACATACGCTTTTGGTTTCAACAGAAAAAAATAAATCAGTTTTGACTTTTGATACCAAAGATCTTAAAAAATAAATTCCATTTTTAGAGTAAAAATATTTAAATATAAATGAGTAAGTTTTAGTAACAACCTTGAAGTCACACTATTAACTATTGTTATTTCTAAAAGTAATCAAATGGGCCTATGGGTCTCCTAGAAAGAACATTATTGTGCATATTGTTGACATTTCGGTGGTAGCAGGAGCCCTGAGAATTGAATTTAGTTAATAAGAGCTAGCTGAGCTCCATATAGTTATGATAAAGCGTCAGATAAATAATGACTTAGGAAAACTAAATCCATACATTGCTAGGGTTTACATTTAACCACTCAGTTCAGCATTTGATTACTAACAGTCTTGCTCGAATCTAGAATACATTTCCCTGTTTACTATTATCATGAAGTATATATTTTTATGTTTATTTTCCTCTCTCTTTCATTAGCCAGTGGTGTTTGTGAATTTTATTTTGATAAAGTTATATTGTAAAATGTTGAAATTGGGGCTGAAAAGAATCTTCGGTGTGTTCCTGGAAATAGCCACCTCTTATTGCAGTCTCCCTTTCTTTTGCAAGTTTTCTTTGAGTCTATACATTAAGTAATCACAGTATTGCCATTTATCAGTGGCTCAAGAGTTAACAGAAGGCTTTGAGGGAATCTATGGGAAAGCCTTGAAAAGGCCATGGGTTACCGTTGGTGAGCTATTGGTCATTTGGGTTTTCCAAATTACTAGAGGCCAGATCATTAATAGTGTTATTAAACCCTTAGGTCATGATGTCCTTTCATAAGTCCTGCTTGATTTATGGGCTGGTGGAGCTTTTACAGGCAGTTATTCTGTGTTTGGAAATAAGCAAAGATAATCTCAGTCAATGTGATACAATGGAAGGAGCCCTGGACTAGACGGCGGGGCACCCATGTCCTTTCCAGCAGTATGTTCTGTGATGCTGAATATTAGGTTGCTACTTCTGGATTGTTGGGCTTCTAGTATTTTCACAAATAATTTAGTGAAAGATTTTAAACAAGCTGTTTGCTGCATTTAGAATTCTTCTCTTGCTACCCACCCTGCTGCTCTCCCATCTCCTCTGCCTTCTCTGTACCACTCCTTCACCTTGCTTGCAGCACCGCTTCCTCCTTGTATATGGGAAAATAACTGTTGTGATTTTGAATAGTATTTCTGGCTAATACAAAACCTACTTTTGTATTGGCTAGAAATACTATTCAGAATCACAACAGTTCGTCCTTTGATGGTTGGGAAAGATAAGCAAATGAGTAGACCATTTTCCACACTTGCATATATAAATTAAATATATATCATAATGGAAGAATTAAACAATTTTTTTTTTTTGCCAACACGTGGTGGTTTTAATATATCAACTCTTTTATTCATGCCAACAGAAGTAAAATGGTAACATACCTTATAGAAGTTATAGTTACCCTAAAATATAGTTACCCTAAAATACGATTTGGCTATGAAAAGATACTCAGACCTCTTTATCTAAGTAAGTGAAATGTGTTAGAATGCTGAATCTGAGCATTTCAATAATAGAAGAAAATTGGTACATGTATTAGTGGATTACAAACATACTATTTGAAGGCCGCTTTCTTAGCTGCTGACTGTTGGCTAGTTGATTCAGTGCCAGGGAGCCTGCTCAGCGTTCTTAAATTTATATAAGGGAAAACCCCAATTTTACATCCCTTTTGAGCTAGCCATCTTGTAAATGGGTGATGGGGATTATCTTAAGAGATCCCTGGTAAATAAGTTTGAATAGCTGAATCTACCACTCTATCACAATAGTTAAAAAAAAAAAAAAAAACAAAAAACTCTTTTCTGCTCTTAAGAAATCAGTAATGTCTTCCAAAGTCTCAGAAACTTACATTTAACAAAATCATTTTTTATGAGTAAGCAAGCAAGGAAGTATGTGTCGAGCCAGTTCTGTGTGCTTTATCTTCTTTATGGAAAACAACTGACATAAAACTGAAAATGTTTTTGTTTTTGATATAATGTAAAAAAAAATAATTTGACCTTTGTTTTATATGTTTTTGGAGGTATTAATGCTTTGGTTGAAATACCTAAGAACTGTGTTGTGGCAGCAGTTGGCAAAGAACTGAGTGAGTATGAATTTTTTCTTTTACTTTTTGTATATTTTGAACTAGAATTGTATACACATGCTGGAAGGACTGATAGTTTTTTCTTTAAGGGACACCTGCATGTGCCCCAGTCTTGGCTTCTTGGCATTGTTGAAGTGATACAGAGATGGAGGCATTTTCAGGATGTGAGGCTAGGTTTCTTTTTCTCATCAGTATTTTAATCAGCATGTTAGCTTAGTTAAACAGTATATTGCTTGTTATTCCAAAATTCCAATTTCAAGATCACTTGGTAGTATTCCAACTAAGGTGGAATTTCTCACAACACTGATATGTATCAGAGAGTTCTCTTTTCTATTGACTGAAAAACCTTCTTTTGACAACCACAGTTTGAACATGAGTGGCTGTCAGGATTAAATAACCTTGTTAGAGGTTTGTAGTTTGGTAAAACACTGTCAGAGACACAAAAAGAAGCATGGCATGACCTATCTTCCAGAGAGAAGTATGAGAAAGAAGATATACTTTAGTAATTTGAAAAGGACATGATCTTTGAAACTTTTCACTTCTCAGATGTTAGTCATCCTAATCTTTGAGCATCCACAGCAGTTGGTCCAGTGGTGTATTAAAGCACTCAGTATGTTGATGTTAAGCCTGTTTATAAACAAGTCCCACTGTCATTGTAGACTGAGCATTTGTGACTGGGCCTTATTCACATTTAGTATCTAGAGTTCCTGGAACATAAATGTTTAGGAAATGTTAATAGAATCATGTCAGTGGATTTTATTACGGCTTTTCTCTATTGATTAAAGTTAGATTTATACTACTTTAAATAAAACTATTTGTTAAAGTCAGATAATGAGTAAAGCAACACATTGAACATTACTATAGTCAGAAGAACTGTATGATATATAAAAATTATAAGACATACTCAGAGAATTTATAATTTAATGGTATATGCCTAGTAATCAAAAACTTTAAAAAAGAAGCTGCTGCTGTCTTCACTGAGTTGAAGTTAAGCTTTGATTTGCAGCTTATTCTGTAGCAGTGCTTACTGGCCTGGGGACACGAGTAGAGAAAGCTGATGGTGGAGGTGATTCAGGGATGTGGGCTAGTCACAGCTGAGATAGCCAGACATGCATTGAAATCCTAGAGAGAATGGGAGCTTCAGTGTTTGGAAAAGTCAGTAGAGGAAGAGGGTTCTCAGGACACATTCAGTATGGGTTTTAGTAGAAAATCTCAAGCATTTGAAAGAAATAGTTTAAAGTAGTATGAATAAGGCTTTTTTTTGGAGATGAGTTTTTCAGTATGGTAGGTATTTTTCACTTAATGAAATGCTTGCTTTAGAGCAGGAGTAGTATTTTATCCTCTTTGAGCATTGTAATAAAATTACATCCGTCTTTTTTGTTAAGTAATTTTCAGGTTGGTAGCACCCACAGAAGGATCACTAGAATGGGATATTCTTGAAGTTAAGCGCCTCCTTGATCACCAGGACAATATTCTCTCGTTGATTAATGTCAATGGTAAGCTCATTGTGTACATTTATTATGTACAATTTTGTGCTTGTTAACACAAACTGCTCTGAACGTGAGCCTTGCTTTGTTCTGGGATTCTAGAATAAGTCATGAAAATAATGCTTTAGATTAGTATGGATTGTCATTTTCTTTTATTCTGAAGTTGTAGCCAGTGGAACTGAGCAAGTTTCCTAGATTGCTAGGTCTAAGATTTAGGCACAAGGAAAACAGAGTAGGGCAGAGAGAAGAAAATAGAGGAGAACATGATGATCTCAGGCACTGCTTGGTAGCTGTGGGATGACTGTCACAGGCTATTTCAGCATTTTTGGCAGCTGGTTCTGGCTAGTTCCTCTTTTGTAGAGAAGATTGGAAATATGCCCTTTTGTCTTGCTGTCCACACTATACAATATCACATAGCAAGTTATACACTTATACTAAAATGAGCAGGATTCAAGCCAGTTGTAATCCCGATTGAAGACTCTCAAAGAATACCAAACTAAAGCAAAGGTTTGCAGAAAATGGGTCATGTCTTCCCTTCCTCCTAGTGGGGGTTTGGACTTGCTATACATCTTATTTGGCTTCCTAAATGATTTCAATGAGTATCTCCTGTGAGCTAAGTCTGACATCAGATGGCAAGACCACAAACGACTGATCTTGACATTCAGTTAGTTCACTTGCAAATAAGTGACAGCTTATATCATCAGAGCCGTGCTGGGTGATCTGTGTATGAAGTCACATGAGAGGACTCTTGGTGGCTTCAATTTGATAGTCTGGTGGGGCCTGTAGGACATTCCTGTAAGGATGCTAGGAATATGACGTAGTGGGAGGACTAGACAGCACCCCAGCAACATATCTCCCTGAGGCCTAGCCTGGCTTTGTTTTTAAGCAATATTTTATGTGAACATGAGACAAAGAGAGTGAGGGGCACAGAGAGTACCAAGTCTAGTCTTCATTTGTGACCAGTCACGTGTTCAGATTCACCAGTAAGAATGTCCCTCTCAGCTCCAAAATCTTCCTCCCTAATAGCCATCTTATTGTAAAACCCAGCTGCAGGTCTTTCTAAGGACTAGGTTGCCTATGCTTATAGAAATAACAGTGGTTGCTCTGGGGGCTCTTTAGCTGTGGATGGAGACACTGCACAAAAGGCAAGTTCTTATTTGGGAAGCCCTCTGAAACCTCACTGACACTGAGTCTTAAGTCTCAAGTTTCCAGGGCTGCTGAGAAAAGCCCAGCAGTATTCAGCCATTACACTGGTCATGCCTAGCTATCTTGTTTTAGCAGTGAAGCACTGGTACCATTGAATCAGCATGGTTACACAAATGAAGATGATGGGTTGGTTACTCAAATGAAGATGATGGGATGGTACTAGATGGCCTGAACTTCATGACACTTCTTTTACCATGTGATGCGCAGAGGAACTTATAGCAGTTTATAAAAGCTTTCTTCAGGTATTCCTTTGCCAGATTCTTAAGGGAAAACTAAAGAAAAAAATTGTTAATGAAAGTTACAGAAAGCCCCATGTACTTTTTACTGTTCTTTATGATTTTTTAAAAAATTTCTTCTTAAAAAAGAAAACAAAAATGGGATACATGTGCAGAATGTGCATGTTTGTTAAATAGGTATATGTGTGCCATGGTGGTTTGCTGCACCTATTGACCCATCCTCTAAGTTTTCTCCACTCACTCCCCACCCCCCGACAGGTGCTGGTATGTGTTGTCCCCCTCTCTGTGTTCATATTTTATCATTATTCAGTTCCCACTTATGAATGAGAACATGCGGGGTTTGGTTTTCTGTTCCTGTGTTACTTTGCTGAGGATGATGGCTTCCATCTTCATGACCGTGTCCCTGCAAAGGACATGATCTTATTCCTTTTTATGGCTGTGTAGTATCCCATGGTGTATATGTGCCACATTTTCTTTATCCAGTCTATCATCAGTTGTCATTTGGATTGGTTCCATGACTTTGCTGTTGTAAATAGTGCTACGATAAACATACGTGTGCATGTGTCTTTGTAGTAGAATGATTTATATTCCTTTGGGTATCTACCCAGTAATGGGATTGCTGGGTCAAATGGTATTTTTGCCTCTAGATCCTTGAGGCATCACCTTACTATCTTCCAGAATGGTTGAATTAATTTACATTTCCACCAACAGTGTAAAAGCATTCCTGTTCTCCACAGCCTTGCCAGCATATATTGTTTCCTGACTTTTTAATAATCACCATTCTGACTGGTGTGAGATGGTATCTCACTGTGATTTTGATTTGCATTTCTCTGATGATCAGTGATGTTGAGCTTTTTTTCATATGTTGGCCATATAAATGTCTTGAGACATGTTTGTTCTTATCCTTTGCCCACTTTTGGATGGAGTTGTTTTTTTCTTGTAAATTTGTTTAAGCTCCTTGTAAATTCTGGATATTAGACCTTTGTCAAATGGTCAGATTGCAAAAATTTTCTCACATTCTGTAGGTTGCCTTTTCACTCTGATGATAGTTTCTTTTGCTTTACAGAGCTCTTTAATTAGATCCCATTTGTCAGCTTTGGCTTTTGTTGTGATTGCTTTTGGCATCTTTGTCAAGAAGTCTTTGCCCATGCCTATGTCCTGAATGGTATTGCCTAGGTTTTCTTATAGGGTTTTTATGGTTTTGGGTTTTACATTTAAACCTTTAATCCATCTTCAGTTAATTTTTGTATAAGGTATAAGGAAGGGGTCCTGTTTTCTGCATATGGCTAGCCAGTTTTCCCAGCACCATTTACTGAATAGGAGATCCCTTCCACATTGCTTGTTTTTGTCAGGTTTGTCAAAGATCAGATGGTTGTAAGATATGTGGCATTATTTCTGAGGTCTCTGTTCTGCTCCATTGGTATACATGTCTGTTTTGATACCAGTACCATGCTGCCTTGGTTACTGCAGCCTTGGAGTATAGTCAGGTAACATGATGCCTCCAGCTTTGTTCTTTTTGCTTAGGATTGTCTTGGCTATATGGGGTCGTCTTTGATGCCGTATGAAATTTAAAATAATTTTTTCTAATTCTGTGAAGAGTGTCAATGGTAGTTTGATGGGAATAGCATTGAATCTATAAATTACTTTCGGCAATATGGCCATTTTCACGATATTGATTCTTCCTATATCCATAAGGATGGAATTTTTTCCATTTATTTGTTCCTCTCTTATTTTCTTGAGCAGTGGTTTGTAGTTCTCTTTGAAGAGGTCCTTCACATCCCTTGTTAGCTATATTCCCAGGTATTTTATTCTCTCTATAGTGATTGTGAATGAGAGTTCATTCATGTTTTGACTCTCTGCTTGTCTATTGTTGATGTAAAGGAATGCTTGTGATTTTTGCACATTGATTTTGTATCCTGAGACTTTGCTGAAGTTGCTTATCAGTTTTAGGAGTTTTTGGGCTGAGATAATGGGGTTTTCTAAATATACGGTCATAACGTCTGAAAACAGAGACAATTTGACTTCTCCTCCTATTTGAATACCTTTTATTTTTTTCTCTTACCTGACTGTCCTGGCCAGAACTTTCAATACTATGTTGAATAGGAGTGGTGAGAGAGGGCATCCTTGTCTTGTACTGGTTTTCAAAGGGAATGATTCCACCTTTTGCCCATTCAATATGATATTGGCTGTGGGTTTGTCGTAAATACCTTTTATTATTTTGAGATGTATTCCATCAATACCTAGTTTATTGAGAATTTTTAACATCAACGGATGTTGAATTTTATCAAAGGCCTTTTCTGCATCTATTGAGATAATCATGTGATTTTTGTCATTGGTTCTGTTTATGTGATGGATTATGTTTATTGATTTGCATATGTTGAACCAGGCTTGCATCCCAGGGATGATGCTGACTTGATTGTGGTGGATAAGTTTTTTGATGTGCTGCTGGATTTGGTTTGCCAGTATTTTATTGAGAATTTTTGCATCAATGTTCATCAGGAATATTGCCCTGAAGTTTTCTTTTTTAGTTGTATCTCTTCCTGATTTTGGTATCAGGATGATGCTGGCTTCATAAAATGAGTTAGAAGTCCCTCCTTTTCAATTGTTTGGAGTAGTTTCAGAAGGAATGGTACCAGCTCCTCTTTATACCTCTGGTAGAATTCAGCTGTGACTCCATCTGGTCCTGGGGTTTTCTTGGTTGGTAGGTTATTAATTACTGCCTCGATTTCAGAACTTGTTATTTTTCTATTCAGGGATTCGACTTCTTCCTGGCTTAGTCTTAGGAGGGTGTATGTGTCCAGGAATTTATCCATTTATTCTAGATTTTCTAGTTTATTTGTGTAGAGGTGTTTATAGTATTCTCTGATGCCTGTTTGTATTTCTGTGGGGTCAGTGGTAATATCCCCTTTATCATTTTTTATTGTATGTATTTGATTCCTCTCTCTTTACTTCTTTATAAGTCTAGCTAATGGTCTATTTTGTTAATTTTTTCAAAAAACCAGCTCCTGGATTCATTGATTCTTTTTTTTTTTTTTGGAGAGTTTTTCATGTCTCTTATCTCCTTCAGTTCTTCTCTGATCTTACTTATTTCTTGTCTTTTTCTAGCTTTTGGATTAGTACATTTTACTTTATAAACTCTATGACTATAAAATTATACTACAGATAATAATCCAAAAGCATATTTAGGAATCAAACATGACGAAATAGTCTGGTAAAATTTGAAAATGATTTGCTGACAATCTCATCTTGCAGTACCTAGGCACATTAGCCATGATGTCAGTGTCAGTGATCCTGAAATGTTTATGTTGTACGATTTCCTGCTTCACTTCCAGCTCTGCTCCTTTCTCCTCACCCATTACCAATTAAAGATATGGCTGGTTGCATGGATTTGTGTGTCACAGGGCAAGTCTATGTTCAGAGGGATGGCCCCAGGGCAACCTCAGAATTGTGTGATAGAACACCAACAAGCGTGGATAATGAATACTAGGTTTGCTAAAAAGATTGGAATACCCAGGCAGAAGGTTTTCTAAGACAGGCAAAAAATAACTGGTAATCTCTACAGGCAGAAGGCTCTGGGTGCTTCTTTATTTTATTCTTTTTCTTGTATCATGTTGTGGGCATGGTTTGGTAATCATGAAGTGTACTTGTGAGGGATGGATAGACAGATACCAGGTGAGATTTTCATACTAAGTGGCTTTTGATACAGGATGAAAATCCATCCACTAATAATATATCATTGAGGTTGTTTGTCTTGAAACATTCTGAATGACCTCTTCGGAATTAGTTTACCCTGTATAAACTGTTTAAAAATGCATGCTGATTGGCTGGGTGCAGTGACTCACACCTGTAATCGCAGCATTTTGGGAGGCTGAGGTGGGTGGATCACCTGAGGTCGGGAGTTTGAGACCAGCCTGGCCAACATGGCAAAAATACACAATTTAAAATACAAAAATTAGCTAGGTGTGGTCGCACACACCTATAGTCCCAGCTATGCAGGAGGCTGAGACACAGGAATCACTTGAACCGGGAGGTGGAGGTTGCAATGAGCCAGGATTGTGTCACTGCACTCCAGCCTGGGCGACAGAGTGAGACTCCATTTCAAAAAAAAAAAAAAGTGCCTCATTCAGCTAAATGCCAGTATTTTGTTTTTAGGGAAAATTCCAATTGGTCATTGACATTTTGTTTCTATACTGCATGGAGGAATCACAGACACTTGGAGGATTAAGTCAGAGCAGGCAGCTACATGATCTCAGCAGGTGAATTCTATGTTAGGACTATAGATGCAGAGTGAGAGTCAAGGGGGAATCTTCATTCCTTAACTTCTCTGGTTCTTTTGTAGTTTGAATGAAATTGGGAAAAGGAGGGAAAGGGGTGGGAAAGAAGTTCATGGGAAGATTAGTACTGTCTTAACTTTCTCATTACTAAAACTAGAAGCCTGTTTTGCTGTACATATGAGAAGTGAGGTTATCTCTCCACAGAGCAAATTCTATTTCTGTTAATAAACTACAGAAATTAGATATTAATAATTACCTATTATGGACTTGGAGCCAAGACAAATAATGTTTACATGTAGGATTGCTGGTTATTCTGTATCTCTTGAGAGATTGTTCATGTGGTCATTAGATATTTCTGTCCTGCTGGTTTATTTGATAAATGAAATAATTAAATCATAATTACTCATCTATATATTCCTAAATTAACAAGTAACAGGATGTTTTAATACAGTTAATGTGGAATAATACCAGGGGCTCAAAATACCACCGGGGCACAAAAATAACATTTGATGTCTTTTTAAAATGGCTACACATTTATTATTCAATTTGATTTTCACAGTCATCTCATTTAATGCATGAGGAATCCAAGATAAAGGTTAAACGACTTCCTAAAGACCACCTGGTTAGCAACAGGCCGAGCCAAAATCAGAACTTGGGTTCCTAGACTAAGTGCATTATACTCTTCTGTCCTACCCTAAATATGTAATAATTTAAATAAATTACATTTGTTTGAAATAAGTCCAACAGTTGTACATTTTCTATTAAATAGATAGTATGTAATGTATATAATATGTAAAATGGAAAAAATCCATTTTTAAAGGTTTTAAAAACTTGTACAAGTTACACATAATCATAGTAGAAAAATATGTAAATAGTGAAAAACATAAAAAATATAAAAGTTAATATTAAAATCTTTCCACTCTCCAGTATTAAACACCAGTCTACATCTTTCTAGGTGATTTTCTGGGCATATGTATGTGTGTACATGTTTTGTAACAATATGTCATGAATATATTTCCATATTCATGCTTATACTGGTAGACATACTTTATAACTTAATTTTTTTGTTTGTTTTTTGTTTTTGTACTTTAGGTTCTGGAGTACATGTGCAGATCATGCAGGATTATTGCATAGGTACATACATGGCAAGGTGGTTTGCTGCCTTCCTCCCCCCATCACTATATCTGGTATTTCTCCCTACGTTATCTCTCCCCACCCTCCCCACCCCCCGCTGCGATGTGTGTGATGCTCCCCTCCCTGTGTCCATGTGTTCTAATTGTTCAACACCTGCCTATGAGTGATACCATGTGGTGTTTGGTTTTCTGTTCTTGTGTCAATTTGCTGAGAATGATGGTTTCTAGATTCATCCATGTCCCTATGAAGGACACGAACTCATCGTTTTTTATGGCTGCGTAGTATTCCATGGTGTATATGTGCCACATTTTCTTTATCCAGTCTATTGTTGATGGACATTTGGGTTGGTTCCAGGTCTTCGCTATTGTAAACAGTGCCACTATGAACATAACGTGTGCATGTGTCTTTATAATAGAAGAGTTTATAATTCTTTGGGTATATAGCCAGTAATGGCATTGCTGGGTCAAATGGTATTTCTGTATCTAGGTCCTTGAGAAATCACCACACCATCTTCCACAATGGTTGCACTAATTTGCACTCCCACCAACAGTGTAAAATTGTTCCTATTTCTCCACATCCTCTCCAGCATCTGTTGTCTCCAGATTTTTTAATGATCACCATTCTAACTGGTGTGAGATGCTATCTCAGTGTGTTATGTTTGTTGACCTCATAGATGTATTCTTTTGTAAAGTGTCTGTTCATATCCTTCGCCCGCTTTTGGATGGACTTTTTTTTTTTTTTCTTGTAAATCTGTTTTAGTTCTTTGTAGATTCTGGATATTAGCCCTTTGTCAGATGGGTAGATTGCAAAAATTTTTTCCCATTCTGTTGGTTGCTGGTTCACTCTAATGATTGTTTCCTTTGCTGTAAAGAAGCTCTGGAGTTTAATTAGATCCTATTTGTCTATTTTGGCTTTTGTTGCCATTGCTTTTGATGTTTTAGCCATGGGGTCCTTGCCTACGCCTATGTCCTGAATGGTTTTGCCTAGGTTTTCTTCTAGGGTTTTTATGGTGTTAGGTCTTATGTTTAGATCTTTAATCCATCTGGAGTTAATTTTAGTGTAAGGTGTCAGGAAGAGGTCCAGTTTCAGCTTTCGGCACATGGCTAGCCAGTTTTCCCAACACCATTTATTAAACAGGGAATCCTTTCCCCATTGTTTGTTTTTGTGAGGTTTGTCAAAGATCAGATGATTCTAGATGTATGGTGTTGCTTCTGAGGCCTCTGTTCTGTTCCATTGGTCTGTGTCTCTGTTTTGGTACCAGTACCATGCTGTTTTGATTACTGTGATCTTGTAGTATAATTTGAAGTCAGGCAGCATGAGGCCTCCAGCTTTGTTCTTTTTGCTTAGGATTGTTTTGGCTATGCAGCTCTCTTTTGGGTTCCATATGAAGTTTGAAGTGGTTTTTTTTCAGTTCTGTGAAGAAGGTCATTGGAAGCTTGATGGGGATAGCATTGAATCTATAAATTACTTTGGGCAGTATGGCCATTTTCACAATGTTGATTCTTCCCAACCATGAGCATGGAATGTTTTTCCATCTGTTTGTGTCCTCTCTTATTTCGTTGAGCAGTGGTTTGTAGTTCTCCTTGAAGAGGTCCTTTACTTCCTTTGTTAGTTGTATTCCTAGGTATCTTATTCTCTTGCTAGCAATTGTGAATGGAAGTTCACTTTTGATTTGACTCTCTATTTGTCTGTTACTGGTGTATAGGAATGCTTGTGATTTCTTCACATTGATTTTGTATCCTGATACTTGGCTGAATTTGCTTATCAGTTTCAGGAGATTTTGGGCTGAGACGATGGGGTCTTCTAAATATACAATCATGTCATCTGCAAATACAGACAATTTGGCTTCCTCTTTTCCTATTTGAATACCCTTTATTTCTTTTTCTTGCCTGATTGCTCTGGCTAGAACTTCCAATACTATATTGAATAGGAGTAGTGAGAGAGCACATCCTTGTCTTATGCCAGATTTCAAAGGGAATGCTTCCAGTTTTTGCCTGTTCAGTATGATATTGGCTGTGGGTTTGTCATAAATAGCTTTTATTATTTTGTGATGTTTTTCCTCGATACCTAGTTTATTGAGGGTTTTTAGCATAAAGGGCTGTTCAATTTTGTTGAAGGCCTTCTCTGCATCTATTGAGATAATAATGTGGTTTTTGTCTTTGGTTCTGTTTATGTGGTGGATTACGTTTATAGACTTGCGTATGTTGAACCAGCCTTGCATCCCCATGATGAAGCCTACTTGATCATGATGAATAAGCTTTTGGGTTGCTGTTCCATGCTGTTTGCCAGTATTTTATTGAAGATTTTTACATCAATGTTCATCATGGATTTTGGCCTGAAGTTTTCTTTTTTAGTTGCATCTCTGCCTGGTTTTGGTATTAGGATGATGTTGGTCTCATAACATGAGTTGGGGAGGACTCCCTCTTTTTGTATTGTTTGGAATAGTTTCAGAAGGAATGGTACCAGCTCCTCTTTGTGCATCTGGTAGAATTCAGCTGTAAATCCATCTGGACCTGGGCTTTTTTTAGTTGGTAGGCTATTAATTGCTGCCTCAACTTCAGCCCTTGTTATTGGTCTTTTCAGGGTTTCAACTTCTTCCTGATTTAGTCGTGGGAGAGTGCAAGTGTCCATGAATTTATCCATTTCTTCCATATTTACTGGTTTGTGTGCATAGAGTTGTTTGTAGTAATCTCTGATGGTAGTTTGTATTTCTGTGGAATCGGTAGTGATGTCCCCTTTATCATTTTTTATTGCATCTATTTGATTCTTCTCTCTTTTCTTTTTTATTAGTCTGGCTAGCAGTCTATGTATTTTGTTGATCTTTTCAAAAAACCAGCTCCTGGATTTGTTGATTTTTTTGAAGGGTTTTTTGTGTCTCTGTCTCCTTCAGTTCTGCTCTCATCTTAGTTATTTCTTGTCTTCTGCTAGGTTTTGAGTTTTTTTGATCTTGCTCCTCTAACTCTTTCAATTTTAATGATAGGGTGTCAATTTTAGACCTTTCCTTGCTCTTCATATGGGCATTTATTGCTATGAATTTCCCTCTAGACAGTGCTTTAAATGTGTCCCAGAGATTCTGGTATGTTGTGTCGTCGTTCTCATTGGTTTCGAAGAACATCTTTATTTCTGCCTTCGTTTCATTGTTTATCTAGTCGACATTCAGGAGCCAGTTGTTCAGTTTCCATGTAATTGTGCAGTTTTGGGTGAGTTTCTTAATCCTGAGTTCTAATTTGATTGCACTGTGGTCTGAGAGACTGTTATGATTTCCGTTCTTTTGCATTTGCTGAGGAGTGATTTACTTCCAATTATGTGGTCGATTTTAGAGTAAGTGCGATGTGGTGCTGAGAAGAATGTATATTCTGTGGATTTGGGGTTCAGAGTTCTATAAATGTCTATTAAGTTCACTTGGTTCAGATCTGTGTTCAAGTCCTGGGTGTCCTTGTTGATTTCTGTCTCGTTGGTCTGTCTAATATTGACAGTGGAGTGTTAAAATCTCCCACTACTATTGTGCAGGATTCTAAGTCTCTTTGTAGGTCATTAAGGACTTGCTTTATGTGTCTGGGTGCTCCTGTTTTGGGTGCATATATATTTAGGATAGTTAGTTCTTGTTGTATGGATACTTTTACCATTATGTAATGCCCTTGTTTGTCTCTTTTGATTTTTGTTTGTTTAAATCCCATTTTATCAGAGACTAGGATTGTCACCCCTGCTTTTTTTTGCTCTCCATTTGCTTGGCAAATCTTCTTCCATCCCTTTATTTTGAGTCTGTGTGTGTCTTTGCATGTAAGATGGGTCTCCTGAATACAGCACACTGATGGTTCTTGGCTTTTAATCCAATTTGCCAGTCTGTGTCTTTTGATTGGGCCATTTAGTCCATTCACATTTAATGTTAATATTGTTATGTGTGAATTTGATCCTCCCATTTTACTACTGGTTGGTTGTTTTGCCCTTTGGTTGGCTTCATTGCGTTGTAGGTCTTTACCATTTGGTTCTTTTTTGCAGTGGCTGGTACTGGTTTTTCCTTTCTGTGTTTAGTGCTTCCCTCAGCAGCTCTTATAAGGCAGGTCTGGTAGTGACAGAATCTCTCAGCAATTGCTTGTCTGTAAAGGATTTTATTTCTTCATCACTTATGAAGCTTAGTTTGGCTGGATGTGAAATTCTGGGTTGAAAGTTCTTTTCTTTAAGGATCTTGAATATTGGCCCCCACTGTTTTCTGGCTTGAAGGGTTTCTGCCGAGACATCCACTGTGACTCCGATGTGCTTCCCTTGTGGGTGACCCAAGCTTTCTCTCTGGCTGCCCTTAGTATTTTTTCCTTCATTTCAACCCTGGTGAATTTGACGATTATGTGCCTTGGGATTGCTCTTCTACAGGAGTATCATTGTGGTGTTCTCTGTATTTCCTGTATTTGAATGTTGGCCTGCCTTGCAAGGTTGGGGAAGTTCTCCTGGATAATATACTGAAGAGTGTTTTCCAGGTTGGATTAATTCTCCCTGTCATCTTTTGGTACACTGATCAGGCGTAGATTAGGTATTTTCACATAATCCCCTATTTCTTGAAAGCTTTGTTCATTTCTTTTCATTCTTTGTTCTCTTTTCTTGCCTTCTCATTTTGTTTCATTGAGTTGATCTTCAATCTCTGATATCCTTTCTTCTGCTTGATCTATTCAGCTATTGAAACTTGTGTATACTTCACAGAGTTCTTGTGCTGTGTTTTTCAGCTCCATCAAGTCGTTTATGTTATTCTCTACGCTGGTTATTCTAGTTAGCATTTCATCTAACCTTTTTTCAAGGTTTTTAGATTCTTTGCATTGGGTTAGAACATGTTCTTTTAACTCAGAGAAGTTTGTTATTACCCACCTTCTGAAGCCTGCCTCTGTCAATTTGTCAAATTCGTTCTCCATCCAGCTTTGTTCCCTTGCTGGTGAGGAGTTGTGATCTCGTGGTGGGGGAGAGGCGTTATGGTTTTTGATGTTTTCATTGTTCTTGCACTGTTTTTTTCCCATCTCATTGGATTTATATAGTTTTGATCTCAGGTAGCTGCTTGGGGAGGCGGACTTTTCTTTGCCTGCAGAGGCGCTGCTGGGCTGCCACAGGTTCAGTGGAGCTGCTGCATCTTTTATTTACTCAGAAAAATTAGGCCGGCTTCTGCAATGGTGGCACCCTTCCCCGCACCAAGTTTGACCGTTCCTGGTCGCTCTCTAGGTGCGAAACTCTGGTGTAAGAGTTTTTTATTTAGTCTGCTGGGCTCTGTGCAGTGGGTGGGGGACCTGTCCTGCTGTATGGGCTGTTTCCCTGTTTTCAGTTCCCCTTCCCACTGGGGGAAGGGTAGATCCATCTGGCTGATTTTCTGGCTTTCAGATCAGCCAGTGCTTCTGCCTAGATCTGTGCTGACTGCCCCAGCTCCGGAAGAAGTTGCTGTTCTGCCCTGTTCAGGCAGTTCACTGAGGCTTTTCAGCCCGGTGAAGATCTCCTGTTCTGTGGGTTGTAGAGGTCTTGGGTGGAGCACTGTATCCAAACCGAAGTCCCAGATGGAAAGATCCCCCTGTCCTCCGGACGGAACCTGGGTGAGGCAGTGCCCCGCCTTGCCTCAACTTGCCCTATTTGGTTTATGCCCACTGTCCAACCAAACCCACAAAATGAACCTGGTACCTCGTTTGGAATTGTGGAGACCACTCAGCTTCTGCCTCTCTCTCTGGGAGCTGCTTTCCAGTGCTGCCTCTTATTCGGCCATCTTGGGATCCCCATATAACTTAATTTTTAATAGCATTACTGTTTCATTTTGTTGATGTCTTATTCAGTTCTTAATTCGATGTGTAGTTATCTTCAGATTTTTAAGATTGTGTATTTCTATATATATATATATATATATATATATATATATATATATATGTATGTAACAACCTTGTACATTTATGTATTTCCTTCAGGGTAAATTCCTAGAAGTAGAATTGTTGAATCAAGAGATTTACATTTTTAAGGTTTTGATACATATTAGCAAATTAATCTTTGAAAAAAACAATACCAATTTATAGTAGGGCATTAGGCGATACGTGTTCTGATTTCTTCTGCTTTTGTGAATACTGTATTGGGTATTTTCCTGATTTATAATATTTCCCGATTCACAAGTCAATAAATGGTATCTCCTGTTTTTAGATTTCTTTATTAAAGGAGTTGAACATCTTTCCACATGTTTACTGACCATTTGTATTTGTTTTGCGTTTTCAGATCCTTTTCCCATTTTTTCTGCTTTATCTTGTTCTTAATAATTTGCAAGAACTCCTTTTGTATCAAGTATATTAAACCAACATTGTCATCCAACTTGCAAATTTTTCCCAGAGTTTTGTCATTTAAGTGTATTTTTGTGTGTTTTTTTAAGACAGAGCCTTGCTTTGTCACCCAGGCTGGAGTGTGCAGTGGTGTGATCGCGACTCACTGCAGCCTCTGCCTCCCAGGTTCAAGCAGTTCTCTTGTCTCAGCCTTCCAAGTAGCTGGGACTAAGGCGCATACCACCACACCTGGTTAATTTTTGTATTTTTAGTAGAGACGGGGTTTTACCATATTGGTCAGGCTGGTCTTGATCCACCTGCCTCGGCCTCCCAAAGTGCTGGGATTACAGGCTTGAGCCACTGCGCCCAGCCCTTGTTTTGTTTTTGTTTTGCCAAGCAGCTATTTACTAGGATCTCTTCCCCTCGGACCCCACTCTGCTTCCGTTAAAGCCTTTTACCACTCCACATTCATAAAAAGGTTCACCTTTATTTTTTTCTATCCTTTAAGTAACTTAAATGTTTTAATCTATTTGAAACTTATTTTGGTGTATGATCCAAGATAAGGTTCTTTTACTTTTATTCCCCTTAAATGTAACCATATACTCCAGTGTGAGGTATTTCTTTACTGAAATGAAATGCAATCATTATTACATACTAAATTACTAAGATAATTTGAGTCTGTTTCTGGACTTCTTGTTCTGTTATATTCATTGTTCTTTTGGCTTGCCTAGGTACCTCACTGCTGTAAGTACTGTGGTTTTATAGGGCATTTCTACTAGACATTCCATTCAGTTTTACCTTTACCTAGATAAAATGATTAATAATGAGGCATATGTGAACTTTGTCTAGATTTGAGTTTTGTCACTGGCTCCCACATTGGAGAACTGATCATCTGGGATGCCCTGGACTGGACCGTACAGGCCTACGAACGCAACTTCTGGGACCCATCTCCACAACTGGACACCCAACAGGAAATAAAACTCTGTCAGAAATCAAACGACATTTCTATTCATCATTTCACATGTGATGAAGAGGTAAAAAATCTAGACACTATCTATCTATAAACTTGCCTTTTAAATAAACCCAATTTCCAATTTTAAAAATTTAAAAATTTAATTCCATGTTTGACATACAAAAGGTATCTATCATTCATGGTTTCAGGTTGTGCTTTATAATGGTTTGATTTTTTTCTAAAATGGTATGACTTGGGTTAAAAAAGCATTTTAATCTTTGCTTCTAATCTTGAGGCAAGGAAATGATTAAATGACTACAGATTTTAAAACTCTATTGAAATTTTGGGTTGGATTAAATAATCCCATTGGATTTGAGGTTAATGCTTACAATTGTTTTAAGAAACACTGTGAAAAAGAACTCTTTTGAAGATCTGATGCATTTCCTAGTGAAGTAAATGAAATTAAAAATTTCAAGAATGTTTCTCTTAGTCCGCTGGCATCTTGGAGCAAGATAAATTGAGTGAGAATTGTTGATTTCCTAAAGGCAGTGATGCTCTTGAAGCACTTTACATCCTTTTTGCCGTAAGAGATTAGTACCAGTGGACTACTTCTTTACCTAGTAGTGGATATCCGTGTTGGTGAGAAATTTCTTGACTGAAATGTGCTGTCTGATGGACGATGTATGTGCTATGTAATCTTATCTCTGATCTGAAAACAAATCTCTTAGCATCAGGGGCTCAGAAAATGTGTTTAAAGAGCAATTAACTTTTCTAAATGTAATCACAAGAAATGTTTAAGAGTTGTACCCTTTGAGGAGAAGGAGTTGGGGAGGCTTTTCTCTCCCTACTTTGTGACTTTTTATACTGTTTGAAGTTTCTAATAGCATGCATTATTATTTTTATTAAAAATTTCAGTAGTAGTGTTCTGTGGTGGGGGAGAATATGATCCACTTTTCTTTGTACTGCTCTGAAAACAAAACAAAAAACAAAAGATTAGGATAGGAACAGGATTTAAAAACACTAATATATTCAAAGATTGTTTTTTTTGTATCCCAACTTTATTTTGAAAAAAGTTAATATATGATAAAAACGGTATGGTCTCAGAAAAGATGGAGACTAGATCACTAAGAGTTGTAGCCCTACAAATTATATATTTTAAATGTTACATGTTTTTTGCTCACTTTTGTAAAAATTAATATTTAAAAGTTTTTTGTTTTGTATTTCTTTTAATCTTAAATTTTTTGATCGATGTTTATTTTCTACTATACATGCTTGATAAAGCACTATACAGTTTTCCCTGATTTTCCTTCTTTCCTTCTATAGGGTACAGTTATTGATGACAGGTGATTGATAGTGTCTCCATTGAGTAAATGCAGCCTCCAAAGCTCATCAGTTCTCTAGTTGTGTTTATAATTTTCTTCCTGACCTTGGATAAATTACTTAAACTGTGCCCAGATTTCCTGGTCTATAGAACCAGGGGATTTTGGCATTGAATACAATCCATAGGGCTTTCCATTTTAGCACCTTGACTAGTAGTGTTCATTAATGCGCCAGCACTGGGCCTCAGCTGTGTTGCTCACTGCAGAATACTAATCCTGAGTCAGGGGATCATTCCAGATTTTAGATTCCAGCAAGTCTTGGGGACATGCATTGGTTCAGTTATTACAGGTCTCAGTTCAGTTTGTAGTCTTGGAGGCTGTGTGAGAAAGACTGGAGGGCCCAGAATCTCTGGTGAAAGCAGAAGGCATTATGTAGGGATATTTGAAAGGTCTGCCTTAAGGGGATAGCTATTAAGTAAGAATGGATGATTCTTGGACAAGTGCTTGCAAAAATTTCAAAGGCTACTGCATGTAAGTGTGTGTCACGTGAGGAGCAAGGAAGGGACTGGAGTAACATGACCTTGATTCTCATATTGACTCCATGTCTTAGTCTCATTTCTTGTGTGCCTGTAATCTCTTTAACTTCCTTATCTGGAAAATGGCAATAATGCATGCTGCTCTTAAGATGTTGTGAGGCTGAAGTGAGATAAGTATTGGTGAAAATGCTTTCAAAAAATTAAAGTTGTTTTAGTAAAAATGTATTTATTTCTAATAGTACTTTTGGAAAAATGTTTTTGTGAAACCTTCAGAGGATTGCATGATGATAATGTCACTATAGCTGTGATTTTTTATATCACTCGTAGGTCTCCTGATTGCTTAAGATGTGGAGTGCATGTAATTTTGCTTGCATTTTCCAGGCAGAAGAAGCTAGGTAATTTTCCCAAGGATATAGTGTTATTTAAATGAAAACTCAGGTTATCCCTCAACAGCTTCCACTGCAAGGCCAGGCTGCCAGCTAGAGTCTTTCTCCAGATATATTTCAGTGAGGAAGAAAGTAGAGATTAGGTATATACTATGCAGACCTTTCTCTGCATTAGTGGTTGTGTCCTACCTTCTAAATTCTCGGAGCTTTCTTTAGTGCTTTGACATTTTTGGGTTTCTGAGATTAGTACTTTAATTTGGGCTAAAGGCTAGGGAAGGTAACAGTGACTTTCTGATGTCACATGAGGGCTGGAAATCCATTACACTGGGTAGGGTGAGTGCTAGTTTTATGCCCATTTCTGAACTTCTTCCCCCAGAATGTATTTGCTGCAGTTGGAAGGGGTTTATACGTGTATAACCTTCAAATGAAGCGTGTGATTGCCTGCCAGAAAACTGCACATGACTCCAATGTCCTGCACATTGCCAGACTTCCAAACAGGTACGAGTTCCCATCTGTTCTGCAATAGATGAAAGCAAGTCATGGTTCCCAGGGTTACCCGTGTCATTTCTCAAGTGGCCAAGTTACCTGGCTTAATGGCTTGACCTGCTGTGTTCTTTTGGAAATGGAGAATGCCTGAAGACTGTCTCTAACAGAAGGGCATGTGGTAGTATTTTACAGAAATACAAGAAGCAAGATTCAAATGAATTACATTGAATTTCATTGTAAGAAGAGATGATTTAAAATTTGGTATTTAACAATGTAAACTACTTGGGGGCCACTTACAGTGTACCAATTTTTATATTTCTCATAAACCTACCTTCTTTTTGTTTGCTTTTGGCCAGAATGAAATGGTTGGTAGTGTCCTTGTTGTGTAAGGCTACTAAGTGAGGGGTTTCCTCTCAGGGTAGCTTTGCTGCTGAGCTTCTAGGGACGGACTTACGGACAGGGAATATCGTTATTTTCTATGCAGGGTATTTTCAGAGTGAGAGGCACCTACAGAAGAGAGGTAGCACGAGGAGGGAAGGGGGCTGCTTAGGACATTGTGAAGTATAATTCATACTGTTTTCCCAAGTGCATTTTTTGAAATGGAGAGAATAAATTTATAGCATTTGACCCAATGTAACATAGTATAATGTATGGCTTTCCTAAAGGGTGCTTTTAGTTTGCATTGTAATGTCATGTTAAATTGTGATTTTTGTCAGTTCCTGCTAAGAGGTGAATAAAAGCAGTTGAGGGCTCCACTGATTTATTTCACTGCAAATTTAGCATTGGTCCTCAGTGGTGCACTCTCTGTCTTTGTATTACTGATTTTCTGTTCTGACAGGCAGTTAATCTCATGCTCAGAAGATGGCAGTGTACGCATTTGGGAGTTACGAGAAAAACAGCAGCTTGCAGCTGAGCCTGTACCAACAGGTGTGTGTCTTCTCTCAGAAAGGTAGTCATTTTCTCTCTCCTTTTTTTTTCATGTGAAAGGCAGGAGAAGGGCAATTATGTGAAACCACTAGAATAGTATAGAAGTGCTCTAAATAGGCATCAGATGTTTATAGAAAGCATATGGTAATTGAGATCTAGGATTTACAGCTTAATGCCGCCCTAATGTAGAACTGCCTCTTCATTTCAAGTAAGATAAAGCTTTTATTGTTTTGAGGGAAAACTTATTTTCTGGTCATCTGAATGACCAGATGGCCTAATGAAGTAAGTATTCATTTATATTGTCTATAATTCTAACTGATACACAAAATTTGTACCATCAGATGTCAAACTAAAATGTTCTTTACCCTTGATGTTGAACTCAATTTATGGAAAAATACACTTTTCTTTGTGTGCTTATATCATAATTTCATGAGCTCTTGACTTTCAGGTGTTTAGTTTGAAAAACAAAACTCTGAAGGGTTGAATAAATTAGTTACAAACCTTTGCACAAGAAATCAGATGCTGGTACCTAGTTGCTTCTGTTTCTTTTGACTTTCTGAAGCCCTGGGGTGTTGCTTTTGCACATGTACATACTTTTCGGAGTTTTGCCCTTTTTTCCTTTGACAGACACTGCCATTCAAGCTTTGTGCTTCTGTCCTGTTTTATTCCAGGTGTCTATCTTTTTGTTAATATACCTTCACCAATGGGTTGGTGACTAGGGGCAATAAAGAGAGATGAGGAACATACCTGGTTAGCTAAGAAAGATGAAATAACATATTCAGAAAACCCTAGCACAAGGCTCAGTACTGTCCGCTTAGCCCTTGACTAAAATAAGTCTGGAACCTC
Source organism: Aotus nancymaae (assembly GCF_030222135.1). Taxonomy (NCBI): domain Eukaryota; kingdom Metazoa; phylum Chordata; class Mammalia; order Primates; family Aotidae; genus Aotus; species Aotus nancymaae. The sequence continues at coordinate 69,806,502 of NW_026988425.1, read as the reverse complement.
TTCACATTTAAATTCTGTTTTTCTGATCTCATATTATTATTGTAAGTATAGAGCACAGTAATTTTGGAAATGATTATTTTTCTAGGTTTTTTTAATATGTGGGGATTTGGAAGAGTCAACAAACAAGCCAGCCAACCTGTTAAAAAGCAGCAAGAAAATGCTACTTCATGTTCACTGGAGCTTATTGGAGATTTGATTGGACACTCGTCATCTGTGGAGGTATTGTTTTTTAGGCATAGATTGTCCAGGCAACTCGTGCTTTTGCATGTCATTGCTCTTTTCATTCAGTAGGTCTCATAAAGGCATATACTTTTTCTTGTATCTGTAGGTTTTTTGTCAGATCTGAACATGGAATGGGATAGGCTATGGTATGTGCAGTTAGGATCTCCCTTTCCAGAGATACGATTTGAGGAAACAAGTAATGCATTGCTTTTAAAAATGGGCTTAATCACCATAATTTATAACCTGGAGATAGCTGACAATAAGGGTAATGTGAATAATGTTGACTGTATGGCAGCAGGCAGCAGAGGGTGCATGAAGGGTTGTGGTTGTATGTGTACATTGTGAAAGCCTTAACAGAACTGAATTCCAGGGCCTTTGTCAAATTCATGAACAGAGTCATGCTACTACCTGCCTTTGAAGGATAATAATTAGCTTTAATGAAATCCTGTGCCTTGGTTTTCATTGTGCAAATATGAAAATTTTAGTTGAAAATTATAAAATGCATAAGCTTCTAACTTATAGAAATCCAAATACATTAATTTTGCTACAGGCACCATTACCTATAGTGAAGGAACAAGATCAGTTAACAGATTAGTTGTGAGAATAATAGTGTAGTGATAACATCATAAGCAGGGCCCTAAGTAATGAATTTCTTCAATTGTTCTTCCCTGTATCCAAAGAACAACACATTTCTTTTCATTTGAAAGGGTGTTCATGCTTAGGGGGAGCAGCAGCAGCATGCTTGTTAGTGAGCATTTCCTGTATTTCAGGCATCGTGCTAACCACTGGCTGCTGAAGTTCAGAGAGAGAGATAAGTACAGTCCTTGCCCTCATGGATCTTACCCTTGAGTGGAGAGAAGGGGTATAGACCCAGTAGGCTGTTTCCTTAGGCTGCATATGATGGACCTGGGTAAGCAGCAGAGAGTGAATACTCAGGGGTTAGAAAAAACATTTCTTGCTGAATCTTGCAAATGGTTAGAAGATAAGGGACTTGATACTTGAGATGAACCTTGAAGTTTAGTAGAATGAGTATATAGCCTTGTCACCAGAAGCTCCTTGATGTTGGGTACAGTGTCATAGTTATCTTTGCTTTTCTCTAACAAGTAGCTAATAACTTCTTTTGTTTCTGGTTGGGTGGCTATACTGTATTTTGGGGCTGAGGAGCATGGAGTATGGTAGACAAAAGGCAAGGAGCACCTTTAGGCTGGAGCGCTGGGTTCCTGTGAACAAACACTAGTAGGAGATGAAGCCTGGAAAAGTGGTTTGGGGTCATATTATGAATGTCCTTGAATGTAAGGCTGAGGAGTTTGGACTTTATTTTATAAATAGTAGAAACTCATATAAAAGGTTTTTAGATGGTTGGGAAAACCCCATCTAAAACACATTCAAAATGTGTTTGAATGTGGCACATTTCTCATTATATAAAAGTGTCAGCTTCTTAGGAATTTTCCTGAGTAAAGGTGTTGACCCCAAACATTTTTAAAAAGCATCTCTGGCTTCATTGATAAAATCTAGGCTATCGCTACATTGTCAGCTGAATTTCCTCATTTCTTCATGTTTTTGCTCTTTTTTTTTTTTTTTAACCTTTCCAAGACAGAATCTCACTATTGCCTAGGCTGGAGTGCAGTGACATAATCTTGGCTCACTGCACCTTCCATCTCCTGGGTTTAAGCGATTCTCCTGCCTCAGTCTCCTGGGTAGCTGGGATTATAGGTGCGTGCCCAGCTAATTTTTCTATTTTTAGTAGAAACAGGGTGTTGCCATGTTGGCCAGGCTGGTCCTCTTTTCTATTTTCATCCTTGCTCAACCTCTCTACCTGTGTACCGAATTCTGTGTTTTCCAGTTTCCCAAGGAATTCTGCTGCCATATTTCCTCCCTTTACTCTTGCATCAGTGAAGTACTCTCCCATGATCTTCAGAAATTTATGTTATTTCAGAGAAAACCCTTGTTTTTTTTTTTCCCCTGAGATGAATTGTGCTCTTGTTACCCAGGCTGAAGTGCAGTGGCATGATCTCTGCTCACTGCAACCTCAGCCTCCCAAGTAGCTGGAGTCACAGGTGCCCGCGACTACGCTCAGCTAATTTTTTGTATTTTTAGTAGAGATGGGGTTTCACCATCTTGGCCAGGCTGGTCTCAAACTCCTGACCTCAGGTGATTTGCCTGCCTCAGCCTCCCAGTGTTGAGATTACAGTTGTGAGGCACAACGCTCTGTTTTTTAAAATTTTTTATTTCACCCTTTCCTTCAAGGACCTCATCCTTTTTTCATGGGTTCATCTTTTCTCTGATACAACCCTTCACCCTGTAGTATTCGTGCTACCTTTTTATCAACATTCTATTTTACTATTCTTAGCTTCCAACCTACTCCTTCACTGGGCAAGCCCCTTCCCCTTCTTGGGGAGTTTTCTCACATTGAAGCTTTTTCTGAATATCTGTGGTATGTCATTGTCTGTACTGCATTATTTAGTACCTGATTACATAATCTTTCATTGGTACCTTTGTTTCAGTTACAATTTGCTTTTCAGCATCTTGAGGGTAGGGACTATAAACCTAGTGTTGACACTCAATACCTATGGACTGATTGAGTATCTACTTTTATGGAGAGAGCTGAAGCCAGTGTTTATCTTGGGAAATTGAGAATTCAGACATTTTATCTATAGCCCTTGTACATAAACAATGGTTAAAACCAATACTTCAAAAATCAGAGTATGGTAAAATCTGGAAGAACTATGGGAATTTGTGTACTTTACAAAGTAGCTATTCTGTATTTGAACAATATTAACAAAATTCTGATTAAAATATTAGATATTATTTGTACGTGACTGTTACCAGTACTGAAAAATGAAGTTTTACACTCAGATCCAAAGGAGTCGCTAAGGCACATATCTCACATGCACATGTGTTAATGTGGTATTAGCTGCTTCTCGAGGCCTCTATCATCAGTTTTAATATTCTTTTCAGGTGTTTCTGTACTTTGAAGATCATGGACTGGTGACATGCTCTGCTGATCATCTCATTATTTTGTGGAAAAATGGAGAGCGAGAATCTGGATTGCGCAGTTTAAGATTATTTCAAAAATTAGAGGAGAATGGTGACTTATACCTTGCTCTCTAAGGAATTAAAAGTAGACATGCATGAACCTTGTACATCAAATATAGGTACTACTCTGAAAACTATTAACATATTCATCATTTAAATTTGTAAATTTCGTCCATAAAATTCTACGTTTAACTCTTTTGTGGACCTACGAACCAGGAACATGTTGCTTCTCAGATCCTAGTACATCCTCTAAAGAATCTACCACGTTTTCCATTTGACTTTGAGCTGCTGTTGAAGTGGTGAGTGCTGTTGAAGTGGTGAGTACCTTGTGAAAGGTACAAATAGAGTTAATAGTATAGTTGTGGCATTTATTAAAAGTTTTATTGTTTGGGTTCCTTTAGAATTCTTGTGAGAGTTTAAAAATAGCCTTTCTCCTGCAAATTTTTCTGGTCTTTAGTAACATTAGTCTTCTATAGCACAAACTTAAATCTCTCTGCTAAAAAAATGAATCACATACACTGTTTAAGTACTGCAAGTTTTTTTTTTTTGGTACCAATTTGTTCAGATAATTTAAAAAAGAGTTTTTAGTTACACCTACTAAAACCCGTATGAACCTAAATGGATTGGAATCTTATGAGGGTGTATTTTTTTCCCCCATTGTGAACTGGCTTGAACAGCCATGGGCTAGATTGGTACTAGAACAACTGCCCCTCATGTATGCCAAGGATGAGCTCTAGATCATTTGAGAGGCACAGAGTCAGGGACTGCAGCTGAGCACACCTGTGTCCTGACTCACCAACTGCTTGAGACAGACTTCCTTTCTGTAGTTGTTTGCAGTGTCCATCGAGACACTATAACCAGCCTTGTAACCGTATGTTTTCTCCTTTTGGTGCTAAAAAATAAAGTTAGAAAGTAGTCTACACATTAAAGATTGAAATTCGTAAACTGCTGATTAAAGAAAGGGCAGTATTACTGATGTTAATGGACCATTCTTCCAGAAAACCTTCTACAGATTTACTTGTTCATTATACAAATACATCCTACAGGGAATCTTTCTTTAAAGTTCTTTTTACTAGTTTTAGCTTTGACAGTTGCTTCCACACCCACCTACAGTCAGAGACGGGAAGAGTTAAGATCATCTAGGTAGACCAATGGCATAATGTTATAAATGAGGAAAGTGAGGCCTTAGAATGAACTCTGTAGTGCCCAACGTCACCAAGCAGGAATTGAAGACTGAATGAGAGAAAGGGTTATATGACTACCTTAAATCCAAATAACGTTTAGTCATGAAAAGTTCTATGGAGAAATCACAAAGCTACCTCCATTACAGAACAGAAGACTTTCTGCCATTACTGTGTGCTTTTTTACTTTAGGAATTCTATATTAGCCCATATATTTGTAAAGTGGTTTTCTTAAATTGTATGATACAACAGAGTCATACATTTTTAACTGTTTTACTTCCTAGCCTGTTCTGGATTAGTATTTTGTGATAGTAATCTATTTAAATGGAGTGGTAGAAAACACATGAATTTTGGAAGCAAATGGTACTATCTACCACAGCAAATTCCTTCTATCATTATATAAGCATACCTTGGAGATATTACAGGTTAGGTGTCAGACAACATCAAAAAAGCAAGTATTGCAATAGATTGAGTCACATCTAGTTTTTGGTTTCCCAGTGTCTATAAAAATTATGTTTATACTGTAGTCTTACATTTCTAAAAAATGTACATACTTTAAGAATACTTTATTGCTTAAAAAATGTTAACAATCATCTGAGCCTTCAGTGAGTCATACTCTTTGCTCGTGGAGGCTCTATATGGCTGGTGGTTGCTGAAGGTTGGGGTGGCTGTGGCATTTCCTTTAAATAAGACAGTGATGAAAGTTTCCACATCAATTGATTCCTTTTACAAAAGATATCTCTGTAACATGTAATACTATTTAGTAGCATTTTACCCACAGAACTTTTTTCAAAATTAGAGTGTCATCTAAAACCCTGATGCTGCTTTATCAACTCAACTAAGTTTATAGAATATTCTAAATCCTTCGTTGTCATTTCAACTGTGTTTACAGCATTTTCACTATGGAAGGATGTCTCCAGAAACCACTTTCTTTACACATTCTTAAGCAACTTCTCATCTATTAAAGTTTGATCATGAGATTATAGCATTTCAGTCACATCTTCAGGCTCCCCCTTCTTCCAGATTCCTTTTAATATTGAAATTTTGACCACCTCCCATGAACCAGAATGTTCTTAGTGGTATCTAGAATGGTAAATCCTTCCCAGGTTTTCAGTTGACTTTGCCCAGACCCATCAGAGGAATCACTAGTTATGGCAGCTACAGCCTTATGAAATGTATTTCTTATGTTAGACTTAAAAGTCAAGTGACTCCTTGTACAACATGGATGTTGTGGTAGCAGGCAAGAAAACATGAGCCTTCTTGTACATCCATCAGAGCTCTTAGATGACCAGGTGCATTGTCAATGAGCAATATTTGTAAAGAAATTTGAGTAGTAGGTCTCAACCATAGGCTTAAAATATTCAATAAACCATGCTATAAACAGATGTGCTGTCATACAGGCTTTGTTGTTCCACTTCTAGAGCATGGGCAGAGTAGATGTAACAATTCTTAACGTCCTTAAGGTTTTTAGACTGGTAAGTAAACGCTGACTTCAGCTTAAAGGCACCAGCTACATTTGCAGGCATTGAATTTCTCCTCTCTATGAAAGTCCTAGATGACATCATCTTCCAGGAGAAGGCCATTTCATCTTCACAAACTCAGTAGTTTAGTGTAGTCACCTTCAGTGATCTTAGCTAGATCATCTGGATAACTTCCTGCTGTTACCTTTGCACTTTGATGTTATGGAGATAGATAGCTTCTGCATCAACTAACCTCTGCTTGCTTCCAGCTTTTCTGCTGTAGGTTCCTCACCTCTCAGTCTTCAAATAATTTTAGGCTTTGACTTAAGGGAATGTTGTGACTGGTTTGATCTTTTATATAGACTACTCAAACTTTCTCCATATCAGCAATAAGGCTGTTTCACTCTTATCTGCATGTTTACTGGAGTAACACTTTCAAGAAGTATTCCTTTGCATAACCTGGCTAACTGGTGTAAGAGGCATGGCTTTTGACCTGCCTGGGCTTTCAAGGCACCTTGAAAGCCTTCCTCAATAAGCTTAATTCGCTGTAGCTTTTGATTTAAAGTGAGGGACATGTGACTCTTTCTTTTACTTGCACACTTAGAAGCTAGTGTAGGTTATTGGCTAAATTTCAATATAGTTGTGTCAGCGAATAGGGAGGTGCAAGAAGAGGGAGAGATTAGAAACTGCTAGTTGGTTAACAGAATATACACAACATTTATCACTTAAGTTCACTGTCTCATATGGGCATGGTTTGCAGTACCCTAAAACAATTATAGTTACAAACATCTCTGATCACAGACCACCATGACAGATACAAGAATAAAAATGTTTGAAATAAATACTGTGAGAATTACCAACATGTGACAGAGACACAAAGTGGAGCCCATGTTGGAAAAAATGCGCCAACAGACTTGCTGTATGCGGGGTGGCCACAAGCCCTCCATTTGTAGAAAAGGCAGTATCTTTGAAGCACAATGAAGCAGAATGCAATAAAATGAGGTATCCTCGTATTCTAATTTTCTGCCATGAAAAACAACTATGTCTAGAGGGCAGTCTCCCACCCTAGGAGCTAGATTGCTTTTGTTTTCATGCATGCTCTAAGGTCAAAGAGGGGATAACAGCATGATGGGAGATTCTGGTAGGAACTTAAACCTGAAGGTGTTCAGTAGTTGTTGCATGGAGACTGCTGCTAAAAGTTGGACTTTCAATTTAGAATAATAGATCAATGTATATTACATTTTCTCCATTTCCCGAGTTTAGCTTTCAACACTTAAGATGATAGCAACAGCAGAAGTAACACTATGTAGTGTTACAATGTGTACAAATGCTTGTCATTTTTATTTAAAAATATATTTGTTACCTCAGGCTCTGGCTGTATTCACATAGCACAAGAGCACAGGGTCATCCCTCCTCTTTCTCTCTCTAAAGCCAAGTAGGTTCTGAGTGAACTGATGGGCTTTTTTGCCCTGAAGGCTAACTACTCCTGACTTGGAGGGCAAGTCAATTTTAAAATCTTAAATTAGAAATAAATAATGATCTTAGGAAATTATAGGGTCATTCTGGTCCAACAATGTTTTATAACTAGCTTCCTTCTTCTCTTTAGTAGTCATGGAAATAATTAGAGTTGCATTTTCCTAATACAGCCCCGCTCAATACATGATGTTTAAGTAAACAACTCCGTGTAAGAGGCAGTTATAATAGTTTATATAATATAAACTATCTGATACACATACCATCTGAAAGCCTGTATTTCTAACAAGTTGACTACATGGAAGAATATACTAGTTTGCAGTTCAGAAGATTATACTGTAGATTACACTGGTAAAGAGCAAAAATTGCTGAAGCTTTAGTACCTAGCTCTCTTAAAGCATTTTTAAACATTCACGCATTACTAATTAGTTTGAATTTAACATGAAACTTGACATAACACTTAGTAAGAACAGGTCAGATAGCTGATAAATGTTACTTACCCAATAGAACTGATAGTGAGATGATCAGAAAAAGACTGTCCTTGCCTCAAGCAAGCTTCTGAAGCCTAGGCAAGTTAGCTAGCTCCTTCATATGGGATTCTGGCCTCCTGATTTTAATGTGCTCTGAAAACAAAGCGTGTGACTCATGAAATAAAGGACACTAAACCCCAAATTTGAAATTATGAAAAGTTTAGGCCAAAGAAGTAAAATAAAAACAGCTGCTGGGAATGAAAAATGGCTGTAGGAATTTAGTTACAAGTACTTCACAAAAACATTTTCATCACATTTACATAAGATAGCATTACAACACAAAGCTGGCTGCTGTCCTGACCAAGCAAGTTCTCTTATCATCTAACAAAAATAATTTAGATACATTTCTTTGCATGGAATTGTCCTATTTTTCCATTTTTGGTACAAAACATAGAAAAAAACATTGGCACATTATGTAGTGATAAGTCATTTTTTTCCCCATGTACAAGTTCCAAGTATTCTGCATTCCAATTTGTATTGGAAAAAAAGTAACTACTGATTCAATTAATTCAGTCTCTGTTTATATCTTTTAAAAATGCAGCATGAAATACAGAGAAAGAAAAACTAAGTTTGTTTACGGAGTCTAATATTTATAATACATAGAGAAGGATCGGCTGGGTAAAAGAAAGGAAAATCTCAAGTCTGACTTTATGTAGATCACAGAAAGTTGTGAAAAGAGCAGTATAAAAATATGCACTTGTGCTTTAGAAGCTTTTAGCATACAATTAATAGCTTAAAATAGTATTTACTGCCTCCCCATATGCCTATTTTCTGATATATTTACACCGCACAATTTTAACATTGTTAAAGCAAATGGCATGATTTCAAATATAGATTGGTTAAAAATATCTGAACCTTGAAACTTCCCCATCCCCTCCCGAAATATCATATAGGTGGTGCATGGCACAACATACTCCATGGGCTTACACCCAGAAAATTTGGATTTTAATAAAAATTTTAAACATTTATATAAACTTCTTTTAAAAAAAAAAAAAGCTTGTCCAAGGGCATTCAGATTTAATGGCTTTTATATAATACTTGGTAGAGTGCCTGATGGCTGCCTCTGTGAGCCTGAAATAAGGGAAGCTCATGGATTCCCTCCCTGACGATGACATGCCACTTTTTCCCTCATCATAGATGGCTTTCTGTTAAGATGAACCCCTTTTACAGGAAAGTGGGTAAACAGGCTGCTGATACCAGTCTAGAGAGGGCACCCACCAGCCAAGGCTGCGTTCTAACCTGGGTGTCACACCATTAGCAAGAAGAACCATGTAGCCATAGAGGCTGTGAAGCTAACTAGTTGATCTGTAATTTGGTCCTAGTTGTTTCACTTATTTTATGTAGTTTTTTTCTTAGATATATCTGTTCAGATAAACTTCTTATGACTCCTTCAGATCAATGCTCTTGAGGAAGATAGTCAAGCTAAACAGCAAATATGACTTTTATGGTAAGGGATGAGCTGAGCACTAGCTAAGCTACTTAGTCACCATCCTGGGGAATGAGCTCACAGACACCAAGGCTTTGCTTCCTGTGGCCCGCTAGTTACGGTGAATCAGCTCCATGGATTGACAAGGGTACACAGGATGACAGCAGAGCACAGGAGTTTGCCAATTTGTTCTGTCATTAAGTGTTCAAACAAATGTGTATTTTTCTTCATGGACTATAACTTTCTAAAATGAAATTTGGGAACTTGAATGATTCGAGGTCAAATATTAAACATTAGCTCCTTCACCAGTACCTGTCATTGTCATTAGAAAGGAAAGCCTCTTATTTACACTACTGTGATTCACAGTGTCCTTTGTAGGTCAAGAGGCCCCTTCTGTGGCTTGGCTTCAGCTGTCAGATGGAAGCCTCAGACTCTTGCACTTTAGGTCATCTAGTGTCTTCCAGTGTTTGTAGTTGTCAGCCAGATGTTGCATCAGGGCTGGCAGGTGTGCAAAGGCTGCAAGGACAGAAAAGAATCAAAAGAAACTTGTTAAGTTAGACCCTAGGAGCATTTGTAAGCGGGGGGCTTTCTGGGATAAGTTTGGGATCGGAATTAGAGGAGCCGTACCCTGGGTGAGGCTTTAGGCTGTAAGGACAAGTCATTAAACACTAGTTTCCGAAATACAGGTCCTTTTTGAAAAGCTGCTCATCAGTGATATTATCAGAAGAACCTGTGATTCAGAGTAATTACATTTTGCATTCTTTCCAGTTTCCTCCAATGATAGAATAAAACTGCAGTAAGCTTCAGCAACATGTCCTTTAAAGAGGGAAAGACTCACTTATCCAGTTATCAAACACATCGAGTCTTCTGCACATAAGGTTCTGTGCCAGGTGCTGGGGTTGCAAAGAATGCACCCCACCCCACTCAGCCACAAAAAGCTGACAGCCACATTTTTAAAAAAATATATTTTGTTTACATTTATATGTCATTAAAGATAATCAAAGTATAATAAAATGTTCTTTGTGGGTGACAACAGTAACTTACCATCCCATGCATCAAACATGTCTGTTATGAAGTAGTCAATGAAAGATATCTGAGACTTGGGGATGCTACAGGTATTCCGGTCAAACACTGGCATCACCACAGGGAGCCCCTGTCTCTTCTCTTCATCAGTCTGTAAGAAAAAAACACCACCACATAGGGCTGTAGGACATGTGAAACACTTTCTTGGTAATATCCTGTTTCTCAGAACCACCCTGTGAAAATGGGTCATTATCCAGTTTTCTCAATAAAGAAATAGGCTCGGCAAGGTCCTCAGACTTATGTAAGTCAGCTGAGCTACAGTGACTGCACTCAGGCCTTCCCACTCTCAAGCCTCTTTCTGTTTTTATTTTTGAGATGGAATCTCACTTTGTTGCCAGGCTGGAATGCAGAGGCGCAATCTCGGCTCACTGAAACCTCTGCCTCCTGGGTTCAAGTGATTCTCCTGTCTCAGCCTCCTGAGTAGTTGGGATTACAGGCACCTGCCACCACACCCAGCTAATTTTTGTATCTTTAGTAGAGATGGGGTTTCACCATATTGGCCAGGCTCATCTTGAACCCCTGACCTCATGTGATCTGCCTGCCTTGGCCTCCCAAAGTGCTGGGATTATAGGCATGAGTCACTGTGCCCAGCTCCAAGCCTCTTACTTTCTATGCAATACCATACCATCTCCTGACACAATGATCTCAGGGTAGTTAGCTCCTTTTCTGTGATCTGCTTTCATTATTGCAAAGTAAAAGCTATTTTCAAAGTCATACAAACACGAATTCTTATACCAAAACTGATATTTACACTGAGAAGAAGCAATAGTGGGTAAAACTGCTAATGCCTTAGCATGACTCAACGAAGTAGCACCAAACTGTATTAAAAGCCATAGTCATTGCACTATTCGCTGCCACATGTTTGCTCTTTAAAAAAGAGTTTCGGCTGGGCACGGTAGCTTATGCCTCTAATCCCAGCACTTTGGGGGACCAAGACAGGTGGATCACAAGGTTACGAGTTCAAGACCAGCCTGGCCAAGATGGTGGAACCCCATCTCTACTAAAAATAAAAAATTAGCTGGGTGTGGTGGCAGGCACCTGTAATCCCAGCTGCTCGGGAGGCTCAGGCAGAGAACTGCTTGATCCCAGGAGGTGGAGGTTGCAGTGAGCTAAAATTATGCCACCGAACTCCAGCCTGGGCAACAGAGTGAGACTCTGTCTCAAAAAAAAAAAAAGTTTCAGGCTGGGAACAGTGGCTCATGCCTGTAATCCCAGTGATTTGGGAGGTCAAGGCAGGAGGATCGTTTGAGGCCGGGAGTTTGAAGCTGCAGTGAGCCAGGACTGTGCCACTGTACTCTAGCATGGGTGAAGAGTGAGACTTTGTCTCAAAACAAAACAAAACAAAACAAAACAACAAAAAACCAAGTTCACTTAACAGTGACTTCTTTGAAGCAGTTATTAGTTGTATGAAATTTTGACCTTTGAGTACGTATCTAATATTCTGTGTGATTAATGTGATGAGATGGGAAGTACGCGCACTTGCACTGCATACCAAAGTCTACTGGTCGTCTGTGGAAAAACACTTATGCACTTGAATTGATCTGAACCAGCTCCTTTTTTCCATAGAGCATTATCTTTTACTCTAAAGAATGACTGTCAAACTATGATTGTTCAGATTTGGGTATTAGCCATGCAGCTTTTGAGGTGTGTGGAAATCTGAGTATTATGCACATTAAAGTAAGTCCATCATTCATTGAGCTGAATATTAAGATCTGCATTTCCTGGTGGTGTATTGAACCAGAGGCCAGCTCAAAGGCTGCATTTGTAACTTTCATTTTTAGGTCACACTGGTGTATGAACATTAGTACATTCCTTTTTGGGAAAAGGACACCTAAATAGGAAGCTTACATCAAAAAACTTAAAAGCGCATTTTTTTCATTCTCCATTTGCGCTGAGAATAACTAGGAGTAGTACTTCAGGTCCTCTCTCTGTGGGTCCTGGGAAACACATTGATGAGCAGAGCTTTTGGCTTGGCTAATTTCAGGTCAGTCGATCAAGCAGCCTTAAAATATCCACTGGTGTCCAGGGAGTCATTTGATTCCCTACCCTCTTCCTGTTCTCTCTGGGAAGCTGAGAACCACCTGTCCTACTTTTCTTCAATTCAGCGCCCTCTTTCCAGAAAGCTGCAGTTTACTTACTGGATTTCATGAACAGACCCTTCTCAAAAGACAAGATATAAGCAGCCACAAACAAAAATGTCCAGGCTGGGCATGGTGGCTCACACCGGTAATCCCAGTATTTGGGAGGCCGAGGCGGACGGATTTCCTGAGCTCAGGAGTTCGAGACCAGCCTGGGCAACACCGTGAAACCCCATCTCTACTAAAATACAAAAAATTAGCCAGGTCCGTGGTGGCATGTACCTGTAGTCCCAGCTACTTGGGAGGGTGAGGCAGGAGAATTGCTTGAACCCAGGAGGCAGAGGTTGCGGTGAGCCAAGATCACACCACTGCACTCCATCCTGGGCAACAGAATGAGACTCCATCTCCAAAAAATAAAAAAAAGGTCCAGCATCACTACTTAGAAATGCAAATCAAAACCACAATGAGATACCATCTCACACTAGTCAGAATGGCTATTATTAAAAAGTCAGAAAATAAGAGATGTTGGCAAGGTTGTGGAGAAAGGAGAATGCTTATACACTGTTGCTGAGAATATAAATTAGTTCAGCTAGCCCCTGTGGAATGCCTTTAGGAGATTTCTCAAAGAACTAAAAATAGAAATTGCCATTCAACCTAGCAGTCTCATTACTGGGTATATACCCTGCCCCCACCAAAAATAAATCATTCTACCAAAGAGAAACCTGTACTTCTATGTTTATTGCAGCACAATTCACAAAAGACATGGAATCAACCTCGGTGCCCATCATATGTGGACTGGCTAAAGAATATGTGGTGCATATAAACCATGGAATACTATGCAGCCATAAAAAGAATGAAATCATGTCCTTTGCAGTAACATAGGATAACGGCCTCCAGCTCTATCCAAGTGAAGTAATGTAGAAACAGAAAACCAATTACCACATATTCTTTCTTATAAGTGGGAACTAAACACTGGGTATACACAGTGGCAGAAACTGGAAGAGTAGACACTGGAGACTTCAAAAGGGAAGGAAGGGGGCAAGGGTTGAAAAACTTCTTATTGGGTACTATGTTCACTACTTGAGCCATGGATCATTAGAAGCTCAAACCTCAGCATCAACAATATGCCCTTGTAACAAACTTGTAACAGCCCTGCACATGTACCCCCTAAATCTTACTGGGTCCTCTGCTGGCCACTCCCCTTCCCAATCCTCCTAGGCATCATCTGTTCTTTATCCTGCCCTTATTTATCCTGCCTCCATAGTACAGTTCAGCCATGCAGACCCCACAAAATTCACTACTTGGGGCTACTTTGTCACCCACACACGCATCAATGCTTAGAGCCCTTCCTCGGGAAGTAGGGCTCTGTTTCAAATGTCCACTTGCAGACTACCTCTTTCTAGATTTATCTCCTTTAACTCTTCTTTTTTTTTTTTTTGAGACGGAGTTTCGCTCGTTACCCAGGCTAGAGTGCAATGGCGCTATCTCGGCTCACCGCAACCTCCGCCTCCCGGATTCAGGCAATTCTCCTGCCTCAGCCTCCTTCCTTCAACTCTTCTTAAAGTGAACTACGTATTGCTCTTTCTATAAAAGTTCTATTTTCCCTCCCCTTGTTAATTTTACTCAGAATGCTTCGTTCTTCCACAGAGTCTTTTCCTATTTCCACATTTCTGTAGCCTCTGTTTTATCTAGAAAAAAAAAAAAAGGCTTTCTGAACTTCTGTAGCACTTAACATAAACTTCCTTAAGATATGCTTCGTTTTTACCAACATGTGGATCTATCTACATCTCTCCTCCACTGGGCTGGGAACTCCCCGTGCCGTGATATCTTCACTCATCCCTGTGTTCCCATAACGCATCATGGAGACGCCCAGGAATAACTTAGTGAATGAATGAAGATTTCTCAATTTTTGTGGAAGTTCTGGATCCAACAATTTGAGGATAAAAAATTACTCCCAAAGGCTCAATTTATCCCTCTTCTAGAGAGACTTTTTTTAGTGACCAGCCACATCAGTCAGTTCCTGAGGGAAACAGAAGTCTACTCCAGGCAGAGGGGTGAGCTGCTTGGAGTAGCAGGGAGGAGTGGTTAACTAATTGGTAAAAAGTTACTCAGCTGGAGAATTCCCCAGGAGTTCCATGACCTGGGGCCCATTCCCCAAAGGGAACTGGAAAGATGGCGTACCTGTGCAAAATACTCCTCAGAGATCCTCCCAGCCCACTCAATGCACAGGTCCAAGGGGCGGCATGGGTTGGCCACATCAGCACACTTAATCATCATGCGTTTGATCAGGATTTGGTTTTCAGGGAAGTTCTTCCCAGCAGGGTTGCATTCACAGTCGCTGCCCTCAATCTGGAAAACAGAGGGGTCAGATTAGGGTTGGTTCAAGATGATGGGGAAGACCACAAGGACTAACTCACCAAGCATTCAGTGATGATCACCGAGCACAGAGGTGAGACTGGGACTCAGCAAAGGCTGCTTTTCCTTTTTAAAATTCTATATATAATATACCGATAGATTCTTTTAAAAAAATATACTGATAGAGCTTTAAAGACACTCAGCAATACAAACACACAGAGTTTCAAAGTTCAAAGTCCCTATCACTATCCATCTACCCCTCACATCCATTTTCTTCCCCAGAGGTAACTGTTACAGTAGTTTTGTTTTTATTTTGAGCAATTTGATATGTAATCTTACAAGGAGTTTTTTTTTAGTATGTAACAGCAGAGCTTTTATCTACTTTAATCCATGTAAAGTAGGGCAGTGGCACATACATGTGACCCTTCAATTTCTTGATTTATTTCTACTACTTACGCCTACCAGCTCCCTCCCTCCTATGACCTGTCCCACCCTCAACTCCCCCACACTCCCTCACACTTTGGTTCTCCTAAGGCATGTGTCCACTCATGCTTTCTTGGCTGTTCTTCTGACTGGCTGGTAAGTGAGCCAGGTAGGTGTGGGGTCCTTGGAGTAGAAAGTGGTCAGGAGCAGGTGTGTTCAGCCAAGTTTAGAAAGACTGCCACACCCTGGTCCAGACCTAGTGGTGATATCAGTGTCCCGAGCCATGTGGCCAGGACATGAGTTGGTGCACATAGATGCAATCACAGGCCACTTACATAGAACTTGGAAGATTGTTATTCTCCACTTTTAAAGTCACCATCAAATTGATTGTGGGAAAACAATTAGGTCTCCAGAGCTCTGCCAAGCCAAGAGACTGCATGACATCTGGGGGTTTAAGACTGGACCTATTTAATTAGCCTATCAACGGGCAGAATATGTTCTGAAGGTTTTTGATTACTTATCAAAGTAATGCTGTTTACTATAAATACTGCAGTTAATAGTAAATTTCAATGCAGAGTTGGGGGCTTACATAGACGGATGACCTTCCCGGTTCTAAGTTCGGTGATTCTGCATACTTTTCCTTCTCTAAATCCCCAGATCCTTGCTCCCCATAACTCTTCTGTTGAAGAAGAGGACTCTGATGTACTGTGGAATCTCGGGGGAAAGGGGTTAATAGGTGAGGTAGACACTGTCCCTCCATCCAGACTGGTCATGGGATGGGTCCTACACAGATACCTCCTTACAGATCTAGTTACTCAAGATGATCGTTCACTATCCATCCACTTTGCCAACTTCTGCTTAACAGGAATGAGCAGAAAGTTTTTCTACCTTTATGGAGGTATGAACAGCTTCGTGAGTTCAGAGAACAGTGGATCTTACTAGGTGTGAACCTTCTGTTTCATGTTCCTAAAACTCAAATTGGTAAGGACCTTAAGGCATGTCCAAGGTACATGAGCACGTTTTACAACAAATGCTTCTGCTTTCCAGTCACTCCCGGTCTTATGATAGTCTTCAGGCACTGGTATGCTTTTAACGTGAATCAGGAACATTCTTTGTTCTTTAAAACACTCTCCAACTTTGAGGTTTCCCAAGAGCTCAATGAACAGAGAGATAAAGGCATTGGATTCTCTAAAATGCCACCATTTATGCCAGTCTCTGCTCATCTACGGCTCCTTCCATCATATTTGGGCCTAGCTTTTTTGGTCAGTACTGGCTTTTTCTCAGGGCCTTTCTTCCAAGGAGCTCAGAGTTGCTGTGGGCACAGTTTATTCTCAACCTCAAGAAAAGTAAGTGGCCAGTCCTTTCAGCCCTTTACCAACTCCAAGCAAATAACCACCTTGCATTTGAGTGGGAGGGAAAATGCTTCGGGGCCAGAGCAGGCTCTCATGGAAATGTACGTGCATGTGCCTTATGGCATGGAAAGCAGTGCTCACCTCAGCTGCCATTGGCTTGTTGATGCTGTTCACAAACTTATTCACATGTTCAAAGTGTTTTGTCATCTCTGTTGCCAAAACCATGTCAATAATAGCCTGGCGCAGCGTTCGATAATGGTTCCTAAAATAACCAGAAGACAAAGGGGCTTGTTCACAGTGTGTCTCGAATTATAACTATCCTGCCACCATTTCACTACACTCCTCACAACCTAGGAGGAAGCTGGGGCACAGTTAAGAAATGTGTGCAGATCACAAGAAGAGTTTACCTGCTTGTCCTCCCAAAATGCAGATGCTATTCCATTTTCCCCAGTGACAGCTGACCCTTCTGTATGTGATTTGTGAGTATTTTTAAAAAGAGAGAAGATACCTATCTCATGGTGGACATTTATCTGACAAGGTGATTCCCCTCTCCCTTCCCTTGAGAACATCAAAACAGTAAGGTGGCAGGAAATGGCAGGCGGGCACAGCAGCCACATAAGCTGGCCCACTGCACTCTGTGCAAACATAGTGATTGCATTGCACAGCAGGGCCACGGCCTCTTTCAGTGCATTAGAAGATTTTCCTGTTAATAAGTAATTCTCTAGATTGCAGTGCATAGAAGTTGTAATGAATGAAGCAACAACCCTGCCCCAAATTACCATCCAATTCTATCACCTTTTTCTAACTTCAAGAGCCAGAATGGCTCTTGAATAAAATTGGCTATTGGAAAGAATTCTTTCTGCAAAAGTTTAAAAACCCATCCTTGATACTGATGAAACTGAAGCCAAAGCTGGAATGACTCATCTCCATGTTTTCCCAGTTGTTTTTCTGGAGACCAAACTGACAGGCTCACATAGACCAGCGGTCCTGAGGCCCGAGTGAGCTCTGTGTTCTCTGTACACTGCACCCTCCCAGGCGTCTGTCCACCAGCCTGGCTGGTGCTGTGTGGGAAACACCCATAGTCTGACTGCAAGATGCTGGCAGGCAAGAGGAGCTGTTCATACTTAACCTACTCTCATCAGAGGAGAATGCAGGGCTAGGGGAACCTGCCTGACACTTCATGCTCCTGCTTCTCTGTGGGGCCTACTCATGAGGGAGTGTTTTAAGTGGCCGAATATTGAGCTGGGGAAAGATGGGGGTGGATCATTTTCCTTGAGTTACACAAAAGACAGGATGTCCTCGTAGGAGGGTAAAAATATCTGCTGTACTTTCTGATAATACAATCAATATTTATGTAGTGTTCTGCAGTGTATAAAACATTTTTATGAACTCACTGAAGACTAAATGAGATTTCAAAATGTAAAGGCAGTCTGAAAAGTCAAATTAAGTTAAGGGCAAGGTTATTTTTTCATCTGATACAGTGGGACAGCTATTATTTTCCCTTTCACCTTAGGGGAAGCTAAGTCTTTGTGAAAACCTAGTTTACCACTTAAACTTCACAAACTTGAGCACAGGAGCCCAAGCACAACAAACCTGTCAATATTCTTGAAAATGTTGCACTTGGTGTCCTTGACCGTGAGCTGGAAGGCCAGGGCAGTGTGGTGGCTCTCCAGAACCGCAGTGTCATTATAGAGCACAGCGAGCTCGCTGCCTGCATTGCAGAGGAAAGAGTTGGTCCTTCCCGGGTGATCCACGTCGTGGACCGTGGCAGCAATGAGGGCTGCCACCTCATCCAGCTGATCGAGGCTTCCCTGGGATAAGGAGGAGGAGGCAAGGTTGAGCATTACCCACTGGATCTTGGAGACCTGCATCCATCCCTGCCTGTGCAGAGGGTTGGATCAGAGGATTTGGGATTTTCAGAATGTTTTTAGCCTGCTGAGCCTTCTGACTTCCTAGATGTGGAGAGGCGGCGTTGGACATGCAGCATCGCTTTACTCTGCTGTTATCTGTCGGGAAACCTGAGCCACAGTTACAACAGATGCTTCTGCTTCTGCAGGAAGAGGCCCAACAGGCCTTTTGAATTGCCCACTGTATGGTATTACTGCCATAGCAGAAAGTGGCCTGTGATCACAAATATTACCAATTTGTCCACTTCTGAAAAGATTTTGAGTGTGCTGGTAGCAAATGGCTCAGACACAACGAAATTATTCACACAATGGGGAAATGACTAGAGCTGAGCAGTAAAAGATGACCAAGGGAAAGAAGAACGACTGCCAGGAAAATTAAGGCTAAGGGGACTCTTGCAGCTAGCAACAAAATTCAGCTCTGGGCTAGCAGGCAGCAGAGGCAAAAAGGGAAACCCTATTTCGAAAGCTCTCATTATGTAATTAACACAAACCGGAGCACGTGTGGATACAAGTGTTTTCTGAGCCTGCAGCTTTAGGAGGGAGTTATCAGATGGGCTATGTTATATAAGAGATGCTATACTATGAATGTATTATTTAGTGAGTGCCTACTAGGTACCAATTATCACCGCAGAGTGCCAGAGCTGCAGTGATGATTACACCGGCACGGTCTGCACAATGGCGTTTGTCATACAGAGGGAGAGAGACAAATACATTTTAAAACAAATAGAAGTAACTTACTGTGAGATGTGCCAAGAAGGAAAGTGCAGATACTTTGGAAGTAGAACCATGGGGCCGGGTCTACTTTAGGCAGCACTGTCCGACGTATTTTTTGCGATGAAAGCAATGTGTTCTATTTGTGCCATCCGACAGAGTCAGCCCTAGTTGCATGCAGCTACTGGACACTCAAAATGTAGCAGTGCAACTGAGGAACTGCATTTTAAGCTTTATTTAGTAGCTATGTGAGGCTGATGGCTACCATATCAGATAACATGAGTCTAGAGGGGCGGCACTTCCAAGGGAGTGATTTTTATGCTGAGCCTGAAGGAGAAGCAGCAATTGTCCAGGCAACAAGCGGCAAGAGGGGAATTCCAGGCAGAAAGAACAGCCTACATGAAGCTCCTAAAGTCCAACCAAAAAGGTCTGTTCAGGAAGCGTGAAGAACATCATTGTGGCTGAAGGGGAATAGCGAGTGAGAGGGAAAGTGGTTCCCAAGATGAGGGGTCACATTTTTGGTATTCTCAAAATTTGCTCTAGGAGAGCTGCTGCTCAGGTGAGGAAGGCAAACCTGTAGCTCTGCACTGTCCTGGGCACCCTGATGGCCAAGGGGCGGCACGTGCGTGTGTTGCTTTAGTGTTGTAGTGGGCTTCCCTGAATGCTCTGTCCCCCCAGGAAGGGAGCCATTTCCATTCCCAACGCTGACTCCATGGAGCTCGTGAGCAACCCTGGGCTGACCCCAATCAACACAACAGGCCTCCTGAGTAGCGACAGCAGAAGTTACACTTTTCAGCTCTGATTCTGCGGTGCGCCCAGGGCAAGCACACACAATTGGGCCCATTCCACTGCTGCTCGGGAGAGGCCACGGTCACCTGCAGGCACGTTCAGCCATCTCCAAGCTCAGGACCCAGGACTGCCCCACCCTGGGCTCCACCTTCACTGACTGTACCTGAGCAGTGAGAACCCACAGGGCCCAAACTCTGGGCCTCCAGCTAGGGCCCCTCTGGTGTGTTCAATCCTGCTTGGAGTCTCAGGCCTGTTTATTTTTTAATTCTTCAATGAAATAGATTCAAGTAACTGGGGTAGAAAACATAAAAAGCACTAGATGGAACATGCCTTTCCTTCCAGTTAACACTCACTTAAACCATGCCCTCACTGACTTTTACAAAGGTACCAATAATGGGTCCCGCAGTTTTGGCGGGCACCGACAAGGACTTATCTGACCAGAAGTGGCTGGGAGATTGGGAAGGAAGACAGGCTAGCTCAGGAGCAGAGGAGAGAAGCAAGCCCCTCCCTGTGTCAGGGAGGAAATGTCCGTGGGAGAAAACCCCACCAAACCTGCAACTGGCAAAATTCCAATCCCATGGAGGTGCAGTTACCTCTGCATAGTTTTTTCCTTCTTTAACCACTAGGAGTAGATTTGGATCACACTGAGGAACGTAGGCCAGGAGGGTTTCATTCTAAATCTGCCTTTCAAGTAGTTCCTTACTCAGGATAAATATTCATGTATGCCCAGATACTAATAAAGGAATGCTTGCTATCCTGGCCTCTCCACTTGCAATAGGTCCCTGGAATTGGGTAACGTCGAGAGTGGATGGGGTCTGTTGCCAATTGAAGGGGCTGTTAGCTCTAGGCATGCTAGCTCTACAGCCGGGTTGGGCATGCTTTGTCATAGTGACATTTAGCCTGGCCAGGTGGCTCATGCTTGTAATCCCAGCAATTTTAGAAACCAAGGCAGGTAGATTATCTGAGGTCAGGAGTTCAAGACGAGCCTGACCAACATGGTGAAACCCCATCTCTACTAAAAATACAAAAAATTAGCCGGGTGTGGTGGCGTGCACCTGTAACCCCAGCTACTTGGGAGGCTGAGGCGGGAGAATCACTTGGACCTGGGAGGCAGAGGTTGCAGTGAGACAAGATGGCGCCATTGCACTCCAACCTGGGTGACAAAGCAAGACTCCATCTCAAAAAAAAAAAAAAGAAAAAGAAAAAAAAAGAATTTTAGCTTATCGAAAAGAAATTAGGAGTGAAGATGACACAAAGAACAGGTAAGAAAATGCTTTCTGACCCTCTTTGTCAGGGCCAGCATATCTGGTAGAAGAGGCCTCAGGAGTAAATCTTTATGGAAGCGCCTCATGGTAGACCCACCAGTGATCATAGTAACTAACCCTCTGAGCACAGAAGCCTCTTCCAGCTCAGATCACCAAGGCTCCTCGCAGCCCTACATTTTCTGATTCTCTGGCAGGGGCTGCCAGCATGAGAAAATGTGTTCTGAATTGTAAACATATTCTGTCTGATCTTAAGCTTGTTTCTATTGCTGTCATTTGAGAAATCTAATCAAACTCCAAATACACTAGCAGAACTCACAATTTAAAGAAATATATTTTGGAGGAGGGTAGTCAGATATGATCAAGTTACTAAGCATTCCCTAATTTATCAAAGATTTAATTGACGTTTTCCTAGAGTGGTTCTGCTTGAGTGAGGCTCACCTCTAACTCAAGACTGCAGAGGCTACTGATCGCCTTGGTCTTGGCATTAATGAGCTGGGTGCTGATCTCAACTGGTAGCATGTGGCTTCAACTGTGAAGTATTATGGTGTAAAAAAGAGGAGCATGAACCTGTAGTAGGAATCCAAGGTGTTTTCACTCCTCAAAGAAAGGTTTTATAGAAACTATAAGTTTCTTAAAAGTAGAAGATATCACTATTACTATTAGTTTTTTAAAAGTAGAAGACAAAATTCTTCAAAAGCATCATTCTGGCCAAGCATGGTGGCTCACACCTGTAATCCCACAACTCTGGGAGGCCGAGGCAGGCGGATCACGAGGTCAAGAGATCGAGACCATCCTGACCAACGTGGTGACACCCTGTCTCTACTAAAAATACAAAAATTAGCTGGGTGTGGTGATGCAGGCCTGTAGTCTCAGCTACTTGGGAAGCTGAGGCAGAAGAATCGCTTGAACCTGGGAGGCGGAGGTTGCAGTGAGCTGAGATCACACCATTGCACTCCAGCCTGGCAACAGAGCCAGACTCCATCTCAAAAAACAAAAAACAACAACAAAAACCACAAAAGCATCATTCTTGGGCCACATTGTTTTCTTGCTGATCAAAGCGAAGATCAGGATGCCTTTGGCAAAACTGAGAAGAAAACATCACAGCCCACTTCCTATTTTCATGCCATTTCTGCTTCTACCGGTCTCACTATAGCTCTTCTTAAGTACCTATGATCTTTTTTTTTTTTTTTTTTTGAGACAGAGTTTCGCTCTTGTTACCCAGGCTGGAGTGCAATGGCGCGATCTCGGCTCACTGCAATCTCCGCCTCCTGGGTTCAGGCAATTCTCCTGCCTCAGCCTCCTGAGTAGCTGGGATTACAGGCACGCACCACCATGCCCAGCTAATTTTTTGTATTTTTAGTAGAGACGGGGTTTCACCATGTTGACCAGGATGGTCTCGATCTCTTGACCTCATGATCCACCCGCCTCGGCCTCCCAAAGTGCTGGGATTACAGGCGTGAGCCACCGCGCCCAGCCGTTACCTATGATCTTAATCCTTCATCAACACCTGTTCTAAGAAAATGATCTAATGTCAGGCATTTACAGATTGATGTAAATGTCAGTCCCGATATGGCACTTCTCCCAGGGGTATCTACACTTTAAGTTTTAGGTCTAGTTGTAGCAAAAGAATTTATAAGCTTTGGTGTGCAAGTGATGGTAGCTGGGGAGGAGGAGAGATGGGGATCTCTTGCCAGTTTTAAATAGGGCTGCCCTTATGTAAAGAACAGGGCGTTCCTAGGACTGCCCTGCAGATCAGCAGTGGTACATGACAGTATTGAACTCCAGGACTAAGGGATATGGAACTCTTTCAGAATTATGCAAAAGTCATTAATATGCAGATATACACAGTCACACACAAAACACAAACATCTATGTATGTAAATCAGTATAGAATGCAGAATGGCTATGATTAATAGGGGGATTGTAATCTACCAATGGCCAAGTCCTGATACTAAAATTTAATCTATAGATCTAGTAACCATTTGCTGTTACAATTAAGTTCTGTCCTGCAACCCAGAAACACAGCTCCTAGTAAACATTTGGAAAATGGGTTCCTGATCTGCCATGCATATAAAAGAGGCTCTATAGTGACATAAATTATTATTTTTAGTTTTTGGAGGAGGGGAAGGCTAGCAGAAAGGTCCATGTCTTTATAACACCAAAGCGACTGGTCAATTTGGTAACAAAAAAATAATTTTTTTTAAAGCTGTCAAGTTGGTTGCAAAATAGCTGTTTGCCTAATGTATTTCCTAAGATTAAGTTCTCGGTCTCCAACCGAGGCAGGTAACTAGGTCATGCTATCGAAACCCTACCTTTACTCTTTCCTTTCCAAGGAAGAAAGCGGTGGCGTGCAGTACGTCGGCAGCATGGGTGGAGTTGTGGTAGGCGTTGGAAGAGTGGTAGTTGGCTTCGATCACTTGGAACCAGGCCCGAAGAGTGGTTTCAGAACAGTTTAAAAATTCACATACTCCAAACCGAGAGAAAACCTTTAAGCCCAGGTAAACCAATGGCCTGAAAAATAGGAAAACCCACCCTAGTTCATTGTATTCACTGGCCCAGAAAGTTTTCTTCCATGTTACTGGAGGGTGGAAGCATTTTTCTTCTGATGACAGCTTCACACACACAGGCGTATAAAAGCATCGCCTCCAAAAATTAGGAGGTAGGATCTCTCCGCCTCACCAGCCACGTCTTTGGAACTAGATGCTTCATGGAATTATTTCTAGATGATCTCTAAGCCCTAGGTCCCTCAGTGGCTCTGGCAACCAAGAAATGAGACTGGGAATCCCTCTTCAACTCCACTTCCACACCAACCTTGCACTTTGTTTATGCTCCCTAAGGAAGTGACTAAGTTTAGGACAAAAGGAACAGCTTGGATGGTGTCAAAGTCCTATCATTGAGTCCCATTGCTTATTTACGTTACAGGTGAGAATCATTCATATCCTACAGACCAACGCCACTGGGAAGAAACAGCTTTCTCCTCGTATAGAAAAAAGTCCTTCGAGTTATCTTTCCTCTGCCTACAGGATGGAGCAGACAAAAAAAAAAAAATCTACAGTGCTCTCAATTCCATTCTGTAGGGTAGAGCTTGAGACAAGTTTGAGGCTGAGGGTTCGCAGAACTCTTGGTTCACTAGCACAAAGGAGGGACCTGTGGGTGCTCAGGCGGATCCCACATCTTACTAATACCCTCCACAAAGGAGCTCACTCGAGACCACAGTCTCTCTGCTCATTCACCGCTACTCCAACATGGCACAAGAGCCAGAACCTGTGAGGTCTCTCATGGCAAAAACGTATCTCCCTCAAAGTTTCCAAATGTGAGAGTTTGAGTGTGGTCATCAATCCTGCTCTGCCTTCAGCCAGAGAAGTCACATACCTTTTATGTGTAACCGCTTCCAATTCAAAGATGTTGAAGTCCCAACTCTCCTCATTATCAAGTAATTGAGAGATACAAGGGGGAACATCATTGATGGTTACTGGCATCGCCAGGTGACTGTGGCTCTGGTGCACATCTGAGCAAACAGATGGGTTGGGGAAGGCTGGTTAATTGTGGAGTCTCAAGTGCCTGGGTATCTGTCATCATCTTCATGGTTACTGCTACGAAGTCTTAGGGGGCGGGCTCCGTGGCTCACACATGCAATCCCAGTACTTTGGGAGGCTGAGGCAGACGTATCACTTGAGATCAGGAGATCAAGACAAGCCTGGCCAATATGGTGAAACCCCATCTCTACTAAAAATACAAAAATTAGCCAAATGTGGTGGCACGTCCCTGTAATCCCAGCCACTCAGGAGGCTGAGGCAGGAGGATGGCTTAAACCCAGGAGGTGGAGGTTGCAGTGAGCCAAGATCGTGCCACTGCACTCTACCCTGGGCAACAGAGCGAGACTCTATCTCAGAAAAGAAAAGAAAAAAGAAAAGTCTTGTATTTTCTAGAGTAGGAACATTTTCACTTCAAGATTTTTCTGGGGCTGGGCGCAGTGGCTCAAGCCTGTATTCCTAGCATTTTGGTAGGCTGAGGCAGGAGTATCACGAGGTCAGGAGTTCGAGACCAGCTTGACCAACATGGTGAAACCCCGTCTCTACTAAAAAAGAATACAAAAATTAGCTGGACATGGTGATGCATGTCTGTAATCCCAGGTACTCAGGAGGCTGAGGCAGGAGAATTGCTTAACCTGGGAGGCAGAGGTTGCAGTGAGCCAAGATGGCACCACTGCACTCCAGCCTGGGTGACAGAGCAAGACTCCATCTCAGAAAAAACAAAAAAAAAGATTTTTTTGTTATTGAACTTCAAGACCCTCAAATAGAAAAATAATTCGTTTAACTCTGTTTAAATGTATAGAGATTTACAATTCTTACTCTGACCATGCTCAGAGCAGTAATTTTAATTAGTGGACTAGTTTCAAATGTAGACCATATTGATGCTTAAACTCAAATGAGAGTAGCTGGAAGTAACACCTCCCAGAACAATAATCACAACAGCGGGGACAGCACAGGCTGGAGGCAGGTCACGGTAACAAGTAGACAGATGACAACTCACTCTTTGTAAACACGTACTCGTTTCCTGACAGCCTTCTCAAGCCGTCCTTGAATAAAGGAAGAGCCTGTTAGAAGCATGCTTTATATCCATTGTCATTCTCCTCTTTCATTAGAAAAAGAGATTTGAATCCTGAATAACCCAATCAATCTGGAAGTCTAAGTTGAAGCAAAGCTCAAAATTCAATCAGAACAGTTATCAGACAGATGATACTCTCCCTTCTGTAACTATGAGCCCCAGAACGTGGAGAACTGGGATAGAGTGGATGTGACCGTGCTCAGGACTCACAGGGAGCTGCGGGTTGGCTCTGTTGTGAGGCCATCTTCCTCTCCTGGCATTTTCAAGCCACGTAAGTGCAATCACAGGAGTGACCTTGCTTCAGATCTTGAAGGGATCCCACTCACCCTCAGAGGGACTGTGTTACTTGTGTCTTCAGACTGACATTTCGAGGAGCTGAAGACATCAGCCACATTTAGGGGATTACCTTCTAATGTAAACTTTAAAAAAGATTGAGCTATGTTTTTGACTATTATCTCAACTAATTTTTTCCCAACTATTTTTATGTTTTTAAACATGGGCATTGCTGCTTGCCTTTTAAAGAAGAGTTTCTGGGTTTGAGGTCCTTGGAGATGCAGCATCAAGAAAGTGGACAAAATACCAATGTTTTGCCATATCCGGGTTCTTGAACTAGTCCCCAAATATTCTTGAATCTCAGTTTCCTTCCTTCCACCTTCGATCTCTGAGTACCTAAATTACCTAGATCTTTGCTTAAAAGTTATTTTAGAAATGCTTACTTGTCATTCCCAGACGATGTGTGCTAAGGTTTAAAGTAGTATTAATTAATGAAGGACTCACCTGAAGTTATACCCGGGATCTTTAGGCCCAGAGCTTAATTTTTAAAATTCAGTAAATACGGAAGTAGCAACAACCACAACTGTCCTGCCTCTAAGCTGTGTATGGCAAGAGATTCCTGGCTTTCCTTGCTGTTCTCTCGCTCTACTTCCCCATAACCACATAAAATTGAGGTGGAATCACACACTGGTTCTTCACAGCGTCCTCTGGAGAGGAAACCCAGGACGGTATGGCAGTGAGGTAGGAGGAGGCTCGGACATGGGGCCAAACTGAGGACTAGGTAGAACAGGTCCAGGGCAGAAGCATCTCCCCATAAGCTATGTGCACCTGTGTACCATGTCAGTTTACTGTTGCCATGGCAACACCCAGACACTTCCACCCCTTTTCATGGCAACAACCCAGAAATTACCACCCTCATCCTAGAAATAGCTGCAAAAACTACCCCTTAATTTGCATATAATTAAAAACGGGTATAAAGATGAGTGCAGAACTGCCTCTAAGCTGCTACCCAGGGCAGTAGCCGTGCCCTGCAAGGAACAGCCCCCCTGCTGCTACTGTCCACTGCTGCTTCAGTAGAAGTTGCTGTTTAACACCACCGGCTCGCCCTTGAATTATTTCCTGGGCAAAGCCAAGAACCCTCCCAGGCGGAGCCCCAGTTTGGGGACTTGCCTGTCCTGCATCAGCAGCAGGGAGGGAGGGAACATGGCTTGCTCTCAGAACCAGACCCCTCCCACTGCAGGCTGTGGTGGCCACTGTCTTGCAGAACCCTTGCCGGTGCTGCCTGGAAGCTGAGGTCTGCATTGCATTAGGTGGAGTTAACAGGCCCCCCCAGGGGCAGGAAGAGAACAAGAAGGCCCCCAAGTTCCAGGTGGAGAATGGAGGGGAAAGCCAGTCAACACTCAGCATTTGGTGGCAGGGCTGCACAGAAACCTTCAAAGTCAAACTCATACATGACGTCTGGACTTTTTCTTTAAAGAATTCCAGCTTCAGACTCTGATGGGGAACTCAAATAATTTGAATTTTTTTTCCTTTTCTTTACTTGCTGACAGATGATTATGAAAGCCAAATAGATCACAGCAAAACACCAGAACAGGATGAGGAGTCCCTAGAAATCAGCTACTCTTGGTGGTGTAAACAGTGCTTTTTGGAATGTGGCAGTAGGAGGTTCCTTCTCCCTGCTCCCCTCCCTGAGCCAGAACAGCCCCAATCTGCTTTTACTTTATAAATGGTACTTCTATACTAACTTTTACTTAAATAAAGGATTCTATAGTTAAGATTAAATGCTACAGTCTAACTATAAACCCTTTCATTACATAAGGAGTCAGGTCCCTGGAAATGAAATCCAATACTATAGCAGATCAAGGGACAGCAGTAGGAATCAAGAGCCTGCAAACACCCCTCTTGCACATTTAGCCCTCCCTCAGTTACCCACTGACTCCCTGCAGTCATAGGAAGGCTGAAGCACTGTCCCCATGGCTATGGTAGGTCAGCCTTATGGAAGGACAAATGCAAGAGTCACTCAAATAGCACTACACATATAATATGCAAATTCCGATGCAGTTGCTTCTGATTACGCTAATATTAGCTTACAAGCAACAGGCACTTCTGCAACCACAGGTAACAGTTCCCACGTCAAGTGAACTCCAGAGGCCCCAGATGCCCCTGTTGCTTTTCTGGTTTTGCCTCATCACTCACAGTCATCAGGCCTCCAACAAGATCGCTGGTGTGGGGATCTTCATCTTTGGTACCCAGCTGAGGGGAGTACAGTTCTGTGGTCCGTAAAATCTCTAGAACTCTGTCCAAAGCTTCCGCTACTGTGACTGGGCTGTTTTCTTGGGCTGCATTGATTATATTGATAACCTAACCGAGTGAAGAAAGAATACAGTTGAGGACAATAGGATTCTGCTTCCCCAAAGTCATATGTATGCCCAGAATCCAAAAGAAATCAGTTGGTAACTGTCTCTTATTCAAAATGACCGGCGCTTTCACGGTACCACCCTTCTTCCTGAAGCATGCTTTTCTCCCTGCGGGCTCCTAGTGACTGTTCTCCTACCTCAGTGACTAGCCTTCCTCGGGTTCCCATGCGGATTCGCCTCCCCAGGCCCTCCTTTACCGGTTGGAGTGGCTCAGAGATCTGTTCTGGGCCCCTCTCTCACTCTCTCACTTCCAGAAATGGTATTTCATTTCCATGACTTTGGACACCTCTGATCCACAGCCAGGAACTTTCTAACTTACCTCCCAGCCCTTAGCTTCCTTCGACCTCCAGGCTTGTACATTCAATTCCCTACCTGGCATACCTACTGGAACATCTCATAGGTCTAGCACTAAACACACGGTCTCGTTCCCTTCTCCCCACAGAAAGCACGTAAACACACACAATAAAAAAAATCAAAGAGAAAAGCTGTTCACCTTCTGTGGTTTTTACAACAGAAAGCACTTCTATCCACCTTGTGCTCACGCCTAAAACCCGGGAGGCCCTGTTGATGTAATACCTGTCCTCATTCCTCTCCCAACCCTAGCAATGTAATTCATCACCAAGTCCTATTGGTCTACCCCAAAATATTTCTTGATCTATTCATTTCTCTCCACCTCCACTGCTATAATTCTAGCTCAGCTACTTCTAGAATAGCCCCTAACTGACCTGTTCTCTTGCCGCCTCCAATCCATTCTCTGCACAGTAGCTGGGTGTTCTTTTCAACAAACGTATCTGGTCACATCGCCCACCCCACACCTGAAACTCTCAGTGGTTTCCACTACACCTAAACTAAGATACAAACTCCTATGTCCCTGCTGACCAGAATGAGCTGAGCCCTGTGCAACTGACATCCTCCTCCTCTCTCCCCTGCTTACTAAGCTCCGGCCACTACGACTTTTTTTCAGCTCCTTAAATGTTCCAGTCCCTCTTTGCCCATCGCAGTGCTTTTTCTCTTGCTGTTCCTGCTACTTGGAGTCTTCTTCTCTTCCTTCTTCTCCTGAGTAACATCTATGCTTCAAATCTTGCTTCAGAATGACTCAGTTTCCCTGACTACCCCTCTCATCCAGCCCACTTAAGGGCCCTACTGTAATTTCCTCTCACAGAACCCAGTTGTTTTCCTTCACTGTCCTGACTGTAACTTAGGACAAGATGTTTACCTGCCTGCTGTTTCTTCTGCTAGACTGAGCTCCATGATGTCCGTGGGCTGTATTTTCAGAGCACAGCCCAGTGCAAGGGCCCCTGACTGCAGCGTGCGGGCAGCAGTCACCACTCACCTTTGTGATGGGAGCCTCGATGGTCATGGAGTGGATCCTCGCCATGGATGGATAGCGACGATTCTGCAGGCTTGGTGCTGGGAAGAAGAGAAGAAAGCTGTGTCCGGTTCTGGTGGCTCAGTGTGTTTAAGTGCAGCAAAGGCGTCCCTTCATGGATGGGGCCCACTTCTCACAGGACTGCCCTCCCTTCTAAAAAGCCATGAATTCACCCATCTCTTCTGCCAAGGCTGATAGCCCAACTGCTACTTGTCTGAGTCTGGAAAGGTGATCCGGCCTGGAACTTCGGTGGCAGGAGGGCTTGGTGAGCCCCAAGTCCACAAGGGGAATTTCTGAGGTGGATGGGGTCCAAAAAGGCCTCATTCCAACAGCCTAATGATCCCCACAGGACCCAGGACCCACTTTTCCCCAATCACCCAACCCCAACTTTTGTAGTTCTGTGACTTTCAGTCCTAAGCCACTGGCCGTGTAACCAGATGACTGTGCAGCCAGCATGGGAAGGGAACAGTCACTCCCCCTGCCCATGCCTTTAGGCTCTTAATTCCCAAAAGTTCTAGTTCAAATCTACAGAAACTTTCATTAAAAAAAAAACAAAAACAAAAAAAAAACGTTTATTTTTCTGAATAGGTAATGTTCGTACTTGGTTTAAGATACCAAGAGTAGAAGCTTGGCTTTAAAAGGACTGTTCTCATCAGATCTTCCTACCGCCCCATCTGGGGCAGGCCAGAGGGGTAGAGTCCCATTTCATGGAAGGGAGCACCGAACCCAGCCTGCAGCAGAGCCTGCCTCCTGCTCAGCCGCCTCTGGGGTCCCCCGGCTGCTGGTGCAGCAGCCACTGCAGGCCTGCGTGCTCTTCAGCCTCCATTGTGCCCATGCTGGAGAGATGACAGTCCCCTTCAAGTTCCACTCCAGAAACAGTGAGTCCACTTCAAACTCCCTCATCCCTTATCCTCTCAGTCTAAAATATTCTATCTGTCCCCTCAATCCATCTCAAAATCCCTCACTTCATATTCTTTTGAATTAGAGACGCATCTCCATCCCTCAAGTGCCCTGTGAATTATGCATCTTTTTTTTTAGTATCTTTGATCCTTGCTTTGTCAGCCACTTTCATACTCAGCCTTCCCATTGTGTCCTGAGCACTGGAAAGTCCCTCTCCCTTACCCTTTCTGTTGACTCTCATCTCTCTTTTCTATCACAGGCACTAACCATCCCCTCCTCACACCCCAGAACCTATCCCCTCATCTGCCAAATAAAAACCAAATGAGTGAATGAAATCTACTAGTCTGTTGTCCGCTCTCGAGCTCTGATCT
Organism: Aotus nancymaae; assembly: GCF_030222135.1. Taxonomy (NCBI): domain Eukaryota; kingdom Metazoa; phylum Chordata; class Mammalia; order Primates; family Aotidae; genus Aotus; species Aotus nancymaae. Next base: position 69,775,273 of record NW_026988425.1, on the reverse strand, counting down.
GCACAGCATCTAATGCTGCTGGCCACTGCCTTTCTCAATCCCCTCTTGTTCTTGGTTCATGTGACATGCACTCACATGGTCACCCCAGCTCTTCTGTCCTCTTCACTGGCCCTATTTCCACTGCCCACTTCCTGACTGAGACTATGCCTTCAGTCTCAGGCTTAGACCCTCTCCCCTGCTTTCACTACATCCCCATGAACACACACCCCTTAGAGATGTTCTTCTGTGCCTCGCTTCACCTGTCACCTCTAGAACTGCCAAATCCACGTGTAGAGCCCCGAGGACCAGGCTGGCAGTTGGCTTCCTGGACATCTCCACTAAAATAAGATTCATTCTCTTCTCCTTAACCCCAACCTAGCCAAACCTGAAGACGTTCCCTTTTCTGTAAATACGACTTAAAATTTCCCAGACACAGAGGAATGAAATGTCAGAATCATCTTTGACTTTTCTATCTCCCTGCGAATCCAACTTTTTTCTTAGGCCTGGCGGATGAAACTCAAATAATACTTTGCTAAATCCTGCTTTGCAGGGCAGAAAACATTTTGCTAAATTCTGCCTCTCAATTTCTGTGTGACATTTCATTAAGGAGAAGTGAGTGCATACAGCTAGTACACTGAAAACTCGGTTTGTGCTGGGAGTTGGGAAGCCAGGACTGGCTGCCTCTCTGCCTCTGGCACCCAAGAGTGACCTTGTCTAGCTACTGAAACTCTGAGTTGCTTGGGTGGTTATGGCTCAACATGTTTCAAGCCATCAAGAAACAAGCATGGAGTCCATCCAAAGAGAGAACAAAGACTGCACAATAAGATTTTTGAAAAGAATTATTAAAAACCCTAAAAACCTTTCAGCTTACTGAAAAAGAAGTTGGTGTTGTTGAACTCTTACTCTTTGGAGTTTATATGCTGATGAATTTTTGAACATATTCATTCCTCCATCATTTTCTACATTTTAAAAAGGTCAAGGGAATCTGAAAAATGTCTTACCATCACTGCCTCGAGATGATATCGATTTCACGTCAATGGACTCTTTCCTCCTGTTCTTATATCTGAATGAATGAGGCTCTAAGGATTTCAGATTAGGAAGGGAAGGTGATTAGTTTTCAGTGTATTCACAGAAGAGATTCAAACATGTTTTTTCTTTATTCTCTAAAGAAAACAAAGTTAGTTCTTAAGCACTATAATTTTAGGTCAACCACTTTCTTTTCAAATCATGAAGACACACAAAATTATAGTCGTATTAGTAGTTAAATGATGACCTTTTTAATGGTGCATGTTATATCACAGTAATATAGCTTAGTATCAAGGGTTATTTCGTTCCATGAATGTAATTTTGAAAATAAACATTAGGCTGGCCGTGGTGGCTCACACCCGTAATCCCAGCACTTTGGGAGGCCAAGGCAGGCGAATCACCTGAGGTTGGGAGTTCAAGACCAGCCCGACCAACATAGAGAAACCCCATCTCTACTGAAAAAAAATACAAAATTAGCCGGTGTGGCAGTGCATGCTTGTAATCCCAGCCACTCAGGAGGCTGAGGCAGGAGAATCACTTGAACCCAGGAGGCGGAGGTTGCAGTGAACCGAGATTGCACCATTGCACTCCAGCCTGGGTAACAAGAGTGAAACTTCATCCTCCCCCACCTCCCCCACCCCTCCCAACAAAAAAAAAAAAAAAAAGAAAAAAAGAAAAGAAAAGAAAAGAAAAAGAATTTAAGAAAATAAACATTAAAAGTTGAGGGACATTCGGAGGGGGAGTTCATCTTGACTTGAAAGACAATATATTCAACTGGATAGGGAAGGCTTTTATGGGATATTTTAGGAAATATAGTACTAATGAAACCTATAGAGATTTAAATAAGAAATTAATTCAGACCAATTTTGGGCACCTCTGAAAAGTCAGACTTCTAGATGGTCTTCTAGATTCTCTGTGAGGATGGATTTCATCAAATGATACATACTGATGATCACAGGAAAGGAAGGTAACAGTTTTAGATTCCTCCAAAATTTCAACAACTAAACTCTCACCCTAGTCCCTATTTTCCGGGGGTAGAGGCGGGGAGTGGCATGGGCAAACATTTAAAGAATTTTGGCCTAAGTCTTTACAGACTTCAAATTTAACACTGAAACTGCACCATCATGTTAATCTGAAAACTAACAAAAAGCATATGCTACCAGTGAGCGCCGAGATATAAAAAATGACAAGGCAGCAGCGTTGGCTTCAGAAACACACATTTTCAGCACATTTGCTTTTTGTGAGAGTAACTCATGAGCCAGTAGAGAAATTTAGCTATAATACAGGATTACTCCTCACTAGGCTAAGACAGGAGGCAGACATGCAAATTTCAGCAGGAAGAATGCGTTTCTCAGATGCCAATAAATGATCATATTCCAAGAAGGAAAAAAAGATGCTTCTTTAAGAATTGCCTAGTGACACGAGGTGCAAGAACCCTAGTAGTTAAGGAAACTAGCTCCAGAGCCAAATTGCCAAGATTCAAATTTCTACTGTGCCACCCAGTAGCTGTGTAATCCTGGGAATGTTACTTAACTTCTCTGGGTTCAGTATCCATGTCTGTAAAGTGGGGGTAATTATAGCATCTCATTTATAAGCTGTTGTGAGAAGTGAGTTAATATATGTATAGCATTTAGAACAGTGTCTGCCACAGAGTGAGCATGTTGTGCATGGAGGCTGCTAATTACATCGGTTCATTTGCATGTATGTCTTTAGACACACGTGATCCTGTTACACTGTTCTACTACTTACTGTTTTCACTTTATAATGTCTTAGACACTTCTCTAGATCACCTTACCCATTTAGTGTCCTAAAAACCTGATTCAACTAAAAAAATGGTTAAATCAAAAACTGAGACTGAATTATATTTATACAGCATGAAGTGAAGGTGGAACTATTATAAAAGTTAATCTGAACACCATAGCTACAGAGCCTTATCTTAATCTAACTTAAAATATTTATTATAACATCTCTTTTCCTAATTTTCATCTTCCATATTCCACCTTAGCAACTTTCCTATCCATGCATGTATGTTTCAATACATATATTTTAAATTATCTATAAATAGTATTTTAAATGATATTGTTGGGATCATGGAATTTCTGAAACCCTGAGAAACTAATAATGCTCACTTTTGAGACCCTCGTTTTAGCCTATTCAGAGACTTAATTATGTACAGTCCTAGCATTTATTTACCAAGTAATAAATGAAGTCTAACTTAAAGATTTAAGATTAAATGCAAGATTAAGAAACCAAAATTCCTCAAAATGTAATTTCTAAACAAAACTAAAAGTAGAGAGGTTAGCTTCAAGGCTGTGGCCCAGGCTGGCTGGCTGAATTCTAAATCATTCATTAGAAATTACTCAACAATGGATGATGTTTATTCTTCTTGATTTTACCTCAGTTAAAATTAAGAGAATCTATAGCAATAGAAATGATTAAAAGTTTGGAGAAATTATTCTTCAATAAAGGCTAAAGTCAGGCCACATATTTAAAGAATTCATTGGTCATTCTTTCAACAGACGTTTATATGAATTAGAAACTTGAGCCAGAGAAAGGATAAAGGAGATGTAAACAGCCGTACTCTATGGCAAAAAGGAATACTGGTGCCACAAATTAAGAGAAAAAAAAGCTCCACTTACTACCTACTTTGTGCCAGATATTGTACTATGTACTTCAAATAAAATAATTATGTCATTTAATAATTACGACAATTCTGAAAACTACATAGGGTTATCCCCATTTTATGGGGCCAGGCACAGTGGCTCACGCCTGTAATCCCAACTTTGGGAGGCCGAGGTGGGCAGATCACAAGATCAAGAGTTCGAGACCAGCTTGACCAACATGATGAAACTCCATCCCTACTAAAAATGCAAAAATTAACCAGGTGTGGTGGCTCATGCCTGTAATCCAAGCTACTCAGGAGTCTGAGGCAGGAGAATGGCTTGAATTCGGGAGGCGGAGGTTGCAGAGAGCTGAGATCGCACCACTGCACTCCAGCCTGGGTGACAGAGTAGAACTCTGTCTCCAAAAAAAAAAAAAAAAAAAAAAAAAAAATGTAGGCATGGAGAGATTTTGTATGTAGCCCAAGATCAAAGAGAATAAATGGTGGAAACTATACTTCCAAGATAGAATGGTTTCAATTTACCAATGTTTGCTGAGTATTTGCACAGTGTCCTATTATGTACAAGGCAATACTGGGCACTGCAAAGGACACGAAAACGCTTAGAGCAGTTTCTGGCACCCAGAAGCTCCCAAGTTATTTAAAATAATACCCTTGCTCAAGTGCTACAAGAAATTAACTAAAATGTATGTGAGTGAGGGAGAGAGAGAAAACACACTTGTGTGTGAAGTTCATTATGTTATTCCAGGCTGTTCATGCCTAGAAAGTTTTCAGAAAGGGGGAAGATAGATACCAGTTAAATGCTAGTTACTGCTAAGCATGATACATTTCCTTCTTTAATCCTCATTAACAATGAGATAGGCTTTTGCCAATTCATTTTACAAATGAAAAAAAACTGAACCTTAGCGCAAATGAAATCTTACCAAGTATGCTAGACATGATCCACCTCATCAAGAAGAGGGACTAAACACTGAGCCCAGGTTCTGACATTATGCATTAGTGGCTGGGAAGGCCACCAACGGGGCAAAGAATGTTCCAATTCTTGGCAAGAACAAAAATATTAAATTCTTGGTGGCAGACTGATTTTTTTTCCCCTCTAACAATCAAAAAATTCCAGACCTTTCCACTTGTAGAAGTCATCAGGCCCAGCTCCTGTTTTTGTGGAGGAAGCCAAGGACCTAACAGAGTCTTGCCCAACATATGAGATGAGCGAGTAGGAAACTGAAATAGGAAACGTGGTGCTTCTGCCTCCCAGGCCAGGACCTAGTGACATGTTCCAACTGTTCAGTCACCAATTACTGCAAAGCAAAGGGAGACTGGACAGGGTTGAGCAACCACCGTATCGTCACCTGGGTCACATTCAACCAGTGTCTCCCCCAGACTTTCCGGCCACTCTTTTGGGTTTATCTGTCCTACATGGTATCTAGCCAAGGAAGAAAGACAAGATGGGGAGGGCATTCAGTGGAGAAGGCTTGAGGACATTCTAAGGGATTTCTGCGTTTCTTCTGGCTTGCCAACCCTGAAGTATGAGCACGTAGATTTTAGTAGTCCACCTTCTGGGGTGGTAGTTGTCAACCTAGACGTCTCCAGAGAAATGTATACACTTGAACCCACAACTGCCTCCTACGTTAGAGTTCAATTGAAGTATTCTCACCTGTCTGAGAATTGTCTCCTGAATCACGATGAATCTTGTGAATCTAAAGTCGTTCAAAAATTGGTAAAACAAGAGAAAGATTTTAAATATGCCATTTGCTATATTTCTCAAACAATTTAGTGAAAAAGCTCTGAAGACTTAACGAAAGCAAGAAGCTGCACATATGATATGAACAGATGAAAGTCATACACCAAGTGATACAGCTACAAAGTCTCTATTACTTTCAGACACTTAGAGAATGGCTGAGCCTCAAAGCAGGAAGATACCCAAGGCATATACTCTCTAGGCAGGACATCTGCTCCTCCAGGCAGCTATTTTCTCATTTTGACAGCCTACGGAAATGCAGAAAGATAAAAGATATAACTAAATATAAGTTTTTATAAGGCTAATACATAACCTGTTTGTTTCAGATGTGTTATAAAATTTTTCTGTGCTACAGAAGTAATCTGAATTTAAGCCTAGGAGTTAAAAAACATTTCCTACAAAGCTCTTCAAATGCTCCAGTATAGACAGTCAATTTATAAAATGTTCTTTCACAATGGGATCTGAACTTTAGATGCAGTTTTGTACCTAGTTCTTTCTCATTAGCAGTTTTTTTTTGTTAATGATTTTGTACTAATGTTCAATAAATATCTGTCAAAAGGTAAAATGTAGTCATTAACACTAGAAATAATAAGTGTGCTTTCTTTGGGATCCTGCATTTCTTGTTTTATAACTGACCCCAACACTGTTAGTGGGGTACATTTATATCTATCAAACTTATAATCATGCTGCTTCACTGCTAAATCCACCTACTTTCAAGTGCTCAGACCATTAAATCTTTGTAGCCACTCAATACACGGGGTAGGTTAATTTGAAAAATAAGACAGATGAGTGTGTAGGACGTTTGCAGAGGCAGATTAATATGGCTTAGCAACATTAACTGTAATAACCAGAAATCCTGTCTGCAGAGGCCAAAGCAACTCCAGGTTGGATGCTAATCCACCATGTTGGCTTCTGATTAACCCCAGTTCTGGGATGGCCTCCAAGATGATTATTTTATCTGTTGTTCCTTGTATAAGAAGAGCATGTACTTACCGTAAATCCTGCCCTTACATCAAAACAACCTTGGCTATAAATCCTGGCCTTAGGCAGATTCACATAGCATTCCTGTCTTTCCCTACAAGTGTCCTACACGTTCCTTTCCTCTGGTACTTAAGTGCTGGGTCTGTGGGTAATGGAACAGGGATCCACTATCTTGTCTTGCCACTACCCTAGGCACAGACGTGCCTTCTGTTCCTAAGTTCCTATTAGCTTATAGGAATGGGATTCATCAGCCTCTTTCTTTGGCCTCTCAGCTTCCTCAGACTGTGAGGTAGGTGGGCACAGGCCTGACCACCGCGACACATGTGGTAAGCCAGGCCAGGAGCTGAGAGACCAAGAAATGGAAGAAATCTTGTGATGGGCAGACACTTTTACATGGAATGGTGTGGATCACATTTCAGATGCTTGTGGATCACCCTGTCAGTGTGGGGATGCCCCCCAAATGCCAGGGGGTTTAGAGTGATGATGAACTGAGAGCCATCCATCACACTGTGGCCTGGAAGGGCTGTGGGCAGCCAATGTGGTAAGATGGCCACCTCTCAGTGGGAGCCAGTCATCAGCAGATGCAAAAGCAAAACAGCTGGCCAGGCGCAGCGGCTCACGCCTGTAATGCCAGCACTTTGGGAAGCCGAGGCCAGCGGATTACCTGAGGTCAGGAGTTCAAGACCAGCCTGGTCAACATGGTGAAACCCCACCTCTACTAAAAACACAGTATTAGCTGAGTGTGGGCGCCTGTAGTCCCAACTACTCAGGAGGCTGAGGCAGGAGAATCACTTGAACCCAGGAGGTGGAGGTTGCAGTGAGCTGAGATTGTGCCACTGCACTCCAGACTCCATCTCGAAAAAAAAAAAAAAAAAGGAAAACAGCTTGAGTAGGAATTGCAATTAAGAAAAAGATTTTGTTTAAGGGCCCTACAATCAAAAGTTAACTTATTTAAAACTGAAATTTGGGCGTCATATGTATTGTTTTAAGGCCTCTACACTTTCCGTAAAACTTCTGTTTCTCCATTTACTTCTGTCTGTTCCTCCTTCCTCCTGCCACATGAGGAATCTAAAAAAAGGAATTTCCAACAGCCTGAGATCCCTTGGGGAAAACAGAGAAGGCATCAAAGACTCCTCTTTTGGGGAAGAATCTGTTTTTCCTCATGAAACCCAAGAGTAATAAGCAGACAGATTCTACTCAGGTCTAAAACCACACTCTTGCATTTTCTGATCTCTGGTTAGTGTGTGGGGAGGGTGGGAAGGTGGTACAGAGATGCCTTTGTACTGTGAGAGGAGCTGATCTTGGTGTATGTAATGGCCAGCAGTCACAGGCAGGAGCTATATTGTTAGAGGTGGCTGACAGCCGTTGTTTACAGCAAGTGGTTATCACTATCACGGCTACTCATTTCTTGGCATGTTGGATAAGAAAAGTATGGTTTAGCCTAGAAAACCTAGGCAATACCATTCAGGACATAGGATAGGCAAGCACTTTATGACTAAAACACCAAAAGCAATGGCAAAAAAAGCCGAAATAGACACATGGGATCTAATTAAAGAGCTTCTGAACAGCAAAAGGAACTACCGTTAGAGTGAAACAGCAACCAACAGAATGGGAAAAATTTTTTGCAAGCTACGCATCTGACAAAGGGCTAATATCCAGAATCTACAAAGAACTTAAACTTACAAGAAAAAACAACTGCATCAAAAAGTGGGCAAAGGATATGAACAGATACTTCTCAAAAGGAGACATTCATGCAGCCAACGAACATGAAAAAAGCTCAACATCACTCATCATGAGAGAAATGCAAATCAAAACCACATTGAGATACCATCTGACACTAGTTAGAATGGTGATCATTAAAATATCAGGAGACAACAGATGCTGGAGAGGATGTGGAGAAATAGGAACACTTTTACACTGTTGGTGGGAGTATAAATCAGTTCAACCATTGTGGAAGACAGTGTGGCGATTCCTCAAAAATCTAGAACTAGAAATACCATTTGACCTAGCAATCCCATTACTAGATATATACCCAAAGGATCATAAATCATTCTGTTACAAAGACACATGCACATGTTTATTGTGGCACTGTTCACAATAGCAAAGATTTGGAACCAACTCAAATGCCTATCAATGATAGACTGGATAAAGAAAATGTGGCACATATACACCATGGAATACTATGCAGCCATAAACAAGGATGAGTTAATGTCCTTTGCAGGAACATGGATGAAGCTGGAAACCATCATTCTCAGCAAACTGACACAAGAACAGAAAACCAAACACATGTTTTTACTCATAAGTGCATGTACAATGAAAACACATGGACACAGGGAGGGGAATATCACACACCAGGGCCTTTTGGGGGGTGGGGGTCTGGGGAGGGCTAACAGGGGAGTGGGGGGCTAGGGGAGGGATAACATTAGGAGAAATACCTAATGTAGATGACAGGTTGATGGATGCATCAAACCACCATGGCAGGTGTATACCTATGTAACAAACCTGCATGTTCTGCACATGTACCCCAGAACTTAAAGTATAATAATAAAAAAAAAGAAAGACAAGTGTGCACAGTGGCTCACTTCTGTAAGTGGCTCCACCTTTAAGCCAGCAATATAATTAAGAAAAGCTACATTGAAAAGAAGATACTTTTCCTGGCAATCTTGTTTTCAGATAATGCTGTTTAGGTCTAAGTTCTGTGCCTTTGAGATGTCAATCTTCTTTATCTGGTTTCATCTTAGTCATGGCTTTGGCTAGGTTGTGTAAAGGTGGGAGAGAAGCTATTTGAGAACTGGCAAATGAAGAATCTTATAGGTCTATAAGATCTGTTTCTGTTTGTGTGTATGTCTATATATATTTAGTGTGTTGTGTATGTGATGGATAATTACCAAAATATATGACAGAGCTCTAATTGGTTTAAACAAAAAGTAAGTTCTGGCTGGGCACAGTGGCTCACTCCTGTAATCCCAGCACGTTGGGAGGCCAAGGCAGGTGGACTGCCTGAGGTCAGGAGTTTGAGACCAGCCTGAACAATATGGTGAAACCCCATCTCTACTAAAGATACAAAAATTAGATGGGCGTGGTGGTGTGCACCTGTAGTCCCAGCTACTTGGGAGGCTGAGACAGGAGAATTGCTTGAACCCAGGAAGCAGAGGCTGCAGTGAGCTGAGATTACACCACTGCACTCCAGCCTGGGTAACAGAGTGAGATTCTGTCTCAAAAAAAAAAAAAAAAAAAAGAAAAAGAAAGAAAAAAGAAAAAGAAAATGTTCTTATCAGAAATATAGAAACCAACTCAAATGCCTGTTAGTTCACCTGACTTTAGTAATCTTTCAAATAAAATTGTTTCAAAGTTATTTTCAGTAATTTGAAATCTTAAAGTCGGTTATGTTAAATTAAGTAATCTTAGGTTTTTCAATGGAAATTAGGGTTACTAAGAGTTAAAGTAGTAGTTAATATATGTAATTAAAACTACTAGATATGAGAGAAACAATTATATATAAGGTGAATAAAGAAAGATGTGTTTTGGTAAAGAAGTTTATTAAAAACATGAAGATAAGGTTTTTGCATAAAGGAAAAGTAACCACATAGTTTAAAGGCTAAAGGTTGTTTTAAAATGCATGAAAAATGATACAGATAAAACTAGCTGGATAGAAAGGGAAATGATAGAAGATAGAGAATGAGGAACTTTTGATTGATTCCTGGTGGCCACGTGGTTGCCTATGGTATGGAGCTGTAGCTGTGCTGTGCTCAGTTCCTAAAGGTAAGAGTGACCAGTGGAATTCAGAGACAAATCCAACTCGTAAGGAGTTGGTTCATTGGATGCACAAGGATATGCAAACCAATAAGCAAAAAGTGAAATATATAATCCCTTGGTTATCATCTATAAAAGCTAAAATAAGAGTGCCAGACTGGACCTTGACGCTGGGCAAAGCTCACATGTGGATCTGCCCGAGCTCAGGTCACTAGCCCCAAATCTACCTATCAAGGGGAAAATTACGACGGGGCAACAGGAAGTACCTCTGAGACCTGTGGTTGCCAAGAAGGTAGTCAATGTGGGAAACAGGCAAGACCAGGTAACTACTGAAACCAGAGGGAACAGTGTGAAGGAGCTGTTCCCTTTGTAGGTCGGTATCAGCAGCTCCCCGGGAAACCTTTTTTTTGAATTGTGAGAGTAACTCATTTGGAGCAGTGTCTTTGGTTTTAAACGCCGCAGAGTAGAAAAACATGTTTGGGTTGATGCAGGACCCCCAGCTCACTACTGAACAATCACAGATGGCTATATGTGATCCAGGCACATGGGAGGTCATTCCTGAGGGAATAGCCAGCCTGATGGACTGGATAAAAGCCTTTGTGGATCTGTTTACCCTGAGAATGGGGTCAGCCCAAATGCTACGTGGAGCACCCCATATGAAGCAGCTGATATGCTTTGTCTATAAGCCATGTGGAACTGGCTTCCTGACAGGGATATTCACCCCCTAAATATGCCCATTACCCAGGTCATGGTAAATGCTAAGAGACAGAGAGAGAGAGAGACAGAGAGAGAAAGAGAGAGAGAGACAGAGAAAGAGAGAGAGAGAGAGAGAAAGAGAGAAAGAAAGAGAGAGAGAAAGAGAGAAAGAGAGAGAGAGTGTGTGTGTGTGTGTGTGTGTGTGTGTGTGTGGTGTGCAGGAGGGAGAGGGGAGGCTTTTGCATGGGCACCTCACTACTGATGCAAAATTTAAAGTTCAGGAAGCCTCAGATTTGCTGTCTCAACTTCCCCTCATGGGTCTTACAGATGCTAATTAAAACATTAACAAGAGCATGGGGAATGGCAAAAGGAGTCAAAGGACTTAACCTAGGGAGGTAAAATTTTTTAAAGTTACTAAAAAAACAACCATCAATTTTAAGAAATTGATGGGGGTGAAACTAAGAGGAAAAAAATAAAGGGAGAGTCATGGAATTTGTCCCAGCAGGGTGGAAATCTTGGTTATCAAGAAATTGAATTAATGGGAAATTGATAGGGTAATCAATTAATGAGAAAGTTCTCAATGCAACACTAACAAAAGTTGGATAGACCATTGGTACCTCCTGCTTTTCCCTCAACATTAACAGAATCCAAACCAGTTTTCTGTATTTACCCTAGATTGGACAATTAAAAAAAAAAATCAAAAGGTAAAGATTAAAATGAGAAAGGTGATCAACAATTGCCTGGGGCAATGCTGAGGTAATTAATCAAGACACATTGACCCAAGTGCCCAGGTCCTGTGGCTAAATTCCCTGCTGCAAAAACCCAAAGCCTTTTTGACAGGAGGGTAAAATGGTCTAGGGGTGAAAAAGAGAAGTTCCTGGAACCAGAACATAAAAATGTAAGGGCTGATAGAATTATGAAAGTTGAAATGTTTAAATAGGCTTTATATAAAGCCGTTATATCTCCTTTCCCTAAATGTTTTATGAAAATGGATGTTGTATCTGACTGCCGAAACATTTTTCCTACCTAGTACTACAGAAGAGAAGGTATGTAAATCTGCCCTTTGAGCAATATTAATTGGACATGCTAAAGGAGAATAAGACTGCCTGAGCCCACAGAATGTAGCATGCCAGAGTGCTTGCAGGGATTAAGTCTTCACTCGACAGCCCTTAGTGAATCATTCATTAGGGTGTATGGGGTAATAAGGGGATCACTCCACCAGCGTAGAGACCCCTCCGTGTCTCCGCCATTACGGAGTAAGAGCCTGGACATATTCTCCCCCCGCTGAGGGTAGTCGAGCTGAGGAAAAGAAGGAAGTGAAAGAGTCCTGAGTTTGCAGAAGCCTATTCTTGATCCACTGAGCTAATGGCATGTCAGGGTGAGGCCTGCGTGACCATTTACGAGACTACTGTCTCCCTTGAAGTTCCCGTTCTGGGCTGGTTTTATGACTGTTTACCTGCATTCACTAAATCCCGTGATCGCTCACATGTTACTAGAAAATTGCTACCCCTCAAATTACCGCTTGCCTTGATGTTACTTACTGTAACTGTAGTTATTGATAAGAGGATAAGAATCTTTATAGGATAAGAATCTTTTGTTTGTTTTGTGTTCACTGACCTCTGGATAAACCTGTATGCTACCCCCTCCCCTGCTTACTTTGTAATTTTCTGTTCCCTCCTGATAAAACTTTTGTAATGGAACCTACGTCAGTCACTGTATGTAAAAACATATATAAGCTCCTGTGCACCAGAAATAAACTGCTGTCTTGGGCCTGGCCTGATTCAGCCCTCCAGACCTCTTTCTTTCTGTCATTCTTTTCTTCCGCACACTCTCTCTTCCAGGTATTGGGACCCTCTTGCTGGTCAAGAGACCCCCGGCAGACGTGCCGATCTCACGGACCACAACAGGGTAATGTCAGAGAAACACTCTGATGGGGTAACAGTGCCCAAAGAGTCCCATGATAAAATGGAAATGGTTTATATAGGATCTTGCTACCTGAAGAGTGCAAGAAGGAGATACGCATGAGCAGAGAGCCTCTTTTTTTTCCCTAGAACTGACTCTGTGTGAGGAGCTGCTGGATTCTACAGTGCCCGGCAAACAGCTCATTTATCTGACCAAAAGCTGCTTGGTTTGCTGATGGCCTTTCCATGATGAATGAACAACATCCCGTTTGGAAGATGTTTGGAAGATCCTGTTTACAATCTGCTACTCTGATTGTAAAGGATACTTTTGTGAGCAAAATTTACTTCTTTTCTCTACCTGAGTTCTTCAGGATTTGGAAACTTTTCATGAGTATTCTTATTTTATGGTAATGTAGTTATTCGCATAAATTCAGTAAGAATCTGTCTTGTTTGGTAACAGGACACAATTGGAAACACTGGTTATTTCACCAAGGCTTTGACTAGAATCATGTGTTTTCAGATATGACCAGACTGCTTTGAGGAATTGACACTGACTTTAGAGAGCTGACAAAAACTCCTTTGGCCTGGGAGGCAACACCACACTTCTACAACCATCTGATCTTTGACAAACCTGACAAAAACAAGCAATGGAGAAAGCATTCCCTGTTTAATAAATGGCGTTGGGAAAACTGACTAGCCATGTGCACAAAGCAGAAACTGGACCCCTTCCTGACACCTTACACTAAAATTAACTCCAGATGAATTAAAGACTTAAAACATAAGACCTAACACCATAAAAACCCCAGAAGAAAGCCTAGGCAAAATCATTCAGGACATAGGCGTAGGCAAGGACTTCATGACTAAAACACCAAAAGCATTGGCAACAAAAGCCAAAATAGACGAATGGGACCTAATTAAACTCCAGAGCTTCTGTACAGTAAAAAAAAAAAAAAAAAAAAAAAAAAAAAATCATTAGACTGAATCAGCAATGAACAGAATGGGAAAAAATTTTTGCAATCTACCCATCTGCAAAGGGCTAATACCCAGAATCTACAAAGAACTAAAACAGATTTACAAGAAAAAAACCCATTCAAAAGTGGGTGAAGGATATGAACAGATACTTTACAAAAGACGACATATATGAGGCCAACAAACATGAAAAAATGCTCATCATCACTGGTCATTAGAGAAATGCAAATCAAAACCACATTGAGATACCATCTCACAGCAGTTAGAATGGCGATCATTAAAAAATCTGGAGACAACAGATACTGGAGAGGATGTGGAGAAATAGGAACATTTTTACACTGTTGGTGGGAATGTAAATTAGTTCAACCATTGTGGAAGACAGTGTGGCGATTCCTCAACAATTTAGAAATAGAAATTCCATTTGACCTAGCAATCCCATTACTGGGTATATATCCAAAGGATTATAGATTGTTCTATTATAAAGACACATGCACATTTATGTTCATTGTGGCACTGTTTACAATAGCAAAGATCTGGAACCAACCCAAATGCCCATCTATGATAGACTGGATAAGGAAAATGTGGCACATATACACCATGGAATGCTATGCAGCCATAAAAAATGATGAGTTTGTGTCCTTTGTAGGGACATAGATGAATCTGGAAACCATCATTCTCAGCAAACTGACACAGGAACAGAAAATCAAACACCGCATGTTCTTACTCATAGGTGGGTGTTGAACAATGAGAACTCATTGACACAGGGAGGGGAGCATCACACACTGGGGTCTGTTGGGGGGGAATAGGAGAGGGACAGCAGGTGGTAGGGAGGTTGGGGAGGGCTAACATGGGGAGAAATGCTAGATATAGGCGAGGGGGGGATGGAGGCAGTAAACCACGTTGTCATGTATGTACCTATACAACAATCCTACATGTTCTGCACATGTACCCTAGAACCTCAAGTGCAATAAAATATGTGTGTGTGTGTGTGTGTGTGTGTGTGTGTGTATTCCTTTGGAAAGACAAGCTTGGTACAATGTCTAAATGGCTCCTTTACAAGGTTCCTGTGTTAAGTAAAGAGTATCACTTTCTGACAGGCCCAGGAACCAAGATAATTTGGGATCTCAAAAAGAGAGGAATTTGCACAGGTATTACAAGAATAGTCCAATGGGGAATCCTTGGTCTCAAGGCTTTTAAAACGTCAAATCTAAAATTCCTTACAAAGTTCCACCAAAGCCAACTGAAAAGAAGCCAACATGACCAATCATTATTCTTGCTACACTTTAGGCAAATAATTAGGCCAAGTATCATGACACTAAAATTTATTTTGTAAATAAAGCAAACAAATTGGTACTGTTAATTTTAATTTTTTTTCATTATTCCTGAAATACCAAGATACTATAATTTATCCTTGGTAGAAATGGGGAAACTGGAGAGAGAAAAACTTAGATTCTAGTCCTAACTACTGTTTTTCTTTTCTTTTTGGTTTTTTTTTTTTGAGACAGTCTCACTCTGTTGCCCAGGCTGGAGTGCAGTGGCACAAACGTGGCTCACTGCAACTTCTGCCTCCCAGGTCCAAACTATTCTCAACCACCCAAGTAGCTGGGATTACAGGCATGTGCCACCACACCCAACTAATTTTTGTATTTTTAGTAGAGACAGGGTTTTCCCATGTTGGCCAGGCTGGTCTCCAACTCCTGAGCTGAAGCAATCTGTCCTCCTCCGCCTCCCAAAGTGCTGGGATTACAGGTGTGAGCCACCATGCCAGGTTCTGACCGTTGTTCTTGAGTTTTTATTATTTGCTTACGATTTGGGCTAATCCTGAACTACTTCCTGGCTACAAGTCTCTAAAGAAGAACCGAGGTTTAATTTTCTTCATGATGCTTTTAGTTGGCTAATAGAATAGGTTTTTTGTTGTTCTGGCATACAAATTCTCTTTCAATTGTAATTATATTTCTACTATTTAAATTATTAATGTTAAGTATCCCTCATTGTCTTACTTCTTCTGAGAAAACTAAAGTGATGGTATTCCTAAGACTAGAGATGATCCAACAGCCTGTGAACTTCCCTCATTTGGAATCCCACTGGGCCTGACCTGTTTTCCATTGCCAAGTACTGCTACTGAAGCTATACAGCCACCCTCCGACAGGCTAAGAGACCATCATAGAAGAGGAAGAGTGCATGAGATGGTAAGGGCTGGCTTTGGGAGGCTGGAGTGTGGAGGCCAAAGCAACTCCATCTTGGATGCTAATGTGCCATGCTGACTTCTGATTAACCCCAGTTCTGAGAAGGCCTCCAAGATTCCCAATTGATCTACTATTCTTGTATAAAAGCACATACTTATGGCAAATATTGCCATTAGGTTAAACAACCTTGATGTTATCTTACTTCAACTGTCCTACACATCCCTCTGAATCACGCTTTCTGTGTGGCATAGAAGCCCTGGGTCTGGTGATAATGGTGCAGGGATCCACCATCTTGTCTCACTGCTGCCAGAGACACAGATAGGGCTTCCATTCTTAAGTTCTTATTAATGCTCCTTTCTGAGAAACTACAGTTGTCAATCTCTTTCGTTGGCCTATCATCTTCCTCAGACTTTGTGGGTAGGTCTGCAATGGACCTGCCCACCACAGAACACCATCTATGACAGATACAGGTAAAAGGTTTCAGCTTGACCGAACCACTGAAAAATCCTTATGTAAAACTGAAGGGTGAAAATAGGATTTTCTATCAACTCTTCTGCTCAGTCCATTCCACATAATTACAGAAACAATTACATGATCAACCTGTGTGATATCCTGGTCGAAATGTGACAAAAGGCTGTGACTCATTTATCCCATAATTATGGGACATTTTTATTTCTTCTGTGAACAACTGTTTTCTGCTTTCCTTTAGGGATGAAGACCACTTGCTATACAGCTACTTACTGAGCTTAGTGTGCATTTTTTATATGAAACTAAATGAATAAAATATTGGCCTTGCAAATTGTTCTCTCAAATAGCGTTAACACAAAAACACGTGATTTTTAAATGCTTTTCTTTCTGAATCAAAACGCATCTCTCCTTTAGAAGCTGCGTCCTATGGCTCTTTATGTTATCTAAAAACAAAACAAAAACAAACAAAATACAACAAAAAAACCCTTCTCATTTATCATCTGCCCCATGGGCCAGCTGATTAGCTTGTGGAGCTCCTGCAATGTCAACATGGGTTTTGTATTCCGTCTAGAGTGGAGCCAGATAAAGCACAGGGCCAGTAGGTAACATGCACATCCTGCTTGGGAGATGGAAATGTACCCCAGCTACTGGGTACAGGGATGACAGGTAACAGTCCCATCTGCTGAGGTGGCTCTGGTCCGTCCTTCTCCACATTTAATGTGACATTTGGCACTTTGAGCAGAACATACCCCCAAACTGGCTCACCTGCCTCTGCTGGGCTCTCTGCATGGCTTTGGCTAGCAACCCAGCATGGAGATATTCCTTGCTCTACAGACAGAGTCTTCCTGGCTGTGGCAGCATCTGCCACCAGGAACCCTATTTTGGGACTGACTTAATGCTCTGTGCCAAGGACAGTGCCAGCAGACCTTTCCCCATCATACCCCAGTGGCATTGGGTGTTCACTGAAGTTGACTCTGATTATCCACATACCTCTTCCAGCTACCTTACTGTACAACTAATGATTCACTTAGATGACAAAATTCTCCTAGAATCAGAATTTTCTTGTGGACTCTACACTTCACCAGCATTTAAAGTCAGTAGGAATTATTCTAAAATCATTTCCTTCTTAATACTCAGTTGAGCTCATTGGGAGGATAGATAGGGAGTGAGTGGGTCTGTGGTTTGGCGTTCTCTGTGTTAGGCAGCCAGGGGGATGAACTTTGCTCCACAGCCATCTCTACATGTCTCCCACTTCCGGCAGGAGGACATCTGCAGTCTCATCATTATGGCACTCTTGCCCAAGGGGAGGTATCCTCCTTCCTTGGAACAGGCAGGGAAGCTGAGGTTTAAGAGGTTAAGAAACTTGCTCAAGCCACACAGCTAGTGTGCAGAGCCAATTTCAAACTTGTCCCTCTGGCTCTAAAACCATTTGCTCTGTCACACTGCTCTCTACAATGAAGGCCCAGAAAGGACGTGCCAGGCCTGGGCTTGTTAAACTGGGGTCAAGGAAAAACCCCCTGCATTAGTGTGGGACATCTCTTTGAAATACTTTTCCTTGAAATTTGGGGGGAAGTGTGAGTATCTCTTATCAAAAGATTTTGTTACGTGCAAGCTAACGCAAAGCACAGGGACAGGAATTCAATGCCGTCAATGCCCCTTGCCAGTCAGTCTCTCTGTAGTGTGGTGAGTGTGTCTCCTCTTGTAAAAGCTTAAATGTAGCATATTCTTATGCACAGCAGTGACTGGGAAGTTTGATTTTGTGTGTTACTGGGGAAACTGAAGGCTTTGGTGCTCAGTTTCTGCAATGTGAATACTGCTGTCCTTGGCCTGTGAAGCTCTTTGCCAGAGCTCAAAGCTGGGATTCCTCAGCAAGCCCTTGGAAATTTACAGCTTGTTTCAGGAAGAAAAGTAATTTCAAACCTTTAATTATGTAAAAATATTATAGGTTGCCACAAATTTTGCTGTCTTTGTACTAAATGCTTTGTTTACAAACATCTGATTATGCTTGGTTCTAAAAAGCACTACGAATTCCGAGTTATGTATTTGGGTGTATGTGTGCCTGATTTCAGGGTCATTTGTCTCTTAAATAATCACTTAAAAATCCTATTTTATCTACATACCCACCAGAATGTCTAAAATTAAAAAGAAGTTTTGTCAAGGCTATAGAACAACTGGAACTCTCATACATAGTTAGAGGGAGTATAAAATTGTACAACCACTTTGGAAAAAAGGCCTGCCAGTTTCTTTTAAAATTAGCCATCCACCTACTACACGGCCCAGCAGTCCCATTCCTAAGTGTTTACTCAAGGCAAACAGAAGCATATATTCACAAGAAAACCTGTCTCAGAATGTTCAAAGCAGCCAAAAGCTGGAAACAGCCCCGGAGATCATCAGCAGAAGTAGATTCTCCACACTGTGATAGACTGATGCAAAGGAATATTCAATAAGAAGAAGGAAAAAAAAAATGATACATCCAGTGCAGATTAATCTCAAAAACATTATGATGAGTGAGAGAAACCAACTACAACAGTCCACACTTAAGCTCTAATTTATGGTTAAATAATTCAGAAGAGTGGTCACCTCTGGGGGCGAGCAGGATGGGTGAAGTCTGAGATAGACTGTGAAGGGGCATGAAGGGACCTTGCCCCATCACCCTTTAGGATGATGTGATTTGGTATCTTGATGGGGTTGAGATTCCGGTATTATACACTTTGTCAAAACTCAAGGAAGGCTATGCTTAAGATATATGCATTTCACTGTACGTAACTTCTACCTTAGAAGAGACGAAAACGAATATTAAACTCTAGTTAATAATGTGCATGCTGAAGTGACCAGGGGTGAAACATAGTGATGTTTGCAATTTTTTTTTGATAGTTGGAAATCTATCAGAAAGTAGATGGATTGATGGATGCCTAGAGAGAGATATAGATGGTTATATGATCAAGCAAAATGCTAATTACAGAACCTAGGTACTGGGTGCATGTGTATTCACTTACAGTCCTTCTAACTCTTCTATATGGCTAAAGATTTTCATCATAAACTTCAGGGAAAATTTTATGTTCAACTGAGTATGTGGATTAATGGCTGAAAAATGGAAGTCTGAAATATAGTTTCAAAATCTATGAAAATAAACAAGACAAAGGAAATTGAGAACAGTCTGAAACAGAGCAAGGTAAATTACATGTCACAGTCCCTGGGACTCCCTACCATGAGCTTGGGCATGACATAATACACTGCCTCAAACCGTAACTAGGGAATTGTGTACAGCAGCTGCCAATCTACAAAGTATAAGATCTATTTAGGTAACTATTTAAAACATTGATTTTTATGCACTCCTTAGCAAATGCAGAAGAACAGAAATCATAACAAACCGTCTTTCAGACCACAGCGCAATAAAATTAGAACTCAGTACTAAGAAACTCACTCAAAATTGCACAACTACATGGAAACTGAACGACCTACTCCTGAATGACTACTAGATAAATAACAAAATGAAGGCAGAAATAGATATTCTTGAAACCAATGAGAACAAAGATGCAACGTACCAGAATCTCTGGGACAAATTTAAAGCAGTGTGTAGAGGGAAATTTATAGCACTAAATGCCCACAAGAGAAATCAGGAAAGATCTAAAATCGACACCCTAATGTCACAATTAAAAGAACTAGAGGAGTAAAAACAGACAAGTTCAAAAGCTAGCAGAAGACAAGAAGTAACTAAGATCAGAGCAGAACTGAAGGAGATAGAGACACAAAAAAAAACCCTTTAAAAAAAAAAAAGTGAATCCAGGAGGTGGTTTTTTGAAAAGACCAATAAAATAGATAGACTGCTAGCCAGACAAAGAAGAAAAGAGAAGAATCAAATAGATGCAATAAAAAATGAAGGGAGTATCGCCATCAACCCCACAGAAATACAAACTACAATCAGAATACTATAAACATCTCTATGCAAATAAATCAGAAAATCTAGAAGAAATGGATAAATTTCTGGACACTTACACCATCCCCAAACTAAACCAGGAAGAAGTCAAATCCCTGAATAGAGCAATAACAAGGACTGAAACTGAGGCAGCAATTAATAGCCTACCAACCAAAAAAGTCCAGGAACAGATGATTTCGCAGCCAAATTCTACCATAGGTACAAAGAAAAGCTGGTACCATTCCTTCTGAAACTATTCCAAACAATAGAAAAACTCATTTTATGAGGCCAACATCATCCTGATACCAAAACCTGGCAGAGACACAATTAAAAAAGAAAATTTCAGGCCAATATCCCTGATGAACATCAATGCAAAAATCCTCAATAAAATACTGGCAAACAATCCAACAGCACATTGAAAAGCTTATCCATCATGATCAAGTTGGCTTCATCCTTGGGATGCAAGGCTGGTTCAACATATGCAAATCAACAAGTGTAATTCACCACATAAACAGAACCAAAGACAGAAACCACATGATTATCTCAATAGATGGAGAGAAGGCCTTCGACAAAATTCAATAGCCCTTTATGCTAAAAACTCTCAATATACTAGGTATTGATGGACCATATCTCAAGATAATAAGAGCTATTTATGACAAACCCATAGCCAATATCATACTGAATGGGCAAAAATTGGAAGCTTTCTTTTTGAAAACCAGTACAAGACAAGGATGCCCTTTCTCACCACTCCTATTCAACATAGTATTGAAAGTTCTGGCCAAAGCAATCAGGCAAGAAAAAGAAATAAAGGGTATTCAATTAGGAAAAGAGGAAGTCTGTCTCTATTTGCAGATGACATGATTATGTATTTAGAAGACCCCATTGTCTCAGCCCAAAATCTCCTAAAGCTGATAAGCAACTTCAGCAAAGTCTCAGGATACAAAATCAATGTGCAAAAATCACAAGCACTCCTATACAGACAAACAGCCAAATCATGAGTGAACTCCTATTCACAATTACTATGAAGAGAACAAAATACCTAGGAATACAAATAACAATGGATGTGAAGGACCTCTTCAAGGAGAGCTACAAACCACTGCTCAAGGAAATAAGAGAGGACACAAACAGATGGAAAAACATTCCATGCTCTTGGTTAGGAAGAATCAGTACTGTGAAAATGGCCATACTGCCCAAAGTAATTTATAGATTCAATGCTATTCCCATCAAGCTACCACTGACTTTCTTCACAGGATTGAGAAAAAACACTTTAAAAAAAAAAAAAAAAAAAGCCAGAGGCATCACACTACCTGACATCAAACTATACTACAAGTATAGTAATATACAAACTATACTACAGTAATCAAAACAGCATGGTACTAGTACCAAAACGGAGATATAGACCGATGGAACAGAACAGAGGCCTCAGAAACAATGCCACACATCTACAACCATCTGATCCTCTATTGAATAAATGGTATTGGGAAAACTGGCTAGCCAGATGCAGAAAGCTGAAACTGGATCCCTTCCTTACACCTTACACAAAAATTAACTCAAGATGGGTTAAAGATTTAAACATAAGATCTAAAACCTTAAAAACTCTAGAAGAAAGCCTAGGCAATACCATTCAGGACATAGGCATGGCAAGGACTTCATGACTAAAACAGCAAAAGCAATGCCAACAAAAACCAAAATAGACAAATGAGATCTAATTAAACTAAAAAGCTTCTACATAGCAAAAGAAACTATCAGCAGAGTGAACAGGCAACCTACAGAATGGGAGAAAATTTTTGCAATCTACCCATCTGACAAAGGGCTATTATCCAGAATCTACGAATAACTTAAATTTCCAGGAAAAAAACAACCCCATCAAAAAGTGGGCAAAGGATATGAACAGACACTTCTCAAAAGGAGACATTTATGCAGCTAACAGACATATGAACAAAAGCTCATCATCACTGGTCATTAGAGAAATGCAAATAAAAACCACAATGAGATACCATCATGCCAGTTAGAATGGCGAGCATTAAAAAGTCAGGAGACAACAGATGCTGGAGAGGATGTGAAGAAATAGAAATGCTTTTACAGTGTTGGTGGAAGTGTAAATTAATTCAATCATTGTGGAAGACAGAGTGGCGATTCCTCAAGGATCTAGAACTAGAAATAGTATTTGACCCAGCAATCCCATTACTGGGTATATATCCAAAGTATTATAAATCATTCTATTATAAAGACACATTCACACGTATGTTTATTCCAGGGGCACTGTTCACAATAGCAAAGACTTGGCACCAACCCAAATACCCATCAATGATAGACTGGATAAAGAAAATGTGGCACATATACACCATGGAATACTATGCAGCCATAATAAAGGATGAGATCCTGTCCTTTGCAGGGACATGGATAAAGCTGGAACCCATCATTCTCAGCAAACTGACACAAGAGCACTTATAAGTGGGAGTTGAACAATGAGGACACATGGACGCAGAGAGGGGAACATCATACATCGGGGCCTGTCTGGGGGGTCGGGGGGTAGGACATTAGGGGAGGGACGGCATTAGGAGAAATACCTAATGTTGATGATGGGATGATGGGTGCAGCAAACCCCCATGGCACGTGTATAACTATGCAACAAACCTGCACATTCTGCACATGTGCCCCAGAACTTAAAGTATAATTTAAAAAATTGATTTTTATTAAATTGATTGATAGAAGTGGTGGATAGATTTTATGAACTAGCCTTTTTCCCCCACCCCCAAGTTCTCCCATGACCTTAAATGATAGGATTTAAATTTATTTGCAACTTAAATCTATCTCTTGTGGGAGAAAACCCTAAAAGCAATATGAAAACATCCCTTTAGTATGCGGTGTTCATGTCAACCTCTTATTTTTAAGAAACAAAAAATAAAAAATCATGAGACTTTTTAGCAACTAAAAGGAGTCAAGACCAGGATCAGTGCAATAACAAACAAGTAAGCAAATAAATACTGGCTGCCTCCTTCAACACTCATTTCAGAATCACCGTGGGAAGGTGGATAGCATTTGGTAGAAAAGTCTGAGTCATTCCTGACAAAGTCAAAGCCATCAGAACTCACAATTAAATCACCAGGTATCTCAGTATGCAAGGCAGGGGGTCATCCTTGCTGCTGCTTCTCTTTCCCCCCCATAGCCAGTCCATCATCCCATCCTGCAAAGTCACCTGTGTCTCTCCACTACCAGAACATAGGTACCATCAGCTTTCACCTGAGCTTGACAATACCCACCCAACCCAGTCCATTCTCAACTCCTCAGCCAGCATAAGCTTGCAAACTATATATTTAATCCTGTCATTCTGCAGTGTAAAACTCACACTTCCCATCCATCTTAGGGTCAAACTCCAGGCAGGAAGCTGCTTATGAGGCTCTGCTGCATGGCCTGGGCCCTGCCAGCTCTCCTGGTACACTTCTGACCCCCGCCACTCTGCCCTGGGCTCTCAGCTTGCAGGCCACCTGGCTTCCTTTCCATCTCTCTCGTTCTCCCATGCCCTTTCCCACCTTAGGGTCTTTGTACACGTAGCTCCTCTGCTTGGGAAGATTCCCAGTCCACTCTCTTTCCTCTGCCTATTTGTCTTCTAGATCTTAGCTCAAGCATGATTTCCAAGGGAACCCTTTCCAGGTATTTCCTGCCCATCCTACTCCCTTATAAGGTCAAGCCCTTCTGTCACATGTTATCAGTGGACTTTCCCCTTATTGTATTTATAACAATTCATAAGTTAGTACTTATTTGAATAATGTCTATCTGCCAAGTACCATGTAGGCAGGTGTTACGTCTCATTTGATTACCTTTGTATACCCCGTGCTGAAACAGTACCTGGGATATAAAAGCCAATATAAAATGAATCCATAAGAGACTGAGATTGACCAGGCTGTTTGCCTTACAGCTCTGGTGAAAACACTGGTTTTAATAATTGTGCCATTGTATATTTTACTTAAGGCTTATGTCTCCAAAGACATTAATTTGCAGTGTTTCATGGTAAAATGCTGATAGAGAAATGTCCATTTAAAAATACATCCATGGACTCAGATAGTGTCAAATCTGACAGGCAAAGAGTTGTTGTGATGGTGAGAAATTGAGGCCGAATATCTAAATGGACCCTTGTCCCTAACCTTGAGCTTCTGACAGTCTGTTATTTTTCTTGTTGTATTCAATAAAATGATAAACATGAAAGATGTTATTTTAAACACAAAAAGATCATTCCTATTCTTATACACATTTGCAATGAAACAGGAAGTGATTTTTAAATATTTCTTAATTTTATATAGAAGAATGCAGATTTTGGTGGAAGAAAATTTTGATCCACATTTTCAAACTCATAATTATTTGTTTTGTTTTTGTGCCATGCTTCACTCCCCTGAATGTTATAGAAAGGGGTAAAAACCTGGTTAAGATGAATGAAAGTACTATTCACTTAAAGAATCACTGTAGCTTTAAACGCTGACTTATTAAGCACTTTTAAGATTGAACATTCTTGATCTGCAACTTCACGACAGAACTGAATGCTTTCGTGTTTGTGACAAGACTGCTTTGATGAATTGGAGTCTGAATGCTAGATAAAGAGATGTGATCACAGGAACTGAGTCATTTGAGACCCTCCCTTCATTTACATGTAATGAAGTGACAGTGTGAGTGGTATAGTACAGAACGTCTTTGATCATCTTTCTTTACTCAAAATACTTTGATGAGCATTTTCTTGAAATTAAAAGGATCTGATGCATAGATCAAAGATCTTTTCTATTCTGTTTTCAAAAACCACTTGAAGATTCACCTCTTGCACCCAAGCAGCCCCTGAACACCGAAACAAAACACCTCATGCAACCTTCTGGGCCCCTGTCCTCAGTGACTACGTTTACATAGCTCCTAAAGCCACCCACAAGCTGTCGCCATTTGTTTTCATGTATTCCAAGTTCTTGAAATACTGTAGCCCCAAGACAGAAAAGAAATATGCTAA
Source organism: Aotus nancymaae (assembly GCF_030222135.1). NCBI lineage: Eukaryota > Metazoa > Chordata > Mammalia > Primates > Aotidae > Aotus > Aotus nancymaae. Next base: position 69,750,053 of record NW_026988425.1, on the reverse strand, counting down.
TTCCGATACTTGCTGTCAGATCACTTCAGTACATTTTATGAGTCTAATAGACGCAGTGTAACAGCATCTCTTTGCTTTTATCTTAATGGTAATTTAAAATACTATTTATATCAAAGCAACATGCATTGGTTTGATATAGATGAAACGGTATATGAATTCCCAGGATTTCCACAAGATTAAAAAGAAAACTCCTAAGCTGTTTTTTATCCCAGATCATTTTCTGCATGCCAGACAAGCACAGATTTATCTTATTCTGCTGTTAGATATATTTCCTTTGAAAAATGTTAAGCATCATTTTCCTGTGCAATGCCAGGTCTATGTCTTCAGATAGTATGCTGTCCCTTGGTCATAACTTCTCTTAGCTCCCAGTGCTTGTGCCCACTGGCTCTCATTCTACATGCATTTGCAGGAGACTTTACAGAGAAGTACTCTCGTGGTTCAGCCCAGTGATCATGTATGTGTCCTCATCTCATGGAGAAACACTGAATGCAAGCCACTGTTCAGGCTTAAATGTTTTATCTTTTTTGTCTTGTCTAGTTTCTCTCTAATGGCTTTCAAATACCTACAATGTAAGAACCACTGAACTTCATAACTTGGCAAATATTGAGTTTCCTAATAAGGAAAGATGATATATTTGTAGTTTTCAAACTTATGCATGAATCAAAATCACCTGAAGGGCTTGTTAAACCTGATTGCAGGGTCCCATCCCCAGAGTTGCTGACTCAGTAGGTCTGGGTGGGTCCAAGCATTTGCATCTAAGGGTTCCCAGGTGAGGCTGAGACTCTAGGTCCGGGGCCCACCCTATTAACAACACTTTAAGCTTTTGTATTCAGGGTGTGCTCAGTGTACCAGCAGCATTGGCGACACCTGAAGCTTGTTAGCACCACGACTCTCGACCAGGCGTGGTGGGATTACACCTGTAATTCCAGCACTTTGGAAGGCTGAGGCAGGCAGATCACAAGGTCAGGAGTTTGAGAACAGCCTGAGCAACCTGGTGAAACCCCATCTCTACTAAAAATACAAAAAAAAAAAAAAATTGCCAGGCATGATGGTGGTGCCTGTGTTCCCAGCTGCTCAGGAGGCCGAGGCAGGAAAATCTCTTGAACTCGGGAGGTGGAGGTTGCAGTGAGCCGAGATCACGCCACTGCACTCCAGCCTGGGTGAGACAGCAAGACTCCATCTCAAAAAAAAACAAGAACTACTGACTCTCAAGCTCTCTGACTCATTGAATCAGAATCTACATTTTGAGAAACACTGACAGAGTGAAAAGACCACAAGTTTTTGAGAAAAGCTCTTTTGGTACCTACATTTCTAGTTGTATAAACCTGGAGAACTTAAAGAGCTCTACTGAGTCTCAGTTTTATCATTGGTAAATGGAGACCAACACCTACTATATTAGCATTCTCTAGAGAGAGAACAAATAGGAGATACATATACACACACACATATACACATATATATGTGTATGTGTTTGTGTATTGAGAGAGCGACCCAGCTAAGTTTATTATATAAATTGGCTCACATGGTTATGGCGGCTGAGGAGTCCCAGGATACGATGTCTGCAAGTTTAAGAACCAGGGAGGCAGTGGAGTAAGTCCCAAAGTCTGAAAGCCTGAGAGCCAGGAGCACCGACGTCCAAGGGAAGGAGAAGATGACCATTCTGGCTTAAGAAGGGAGGGCAGATTCGCACTTCTTGTCTTTTTATTCCATCCAGGCCCTTGGCTGATTGGATGGTGCCCGCCCACATTGGGGAGGGCAGATCTTCCAGTCCTCTAAGTCAAATTCAGTCCACTGATTCAAATGCCAATCTCTTTGGGAAACACTGTCCCAGAAATAATGTTTTACTGTTTTAAAGGATCTGATGCATAGACTCTTTTTCTGTGTATCTTTTTTAAGCCAGTCAAGTTGACACTTTTCTTTTTAGGATCTAAGAGGCTCAAATGAGACATTATTAGCCAGTGGCTTTTACGCCGGTCTTTACATCAGAATCACCTGGAGGGCTTCTTAAGCAAAACCGCTGGGCACCCATCATTTCTGTTTCGGCAGGTTTGGGTGGGAGGCTTAGAATCTGCATGTCTTACAAGTTCCCAGGTGAGGCGGAAGCTGCAGGTCCAGTGCCGTACTTTGAGAACCACTGGCCTTGCCTACAGTGGGTTTTGAGTTTTCTAATACAGAAAGATGACATATTTGTAGTTTTCAAACTTATGCATGAATCAAAATCACCTGAAGGGCTTGTTAAAACTGATTGCAGGGTCCCATCCCCAGAGTTGCTGACTTGGTAGGTCTGGGTGGGTCCAAGTATTTGCATCTAAGAGTTCCCAGGTGAGGCTGAGACTCTAGGTCCGGGGCCCACCTTATTAATAACACTTTAAGTTTTCATATTCAGGGTGTGCTCAGTGTACCAGTGGCATTGATGACACCTGGGGCATGTTAGCACCACTGACTCTTGGCCAGTGTCATATTTTGGGAACCGCTGGCCTAGTCTACAGTGGGGTTCCCTTCGCCTTCTCTTTCATAGGTGTATTCTGTTTGTTGAGAATCTGGGTTCAATGACATTGATTTACATTGCTTGCTCTTTCAGGATTGATTTCAGCTTCCTTTCCTCTGAAGCTCAACGTTGAGCTTCTGTGGGGTGCTCTGCTGAGTGGTTTACACACAAGGTAACCTGTCTCCTCATGTTTTTGCTGACACATCCAGCCTGTGTCCCCTCGCTGCTCAGTGACAGAGACACATACAAACAGTTACGGGAAGGAATTTCATTTTGCTTAAAGTTTCTTGTTCTTAAAGAATTGTCAGTGATGGATGGCACTTTTCTGTGTAAACCCACATGCTTCCTAGATTATGTCCAGAGAATGAGGGAAATAGATCTACCATTTTCCCACCCCTGTACACTGGCACTCAACAGAGAGTCATTAAACTCCTTAATCACACCAGGCTTCATTTGCACTCTGATTAGCATAAGATAGAATTGATCCTCAGGCCCAGGGCTTAGTAAATCAGGTCCCTTAAGAGCTAGTGAGGAGGCAAGGGAACAGCACACGGAAATATTAGTAATAATGAGAGGAATGTAAAACAGTTTTATCACTGTGTGTCCTGAGATGCTGAACATGCTGCTTGTTAGAATCTTTGTTTACATTTAGTAGACAATTACCACCCCTTCCACTCCCAGAGAAACAGGGCATCTCTAATTAGAACCTCAACTTCTAATTCAACTCAAGAAATACTTACTGGGCCTGTGAGGCAAAGATGGTTAGGTCCCAGTTCCTGCCTTCATAGGATTTACTGTCTAATAAGGGACAAACTCAGTGCCATCACAATGAAATTATTCTTTCAGCAGGTATTTATTGGGCATATACTACGTGCTAGGCAATGTTCTAGGCACTGGGATGTGACTGAGAACAAGAGATAAAGCTCTGGCTCTCAGCAAACTAGTTTAGACGTGCCCAAAGACAGTCTTTCCCAAAAGGTGGTGTCATGTGGTCGAGGAGTTAGAAGGTAAGTTTGGAGCATTCTCAAATTTGATACTAAATAACCTTGAATCACACATTCAAGCCACTCGCTCCTTGAAACCTGCAGTTATCCCTCGTCCTAGGTAGCCCATCTGAGGATGGATGCCACCTGTGAAGAAATCCTAGGCAATGAGAGCCTTCACCTAATTTTGTCTGGAAATGCTCCATTAGAAAAGAAGGCACAAAGCAGGTATTAAACAACACTCCTGTGCCCTGAAAAGGGGCAATAAAATGGATGAATTAAACAGCATTTATAAATTTTAAAGTATATGTATCTCATATGACATGGGCAGATTTTTTTCCTTCCAGACACAATAAAAATGCCACCCAAGCCCAGGCTGAGCACCACTACTAGACGCCCGCTGGAACCTTTCCTGAGTCCGTCAGTGATGGGCTGTGAGTGGTACTGTGTGATGGCAGGCTAGCTGCAGGAGGACATTAAGGAGGGATTTAACTTTCTAGGCTGGCCTGGCTGATGGAGGGGAGATGGGCACAGATGGCAGCAAATGCAACCATGAGACCCATTCTCACCTTAAACAAAGTGAAGTTTTTTGTCCTCTCTCCTAGCTTTTCAATTGGCAGATTCTGGTACTACTATACTGAAAATGTGCCGGGAAAACATATCTGAAATTCATGTCAGAAAGCAGGAATTTAAATACTCGTTGCTAAAGTTTTGGTTCTGTCCAGGTAACAGTTTATTTGGGATCACTTAGACTGGCCCAGCTGTCTCACCTGACCCTCCTGCCTGGGGCCATTCATGTTGTGCCTCCATTAGCAGAGGTTCCCACAGTCTTGGGCCCTCGAGCTCCCTCAAGAGATAAAACTACTCCTTTTGATACTGCAGGTGAGGTCTGTCTCAGAAGAGAAGTCTGGCAGGAGGAGACTCGGGGAGTGTTCACCACCCATAAAACTGCCAGTCAAGGTCCTAGAAACAGCTGAGAGCTTCATTAGTGTGCACATGACTACACCATCACATGTATGGCAGCTATTGTGAAAGTTTCCTGGGAAAAACAGCTGTATCCTATGGGAACTGTTTTGGTGTCTAAAATCCACATTAACAAGGCAATTTCTCAAGAATTAGAGAAACTAGAGTTGAGGGGTGTGTGTGTGTGTGTGTGTGTGTGTGTGTGTGTGTGTGTCTGGTTCTGTCTGTAGTCTGCAGGCAGCTAAGACAGCCTATTGACTTGCTACAGAGAGAGGCAGCTGAGGCCAAGTGTGGAGGGCACTTGCCCAAAGGCACAGAACTAGCCAGAGACAGAGTGAAGGATGAACAAGTGTGTATGCTGCCTTCTCACCGATCTTCAGTGCTCGAGACTCAGTGACAAATATTTGGGTAAATATTAGATTAAATTTTCTCTTAATTCTATTAAAACACATGCATTTAAGGCAACAACAGCAACCGTCTTAAGAGGTTTATAATGTAGGTAGATACATAGGAGAACTGCAACGTAAAGGATAAGAGGGAAGGTGGTAAATGGACTTCCAGTTTCAGAAGTTCCTATGTTTCACATGAATTGGTACCATATAGGCTAAGTAGACTGTGTAAAGTTAAAGATGTATATAGTAATCCCCATAAAAATGCCAAGAGATTTAACTAAAAAAAACCAATGGATAAATAAAATTGCTTTTAAAAATTGTTCAAATAATCTAAAACACCTTTATTAAAAAAAAAGAGAAAAAACAAAAAACAAAAATCAAATGTTAAAATGGTAGACCTGAATCCAATCATATCAATAATTACATTAGTCATTAGTGGACTAAACAATCCAAATAAAAGACAGATATTGTCAGAATTGATTAAAAAATGAAAAGCCAATTATACACTCTGTATAAAAAATACACCTTCAACAGACACAGATTGAAAGCAAATGGATGGGAAAAGACACATCATTCAAACAAGCATAAGAAAGCTGGAATGGCTATATTACTATCAAATCAAATACATCATAAGATAGAGAGCATCACCAGCTATAAAGAAGAATATTTTATAATGATAAAAAGGTCAATTCAGAAAGACATAACAATCTGAGATGTCTATTACTTAATGACAGAGTTTCAAAACATGAGAAAAAAAACAGAGAATTAAAAGGAGAAACAGACAAATCTACAATCATAGTTGAGGATCTTAACACTCCTCTTTCAGCACTTGATAAAATGAAAAAACCAATTAGGAAAAACACACACAATCTGAATAATTTCAATAACCTTGACTTAACTGATATTTATAGAACACTCCACCCAGTGACAGAAGAATACACATTCTTTTCAAATGAACTTGAAACACTAAGACAGATCTTAACCTGGGTCATAAAACAAGTCTCAATGCATTTAAATGAATTTAGATTACACAAAGTTTGTTCTCTGACCATAATGGAATTAAATTAGAAATTGCTAACAGAAAAAAATCTGTAAACTCCACAAATATTTAGAAACTAAAAGAAATTAAAAAACAAAAAACAGAGCTTCTAAATAACCCAGGGACCAAAGAAGAAATCAATCAATCATCCAGTTCAAAATACGTTACAATCTTGGGTATCTACCCAAGAGGAATAAAAGCACATGTATATTTGAAGACTTGTACATGAATGTTCAAAGCAACTTTATTTGTAATAGCCAAACCTGAAAACAACTAAATGTCCATCACCAGTTGAACGAATAAATAAATTATGGAATAGCTAATGCACTAGAATAATACTGAGCAATAAAATGAAGTGAACTACTAAAATCCATTGAATGGTACACTTTAAATGGATAAATTGTATGGTATGTGAATTATAAAGAAATGAATAAACTGTTTGATAAATACAACAGCATGGGTGAATCTCAGAATTAGTATGCTTAGTGAAAGAGGCCACAAAAAGGAGTATATACTCTGTAATTCTATTTTCATAAAATTCTAGAAAATGGAAGTTATTCTATAGTGATCAGTGATTGCTTGGAAACAAAGGGCAAAGAGGGTCAGGAAGGAAAGAAATACGGAGGGACCCAAGGAAATTCTTGGGGATATGTTGATAGGTTCATTATCTTGATTGGTGGTGATGGCTTCATTAGTGTGTACATACATGAGCATACAGTACATCAAACTGTATGCTTTAAATATGTGCAGTTTAATGCATGTCAGTGATTCTTCAATGAAATTGTCAAAAAATAACAATCACGTGAGGTTTTACCTAAGAAGCTAGAAAAAAGGAGCAAATCAAACCAAGCTGAGTAAAAGAAATGCAGGAAATAATAAGGATGAGAATAGAAAGCAATAAAATAGAAAACAGATTAACAATAGAGAAAGGTGACAAAGCCTACAAGTTGGTTCTCCAAAAAGATCAACCAAGTTGATAAATCTCACCTAGACAGAACAATAAAAAAGAGAGAGGACACAAATACAAATAAAGAAATGAGAGAGAGTTTACATTATAAATTCTACAGACATTAAAAGGATGATGAAAGGATATTATGATCCACTTTTGCCAAAAAATTTGATAGCCTAGATGAAATGGACAAGTTTTCTGAAAACTAAAATTCATCTATATGGACATAAAAACAGAAAAGATTGAATTTTCCAATATTTAGTGGGAAAAAAGAAGATCTTATGAAAAATCTTTCCACATAAAATATTCTAGGCCAAGATACCTTCACTGGTGAATTCTGTCATACATTTAAGGAAGTGATAACATCAGTCTTATATAAACTTGTTTAGAAAAATAGAGGAGGAGGGAATATTTTCAAAATCATTTAATAGGCCAGCCTGATCCTGATATGCCAACCCTGATTAAGACATTATTAAAAAAACAGATAGCTGCAGACCAAGATTCCCTCCTAAACAGATGTGAAAGACATGACTTTTTGTGTATAATATTCTAAGCAATCTATAAAGCAGCTGCTTGAACTAATGAATCAAGCAAGTTCACAGGTAGAAAGCTAATTTTAGAAATCAGTTGTAGTCTGGGCGCCGTGGCTTACGCCTGTGATGCCAATACTTGGGGAGGCCGAGGTTGGCGGATCATTTGAAGTCAGGAGTTCAAGACCAGCCTGGCCAACATGGCAAAACCCTGTTTCTACTAAAAATACAAAAATTAGCCGGGTGTGGTAGCACACACCTATAACCCCAGCTACTCGGGAGGCTAAGGCAGGAGAATCGCTTGAACCTGGGAGGTGGAGGTTGCAGTGAGCCGAGTTATACCACTGCACTCCAGCCTGGGTGACAGAGTAAGACTCCGTCTCCAAAATGAAAAAAAGAAAAAAAAAAAGTGAATGGCTGAGAGTTCTTTCATTTGTTATGAGTTTTCTTTCTTTCTTTCTTTCTTTCTTTTTTTTTTTGAGACAGAATCTCTCTCTGTTGCCGAGGCTGGAGTACAGTGGCATGATCTTGGCTCACTGCAACCTCTACCTCTTGGGTTCAAGTGATTCTCCTGCCTTAGCCTCCTGAGTAGCTGGGGTTACAGGCTTGCGCCACCATGCCTGGCTAATTTTGTATTTTTAGTAGAAACAGGGTTTTGCCATGTTGGCCAGGCTGTATTGAACTCCTGACTTCAAGTGATCCGCCAACCTCGGCCTCCCAAAGTACTGGGATTACAGGCATGAGCCACTGCACCCGTCCAAAAAATCAATTGTATTTTTATGTACTGGCAACAAACATTTAGAAAATGAACTTAGAAATCAATTCCATTTGTCACAACATCAAAAAACATAAAGTACTTTGAAATAAATTTAACAAAGATATGTAAGACCTCTATACTGAAATCTACATAACATTGTTGAGAGAAATTAAAGAAGATCTAAACAAATAGAAAATTACCCCATGTTCATGGACTGGAAGAATCAATATCATTAAATATCAATTCTCTCCAATTGACCTATAGCATTAATGTAATCCTAATAAACTCAGCAGGCTTGGGGGGAAACATTATAAAGCTAATTCTAAAATTTAAATAGAATTCAAAGGGCATAGAATACCAAACCATTCAATGTAAGTTGAAGAATTTACATTATCTGACTTTGAGACTTACTATGAAGTAATTAAGAAAGCACTCCATCTGTAGATTGACCAATAGATCAATGCAAAGAACGGAGTCCAGAAACAGATCTATACTACATACTCGTTTGACTTTTGACAAAGATGTCAAAACAATCCAATGAGGAAAAGAAAGTCTTTTCAACAAATGGTGCTTGAATAATGGATATCCAAATGGACAAATACTAAGCTTGATCGAATCTGACACCATCCCCAAAACTAACTCTAGATGGATGTTAGTCCTAAAACCACCAAGTTTTTAAAGGAAAATACAAATACAAAATACAAAATACCTTTATGACTTGAGGATAGGTAAAATTTTCTTAGGTAGGTCACAGAAAACAATGAACATAAAATATGAACAAATGAGACTATCAAATTAAAAATTTGTTTCTAAAATACACTGTTAAATCAATAGGAAAGCCACAGAGTGAAAGTACATATCAGCAAAACGTGTATCTAGCAATAGATTGATGTATATATTTTCATCAGGATATATGCAGAACTAATATAACTCAATAATAAAACAACCCAATTAAAACAGCAAAAGATTTGAGTAGACATTTTACAAAAGATGATATTTAAAAAAGACCAATAGCACATGAAAAATTGTTCAAAATTATTAGTCATCAGAGAAGTGCAAATTAAAACATGTACAACTAACAAAATGGCTAACATTGTAAAGACCAGCAAACCAACTCTTGGCAAGGATGAGAAGCAACTGAATCTCTCATGCATTGTTCTTGGGAATGTCAAATGGTAACAACTGCTTTGGGAGAACTGGAAGTTTCTTATAAAAGTAAACATACATTTAATCCATGACTTAGTAAGTCTACTCTTAAGAGAAATAAAAATATATGGCTGGGTGCTGTGGCATGAGCCACAGCACTTTGGGAGGCCTAGGTGGGCAGATCACGTGGTCAGTAGTTCGAGGTCAGCCTGACCAACATGGTGAAACCTTGTATCTACTAAAAATACAAAAATTAGCCAGGTATCATGGGAGCATGTGCCTGTAATCACAGCTACCCGGGAGGCTGAGGCAGGAGAATTGCTTAAACCAAGGAGGTGCAGTAAGCCGAGACTGTGCCACTGCACTCCAGCCTGGGTGACAGAGCAAGACTCCATCTTAAAAAATCACACAAAAAAAGAATATTCACAGCAGCTTTATTCATGATAGCTCAAGACTGTCACCAATCTAGGTGTCCATCAGTGGGAGAATAAACAAACTGTAGTATATCCATGCAGTAGAATAGTGCTCAGCAGTAAAAAGCAACCAAATCATACATTCAAAATCATAAATACGTCTCAAAAACATTATACTGACAGAAAGAAGCCTTCCACAAATGAGTAACTATTGTATGACTCCATTTAGATGAAATTCTACATAAGGCAAAACTAATCGATGGTGGATAAAATCAGATCAATGGTTTCGTCTGAGGATTGGGGGACAGATATTAATTGGGAAGAGGAAGAAGGACCATCTCTCGAGTGGCAGTGATGTTCTACGTCTTCTTAGGGTTTAGGTTATAAAGGCATATACATTTGTCAAAGGTCACACAAAGGTACACTTACCATTTGTGCATATCTTTCTTTCTTTTTTTTTTTTTAACTCTTTTTTTGGAGACAGAGTCTTGCTCTCTCACCCAGGCTGGAGTGCAGTGGTGTGATCTCGGCTCACTGCAACCTCCACCTCCTGGGTTCAAGTGATTCTCCTGCCTCAGCCTCCTGAGTACCTGGATTACAGGCATGTGCTGCCATGCCCAGCTAATTTTTGTATTTTTAGTAGAGATGGGGTTTCATCATGTTAGCCAAGCTGGTCTTGAACTCCTGGCCTGAGGCAGTCTGCCCGCCTCAGCCTCCCAAAGTGCTGGGATTACAGGTGTGAGCCACTGTGCCTGGCCTTGTACACTTCTTTGTATGTTAATTTTACATAAAATGTAAGCAGATATAGAACTGTTGCTAATGATATGTATGCTAAAGGCATTAGAAAAAAAGTGCTAATATATGAAATTTATTTGGAAAAAACAAGATGCACAGAGGGACGTATATTTAAAGAGATGTGATAATGCAAATATAGTAAAATGTTACAGGTAGAATCTAGGTGGTGGTTATTCAAGTGTTTACTGTAAAATTCTTTCCACTTTGCCGTATGCTTGACAATTTTCACAATAAAATGCTTGAGAAAAATTGGCTGGAATGTGAACTGAGGGTGAGTTCTGGGTGTCTTTTTTACAATGTCTGCTTCCCCCATGACTTACAAAAAGTGGCTGAGTGTACTTCATGTTGCGAGCGGCCTATGCCATGAAAACATTTGTTCAAAGGTATCGCTGGGAAGGACTGTGTAGTGATCTCGAGGTATGATGCCAAGCTTGCACATTTGCTAGCTGTGTAACTGCTGAGTATCAGTTTCTTCATCTGCTGAATAAGGATAATACTATCTTATGGGCTTGATAGGATGATTAATTGAGATGATGCCTTTAAAACAGCTCAGGGCCTGTCTGAAAACAAACACTCAATAAATTATATTCCTTGTTTTCAGATATAACATGCCATTTTGGCTCTCCTTGGATTCCTCTCTCTGCATATCTAGCTAGCCACTTGCTTTTTTTTTTGAGACAGAAACTCTTGTTGCCCAGGCTGGAGTACAATGGTGTGTTGGCTCACTGCAACCTCTGCCTCCTGGGTTCAAGCGATTCTCCTGCCTCAGCCTCCTGAGTGGCTGGGATTACAGGCAGGCACCACTATACACAGTTAATTTTGTATTTTCAGTAGAGACAGGGTTTCTCCATGTTGGTTAGGCTGGTCTCGAACTCCTGACCTTAGGTGATCCGCCCACCTTGACCTCCCAAAGTGCTGGGATTATATCTACTGTGCCTGGCCTCAGCTGCTGGCTCTTATGTCACCTCAACCCAGCACACCTTCATCCTCCTGGCTTCTCTTGTCCAGCAGAAACCTCCATTCAGGACTCCGTGATATTCCTTCCACCTTAGAATTCATGGAACAGTCAATGCCCTTCTACTCATGTGGGGCCATTCTTTACTCCTCTTTCCGTCTCTCCCTTCAATACCTCACTTCGAAAACCTGGTTAATGTTTTGATCAACACATCTCTTATGTCCATCTCTTCTCTTTCTTTCTTTCTTTCTCTTGAGACAGAGTCTCACTCTGTCACCCAGGCTGGAGTGCAGTGTCATCATCTCGGCTCACTGCAATCTCCTCCTCCTCCAGGGTCAAGTGATACTCCTGCCTCAGCCTCCCAAGTAGCTGGGATTACAGACGCCCACCACCATGCCCAGCTAACTTTTGTATTTTTAGTAGAGATGGGGTTTCACCATGTTGACCAGGCTGCTCTTGAACTCCTGACCTCAGGTAATCCATTTGCCTTGGCCTCCCAAAGTGCTCGGATTATAGGCATGAGACACTGCGCCCAGCCTCTTCTTTTTCTTTTGTCTTTAACATGGGGTCTAACCACACCTCTTTGATTTTCTGTTTCTGTTTATCTGAGTATTGTCCACTTGACTTAATAAGACTAGAACAGAATGGGGGCTGTCTTATTCACTTTTACGTAGCTCATCAAGCAAGCACCTTTCTAGTGACTGACTTATAAGACAGGATGCTGGTAACTTAATTATGAATAATTTCAGATAATCTAATTTAGTCTGAATGTATCAGTCACCTACCTAACACAGTATAAGTACCTTGGGGGAAAGAGAGGTCAGGATGGAGAAGACACTGAACGCTGCCTGGGATGACCTGTGTAGCGGGACAAAATCTGGCTGAGTGCTGGACTGTGTGATGCAGCCAGCAAGTGCAGCAGGGCTCCGAAAGAATCGTAAGCCACTATGAAGGGAACATTCCATGGGAGGGACCAGACTTCTAGATTGCCCTTTGGATATGCAGTGTACCTGGGGATCGGGAGCCAGGAGTACAGGGTGCAAGAAGCTGAGACTTCTAGAGTGCAGGCTCCACAGGGGTCACGGGAAGGGTAAAGGGTCAAGGGCTGGGACTTTAAGTCAGCAGGACAGACCTTATACACAACAGGGAGCCAGTGTACGTTTTTTTTTTTTTTTTTTTAAAGACAGAGCTTTGCTCTTGTTACCCAGGCTGGAGTGCAATGGCGCGATCTCGGCTCACCGCAACCTCCGCCTCCTGGGTTCAGGCAATTCTCCTGCCTCAGCCTCCTGAGTAACTGAGATTACAGGCACGCGCCACCATGGCCAGCTAATTTTTTGTATTTTTAGTAGAGATGGGGTTTCACCATGTTGACCAGGATGGTCTCGATCTTTTGACCTCGTGATCCACCCGCCTCAGCCTCCCAAAGTGCTGGGATTATAGGCGTGAGCCACCGTGCCCGGCCCAGTGTACGTTTTTAAGAGAGAAATAAGAGATCCAAGTGTTATCTTGGGAAGATGAATCTGGAAGGGGATGCAGGATGGATTGGTAGAGGAGAAATGGCTTTAATTCAGTCATTCTGGAGAAAATGAAGATGCTTCCAGAGGAAGAAGACAGATGGATCTGAAAGATCAAAGATAAAATTACACTTTCTTCTCTAAATGCTACTACTGAAAATGGGAGGCCAAAGGTTAAGACTTCTCCAGGGAATCAAATGATTTTCAACTTATCTCTTTTTCTCACATGGGACATATTAGTCACAAGGGCCACGCCAGCCTCATTGGCCCCAACAATCACACGCCAGAGAGATGGCCAAGGGAGCCAGTTCAGAACTGAGAAAAAGTGGGGGGCTTTTGTGAAGAGCGCTGCAAGTGCAGATGACTCAACCAGGTCTGTGACTCAGTGTTGTTAGAAGCCTTCGAAAAAGGGAGAACTCCCCAGGCTTCAAGTTGGTATTTCCACATCAAAGGTCAAGGGCATTTCCAGGAAGACTAGCTGGAAAGTGTACTTTGGGCCCCAGATTAGTTCAAACACAAAGGGAAAGGATAACTCTTCTGCACCAGCCACTCCTCGAGGGGTGACACTCACTGGCTGCGGCGTCTGCTTCTCTGCTCTCCACTACTGAACCAAGAGGAACGAGGGTACACGCCAGAAATTCATCACCACGCCGCTCACCTTCAGCAGCCGTGTAAGGAGAAAGTGAATTCTGAAGACAGTGGGGCAAGTTTCTCTTCCCTTTCCTTTTTGTGTAAAGATATTTGTTTTTATTTTTTTGAGAAAACAATGTTTTAACATACCCTCCTCTTTCTAAGTTTACAAATAACAGTCCACGTTGTCTGAAAAGAATTTTTGAAAGGTCCTTTTTTGCAACAGTTTTACCCTGTTGGCCCCAGAGAAGCTAATGAGTTGAGAGACCCCAAAGGGCCTGGACCTCCTTGGTTATCGTCAGCTTCTGCCTCTGGAGGGCCTATTTGGGCCTGACCTTGCACATTCTCTCGCACATTCTCTGCACAGATGCCCCAGGGGACAGCTGCACTGCAGTTCTCATAGCCTAAAGGGTGTTGGGTGGATTTTTCTAATTCAAATTGAAGCAGGAAACTATATAAATCCCACTCACACTACTGCTTCCCCTATCAAATCTCAAACCATAAAACATAATGTGGAAGAGAAATGAAAAAACCAACCAACCAACCAAAAACCTGTTGGCTGAATCAGATAACGGGGCTTGGGATATAGACTGCGGAATGAATTCTTGTTGCATTTGCCCCCAAGTTTCACTGTAATCAGGAAGTAAAGTGCCTTCAGGTCAGGCCCTGCAGAGAGAGGAGCTCTGGTGCCTGAAGCCAATTCCAGGAAAAGGGCTGACTGCCCGGGACGTCATCCACCCCTTCAGAAGCACTTCCTGTGTGTCAGGCTTTGTGCTAAGTGCTGGAAACATGGCTGACAAGACAGGCAGAGCCACATCCTCACAGTGCTCTCTGTGTTCAGACAGGGGAGCAGCCTTGCCCAGGTCAGCCTTCTCTTGGGCCAGTGCCTGCTCTGGAAGCCCATGCTATGCCCCATGCCCCCTGGCCCTCACACAGCCTGAGGAAGGGCACACACAGGCTCCTGTCTCTCAGAAACCACTTCTGCTACCCAAACACGTGGCTTCTCTCTGCCTGGATGCAAGCATTTATTCAATAGATATTTTCTTTGGCCAGGACCTAGGAGGCAGACAGGATGACAATGAAGGCATGGTCCCTACCTCTGGCAGTTCCACAGTGGCCTGGTCTTCCCTGTGAGAATTATACAAAGGCCATCCTTCTATCAGCCTGCCCTGACATGAAGTTTTTGGTCAAATCAGTCTTGTCCCCCTCCAAGGCGTCCAGCAGGAAAGCTCCCTAGGCTAACATAACCTCATGGCTCCAGATCTGATTCACTGAGAAATTTGGTAGTTCTCAACCTCAGCAGTACATCGGAATCCCCTGGGGTGCTCTCAGAATCCTCATGCCCAGACTGCACCCCAGACCCAATCTATCAGAGCCTCTGTTTTGGTTTTTTCTTTGATAATTCTCCAGGTGATTCCAATGTGCAGCCGAGGTTGGGAGCCACTGTGTTAGCCCCTCCACACGCCTGTCCTTTTAACACAGGTGCAGAAGGGGCTGCTGTTCCCTAGCGCCAGTGGGTGGATGTGAACGTTCCTCCTGTAGGGATTTCCACCATCAGACAGGTCCAGTGTTCCTCATGGATTACAACTGGCTTCTTACAACGCTGCCTTTTGCTTCCTTTGTAACTTGTGGGCCAAAGTCTGTGAATAGACTTAAACTCTTTCAACAGTTCCAGTGATCTGAAACCTTCTCACAAACCTCTACTAAACCCAAAGCAGCTTGAGAGCAGCCTCCCCTGTGCTTTCTCTTCGTTGTGCCATAATTCTGGTTTGTGTTTGCTATGAAAGTGCTCAATAGACACTCACAGAATGAACAGCTCTGGCCCCTTTCCTCCTCCCCAGACCCTCGAGTACATACGTTGCAGCTGTTCAGCCTCCCATCCCACAGCCATCTTGTTTGACTGACAAATAAAGAGGAAAGGTGCCACTGAGCCCGCTCCGTACATGGTGATTCTGGGTTTGGGGACAGTTGGTCAGGATGAGGAAATGCACACTTTCTTCAGTTTCCTGGAGCTGGGCTCTGAAATCTCACCCAAGAAAACCTAGCCTTCAGCAAATCAGGGTGAGAAGCGGACGGAAGAACACTCCAAATTCTTCCTCCTCCTCACTTCTTTTTCCAGCAATGGTACTGGAGGAGATCGTACTTCTTGAAATTTTGTTCTTAGAAAGTATTTAAATGAGACACCACATAAGCGAAGGCCCAGACGCTTGACTCCAATCTTATGTGATGAACACTGCTTTGACCATGGTAGAAATAAAGGATCCTATAGACAAAGAAGCAGATGGTGCAATGACTGGGTTTTAAGTGCAGATTGGCTGCATACCTCCAAAGTGTGGCAGAAAGATGAATTCTGAAATGCTGCAGTCAGAACTGACATTTACTACTCCATTTACATTACTGCATGACTAACCATGCCCTCTCCTGGATGAGGTGCTCCCACTGCCTTCAAGGAGCTATGCAGGTCTGGGTCTCCAGTTTTCCATAAAAGAGGCCCAGGCTCCTCTGCAGGGATGCTGTTAGCTACCTCACTCTCTAGCCTTCCACTCATGCCTTCAAGCTGCCTGCCTGCCACTCCCTTTCACGACATATCACATAAATAGGCCCATCCACATGGCATGATCTACTTCAGTTCAAACACCCACCAGGGGTGGCCGTGGACCCTGAAGCACCTGGAGGCAGGGTATGGACTATGGAAGAAGCCAGGCCAAGCCAGGTGGGCAGCTGAGCATCCAGGTACCAACTGTACCCTCAGCTCAGGCTCCCCTACTCTACACATCGAGGGGTCCAGCCACGCTTGATCATCTTCTCCTCTACTGCCTCTAGTTGCCTTTTCACTTTTGCAGAGGATTCCTCTCCCTACAATGACATATTCCTTTTTTTTTTTTTTTTTTTTTTGAGACAGAGTCTTGCTCTGTTGCTCAGGCTGGAGTCCAGTGGGGCAATCTTGGCTCACTGCAACCTCTGCCTTCCAGGTTCAAGTGATTCTCCTGCCTCAGCCTCCTGAGTAGCTGGGATTACAGGCATCTGCCACCATACCTGGCTAATTTTTGTATTTTTAGTAGAGTTGGGGTTTTACCACATCAGCCAGGCTGGTCTCGAACTCCTGACCTTGGGATCCACCCACCTCAGCCTCCCAAAGTACTGGGATTACAGGCATCAGCCACTACACCTGGCCTACAATGACATATGCTATCCATTGCTCAAACCCATGTCAGTCAACACCTCCTCCATGAAGTCATCCCCTCACTTCCCAAGCAAAGGAAACCTTTCTCTTACGAATTCTCCAAAGATGCACTTGTGCTTCTTTTATTTCCATATTGCTAACTACTTTAGGGTTACAATCCTGGTTCTGCCACATGCATCCTATGTGAAGCCTGGACAGGTTTCTTGACCATTTCAAGCCTCAGTTTCCTCATTTGTAGAAAATCGGAGCCTAGTATCTACCTCATGGAGTTGTGGTAAGGACTGCAGGAGTTAATGTATGAAAAGCACTTGGAGAGTAACGGATACAAAGTGTCAACATAGAAGGCATCTCACTTGGATCATTAAAACATAAGCTCTTCCATAAGCTCCGCTGCTTAAATCTTTACCAAGGGCATTCAGCAGCACCAGTGGGAAATGGGGACACAGGGACCAAGACACGATGCTGCCCTGGATGGTCTGGTCCAGCCAGGCAGTGATAGTGTGGTCGGCGCCAAATCCACTCCACAGTGGGGTGGAGGAGAGAGGTGGAAGGGGACAGTCATAGGGAAGGCTCCTGACCCGGGCCAGGGGAGCAAGAGTTGTCCAGGAGGACAGGAGGAAAGAAGAGCAGGCTAGACAGAGGGAGTGGCGCACAGAGGCATGGCCAAGCCTGGCATGTGCAGGGAACTATAAACAGCCTAGTGTGGCTTGGGAAGGTGGCAGAGAAAGCAGGGAGGAGTTCGTTCCTCAAAGATGCATGATGATGATTTAGTCAGTGATGAGGAACCACCGCTGAGCCCTTCAGAATGACTGGGGACCGGATAGGCTAGTAGTCAACAGTGTGCTGCTGAGGGTTTACCAGCTTGCTGAAAAAGCAAAGATAGCTGAACATCAGTTTACTATACATTTTACTGATATAAAGCAGAGGTCAGGAAATTACAGCCCAGGCCACAATTTAGCATATGGCCACACAGCACGTCGTGTACGCTCTTGACATTACTAACATGATAGTGAACTATAGTTATGTGCTTGGGGAGGGAAGGGCTGTACTTATTACTTCTTAAAAATAACATTTGCTTAATTGCATGTTTATGTAATTTAATTTTTAATAATGACTGGTTTAACAACAGAACCACATAATTCCAGAAAATTAAACAATCAGTTTTCACAGGTCAGTATAAATTGGCCACCTGTTTCTGTAATGACAGTTTCATTAGAACAAAGCCTTGGCCATCATTTATATATCATCTATGGCTGCTTTCCCACTACAGTGGCAGAATTGAGCTAAGTAGTTCTGCAGATACTTCAAGGCCTAATATTCTCTATCTGGCCCTTTAAGAAAAAAATGTCCCAGTCCCTAACATAAAGAATGTATGACACACAATTTCAAAATAATATTCAAAGTAAGGTACTCCTGGTTGTAGGTTCTATATCCATAGCCAATGGATTCCCACAAAATGCCTCTGCTGTTTTTTTCTGGACTCTTATATCAGCAACCAATTTATGGTCATAGTTGATGAATGAGTGGAGTCTTGGCATAAATGTTAGTTGATATTTTCATTTACATCAAAAAGTAAGATGAAAGGCAAATAACAAAGACGTATGTAGGAATTTCACTCATTTTTCAGTGATGTGAGCAATATCTTTGTTGAGTCAAGAAATAGTTCGTAAATACTGGAGAATCATTCTTGATATTTTTGTGTTATTCACAATAAAACTACTATAGACATGATACACACTTAAGTGTATCCTGTATTATTAACATTTGCTTCATCACTTTTTTAGATCTAGAAAAATCAATCAAAAATAAGTCCTGATTTGTAGAGTTGGCCAATTTTTTTGGTCTAAAAATACTCCCCTCATGGCTGTTTAAAGCTGCCAAAATGATGTCACTGAACATGGAGTTGGGAAGATGTGTGCATGGCACAGCTTTATCTGGCATTTCCATAATACAGATAAACAGACGTACAGAACGTCAAGAGCACGCATGATAGTAAAATATAGTTATGTGCTTGGGAAGGGATGGATTGTAAGTACTTATTTCTTACAAATAAAATTTGCTTAATTGATGCTTATATAATTTAATTTTTAATAATGGCTGCTTTAACAACTGAATCACAAAATTCCAGGAAACTAAACAATCAGTTTTCACAAGTCAGTATGAACTGGCCACAGCACACATTACAAGGAGGCAGAGAGAGTGGTCATGAGGCTCTGTGGGATAATGAGAGGTCATAATGGCTTGAAGGAAGTGGTGGTGGGGTGGTGGGGAAGTGGGCATGGAGCAGGAGTTGTTAAGAAGACACCACCTTTGGAACTAAGTGACTTCTAGGATGCAGGGGGCTCAGGAAAGCAAGGATACTAAAGGTGATCCCCAGGTTAGGGTGGGGGTGGCTGGGTAAATGGGGTCCCATTAGCTAAGCCAGGGATTCTATTCTAGCTAGAGCAGATGCAAGGAGTGACTTCAGTCTCATCCATCCTGTATCTTCCACTGGGCCAAGTGCCAGCAGGCACTACATGCTCACTGAATGGATGATTTAGGTTGAGCAAAATGCCAGATTCCTTCATGTGAGCTGAAGAATTTCTTCTGAGAAGTCAGCCACCAACTGTTGCCTTGGAAAAAGAAAATTCCCCACAGAGTGCTAATACCCGTAAGTGACCTAAAAGTTGGTAAATAAGGAAAACTTTAACAGAAGTGAGGCCTAAGGCACTGTAAAAGTCTCTTGGGCTCAATTAGTACAAGCTTCCAGAGTGAGCAGACTCTTGCAAAAGTCTGAATGACACAAATCATGTAGAAGTGCAATCTTTGGAACTTTAGTTCAACTTATGGGGAGAAAAACCCACCTCCCAAAGGCCAATATAATACTCCTCTTTAAATCCCAGTGCTCTTAAATGCATTAGAGATAGATAATATTAATTTTTAAGAAATAGCTCATCTATTTCTGTCTATCACTCATTACCAAACCTATCTTACTTTTCTTAAGTTAAATTATTTTTTCTCTATGTTTAAGCCTCCAGGACTGAGGCTCAGCTAAGGGTAGGGTGGGGGTCCCTGCTGAAGCTGGTTATTACTGGTGAGCAGGCATTACTGGTTTCACACAAAGAGACACTTTATTTGTAGCTCAGACCTATAGCTTCCTCTTCTCTGATTTTCCCAACCTCCACCTCCCACTTCTCCCCACCATGGACCACATGCCTTATAAACATCCATTGATGTAGCAAAGAAGACAGAATGAGAGAACAGATGGGTCAAAGAAACCCGATCACCATGCAGGGCAGACAACCCCCGACCTCTGTCCTGCTGGCCATGAGGCCAAGCTTCTCTGCCAGGGCGAAGGGCACCTGCGTCTACCTGAAACTCAGCAGCCTCTTCTCATATCATGCTCAGTGTAAGTGCACATGCCCAGAATGTTCTCAGTTGATCCTTTCCCTCACAAGCCAAGAGACCCCCTCTCAGCTTCAGACCCTCTGGGACTTCACAGAGCCTGGTGTGACCACCTCCAGCAGCCATCGCCCCCACCAGTTGTGAAGTTGTCTCTCCCTCCTCTAAGCCAAGACTTCCCAAGCACACAATCCTACGGCTGGATTCTCAGTACCCCTGCCCCGTTCCCTCCTCCCTACTGCCAGCCCCTGCTTGTCTTGTGCCCTCAGAACCTCCCTCAGTCCCTGACGTGTGGCAGGTATTCCATTCATGTCTGCTCAGGGCTTGGCTGTTTCAAACGTGGTTTCTCAGGAAAAAAAAAATGTGGTTTTGCAATATCGGAGGCCTTTCTTTAAATAGCTTCTTGTAAATATGTACTAAGGCTAAATGGAAAAATCTGGATAATTTTGTTTACTTGGTGGCTTTACCAAATACGTCAACAAATATTTCGGGACACACAAATAAGGTGCACGTGCACAAAGTCTGTATCATAGTAATATTCCAATTGCATAAAATCCATCCGAAATGTGACTAGCCACTTTCAGAGATAGCGGCAGTCATGCTTTCAGTTGCAGTAGCCTTTTTCTCCAATTTTTTAAAAAAGAAGTCACACTTGGATGTGTGCCTTGGAAGACTACAGAAACTATTCTTTGTAACATCATGTGAGACATCTATTGACTACATACAGATCAACTCTACGTGAAATAAGAATCCAGGACAAGACAGAAGCTGCATCTTTCATTTCCTATGCCATCCAAAGGTTATTGTGTTAAGGAGTAAAACTTAGTTTTCAAAATAATTTTCTGATGTTTATGGGGCATACATAGTAGGGATGATGAAAAGGCATCACCCACAGTCCCCACCCTAAGGTGAGAACTCACCCAAAGCAGCATAAGATTAATGATGCAATGGGTGGTGCAGATAAAAAGTGACCCTGCCCCTCTTTGCAGGGTAGAGACATGGACTGGAACGTTTGGCAGATTTCTTGGAGGGAGGAGAAGCCGAGTTGAGTCCTAAAGGACAGGGATGCAAGAAAAGGTCCACACCACTTAAAAGCATGAACAAAGGGCCAAATACTGGGAATTTAGGATAAATCAAAATTTTGTTTTTATCACTACCTAGCAATGAACAGAACCCAGTAAGTAAATCCATGAGGCTCTCTCTCCTCGTTCTTGCTCCCACCACTCTCTTCTTTCAGTTCTGCTGAGAATGCTGTGAGAAATTAGACTCTATCAGGGCTAAGGATCCTGGTTTGCCAGAAGCTGAAGGAGAAGGTCCCACATCATGCGAAGGCCCATTGGCCACACCACCCCTAGAAAGGAAAGAGGTGAGACAGACAGAAATGGGCAAATGTGGGGAGAGTAAAGGCATGAGGCAGTGAAGGCCAAGGACACATCCAAGAGAAGGCCAGCCTGGGGGTGGGAACCAGAATGAGCCACCGAGGGTCACGGGCAGCAGAAACCCATTGGGAGGATGGTCCAAGCAGATGTAAGGACTGGATGGGAAAATCTGTGGACTGTCTGGAGGCCTACAGAAGGCGACTGAAGGTAGAGTATGGATAAAAGAGAGAAGGCAAAAGAGGGAGAGAGAAAAGAAAGATGGCGTGAGGCTGCCTCTTTCCTTGAGTCCTTGGGTGCTTGTGAGTTCAGCTGGCTGTGAGCACAGTTCTGTGAGGCAGGACAGAAATCAGCCAAAGGTGCTTGGTGGAGCAGCCTGTCAGTCACACTCAGACTGCACACATCTCAGACAAGGGCCATGTTCCAGGACCTGCTGGGCTTGGAGAGAAGATCCTAGAGCCTGGTGAGAATGTGGGGCAGTCTCCTCTGTGACATGCTGGTGAAGCCAGGTTGTGCCAGGAAAAACAATCTTACTAGCTATCAACTGGTGGCTTTGCTCTGTTCTCACAAAAGGGCAGGAGGTCATTCTGACTGGGGGGGACTGACCATCTCCTTTAACCCACCATCTCAACCCATGGCTAAAGGGTTTTGAAGCATATGTGGTCTCTTTGAGAATAAGCCTTCTCCACTTTGCTGCCCAGACAACTTAGGGATGATGACTGTGTCTAACTGTCCACTGGCCCTAACTGGCTCCCATGCATCCCACTTCTGTTCAGTTTTCTCGGCCTGTGGTGTCCCCTTGCCCGAGTTTGCCCAATAGGGCATGGTACTCCCCACTGTCCACCAAGGAGCTCTACTAGAAAGTGAGACCTAACTTTCTGCAGCAGTTTGAGAATGATTGAAAGGGGCTCTGCATCTCCCCACAAAAACATTCTCTAAAGGTTTGCTTAAGCACCCATCAGAATGTCCTCTAGTGAAAGTAAAAGCCTCCTAGCTGCCTGGGAAACTGGTTACAGCATCGTTTCCTGTAACAGGCTCAGTGAGTCTGGGGCTGACTCATTGCTAGAAACAAGAGGATGTCTGTAGCTCATTAGAATCCCGTCACCTGCAAAAGGGCAGGTGAGGTGAATCTGTGATAGGATTTGGCAAGGGAGAGAAAGTTCAGACCAGGTCTGTCCAATAAAAATATTGTGTGAGCCATGTATGCAAACTACACATGTAATTTAAAACTTCTAGCAGCCACATAAAATGTAAAAAGAAGAGCTGATGGCTGGGTGCGGTGGCTCACACCTGTAATCCCAGCATTTTGGGAGGCCGAGGCAGGTGGATCAGGAGGTCCTGACTTGAGGTCAGGAGTTCAAGACCAGCCTGGCCAACATGGTGAAACCCCGTCTCCACAAGAAATATAAAAATTATCTGGGCACGGTGGCACACACCTATAATCCCAGCTGCTCAGGAGGCTGAGACAGGAGAATCACTTGAACCTAGTGAGCCGAGATCATGCCTCTGCACTCCAGCCTAGTGAGACTCTGTCTCAAAAAAAATAAATAAATAAAAACAAGAGCTGATATAATGTCAGGGCCCTAACCACCTCTTTTTTTCTCTGTGCAAGTATGACTCTTGGACCATGGTTGCAGATTCTTGAAATTCTGAAGTTTGAACCATGCATTTGCATTTGGATTTTGTCTTCATAAAAAGGCAAAAGCCTCAGGGGACCAAGGTCCTCATATTCACACCAGTATGTAGAGGCTGAGATAAATTTTGAGACAGGATGCAGAGGTTGGCACGAAGGCAAAAATAAGTGTATGAAGGAGAGAAGGGGCACTTCTGGGAGGTCAGGGCAGACTGTTGCTGGCCTAAGAAAATGGAACATCCAAGAAAGAAAATTATCTTCAAGAAATGAAGTCAGCAACCTTTTCCTGCGCAGGACCAAAGGGTAAATATTTAGGCTCTGCAGGCTATGTGGCCTCAGCTCTGCCACCATAGTATGAAAGCTGCCAGAGGCACAACACACAAAAGAGTGTGGCTGTATTCCAATAAAACTTTATTTACAGCACAGGCCACATTTGGCCTGTAGGCTCTAGTTTGTCACCCTCTGCTTTAGACAATACCTACAAATCCCAGATAGCCTCTTAGGTCCTGGGTTTTGAGCTTCTCCAGTGCTTGGTTCACACCTCCTCTGTGCTGTATTCCATTTATTCTGTTTACCCGTCTGTGGCCTCCCTGGCATCTGGGGCAGATGCATTGTGTCCCTAGTGCCAGCACAGAACAGGTGTTTACCTCATACCTGGGGAGAAAATGTGTGTGCAGAGGAGGGAAAGACAGCAGACAAACCTCACTGAGCATTTCCACCCTCTTGGCAAAAAGCTACAGGCTCATATAGGAAAAGGAATCTTTGCTGACGGCAAGCAGTACCAGGAGACAGCAGCCTGGCTTACGGCATTGCTCCTTGTTAAAATGCAAACCCACGAGCTGATTTTGACATCAGAGCTAAACCCCAGAAAACTGCGCCACTGGAACCACCTGCAGACAGGAGCCCTCCCCGGAACAGATCCCACTGCCATTCGCTGCAGCCTCCTTTGATGAGGAGGAGAAACACTGAAGCTAGCCAGAGGTATAAAAATGCTTTGTTATTAGAAAATCTAAATGTCTCTCTAGGCCTGTGCAGTACCATTAGGTGACGTCAATGGCTCAGGGTATCTGAGCTCTGCGTTTCCATTTTTCTCAGAGCAGCAGCTAATTCATGGTGGTAAAGGCGTTTCTATTTAGAGCCTCAGAAAAAAAGCAGGTGGCCCCTCACCCCTGCATCCTCAAGTCCTGTGCTAAGGGCTTGCTTGCTCTCCCAGTGGGGCAGGAGGACTTTACAGCGGGCAGGACGCCAGGACTGAGACATTCAGTTTCATCCACGCTAGCCAGCAGTTTGAGGGCCTACTACATGCCAGGCAGTGTGAGCACGCAGGACAGCACAGACCAGTGGCCCCAGTTTAGCACACAAATAGCTGTGAAAATGGTGGGGGGTGGTGATACAAAGTACAGAGGGTACCCTGGGGGCCTTCAGGAGGAAGGTGCTACTTAATGTTTCCTGCACCGGGCCATGAAGAACTGGTAGGATTTGGGCACATGGAGTTGCAGGGAGACTGGTGACAGGGAGAGTGGGGGTCCCTGTCATTAAGTGAGAAAGCGGGTAAGGAGGAGCAAGGCTGAGTTGGTGGGGGAAGGGGATGAACTGGACATGAACTATGCTTGGTCAATTTCTAGCATGAGAATGAATGAGCCCCAGTGGACCCATGTCCTCTACTGTGGCTCCGCAGTCCAGAAATGTTGGTCTGCACTGCTTGTGTTCAGAAGTTTGTCTCTAAAGAGACACCAGGTGTCCTGTCCCTCTCTTTCTGCCTACATTAGCTCTTACGAAGAACTCATTCTTTCTCCTGGTATGTTGCAATGTGGCTGTTGGAACACATTTTTTTCCCTATGAAAGGCCATTCTTTCCTTTGCCAGAGGTCTCCAAAGACTTGCCTCTCACACGGTAATAAGTGAAAACATCCTGATTTCAGATGAAATTCTTAGGGCTGGAGGAAGCATTTTATCTTGAACTATGTCTTTTAAAGAAGCACGTGGACATAGACCCTTTTGATACCCTGAGACAACCGACTGAAGATCCTCACTGCTCACTGGGCTCACCCCACTGTCTACTCACATCCCGTTGGTTCCAGTTGATGTCCAGGCCTGGCTGGGCTTCACCTTCTCATCCAGCACTTCACACATTTCTGCCATCCCCTACTAAAATGGATTACATCACAGAAGCCCTTGAAATCCCTTAGAGATACTGCCTCTTCTTTAAAATCTTCATAAAAATCAAAGGCCGTATGTTGTAAGCTTTCAAAAATAGGTCACTGATAATTATGTTTGTTGCATTAATCTATAATGATGTGAATATATACATAATCTACAAAGAAGTGAAAATACACATAATCCAGTAGTAAAAATACTAACCAAGTAGAAAAAAATACCTACACCAATGTTGCCCTCCATTATAAAATGACCTTAAAAAGTTCTTAAATATAGTGGCTTATTAAAATTCTGTTACTGCAGATGATAACATTCAAATGCATTGTTCCATATGATACAAAGATAGGAAAGAGTCATAGTACTAATTTGGAATGATTCTTATTTTTGTAAGAATTAGTAGGGGTGAAATGCTCAAATGAATATATACTTTCCAACTGATTAAGAAATTAAGATAAAAAATAGGACATTTTTTATTTAGAGGAAGAATTTTATGCTTTATATATTAGAGAGTTCCTCAGCCACAAGCTAAATCATAACTGGTGTGCACTACAAATAAAGTTATATAGGCTTGCAGGGAAATAAAAATAATTTGTCAAAGGAGCATAATTTTCCCATAAACCTTCTTAATTGGCAGCTACAATTAGACATGGAGAAAGACAAGCAGAGAACAGTGGTGAGACAAGCAGAGAACAGAAGTGACGCACGGCCAAGCAGACAAAGCCAGCGAAGGGAGCTGATACTGTACCTGCTTATTATTGTCAGTGGTACAACACAGTTTCTTGAGGGAGACAAAATGCCTAATTTTCCTAATAACATAAATAATCAGTTATTAGTGAGTCAGATATGAAATGATTCAACAAATTGCCAAATGAAAACATCAACAGACTTCTTAAAGCTAAACTCCAGGGTTCATCCTAGGGCAGCTTTAAAATTCCAGCAAGACTCAGTCTACAGAAAACACAGTTTTCACACAGAGCCCACACATGCCTTTGGAAACTGGGCCTCCCTTATACATCACAGCGGGCTCAGAAACACTTCCCGAACGGGTATCTCATTTTGTAACTGACTCCTAACGTCTGGCTCCTAGACATCTTCAGTTGACAGGACAAAATGCTGCTACAAACAAATTAGTTTTAATTCTGCTGACACTAATAATTGCATAGCTACAAAAGACTCATTTGGGCAATGACCACATTTCATGGCTGCTGGTTTTATAGTAAGTATCCCATATTTTTTCACACTATAATTGTCACCATAATGGCATGTTTCAAGCAGATAAAAATCCTCTCATTTCAAGGTCATGGACTGGGTCCCGAAACTCAGCGGGTGGTCTCACTCTTTATCATTGTCACAAGGAAAATCAGGCAAAAGACCACAGGTGCCTCAGCCCTGTGCCAAAACCAGCTCATAGACAATATTTTACTGAGAGTAAAGCCATGAAATCCAGAGTTACATTAGGCTTTCTGCCCCAGAAGCCCATGGGGCGTCCCACTCTCTCTCTCTTTACCTGGTTCACTTTTCTCTGGAGGCCTCTGAAAAGAGGATAGAAAATATTGGTTACCCCGTAATGAACTTCACTCAACTAAGAAGAGGTAAAATTTCCCCACTTTTAATAAGAATTGCCGCTGATGGCTTACTGCCTACAATTACAGGGAAAATGACACTGGAAATTGTGTCTGGACAAAAGAACTTCTTTTTCTTATCTGTAAAATCAGAAAGATCAGAAAAAAATGTCTCCTGATGGAAACTGCCAGACAATAGCATGTCTGCTCTGCTTTGGTCATCTAATGATTCTGGTCACACACACACAAAGGGATTCTTAGCTTTGATTTTCTGAGGAGATGGTCTAAGGATGAGGATAAAAACATGACAGCCATGGACATCATCTCCACCCTGTGGCTCTCAGCACTGCCTGCTCGTGAGAATGGCCACGCTGAGGCCAGGCCGCTCAGAAGGAGGGCCGAGGGGCGGCTTCTCTCCAGCTCGCAACCTCAGTCAGGGGCCTGTCAGTGCCCCCATCATCCAGAGTAAAGCAAAAAGGGAGCTCGAAATTACAAAATGGCGTGAAATACCAGGCAGTACTGATGGGAGGTAGCCTGAATTGATGGGAGAGCAATTTTGAAACTAACTAAAATTGGAGGGGAAATAAGCTATTACAAATACCTGGCTGATTTTATGAAACATCTTGTTTTCTACTCATGCAACAATTTGCAAGGAACTCAAGTAGTCCTAAGAGTCACAGGTGAGATTCCTGTCCCAGTTACTGGCAGGACGACTGTGGCTTCATCTTTTTTTGACAGGTCACACAATGTTGTGTTCCTTATACACTCAAACTATGAACCTGGTGTTGACTTTCAGGCTGGTTTCGCAAGGCTCACCATGATGAGGGGGTCCTGTTTGGCTTTGTAAATCTTCTCACAAAATTTGACTGGAGGAAGGAAGAGGAATTGCATATTTTTCTTCTCTCTCCATAAAAGAGAGAGGCTTCTCTGGTAATCTGAAATTCAGTGGATTGAGATGCCTTCAGTTCCTGGTCAGACACACCTTTCTCTCCATAAACCGTGGCCCCAGAGGAACAAGCCCAGATCCAGCTTGGAGGAACCAGCATGGAGCCAGGGCCTCGAGCAGGAGGAAAGGTTGGCTCCCTGTGCACTGAGTGCTGAGGCCAGCGAGCACTGGCAGGAGACCACTGTTGTTATGGAGAAAGGGAAGCCCCTTTAGTGGGCACTGGGAATGACAGAAGGCATGGATGAATCAGACACAGATGCGAGGCTGGGGTGATGCTTCATAAAGGACATGGAAAACCCTGTTTGGGGGTTGCTGCCAGCTGAGTAGAAGCACCCTCGGTCTATACAACATTCAGCACAACCCTACTGCATTTGTGGATGTAAGGCTCATACTGGCATTGCAAGCCTGATGCCCATGAGGGCCTTGAGTCTTTATCTTCAGCTAAAAGAGTTGAAGAGTTTGCTCTCACCCTCCTTGGCCAATCACTGGGGTGATCTTCACGTGCTGTTGGATGCTGTCCCCGGATTTCCGTCTGGCATAGTAAACCCCCTGCCACTCCTACATGGACAAAGAGAGCTCTTAAAATCCTTCAGTCAAGGATGACAGCTGCTCCTGCAGAGGGTCTCAGCAGGCTGAGGAGGAAAGTTCCCACATGCTTTCGTTTCATTTTACAACGCCTGCTATATTGTTGTACCCACTGCAATGCTGACGTGGCTACATGTGTGAAGACAAGACCATGGATCCATGTATCTACCACCAGGCTGTCTGTCCCAGCTCCCAGGACACTTGGCCTGTGGGTGGAATTCTGCTCTCAGCCCTGTGGCTGCTGTGGCACGAGGTCAAGGGATTCTTCTAAGGTCTCTCTCAAAATCTTCACAGCAAACTGTGAACCTGGCATTATCATACTAAATTTACAGATGGGTAGACTGAGGCTCAGAGAGTCTAGGTAACTTGCCCACATTAGGAAGCAGAAAATTTGCTTATAAGTTCATGTCTATTCAACACTCGCTGAAGCCCATTATCTTTCTAACACCCTATGGGCCCCCCAGCCAAGGCTTCTCTGGGGTTAGTCTGGCTCCTCATAGTTTCCATGAATGAGGCCAAGGGGAGCGTAAAGATTCCTGCTCTCTAAACCTGGGAGGTTTGGCTAATCAGAAACTGAGATTCCCTGCAGCCATTTCTTGCCCCCTCTCTCACATAAGGTGGCTAATTGGTACGCATCTTGGTATGTGTTGCTGTATTCTTTTGGGAACAATTTTTGGAAAAGTTTACGATATCTTGTTTCCCTTTTGGTCTCATTGCCCCAATTAAAAAAACATTTTGACCATCGTCGATAATCCAAATGTATCTGATCCCTCTAAAATGTTCCATCTATTAAATGGATACAGTGCTTATCTAACTACTTCACATCACAGAAAGGAAGATGAAAGAAACTGTATGTGAAGAAGCATTCTGAACACTTAACAGAAAATGCACAGGCAGTTCCAGCAATGAGAGGCAGTGCTCCACGGGAGGAGAGGGCTTCAGGGAAAATTCCTGTCGGACTTCCCCCATTTCCTTCATCTATCCAGATGAAGGGAAAGCCACTGGAGGAGCAGGTGCAGGTGGGAGGAGAAAGCTACAAATGTATGTTGAACAGCGATCAGAGAACATAAAACGAAAACTGGGAAAAAACCTGGCCTACCTATAAATACTGATATTAAATATGTCTAGTCCCCCAAACACTGGATAAACTGAAAAAACACAACAGCTCTCTGGGTGGAACTCTGATCAGAGATACCTACAATATTCCAGCAATGACAGATGGGATATATTCATGCACAGGATGAAATATTTTTACACAGAATCACCAGATTCTCTACCATCATGATAAGCACCAGATTCACTTGAGTTCCAAAGTTAACTCAAAAATGAATGCACTTTGCAAACATGAAAGAGCTTTCACTTAATTATGACATTATTAAAAAAGCTAATCTTAGAACGAAATTCTAAAACTCACAGAAAAAAAGTGCATTGGGGAGAGGGCTTGTGGATTGATTTTGCGGGTGTGACCCACCTTTCCCTTCTTGATGCATGTATTGATGGTGTCGAGAAGGTCTGCCCGGTTCTTATCGCTTTTGGGCAGATCAGCGAGTTCTTTTCCCAGGAGCTCACCTTTGTGGTAGCCCATCATCCTTTCGAAGGCTGGGTTGACATACTGTTAATGGGAGGTGGGTAGAGATCAGTGTGGGGACACAAGACAGCGTTCATGAAATGTCTGTGTGGGACACACAGACTTTTTGGGACCCAGAGGAATATCAAGCCAGAAGTTCCCAGGGCAAACATTCTCTGATGCAGTTGGCTGGCCAGGTCCTGCTGCCCCTCTCCATCTCCAAACCCTTCCTAGAGTAGTTGCCTCCCTCCTGGCAGCAATTTATTCATTCAATGGCCATCCTGATCGCCTGTAGGAAATCAGAAGAAACTTCACCAGGAATAAACAGGAAGCTCTCATCTAGCAGTACCAGCCTCTTGGAGAACTCATTTCCCATCTACTGCCCCATGAATAAGGAAAAACTCAGAAAAAAAAAAAAAAAAGGAAAGAAAGAAACATGAATTAGGACTGGGTCCATATGTTTGTAGTTAAGAAAAAAAAAAAAACAGCTTCAGGCTGGGCACAGTGGCTCACGCTTGTAATTCAATTCCAGCCCTTTGGGAGGCTGAGGCAAGAGGATCAGTTGGGCCCAAGAGTTCAACACTAGCCTGCAAAACACAGCTAGACTCTACCTGTTCAAAAATAAAAAAATTATCCAGGTGTTGTGGCCACACCTGTAGTCCCTGCCGTTCAGGAGGCTAAGGCAGAAGGATCACTGGAGCCTGGGGGTTTGAGGCTGCAGTGAGCTATGATTGCACCATTGCACTCCAGCCCAGGCAACAGAGCAAGACCGTGTCTCTTATAAACACACAAATGAACAAATACGAACTCCTTTCAACAGTGGTGGCTTATATTATGCACATCTCTGCAACTGGATTTCTCCTGTTTCTTTTCCAATTGCCACCACTTACTGATCAATGTTTGCTACAGTTGGGGCCACTACCATTAGAATTGAAACAATAAATTCAGTTAAATGGCTTGGGCAGGGGGCAGCTCTTTCAGTGCTGGGCTCAGGCAGGTGTGAAGCTCCCCTCAGCAGATTTTGGAGCCGGCAGACTCAGAGGTTTCTCTCCAAAATTCTGCCCAGGGTCCTAGAATTTACAGCCATGACCCTAGCTGACTCCCAGGTCCTGTCCCACCCTCTGATTTCTTTTCAAAGAACACAGATGGGGGCTGAGTGGAGACAGACAAGTGGTGAAGAATGTGGGGAAAAGTGAACAGACTGCATCTGGGTCATGGATTTCTTTGGGCATAAATTGCATCCATCTGCTGCTTCAGAGATGTTCAGACCAAGTTTAATCACTCTTGCCCTCAACTGTGATGGCAGCAGTCATGGACAGGGTGGCGCAGGGACACTTGGGGAGCTGTTCCCTGGGAGACACAGCCTCTATTAACACAGTCAACCCTGAGAGTTGAAGGGGTTTGGAAGATGCTCTGGTCATCAGGCCTTTGGTAGGTGACTGAAGAGGAGTGGGTCTGACATTGCCTTCATGGATATCCAGACCCCCTCCTGGCCCCATCACTGACATGTGGTAGTCAGGGCCCTCCCTAGGCAGGGAAGGGCATCACTTACAGTGAGACCCCTGCTCACAAAGCCAGCCCCATGCCTCCCTGGCCCACCCTTGCAGGCTGCTGAGCTATCTGCATGTCTCCCTCATCTCTGAGCCTTTCCCCACATGTTCTCTCTGCTTATAATATCCTTCGCCATCTCTTTCCCTCTCCAACTCGAATTTATCCCTCTCCTCTTCCAGGAAGCCTTCCCTGACTCCCTGCCTCGTCCACTCCCAAGAGCTGCCACTGATGCCTGTGCAGACTTTCAGTGACTTATTACACTGAATTTAAATTTTTGTTTATCTCTCTCTCCCAGTGGACATTCAACTCCTCAAGGGCAAAGACTATTCTGAATTGATCTTTGGATACTCGGGACTGTTTAGTAACTGTTTGATGAATGAATGGAAAATATTAGAGAATATATTATTTTCTTTATTTGTTGGCTATATCCTCAAGCCTTTTCATATGAGTTCATTCTGCCTTCTCTATTAAGTTGTAAATTTGGGTAGAAGTCATGGCCTTTCTTTCATACCAGAGTTTCTGAAACCTCACAATGCAACAGGTACTCCCAGATATGGATTCTGGAGCCAAGGTACCCAAGTTCAAATCCTGGCTCTGCCAATTACTAGCTACAAAACCATGGACAAATTACTTAACTTCCCTGGTCCTCAGTTTCCTCATCTGCAAAATGAGTACAATAGTGATACCTGACTCACAGGACCGATTTAAGAAATAAACGAGTATATGTAAAATACTTAGAACTGAGCCTAGCATATGGCAAGTACCATATTAAGTGTTTTAAAGCAAATATATAGAGTTTAGATTGATGGGGACATGGAAGAAAGAAGAGAAGAAGGAAAGGAGGGAGGGTGGATGGTGGATAGGTAATAGATGGATAGATAGACAGAGAGATAATGCTTCTAAATTTTAAGTGCTGCTGCCTGACCTCTGAAGATTTGTACTCAAAAAGGCATCTAACTACTTGATTGGAGTGCCCTGAAAAGGATGCTAATATCAAGTAAGAACATATATGAACTATCCCATCCAATGAAGACATCCTCAAAATGTATAGCACATAGGTCATTTCACCTTACATACAACATCCTCTATTCATCTCCTTCCTCCTTCCTCTTGTTTTAAGTTCCATACGATAGATTACTGGTACATTTTTCTAAAGGAGGATGAAAAGGTTCTCCGGGAAAAAAAGCTGTAAAGTCTTCTTTCAGAGTCCAAGTTTCCCTTTCAAGGCAGTGACTCTCCTTCCACCTCTCCTTTATAGCATCTATTATACTGGCCTCATGCTCCTGTTTCTTTCTGTTCACAGCAAAGGCTGGGAGATGATTAATATCATAATGTGACACCATCACAATATTACCTCTCCCAGGGACACAGGCTTTCTAACCACCAATTGATAACTGGAGAATGAAAGACTCTGCTCCCTATTCTAGAAGTTGTTTGTTAGATTACAGGTGGAGAGGGGCAGCTAGTGGAACCCCTTCTCCTCATTTCTGAAATCAAATCCAGCTGCACAGTGCAAAACAGGGAGGTGCAAAGAAAATGTGCTTCATGAATAGAATTGATTGTTCAAGTCTGGGTATAAGTGGGGGAGATGTGGGATTTTTGTGCTTGGTCTGTAACAGAAACACATCTGGCTCTCTCTGCAGTCCAGAAGGCAGACCTGTGGGCAGGTGGGCCACTAATAGCCAGCAACATGAGGAAGCCTTCAGATAGATTTCAAGGAGCAGCCAGAAAACATGTTCTAAAACTACAGCTAAACAGGAAACCAGGTAGTAAGGCTTTGGAGACATGACTACATATTTTAGTTCCAATACTTATTACTAAGGCTTTCCTTGGATAAGCTCCTTGACCTTGTTGGGACTCAGTTTCCTCATCTGTACTACAGGGCAATGATGTCTCTTTCCTACCCCTACTGAATAGAAATGAGATAACTTAATGAAAGTGCTGATGACAGGGCCTAGGCAGGGTGGGCTATTGATGTCATTGGTGTGGGATGAGAACAGGGTGTATGTGTGTGCACTGGGAGACTTCAGAGCAGACAAATGTGAGGCTTCTGCCTTGGGGTTCACTGTGTGTTGCACACTTCTTTGATGCCCTACTGATGATAAGTGCTCCTCACACTCCATGCCACTCTGCAAACCAACTGCAGGTAAGCAAGCACCAATTAGTGGAAAGTCTACATTTCAGAGTATTTTACAAATACAGATGTCTTACTTTCCAACAATTATAATAAGAACACCTCATTTCTAGAAAGGTTTCTCTGCTACACACATTTCCTTACGAAGGTAACATTCAGGTAAGAATGCTTTATAATTAGAATACCCACTGCAGGCAAATAAATGAGTATCTTTGAAAATATTCTGTTCCATAGGCATTTATAAGCATTTACTGTACCATTCTGACTTACTTCTGTGTGAATAGGGTCTTCACAGATGGTCAAAAGAGTTTACCCCAGTTCTGGCTGGGTGCAGTGACTCACATCTGTAATCCCAGCACTTTGGGAGGCCAAGGCAGGTAGATCACTTGAGGTCAGGAGTTTGAGACCAGCCTGGCCAACATGGTAAAACCGCATCTCTACTAAAAATATAAAAATTAGCTGAGTGTGGTGGCAAATGCCTGGAATCCCAGCTACTCAGAGGCACAAGAATCGCATGAACCTGGGAGACGGAGATTGCAGTGAGCCAAGATTACCACTGTACTCTAGCCTGGGTAACAGAGTGAGAATCTGTCTCAAAAAAAGTGTTTTTTTTTTTTAACCCCATTTCTATCAAAGAAATTGCAGGCTCTGATCTGAAGTAGCAATTTTTTGTTCTTTATGGAATATCTAATTCTTAAGTCTATCAGTATTCTTTGCACAGTTTGAGATTTCTTTCTCCTGAGAAAATGTGCTGATATGTGAGGATGACGGCAAAGTACTTGATTAAAAGCGTGGCTTAAACCTGAAAGGTTCTTTTTTGATGTTAATGATATAGGTGGTTTCTTTCCATACCTGAATCACGTGGTCATCACTTGTTATTTCTATGGCTTCATGACAGTGGTCTAATGCTGTAAACACTGAATTACAGGCCCTGAAAGTTGTAAAAGATTGAAGTTAGTTCTATAAAAACCATTCACATTTCATCTGTTAATTTAACAAAGTAAGCAGATACCAGGTTCATCAAATCCACATACTTTTTGTTATTGCCATGGTCTGAATGCTGATGTCTCCCAAAAGTTCACGTTGGAATCTAATACCCAAAGTGATAGTATGAAGATGAGGGCCTTTGGGAAGTGGCTAAGTTAGTGTGGCTTCATCCTCATAAATGGGATTGGTGCCTTTATTTATTTGTTCGTTTGTTTGTTTGTTTTCTTTGAGATGGAGTTTTGCTCTTGTTGCTTAGGCTGGAGTGCCATGGTGCAATCTTGGCTCACTGCAACCTCTGCCTCCTGGGTTCAAGCAATTCTCCTGCCTCAGCCTCCCAAGTTGCTGGGATTACAGGCGCCTGCCACCATGCCCTGCTAATTTTTTTTTTTTTTTTTTTTTTTTTAGTAGAGATGGGGTTTTGCCATGTTGGCTAGGCTGGTCTCAAACTCCTGACCTCAAGTGATCCACCTGCCTCGGCCTCCCAAAATGTTGGGATTACAGGCATAAGCCACCATGCCCAGCCTATTAGTGCCTATATTAAAGAGGCTCCAGTGAGCTCCCTCGCACTTTCTGCCACATGAGGACATACAGAGGGTGCCATCTATGAGGAATAGGCCTTCACCTGACACAGAGTCTGCTGGCACCTTGATCTTGAACTTCTCAGCCTCCAGAACTGTAAGCAATACATCTCTGTTGCTTATAAATTACTCAGTTTAA
Source organism: Aotus nancymaae (assembly GCF_030222135.1). Classification (NCBI taxonomy): domain Eukaryota; kingdom Metazoa; phylum Chordata; class Mammalia; order Primates; family Aotidae; genus Aotus; species Aotus nancymaae. The sequence continues at coordinate 69,714,720 of NW_026988425.1, read as the reverse complement.
GGTACAGTAATGCACCTTATAATGATGTTTCAACGATGGACCCGATATACAATGGTGGTCCTGTAAGATTACAATCCTAATTCCTATTGCCTAGTGATGTCATGGCAGACATAACATCCTTATGTGTCCGTGATGATGTTGGTATAAACAAGCCTACTGCACCCTATCAGCTGTATAAATGTACAGCAATACAGTAATGAAGGACAGTATGTAATATTTGATAAGAGATAACTAAGATACTGGTTTATGTATGTACTATACTATTTATCTTAATCTTAGATGAAATACTCCTACTATTACTTAGAAAAGTTAACTGTAAAGTAGCCTCAGGCAGGTCCTTCAGGAGGTATTCCAGAAGAAGGCATTGTTGTCATAGAAGGTGACAGCTTCATGTGTGTTATTGCCCCTGAAGACCTTACAGTGGGACAAGATGTGGAGTGGGAAGTCAGTGATATTGATGATCCTGACCCCGGGTTGGCATTGGCTAAGGTGTGTGTCTTAGTTTTTAACAAAAAAAATTTTTTAAGTAAAAAAAAAAAATGTTTAAATAGAAAAAAGCTGATAGAATAACGTTATAAAGAGAAATTTTTTGTACAGCTGTGAAATGTGTTTGTGTTTTAAGCTAAATGTTACTAAGAAAGAGTGAAAAGTTTAAAAACATAAAGGTTTATGAAGTTAAAAAGTTGTAATAAGCTAAGGTTAATTTACTATTAAAGAAAGAAAAAAGTATTAATGAATTTTGTATAGCCTAAGAGTACAAAGCTCATCATCTCCGGTTGTATGTACACTAATGCCCTAGGCTTTCACGTTCCCTCTCCACTCACTTACCAACTCACCCAGAGCAACTCCCAGTCCCGCAAGCTCCATTCGTGCTAAGTGCCTTACACACGTGTACCATTTTTCATCTTTTTATGCCGCATTTTTACTGTGCCTTTTTATGATAAAATTCACAAATACCATTGTGTTAAAACTGTCTATGGTATTTAGTACAGTAACATGCTGTACAGGTTTGCAGCCTACGAGCAACAGGCTATACAATATAGCCTAGGTGTGTAGTAAGCTCTACTCTCTAGGCTTGTGTCAGTACACTCTATGATGTTTGCACAGTGACAACATCGTCTAATGACACATTTCTCAAACATATCTCCATCATTAAATGATGCATGACTGTATTTCATTATTGCAACCCTAACAGACTAAGAGGGTTAATAATATGCTTTGAGCCAAAAAAAGAAGTCATCTTTCAAGCTAAATGCATAAACAATAGCATATATATCTGTGTATATGATACAAAAAAAGAATTGTAATTCAATGAAATCCTTGTGGATCATGGAATGGACTATGTGCGTGCTGAATGAAACTTCAACACTAACATGAGTCAATGACATTCTTCTGTTTCATTCACAGTTGTGGTCATGGAGAAGTTAAGTCCCCATCAATTAGCAGAACCTAATTAGGCCCTAATTGGATGTGAGGTATTCTGGTCTTTTGCAACAGACACAAAAACATTTTTTCTCCTTTTTTACTCTTGTGTTGTTACTCAGCTTCCAACCATTCCCTCTGGCATGGTGAAAGGCAAACTCAGCAGAAACTCCCCTTCCTGGTTCATTGCACCTCTGCAGCCCTCCAGGTGGGGACTCTTCTTGGTGACCTTCCCCATATATCTGGAATATTTGGAATCAGACCCTAATTTTCCTTGTTATAGTTTTAACTAATTTCCTAATTTAGAACAATTCCAAATACAGTAGGCTATTTACATCCAGCACGGCAAGCATGCAGCTAGAGCTCTGTTATTTATACTGACTGTTTAAGGTATCCCAACAGAAGCTTTCTTACACATTGCAAAAAGAAAAAAAAAACTGTTGATTTACTGGATTTATGTTTTTTCTTTAAAAAAACTCTTACAATGTTATTTTTTCCACTCATAAAGGCATTCTAACTTTGTCATCCTATTTTGATCTGTTTAGAGGGAAGAAGGCAGAAAGAACTGAGTGAAATCTGGCTCTGTATTTTTCCAGTTTTGAGATCTGAGGCAACTTTTTGTCTTCATTTTCCCTCAGTTTCCTCATCCATAAAATGAGGATAATAATATGTATTCCACAGGTTTTCATAAAGATCAAAACAGATAGTTTACGTGAAGCATTTCTTGAAGTGCTTGGGACAATATGAGAATCCAACACATGGTACCTGTTGTTATTTTTAAGATCACAGAGTAATACTTCTTTGTTCTCTAAGGCTTTCAAAAGCCTTTGGTGAAAAACATGACTCATAACTATCTTTTCTCATGCGTATACCTGAAATGTCAAACCAAAAACGGTATTCAATAATAGCGAGGTATGCGTGCAGAGTGCAGTATTTTAGGCCACTGCAGGACGTCATTCCTATAGTTGCAGAAATGAAGATAACAGTGTGAGAGGGTACGTGAAACAACTGATCGTGACATGGGTTAGCAGAGCAGAGGAGAATATCAACCTAACTCAACTGAAATGGCTTACAGGTGCAGCAGCATATTTTCTTAGTTAAGTTGCTTCAGTCTACATAATTTGAACTGTATACTGTCCTAGTACCACCACTTGTAAACATGATAATTTAAAATAAGAAAAAAGAATAATAGGGGACTTTAAAACTGCTACCAAATTTGTCACTGCACTGCGTCACAAGAGACAAGCAAGAGCTAGTCTTATCAACAGTGCTTTCCAGGCACCTGGTCCAGAACTGGACGTAGCACAGAAGGGAAGGATTTCCTGGGCAGCAGCTGTCTTTCAGAACTCACTCATGGAGAAGCACACTCTCGGTGGGCTAATTTGTTAACTTCGAGAGTTGGATAATTAAGCTCTAATTAACACATTTTATCAAATGACAAATTCCTCTCTTGCCTAAGTATTTTCTCTTAACTATGTAAACAGGTTTCAACTAAGTATATAAACAGGTACTTCAGACTATTATCATTTTCATTGATTCAAGAGGTTGCCTTTATACATGATCTTAGATCCAATCTCCAAAAGGTATTAAACATTCACTTTATGATTATCCACAAAGCATGAATTTTTCAATAAGTATAATGCCCCATAAGACAAAGTAAATGCTTATCAACAGTTGAAATGAAAGGATATTGGTAGAAAGAGCACGCTATTTCCCACCCTTGCCCCCCACGACAAACACCACCAGACTGTAATGTTTATTTAGGCTCTCGACCTCTTTTGGTTGATAGTTCTGTTTAAATAAAGCTGCAGCAAAATGAGATAATCAATTTGAGTCATGTTTCTAGAGTTTTAGAACTTAATTGCTTGTATTAATTATTCATACTCTTCTGGCAGAAGAACCTTAGCTTTATTAATTTCTGTTCTTGGGAACCATAAAACTCTTTTGACTCAGGTATCTTTATTTTTTATTCTTCAGGTTAAAAAGTTGGAAAATTGGAAAAAAGAAATACAAGGGAAAGGTAACCTAGGTGTGGAAACCCATGAAATATAGGCAATATCCCATTTTCCCCGTACCTTCTTAAGAACCCTTGAAGGTACTGGGAGAAAAGGTAAACATTACAGGAGTCCAGGTATAAAGTCTATAAATGATGTAGCGCTATGCTGAGTGGAAAGTGCACCAGACTGAAAAAGTAGAATGCCTCGATTCTACTCCACCACTGCCACCAACATGCTAAGTAGTTGTGATGGTTCTCAGTGTTTTCCTCTGTCAATCATGGCCAGGGTATTGGATTACATGATCTCCTGTGTCCTTTCCAAAGGTTGTCTGTCTAGACTCCACTAAAACAACACACACACACACACACACACACACACACACACACACACGCTGTCTGGAACAAGGGTAGGACTGAGCAAGGTGGTGGCTTGTAGGGAAAAGATTCCGAACACAAGTCCAAATCCCACCAGGAATCTGGGATGAGTTGAGAGCAGGAAGTGGAATAGGTGGGAGGATCATGACCTTGCTACTTGTTGGCACTCATTACTGGACAATAAAGCAATAGGGACTGGTTATTTTAAGCCTTCACAGCTCAGTTTCCACCCTTGTAACACAATGGCTATCACACAGAGCCCATATGAGAATAAACTGTCTACAAATGTCTGTTAATACTAAGAGATGTGGTGTTCCACAGAATGCAGAGTTTTGTCCATCAAAAATTTTGATTCTTCTTTCTAAAACTGAGGAATGCCACTGTCTTAAGATTTGGAGTGAAATAAACATAATGACTTGGATGTAACTGCTAGACTGACAGATGAGTCAAACAATAGCTGGTACCACATTAGTATATACTGATCAGCCCAAACTCCTGTTAAGTAGCTAAATCGTTATCATTATTTTAGATAAAATAGATCTTTTCATGATAAAGAGGTGTAACAACATCAGAAGAGATAAATGGTCATCATTTAATCTAGATTATCCTAGACACTCTCCATTTTATAAATTCTTCTGTTTAACAGAGTAATTCATCAAATGCATACAGATATGTGATTTAGTTCTTATATCTTTAAAAGTTATTTTCTACAGTAGAATCTTAAAATTAGACTACATCTTCTGTTTGATCACATCAGGTGATCCCTTTTGTTTCTTGGTTAAGTAAATGTGGTCCCTAGACATGGGACCTGGACAGAGGTGTCTACCTTCAACATTCACCATCACCCTGCAGTACAGACTGTCCTTGCAGAATGACAGTAATGCTACATATTTAGCTGCAGCTGGGGGCGGAATTGTAGGGGAAAGTATTATATAATTAAACTATAATTATTCTAGCATTGTATAATAAAGAGCCTCATTTTCCCAGTCTGCAACAAATGATAGAGTTGCTTGCCTGCCTTGGGGTGCAGGTATATGTACTAGACGTCTCTAAGTGCCCTAAGGAGCTGGGAGGGGCCATGGCATGGGTCACTGCCCCCATCTGCTGGGCCTAGATATAGTATACCCGGGGAGATGCACATAAAATCATGCACATGTTCACACGCACACCCAAAAGGGCCATAACTTGGATAAGATTGAGGCAGAATCCACCAAAAAGCAACAGCTGAAGCTTGTGCAGAAGGCAAGATAATCTATGTGCAGGCAAACCCTCTTTCCTGGGGCCACTACCTTCCTGGGTCAAGTCCATTCACCGACTTCACATTGATTTGTATTAAGAACTCGAACCTTTTCATTATGACCTCAACAATGGTCCAATGTCCCCAATCAGTTCTAGTAAGTGAAGGGTCAGAAGTCATAGTACTTACATAATGGTAGGTACTTAGAAACTTGCAAAGTTCTGAATCTAATAAGACCTTAAAAAGTCTTTGGTGCCCTTACTCTAAACAGATTTCAGTAGTACAGTAACCTGAAGCCTTTTCTTTATGCACTTGTGTTGGCTGGGGATATTTATTTCAAATTTCCAGGCCTGCTTTTGCCTTGTTCATCATGGACAAGGTGACCCTAACATTCCTGGGGCAGCCCCCCAATGCCCCATGTGCACTGCAGAACCTGTATTAGGGTATCTCCTGGCACGTAACATATGCCATCACATGTAATGTTGCCTAAAAGAACAGAGCACTTATTTAAAATCAAATAATGGAATTGCCTATCAAAGCAATGAGGCGTTGCACTGTTCATTTTTTATTATGGATAATACATAGTTAAAGAATTAAACCACAATAAAATCCTCCTCTTTCCAATTTTATTTATTGTGTAAACATCTAAAATAAAAACACTAAGTCTTTTTACCTTCAATTAAAAACAGTAGAGAATGGCAGGATTAATAAGAATTAATCTACATTATCAAAAGGCATAAATTGTGGAAGTAAAAGCAATGTGGGTTTCTAGAAAAATTCTATCAGGTTCTCTGAAGCTATATACATAAAAAGAAACCAAGGGATCTAACTTACTTATATGTTTAAAAAGTCCTTGGCAATATTTCTCACCAAGGGCTGTTAAAATACCTGAATTCCCAAAATATCTGATTTCCCACTGGCTTGAGATTCTTTTTTAATACTTTTCTACCTAAGGAAGTGACTGTTTATCCCCACGCTTTATTTCTTAGAGCTCTCTACCCACCAAAAAGTAACTTCCCTGACCAGGGTGCACCTCAGGGGAACCTGCTTCTCTGGGTTTATGTCAATCCATTTTGCCTCCCTGGGATAGAAGAGAATTAAATTTGAGAGGGTTTTATCATCTTTGAATGATAATAAGTAATCAAGATAAGATAAATAATCACTATAATAGGATGCTCTCCTACTTATTTTGTTTTGAGTTTCAAACTATCCATGACTTCTCTGTCAGCCAGAGAGAGAAGCCATGCTACAGACTTTTCTGGCATCCTACATCCTGAAGCTCCTGGGGACTGGGCCCCACAGTGGCCCATGGGTGGAGGAGAGCCTCTTCCTTTCCCTGCTCTCTGGCTGAGAAGGGAGGATTGAAAAAAATCATGGTCCAAAAAGCATGCCAGAGTGGAGCCTGAACAAAACCAGGCAGGAGCTAGGACCCTGGTATTCCAAGAGGGCCTAGGAGCAGAATATCCCCCATCCCAGCATTCTGGCCAGCAGCCAGACACCCAGAGAATCTCATCCCTGGAATTGAGCACCAGTGACAAGCCTGCTTTTAAAACACAACATGCTTGTAAAGAGACTTAAAGCTGGTTTCTTAAAGCTACTTCATGCATATTGAGGCCACAAACAGACTTAATGAAATTGCCGTTGTGGTTACTTAGCAATCATTATGGTTAGCATGATAAACATCACCATTAGTTTGCCCCTATGCATAATAATACAAGTAAAAATTTATAAATATTGAAAGTAGGAAGTACAAAATAATCCTCAAAGGCTATTCTTAATCTCCATCTAATTGTGCAAAAATTTAACATTTTCCTAGGTTACAATTTTTAAATTCTGTAAATAGTGGAAAATACTGTCAAAAGAAGAAATGCTTCCAATTTATTTCTTTATATTAGGGGCCTCCTGGCTTAGATACTGCTGTTGGCCAGCTGCCATTCATTGCCTGTTTAAAAGCTTCAAAATCCCTGGTATTCAGCTATGAATCCATGAGCATCAGCCTGTTGACAGATAAGATTTTCTAAAGAATTGTTAACCTCATGTTACTGTCTCATTTTGCTACATACCTTAATTTGAACTGAGAGCGAACTTCCCCATGTTCTATTTGAATGAGTTCATTATAGCAAGCAATTATGCTGCTATTCTCCATAAATCTCTGAAAAGAAAGCAAAGATAATACATAAGACATATATAGTTACTTCTTAGAGCGTCAAATGGAAAAACTTAACAGTTGTTCCTACTCCCAGGTAACTCCGTTATATAAGACAATTAGTAGGTAAGACGAGATGAAACAGTTGTCAAGGTGTTCAAAGTGCTTGTTTAAACGTATGAGAAACAACAGAGCAAGTAATACTGTACACTTCACTTCCTTCATAACAAAGGTAGAATAAACTACATTATGAATACTCTAGGGCATGGAATGCCTGCCTAGCCATGTTAATTACTGCAACATTTTGCTTCATATTGCACTAATAAAATCATCTAAAACCCAACACTCAGCATGCTCATTGTGCACCATATAATTATCAATGATCTCTTTAGAAAGGAGAGCCTAGTCTTTACTTTCTTCCTAATTTTCTGAGTGCCTAATGCAGAGGAAAAGTTAAACATAGAATTCCCATATGATCCAGCAATTCCACTCCTAGGTATATACTCCAAAGAGCAGTAAGCAAGTACTCAACGAATACTTGTACGTGCATGTTCATAGCAACATCATTCACCATAGCCAAAAGGTGGAAACAGCCTAAATGTCCATCAACATTTGAACAGATAAACAAATTGTGGTGTATACATACAATGGATTATAACTTGACCATAAAATGAGAAAATACTGATACATGCTACAACATGTATGAACCTCAAAAAAGTATTAAGTGAAAGAATCCAGACAGAAAAATTCACATATTGTATGATTCCATGGTTATAAAATATCTAGAATAGGCCAATTGATTGAGCCAGAATGCAGATTGGTGGTTGCCAGGGTGGAGGGGAGGAGGACTAGGAGTGACTGCTTAATGGGTACAGAGTTTCCATTTGGGGATGATGAAAATGTTTTTTGTTTGTTTGTTTATTTTGCAACAGGGTCTCACTCTAACTAGACAGAGGTGGTGGTTGTATAACACTGTGAATGTACTAAATGCCACTGAGTTGTTCACTTTAAAATGGCTAATTTTAGTTTCATCTCGAATGAAAAAGGAAGACTTTCATGTATTTCTATATAAACTTAGTGAATGAATGAATAGATAAGCAAATAATAACGCATAAGAAAATGCAGCACACATTGTCATTCATCAAAGACCCACGAAGCACTCATTTACTCTAGGCAAGAGCTGCTCAAGTCCAGCATTTAAAGAAGAGTAGCCCCTTTTTCACTTAATCCCTAAGTAATTTGGTTTACATTTCTTATATATGCTACATGATTCAGTGTAGGGTATATAGGAAGTTGAGCAGGTCTTTGACATGATCATGTCAATAATTAATGAGAAATAATGAAATCAGAAATGAAAAGCAGGTAAAAAATAGTAAGAGAACAGATTTAAGGACAATTCTACTTAGGAAAGGGGAAATGTTTTGCATTTTAACTGATTTTTAAAAAATCATCATGCAAACCTTTCTAAGCATATGGCTGGCAAACTATTAAGTAGAAAGATAAGCAGAATTCTAAAGTATTCCAAATCACATTCTTTTGCTTCTCAGATAGCTATATAGGCGGCGGAGGAGAATACTAGGTCCTGCTGAAAGATGTATTTCTTAGAATTCTTTCACCCAAGTTGGCCAGAGGAAAAAATCAATCCCTCTCCTCACTCCTCTCTCTCTCTCTCTCTCTCTCTCACACACACACACACACATACTCTTTCACACACACACACACCCTACACACATACACACTGGAGTAGATGGCTCCAAATATCTGGAGTGGTTGGCTTCCATCTGGCTTTCCCTGGGCCTCTGGTCCTCCACTATTCCATATGGAAGCTGGGAAGGGCTAAGGAAAGAGAGGAAGCCATAAACACACACAGTAGGGAAATACTTTCTCTTTGATTTACAGAGCAAAGTTAAACATGGTTAGATTCCATTTGAGCTTTTAGTTGAATAAAAGCTATTTATCAGCCTATCACAGAACTCTGAGGATTATTAGCTGATGTGCTGTAAAAACCTGAAAAAAACCATGATAAATACATTTTGAAAATGTTGGGATAACATAGAAAGAGATGTATGTATATCATGACACTGTTCTGCAAATAATACACAGTCATTTCTATTTCTGCCTAGAAATAAATCTGAAAGGCCAGATGAATAATTTTAATTTTTAGCTTATCTGTATTTTCTATAATAAAAATGAATTATTTTGTGCAAAAAAAGGAAAAAAATGTTGGGATAAACAAAGTTAGCAGGTTTCTTTACTACAGGACTCCTCAGAGCATTTAAAATGCCAATGTGCTATGTTGCAAAAGTGCTCTGTGGATTCTCAGGTGTGGGAGGAGGGAGAACTGAGTTTTCACTGATTCCCCAAACTTATTTGACATAGAAGCTTTTTTACATGGACCACCTATTAACAGCTTTCGGTACACTAGTGTTTTGTGGAACACTAGCTTCGGAAATCTAACTTTAGTGGACTCGATATAGAGATTGGAGTTAAACAACATGCATTTGCTTCTGGACTTTGTCATGAGTGTGAGCTCTGGCAAGTTTGGTTGTTTTGAGCCTGCTTCCTCCTCTGCAAAAATGGAGAAAATATCAAATCCCTCATCTGTAGAGGAGGATTAAGTAAATCACTGGGAACTGGGCCTGAGGATAAATCATAGCTCCCCACTTCCTACTCCACAGGAGGCCTCTCTATGGAAAACTGTGTCCTACAGTCATGCCCCCAGCATGCCTGGCACATTGCACAGAGGCAGAATTCCATAAAAGCTTGTGAACTTGAACAAACATTGTTGCAAATAGAAAAAGAGGCACATATAGCTGATATAAGAACAGTTGCAACTGTCCTTTGCTAAGATGCTGGTTTCTAAAAGCATCTATACAGTCGGCTGCTTATATACAGCTCCAGAGACTTCCAGGGGAGTTGCTGTGGGATATGTGATAGTACAATGTGTTCCTAGATCCCCACTCAGGGACCGCAGACTGAAGTACCAGCCAATTAGCTAGCAACTCAGGGGTGAGTTTCAGCAGATGATTCAATACAATAATAACAGCTCGGAGATGGAAAACAGCCTCACAGAAGGCAAGGATAACTGGGATATTTGAAAAGGTGCTTGGGTACAGAGTTGTGAAAAACAGGATTTTGCCCAAAAAAGGAGAACCAGCACCTGAAGATCAGTCCCAGCTGATGGTGTGCCACAGACACGCCAAGAGAGCTGTTGTAGGTGCAGCATGCTTCTCCTGGAATGAGCCCCAGCTACTGGGGGCACCCTGACCTAACCGGCAAATGGCTTCTATCAGAGCCAGCACTGAAGAACACCAGGTGGTCCCTGACGGTTACTCTGTTCATGCTGTTCATGTTCAAGGGTTATGCACTGTGGCTGACTGCAAAACACAGTCATGTCTATGCCTGGATAGAGGGAAATGAAGTCTTCCAGAGCACCATGGACAGGTTATAAAATATGCAACAAGAAAACAATGGAACTTTGGTTAAATTTTCTCAATAGCATTTGCACCCAAAGAGTGCCAGTTGTTTCTCCTAACTGTGAGGATATGTGCAATCTCAGCCTTCCAGACAAGATACTGTCACTTCAAATGGCAGCAATTCTAAACCAATTTGAGGCAGGGTCACTGAACTAAAGGTAGAATTCCAAAACGATACTCAACAGCACGTACATGCGTCCTAATCAAAGAAGCCCACAGCGTGTCATTGCCATTCTCCAATCACCCCCCAGGTAATGAGGAAAATCTATGTCCTTACACTCCATGAGGTCCCAACTCAAACTTGAAAAGGACAACATGGGAGTGGGGTAGAGTCGGGTGGTCAATATTACGCGGAAGTTCTATGAAGACTGAATAATTTTAGAACTTTTTCTTAGAAAAATGAGTGAGTAAAGAAAATCTGTCTCAACCACATGGCTTCTTGCTGATTTTTCTTTTGCAACTCTTCATTCCAAAACTCAGAAGCATTGTCTCATGCATTCTCATTAAGATACAGCACACAAGAATAGCTTTCAGAACCAAATGCCAACCCTTGCAAAAAGAGACAACAGACAAGAGGAAAAAGTGTTAGGAGTGTGAAAAATATTGCAAGCTGGAAACATTCATTTCCATCACACATCGTGAGCCACTAGACTACCTTGAATCTGTTCTACACACTGCTACTTCCACACTGAAGCATATACCAAAGCACGAAACAACTGCATCACAAAGGTAGCTTTTGCTTCTCTGTGGGCTACAACTAAGAGGAATATATATATATATATATATATATATATATATATATATATATATATATATATATATATGTAAGCCTGGAGTAGCAAAGGACCATTATTTAAAGCACACAGAGGATTTTCATAATTCACAAGGCATAGGCAGTACCCTATTTTTTAAGGAATATATCACTTCACCTATTTGGGATTCTGATTACTCTTACCAAAAGATCTTGAGACGCTGAGTATGCCTAGTTAGTTTGTTGGTAAGTCTCTTTGGAGTAACCAATCTTAATCTTCAAGTTGAATATCAGTGTTATTCTTGATGATTATAGTTTAAGCCAGGAGATCATAGGATTACTTGAGTTTAGATTATCAGCAAAAGCTGTATAAGTAAACCATAGTCCTCTATCCTATTAGTCTCCTAAGGGAAACCTTTTATTTTTTTAAATAGGAGTAATATATATGTTTATTATTTAAAAAATTAAGATATGAAGTAAGGTCTTCCACAATTTCTCTATAAGGACTTGTTTTCTTTTACTATTAGGGAATATAGTTCTTTTAAACATTCATATTTTGAAGATCTTTTTCCTCCTCCCTTTCTTCCCTTTCTTCTAAGTCCATTCCATCATTTCCTTTCCATTGTCATGCACACAGCCTCGCCTCCGGTCTAATTTTTACCTTGAGATACTGGGTAAGCTTAGTTATTTAGTTTGTTAATGAGTTTCCTTGGAGTAATTCTTAATCTTCAAGTTGAATATCAGTGTTATTCATGTAGTTTGTCACTCAAAGAATTTTTCTTTGCTGACGTTAATGGTTTAAACGGGGAGTTCACAGGGTGCTATAGTCATCATGGGTCTGTCCCTAGCACAAAGCTCTGGCCGGCCCTGATGAACAGAGGCTTGGGTGCCAATTTGGTGGACTTATCTATATATAATCACACACACATTGAATCTAATTGACTGTACTGATTTAAATAAGATTACTTTAGGATGACAGAATTTTTATCTGATATAATAAGCTGTGTGTTTATGTCATTGCATATCTGTTGCTTAGATTTATGGAGAAAACCTAGAGAGCACAAAAGGCAAAGAGGTCAACTGGCAATTGCTCGTTACTCTCCCATGAGAACACAGTTCCTTCCTTTCCCCAACGGTCCTGGGGCTTAATTCCCTTAACAGTTCTCCGTGACAGCTTTGGTTTCCTGTTATGAGAGAGTTGGGGTTAAGGTGCCTGCACCTGAGAGAGATGCTGGACATCTTGTACATACCCTGTTGAAGCCTGCGTGGAGAAGAGGAAGGACTGAGGCCTCTTCATGGTCATCCGATCTGCAGCAAAGCAGAAAATGTGGTCACTCAGCAGATACAAACCAGGGTTCCTCACACTGAAACACGGGAGAGAGAGCAATGAGGCCACACAGCATTAGCTCCAAGAGTGGCTTCCTGACAAGCACGTGCCCACGGGCACACCTGCCTTCAAGGACACAGACCCCACATCTACCTTCCAGATGCAAAAGAATAAAAACAGTAGAAAAAACTCCAGCAGTGTACCTGGAGGTATCACCCTCGGTACACATGAGTGGCCCTTTCCAACTCAGCTGACCTTTGGGGTTGAGCCACATGTCTGGGAGCAGTCCCATAAAGGCACATGTTAGGTGCACTGTTCATGCTGAGACCACTGTCCCCAAACCATCTGGAAGCACACCTCCCATACCAAAACTGAGCTGGGTCCAACTCTCAATGTGAGGAAGACAGCCAGCACTCCAGGCTGCAGGACCCCCAAGCCAAATGGGAGAGAAATATCAGCAGGAACATACAGTTAGAAGGGAAAGGGAGAAAATAAAAATGGATAATTGCCACCTAGTTCACAAGAGGGTTTGCTATAGTGAGCCTACTGCTGAGTCTCAGGACTTCAGTTTGTGTAGGTTGGCTTGTCACAAAAACATGCCATCACCAGGCTCTCTATTGCCATGAGAGAAACAGTGTCCTCAGACAGCCAGCAAGTAACATGGGGACATACTGTAAAAATCAGGGAAGAAAAATGGAATAAAAGGGATTGGGTGGAAATGCAGATAGAAAATAGGAGCAGAAGTCCCAGTGCTGACTTGTGGCATTACCCATAGCTGATTCCTGCCATAAGGGAAAAGCTATCTTATCCACTCTCTTTTTCTTCAGGAACTCCAAGTTCTACCTTCTCCGACTTAAATCAGCAAGGCCACAAAAAGGGTTCAAGGGTATTAATAATGTTTTATTTCTTAAGCTGGTAACACAGATACAGGCATTCATTTTATTACTACTCTCTATATGAAACATTTTATAATAAAACCAGAAAAAATCGGTGACAATCATAACAAATAAGCCATAGTCAACCATTATTTGTTAAGGACTAGCAAACATATTTGCCATATGAGTTGGAAAAACAAGAGTGTTTTGATCTTGGACCCGTGTAATAAGCCAGGCTTGGGAAAAACGCTGTGTGACCTTGAACATTTCTGGTATTGATGTCCAAGACTCTATGACCTTATTTGGATCCCAGAGTGTCCAGAAGATAAACGTAAAAAAGAGGGTTGAAAGACGCTGATCTTATGTCTTGGTTCCCCTCATTCGTTCCCTGGGGAATCTTATCTCCCACCAGAATGGAGGGGTATAATGAACCTGTGGGGACAATGTCTCTACTTTCTCTGGACCACATCCCGTGATGGGTATCAAACAAAATAAGAAGACACAGCTCCTAGGAAAACACTCAAGGAGTAGCAGGTAAGTAGGAGTCTTTAGTAAGGGCAAGACTTTGAAGGCATGATTTCTTGCTGTAGCCACATGGTTTTGGAATGAAGACTTTCAAGTCCCTGGGCCAGACTTTCCTGGCCTTTGTTGCAGAATTTGTGCCAAATGCCATAATAAGGCCAAGTCCAACAGGTCCTAGGCCTTAATTAAAGTCGTATTCTCTCTGAAGCTAAATATAGCCACTGAATGACTACAACAACTTTTGTTACCTGCCAAGATTCCCAGCACTGTAGCTTGTAAAGACAATTTTCTTTCTGTTGGCTATTTAAGTGCTGACCATTTCAGATGATAAACCCAGCAGAGCATTCTCTCATTCTACAGTTTCACTGTACCTACAGTGCAATCCCTTTTCTTTGCCTTCCAGCACTGGTATAAGCTCCACTGTCCCGCCTCTAGCTGCATAACGGTCCGAACATCAACTTCACAACCCTTGTCTTGTGGATTTAGTGCCCCTTTGTTCTCATGCTTGAACATGAAAAAAAAAAAAGTGTTTCTTTTTAAATAAAAACAAGCATATCCCCATCCCTTTTCTTCAAAGAAAAAAGATAAACTGGAACAATGTTTTCTCCAGACCGCCTCCTTAAATTTTCCATTCATTTCTGGCATATAACGAGTAAATTTCTTCCCTGAGGTGTATGACTATGTGCTAATGGCAATTACATAAGATACAGAGAAAAACCTAAATATTTCCAGGAACTTGTGAAACAAACAAAACCCCCAAAGCAAGATCAAGATCTAAAACTGGTGTTCCAGGACAGAAGATGTACCCATCACTTAGATAGCTCAAAGACCAGATTACATCTGACAAATATTTCAGAATGGACAGCACTCCTTCCAGCTGGGGATGGGAGGTGCACTTACACTCGTGAAACCACTGCTAGGATCACCGTGTGCTCGGAGGGATTTGTGGCCCGGATCGACCTGCAATGAGAAGGTTCCAAGTCAAACAAAGTGATCTGGGCTTTGTTACATTAAATGAATGCAGAACTTCTTCACATTGAAAGTGAAAAACCATCAAGTCTTTCTCTAAAGAAAAGGTCCCAAAACACACAGAAGACAACAAAGACAGATGCCCTTGTGGATTAGGACAATCTCTTCATTAAAAATTTTTTTTCTTTTAACTCCCAGGCAAGTATCCAATAGGTCAGACCTGCCAATTTTCCACTTAAAAAATTGGCAAATTCCACTTAAATTCCATTTTTTAAAATTGAAATTTCACTCTGGAAAACAAAAACAAATTGGCAATCCTACAATCCTCTTCTTATCAGTATGTACCTGGGGGAGTTAATTGGGTTTGATCTTCTTTCTTTTAAAATAGCAGATAGTTCAGAAAGTTGACCTTGTGATAAAAATTAAAGCACTTGCTGGCAGCTGGAGGTACAAACGCTGGTTAAAGCCAATTAAAGATGGTACAAAGAGTCACTTCAGTTTTTCAGTCCTCCTATAGCTTGTGCTTAAATACTTTTAAATAACTTTGTCATGAGGCTGAGAAATGTTGCAATGTAGTACCTGTCACTGTATGACGTTTGCTGTAGTAGGATCATCTGGGTATAGTTAGTTTATTCCCTAGAAATTAAACAGGACCAAAATAATCAGGATATAGAATTTTGAGGTCCATGAATCTTCTTAGCTGCGCCATGCTGCAGTTCAGATTTTGCACTGTTCTGGCCAGGGGTTGTAAATTGGACAAACTTTTAATAAAGGCCCCCACCCTTGAATCTTTGCGTGAATCAGCATGCTTGCTTTGACCTATTCTCTTGGTCTGGCCTCTGCTTATTTTGAGATACCTTGGAAGGGAACCATCATCCCCAAGAACAGAATTACTCCTGAGTAATTTGTGAAACAACATGCATTTGTTTTTCTCTCCGGCTATGGGCATTTCTGCTCCTCTCTACTTTAATGTGTTTGAACTACCACCCCCCACCTCCCAGGGACAGCTGGCTCATATCGCTTCATCCTCTTCAACTGCAACATTTTCTGACCTTTCTCAAAAAATGTACCTTCTCCATATTCTGTTCTTTGAGCCCTCACACTATGTGGGAGGAAGGCTCCAGAAAATGATTGGCTGCCATATTCCCGGAAGTGAAGTTTCCCCTGGTGGATAAATGGTATTTGAAAGAGATCCTTTGGAGAGAATGCTGTTAACTCCCAATGGGGCAGAAGACATAAGTCAATATCCCTCCAATGCCGGCACAAGCTACTTCCCACTCAGCCACCCCGCAGGGCAGGTCCTGCTAACGTGAAGCTATACTTATTTATACTCAGGAGCCTGCTGGATGGATACTCAGTGGAAATACCAGTTAGCACCTAATGAAGAAACACACAGTGTTTCTGAGGCATGTTCTGATCTCTAGGGAAACACTAAGTATGTCTCATCTTATTCAGTCTTCCCCACCTCAGTAGGTGTCATGGGCACACTGCTGGGCTATACCCTAAGGTGTGAGTTTTAGGTAAGAGGCTAAAACATGTAACGAGCATAATTGGGCTGGAGCACACACTCTCTTGGTTTCTCTTGGGACTGGCTTCCATCTTTTCAGTTGCTTCCTGCTGCTTGCCTCTTTTCTCTGGTCCCTCCAAAGGAGCTGGTGTGGTAAGAGAGACCTAGGCCTCTTCCTGGATGAGAGGACTAAGGGGAAGGTGGGGCTGAGGCCCAAGGATGAATGTTAGGTGAAGGTCCCATCCTGGCTCAAGAGCAAGGGATCCAGCGCCACAGAAGACAACAAAGAATGCACATCTGCCAGGAGCGTGTCACCCACCCGTCTTCCTAGGGAATGTATGCTGGGAATCAAGCATTTGGAATCTGGCCACCCTCAATGTGACTAATAGTGATGGGGAAATACACTGCCAGATAGGTACACATAAATTCTAAACCACATAGATCCTCTATTGTTTTTCTGTGCAGCTAGGACAGAAGCACATTTGAGAGGAAACAAAACTCTATTTCTTTATTTCAAAGAAAGATGTAAAGCTTATCTGCTAACCTGGGTCTTTGCCTGAATTAAAAGATTTCTTCCTGTTGATTTTTTTTTAATAAGTAAAGTTTGTCTTAAGTCATACTATATGAACAAAGAAGCGTGATATTTCTACCATAAAACATCGTAAGAAAAGTAAGTGGAGGCCAAGAAAAATCAGAAATACAGTTATACAAACCCAGTTCTACCATAAAATCATCAAAAATATTTCCTAATACTAGAAATAGCATCCAGATATTTTATGACATACTATATGTATATTTTTATATACTATTAAGTAGAAAAATTTTTATGCCGAAAGATGAGATTATTTGAAGCCATTAAAACATATCTAAAACAGTTGCTTAAGAAAAATTCTTCTTTGGGAAACTGAAAATCATCAAAAAATAGCCAGGTAATGCCTGTGTTAAGAAACTTCTCTTAATCCACTAATTTCTTGTCAGTGTACCAAGGTTCTAAAAGGCCATTTTCCCACCTTTTATTTCACTTACTAACATTCAAGAAAATTCCAGCTCCCCATGCAATTGGACTCTGTCTTGGTCTAGCATTTAATTAGAGACCTCTTCCATCTAGCTTCAAAGCATTCCACTTCTGCTAAATGAATCAGTTCATCCAGAGCAAAGTCTTATAACCAAGCATTTATTTATGAACAGGCCTGTGTTTCCTCCCCAGAGTGCAAGCATTTCTATAAACAAGCAGGGGGTTGGGGTCCCTGGAAGATTTTCTGTTGCTGCAAAGTGGCTGCCTTCACTCCACGACTGGGAAGCCTCCTGTGGGATCTACCCATCTGTGTCAGGCATGAAAAAATTTATATTTCACACATTTCTGATGTTCATTTTGGGACAGAATAATGAAGATTTAAATAGCTGGTTTAAATCAGACCTTATCTGTGTAATAAGAACTGTGTGAATTTTAATGTTTTTTATGAGCAATATACAGGGTGGGGGGAATACCCTGAAGTTATCAGGGGAGCCCAGCTCACACCTCTAAATTTAGTGCAACTCAAATGTGGAAAAGCAGAAAAGGAGAGAGAAATCTACAGAAAGGAGCTATAGCTTTCACCACAGACATTTGTATACACTGCTTAAAAACATCAACACATATTTTAGAAATATTTGAAATAAACTAAAAATATCTATAAATGAAATTCATTTTAAACTGTTAAGCGAACATTTACTCAGGCTATTAAATTAGAGAAGGTACCTGCACACCGCTTCTGCATCGAAGTTCTGAGTTTGTCTATGATCAATTACAATAATTTCATGATGCTTATCAAGAAAGCATTCAAGGGCTGACTCTGGAGTCCGAGCAATATTGCATCTATAACCAGCTCTGTCACAGGCCCACCAGAAGCCATCACTCTGACTATCTTCCTTTGCAAAGATCAGCAAAACCTGAAACACAACAAAAAGAGCATCTTGAAATAAATGATCATCCACAGAGACTATTTAAAACAAGCCTATTGGCCAGGCACAGTGGCTCATGCCTGTAATTGCAGCACTTTGGGAGGCTGAGGCAGTGGACTACTTAAGCCCAGGTGTTTGAGACCAGTCTGGTCAATACAGCAAAACCCTGCCTCTATAAAAATTAATAAAAAATTAGCCGGGCACAGTACCACACGCCTGTGGTCCCCACTACTCAGGAGACTGAGATGAAAAGATCGCTTGAGCGTGAGAGGTAGAGGCTGCAGTGAACCATGATCACACCACCGCACTCCAGCCTGGGCAACAGAATGAGACCCTGTCTAAAACAAAACCAAAAATAATCCCCCCGCAAACAACCAAAAGGCCAGGCCTATGGTATACTGGTTAGAAACAAGGCCTCTGGAGGGAAGCTACCTGGGTTCAAATCCCAGCTCCTCCAGTTGGTTACAGTGGTCTTTGAACAAGGTATTTCTCCTCTTTGGCCTATAGTTTCTTGGCTGTAAGAGTGAAAGAACAGTGCCACGTAAGTTAGTTCTCAGAACTGAATGAGCATAGAGAAGGTGCCCATTCACTCTGGTGGTGATTGTTACTCACTGCAATTATAAGTATTTCTAATTTCCTAATTAGCTTTGTTTTTAAATAAGAAGTAAAATTATTAATGAGATAGTTACCAAAGCTTAGATTATGGTTTATATTTATAATACATATATTTGATTCCAGTTGCAAGTGATAGTTGCCTTTAAGTCCCTGGAGGCCACGTCTTTGAACTTAGCACTAACATGCCTGTAGACATAAGGAAGTAGGGGAACTCAAGCTCAAAAATGAATGCTAACATCCAATCTTTGCTAGAATCTGGAAAGAATGATCCCCAAATGTAAAGCTGATGGAGCTAAGTTGAGGGAAATGTGCCTCTATTGATGATTAGCCTCACTGAGAAGCAATTCTGCCCATAGGAAAGAAGGCAGCAATACTTTACACAATTACCCCCTCATCATCCATCCCCTGGGTCCAGGAACACAGATTCTCTGACAGCCAGAAAGACACAGACTGCCCTACCGCCGCCTGAGCTCATTTATGTATTTATGGTCCATCTCCCTCACTAGAGAAGGAAGCTTCAGGAGAGTAAGGACTCGGCCTGGCTTGTTCCCTGCTGTACCCCTCATGCCCAGCACCAGGCTGGCACTTCTTAGCTATTCAGCAAATACTTGAGAAGTTAAAAAATAACTACTTGTGGGATCTTCTGAGAAACGCAAGAGGGCTTCACTATGAATAAGATATAAGATCACCTTCCAGCAATAGATCTAATAAGAAAAACCTACAATAATCTCAAGATATTGGTAAGGCATTCAAAATCCTTCTGCACCCAAATCTGGTTTAAACAATTAGAAATAGGAGGGTAGCTTCTCAACATGAAGAGCTTTTGAGTCAATAGTCAATATATTCATCACAGTGAAATGCCAAACGTGTTTCATTTAAAATCAGAAACAAGCCAGATTGTCCAATCAGTACTATTACATTTGAAAAATACTTTATTAATTGAAAATTGGAAGTATATAGAAAAGTAGAAACAATAATGTAATGAAACTCATGTACTCCTCACCTGGCTTCAGCAATAACCAACTCCTAGCCAATGTGGTTTCATCTCTATCCCTACCTGTTTTCCTAACTCTTATAACAGGTTGTGGCAAATCCAGCTATTTTATCTCATTCATATGCATCTGTGAAAGATAAAGTTTTTTAAAAAAGAACAAAACCACAATATAATCTCATACCTAAACCTCCCCAATAATTCCTTGATATCAATAAACATCTGGATATATTATATAAGCCATTTGTTAGGAGCACCCTGGGCTGGCTAGGGTCTGTCCCTCTTCAGCCCAGGAAGCTCCTAACATTTCCAGCCACAGAGTTTCTTCCAGGAAGAAATGGGAGGTGACTCTCCCAAGAAATATGAAAGACACAACCTTGTGGATTCCGATAACGAAAAGAACACCTTCAAACCAAACTGTTAACAAGGGAGCCTGAATGAGAAAAATCGGGTAGACTGGTTGGTGCAAAAAGTCAATAACCTTTTACTTGGTGTAGCTGTGGTAACTAACACGAGAAACTCAATATGCCAAATCTAGAAGTCAAAAAAGGTGAAAAACTTCTTGTCTCTCACCTATCTGGCTGAAGTATGGATTTCTAAACAAGAATCTCAACAACTTATATTTCCTTGACACCATTATGCCTCAATCTTTGACTAATACAGTAAAAGAATACAACAATTATCTTGCTGGGCATTACAACAACTATCTCTAATTTTCAGAAACACTGCTTTTGACCTCTTAGGGTATGTTGATGAAAGAAATAAAGACACTTTGCATTGTAGTGGTAGAGGCACAAACAATAAATAGACATATTAAGTAAGTACATTAAACAGAATGGTAATAAATGACAGGTGCTATGTGAAACCCAGCAGAGCAGAGTAAGGGGGTCAGGAGTGGCTGCTGGCAGCAGAAGGAAGTAGGTTTTGCTAAGAAGATGACGTGTGAGCAAATGCCTGACAGGAAGAGAAAAGCAAGCCCAGTTTGTGTTGGAAAGAAATGCATTCCAGGCAGAGTTGTATAAGCCCCTGGTGTGTTCTAAGAACTGCAGGGGACCCTGGGTGACTGAAGGGAGCGTACAAGGGCAGAAGGGTGGGAGGAGGTCAAGTTCACTGCAGAGGGCTAGACCATGCTAAGGCCTTCTAGGCCATTTGAAGGTCTTACAAAACTGGATTTCCCATGGAAACTTACAAAACTGATTGAAGTTGAACAGTTGTATTAATTGTATCTTTTTATTTTCTGTGTTTCTGACCTTTGACTTCTGGGGCTTTGCTGACACTGGAAGGACTGCCTGTCTCAGGGTTCGCTAATTCCTAGAGATAGCACACAACTCTCCAGTGAGCATACCCTGCATAGGCAAATCAACCAATCCAGAGTCCATTCCCCAGACACCGCCTTTGGCTCTTACACTCCAGGTCACAATCCCCCTACCCTAATCCACCTAGGACCAGGTACCAGACATCTAGAACCACCCAGACGTCCCAGACCTTTCTGAAATTAATCAGACTAGCCTGGCCTCATCACAGCCTTCTCATGGAAACCACAGTGGTGGCTCTTGCCCGCGATCTCCTCCCACTCCCTCTGCCTCCTGACGGACTGTGGTGCTTCCCCGCGTCGCCCTGTGTGGTGCGCTGTGTCTCCCGCTCTGGGAACTGTAACTATTTTTTTCAATGCCAATTGTTCCTAGATCTGTTGGCCTTACCATACCTGAATAATAAAATCTGTATCTGTTGCAAGATAAAGAACTGGGAATAAAAAGATAACAGAGATAGCCATAGGCCAGTCTCCCTCCCCCTCCGCCCCGGGCTCCAGTCAAGGAAGCAGGTAATTATAATAAATGCACCAATAAGTGGTGACCACAGATAAACAAAGCATGGACATGAATCTAAGCACAGGAGAACAAGCAGAAGGAAGCAGTTTTGTCATATCGATCTCACTGTACCCTGTATCTGTTACAAGATACAGAGTTTATTATTCAGGTATGGTAAGGCCAACAGATCTTATTATGCAGGTATAGTAAGGCACTCAGGAGAGAATTTCTTTGGCTAATATTTAAATTTTTCCTATTTATAAAAAATTAATTTAGAAAGACTGCTTTTCAATTATTCAATTCCTAAGCAAAGTGAAAATTTATGGGAATAAAAAACATATACTTTATATTAAAACACTAGAGCAATCACCTTTTTAAAATATCTATCTGCCTAACTCTTGAAAATTATACCTTCTCTAGGAAAGTGGTAGATCCAAGTAGCCCAAATTGGACTCTTTGTCCTCATCTCCCAGGCTATTGCTGGGCTAATAATATTCTGTTTTCAGGAATTTGGAATTGGAACAGAGAGACACAAAGTCTGGGAACTGGGACCTGCGGCCCATTAAGAATAGAGATATTGACAAAAGAATGTTAAACTCCTGATGTCAAAGGGCTCAGAGATGGCCCATTGACACCCCTCCCAAGCCACCCAACCCTTTTCAACTCTTTCTTCGAGTCTGAAAAAAAAAAATTGCACTGTCCTTTCTTAAGTACATAAGTAAATAAGAAACTATCTAATACTTTCTTATCCACTTATGTACTTTTTTGGTGTAAGGTAGTTATTACTTACAACCAAAAAATAAAAACAAACAAAAAAATATCAAGCAATGCAGGCCCTCATCAGCTTTAATATTCTGTATATCAGTATTTATCATTTCTTTGTTTGACATGGCCACTGATTAATATTTATTGACTATTTACTGAGTTCAATAAATGATTGACTCATATAAATGATTCCGCAAAATATGTTTTTGAAAAATCATCACTAATGGTGTTATAACTGAACTTGATCTGTAAAGAGTAAAGCAAACTAACCTTGTGCTTGCTGAAAATAATATGCTCAACATTCATTCAAAGAATATTTATTGATGGCATGTTATGCAAGATGTTAAGAACTAGAAATAAAAAGATGACAGAGATAGCCATAGGCCAGTCTCTTCCCCTGGTCTCCAGTCAAGGAAGCAGGTAATTATAATAAATGCACCAATAAGAGGTGACCACAGATAAACAAAGCATGGACAAGAATCTAAGCACAGGAGAACAAGCAGAAGGAAGTTTTATCACATCGATCTCTCTGTACCCTTGTAAACACAGCAAAAGAGCAGAAGATACAGAACTGATCTGGGCTGAAGCCTGAAACAATGAGGAAATGTCTTTCTAGAGCAGAGCCAACTTGCTTTCTGTCCACAGCCAGAACACAACTGTTGGCAATCCTCACTTTGCATGGTAGAGTCAGACCATAAGAATGACCATGCATGAGGGTTGAAAAATTACCTACTGAGTACAGTGTTCACTTTTTGGGTGATGGGTACACTGAAAGCCAGTACACAATATATACATGCAAGAAATCTGCATTTTTATATTCTATAAAAATAAAAATGAAAAAACTGACCATGCAAAGCTATCTTATAAATAATGGTAAAAATTATGATTGCTTTGTGACCTTTGAAGATTTGTGTCAATATACTGAAAATTTTCTTATTCTTGGTTACAAATATATAGGGAAATGAAAAATATAAAGCTAATATTTATTTAATATACTGTAATTTAAAATATTAGAAACATTGAGAATTAAGAGGTTTTATGTCTTTTAAAAAACTTAAGAGTAGTTTGGACAGTGCATGCCACCTTCTTCTAGTCATATAAATTATGAGACAAAGTGAGCATCTTTTTTGTGCCTTGGCAAATTGTCATAGTCCTAACTATGGATCAGCTGATGACATTTCATCCTCTGTGCTTTCAGTATCATGCAATATCCCCAGAGCTCCTTTAATTAATGTGAAGCTTTCTGCTGGCCTCACTTCCTCCATGACATTTTCATTCTTTTTGTCACAACCACTATCCTCATTTATAGTGATGCACTTATTCACTAACTTCCACCAGCTACGTCTAGAATCTCTCAAAGATAGCAGTGTCGGCATCCCACAGTCAACCATTTCTCCTCTAAGTCCATTTACGTTTGATTCAAATTTCACTGACAGCATTATCATTTTTCATTTCTTCATTGCACTTTCGTCTTCGTTAGCTCATTCCCTCTTTCAATGATTTGTTTTTGCATAATGTCATGTGGGTATCACAGAGAGACAGGAGGCAACACAACTACATACTTTGCTGTCTGTACTTATGCTGAGTAACAGGCAGAAAGCAACCAGAGTTTTAGGCTAAAACAAGTTATGGTTTAAAAAAGTGATAGGTTACTGATGCTGCTGCACATTTGTTATTTACACAGTGATTTGTGGACTGAAGAGCCAGCTGCAAAGTTTATGCTTTATGTATTTATTCACAGTTAAAACACTGATGTAACTGCAATTTGAAACACGTTGTTGGGGGTCTGGTGCTATTTAACTAACCCATGAAATCTGTGCACATTGGAACTATACAAAGCAAGAGCTACCTGCTTTTCAAAAGTAACTACAAAGACCTCAAAGAAAGCTGAAACATATCTTTTTGAAGATAGCAATAAAAATTAGAATAAAACTACTTTATCTGGTGATGGCTAATTATAAAAAAAGATGAAAACAAAAACTAACTTTTCCTCATCTTGAATAAGGCAATATAGGTGTTTATTATTACTAATGTTCTTTCTAAATGAGGGTATACCTACGTGTCTCTAAATGGATTTTCAATGTCTACTATTAAACTCCAATTATTGGAATATCTGGTTTGGCTTTAAGCAAAAACCCGGTAGCAGGGAGCTTCTAAAGCAGACCACATATGTAGATCACATAATTTGGGCCTGCATAATACTAAACAAGTGGCCAATTTGATCAGGGAAGGGGTCAACTGGGTTGAAAAAAGTGGTCTGAGAACTTACCTTAAATGTTCTTAGGAAAGTAATGCTGATTACAGCTATAATTTGATGAGAATTTTCTAGGGGCCAGCCACTATAGTGAATGTACTAGAAATGTACTATCTCACTCAATAACCCTTTAGAGAACCTCTCTGGAGGTGTGCATTATCCCTATTTTATAGGCACGGAAACTGAGGCTTAGATGGTTTAAAACTTGTCCATAGCTGCACTGCCAGCAAGATTTGAACCAAGGTTGGACTGACCCCAGGGCCTTTGCAATCACTATGTTAAGTAACCTACTGTCTCTCAGCTCCATAAATATTTTTACCTGTATATTGACCAAAATTCTTAACAACTCTGTGGTTCTTTGACACTGGCTGGACAAGGTAGAAGAAACAACCTGGTAGCAGCAGGAAGGATAGACAGGAAGAGAAATGCTGACCACAGCAAGTTACTGAGTCTGAACATCTCCATCCCTCAGTCATTTCACTTAATGTGTGAAATTCAGCTCCCCATGAGGTCATGTGATCGCCAATATATAAAATCTCCAATATATAATGGTTCCAGAAAAACCCATACCCATATAACATAGAAGAATAAGTTTTGAAGGCAGATGTGACCTTGCTAAGAAAAAGCTTAGGTCACAGCTGTGGGGATCCCTTTCCAAGTCCAGTTGGAAAGCCCAGCGTGAAGGGAACAGGGACAGGACTCTCTAAGCAGAAACACATCAATTCTACACACTGGGGAAGTAAATGTGTTCCAGGTATGGATGAAGAAAAGGCCACTTGATTTTTCAGACAGTATCATGTTAATTAGAATCTCCTGCCTCAGAATACTTCCTGTGCTTTTTATTTCTAGCCAAGATTGGAAAATAGACTTTCACTGTGGGTCGCATCCACTCACCCAGGAGAAATGTGCTCCACAGCACCACTCTGTACTTCCAATTCATTCCACTCCTCACTGAGCTCCTGCCAGCTCTGTGTGGGATATGTGGAGCCCCATGGGAGGACATTTCCTGGCATGTGAGTAAATTTCCCCTGATGAACTCAGAAATGCACCCTCAAAAGCAACTATATCCTGAAATATTCTTATCAAGCCATTTCCTCCCAAGCCCTAAGGACTCTGGCTGATGTAGCTAATTAATATTTTTGGCACTGCAGTGAAGTAACAGAATACATAGTTTTCTTCAAGAGAAAAAGGGAAAAAACAAAAGCACTAGGACATAGCTTGATTTTTCTAAGTCAATTGCAATGTTAGTAGGAGAAGCACAAAACACACAACTAGATATCAATGCCCTGAAAGTGAGAGTGTTATAAACAATAAAACTGACCTCCCAGACCTCTCTCTGTGGTAAGGGAACATGGTGCCTTCTCTCTCTCCCCTCCAACACTTAGCATGGAGCCCTGAACATAGGAGGTACTCAGTAGATTCTTATTGGATAAATCATTGAGTCAAACTCTATGTTTGAATGAGGCCATAGTGAAGCTATCCTTGGTTCTAAGTTGGGCTTATTATCTTTTCTAAAAGAACCTCTTAATTATTGTGTCCCTCACTCAAAGAAGGACTCTTTACCACTTGCATCTGCTGTTATTTGGAGCCAAATTCATGTGAGGGAAATCAGTGGGGTATACAGTAGCACTGGTAATGTTCCAGGTCTTGCATTGAGTGGCGGGCTTATTAGTTTATGGTATTCACTTTGTTATTATGTTTCGTAGGTTATGAGCACATATCAAAAATATTTTTGTATGTTTTAATATGCCAAATATAATAAATTCAAATTTATACACAAGTATTTTTCATTTGTGGGAGAGTGGGGCTGTCAAGAGGTATTTCAATTCTGCAAAGGACTGTATCATGTTTGAGAGGACAGAAAGATAGTATGGCGAGATTTTGTTATAAAATTTGGCTGCTAAGCATGCACATTAAAAATAATTTCAGGCTGGGTGTGGTGGCTCATGCCTGTAATCCCAGCACTTTGGGAGGCTGAGGCAGGCAGATCACAAGGTCAGGAGTTCCAGACCAGCCTGACCAACATGGTGAAACCCTGTCTCTACTAAAATACAAAAAATTAGCTGAGTGTGGTGGTGCACGCCTGTAATCCCAGCTACTCAGGAGGCTGAGAGAGGAGAATCGCTTGAACTCGGGAGGCAGAGGTTGCAGTGAGCCAAGATCGGGTCAGTGCACTCTGGCCTGGGTGACAAAGCAAGACTCTGTCTCAAAAATAATAATAACAATAATTATTATTACCATTATTATTTCAGGCCAGGCATGGTGCCTCTCTCCTGTAATCCCAGCACTTTGGGAGGTCGAGCAGGCAGATCACGAGGTCAGGAGTTCGAGACCAGCCTGGCCAATATGGTGAAACCCTGTCTCTACTAAAAATACAAAAATTAGCTAGGCATGGTGGCATGTGCCTGCAGACCCAGCTTCTTGGGAGGCTGAGGCAGAAGAATCGTTTGAACCCAGGAGGCAGAGGTTGCAGTGAGCTGAGATCATGCCACTGCACCCCAGCCTGGGCAACAGAGTGAGACTCCATCTCAAAAAAATAATAATAATAATTTCAGGGTAACAAATAAAAGAATAGTAGTATACCTATGTTAGAGAAAAGAAAATGTAACTGCAAAAACATTCCCAACTTGACAATAAACAGAAACAAGAAAAAAGAAAAAGGTTAATAAATAGAAAATACAAAATAAAACAACTGTGCCAGTAATCACACTCATTGTAATCATATTTAACTCACTTATTAAAAGACAAAGATTATAGAAACAGATTTTGGTTCCCATATTTTTATTGAAAAAAAAACTGATATGCTGCTTAAAAGAAGCTACTCAAAATAAAGTTACAAAGTATCTGCAATCTTTTGTTTCTGAAAAAAAAAAATACAGAGAAAGATATACTAGGAAAATGTTAACCAAAGGTAGCTGGCCTGGCAATATTACCAACAGATAAAACAGAACATAAGGCAAAAGGTTAAAGAAGGACACTACATAATGATAAAAGGGACAGTCATCAGGAATAGACAACAATCAAGAACTTGGATACACCTAACAACACACTCAAAATACCAGCAAGTATTTTGATTAACAGATATTGATGATTTTAACAAATCCACTGTAATTAAAAACTGGTAGATCACACAGTCACAAAATAAGTCATAAAATTAATAGAGATGGTTTGAATAGCATGATTAATGAAGTTGAACTAATTCATGTCAACAGAACCCTCTGTCAACAAACAGAGAATACATATTTTTAGTACTTTTTGTGCAGTATTAGTCTAAAAACTGACTACATACCTGGCCACCAAAGAAGTTGCAACAAATACTTTTTAAAAAATCAGTAGCAAAGGCATCAAAGAAATTCAATAGGGAAGAACAGTTGTTGTAATAAGTGGAGCTGGAAACAACCAGACATCAATATGGTGGGGTGGGAGGATCAGCCTTGACACCCATATCACACCATACATAAAAATTAACTTGAGATAGATCATAGATCTAAAATAAAAGTTAAAACAATAAAGTCTCTGGAAGAAAACAGGAAATTATCTTCTTGATCTGGGAGTAGGTAAAGATTTTTAAAGCACAGAAAGCAATAACCATTTTTTAGAAAGTGATATTAGACTGCTTCAAAATGAAAAATTATTGTTTAAAAGCCAGAGTTATGAAAATGAATAAAAGAGTCACAGATTGGGAGAAAATGTTCTCAAATCTGACCAATGAGTTGTAACAAGACTATATAAAGAACTCATACAATTCAGTAACTTTTAAAAATTCACCCAATTAAAAAATGAGGAGAAAACTTGACCAAACACTTCACAAAAGAAAACAGAGGAATGGCCAATAAACAAATAAAAAAGTTCTCATCATTGGTCATGGAGAAACACAAATTTAAATCACAATAAGATAATACTACTCATCTACCAGAATAGCTAAAATGAAAAAGAATCACAACATCAAATATTATTAAGGATTTAGAGTAAACAGAAATCTCATATTGCTTGTATGAGTGTAAAATGGTACTTTGGGGAAAGGTCTAGAAGTATCTTAAACTAAACACAACATTGTTCCGGAGGTTTTAGCCAGGGAAATTAGGCAAGAGGAAAAAAAAAAAAAAGGCATCCATATTGTGACATGATCTTATATATAGAAAATCCTATGCAATTTCTATGGGATTTCCTTAGGATTATAGGAATTTAATCCTTTAATATATAATCCTTAGGATTATAAGAATTTCTATATTCACAAAAAACTAATACATGAGTTCAGCAAGGTTGCAGGATACAAGATCCTGCAAAATAGAAAGATATTTCATGGTCACAGACTGGAAAACAAAATTGTTAACACAGTAATACTCCTGAAATTGATCTATAGATTCATTGCAAACCCTATCAGAGTCCCAGCTGGCTCCACAAAATGTCCCCCACTGAAATGGACAAAATGGTCCTAAAATTTATACAAAGATACAAGGGACCAGATAGTCAAAATAATCTTGAAAAATAAGACTAAAGATGGAAGAATCACACTTCACAACTTCAAAACTTACTACAAAGTTACAGTAATCAAGACAGTATGGTACTGGCATGAGGACAGACATATAAATCAGTGGAATAGAACAGAGAGTCCAAAAGTAAATCCTCACATTCATGATTGATATTTGACAAAAATGCCAAGGCAATTCAATGAGGGAAAGATGAATATTTTTTAACAAATGATGCTAGGACAACTAGATAAAAATGAAGCTGGACCTCCTACCTCACACTATAAACAAATACTAATCCAAAATGGATCATAGAGCTAAATATAAGATCTAAAACTATAAAACTCTTACAAGAAAACAAAGAGATCAATGCTTACAACCTTAGTTTAGGCAACGAATTCTTAGATATAACACCAACTGATGAATGAAGAATGATGCCTATAGCATGATACCTTTCAAAGAGAACTCAAAAGCATTCAAAACAAATGTACATATTATGAATGGACACATAAATACTAAGAGTGAGTATACAAATATATATCATAGTGGTTGCTTTTAGAGAGGAAAGGAAGGGGTAGCAAAGGGATAAATAAAGGGCTTAAACAGTATCTACAATCTTTTCTTTCTGAGAAAAACTCTGAAACAAATAGGACATACCATTAATATTTGATAGAAGTGGGTGTCTGGTACACACATGTACCTTTATGAATATGTGAAATATTTTAACATTTGACAACTTCCATTTTTAAAAGAATGAGACATCCTTATCATGAGCATTCATTGTCAGTGCAGTAAAGGGCAAAAATGAAGGTAAATGAAATCGATCTAAAACCATACCAATCCCAAAAAGTATTATGGAAATTGCTTTGAGAATAAGTCCTTGATATCAACTCCTTTATTTGTTATTGCCTTTATTCAAAATTGGAGTACAAAGGACATGGCTCAGAATGATTACTGAAATTTTCCATTTGTTTGTATTCTATACAAATAGTTGTGGCTGGTGTTTATTTTTCTCTGGCTCTCTGCTCCTAAATTTGTTTTCATCAAATTTTCCCAAGCTAAATCTCTTCCTTTTATTTATTTTTCCCTTTCCCTAGATTTGCATTTCTTTTCCCAAGCAACTATAAAACATTATTTTCTTTTTCCATTTGCTCATAAATCAAATAGCACATTTCCTTGCTTGGTTTTTCACTTTCATCTATATGTTGGTTGGCTTCTTTACATCTTTCCTGCATCTTTACTTGTCTCCATGTATGAGACAAGATTCCAGGTGCTAACAAGCTACAGTTTTTACAAAGAGGAAGTTAACTTATTTAGGCCTAACAGGATGGCTTGTATGCAGATAAGGATTTGGAAATTATTTAAAAGGGTACAAACTCCATTTTCGTATGTTTCTCTCAAGGGTGCACAGGAACCTGGAAGGGCTGCAAGGACAGAGTTGCTGCTATTATTAGAGTGAAGTCAATCCTACAGGCAGTTGGGCCTTGTATCCTTGGACACCAGTTCCTGCTGTGTTACAGAGCCTGGGAGGCTCTTTGGCTTAAGTCAGATGGAAGATGCAGGGGAGCATTTTATCATCTTCTATTCCCATACAACGGCAACAGCTATCATTTATTGAGCATCTTCTCAATTAATGGTAACTGCCAGGGAACATTCTAGGCACCCTATGCTATCTCATTTAACTTAAAATTCCCCGAGGCATAATCATCTCTGTTTTGCAGACAGGACACTAGGTCAGAGGAGTGAAGCAATATATGCAAGGTCACACAGCTGATTAAAGGCAGAGCCAAGATTCTCACCCAGTTGTGACTCATGGCAAAACCCAGCCCTTCACCATTTCATTGCGTCCTCCCTTCTGGCTGCGGCAGGATGTGGAGCAGACTAGTTTTGGGGTGGAAGAGTTGTTCTTACTCACAATTCACCATGCAATCTATCCATCATATTTATACTCAAAATGGGGAAATGTTTAGGTCTTCAAGAAAACAATTTGAATCAGGCTGGGCACAGTGGTTTACACCTGTAATCCCAGCACTTTGGGAGGCTGAGGAGGTGAGGAGTTTGAGATCAGTCTGGCCAACATGGTAAAACCCCATCTCTATTAAAAATACAAAAATTAGCCAGGTGTGGTGGCACATGCCTGTAATCCCAGCTACTCAGATGGCAGAGGCAGGAGAATCGCTTGAACCCAGGAAGTAGAGGTTGCAATGAGCCAGGATCGAGCCACTACACTCCAGCCTGGGCAACAGAGTGAGGCTCCATCTCAAAAAAAAGAACAGAAAAGAAAACAATCTGAGTCACAAGGCTGAGTAAAGGAGGCGTACCTGAATAGGGTCCTGGGTCAGTCTCATGGGCCCGATGCGCACCTCCGCGGAAGACACCTGCTAAATAAAGGACAGCACAAGAGAATTGTCAAGTCTTAAACTACACAAGCAGATACATCCTTCCTTACATAACACATTGCATTATGCCACTGTGTGCTCTAAATTGAAGAATCCAGCTTACTGAACTAGAGATGGGTTACTAAGCATCATATATAACATAACACGTATAACATGATGCTGTTTTTGCAAAAAAAGTATATATTTATATGCACTGGAAATGTCTTTAAGGATACATCCCCAAATGCAAAGTGGTTGGGTTATTTTTACTAGAAGTGCCTGGATTTTTATAATAAGCATCTACCATTTTATGGTAGGAAACAATTCAATTCAATAATTATTTACTGAGCACCTACTATGTGCTGGTCACCATGCTAAGGCCATTATTATTCTGAAATTTCAAAAGAAAATAAAAATTTCTCTCAAATCTCAAAGCTAAATCATATCTATGGTTTAAGAGCCTTTCCTATATTTAGATCCTGTTTTTCTTATCTTCATGCTTTACTACGAGGGGTAAGCAGCTTAGTCTCACTCACATTTACCATGAATAAATTATTCATCTCAGTTGTATTTCCACAGATAAACTGAGCAACACCACACCATGACCACAGGAGACTTGTCCCTGCCCCACAACTCCAGGAGCAAGCCTAGGGCTCTTCGGTGTTCACCGGCCAACACCATCTGGCTGCCTTTGGCGAGCAGTTAGATGGAAGCAAGCATAAAGCAAATATTCGTCTTTCTTTTTAATTACTTTACTTGGATTTCTAAAAATAACTTTAGACTAATTTGGTTGAAGGTCTTGGCCCCACCTCCATGAATCCAATTTTGCTTTTCTCTAAGAGAGTGTGTCCATTTGCCACTATTGGAAGCACATCCTGCATACCACACTCTGTACTGCCCCTTGTCAGTCTGAAGGAGTATCAGCATGCAGCAGCATTTACATGACCAGAGACACTTGCAGTGGCCCAAGGGCCATGGGAGGCTTTGCAGTTACAAAAAACAAACAAGAAAAGTAAATTTTCTTACATTGTACTTTGCAAGACTACAATAATTTCCCTTTCTCCTTTCTTCCCCTTGCCCCGAGCTTAACTCTTGGTGCTGGTGCTAGGAACCCTCTCCAAAGATCAGTCTTCTTCTCCGCTGTAGGGCGGACTCTCCCACCCCACCCCAACATGGCAATGTAAAGAACTGATGCAGGGTGCTCAGGCCACTCACCAAATCAGCCAGGAGAAAACTCAAAGAGCCCTCTAATGACTGCTCATCTGAGGCCCCGGCCCTCCGTGGGGGGTTCTCAGGAGGGCAAGGCTGCCAGTCCTGCTCCGCCTGGGGAGGCAGGCTCCTCAACCGTGGGTCCACTCAGCAGGCCTGGCACAATGAAAACCAACTGGAGGCCTCGAGTCCCTGAGCCTGTGAACAAGTTCCTTCAGTGTTTCACTGTTGTGCTCAGGTCAAAGCGACAGGCTCACGCTGAGTGTGGACCTCTCTTGCTCTTCTTTTCTCTAAGCAAGTTAGTATCCTGCAAGGTGTGGGTGCTGACACCAGCAGCCTATGTGCACAGCCCCAAGAGCAACTCCACTAGGAGAGGACCAGCACCGGGGCCTCCTGTGTCACTGGGCTGCCGGCCCTTCGCCCAGCTCCACTTCCAAGCCAGTTTTTGTTATTGAAATAGACACTCTCCTTCCAAAGTTGTGCAACTGCAAGGACCCTTTTTACAAAGTTAATGATTGAAAAGGGAAACCAGCTGAACGTGATGGCTCTTGCCTATAATCTCAGGATTTTGGGAGGCTGAGGTGGGTGGATAACTTGAGATCAGGAGTTCGAGACCAGCCTGGCCAACGTGATGGCACCCCGTCTCTACTAAAAATACAAAAATTAGCCAGCTGCGGTGGTAGGTGCGTATAATCCCAGCTACTCAGGAGACTGAGGCAGGAGAATGGCTTGAACTCGGGAGGTGGAGGTTGCAGTGAGCCCAGATCATACCACCGTACTTTACCCTGGGCAGCAGAGTGAGACTCTGAAGAAACAAACAACAACAACAACAACAACAACAAAAACGTAAAACCAATTTAGTATATTAAGATAACTTTGATTGATAAGCCAATGTATCTTTTCACTTGCCCTGTGATCTCTCCCGAGTTCACTGCCACCACACACACAGAAGCCCCCCTCCAACAAGATCAGCTGTGAATTTCTCCAGCAAAATTAGCCTCCTGAAGAAATTACCCAGTGGCAGCAAATGAAGTAATGAATAAAATCATAAATAAAAGTTCAAAAGGAATAAAAGAAAAAGCTACTCACATTGGAAGTCCAAGAGATAGGGAAGGACTCCTGCAAGAAGAGCACAGGTTGTCCAAAAAATAATTCACCCCTAACCAATACATTGCCTGTATACTTTTTTTTTTATTATTTATTTTTTGAGACAGAGTCTCGCTCTGTCGCTGGAGTACAGTGGTGCTATCTCAGCTCACTGCAACCTCCACCTCCCAGGTTCCAGTGATTCTCTTGCCTCAGCCTCCCAAGTAGCTGGGATTACAGGTGCCCATCACTATGTCCAGCTAATTTTTATATTTTTAGTAGAGACAGGGTGGTCTTGAACTCCTGACCTCAGGTGATCTGCCTGCCTCAGCCACCCAAAGTGCTGGGATTTACAGGTGTGAGCCACCATGCTTGGCCACCTGTATACTTTTCTAAATAATCAATATGTGCATGAAATGTTGATACAGCTAACCCTACATGGTGGGCTGATGGGGAGGGGTAGGCAATTTTCAACTCGACCAGGAGAATATCTGATGACTATGAACATTCCGTAAGCCCCTCTGACCCCTCTGAGCCACAGCATAGAGTTTTAAAAGCAGCTCTCAAGCTAGAAGATAATCATTTTTCTTCCTAAAGGCAGGAAAGACCCTATAACTTTCTCTCATAGCCACAACCGTTCTCTTCCTGCCATCTAGCATTCTAACTCTTGCCTGACCCAACCCAGCAGGAAGGTGAGCCGTGAGCTGGTGGGAGGAGAGCAGAGCTTGGAAGAGGGGCTGTCAAGTTGCTGCTAAGGGACCTTGTCCAAACCCCTGCCTCTCACATCTCTACCATCCCTTGCCTCTCTCTTCCCAGCCCCACTTCACTGTGCTCCCTCCCATGTGCTGTCACTCTACCTCCACTGCTGGCATGGGTGCCTCAGTTTACCAGCTCCTCTAGTCCTGACCCATACTTTGCCTCGTGTCTCTGGGCTTGCTTTGTCCTTCTTGGTCTGTGCTCCAAGTCATCTGGCCTTGGCTTCTGTGTCCAGAAGAGGTCAACTGTCCCCCAAAAAACACTGGAGCTTGTTCTTGCTGGTTCTAAGGGCTGGCGCTAGGCAGTGACCAGCAGGGAAAAAAAAAAAAAAAAAAAACCCGCAGCAGGTAATTTCACAGACAGCAGTTTGTAGAGTTCTGCTTCTGACACAGGCATCTAAGTGCCTGCATTTCACCAATTTATAAAACAGCAATTATGAACAGAAACAGGAGATCATTTACCGACATCTGCATAGCCAGGCCAATATTCTTTACTTCAAAAAGTGAACTTTGAGCAAATGCAGATGCACGGAATCTTCAATTAGTGTATGAGCTCTGATTCCAGGAAGTGACCAAGTTTGTCAGGGTCAGAGAAACAAAAGCAAGGGTGGGGGCATAGGTAACATAATTCTAGCACTCGAGAAGAGGGGAGGATGGGACCAGAGCATGAGGAGAGACACACTTCCTAGCCACATGGGTTTCCCTAATAGACTAATGAGGAAAGATTGCTGAACTACAGTGTAGTTTCAACTGTGCTGTACAACATTCGTAGTGTGTCAAATATTTGTGTGTACATGTGTGTGAATGGTGACATACACACATATACACACATAAGCAGGGTCCAATTCACCTTCACATGGAAAAAAAAACCCCTGAGTACTATTTTGTAGCATTTGCTGACTTCTGTGGTATAAACTACCATGGTTGATCTCAAGCTGGCAACTTGGGTCCATGATTGCAAAATTAGGAATACATCTTTTCATTCAGAGAGGGTCTATGAGTGGCAAAGTCATTCAGCGTTTGTTGATCTGTAAACGTCTATCACTCACTTTTGTTTGAAGTTTGGCTGAATATAGAATTCTGGTTGAGAGAGAGGAGATAATACTTCTGGTGTGGGAGATGGGGCAATCAAGGAAGGCTTCATGAAGGCAGGCAGGTCGTGAAGAATAAGGGGATGAAGAGACTGGGTTGGGGAAGGAGATTCTAGGCATAGGGAACAGCACAGGCACAGGCATGGAGGCAGGAAAGCAAAGATGCTGGTGGGGAGAAAACCAGCATCCAGAGAGCCGGATTGTAGTGTGTGAAAGGCTCAGGTGGGAAGGTGGGGGTCAGATCCTCAGAGGAAACAGGAAGGAGTTCCCTTTTTTAATCTCTAAGCACCAATCACATTGCAGGTGTTTGAGCAAAGGATTAACATAACCAGATCTGTGACTTGGGAAAATCAAACATTGGCTTGCCCACTTTCTGAACCACCAAGATGAGGGATTTAGCAAAAACTAAACAAAAACACTGCTATGAGTAGGAACTACAGCAATGAAAGCAAGTGGGAAAATACATTGCAATGATCAAGAAAAAAGTTACAAGAAAAAAACCCAGCTTGGCTGCACTTCAATAGAAAGGGAACTCCAAGATTCAACCCAGCTGGTACAGGGTAGGCAGATGGAAGAGACAAACTCACAAGAGAAATCAAGGTAGTTCAGGTTGGTTGATTCACGTGTCACGCCACCACATTCTCTAGAGGTGATTGCTACAGCTCTTAGTAGTTTCAGCTTCAGAAATTTTGTTAAGTAACTTGGCATAGAGTTTTAGAGCCTTCCTCAGACAAGAGGGAAGCTAAGGATTCAGGAAGGAAAGCAGTTGACCTGGAAAGCCCTTTCCTACCTCAGCAGCTTACACATCCTTCAAGGGCCCGCTCCAATGCCCTTGCCCTCTGACGCTGGTTCAAGTCTAACTTCATCCAAAGCAGAGCCAGTGATTTCTCTCCTCAGCACTCCTGTATTCATAGCACTGCTTTTGTTAGTCATTTAAATATCTCACTTCTTGGCAAGACTGTGAGTTTCTTGAGGACACAGTCTCTGCCTTTTTCACAATTTTATCCCCAGCATCTACAAGATGCTCAGTAAATGCTTTGTGGAATTGAATTAAACTGAAAAGCTCAGACAGCTTTTAAGTAACAGAGTGAAGACTGAGACTTCATTCTTCCTAACTCCCAGTGCACTGCTCTTCCATTATGTTCCAAAATTGAAAGCATTAATTCTGACTGCAGCGCTCATCTTTCTGGTATGGCTTCTGGACTCCATTCAGTCTCTGCAAAATAGATGGTCCAGTGCCTGGCGATCCCTGCTTGTGCCCTGGTAGTCTGTTGACAGGGCTGGCCCAGCACTAAGAAGAAAATGGGTATGCGTGCGGGTGCATGTGTGTGTGTGTGTCCAAGTGGGGGTGGGGCATCTGAGTTCCAAAACTCAGAGTCTGAATCTTCCCCACTTCAATGACTTCTCCTTTAGAATCCCTTCCTTCCCACCATCTACAGTACTGAGTGTACACACACACACACACACACACACACACACACACACACAGCTTAGGCAAGCTTGACTTGCACTTTGTAACAGGGGTCCATGGTGAAGATCATTTTACACTGAAAAGAGACCAGCTGTGGGCACAAAAATGGGCACTTATTTATTTTTGAAACGGAGTCTCACTCTGTCACCCAGGCTGGAGTGCAGAGGCGTGATCTTGGCTCACCTCAACCTGCACCTCCCGAGTTCAAGCTCCTGCCTCAGCCTCCCAAGTAGCTGGGACTACAGGCACCCACCACCACGCCCAGCTAATTTTTGTATTTTTAGTAGAGACAGGGTTTCACCATGTTGGCCATGCTGGTCTCGAACTCCTGACCTTGTGATCCAGCCTCCCAAGGGCTGGGATTACAGGCATGAGCCACTGCACCTGGCCAGAAATAGGCACTTTTAAATGCTCTTCATCAACTCTGCTGCCCTGTTGGCTCTGATTTTAAAACAGCATTTAATGATCTCAATATGTGCCCTGTCCACCCTCCATTCTCAGGCCAAACTTAGTTCTTTATTCTTCTGAGCTCTGGGTAGACAAAGGCTGTGTCTGCCTTTTGCCTTTTTAATGGGCCCCTGTCTGTCCTCTGGCTTCCAGTCAGAAAGGGACAGGCCCTGCAGCCACTAGGTGACCCCACCGTGAGGCTGGGCCTCCCTGCTCTATGCTGGGAAACTCTGTCCCGTCCCACCCTTCTCGCCCCTGCCAACTGTGCTTAGCACACCCAGAACACCCTCTTCCTTCTGTCCCCTCTCAGCTGTGGGCCCTGCTGGCTGGCACTGCCCTCACTCCAGCCTCCAGCCTTACTGGCTATGGTCTGGCTGCCCTCCAGCACCTCCTGGCAACTCTGACACCCTGGACCTTTCAGGGCCCAAGAGCTCGTTAGGCAGCACATGAGCCTCCCTTCTCCTTCCTGCTTCCAATTCTCTGGTCTAGAAGGTCTCAACTTGGGCTTCATATTAGAATTACCTGGGGAACTTTAAAAATATATCAATGTTTGGGTCCTATTTGACACCAAGAGAAGTGGAATCTCTAAAACCTTTAAGGATGGGGCCCAAGCATCTTCAATTTTTTATCTCCTTGGGTGCAGCCAGGGATGAGAACCACTAGTCTATTCTTTTGAGCAGACTTGTCTGTTGCTAACTTCAATTCCTGCTTCTTAATGGCCCCTCCTGCAGACCGTATTACATATTCATTTACTCAACAAACATCAATGGAGCACTTACCTTGTGGAAGATACCAACACCCTCCCAAGACTCAGCTATCAAGCCTGAACCCAGACACCCACAGGTATTTGTGTTTATTTCCAGATACTGCCACTGTTTTTTTCCAGATAGTTCCACAAAAACACGAGATAATAATGTTGGTATGAGGAAGATAAAGTCTTTTATATTTGGTGAATTATCCCCCCAAGCAATATCCCTACGTTACAATCAAAATCAATCAAAAAATTCTTTTAGTTGTTTTTTTTTGTTACACAATATAGGTAGACGATTACTCATAGTTACAAGATACTCACAGCCAGTGACATATTTCACTACTTTGTGTTTTATGCCCTACTATTTAGAATAGTACATTAATTTGGCAGCATGATGTTTTATCACATAAACATACAAATGTCTACTCATCAAAATATACAACCATGAAATAAAAGATTAATCACTTTGACTTTAAAATTATAGCTTCTATTCATCAAAAACAAAAACAAAAGCAAAGAGCACTGTAATAAAAGAGAGAAAAGCCCAGAGCCTGAGAGATGAAATCTAAAACATAAAAAACCAAAAATATTAGCAACCAGGACATAAAACAAAAATTTTTTAAACATGAGTAAAAAGACAGCCAAAAAGAAAGCTGGGGAAATGATCTGAAAAAGAAATTTACAGGAGAGGAAATGTAAGTATGAAGAGATGCTCATTGTCATTAGTAATCAGGAAGATAAAAATTTTAAATTACAATGAGATACTATCTATCTTACATCCAACTATTTTTATCAACAGAATGGCAGAATTAAGTGTCAAACATTATCTAGCATAGTCAAGAAAGTAGCCCTCCAGAAGCTGTTACACATTGTTGGTGGGCGTGTAAATTGGTTTAGCAACTTTGAAAAGCAATTTGAGCTTATCTAGTGAAGACGAAGACATACATACCCTACAATTCAGCCTCCTATATGGGTGTATCTCCTGCATGCCTTTTTACAGGGTGTATAAGAGGCACTTTCAAGAATATTCAGAGCAGTATTGTTTATAACAAAAATTTAGAAAAGTGAATCCATAATCTACTAATACCTATCACCAGAAGAAATGGATATATATATAATTGCTGTATAATATTCTATTGTACGGATAGTCCTTGATATATATATATATTTTTCATGTATATATTTCATATATATATTTCATATATATTTCATATATATATATTTTATATATATATTTCATATATATATATTTTTCATATATATATAAAATTCCTCAGAATATAGATAGGGTTTCTTGATATATACATGTATCAAGGACTATCCGTACAATAGAATATTATATAGCAATAAAAATGAATCAACTAGAGTTACTCATTTAAAATGTATGAATCTTACAAACATTGAGTTAAATAACAAAACAAAAAATTACAAGTTTTAGAATGATGTACACCTTAGGATACCACTTAGATAAAGTTTAAAAATACTTAAAACAATACTGAATGTACTTTAGGAATATATTATAAGAGTACAAAGAAATGCTGACAAACTACCAATTGAGGCAAGTGGTCCTGCTGGTGAAGGGGATGATGAATTCAGGGAGGGAAGTGCCGGGGCTTCAACTATAATATGAATGACCTATTTTTTTGAGCAGTGAGTAGTGAGTACATGGGTGTTTACTGAATTATCGTTTCTATCTTCATGTATATGTAGATATTTCAAAATAAATATAAATTAGATTTAATTTTATTGGGAAAGTCTATTATCTATTTTGGAGTTAATAATGAAGCATTAGCCACTACATAAATATTCTACATATGCTTTTTTTTTTCCAGTAAATTCTTTATTTGGTAGAATAAGGTGCTGTATTTAAAATTCCTCAGAAAATAGATAGGGTTTTTCTGAAACTTGGTAAAATAAAATTCTAGAAAATTGGGCTGGGACTCAGGGGACCTTGGTCAAGATGAGTAACTGTGCTGTGCCTCAATAAGACAAGTGGGGCTGATGAATTCCCCATGTACATCATCTCACGTAAAGGTCGCAGCAATCCCACAGGGCACCCTGGGTCCCTTTCTACAGCTAAAGAGGTTAAGCTGCAGAAAGGTTAAGCCATTTACCCAAGGGGATGAAGCTGAGATTTAAGCCCAGGCCTGCCTCACTGAGAAGGCCATGCTCTTATTTATGTATTTACTTATATCTCAGATGGTTCCAGAAAGGTCTTAAGATGGTGTACAAAGAGACTTTAAATGAGGCGAGGGTTTTTAAATGACTTATAAACAAGATGTGAAAGATCTGGCTGAGAAACAATGAGCATGGGAAAGATGAAGCAGGTAGGGACGTCGGTGTGCACCATGTTTGCACAAGGCACCCGCTCCTGCTGCGGTGGGCCACCCAGACAATGAGGTCAGGCTGCAAAGAGGAAGGCAGTACCCTCAACCTCCCCCGTGCACTAGACACAGTGATGCGCTTTCCAGAGCTTCTCCTTACACTGCACCCCACCCAAACCCTGTCCTTCCTTCCCCACCCACTGTCTCCATTCTGTCTTAAGAAGTGCTACCACTAGACTCAGGGAGCTTTGCTGTGCCAGTGGAGGAGGGGATGCTACATCCCCACGTGTGAGAAAAGATAAAAAGGTCATCCTCTTGTTAACTCTGAAGTAGTAATGAGAAAAATAAACACAGAAGTCATGCAGATGCCATCAGATCTAAACACAGAAAATGTGGCTGGCACAGTCTAATGGAGAAGCCATTTTCCCCTGACAAATATCAGATGAAAGATAAATTATTTATACAACATAGTCATGGCATCTACAGTTATGAGAAAAAAAACTCAGCCTGATATCGATTATGCATTAAAATGGAAAGAAAAAAATGATCTAGAATATAATCCACGAAATGACAAATACCCAAAGGAGGCCAGCACAAGGAAGCCTTAGAGAGATTTAACTTCAAAGGAGAAAAAAAAAAAATCCAAACTGCACTTTGATGCTATGATTATGTCAAAAGTGTTTCCTTTGTACCTGCAGTGCAAGAATCAAGGCATCAAGCTTTCATAATGTAATAACTCAGCCACAGATGACGAGGCTGAGTGTGTGTAAACACAGCTCCATTCCAAGATCCCAAAGATCGTGCAGGGTCTGACTGGGAAAGCACAGGAATTTAAAGGCAATGGTCAAAACGTGACATCCCTCAACTGACTTCCTTCCTTTTATTAGAGATACCACTGATAATAGACACTGCTGGATGACTTCAAGCATGTAAAATTACATTGTGTAACAGAGAACAAGCAAAGAACAGTCTAGCTCAGATTATTCAGGAGACAATTATCCAGACTGTGGAAAAACCCAAGCACTCATTTCTGGCCCACCTCCATCCTCCTGCATGCCTTCTAATGCCTTCCCTTCCCCTGAACATTAAATGAAGATGGGAGAAAGTGGGGAGGGATGATATTCAAATCAGTCAATTTTGCTACATGGTCAGCAGTTCTGGTAAATAGATTTGATGGGCAAGGAAACAGAAACCATCTGCTAAAAATGAGTTTTAGAGATTTCCTGTGGATTTCAATTAGCCATGCTGCCTCTGTCCTCAATTTTATCATTGATAAGCTAGAACTGCCTTAGAGGACCAAGAGCAAAATGTCTTCCCTGTTTGTCTCCAGGTGAATCTCCCATTAGGGACCTGTGACCCTGAAGCACCTGGATTTTTAGCCTCAGCTGGTACCCCATCAAGAATCCAACCACACTCGCTTTCCTGACTGGTGTGTCGGGACCACTCATGCTGGGATGAACCATCACCTTCAGTCACCAAGTCCAAAGATTAGATGGCCCCAGGGGTAATGAATCTTTGTTGGGCACTAATTCCCATTTAAAAACCAATCTCACTGAAATGAGTCCTATTTAAAAGTAAGTAGCCCATGCAAAGGCAGCCACAAAATGCAAATGCCCACTTTTTTGAAAAGAAATTTTATTTATTCGGCAAGAACAATCATGATTTCCAAGCAGATAAGATAAAAGCACCATTCACATCCTAATGACATACAACCTGAGTGAAACATTATACAATTAAATCTTCAACATTTGCAGAAGCTTAGCAAAGATGCCAGAAGCCTGAGACCGGAAAGGCTTCTCCTGGGAAGGTCCCCAAGGTCTCAGACCCAGCCCTTGGCCCCTCCCCTTTGCTAACACATATGGAAGACAAGCCCCACTGCACCCTGCCCTCTCGTGCCTCTATGTCTTACATCAAAAGTCAGTGAGACAACACCCACAACCATACTTCTCCCTTGTATTATTTTTTAAGATTTAGAGAGGTAAGCACAGGAGCAGCACTGAAAGGAAGCAGCCTGTTTACAGGCAGGTGACTGAGCTGAAGATGGGCTCCCATGGTCATCCCCCTCGCTTCTCTCCAAACCCTAGAGAGTATGAAAGGGGTACAGTTCTGTGTCTACTGGTGGAATGGAAAACAGAAAGTGCTGAAAGCACAGCAAAGGGTTAAGTAAGTCCCAGAAGACCATTTTGTGTTTAATCAAAGTATATTTCTTTTTTTTTTTTTTTTTGAGACGGAGTTTCGCTCTTGTTACCCAGGCTGGAGTGCAATGGT
The DNA here is from genome assembly GCF_030222135.1 of Aotus nancymaae. NCBI lineage: Eukaryota > Metazoa > Chordata > Mammalia > Primates > Aotidae > Aotus > Aotus nancymaae. The sequence continues at coordinate 69,671,494 of NW_026988425.1, read as the reverse complement.
GCGATCTCGGCTCAGCGCAATCTCTGCCTCCTGGGTTCAAGCAATTCTCCTGCCTCAGCCTCCCAAGTAGCTGGGACTACAGGTGTGCGCCACCATGCCCGGCTAATTTTTGTATTTTTTAGTAGAGACGGGGTTTCACATTGTTGACCAGGATGGTCTCGATCTCTTGACCTCCTGATCTACCCGCCTCAGTCTCCCAAGTAGCTGGGACTACAGGTGTGCGCCACCATGCCCGGCTAATTTTTGTATTTTTTAGTAGAGACGGGGTTTCACATTGTTGACCAGGATGGTCTCGATCTCTTGACCTCCTGATCTACCCGCCTCGGCCCCCCAAAGTGCTGGGATTATAGGTGTGAGCCACCGCGCCTGGCCCCAAAGTATGTTTCTTTTAAAAAATGGTTCAAACCCACAGGCTATCTTGGATCCACTGACATCTTCCTCTTCTCTTGGCTAGAGAACAGGCTGAGTAACGTACTCTTGTCTAAGAGAGGAATGAGAGCAAGGGGCTCCCTTGTATTCTTGCTCTAAAGCTCTGCAGCTCTGCCTACTTGTGAGCCCCAGGTGCTCACCTTCAGTGCTCAAGGCAGTAAAATGCCTACACTGCAGAACACTGGCCAGGATTCTCTGATCACCGTCTAGCATCAGCAAACGTGGCTTCATGTCTCTTTGACCAGGCCCTGGGAGCAATCCTGGCATACTCCACTGCATACATGGGAGCCCTGATCTTAGGAGACTGCCTCACAAGCTTTTCAGTTACAACTCTCATGTTCCCAATCTCTCCGCAATTCTGTAAGCAACAAGGCAGATTCGTGGGCTCCACTCTCCTGGAACCCTGTGTAAAATTATTACTATTTCTGATGGGCCCTGGGGCCTTTGTGTAAGAGAGGCAATGCTTTAGAAATGGTGATGGTGCAGAGATAGGGCCAGGAGACATACTGTGCTACAAGTGCATCCTAGTGGAGCATCAATTCTTATGTCAAGATGAAACAAGTTTAGCAATTTCGCTACAAAGTCCCTCAAAATATTTATGTTTATCTTAGTTGAGAAGATAGGACTAGAATGTAATGTAAAGTTTACACATACTTTTAAGCTCAAGAATAAAATTTCAGGAAAATCTAGTGCTTGCAGCAGATCACTTTACCTGGCTGAGGTAGGCATCCACTTTCTCCACCCTCAGATTTGAAGAGGCTGGAAAAGCACCGATCTAAAGGAAGAAGACCAATTTACAGAGCTGAGGCCTTGGCATTTTAGCTCAAAGTCTCCAAAGCCCCATCATCACACATAAGGATTCCCGGGGATCCCTGGACAGCCAGATGCTCAAATACAGCCCTGGGAACGGTGTCTGGTGAACAAAATGGCAGGTCTATGTGCACTTGGCATTATAACTGGTGCAAGTCCAGCCTCTTTCTAAACAACCAGAGGACAACTCTATGCATTAGAAAGCTCTGCCTTTAGTTGCACTGAAATCCGCATCTCTGTGACAGAAAGTCTTGCCCCACCCCCTCCAGGGGTGCCCACATGCTAAAATTCATCAATGCTGCCTATCTGACCTTACTCGTCAAGGTTGCTGCAGCCTGTCACCTGGGTAACAACATCCTCCCCATCTCTTTCCAAACCATCACAATTTCAACAACAAGAAGAAACTTAGGGGAACAGAAGCCATGATGTTCTGTTGCTGAGTCCACAGCTCTCAATTTAAGTCTAACCACAGGAGGAGGATATATGAAGATTGAGATGATGTCTAGAGGGTAACAAATGCCAGTATCAGGAGGTCCAGGCCCTCTACCTTTCCGTAATGCTTGAAAGGCACTGTTTCCTTATGAGGCGAGGCAGGTACTAACATACGGGTAGCAGGGCCTCTGAAAGGAGATAGCTGTACTCAAGAGTAGTACCAATATTTAGCTTAGATCTACAAGCTTTTAGCAAGCATCTATTATGTGCCAGGTACTGCACGGAAAATGAGCCAAAAAAGATAAGCAAGACTGAGTGTTTATGCCTTCAAAGAGCCCACAGTCTGAAGATAGGAGTGGGGATCAGTGTGGGAGTGAGATGACCATGAAGCAATCAGTTCAATAATGGGTGGTGAGAGGTAAGCCAGAGAAACCTAAGGGCAACTTAGCTCAATCTGGGGATTCAGGCAACTTTCCAGGAAACCACACTGGAGACCAGTGTTGAAGGATCAGTAGGAATGAGTCAAGTGAAGACAAATGGCAGGAGCATTTTTGGCAGATGGAATAGCACAAGGATGGCAAAGAACAGGATTCATGCGAAGAGTCCCAAGCAATGTGGAGCAGGCAATGTGGCTGAGAAGGAGGAAGGAGCCAGGTCACAGAAGGTTGCCGTGGTGAGAAGCCTGGGCTTTACCAGGTGGACAAAGGTGTAGCCCTGTTGGATTGTAGTCGACTGGATTACTCTGGTTGAAATGTGCACAGACTAAGGGAGAAGCAGAGATCAGAAAGGAGTTCCTGCAGTGATCCCCATGGTTCTCAAGGTGTGGTCGCTGAACGAGCAGCATCAGCATCACATGGAACTTACTAGAAGGGGAAACATTCAGGCCCCACCCGGGATCTACCAAATCAGAAACTCTAGGGGTGAGCCCAGTGTGTACTGACTGGCCCTCCAGATGATGGTGATGCTTGCTAAAGTTTGAGAACCACTGGTGTTGACAAAAGATGATGAGTGTCTATGCTAGGAGCAGTGGTGAGGAGTGCTATGATTTGAATTTCCCCTCCAAAATCCATGTTGAAATGTAATTGCCATTTTGACTGTATTAAGAGGTGGGATCTTTAAGATGGGATTAGGTCACAAGGGCTCTGCCCTCAGGAATGGATTAATGCTGTTATCTTGAGAGTGAGTGAGTTATCACAGGAAAGGGCTCTTGATAAAAGGATGACTTTCACCCACTTTCCTTATTCTGTCTCCCGCATTTACTTGCCCTTTCTACTTTCTCCATGAGAAGAAAGTTTGAGACATCTCCACTCCATTCAAAATGCAAAGTCAGGCTTTGGGATATATAAGTATGAAGCTCAGGGAGAGTGACACCAGCATACAGGAAAGGCAGTTAAAACCTTGCCACCACTCACAGCAGAAGACCAAAGACAGAACTCTAGAGAACATCAGTATCAGAGGGTTAAGGAGAGGCAGAGAAATGCACACAAGAGCTGGAAGAAGGAAAAAGATAAGACACCATGGAATATTATGCAGCCATCAAAAACGATGAGTTCGCATCCTTTGTAGGGACATGGATGAACCTGGAAACCATCATGCTCAGCAAACTGACACAAGAACACAAAATCAAACACCACATGTGTTCAACACTCACTCATAGGTGGGTGTTGAACAATGAGAACACATGGACACAGGGAGGGGAGCACTACACACTGGGGTCTGTTGGGGGAAATAGGGGAGGGACAGCGGGGGGTGGGGAGTTGGGGAGAGACAGCATGGGGAGAAATGCCACATATAGGTGAAGGGGAGGAAGGCAGCAAATCACACTGCCACGTATGCACCTATGCAACAATCTTGCATGTTCTTCACATGTACCCCAAAACCTAAAATGCAATAAAAAAAAAAAGAAAAGAAAAGGGGAAACAAGCGAATTCTCCCAGAACCTCCGTTACTCCCACAGAGCACAGCTAAGTAGGTTGTGTTCCCTAACTTAGAGTATCTATTTACATAACTCATCACAATCAATAAGAGCCAATATATGATCATCTCAAGAAACATCAAGATAGTATTTTGATAAAATTCAACACATTTAAAAATTCTTTTTTAGATAGCCTCCCCAATCCATTCCTTCCTTTCTCTTTCCAGGAGTCACTGACCTCTGTTTGGAGATCTCTGTTTGGTCTACAGACATGTGGGCTGGGAGCAGTGGCTCACACTTGTTCTCCCAGTACTCTGTGGAGCCAAGAGTTCAAGACCAGCCTGGGCAACATGGTGAGACACCATCTCTACCAAAAATAAAAACGATTAGCCAGGCATGGTGGTGTATACCTGTAGTCCCAGCTACTCAGAAAGCTGAGGTGGGAGAATTGCTTGAGCCCAGGAGGTTGAGGCTGTAGTGAGCCATGTTTATACCACTGCACTCCAGCCTGAATGACAGAGTGAAACAAGAAGAAGAAGAAGCAGAGAAAGAAGAAGAGGAAGAGGAATAGGAAGAGGAGGAGAAGGAAGAGGAGGAGAAAGAAGAAGAAGAAAGGAGAAGAAAAAAGGAAGAAGAAGAAAGAAGGAGAGGAGGAGGAGGAGGAGGATGAAGAGGACGGGTGAATATAACTAAGCATTTCATTTTCCTGGCTACAGCAATTGGTTAGGGGTAGTCATATGACTTGGGCTAGTCCACCCAAAGTTTACCTCAGGATTTTGCTAGCAATGCTGAGAAAAAGCTATTCTACTTCTAGGAAATATTCTCACTGCTTATCAAAAAGAAATGTGTAGCGAGGTTGTTTCCCATGCATATTGACACCATGTGAGAATGAAAGCAACGCCCTGGAAAGCAAAGTGGAGAAATGGAAAGAAACAAGATCCTTTGTAACATTTCCAAATTACCAGACCAAGACTTGCCCAAAGCCGTATCCACCTGGATTTTTCAGTTAGGTGAGCCAATAAATTGCATTTTTTCTCCTTATTAAATAAGGTTGAATGAGCTTTCCTGTGCTTAAACAGAAACAATCTCAATGGAAACAAATGACTTCTTGTTGATATTAGAGAGATCTGATGATATATACCCTTTAGGTGGACAATAGGCCATACAAGCTACAGCTGCATTAGTGTGTGGTTTCTTAAAAGGAGAGAGATGAAATAATCACAAGTCAAATGACTGGTGTCAAAGTCAACACCTGAGCAGAGGAGAAACGGTATTTCAACCAAGGGATCATAGAACCACTTTTCACAGCTGTCTTTGGATCAAGATCACTTACGGAATTCCAGGAAAGCCAGGGGTCTCACCAGAAGCTAATGCACACCAGTCTCACATGTCAACACCAGTCATTATGCTAAAGCTTCTCCAGTCACATTAACTGTCAGAAGGTTCCTCAAGAAGGGTTCATGGGAAATTCATTCCCTGAGGTCTGGCATGTTTGCATGGTTTGTCTGTGGTTCTTATATTTGAGGGTCCAGTTTGGCTGAATGTAGAATAATTGGCTCAAATTTTTCTTTTCTAATTATCTTTAACATATTTTTCCCAGTATCTCCTGACTTAAAGCATTAGCTCTCACGGTCTAATGCCAATCTGATTTCTTTTCCTTATAAATGACTTGGTCTTTTTGCCTAGATGCCCCAAAAAACTTTTTTTCTTTATAGTGCAATTATGTTACTAGAATATGCATCGATGTTGTCGTTTTGGATTGATTTTTCCCATAAACAATGGGATTTGGTTTTTGTTTTCAGAGACTCCTATTATATAAAGGAGTTATAAAAGTATATGCATTGTATATATATATACACATATATATATCTGTGTGTATATATATATATATAATACATATACTTTTATATATATATATAATACATATGCTTTTATATATATATAATACATATACTTTTATATATATATGTACACACACACACATACATATATATATGGACCTAGATCAATATAATATATATTACATATATATCAGATATATATATTATATAATGAATCACCATGTATTTGTGGATCTCCTTTGCCTGTCTTGCATTTTATCACTTCTTCTCAAATATTTTCTTATCTTCTTTGTTATTTCTGTGTTTTTCTTCTTCCTTTCTAATTTCTATTCAGTGCTTTCTACAGTGTTTATTCACTCTTATATTTCTTCCAGTTTGACCTTCCTTTCTTACATATTTTTTTGCTTCTATTTCCATTTCTTTTCTGAGTAACCAATTCTCTTTCATAGTTTTCTGTTGTCTAATTATGTAACCTGTGTTTTTCTAATTTGCATTCATCCTGTTCTTTCATAACTTTTAATCATTTTAAAATTTCTTTTAGCTCATTTTAAATGTTAGGCTGCAGTTTCTCCTCTGCTTTGTGGGCATATTTTTCTCATTTGTCCTTACTGTTTGCCAGCTGGAGCCTGGGAAGCCTCCCCACTTTAAATGACTATGCTCACATCGACAGCAAACCCTCCACGCAGGGGGAACTGCCCCCTACTCGGGATGAGTGTTGAGAGAAGTGGCTGGGTCTCCAGCACTGGGCTCCCCAGGAGCCTGTCTGTCTGCCAGCTGCTTCCTTCTGCAGCCTTCCTTGTTACTGTCAGTGGCTTAGCCCCAACTGCTCATATTTTTGAGTTGATACACATACTCTAATCCTTAGTTTTATGAAAGATGATGCTTGTGGACTGTGTGCTCTGTCAATTTACATTATTGCTCTGTCTGTTTTTATGAGATGATATAAGGGGCTTAAAATTATACCAAAGAGCAGGATCCATGAAAGAAAAAAATGGTAAATTGGATTTTATTAAAATTAAAAACTTCTGCTTTCAAAATACACTGCGGGAAGAATGAAAACACAAACCACAGATGAGGAGAGAATACTTTCAAACATGTATGTGATAAAGGACTTATATCCAAAATATACAAAGAACATTGAAAACTCAACATTAAGAAAACAAACACCCAATTACCAAATGGGCAAAAGATCTGAAAAGACACCTCACCAAAGAAAATGCTCACCATTATTTGTCACTAGAGAATTACTAATTAAAACACACTTAGTAGAAGGGCTAAAATCTAAAAAACTGACAACGTTAACTGCTGGCAAGGATTCAGACTAAAACTCATTCACCACAACAAAAACAAAAAACGTAGGAATAAATTCTTTCATTCAAACACTTCTTCAACAAATGTTTACTGAGCGTCTCTCTGTCCCAGTCACTGAGGGGAAACTTTTCACTGCTATACAAGCTAATAAATGGCTAGACTTGGATTTGAACTGAGGCTCTCTGACTCCAGAACCTATGCCTTAACACATCATATTGCACACTCAGACTGAGTGTCAGAAAATATGACTGAAATAAGTAGAATGAGATGCTGTTTCCTGGGTGGAAAACCAGTACTAAAAAAATGCTAAGTCTCTCTTAAATTAACCTATATACTAATTGCTATAAATACCATGGCACAACTTTTTTAATTTGTGAAATGATTCTCAAATCCATAGAAAGGAATAAAGTCCAGCCACTAGCTAATAAAATTGTGAAGAATTATAAGTATTATAAAATTATAACTGCTCTACCAGTTGTGACAAAAATACTTCAAAGATACAAGTATCATAACAGTATGCTCCCAGCAGAGAGATCAATGAAAAGAGAAAATATAGAACTGACCCAATTTTTACACCTATCTATATCTATATATATATAAGTGATATATGTGATTTATTATATAATAAAAATATTTTATATCAGTGAGGAAGAAATGGATAATTCAATAATAATGTTGAGATAACTGGTTAACTACATGGAGAAAAATTAAGTAAACTCTATGCATCATGACACATACCAAATTACTTCCAGATATGTAAAAATTTTAAATGGGAAAAAAGAAAAACCCATGAGAATACTAAAAAACAATTGAAGTGAATACTTCCAGCATTGAAGGGCCCAGAAGGCTTTTGTTAAAAATATCATCAAGGACATAAACCCAGAAAAGATTGTTAGGTTTTTACTAAGAAAAACATATTAAAAAGCATAATAAATATTTAAATATAAAACTGAGTAAAAATATTATTAATATATGATACTAAAGGGATTGGCATCCTTATTAGAGTTTTTTGAATCTCTACTAAGACAATAATAAAATAGGCAAATATCCTGAATAAAAAGGGTCAAGAAAAGGACAAGCAGTGTGCAAAACAAATACACAAATGAGCTGTAAAATCATGCAGCAATGCTCAGCCTCTCTGGCAATCCAAAAATGCAAATCAAAATAACCAGATTCCACTTTTGACTCATCAACTTCCAGAGATTTTACAGTGAATCTCACAGTGATGATGAGGGTCTGGGGCCATGAGTATTTTCATACCCTGCTAGAGGGAGAAGAACACTGTCTGAATGACTCTGGATCCCTTAACACACAACACATGCCTTCCTGAGCCTTGGAAATTAATGAAAAAGTTAGAACCTTAAAATGTGTTTGAGACTCTTTCAATTGCTGTCCCCTTTCCACTGTTTATATCTGCCATGATATTTAACACACAATAATTTTATCATCATAACCACAAACTGTTGGGGGCAGGAGGACCGTAGGAGACAGATGCCAACTCCATCCAACCACAGTCAGAGAACCAGTAAGTGATCAGCTGTGACAAGATGCATCCCAGCACTGAACACTCAAATCCATCTGCACAACCAACACTCACAGATATTTGGTGAGTGGGTGTTTAATTTAATACATCATTAAAAAGCTTAAAAAGCTCTTAGTAAATGGAAGATTACTTTGCTTGCTATGTGGTAAATGGTTTTAATGTAAGACCAGATTGGAATTCATTTTCCACATGTGGAACTAGGGGTAATAATACTCACCCCTTGGAGAGGGCAGATGCCAAATATGTATTACTCACGGATATATCTTGGCACAGCAGGCAGTTGATAAGTGATAGATATTATGATTATAACCTCTCATTCATTCTTTTGGAAAATCCTTACTAAGCTCCACAGTGCTAAGGAAATGAAATAGGTACCTTAATTTGTTATCCAACTTAATAAGCTGGATCATCACAGTATAAGCTCTTTAGCTTGAAACAAAATGTAGCCCAGAACACTTAACTTGCTCATGTGAAAACACAAATGTCAACTTCTAGATTATCTAACTTTATCCCCCCTCTTTCCACAAGATCACAGAAAATAAAAAATTGCTTTAAGTCCTCATTCATATTACAAAATGCTCTTCCAGACACTGGCCTCATAGTAGAGGATAGTGTTTTAAAATTTGAGAATTGCAAGGCTCCCAAGGGGTATCTCTTCCAACCCTTTCATTTTACATATTGCCAAATAAGGTCTAATTGTATGTTGTGAGAGATGGGAAAGTTCTTCTTCAAAGTTTATATCTTAGACTACATTATAAGGAATTACAGTCTCTTGCTCTATGGCCATTATCTGCTATTAGCATAAACATATAGCCACGTGTATATATTCTCTAAATCAGCTACCTTGACTTTCTCCGGCATGTCTGAACAGAACTGGGCAAGCTCCAAACCCTGGTGCATGCCATTCCTTATTTGGAAACCCTCCTGACCTTCTCCTGACTAGCTTCCTCTTCTTCCTTGTCTTCTTTCCCCTTATCTATTCAGGACATTTCCAAGTTTTTAGCCAATCAGGTTAAGCATAGAATGTGAGGTCCTGTTCTGGCCAATGGAAATTGGACATAGCAGTAGGGTGATGGCATCAGGTTATGAAAGTTATAAATGTCCCTGTCTCCTTTGTTCAGGTGTGCTCTCGTGGCCAGACTGCTGGCGAGTTGCACCCTTCCTGCAGGAAGTAAACTAGCCTTGCTGTGTAATCCATTGTGTGGATTCTTCCCGATGTTATAAACCTGTTTCCAACATATGTGAAGTGTCCAAGGTCACATATAAGGGAGAGGTCACAATGGGATAAAATTGAGGTCTCCAGGCTGCCAGGCCAATGACACTTCCATCCTGCCCCATTCTTTCCTCCTGGTAACCACCAAAATGCTTTCTCTTCAAAAACAGAAGCACGGAATATCACATTTTCAGACATTACAGACAGGATATGGGAACTGATTTACCTTTGGTCAGCTTTATTCCCAGTATCTAACTCATGATTCTGCTTAAAATTTAAGGTCAGAACCTGTAAATATATACCATGGGCAACGTTGTACATATGGAACAACAGATAAACCACAAAAGTTAAAAGCCTTTACTAGCAATTCTAGAAGAGATTATGAATTACCTTTAAGGGAAGTGCTGGTCATGAGTTTAAAAATCTCCTCAAATGCCTTATTTTATCATTTCCCTCTTCACCTTACTTTTCAAAACCTTTTGAAGACTCTGATATACTCAGGCATAAAAGAGGACAAACTAATTATGCAGTCCTGAACCCACTCCATTAGAGCACATGTCTCTCAGGGTGGACGTGTCTATTAGCCACAGGCAAGACGTCAGTGGCAATGTAAAAATTCAGAAATAAAAAGAGAAGTGAAGAAAGAGGGAAAAAAGAAGGTAAGAGGTGATACTTATATATGGTTGTGGCTGCATAAATCAAGGACAATTTTCTACAAACGTGAAGAATCTTCTTGGACTGCTGAGATGTCTTACTAAAGCTGGGATGTAGGTCTGGGTACTTGAGTAACAATAAAAAAATAAAAGGAGCCAGTAAGATGTAACAGGAAAAAACGAGGAGCATAGACCTAGATTTTTCCCCAACTCATACATTGTCTCACTGTGTGGTCATGGACAAATCACATCATCTCTATGGATATCAGTTTTGTAAAACAAGAGAGTTAAACACAGTGATTGTCAAACTTATCTGCAGAAATACCCGAACAACAGAGAATGGTGAAGGCTGAGCATGCAGGCTGCTGTAAGTCTCGGATTTCTCTAGTCTTGTGTCTTCTATTTAAATATATGTCATGGGGATTCTACTTTCAGGGTCTGTGTGACCTTGGACAATTTATTTATTCTCTCTGAACCTTAGTTTTCTTGGGCCAACTCTCCTATAAGAATAACTAGAGAAATTGGACAGAATTTTTAAAAATCTATTTGAAAGCATCAGATAGATACCAGTGCAATGAGACTTTGTCAGACCAAGATCTGGGAGAGAAAGGAAGGGGAGAAGGAAAATGTGGCTTTTGGTGTCCATAATCTCTTAAGGCCATTGACAATTCTGGAAGCAGCAGCTGAGAAGCTGAACAGAGCATCCATCCACCACACAGAGATGGAAGGACAAAACTGGGGTTCAGGGCTCATCAGGAAGTGAGGGCCTTAGAAAACATGTTAGATTTTCACTGGGGACCTCAGTGAGCTAGCTGCAACCTAGGAACAGGATTGACCTGGAAATAGGCCAGCCTTCACATGGGATGAAACGCTTCTTTGACTCATCTCAGTCACTGAGTTATTATTACCTGTCCCTTGCCCAGCTGCCAACTAGAAGCAAAACTAAATTCAGTCTGGGGGAATATGCCATCATTTAGAGTATCAAATTTATCTCTAAATTTAAAATCCAATGCTGGAAAAAATAACCATTTATAAGGAAGAAAATGTTGACCAATAGCCAAGAGAGAAAAAAAAAAATTAGACATGTGGAAGATCCAGACAGTGGGGTTATATATACAGACTTGAAAATATGTTCAAATAATTAAAAGACAAGATACAAAATTCTGGCAAAGAACTAGGAAACAGTTTTAAAATCAAGTGGAAATTTTAGTAATAAAAACTACCATTGTTAAAATTAGTTCCCAGATGGGTGGGTTTATAGGGATATTAGGCACAGCGAATAGAGAATTGGGGAACTGGAATTTACTTCAGAAAAAAAAAAGATCCAGACTAAGGCGCAGTGAGACAAAAGGATGGCAAATATACGAGTGTAAGAGACATCCAGGACACAGAGAAAAGGCGTCACATACATGTAATTTCACTCTCAATAGGATTACAAAGAAAGAACGGGTCAAAAACAACATTTGAAGAGAAAATGGTGGAGAATATTCCAGTATTGAAGAAACAAATCAAGCTGCAAAGTGAAGAAGAACTGTGGGCCCTAAAGAGGAAAACAATACAAACAAGTGCATTAAAGAAGAACTGGTAAAAGCAAAACACAGGTGAAAAATGTTTAAAAATAGCCAAGGACAAACAGAAATAACCAGAGGTGGGATACAATGAAATGATATCTTCAACATGCTGAAATAAAATATGTGCCAACCTGGAACTCTACAGTTAGTAAAAATATACTTCAATAATAATAATAAAGTAAGACTATCCAGACAAACAAAAACAGAGAATCTGTCACTAGAACTCTTGCACCAATAGTAATAATAATAATAATAAACGGTGGTCTTTAGAAAGAAGGCAAATGATCTCAGATGGAAGCTCACAGATGGAGAAAATAATGTCATTTAGAAAAAGTAAATTTGTGTGTAAATCTAAATGAATCTTGAGTATAGAAAATGACAGTAATTTCTTCTGGGATTTAAAAACACATAGAATTAAAATGCATGACAACAGGATCATGGAATAAGGGGGGAAATAACTGGAATTTAAGTATTCTGCGTTCCTTCTAGTGTGTTAAAGAAGGGTAGAGATATTAACATTAGGTTAACAAGGTAAAAGTAAATTTGTAATTTCTACTAATTACAAAAAGGGTATAAACAGGGAGTTAACTAACAGGCTAAAAGAGGAAGAATTGGAAAATATTTAAATGGATAGAAACCAAGATAAGAAAAAAATACTGAATAGAATAGGTGGGGATAATATAAAGTAAATAGTAAGATAACAGCATTAAATGCAAATACGTGACTAATTATATTTAATGTCAATGAACTAGTTTCCTCTTCCAGTAAGAACTTGTAAATTCCTAAACCACCAACCCTCTCACTGACAACAACATACCTTAAAAAAACACACAAAAATGACAACCTCAGGGTTCTGGAGGGTGAACAAAAGCAGGTGGATTTGGAGAAAGATCCAGAGAAAGAATCTAGCATCTGTTGAGTTACCCAGTTTTTCAATTATGCCATGAGGACAGGCCACAGTCATACCATGGCATGGGATAGTGAAACTCTGATGGAGAACTCACTATCAGTCTTGCCTGAGGAACCAGAAGGTAGAGCCCGGAGCAACCAAGAGTTACTAGAGAATGAGGAGGGAATCCCTGAAAGCAGGGAACCTAAATTTTGTGTACAAACACTGCTCACATCTCTGGGTGACCCTGGAACTGCTCATGTACAGGGAAGGTTTTCAGGAGCCCAACAAAAAATTTAAAAATCTGTGAACTGAGATTTGAACTGCCACACACCTCAGGTGACATCATGTTTACCGTGTGAGTCTAATGAAGCTAATTGCCTGCTAAAATGAAACAATAAAAAGCCTCCACAGCGTATCATTCACAATGTCCATGATACAATCCCCAATCACATAAGAAACACAATGGCAACCCTGAGATGACCCAGATGTTGGAATTCCCAGATGAAGACTTTAATATCACTATTATGATTGAGCTCAGTGTGGTTAAAAAAGAAAATGCCAAGCTTTTTGATGTGTTGTTGGATTCAGTAACAAACCTGCATGATCTGCACACGTACCCCAGAACTCAAAGTATAATAAAAAAATTAAAAAATTAAAAATAAATAAATGTTTGAGATGATCAACATGCTAATTACCCTTATCTGATCACTATACATTGTACATATCAAAATATGTACTCCATGAATATGTAAAATTATTTAATAAAAAATAAAATATTGAAAAATTTAAAAAATCTTGTTTTAACCAAAAAAAAAAAGAAAAAGAAAACTCATGGCTGGGCATGGTGGCTCATGCCTGTAATCCCAGCACTTTGGGAGTCCAAGGCGGGTGGATCACAAGGTCAGGAGTTCAAGACCAGTCTGACCAACATCACGAAACCCCGTCTCTACTAAAAATACAAAAATTAGCCAGGCATGGTGATATGCAGCTGTAATCCTAGCTACTCAGGAGGCCGAGGCAATAGAACTGCTTGAACCTGAGATGCAGAGGTTGCAGTGAGCTGAGACGCTGAGATTGCGCCGCTGCACTCCAGTCTGGGCAACAGAGCAAGACTTCGTCTCAAAAAAAAAGTAAACTCATAACAAATGAAAGGAGAAGAACTCTCAGCCAAAAATAGAAAACATAAGAACAAATGAGAATTTTACAACTGAAAAAATACAATATTGGAAATAAATATTTACTGTATGGGATTAATAACAGACTAGAAATGAGGAAGGAAAATGTCTGTGAACATGAATACGTAATACAAATTGTCCAATCTAAAGAAGAGAGAAAGAGATTGAAAAAAATAAACAGAGACCTAGGGATCTGTGGGCAATCTCAAAAGGCCTAACATATTAGCAATTGAAGTCCCAGGTGGAGAGAAGCAAAAGAAGAGGAGATAAAAGTATTTGGGAAAAAATAGATGGGAAATTTTCCAAATTTGCTGAATGACGCATATTTACAGATTCAAGGAGTCAACAAATAACAAACAGGAAAAACACAAAGAAAATTATGTTTAGGCAGCACATTATAATTAATCTGCTGAAGCTGAAGACAAAAGCAGCCCGAGGAAAACCACACAATACACACAGTGGGACAATGATTCAAATGCCTGCTAAATTTTCATGAGAAACAATGGAAACAGAATACAGAGGAACAACAGCTTTCAAGTTAAGACATTTCTGGACAAAGTAAAACTAAGGACAGTTCATTGCCCACAGATCTTCCATTATAAAAAATGTGACAATAATTATTTCAGATTAAAGGAAATGGTACCAGAAGGAAACATGACTGTTGAAGAATGAATAAAGAGCATATACATGATAATATAAAAGTTTATTTTATCTGGATTAACAAAGAAGAAGAATTGTAAAAAGTAAAACAAGCCTTCTAAAAGATAATATAGGCGTCTGTCTTCATGACTTTCGGGTAGGAAAAAATTTCTTGGACTATATTAAATTTCTATTCATCAAAAGACATAATTCATTTAATATCCAAACTGGGACACTTCTGAAAATGAAAGGGAGGAAAATTATTACTTTGGAAGTCTAGGCATAAGCTAGGACAGTGAGGCACAAACTGGAAATATGGTGCTGCTCACTATCTTAGGTAAGTACCCAATAGAAATGTGCCCAGTGAGAATCAAAAGATATGTACAAGAATGTTTACAGCAGCATTATTCAAGATAGCTCCAAATGGAAACATCTCAAATGTCCATTAACATCGAATTGTGATGTAATCACATAATGGAAGATTATATGGCAATGAAAATGTATTAGATACTGCAACACCCAATAAGAGAGATTATTTCTGAAATGTATCATTAAGCAAAAGAAGCCAGACATAAAGTAGTATAAGCTATATTATTTCATTTTACTTAAGGTTCAAAAACAGGCAACATTACCCTATGGTTTTACAAGTCAAAATAGAAAGTGAGGGAGTTATGATTGAGAGCAGGGCCAGGAGAGTCTTCTGAGGTACTGGTTCTGTTAGTTAACTTATGTGATAGTTATGAATGTGTTCCTTTGTGATAATTCATCAATTAGTATACTTATGACTTTTAAATTTTTGTTTGCATATAATTCTTCAATTAAAAAGTTTATAAAAAAGAAATCTAATCTAAATATAATATACAAAACTATAAAACTCATAGAAGATAGCATAGGGAAAATCTAAATGTTCTTGACTTTGGCAATGACTTCTTAGCTATCACACCAAAGGCATGACCATGAAAGAAATAACTGATAAGTTAGACTTAATTTAAAGTTAAAAATTTCTGCTCTGCAAAAGATGCTGTCCAGAGAATGAGAAGACATCACAGACAGGAAGAAAATATCTGCAAAATATAGAATGATAAAGGATTGTTACCCAAAATTCACAAAGAACTCTTAAAACTCAACAATAAGGAAGTGAACAACCTAATTAATAAAGGGGTAAAAGGTCTGAACAGACACTTCACCAAAGAAGATACACAGATGTCAAATAAACATATGAAAAGATGCTCCACAACATATCATTAGGGAAATGCAAATTAAAGCAACAATGAAATAGCACTACACTCCTATGATAAGGGAAAAATTGCAAACACTGACACCACTAAATGATGGCAAGGATGTGGAGCAACGGGAACTCCAATTCATTGTCAGTCGAAATGTAAAATGGTAGAGTCACTTTGGAAGACTTGGTTTCCTACAAAACTAAACATACTCTTATCGTAGAATCCAGCAATTGCACTCCTTGATATTTACTCAGATGAACTGAAAATTTATGTCCACACAAACCCTGCACACAGATGTTTACGGCAGCTTTATTCATAATTGCCCAAACTTGAAGAAAGTAAGTTGTCCTTCCTTCAGTAGGTGACTGGATAAGTAAACTGTGGTATGTTCTAATGATAGAATATTATTCAGCACTAAAAAGAAATAGTCTGTCAACCCACGAAGAGACATGGAGGAACCTTAAATACATATTACTAAGTGAAAGGGGTCGAGTCAATCAGAAAAGGCCACATACAGTGTGATTCCAACCATATAACTTTCTGGAAAAGGCAAAACTGTAGAGATATTAAAAATCAGTGGTTTCCAGGAATTAGGGGTAATGTGGGGATGAATAGGTGGTGCACAGGGATTTTTACGGCAGTGGAAGTTTTCTGGATGATACTGCAGTGGTGTACACCTGTCACTATACATTTGTCAAGCCCCCCAGAATGTACACCATCAAGAGTGAACCCTAATGTAAACTATGGACTTTGGATAATTACGATGTTGTCAATGTTGGCTCATCAATTGTAACAAATGTTCCACTCCGGGGGATAGGGGATGTTGATAGTGGAAGAGGCTGTGCATATGGCTGCAGAGGTTGGGGGTTTGGGGTGGGGTTGGGAATATACGGGAACTCTACTTTCTGCAAAATTCTACTGTGAATCTAAAACTGCTGTAAAATAATGTAAAGTCTGTTTTCTAAAAAAGGAAATCACCTCAGTGCTTAGTTACATAATGTAAAAGATGTAAAGCTATTTGTATCCTCATCAATAATATATCCATACTTTTATTATTAAGACATGTATATTACAGGGAAATAAGATTGCTACTCTGGGAGAATATTCCTGGCTGCAGGCCCAGGTTGGACATGTCTGGGCCAGGCACCTCGCAGCAAAGGGAGTCCCAGAGAGCACTCCCCAAGGTCAGTGCAGGGCTTAGGTTCTAATTCTTGCAACATCCTTCTTCTTGACATTTTATGCTTCCACAGATGGGGATCCAGAGCAGCTTATCCAGGACAACTTCAGAGGCAGCACAGCTCCACCAGCCCATGTCTGACTGTTGCCTCAGGCCACCACAGAGTTCTAAATTTCACACTTTCCCGAGTCTGCTGGACATTGCTCCACCAGGGCTCAAAATTCACAGTCGGAGAAGATGACTCAGAGTCTAACAGTCTTTCCCCCACCTCCAGCTGCTGCAGGAGCCCAGCTGCTGCTGGCACTGCCTCCAAGCAGCAGACAGGTGGCTCTAGAGGGTACCAGGGCCGCCAGAAGGAAGGGAAGGCCTCCCTGCAGCACAGGGGTGTGAGTACACACTCCAGAGCTCTCACGTCTGACTCCCAGCCAGGAATATTTAATGACATATCATGACAGCATCAGCAAACAAATCCAAACTCAGCCAGCATCTGCTGACTGCCAACTCCCTGCCTGTCCAAGGGGCAGTGCAGTGTGGGGGCTGAGAGCCAGATTGCCTGGAAACTCAGGGTTATTCACAGTCTGCTACTTGGGTTTCTGAGCTGCACGTGTCCTGCTGGGAGAGAGCTGAAGAGAGCTCATCCTGGCTGTCCCCTCTTGGGAAGGTGCATCCTGCAGGCTATCTGGGAAAGAAAAGAAGCTGGAATCACAGGGTCAGGCTGGAGGACTAGGCCTGCCATGTTGCTGGTCCCTGGGGGCAAGAGATGTGCTTAAAACCTAAATCACTGGGTCTGCCTCTGTCCACGGGTTAGTTAAGGGGTAAAGACTCTGGCTCTGAAGTCAGGCTGAACAGGATTGCATGTGGCTTCCCCAAGTTACAGAACCTCTTGGGTTGCTGTCAGTGTTCAATGGGATAGTATATAAAGCCCTTAGCAGAGAATCTGAAACACACATTACTCACTAAGTGACAGCTGCCACCAGCACCCCCAGACTCTGAAAACCTCAGATCGCCCCCACAAATGATCCCATATGCTGGGTAGTCCAGTTGGGGTGGGGTAGAGGTCGGGGTAGTGCAAAATAAAAGCAAAATTGACAGGGGGTGAAGTGATACAGACACAAATTCCCAAACATCATGGTGGTAGGCTGAATAATACCCTCCAAAGAGATCCAGGTCTTAATCCCTGGAACTTATGAATGCCATCTTGCAGGCCAAAAAGGATTTTGCAGGTGTGATTGTGTTAAGAATCTTAAGGTGGAAAGATGATTTTGGATTACTGGGGTGGGAACCTACATGTAATCAAAAGTGTTCTCCTAAGAGGGAGGCGAATGGAACTTTGGCAACGGAAAAGGAAATGGCAATGTGACAATGGAGGCAGAGACTGGGATAAGTGGCTACAGAATGCTGGCAGCCACCAGAAGCTGGGAAGACGCAAGAGTGAATTCTGCCCTAGAGCCTCCAGAAGGAGTCAGTCCTGCCAACACCTTGGTTTTACCCTATAAGATTCATTGTGAATTTCTGGCCTCCCGAACTGCGAGAGAATAATGTTTTGTTGTTTCGAGCCATTACATTTGTGGCAACTGGTTGCAGCAACAAGAGGAAACTGAGATGTTGGATTAGAATCCTGGCCAATGGCTAGGTATCCAGATAGCAGAATCTAGGCTGGAAGCGGGAGGGACGCTGGAAGACTCTCTCAGTGCCACAGCCACTAAACCAGTTTGGTTCTGGACTGGGCTCCAGCACCAGCCAAAACCAGAATGAAACTAGAGCTGAGGTAGAGGCCATGTCAAAGGGCAGTGGTGTCATGAAGGGTGGCAGGGAACTGGCACTTCCACAGGCACTGTGGCCTGGGGCTTGCCCACGCATTCCGCATAGCAAGTTTACGTAGCAAGTGCACCTCCAGCCCCTCGACAGGTGGACCTGCATTCGCATATGAAGTGCCCACCTCAGTCAGGGTGGGCTCAGAGCTGGGCACTCTGTGCACTGGTGCTGGTCTGTGAACTGCTGCCCAACAGTAAAGAGATTAGGAAAAAACTGACAGTAAATGCTTAGAAACCTCTAGCAATTTGGCATTGCCATATTTTTGCAAATGTTATTTTCTTTCTGTTGAATCTTCTAATAAAATACTATGCTTACATTTGGAATACCTTTTTTTAAAGCTATTTTCCAGAAATTTGTTTTCTTTGTATTTTTGAAGGGCCTTGGTCCACAATAAATTGGAAATTTAAAACACACATACACACATGCCCTCCTGCAGGTGGACAGGGAGGAGACAGCAGCAGTGGCACAGGTGTGGTCTGACCATCCTTCCCGTGGAGGGCTTGCACATGACTGCCTGAAGACAGAAGGGCTAGACACAACGCGCAGGCTCCATGAGCTCTTCAGTGTCCTGGTTGATACCCGATCCCCTGCACTCTCACAGCCTTGGGAATGGTCCTATCTGTCAGAAGATAAAGAGACCAGGTATAGCTCTCAAGTGCATGCCTTTCCTCATGACTACTTTCCTGCTTAATGAGGCATATTTCACTTTATTTGCACGTGCTCGATGCACACCAACCCAGAGCTGGGGTGTATGCTGCGCACAGGAGAAAGCTGGCCTAGGTGGGAGCCACTGCTACCTATAATCCAGAAGTAGGAAAAGGCATGCAATGAAAAGAAGAAGACTATCCAGGCTGGATTACATATGTTGCTCAAGTGCAGCATAGGACAAGGATGCTCTGCCTCCCTTGCCTCATTTGTGACCCTGGACAACCCCATGAGACTGAGATTGTCACTCTCACTTCACAGAAAACCCAAAGTTGGTTCAGAGAGGCATGGAGGCAGTACAGGTGGTCCGGGAGGTAATTCAAGTACAGGCTTTGGAAGTAAGACCTGTATTCAGATCCCGCCTTTGTCACTAACCAGCTGGATAACCTTGGAGTTATTCAGCCTCTCTGGGCCTCAGTCTGCATATTTGTAAAATGTGGATACTAATACCTGCACCATAGGGTTCTTGTGATAATTAAAAGAAGCAACATGAAAACACTTGACACACAGCATATAGCCTGAAGTCCTCAATATGTACTGGCTTTTAACAAAAAAACGAGGGTTGAGGGGCAGGAGAGCCACAGCTAAAGGGTGAAGGAACCAGTGCTTTCTGGCCCTAAGAACAGTGCTCTTTGCAGTGCTCGTGGAATCACCACACAGATGACAGCTGGAATACAGCAGCATTATAGACTCCAGTGGGATGAAAAGGATATACCATCCAGAACAACAAGAAGGCAAGATACAGCATAAAATAAAAGTAATTGACTTGGGAATTCCAACTCTTGTTTAAGTCATGCCCACATTTTGTAAATGTAATAAAAAACTATCCTGTTTACAATACAAATCATCAAAGAATTGGAAATTTGAAACTAAGCAAGTTTAATTTTTAGGTGGTAGTCCCACTAAATCTAAATTCCATTTCCTTAGTTTTATGTCTATACACACTCATTAGAACTCCACATAATCACCAGTATTTTGTGAAATGTGATATAAAGATATAACCGTAGATGAAACAAAACAGTTTAAGAAAATAACTTAAGTGATTTCATAAGGTGGTGTATGTGCACTTTGTGTCAGTAGTGTATAGTAATTAAAGCACTAAATCAAGCACTGTAACAACAGGAAGTAACATGAGTACCAAAGTTTTCCCATTGTATGTTTCATACCCTGAATGAACTAGTTTGAAATAGCAACTTAAACTAGTATTTGTCAAGCAACTTAAACTAGTATTTGTCAAGAAAAAGATAAAAAGTGTTAAAACTTATTTTGTTTTTTTGTTATTAATGCTAATACTGTTTTCAGTGTTAGCATTAATATGCAAAACCAGCTACTCAAAAACTTGAAAAAAGTATCTCTCTGTAAAAAATAACATGAAATCTTGCTCTAAATCTCAAGTAGAATTCTTCAAAGACACTTGGCTCTATGATTTTCATCTCATGAGAACACAGTGGTTGGAAAACTAAAATGGATAGTCCCGAGCAAGGCTATCAGTAAGGGCTAAGGGATTTGTAATGACAACTTAGTAAGACATCCCCCAGTCCCTTTAGCCAGAAGTCAGGTTCCTACCTACCAGAACCTAACAGAAGCGTGGACTTGCAAGACAATGGCTCTAGACTACTGAACCCAGGAAACACTTGTCTATAGAAGAGGTGGAGGTAAACTGAACCTTAACTCAGCCGGCTGTGATTACAATAAGGACAAAATGAGAATTACAAAGACCCAGTGGTGGTCCCAGGAAATGGCAGCTGAGTGTGGTAGGCAAAGACAAAGACATAAGGGCATTTGGTGCCCATCAGAGCTCAACAGCCTCCAAACCAACCCCTTCCAAACCTGGATAAGAGTGAAGGCTCACTAGACTGGCCCTGACTCTGAAAGATAGGCATACATTCTATGTGTATCTTATGCATAGTTTATTTTGCAAATGAGGGAACTGTGAAATGTATTTCCAGAGTGATTAAAATAATCATTCTTCAAAGTATTAGTGGTTAATGGAGTAAGTCTCACCTACGTGAAAAATTTGCTCACTGGAAAGTCTTTAGTGTCTAACTTCGATGAATAAAAGAGCCAGGAGAGAGCTGTGATGTGAGGGGAAACTACACTGATAAAATCTGAGCATCTCTGATCTTCCATTTCCTGTAAAACGAACAAAAGAGAAAGAAGAGAAATGGCAGGTAAAATGGAAGATATAATAAAAACTAGAACAAAAACAGGACACAGATTTCAAAAATATAGCTACTTAAAAGGAAGCCTACATTTTTTATATGACACAGAGAATATATGTTTTTCATGTCAAAAGGAACAAATCCAGAAGTAAAATCCCCACCAAATAAGCCTATGATATTTTGCAATTTGATGTTGCCACAGTCAGAAGATGCCTTCTGAAGAGAGTTAAAAAGGAAACACCAAAATAATAAGCACAAACACAGAACCCAGAAAAGACTTCCTATGTGGAAGATGATTTGAATTTTTGCATTCTGACAACCCCAGTCATAGATAATAGGTGTTTCCTAAAATTCTTTGCTAAAGGTCATCTGAGCATTAACAGATTACATTAATATAAATTTCATCTTACAAAGATGGCTTTATAAAAAGAATATACTCAGGTGATTTTACGACAAGATAAGAAACATCCACAATATTTAACTCTATAGATGCAATTTTCCACAAATCTCCTTCTGTGTTCTACCACACCAGCCCTTGGAGAATCAAGGTTATATTTGAACAACTTGAGGCCCTCACATGCTGTGGGATAACTGGAGTGTCAGGGCTCATGGTGAGAACAACCACCGTGAAAGCAACTGCCCTATCCTGCTTTTGACCCCAGAGATCAGTGTCTAGAGGCAGGAAGGGACCATTGCTGGAGCAACTGGTCAGAGTTATGGTAGAGGAAGTGGCATCCCTCTGGGCTCAGGGAAAAGCCAAAATGTAGGTTTTAAAAATTCACCGTAAGGACATTTCACAATGAGGACCACGCCATGTCAATACTAGAGCTTCTATGTAGGAGAGATGTGCCGTAATGTATTTAAGGAATATTCTTATCCGATATTTTACAATTTTATCTTTTACTTATTTATATCCAATACATACTTTTAAGTAAAAGTTAGTATCTGAAGGGCTAAGCATTAATTACCTGAAAATTCCACTGTTACTGAGCCCAACACTGTGATTAGACACATTACACACTCAATATGTGTCCGATGCTGGACAGATAAGTGAAGGCATGAAAGAATGAGGAAAAGAATAACTAACAAAGTTCTTTATTCATTCACCAGGTATTTATTGAGGACTCTATTGTGTGCCAAGACAGAGGCCTGACTCATGAAGTAAGCAACCAAACATGAGAATGACAGATTATGACAAGTGACATAATCAATCAGATAATAGAAAGTGATTGGAGGCAGAAGACACTCCTTAGTTACTCTGTCACTACACTCATATTTTGAATTTTATTTTTTTACATAATCAATTCAGTATAAAGGATAACAAATATATACTACTTGCTTTAGTTCAGAGGATAATAGTATAGATATTTATATCCCAATTCACATCATCTTTAAGTACCCTTTGGTGTGTCTGTAGGAGAGGATAACAATTACTTTTAAGCTCTCCAACTGCATGTGGTTAGATATCTTTTTCTGCATTTGAGATATTTAAATGAAATTAAACATTTAAAGAAATATCTTGGAAGCACTTTGCACATGGGACACAAAGAATTGTAATCCTCATAACAGTTTCTCACAACTTGTCAAATCTGACTTTTACTGTGGGTGGATTCTTACAAGTTCACAGAGTAACTAAGGAGAATTGTGCAGCAATTAAAGCAATTAAGAGCAAATCCATAACTTCTTGAGTCTTCGGTTGTATTTTAGTTGAGTCACAAGATAATTCTCTTCTCCCAGGCATCAGATTCACATTCTTGCCTTGTCTACACTTTGCTGATAATCCTACTGGTGTGTTGCACCCTCATGAGGAGCAACTTAAAACTGTTCTCTTAAAAGACAAAAATAAATTAATAATGAGACCAAAGGGAAAATGGCAGAAAAATAAAAATTTTTAAATGGTCCTCTTTTTGGGAAAAAAAGAAAAGAAAAGAAAAGAAAGATTGTATGGGTAAATCTAAACAGATGTGTCACTATGAGTAACAAATTCAGAAAGGATAAACTCCACATTGTTAGTAGTGGTTACCTGTGGGGTGGGGCTGGAGGGGCTGGAGGAGTAGTGATCAAAGGGAAGGACTTTACATATATAGCATATATATTTTTTCTTTCTTTTCTTTTTCTTTTTTTTAAAAAAAAAAGATGAGGTCTCACCATTTTGTCCAAACTGGTCAAAAATTCCTGAACTCAAGTGATCCTCCTGCTTCAGCCTCCCAAGTAGCTAGGACTACAGGTGGCCATCACTATACTCAACTGGGGGGTAGGGGGAGAGAGAGAGAGAGAGAGAGAGAGAGACTGGGGGGTAGGGGGGGAGAGAGAGAGAGAGAGAGAGAGAGTGTGTGTGTGTGTGTGTGTGTGTGTGATAATATGTAGTATAAAGTAATATTACCCTTGATTTTTACATTTTTTTTGTGTTTCTTGGTATCTTCAAAGGATTTTTTAAGTAGGCCAGTAGATTACATTTCTGACCACATAATTTCATCTGGCTGTCAACAAAATCTCTTTCTCTTTCTCCTGCTGAAATGTGTCCATGAACTTTATCTAAAACTTGGATACCAATTTGCATGGTATAGGTGCAGCCTCCTGTTGGGCTCTCGGGTCTACAACTACTAAAATTCCAAACTACTAATGTTTTCATAAAATAGTTAAGTTGTAAATTTCCCGACCATGACATTGAAATATCCTCTATTTTCTCATCTGCTTTTCCTCAGTGAACACTGTCCCTTTGCTAGTTATTTGATGAGGGTTATCAACAGGCTGTTTGATGAGATCAAAAAAGCACATCAACCTTCTAAATTTATACTTAATTGGAAATCTGTATGTCTCAGAACACCAAGGTACTATTTGTGCCTCCATTTGTCCCCCACATGTAGCTAGGTCAGGTTAGCCATCACTGCACATCCAGGACCTAGCACAGCACCTGGGCATGTCAGATGCTCAATAAGTACTTGTGGAATGAATTTAGAAGACACTGTCAGTCTTATGAATGGGTCCACAGGAAGGCAGCAGGAAGCAGTGGAAAGCTCTGGAATCAGATAGATCTGTGTTAGAGTTCCAGCCCTGCCACAGATGACCTGTGTGACCTCAAGCAAAATGATTAACGTTCCTGAACCTCAGTTTATTTACCTCTATAATGCAAATAATAATACGTCCCTACCTCATAGGGATTTTCTGAGGATTGAGATAATATATATGTACCTAAACATTAGCATTCATTAAATGGCAGTTCCTCTTTATTATGGATACTAAACTTTAGTCTAAAGATGGAACTACCTGGCAGTTCTATCTTTTCACCATTGTGTTAATAAAAATCAGACTTTATTTTTTATATGCTATTTTGTCCACCTCAAATGGCTTTTGCCCTATTTCTTCCTGTCAAACCCAGACCAAATCCCAAGGTCAGGTTGAACCACTGCCTTTGCCTCAAAGCTTTTATCCTCTACCCCATCTCTAGCCAAAAGCAAGTTATTCTTTCTCAGTAAGTGTACTACCCTACCTCTCCTATAGCATCTCATGTTATTGGGTTTAAAGTCATCTCTATGTATGACATCTCCCCTCCTAGCTGTCAGCCTCCTGAAGGACAAGGGTGATTGCTAATTCATAACTGCATCTCTCAAAAGCATTTTCCATAGTGCTTTCTAGATAACAAATGTTTAGTAAAATTTTAAAAACCAATTTAATAAACAATCATATTTTCCCATAGGAAAAATAATATAATAGGCCATTCCCTGCCTGTTCAAGAAATGATTTGAAATAAATTACAGATAGAATTAACAAGACAGAAGCAAAGTTTCAATAACTATAAAAAAAACTATACAGAGTTAAAATTAGGCTTCAGATTCTGTAGAAAGTACATAAATGGGAGCTACATACACTGCAGTGATGACAAGGGCTTCAATGCAGCACAAAGACATACTAACAATCTAAAACACAAGTCTGCCACATGATACATTTGTCCTAACTCTTATAATCAGCTATAGTAAATACACAGCTTTCTTAAAAGAAGATTTGGGTAAGCATGTTTCTTTAAATTGATGCCTTCTTTCTCTTCCAGCTCGTAACTGACCTTGTAGCAATTAGAGCCCTTCAAAATTATTATATGCATAGGTGTATCAAAACATCACTTTCTCTCCTTAAATATATACAATAAAATACATTTTAAAAATAATAAACTTGCTATTGCCTCTCTCTCGCCGGCACAGAAAACTCCTAGTTGAATACTTCCATACAGCTCTTGCTAGGACCTTTGGTTATTTTTGCCCCCTTTATATTGTGCTCCTCCCTTTGAACTATGTGTTCTACGCTTAACTATTTTTATTCCTACTTCTGGGCTAATAATAGAAGCTAGTGCTTATCGAGCACTTACTCTGTGCCAGGTACCCTGCTTAGTCTTTCAAAGATCAGGTACCAGCCATGGCCTTCCAGGGTAGCAAGTAGTAGCTCAGAAAAGGTGGCTCCAAACCAGACTGCAGCTGGAGGTGGTCAAGGAAGGCTTTCGGGAAGAGGCAGATCTCAAATGGAGGCTTTAAAGGACAAGTCAGACAAAGAAGAAAGAAAAGAAACCATATGTATAAAGGGCACTGAGTTGTGAAATAACAGGACACGTTCAAGGCACTGCAAGTCCTTTGATAACAGATCAGCCAGCTGTGGTTTGACACTCCCAAGAGAATGGATAGCTAAGAACATTAGAACAACCCGAGTCAGCCAAGGTTACTTGGCTGTTCTCTCTGCAAAGTACAATGATATCAACTTAAATGAAGCCATTACCCAGTTTAGCCATAACCTGTGAACTAATAGATATCATAACCTTCTAGAAGCTCTCTCTTAATATATTCCATCATATTCCTATAATCTGCTGTTCCTATCCACCCTCAAGCCTCTGCCCTCAGCATGCTCCACTAACCTCACCCTAAGCAGGGAGCCAAGCCAACATCTGATACTCCAAGGAGAACAAGGGGCAGAAGTTTAGACCAGGGTTTCCAGACCTCAACATGTGTACACATCACCTGGGGATCTTGCCAAAATTCATGTCTGTTTCAGTCGGTCTGAGGATGTGGCTGAGTCAACATTTCTAATGGGCTCCCAGGTGGTGCTGTTCTGAGGACCACACCTTGAGAATTAAGACTCTAATAAAGCAGATTCTGCAAGTTGCACTGACTACGTTCACATCCCTCCCCAACATATACCACCTGAAGAACCTCTTCTAAGCCCTGGTTTTCTCATTTGTAGAATGTGAAGTGGCTGCTGTGGAAATCAGATGTGAATGTATAAAAACTATCTAGCATCTAGTCAGCTTTCAAGAAACAGAGGCTCTCATTGGTGAACAACTTTGGGGACATCCAGCCAGAGCTCCCTCTGTGTCTTCCCTTTCACTTCCTTCCACCTGTTCTTCATTCCACTTCTTCTGGCCTGCTCCTAGGCCATGACCTATTGATTATTCCCTATTTTACTAATATTTCCAATACTTTTCTCTCTGCCTTCAAAAATTGTTCTTCACATAAAAAAAAACTTTCCCAGTGACTTTCAGTCACTACCTTCTCCACTCCACAGTTCAACCTGAAATTTGAAATATATCTGCCTTAGCTGTCCCATCTATATATACCCCCATCTCCAACTCCTTAACCATTTGTCATCTAGATTCCACTCGCACCAAGCTAGGGAACCACTTTCTCAACTGTCCACCATTGATCCTGGATAGAGAGGTCCTATGGTCTCTTTATAACTGACATTCTTCTTTACTTCTTGATAGTAGTGACTCATCACCATAGTGATCTAGAAAGAGGCATAACAAGGGTGGGGCCTGGTCACTGAAATGCAGTTATAGCACATCCCCTTGGGAGTTTAGCCAGTGTCCCCCACAATGCCATCATCTCATGGATTCCATAAATAGGGCTGACTTAATTCCTGAGTGGACAATGAGGGGTGAGCCTGTGATCTGCACTGGAAAGGGCACTGTACTCAGGAGATGTCTGGCTTTCTGTGTGACTCCTGAGCCCTCCTAATTCCCACCTGGCTGGTAAGGTAAACCTGGTCAGGAGCTGGAGCAGCTTCCAGAGCAAGTCTGGGCTAGGATTCTGCCAGCCCTGCTGCTGCTTTGCAGAGGGAAGTGGTGTCTCTGGTTAGCTCTTCCTTCTGCCAAAGCAGTGTTCCATATTAGCAGTGTGGGGCTACGGCTTAATACTAAGAACCCTGAGAAATCACTATCTTCTGTGCACATATGTCCCCTAGGTACCTTGTTAAACAGAGTGGACAATTACAAGCAAGATTCAGAAGCTCTTGGGTCCCTCAGCCAAATGCCATCATCATGTCTCCCCACCTCTTAAGATGTGACTCCAGTGCTAAGGGCAAAAGCAGAGGTAGGAGTGAACAGTAAGAGGGAATGTGGGTAAGTCCTAGCTAGAGCAATCAGATAAGAGAAAGAAATAAAAGGCATCCACATTGAAAAGGAAGTAGTCAAATTATCCTTGTTTGCAGATGATATGGTCTTATACTTGGAAAAACCTAAAGATTTCACCAGAAAACCATTAGAACTGATAAACATATTCAGTCAAGTTGCAGGATACAAAATCAACATACAAAAATCAGTAGCATTTCTGTATGTAAACAGTGGACAGGGTAAAAATCAAAACATAATTCTATTTAAAATAACTACAAATAAAATAAAATACATAGGAATTAACGAAATAAGTGAAAGATCTCTACAATTAAAACTGTAGCCGGGCGCAGTGCGCGTGCCTGTAGTCCCAACTACTCAGGAGGCTGAGGTGGGAAAGTTGCTTGAGCCCAGGAGTTCTGGGCTGTAGTGTGCTATGCTGACCGGGTGTCCGCACTAAGTTCAGCATCAACATGGTGACCTCCAAGGAGCAGGGGAGCACCAGGTTGCCTAAGGAGGAGTGAACCGGCCCAGGTAGGAAACAGAGCAGGTCAAAACTCCGGTGCTGATCAGTAATGGGATCATGCCTGTGAATAGCCACTGCACTCCAGCCTGGGCAACATAGCGAGACCCTGTCTCTGAAAAACAAACAAACGAACAAACAAAAAAACTGCAAAACACTGATGAAAGAAATTGAAGAGAATACTAAGAAATAAAAAGATATTCCAAGTCCATGGATTATAAGAATTAATATTGTTAAGACATCCATACTACCCAAAGCAATCTACAGATTCAATGCAACCCCTATCAAAATACCAATGACATTCTTCACAGAAATAGACAAAAAATCCTAAAATTTAAGTGGAACCACCAAAGACCCAGAATAGCCGAAGTTATCCTGAACAAAAAGAACAAAATTGAGGAATCCCATTACCTGACTTAAAATCATACTACAGAGCTATAGTAACCAAAACAGCATGGTGCTAGCATAGAAACATGACATATAGAGCAGTGGAACAGAATACAGAACCAAAAATAAATCCATACATCTTCAGTATATGTTCTTCAATGTATGTTCTTGGCACCATTGCTGAAAATGTAAACTCATTTTCAGCAATGGTGCCAAGAACATACATTGAAGAAAGGACAATCTCCTTAATAAATGGTGCTAGGAAAACTGGATATCCATATACAGAAGAAGGAAACTAGAACCCTATCTCTCACCATATACAAAAATCAAATCAAAGTAGATTAAAGACTTAAATATAAGACTTCAAACTATGAAATCATTAAAAGAAAACACTGGGAAACTCTCCAGAACAATGGACGGAGCAAAGATGTCTTGAGTAATACCCCATCAGCACAGGAAACAAACCAAGAATGGATAAATGGGATCACATCAAGTTAAAAGTTTCTGCACAGCAAAGGAAACAATCAACAAAGTGAAGAGACAACCCACGGAATGGGAGAAAATATTTGCCAGCTAACCATCTGACAAGGGATTAGTAACCAGAATATATAATGAGCTCAAACAACTCTATAGGAAAAATCTAATAATCCAATTTTTAAATGGGCAAAAGACCTGAAGAGATATTTCTGAAAAAAAAAAAAAAAAAAAAGAAATACAAATGGCAAACAGGTATATGAAAAGTGCTCAACATCACTGATCACCAGAGAAATGCAAATGAAAACTACAGTGAGATATCATCTTGCCCCAGTTAAAATGACTTTAATCCAAAAGATAGGCAATAGGCAATAACAAATGCTGGTGAGGATGTGGAGGAAAGGGAACCCTCATACACTCTTGGTGGGAACATAACTTATTATAGTACAATTACTATGAAGAACAATTTGGAGGTTTCTCAAAAACATAAAAATAGAGCTACCATATGATCCAGCAATCCCATGCTGGGTATATACCCATGAGAAAGGAAATCAGTATATTGAAGAGATAGCTGCACTGCCATGTTTATTGCAGCAATATTCACAAGAGCTAAGATATGGAAATGACCTATCTATCCATCAACAGATGATTGGATAAAGAAAATTTGGGATATATACATAATGAACTATATTCAGCTGTAAAAAGGAATGAGAGCCTGTCATTTGCAGCAACATGGATGGAACTGGAAGTCATTATGTTAAGTGAAATAAGCCAAACACCGAAAGACAAACATCACATGTTTTCACTTATTTGTCGGAGCTAAAGCTTAAATCAATTAATTTCATAGAGATGGGGGTAGGATGATGGTTACCAGAGGCTTAGAAAGGTAGTAGGGGGCAGGAACTGGGAATGGTTAATTAGTACAAAAATATAGTTAGATAGAATGAATAAGCTCTAGTATTTGTTAGCACAACGTGGTGACTATAGTCAACAACAGTGTATTTACATTTAAAAATAACTATAAGAATATAATTGTATTATTTGTGACATAAATAAAGGATAAAGGCTTGAGGTGATGGATACCCCATTTACCCTGAAGTGATTATTATACATTGTATGCCTGTATCAAAATATCTCATGTACTCCATAAATATATATACCTACCATATACCTACAAAAATTAAAAACAAAAATAATAATAAAATAAAAAGCGGGAACATGGGAGGAAATGAGACACTGAAAACATAAAAGCAAATGAAGTTATTTTAGTGGTCAGTGGCAGTCACTAACCCTTCACCAAACCACCTCTCCATTCCTGCTGCCAAGTCACCCTTTCACCAGGTTTGGTTTTCTTTTTTAACCTGTTAAATAAAGATAATCACTAAGCTAATTTCAATAATACAAACTGTTCTGTAAGGAAATCTCTTCAAGGAATCTGTTCATTTGTATGTGCTTCAGAAAACATTCTAATTTCAGACTAAACAATTTCCTAATCAACCTACAGACAACTCATTGCCTCACTAAAGACACTGCCCTCACTTCAACTCTTTATTCTAACTGCTCTTGTAAGCAATCTCTTTGTAATCACTTCACATACCATAATCTTATGAAAGTTGACTTAATTACTACCCATTGTCTGGGGATTGGGTCAACATGATGACTGAAGAGGCTTGTGAGAAACACACACTGATTAGGATCAAGAGCAGGGAACAACCCAAGATTGCTGGTGAGTGTTGGGACAGAGGGGAGCAGCTTCAAAGCCAGGTGGCATGCTGGAACTTCAGCTCCAGAAGAGAAACTGGTTCCTGCTGAGACCTGCAGGTGTGGGCACTCACAACAGCCCCCTTCCAGCACAGGGAGGTGGCTACAAACCCCAAAATAAAGCAGACCTCTCACTTGAACCCATTGTGCAATATTTTCCTTTTTTTTTTTTTTTTTTTTTTTTTTTGAGACATAGTCTCACGCTGTTGCCCAGGCTGGAGTGCAATGATGCATCTTGGCTCACTGCAACCTGCACCTCCCAGGCTCAAATGATTCTCCTGCCTCAGCCTCCCCTCAGTCTCCTGAGTAGCTGAGATTACAGACGCATGCCACCATACCTGGCTAATTTTTGTATTTTTAGTAGAGACAGAGTTTCACTATGTTGGCCAGGCTAGTCTCAAACTCCTGACCTCAAAAGATCCACCCGCCTCGCCTCCCAAAGTGCCGGGATTACAGGTGTGAGCCAATGCACCCGCATTCCTGCTATTTTTGATACTGGTACTAAACCTACAGGAAATAAGAAGTGGTGAATGAATCACTCAACTAAGCAACAAATAAGTCTGAATGCAGGGAAATGCATCATGTGGGCTCAAAGGACATAGAATGAATCAAATTCCATTGTTAACATCCAAAAACTCACAATGAGTATATAAATTTAGATGTTTGAAACAAAAATCTTGAAGATGAATCTAAGTTTTCAAAAGCTCAATTCCACACCTCATAATATCTATAATTTGTTGAGTGAAATTCTCCACACATACACAAAAAAAAAAAGATCCAAGAAATAATAAGCCCCATGCTGCATTCTGTGGGGCTGAAGGCAGGGGTCCACAAACATGAAGAATTACAAGAGCAGAAAAAGAGATACAATTGATTCTCATTATTCAAGGTAGTTACGTTCTATAAAGTCACCCCAAACACTGAATTCATTAATATTGAATCATTGCTCCTAGGGGATATACAGGGTTAGATTCCTGCAAGCCTCTGGTCACAGGAGGTATTTTCTTCACCTGATCAATACATAACTGTGGTCTATGTTGGTTTCTATTTAAAGATGCTACATTGAATATATACATTGTTGAGTAACCACCATGGGACTCATGGCCAGCAGCACTATGACTCATGCCTGAATGAAGTTCATCTAACACATATACTTTCTTCAAAAGGCACATCATAGCCTTCTTTCCCCTAGAAATAGACAGCACTTCAGCACTATGGTTGGGAGGCCATTTTAAGCAATGAAATCACCAATGAAAAGCACAAAAAATGTGAAAAACTTGG
Organism: Aotus nancymaae; assembly: GCF_030222135.1. Lineage (NCBI taxonomy): Eukaryota > Metazoa > Chordata > Mammalia > Primates > Aotidae > Aotus > Aotus nancymaae. The sequence continues at coordinate 69,639,192 of NW_026988425.1, read as the reverse complement.
CACATTTTTGAGACACGTGAGAAAAGGACACATTTATAGGATTAGAGCTGAAATGGGAAGGCAGAACATCCCCTTGTTCGATCTCAGCTGGGAACATTCACATACGATGATACAAATTGTTTTTTGCCACTTGCATGTGTCCACAAATGACCACAAAAGTCTGCAAGTATTGATGTGCAAAAAATGAGGATTGACTGTACCTCCCTTCCACCACAATGCTGCTGCACATCTGGGTGCCCAAAGGTACATGGCCTCTCAGAAACCACCCCCAACATGCTACGGTGAGCACCCCTTACTTCCTGAGCCACGCAGTCAGGCAGCTCTCTGAAAGGTTTTAGGATCAGGACAGTTCTCTCTTCAGTTGCAGAGAAAGTACTCTTACCTGCTCACTAGAAAAGATGTGGAAATGAAGGAACTCCTCTGCATCTACACATCTTGATCAAGGACAACTTGAAAAACGTGTAATTTAGACTTGAGCCCATTTTATCTGAATGATATTTAATACTGAAATAAATGTCTCTTTACCAAACATTTTGCCTTTTCTTATTTAATTCTGAAAGAATACCCAAAGAACATTCTTATGCTTCCCTAGCATGACAAACATAGGATAACCCCAGATGGTTGAGAGCCCGAAGAGGGGAGGCACTATGTAGTAGGGCTAATAGCCTAAATCAGATCAGATTTCCACGAGATCTATAGCTCTGTAGAGAAAAGATAGTTATCTTTTACGGATGGAAGTTTAAAATTTTATTTAAACTCCAATCTTTATAAAAAGAATTCAAAGATGGCTAACAATGTCAAAAAAAAAACAAAACTCCTAAGATTAGGATAGTTAAAAAAACAATTTAGGAAAACATTTGAAAGAGCACAGAGGGAAGCACAGAGGGAAGATCCAAGATGGCTGATTAGGAGCAGCTCAGGACTGCAGCTCCCAGTGAAAGCGCAGAGGGTGAGTGGATGCCGCATTTCCAGATGGATTTTTATTGCCCACAGACCAGGAGATTCCCAGGTGGAGGAGCCCCACGGGTCGCCCGCACGGCTGTTTTGGCTGGCGCCACTGTTTTGCCGGTGCCCCGGTGCAGCAGTTCTCCATACAAAATACTCTGGTCTGGGTGCCATTTTAGCTGGCCAGAGGAGCTCTGGGAAGGCACAGTCGCCCATTCAGATGATTAAAAAAGGGGACTGAAACAGGGAGCCAGGCAGGAGATTCCTGGGCAAAAAAGCGCCACAAATCTCAGCATCCCTGTTTCAGCCAGCGCAGTGGGTCACTGCACGGGAAATCACACAGATCCCAGCACCTTTTCAACAGGCGACTGGAACACCTGGGAGAGAGTCAACCATTCAACTAAAAAAAAAAAAAAGGCTCTGAGGCAGGGACCCAGGTGATCAGGCTCGGCTGGTCCCACCCCCACAAAAAAACAAACAAACAAACAAAAAACAGCAATTGGAAGCACTCTGGGTTGAGAGTTTCACAGCAAGCACAGCTGAACCTGGGACAGTCCAGCTCAGTGGGGGAGGGGCGTCCACCATTACCAAGGCACTCCACCACTATGGAGGATGTCCGCCATTACTGAGGCAGCCTGCCATTGCCAAGGCAACACGCCACTGCAGAGGCAACCCGCCATTACAGAGAGAGTCCGCCATTACAGAGGTAGGCCACCATTGCTGAGGCAGTTCTAACTACACCCATATAAACAGGACTGCAGGGAAGTTCACATGGCAGCTGGGCGGAGCCCACAGCAGCTCAGCAAAGCCTCTGCAGGCAGACAGTGACGAGGCTGCCTCCTTGCTGGGCTGGGCAGCCCTGAAAAAAAGGCAGCAGCACAATGGAAACTCATAAATAAAGCCCTAACTCCCCAGGACAGAACACCTGGGAAAAAAAAAAGAGGTTTATGAGTTCAGCTGTAGCAGACTGAAATGTACCTGCCCAGCAGCTCTGAATGAACAACAGCTCACAGCTCAGCACTCAAGCTCCTATAAAGGACAGACTGTCTCCTCAAGCAGCTCCCTGACCCCCATATATCCAAAGAGTCACCTCATAAAGGAGAGATCAGACTGACATCTGGCAGGTAGCCTTCTGGGACAAAGATAGCAGAAGAAGAAACTGGTAGCAACCCTTACCGTTCTGCAGCTGCTGCAGGTGATCCCCAGGCAAGCAAGGCCTGGAGTGTACCTCAGCAGTCCTACAGCAGAGGGGCCAGACTGTTAGAAGGAAAACTAAGAAACAGAAATAACTTCATAATCAACAAATCAGACGTCCACTCAGAGACCCAATCTGAAAGTCAGCAACTACAAAGACGACAGGTGGATAAATCCACAAAGATGGGAAGAAACCAGTGCAAAAAGGATGAAAACACCCGAAACCAGAACGCCACTCCTCCTACAAGGGATCACAACTCTTCACCAGCAAGGGAACAAGGCTGGATGGAGAATGAATGTGATGAAATTACAAAATCAGGCTTCAGAAGGTGGGTAATAAAAAACTTCCGTGAGCTAAAAGAACATGTTCTAACCCAATGCAAAGAAACTGAGAACCTTAAAAAAGATTTGATGAAATGCTAATGAGAATGGACAACTTAGAGAGGAATATAAGTGAATTGATGGAGCTGAAAAACACAACACGAGAACTTCGCGAAGCATGCACAAGTTTCAACAGCCGAATTGACCAAGCAGAAGAAAGGATATCAGAGGTCAAAGATCAGCTCAATGAAATAAAACGAAAAGGCAAGATTAGAGAAAAAAGGGCAAAAAGGAATGAACAAAGTCTCCAAGAAATATGGGACTATGTGAAAAGACCTAATCTACATTTGATAGGTGTACCTGAATGTGATGAAGAGAATGAATCCAAGCTGGAAAATACTCTTCAGGATATTATCCAGGAAAACATCCCCAACTAGAAAGGCAGGCCAGTATTAAAGTCCAGGAAATACAGAGAACACCACAAAGATATTCCTCTAAAAGAGCAACCCCAAAGCACATAATCGTCAGATTCACCAGGGTTGAAATGAAGGAGAAAATGCTAAGGGCAGCCAGAGAGAAAGGTTGGGTTACCCACAAAGGGAAGCCCATCACACTCACAACAGATCTCTCAGCAGAAACCCTACAAGCCAGAAGAGAGTGGGGGCCAATATTCAACATCCTTAAAGAAAAGAACTTCCAATCCAGAATTTCATATCCAGCCAAACTAAGCTTCATAAGTGAAGGAAAAATAAAATCCTTTGTGAACAAACAAGTACTCAGAGATTTCATCATCCCCAGGCCTGCTTTACAAGAGCTCCTGAAAGAGGCACTACACATAGAAAAGAACAACCAGTACCAGCCACTCCAAAAACATACCAAATGGTATAAAGCATCAACACAATGAAGAATCTGCATCAACTAACGGGCAAAACAGTCAGCTAGAATCAAAATGGCAGGATCAAATTCACACATAACAATATTAACCCTAAATGTAAATGGACTAAATGCCCCAATCAAAAGACACAGACTGGCAAATTGGATAAAAAGCCAAAACCCATCGGTGTGCTGTATCCAGGAGACCCATCTCACATGCAAGGATACACAAAGGCTCAAAATAAAGGGATGGAGGAAGATTTACCAAGCAAATGAAGAGCAAAAAAAAGCAGGAGTTGCAATTCTCATCTCTGATAAAATAGACTTTAAAGCAACAAAGATCAAAAGAGACAAAGAAGGACATTACATAAGGGTAAAAGGATCAATGCAACAAGAAGAGCTAACAACCCTAAATATATACGCACCCAATACAGGAGCACCCAGATACATAAGGCAAGTTCTTAAGGACTTACAAAGAGACTTAGACTCCCACACAATAATAGTGGGAGACTTTAACACCCCATTGTCAATATTATACAGACCAACCAAACAGAAAATTAACAAGGATAGCCAGGACTTGAACTCAGACCTGGAACAAGCAAACTTAATAGACATTTACAGAACTCTCCACCCTAAATCCACAGACTATACATTCTTCTCAGCACCACATCACACCTACTCTAAAATTGACCACAAAATTGGAAGTAAATCACTCCTCAGCAAATGCAAAAGAACAGAAATCATAACAAACAGTCTCTCAGACCACAGTGCAATCAAGTTAGAACTCAGAATTCAGAAACTAACTCAGAACAGCACAGCTTCCTGGAAACTGAACAATTGGCTCTTGAATGTTGACTGGATAAACAATGAAATGAAGGCAGAAATAAAGATGTCTCTATTTGCAGATGACATGATTGTCTAGAACACCCCATCATCTCAGCCCCAAATCTCCTGAAACTGATAAGCAACTTCAGCAAAGTCTCAGGATACAAAATCAACGTGCAAAAATCACAAGCATTCCTATACACCAATAACAGACTTAAAGAGAGCCAAATCAAGAACGAACTGCCATTCACAACTGCTACAAAGAGAATAAAATACCTAGGAATAAACTAACAAGGAATGTAAAGGACCTCTTCAAGGAGAACTACAAACCACTGCTCAATGAAATAAGAGAGGACACAAACAGAAGGAGAAACATTCCATGTTCATGGTTAGGAAGAACAATATTGTGAAAATGGCCATACTGCCCAAAGTAATTTACAGATTCAACGCTATCCCCTTCAAGCTACCAATGACCTTCTTCATAGAACTGGAAAAAACCACCTTAAACTTCATATGGAACCAAAAGAGAGCCCGCATAGCCAAGTCAATTCTAAGCAAAAAGAACAAAGCTGGAGGCATCACACTACTGGACTTCAAACTATACTACAAGGCTACAGTAATCAAAACAGCATGGTACTGGTACCAAAACAGAGATATAGACCAATGGAACAGAACAGAGGCCTTGGAGGCAACACAACATATCTACAACCATCCAATCTTTGACAAACCTGACAAAAACAAGCAATGGGGAAAGGATTCCCTGTTTAATAAATGGTGTTGGGAAAACTGGTTAGCCATGTGCAGAAAGCAGAAACTGGACCCCTTCCTGACACCTTACACTAAAATTAACTCCAGATGGATTAAAGACTTAAACATATGACCTAACACTATAAAAACCATAGAAGAACATCTAGGCAAAACCATTCAGGACATAGGCATAGGCAAGGACTTCATGACCAAAACACCAAAAGCATTGGCAACAAAAGCCAAAATAGACAAATGGGACCTAATCAAACTCCACAGCTTTTGCATGGCAAAAGAAACAGTCATTAGAGTGAATCGGCAACCAACAGAATGGGAAAAAATTTTTGCAGTTTACCCATCTGACAAAGGGCTGATATCCAGAATTTACAAAGAACTAAAACAGATTTACAAGAAAAAAACAAACAAGCCCATTCAAAAGTGGGCAAAGGATATGAACAGATGCTTTACAAAAGAAGACATACATGAGGCCAACAAACATATGAAAAAATGCTCATCATCACTGGTCATTAGAGAAATGCAAATCAAAACTACATTGAGATACCATCTCACGCCAGTCAGAATGGCAATCATTAAAAAATCTGGAGACAACAGATGCTGGAGAGGATGTGGAGAAATAGGAATACTTTTACACTGTTGGTGGGAGTGTAAATTAGTTCAACCATTGTGGAAGACAGTGTGGCGATTCCTCAAGATCCTAGAAATAGAAATTCCATTTGACCCAGCAATCCCATTACTGGGTATATATCCAAAGAATTATAAATCATTCTACTATAAGGACACATGTACATGAATGTTCACTGCAGCACAGTTTACAATAGCAAAGACCTGGAACCAACCCAAATGCCCATCGATGATAGACTGGACAGGGAAAATGTGGCATATATACACCATGAAATATTATGCAGCTATCAAAAATGATGAGTTGGCGTCCTTTGTAGGGACATGGATGAACCTGGAAACCATCATTCTCAGCAAACTGACACAAGAGCAGAAAATAAAACACCGCATGTTCTCACTCATAGGCAGGTGTTGAACAATGAGAACACATGGACACAGGGAGGGAAGCACTTCACACTGGGGTCTGTTGGGGGGAAATAGGGGAGAGACAGCGGGGGGTGGGGAGGTGGGGAGAGATAGCATGGGGAGAAATGCCAGATATAGGAGAAGGGGAGGAAGGCAGCAAATCACACTGCCATGTGTGTACCTATGCAACAATTTTGCATGTTCTCCACATGTACCCCAAAACCTAAAATACAATAATAAATAAATAAATAAAATACAAAAAAAAAAAAAGAAAGAAAGAGCACAGAAATTGTTACATTAAAGACACTGATGAACTAGCAACTGTGGTTGAAGAACAAAAAGTCAGCTCTGAGCTTTCTGGCAGCAAATAAGAAAAGGAAACATTTTGATGCATAATTTCCATCAATAAATAAAAGCCAACACACCAGATCATCTACTCTAGAAAGGATACATTTTATGAATACTAAAGTCCAGTAGATATTCATTGTGCCAACACCACCATTGATTATGTGTGATGTCTTGGTTTCTGGGTTAGGTGATATTTACGATATGGCATCACCCTAACCATCCCATAAGAGTACCATGTGCTACTGCTAGGTGGACGAGTTACCTGCCACAGTGCTAGGGTGTGGGGCTAGAGACTCCCACTCAAGACATCTTACAGGAACACCATCAGCTGGTCAATAACAATGGAAAAAGATGAATAAGATGGTGAATATTTGTAAAACCTGAACATCTAGTAGCCTGCACGAGAAGCTCAGGTGAGACCTAGGAAAGAGATGCACTTAAATGTAAAAAGAATGAAAGAGATGCACTTAAATGTAAAAAGAATGTCCCTGGGAATAAATTAAGAGTAGTGAAATTGGCCAGGCGCGGTGGCTCAAGCCTGTAATCCCAGCACTTTGGGAGGCCGAGGCGGGTGGATCACGAGGTCAAGATATCGAGACCATCCTGGTCAACATGGTGAAACCCCGTCTCTACCAATACAAAAAAAAATTAGCTGGGCATGGTGGCGTGTGCCTGTAATCCCAGCTACTCAGGAGGCTGAGGCAGGAGAATTGCCTGAACCCAGCAGGCGGAGGTTGTGGTGAGCCGAGATCGCGCCATTGCACTCCAGCCTGGGTATCAAGAGCGAAACTCCGTCTCAAAAAAAAAAAAAAAAAAAAAGAGTAGTGAAATTATCTGCTACAAATGTGCCTCTGAGAATCAATGTCCGACAAAATGGCTTATGGTTCACCTGGGTAGTTACTTTATACTTATTGAACAAAGCTGATCAACTATTGCATCTTACTATTAAGAATAATAACAAAATTGTCCCCTGTAAAAATGATTTTAAAGACTTGATTCCTTTCTGGATAAACATATACTTGATCCTTAGAAACAGTAATATCTACCCATAGGATATTATAATAAATCTCGATATGTTCTCTTTGTTGAATATATCTAATGGCCACTATTTACTAGCACTTAGCTCCGTTGCCCTGAAATAATCCCCTACTTTTTGTTACTAAGTAGCATGGTTCATGCCATGCCTGGGATAATTAATAAGTGCTTACTTTCATTCTGAAAATTGTCCCCACTATTATAAAAAAGGCAGATAATAACAAGTGTTGGCAAAAATGTAGAGATACTGGAATGCTCATATATTGTTGATGAGAATCTAAAATGCTACAATTGTTTTGCAAGACAGGCAGTTCCTCAAACAGCTAAACACAGAGTTACCATATGACCGAGCAATTTCTCTAGGTATATACCTGAGAGAAATGAAAACATGTGCCCACATAAGCTTGTACATGGTTGTTCATATCAACATTATTCATAATAGTTAAAACACGAAAATATGCCAACTGTGGATAAATAAAATGTGGTATGTCCATTAAATGGGATATAATTCAGCAATAAGAAGGTGAAGTACTGATACCTGCTACAATATGGATGAACCCTGAAAACATTATGCTAAGAAGCCAGACACAAAAGACCATGTTCTGGGTCCATTTTAAATGAGTCAGTTTTAAATGAAATGTCCAGAATAGGCAAATAATAGAGATAGAAAGTAGGGATGTGTTTTTTCTGAGGCTGGGGCTACTAGTGGGAGAAAATGGGTAGTGACTGCTAATGCATACAGGCTTTCTTTTGGGAATGGTAAGAATGTTCTGAAACTGATTATGGTGATGGTTGCACAACTTCCAGGAGTATAGTAAAAACCATCAAGTTGTATGCTTTAAATGGGTGAACTGTATGGTGGTAAATGATTTCTCAATAAAGCTGCTATAAAAATAAATTGAATTAATATTAATAACCTCCATTTGAAAATTAGCTATACAGTCACTCTACACAGCACCAAATACCAGGTCCTCCAACATCAGTTGGGGAAGGGGTCTTGGAAACCTTTAGCAATAACCTGATAAGATGCCTTCAACTTTAATAAACCAAATCACATGAGATAATTACCACGTTTTCAAATCATCCTATTTTGATGGGTAAGGGAGGGAAACAGAAGGATGGGTTTCTGTAATTTTTCAGTAGAGAAAAATCAACTTCATTCTCTATGAAAAAGTACTTACCGGATTCTATAACAGCATATCAGAAACATGGTATCTAACATAAAGCTCTTATTGCTAGAAAATAAAAACATTTATTCACTTTGATATGATCCAAGAAACAAGGTTTTATTTACTTAACTACGTTCTGAGAAAGTGCACTGCAGCATCAGGATACGGTATTTAACCTGCTGCGAGATCAGCATTGGAATAAAAGTTCACATTAATCCTAATTCATTAAAGACAAAACATTTCCAATTCTCTGACAAAAATGTATTCTGCTCTAAACTCTTATCCTGCTATTCTAGTTGCCCTGATCTCTCAAATACTCTCCTTGGTGGCCTCTGTATGATCCACTAATCATTTTGTTTTTTCATCATCCTTCTATTTTGGTGAAACCTTATAACACTGTCTCCAAAGCCTATGTAAGTCTTAGAGTCAACATTCAGTGTATTTCTATGAAGTGACAACCTTGCCCATTTCAATCAGTCTTCAGGAAAGCATTTTTAAAATTACTATTATGTCAGAAAAAAGGAGGGAGTCCTCAGTTGAGGATTTATATCACAGGTCAAGCAAAGTGAAAATCTGATGCGTACTTAACCTTGTGAAACCAGTTGAGAGTGCTTAAGTGGAAAGAGCAGCCTCCCAGTCCTAAACAAAGCAGATCCTCAGGTCCTGTGGTTCACAAAATAGACTTCAGGAGAGAAACCAAGTGTCTCCTTCGAGTCCAGCTGGCCTCCTTGGGAGGACCTGTTATAATGGTTTCCAGATACTGGCATGTTACAAGTGCACTAAAGACAGAAGTAGAAAACCAGAGGACACAACCAATTCCAGTATGAAACAAGATAGATAATCAAGGTGCCGTAACCAAAGAAGTTTATTTTGTGCACAAATATTGAATGCAGACATGCAATATATGCACTTGATAATAAGGTACAACTATAAAGTATGGAAATCAATTTTTGTGAAAGCAGTATGTAATCAGGCCTGTTACTTTCTACACCAGCATTTTGCCTCCAGCAAATTAGTTCTTCAATATTTCAGTAGGGTAGAAAGTGAGCAGGACATTTGTTTTCCTCTCTTAGTTCTATTTTTGAAAAATAATACTGATGATGCTTGATAGCCACACAGGGAGATTGTGGATAAAGCTAATCCATGACCACTTTAGTACTAGAGAACATGTCAGAAGAAGCATAAGGAGGCTCTTCTGTCTTCCTTTTTCTCTGTGAGCTAATCATTCTGTCCGTCCCCTGTTTCTCTCCATTTTCTCCCTTTTGCCCTTTTTTTCTAACCAGGGACTCTCACTAGCACCGCCCCTGTTCCCATACACATTTTAACCCGTCACACTATACACATGAAGTATACTGTTACGATTTATACTTTGCAAAGTGAATAAAGGCTTATGTTTCCTGCTACTATTTTTAAGTCTTAGTATTATCATTTAAAAAATTATGTACAAAAATTGAAGCCAAATTAATTTTACCCTGGACAAAGCTGCAGCGAGGAAAAATGGAAAACAGGAGGCTATCGGCAACCTGTGGAGGGATGGCCTCAAAGTCACAAGAATAAAAACAGTCTACCTGTGAATGCAAGGCACTTCGCTGAATCCACACATGGAAAATCCCTTTGCTGCTGCAGGCACAGCCTGGGGTAGCCTTCTAAAGTCAGGAGTAAGGCATAGCAACCAGCGATTTAAAAGCACACCAGGACAATCAGGAGTAAGGCACAGCAACCAGGGATTTAAAAGCACACCAGGACAATCAGGAGTAAGGCACAGCAACCAGGGATTTAAAAGCACACCAGGACAATCAGGAGTAAGGCACAGCAACCAGGGATTTAAAAGCACATCAGGACAATCCTTCTCCCACTGGACAGCCTTAGAAGGGACATTACTGGAATCCTCTTGGGCACCTGCTAATACTTCACAGGTCTAGGTGTGGAGAGCAGGCCCTCTGGCCACCAATCTAGGCAGCTGCCAGAAGGCGTGTCTGGCAATGGCTGAATAGATGGATGTAGGGAGAAGACTGACAGTCTGGTTGATAGCTATCAATGACATCATTTTGTTAAAATGCTAGTGATTAATTAGAAACAAAATGGCATAACTGAGAGTAAAACGTAGAGAAGTAAGTGTAGTTGCCATAGTCTTGCCAGTCTTCAACTGCTGTCAAGCAATGCTTAATTTCATCTTGGTTCGCCTTGGTCTACATTAAAGAGAAATGCTTAAGCTTTCACTTCCACCTCTCAAAAGGCCTGGGCTTCATGCAGATCCTAAAGGATTACAGCTGCTCCTGCCGAGGGACTTCTCCTCTCTCTGTGAATGTGACATTCCTCACGATCACATCTGTATACATCATATGGTGAGTTCCTTTAATAAGAACTGCAGGCTGGTTTTATGATCTCCATTAGAGAATTCTGACAGAATGGCTTCTGGCATTTTTCTTCTCTCTTCTTTTTCTTTCTTTCTTTCTTTTTTCTTCTTTTTTTTTTTTTTTTTTTTTTTGTTAGACAGAGTCTTACTCTGTCAACCAAGCTGGAGTGCAGTGGCACAATCTCGAGGCTCACTGCAACCTCCGCCTCCTGGGTTCATGTGATTATCCTGCCTCAGCCTCCTGAGTAGCTGGGACTACAGGCACATACCACCACGCTCAGCTAATTTTTGTAGTTTTAGTAGAGACAGGGTTTTACCATATTGGCCAGGCTGGTCTCGAACTTTTGACCTCATGATCTACCTGCCTTGGCCTCCCAAAATGCTGGGATTACAGGTGTGAGCCACTGCACCCGGCTCACTTCTGGCATTTTTCTAAGCCACCGAACTTTTTCTAAACTTTTTAAAGATACCGGACCATTTTTATTTCCAGACATTTTAAAAGCAACAGAATGCAACCAGCCTTCAGACAGACTTTATGCACAATCTCACAGATTTGAAGCGTGGTCTTGATCAACGGTTCTTAATTTGTTTCTCCATCTTTAGCCAGTATTAGAACAGTCATGATTCTATATTTTCATCACTTTTCTGATAAAAAGAAAACAGGGTACTTGGGGAAAATGGCCCAACAATTAAGAAGTGAGCCACAGTGGCCAGGTGTGGTAATCCTAGCACTTTGGGTGGCTGAGACAGGCAGATCACTGGAGGCTAGAAGTTCAAGACCAGCCTGGCCAACATGGCAAAACTCCATCTCTACAATTTATACAAATACAAAAATTAGCTGGGTGTTGTGGTACATGCCTGCAATCCCAGAAACTTGGGTAGCTGAGGCATGAGAATTGCTTGAATCTGGGAGGCAGAGGTTGCAGTGAGCTGAGATAGCACCACTGCACTCCAACCTGGGCAACAGAGCAAGACTCCAACTCAAAAAAAAAAAAAAGAGCTACAGTGAAAATTATCAATAAAATACCCAAAGATATACTCACTTTTTAATTAAGAAATTCATTAATATTTAAATCCTATGTAACTGATGTCTACGGATGTATTTACTATTACCTAATTGATCAAATCATTAAATCTTACATAAAAGTTTTCCAGAGGCATTTGCATACGTGGTAGCTAATTTTTAGATGTCACTTTTAAAATGCTCCTTACAGGAAAAGGCCTCTTCCTTTCCCAACCAGATGGTAAACTGACGAGCTGATTTCTGAAAATTATGTTTAATTGAGAAAAGTCTTAAATTTCTACTGCCATCTTAGAGCTTTTCAAAAGAATCCTGAATGACCAAACTAACTGGTCTTTTATATTTCATCAGTACCATTAAGTGTGATAGCTTTATTTCTGTACTCAAACTTTTTTCCACATGAAACAGGATATTAAATGGCTGAAAGCTGAAATAAAGATCCCACACCATAGAGACCTATCTAGAAACAACTTGCCAGGATTTGGGACACATACCCCCACCAGCCTGAGCTCATCTCCCCTCTTCAGTGTAATTAAGAGAAAGCTGGGGACTTTCTGGGTGAAGGGGGTTGTTGAAAGAGTTGTTGGCTCAGTAGGGATTGCTGCAGAGGTCCCCCTTCTTCTTAGAGTAGAGAAGTGGGGAGGAATTCCCCTTCCAAGTGAGGGCAGCAGCAAGGGAACTTCCTCAAGAAAGCAGTGTGCCTGCTGGAAGAGAGGCTGGCAACTCCCTCCCTGGCGAACTCTTGCTAGGTTGCAGAAAGAAACTCCCAGGCCTCCACCTGCTGCCACCAGAGGAGGTGCAGAAAAGTTCTTAGGAGAGTCGGGGCATAAACCACAGAGCTGGAAGCTGCTTGGAGTGGAGCTGCCTTTGAGGGAGCGGGCAAGAAGACAGCGAGAGAAGCCTACATTCCAACGTCCTGTGAGGCAGAGATCTGTAACCCGGTCTATGGGCCAAGTGGACAATGTCCTTGGAAGACAGGAGCAGACTTGACCTACCTGGAAGGGACCCTACCCAGGAGGGCTGCCTGCCACCAGAGTGAGGGGATTTTAGCAGGAAGAGGCTGGAGCTGTACCCAAAAAGCAGGAACCAGGAGAGGAGGGTATGCAAACAGGTCAGCTGGAACGCACAGGCCCCAGTCAAGGGATGGAAACATGCGTGTGTGTGCATTTGTTTGTGTGTCAGGGGGGTGCATGGGTGGGGTGTGTGTGTGTGTGTGTTGGAGGCAGGGAACAGATAAATAACCACAAACTATTCCATGAGAGAAGGTATTCAGTACCCAAAGAGAGAGAGTTAGAAGACCCTCAAAAAACCAATTTCTCCCCTTTTGCTTCTCACTCCCGCTGCCCAGACCCTGAGGAACCAAAAGCCTGTGCAGGAGGAGGAAGAGCCAGGGAGCTGAGACAAAGCCACACAGCTAGGTCTTCCCTGCTGCGATTTCCAAGACAAGGGCAGAGCTGAGCTAAAGAAATTGTAGGAACACTGAACTGAATAATGGGAGATGGGAGTTTTGATTACGATCAGATGGGACTTTTTAATAACTCAAAATAAGATTCAAAAGCTGTGATAGGTCCCTGAGATACAATTCAGAGATGCAGATCTGACAGAACAGGTTTGAAATAAGAGATGGGAGGGATAGAATCTGTTTGCTGATGGTATCCTATCAGGTCCAGCCTGTTCTTTAAAGTGTGGGGTTCTTTGTCACCTACTGTTTTCAGTTTTAGGCTGTGGAGAAATTCTGAGATACACCTAATGATTAAATATTAAATCAAAGTTACAGTATGAAGCAAACATGTTTTGTGCTTTTGCAAACTCCTTTCAATGGTCTACAAGGTCTTGTGCAATCTAGCCCCTGCCTATCTCCCTGGTCTACCATGGACCATGCTCCATCAATTCACTCTGCTCTAAACACACTGGTATGCTCTGGGTTTCTCTAACACTCGAGCTCTTTCTGACCTCAGGACTCTTGCACTTTTCTTTTGCCTGGAATGTTTTTCCCTAAATTATTATTAAGAAAAAGGTGTTGCATGTTCTCACTCACAAGTGATAGCCAAACAATGAGAGCACATGGACACAGGGAGGGGAACAATACACAATGGGGCCTGTCAGAGTTGGGGAGCAGGGAGGGAGAGCATCAGGATAAATAGCTAATGCATGCCAGGCTTAAAACCTAGGTGATGCGTTGACAGGTGCAGTAAACCACCATGGCACATGTTTACCTATGTAACAAACCCACGTATCCTGCACATGTATCCCAGAACTTAAGATTAAGTTAAATTTTTTAAAAAGGGCATTGAGAACTCTGGCTATAAACGTTGGTTTATTTATTTATTTCTCTTTCTGGTTCTATCAGTGTTTATATAATTTGAAGCCCTATTATTAGATGCATAATATTTTAGTATTATTTAGTATATATGCATAATATTTAGTATATAGTCCTCGACTCATTGGCCTCTTTTTAAATTATAAAATGATAATACTTATCAATGGTAATATTCTTACTTCTAAAATTCATTTTGTTTAATACAAATGAATATAGCCACTTCTGCTTTCTTTTGGTTAATACTAGGCTGGTATATCCTTTTCTTTACTTTTAAGCTTTCTGTGTCTGTATATTAAAAGTGGATGTCTTATTGACAGTACAATGAACTAGCAGCCTCCAAGTAATCAAAACCTCTGTGCCATTTATCCTATCTGATAATCTCTGCTTTTTAATTCAGATACTTAGACTATTGATGTGGCTGGGTTTAAATCTGTCATCTTGCTTTTTGTTTTCTACTTGTCTTCTCTGCTTCTTAGTTCCCCCCATTCTCCCTTTTCTGTCTTCTTTTGGATGTACTATTTCTGAAATGTCTAATATATCTTATCTTCTATGTTAGTTTATTAGATATATCTACTTTTTTGTGATTGACTTATCACATTCTATCTATGTCCACTACCATTCAATTCACTGCTATTACCTTAGCACCTGGAAAAATGCCTGGAACCTAGTAGGGATTCAATATATTATTCTTAAATAAATTGAATAACAGAGTTTAGCAAAACACCAATTAAACAAAATACTCAAGAAAAAGAGAATTCTGGTAAAGTAAATTTTTAGTCAAATGAAGATGATTCAGAAAATTTCTATCCTTCAACTCTTTCTTGGTTTGGGATTTTTTTCTAAAATATAATAGTTGTCTCTTCATGCCTTATACGTTTAGTATATTATAAATAACTTCGCAGTACCTCATCATTATCATTCTAAGCCCCAGCGATGCTGATGTCTGAATACAGAAATAAGGTATAGAACAGAATAAATCTGTACAGAGCCCACACCATAGAAGTCATTTATTTAGTTTCTCTTCCTCGTTTTCTTAGAGCCAGGTCTCCCTCTGTCACCTAGGCTGTAGCACAGTGGCATGATCATAGCACTAAAAAACTGGAAACAACCTAAATGTTCATCATTACAAGATGAGCAAATTAATAATAGCAAATCTATGGATATAGAATATTATGTTTTATTAAAAAGAATGAGTTGGATTCAGACACACTAAAGTAGAGGGAATTTCAGGTTATCAAGATATAAACATTTTTACCATATTCCCAAATCTCCCCCATGGCTTGTGTATATGTACATTTGCACATATAAATGTGTGTGAGCATGTATGTGTGTGTACGTTATGCTCATGAATAAAAGTTTGGGAAGACCTCATATATGTACCCAATGTAAGCACTGGTCACTTTGAGACAGAAGGGGAACAGAAGGTTGACATTTTCTTTGTACACATGTATGTTGTTTGTTTTGTTGCAAAAAATATGAATTGCTTTTACAGTTTGAAAAAATTTTGATAAAAGCAAATTAAAAGAAATAAGGAACCTCCAGCTTTCCATGAGATAAGGACAACTGCCTAAATTTGAATCTCTCCAAAACCATAGAAATCAACCAGGAGAGCAAATAAAACCACCCAAAACTCACATCTACAGGCAGGGCATGCTACATAATTGGCAGGACTTACTCCAAAATGAAAATGAGGGCTCCAGCCCAGGGCAGAGAAATTAATTTCCCCTTCCCAGGGTCTACCCAAACCACAGTGAACTGGCAGCCTCCGAGGAATCAAATCCTCTGTGCCAGGATACACCCTGTACCGGATCTGTAGTGGACGAGAGGTCCCACTAAGTTGCTGGCTGAATGTACCATGACACTGTCAACCAGGAACCTCCACCTTCCCACACATACCTCTAGGTCCCTGGTGGGTATGGAAGGCTAGGATGGAGCACCAACCTCCGCCTGCAATGCAGCCAGGTTGCTGCCTCAGCCAGAGGACCACAGTGGTTGCAAGGCAGACACGGAGGCAGTTGGCTGAGAATTCATCCAGGGAAGCTCGAAGGGGAGGTGAGGAGTAAGGGTTGCTGGGGGAGGGGAGGCAGGCTCATGTGTGAGCCAAGGCTTCAAGGTCCTGACACAGGCTCCATTGTCCCATCGGACTTCACTTACAAAACACAAATCCAAATATTAAATTATTAAGGGTTTTAAAACAGTGATTGCAGAGCATTAAACCACAGGCGTGAGGCCCTTTTGAGAATGGGGCCCTGTGCAGCTGCACTGGTGGCATGTCTATGAAGCCAGCCCTGCCTGTAGCATCACCAGGACATGAAGCATACTCTACACTCAATTACTGCATAGGGAGGGAAATGAACAACTGAAACCAGCAGAAATCTTGCCAGAAAAGAGAGTCAGGTGACAAAGCCTGGTAGGGGAACAGAAGAAAATCATCCCCAGAAAAACTGTACCACCCTAAGTGTGGAAATACTAAGAACAAGTCTGATCCTTTACTACAGAGAAAATGAAAGAAGGGGCTGAAAAGTTGCCAGGACCAAAGCCTTGGGAGGGCACCATTTCTGGAGAAGGGAGGCAACTTGGAGGGTCAGATCCCCTGATGCTTGATGGTGAAAGGAAGAAAAGAAAAAGCAAGCAACAGAGATTAAAGATTCTCTAGCTGAGACTCATAAGATCAGAAAACATATCCACCCTGCCTGTCTCCCCAAAAGATACCATTTATTTAAAACAATTGCACTCCCCTGAGCCTACAGAGAGCATACACAAATGAAGAAATACAGTGAGCTCTCACTCTACCCACACAGAAACATCAGCTATTACTGGTCTGTCCAGGAAAACCTAAGACATTTCAAGAGCAGAAAACACCAGGCGCAAAAGAAATCAGTTATTGTTGAAGAATTGATAAAATGATTTTAAAAAACGAATTCCAATTTTTATTCTTTTCATTTCAAGTTACAATTAATGTTCCAACCATTATTCAACTGTATTTCAGAAATGGAAACTTGATAGGAAAAAAAAGACAAAACAAACAAAGCCTGAAAGATCAGCCCCTTTGTGAGAAAGGCAGAAGGAAACTAAGTGCGTCATTACACACCTGGTTTTGGAAGTTTGGTAACAATACAATGAGTAGAGAAAAGAGGTGGCTAACAAACCCATTAGAGATGGGAATCTTAAAAGACAGCACTAATCTATCATTCCTCAGTGTAATTATTTCAATTTTTTTAATGACTGAATTTTCTAAATTGGAAAGCATTTATTCAAATAGTTCTGAGATCTTCTTTGTCTGCTTTTGAGACAGCTTTTCACTATAGTTCTTTTCCAAGCATAATGCATATCTACTTTTAAAAGTAAGGAATTAACAATGTCTCAGATACCTCTCAATTTCTAAAGAGTTAACACTTAAGTTCTTTCAAGGAGTTCCATCATATATAATCTGGTTGCTAAGCAACCAGATTCTTTTTGTATCTGTGATCCACAATGGATAAGAAATAGATCTGAATGGAACATCATAAAACCTTTCAAGCAAGGATACAATTACAGAGATTATCTACTTATTAATTCCACACAAAGTCCCAATGCATTACTTCCTTTTAGTAATCTTTTAGGTCATAATAATGAAAAGAATGTGAAAGTGTACTTCATATCAGTGATAACTAAAACACATAAAATATAGAATATTCAAAATTCATTATAGTTCAGTCTACAATTACATTGAATCAACTTAGGAGCTAGATATATTAATTTAAGAGAAAACATTTTCTGTAATGCATTTGTGACCAATGATATCACCTAAGGTTGCCCTCTTTGTATGATTCAATTTCAAGCCTCACATCAAGAACCAGGCATATGCAACTAAAGATTTCAGGTATCCCAAGCTTTTACTCAAAACTTCTGTTCCATTAATCTAAGCGATCTTTGGAGAGTAACGTCAAATGAAGACTTTTTGAAAGAGAACTGTGTTCACTATAAGTTGACTTCATGCTGGTAAAATTTCAAATGAATAAAATAAATCTATAGGGGCAATCATCTTCAATTTCTTTTTCATTCATACTTGGAAGGTTTATTCTAAGAAGCAGAACACAAATGTTAATATTTTGAGTGGCTTTTGCCAATCATTTGAAATCCTGATGCTTTGGAGACAGGAATTTGGAATCCAAAGATGTGAAAGGGAAAACTGCTAAGGAAAATGCATCAGCAGCAAATAGCACCTCTCATAGTCAAATATTTTTCTCTCCAACCTCATTTACGTTAACCATCAGGTGTCTCCTGCTGAAGAATTTTCAGGTATGATGTGCTTACCACAATCCTTTATCCTTTAAAATTTAAACTCATTTACGATAAGATTGCAACACACATGGAACACTGTTTTCTTCATAATTACTTTGAACCAATATATTCATGTATTAAAGTACAAATTGCCCTCAGAGGAGCATCTGATATTGCCCTAAAAACAGATGTTTACCCAGCAAACCAGGAGATCAGTTCCTGCTTCTAATATACCAATTAATTTTCTTGCTGCTTTTTCTTGAGCTGTGTTTATTTTGGGGGAAAAAATCAGTTCTATCACTTAAATGATATTTGCCCTCTGAAAGTATGATGCTTTGCTCTACAACAAAATGTGATATCATAAATGCAGAGATTAGACTTTGTAAAAAAGTGACCTCAATGGAAGGGTTGAAATAGAAAATTATCTGCTTAAACTCTGATACTTTTAACATGGTAACAGAAAAATTAATGGAAAACATTGGACAGAAATACTATTCTTTTCTACCAAACCACCAGTGTTCTACTCATCAAAAAAGTCTTACTCCTCAATGGCTACCTCTGCCAGGAGGAAGAATAAGATGATTATATCTATCTACCCCTTTCCAAATAAATACAGTTCTTACATAGGAAAAAGGAGTATCGAAAAGGGAAATGGGCAGAAAAAGGTGTCACAAAAGTATCTTCCTCAAATAGCAACAGACATAATAGGGTAACCAATTCTCTTGTGTCAAAGTCAGAATAGGGAGCTTCCACTTCTAGTATGGCACACTAAGAAATTAGGACCAACATGCCCAAGAAGGACCACTAAAAATACTGAATAGTTTAAAACCTCCTCTTAAAAGGCCTCAAAGAGTTATCAATGTAGTAAGCATTACAAGGCCAAATTCTAGAAGAGGAGAACCCACTTGGGTAAATTGAGTACCCATGAGTATTTGCTAATTTGGCAGAAAAAGTTGTGAAACTGAGCTTCTTATTTTAACAGCTTCAAGGGTAAAAGGAGGCTAAGGGAAAAGCCAAGGACACCAAAAGCAGAGAACGTAGTGAACCACCCAGATTCATCTGTGCCCCAAAGGCTGCAACTCTGGGAAAGGGCGAACCCCAAGTGAACCAGTCCTGCGGTGGACTGGCAGCCTGCCTTGCAGTGATGAGTCATCTAGGACACTCAAGCCTTGCACTCAGAATAAGCCAGTCACCAGATGATACCCCACACTCGGCAGAAGCCAAAGGAAATTTCTGTGAAGGATAACCAGGTTCATGAGCACATGTGACCACACAGGCGAGAGCCAGCAGAAACAACAGAAACAGAAGCTGCCTTTGAACACTGAAATTACCAGCTACAGGCTGTAATACAACTATACAAATAGCACTCAAAGGCATTAAAAACAAAACCTTAAATTTTAGAAAGGAATTGGAAACTATGAGAAGATGATTTGGCAGATTTGAAATAGAACCAAATTAAAATTATAGAACTGAAAAAATAATCAAAATTAATAAATCAGTGGATGAATTTAATAGCTGATAAGATACAACTGAACAGAGAATTAAACCACAACATATCAGAAAACTATCTGGAATATGACACAGAGACAGAGAGAGATGCGGCAGGTACAGTGAGAAAGTCTAACATTTATTTACTTGGAGTTCAAGAAGGAGAAGGGGGAGAAAATGAGGAAGAAGCATCATAAGAAGAAGTCATAGCTGAAAATAATTTACAGCCAATCAGAGACATCAATCCATGGACAAAAGTCTTTCTCATGTGGAAAAGAGATATTCTCTGCTTTAAGTGAAGGAGAAATTAATAAAGAAGGGGGAAAGGTACCCCAGAACTTCAAGAGGATTTGCTCTTTAAGTAACAAAGATGGGCATTTTTTACTTAGGAGCATGGCACTTACATAAGAAGAAAGTCACACCTACACACATCACAGTGAAACTGCAGGAAACCAAAGACAAAGAAAATCCTAAAAACAGCCAGAGAAAAAAATACAGATGACCTTCAAATGGATCATCCTCAGAGTAGCCACTTCTCAGCAGCAATACTTCTAACAACTCTGTAAGATCAGTATTATTATCATTTTCATTTTACAGATAAAGAGACTGAAGCACAGAAAAGTCCAAGAAAACTTGCCCAAGGTTACAGAGCTAAGTGGCAGGGTTGAGATACAAAGCGAGACAGTCTGACTTCAAAGTATATGCTCCTAGCTACTATTGTTAAACAACCTCCCTAGCTACTGAAACTGTCTTTAAGAACCTATAATATGGCTGAATTCCACTATTACAGATGGTTATTTAGTCGAGTACCTATATGATGTGCTTTTATAACTTGACCTACAAAGAAAAATACACCTCATGATGTTCAGCCAAAATGCACCTGCAGAGTCATGCTACGTCTCCTGGAGTAGCCTTTTGCATCCCCTCCCCACACCTGAGAAGAGGGACTTCAGTGGCCAGGAAACACGTTTTGTTCTTCTGGACTTGTCAGCGAATCCTGAGCCCACCAATGACTCAGGCTGGAAGGTGAGTCCAAGACAATTACAGATTATCCAAAGCTGTGGAGAGGCTAGACCTCCCCACACCTGACCCTGATTGTGGACCCTGCAGAGGGAGCTATCACTGGGCAGACAAAAATACAAAAGTCATTGTCACATGGAAAAAAGACCTCTGTTTTCACTGCAGGAGAAATAAGTTAATGAGGAAGAGGGGAAGGCATCCCAGAACCTCAAGAGGAACTTGCTCTTTAAGTAGCAAAGATGGGCATTTTTACCTAGAAACATGGCACTTAGGAAAAGTGTCTCTGTCCCAGGTCTCTGGTCCTTATATATCCCAGGAGCAGGAGGGCCTCACCCCTTCCTGGAATCACCATAGAGGGAGAAAGGGAAGGGAGTAACCGGATTCCACTGGCAGCAAGGGCAAGGATTTCTGAATCATATGACCTTGTTTCAATCCCCAAGTTCCAAAGAGAAAAAACTTGAAGAAGTTAACAACTCTATTTCTTTTTTTTTTTTTTTTAGACGGAGTTTTGCTCCTGTTACCCAGGCTGGAGTGCAATGGCACGATCTCGGCTCACCGCAACCTCTGCATCCTGGGTTCAGGCAATTCTCCTGCCTCAGCCTCCTGAGTAGCTGGGATTACAGGCACGTGCCACCATGCCCAGCTAATTTAACAACTCTATTTCTTAATTTGTAAAAATGTAGATGATACTCTCTACTTCACAGAGTTGCTATGAAGATGAAAATGCAACATACCCATCCCAAGAGGCTAGTGTGGAGCCTGATATGGAGTAGGCATGCAATAAATGTAAATTTCTTATTCCTCTCCCAGTTTGATGAGAAAGAAGCAGTACATGTTTTTCCTTTTAGATTTTAATCTTATTATGTTGTTTTTCTCTTTAAAATGGAAGCAATTAAGCAAAGCAGTAATTCAGTAATTGTAGAACAGGGACGTGTGCATACAGCCTGACCAACAGAAGAAACCTCTGCATACATCATCTTGTACAAGGCTTGCATTGACTTGTAACGGTTTTTGTTTTCACAAATCTCTGTGGTTTTTCCAAGAGATCAAATGCACACACTTCAGCCAAATGGTTTCTTTAATTCTGGAATGCTTGCCCAAAAAACTTAATTCCTCTAAATTTTATCAGTGGAAAATGAAGTGCTTCTTAAGTGGCATGCTTCAGGTAAACAAGAGCAAATGGCCTTGACAGCTGATAAGGCAGGATCCTGCTAACACCTTCCCCAATTCTCCTTATTCTGCCTAGTAATTGCTGCAAATGTGGCATATTGCGTCCCACACATTTCTGAGACATCCATTACTTCAGAAAATGCTGTCAGGTAAATTAAGGACAAAGACAAAACCTTCGTTTCAAATTTTCCTGATTTCTCCTTGGGTTACAGTGTGCTTTATTTTGAGCTCTTTTTTTTGCCACTTGGTAGATATAGCCATGAAAGGTCAGAGAATCTAAACTATGTCCCTGAGTCTACATGGTCTTATCCAAAAGTCAAAGACTTGAGGCTGGAATTCAGCTTTGTCACTGAGAAGCTGTGTGGCTTTAGATAACTCATTCAACCTCTCTTGAGCCTGAATTTTCTTGCCTCTCACAGTATCATAGCACTACTCTGAGAATTAAAGTGGACAGTGTTTGTGGTGTGCCTTTTGTAAATAGAAACTAGTTAAATGGTGCTTTTCCTATTGCAAAAATATGGATCATTATACCTGCTATTTATTTGGATAGAATTCATTAACTACTGGTGGCATCATTTGAAGAATGCTGCTTCTGTTGTTGAAGATTTACAGGCCTTTCCAGCCAGATCTTGGTTATATAAATGGAATAATACTGGGAAACCACATGCATTAGTCTACTTGGATGGCCGTAACAAAATACCATAGACTGGGTGGCTTAAACAACAGAAATTTATCTTCTCAAAATTCTAAAGGCTAGAAAGTTCGAGGTCAAGTTCTGGCAGGGTTGGTTCCTGGTGGGGCTCTCTTGCTGGCTTGCAGATGGCTGCCTTCTTGCTGTGTCCTCATGTGGCAGGGAGTGGGGAGTAGCTTTCTGGTGTCTCTTCTTATAAGCATACTAATCCTGTTGGATCAAGTCTCCACCCTTGTGACCTCATCTAGCCTTAATAACCTCCTGAAAGACCCAATCTCCAAAATACAGTCACAAAGGGAATTAGGACTTCAACACATAAATTTGGAGCAATTCAGTCCACAGCACCACATATGATGTGTAAATTTCAAGAGGTTTTCTGGTGTAAGTAGATTATTCCTTTCCCCACAGACAAGCCAGATTCTGCAGTGCATCTAATGTGGTGTTGGTGTGTCAGGTAACATCCTTGCTTCCTCACGGCAGGTGCACACAGAGTTTTTCCCTGTAGTGATAATGTATACTGGGGCAAGGAAGTTTTTGTCACCAAGGCCAATGATCTGTGTTGTGGATACAGAAGAAACTGAAGCTCATGAGACAGCAACAAAACTAATTTAATTTGGGGTTTCTTAATTCTTGAGGATAGAAGGTGTCCCTCTCAGTGCATGTTATACTCTCTCCTTTGCTTCCCGTCCAAATAGGAAGCTGGTGGTTCACCTGCACCTTGGCAACAATATTTGCTATAACTTCAACCTATATTAGCTGGGCACTTCCCATGAGCCAGGCAGCATTCTAGGCTGTTGGGTTCCAACAGTAAATAAAATAGGCAACAGCCCCTGCCTTCATCAAGCTTGCAGTCTAGTTAATGCTCATTACCCATTTGTCACTTCTGTTTAGAACACTCTTCTGTTTCAGAGTCAGAGCTGGGTTTGTGACTGTAACTTTGGGATAATCACTTCACTTCTCTGCACCTACCTCTGTTTTCTCAGCTGTCCCATGGGGGATGAGTAGGCCTGGCTCAGACGTGCTGTTATAATAGATCCAAACGCCACCATGTGGGTGAAGTGCCCTGGGTTTTTCTGTTTACCTGCTTATAACTGCAGACTTTCCTGCATGGGTCCCCTGGACGGCAAACATTTACTGAACACCGACTACACTTGATGCTTAGGAGAAACCAATGTGGCCTAAGGGTGAGGGCATAAGCCAAGGGTCAGAGGCAGCAAGGATACACAGTTACCAGGCTAGGATATGATTTCCACCCCTCCTGAGGGAAACCAAATCTCTACAGAACACCAGCCCTCAGGGAGGGGGAAGGAACACATTTAGCCCTAGATACAGGAGGGAGACTTGACTGACTGCTATGCCCTCTCCACTGTAAAATCGTTATGGTGCTGTTCTGCAGGAATCTCATGAGAATGAAGGGTGATGTGTGCAGAGCCCTAGCCCAAGGCCTGGCATGTGGTACCTGCTCCATAAAAGTGATATAGGTGAACACACAGAGCAGCCAGGCCCTGGGCAGGTCACACAGGGTCACCGTGGGGCATGGCTGTACCCCTACTCTGGACTAATGCTCATGGTTGTGGCCCCACAGGGCCATCAGGGATATACTCACTGTGATGTGACACAGAAGGAGGCTTGTGTGAGAATGACAGGGCCCACATTTGAGACCCTGAGGCGCCCTGCGCATGACAGCAGTGCCAGGACCGAATCATGCCTCCTGCTACGGAACAGAGGACAGGAGCCTCTAAAAGGACTGGCATTGGGAGCTACTGACCCAGAACAAAAAGGAGAAAAGTATATCTGTAAGCCACCAGGGCCTGTGCTGGGGACAGAAGGGTCTCGGGGGGCCAACCAGAGGGTCTTATATTTCTAAGGGTAGGGTGCCATCCAGTGTGGCACCCTACCCTTAGAAATTTGGGGGCTACTAGGGCCCTGTCATATGTGAAGCCTAAAGGAAATGCCCACAGCACAATAAACCTTAATTAACTTATTTGTGCACTACATTTACATTAAAGCACTGTTTACATGATTTGCATATAAAAATAATCCTTAAAACAACCTATGAGATAGGAACTTTGATTATGACTACTTTATAGATGCAAAATATGGGTATAGACAGGCTAAGTAACTTGCCCAAGGTCACACAGGTGGCGTCAAGATCAAAGCCAGGGTGTGAGGAACTCTTACCCAACAAGAACACCATGTTGCCTGCTGGCTCTTTTCCTTTGTAAAGCTTAGTCACTTTCCTCAACAACCTCACAGCTTCTCCAACCTGCTCCAATAGACCAGGGATTGGAAAACTTTTTCTGTAAAGGGCCCAGACAGTAAATATTTTTGATTTTGCAGGCCATTTGGTCTCTGTCACAACTATTCGACCTTGCCAGTGTAGTGTGACAGCTATCGTAGACAATAAGTAAATAAATGAGCACAGCTATGCTTCAATAAAACATTATGATGTTCACTGAAATTGGAATTTCAGATGATTTTCACCTGTCATAAAATGTTCTTCTTCTTCTAACTTTCTTTCAGTCATTTTAAAATGTAAAATCTTTTCTTAAGTCATGAGCCATACAAAAATAGGTAGTGAGCCACACCAGTCCTCAGGCGGGAGTTTCAGAACCCTGCAATAAATTGTACATAAATGAGATCCTGCCCTTGTTTTATCTTCCTGACTTCAGATGGCAGAGGAGTCCCCATGAACAACCTAACTGTCCTGGGACCCACCCCCCTGAGGGAACCTCCTATGCCCACAAGCGAGGATGGCACAATCATCTGTAGATCAATGAGGTCAACACAGCATGAATGCAATAAATCCATCAAATGACCTAAAACACATTCTTTTTTTTTTTTTTTAATATTATGACCAATTGAGGAGGAAAGATAAAAGATGATGAGGCAGGGAATGGTGGCTCATGCCTGTAATCCCAGCACTTTTGGAGGCTGAGGTGGGAGGACTGCTTGACTCCAGGAGTTCAAGACCAGCCTAGGCAACATAATGAGAACCCATCTCTAAAAAAATTTTTTTAATTAGCTGGGTTTGGTAGCACATACCTGTGGTCCCAGCTGCTTGGAAGGCTGAGGCAAAAAGATTGCCTGAGCTCAGAAGGTAAGGCTACAGTGAGCTGTGATTGTGCCACTGCATTCTAGCCTAGGCAACAGAACAAGACCCTGTCTCGAAAAAGCAGGGGTTATAGGAGAGAGGAGGGATACAAAATACATAGTAGTAAGAACACACATTCTGATCAGAATGACCTCAGATAAGTTATCATACTTAAACACTAAACCTCAGTTTCCTTTTCTTTAAAATGAGGGTAATAATATATCTATCTCACCGGGCTGCTGTGAGGATCAGATAAAACAATACATATTTAAAACTAGCACAGTGCATAGCCCTTAGTGAACATGCACGCGTGTGCACACACACACACAGGCTGCTCCATGAAATAGTTTGAAGAGAAAGAGGAAATGAGACAGGCAGAGGAGGCCCAATAATCATCATCTCACTTCATTCGCTGAACTCTAAGTTCCTGAAGGTCTGGGCTTTGTCTTCTGTGTGATCAGAGAGACTGTTGATGCTCAGTAAACAGTTATTGTTAATGATAATGATATTACCAATATGTCTCTTTTAAAAAATCTAATTATCTTGCATATAAAGTCATTGAAAAGTTACAAAGCATTGATAATCTGGTTTCAATATACTCTTCTTTTTTATTTTAATGCTCCCCCAAGAGACAAAAAGTTATTTTATTTTACTCAAGACACTCTCCACTTTTCAAACCATTGTTGGGTTTGTACAACATTTTGCTAATTTGGACAGTAGGAGAGTATTTTATTCAAACCAACGGAGAGTAGCTAAAATCATGCAAAGCCTGTATGATAATGTTCTAGTTCATTACTTTTAGACCTATCTTAGACATAGCTCAAATATTAACTGCAGAACTAGAGGGAGGAGGTTTTTGGCTGTTTTAAAGAAATAATGTAAGGAATATTTCACTTGAGGTTTCCCTTAAGATACAGTATTTTCCCCTTGCCTATGATTACACATTCATTGGAATCTGTGGCCTATGTCTGCATGATATTTTTGATTAAACTTTCAACTAGGGTCTCGCCTCTCCTACCTTGAGCTTCTCATCCCCCTTGCCCTGGATGACAAGTTCCTGAGTCCATCCAGGCAGAGGTGATAAGGATTACACTGAGGGGTGACTAGTTTAATGGTCAAGAGGACTTTGCCCACATTGGGAGTGCCCCAAGGCTGCAGCCCTGCCATGAGCCCAAGGCAAGTGACAGAGGGCCTTGTTGCTCTTTCTGTTTTCAGTCTTCCTCTCTGAAACTGAGCCTACAGCTGGAGTCCTACAATGCCAGGAGTGCCATTTCAGAGGTCCACTGCCACTGGCTTACCCCACCCGCAGGCTAAGTCATTCAAAACCCATCACAGTAGTTTGTAGGTCTGATATGATCTTTGAGCCTGGGTTTCCTTCAGTCCTATCATCACCTTGGCTTGTGTCATCCAACCTGATTCCCCAGTGCCCTTCTTGTCACAATGGCGGTGGTGGTGGAGTGTCTTCTTCAGCTCTTCCACACACCCTACTTCCTGCTCTTAAGTTTAGACCAAAGATTAACCATTTAATCAAGCAGAAAGTGATGCAGTGGTGGCGGTGGAAATGCAGCATGTTACAAGTACTTTGGAAAACATTTTGGTAATGTCTTAAGGAGTCACCATACAACCGACTTCACTCTGATGTATCTCCTCAAGAGAAATAACAAAAACACACATCCACACAAAAACTTGTATGCAAATGTCCACAGAGGTATTACTTATAATAGAAAAAATTTCAAAATAACCAAAATGTCCACCAGCTGATAAATGAACAAACAAAATGTGTCCTATACTATAATAGAACACTACTCGGCAATAAAATGGAACCAACTACTCACACATGTTACAACACGAATGAACCTTGAAAGCATGATGTTAAGTGAAAAGAACTCAGACAAAAAAAGGCTACATATCACATGATTTCACTTACATGAAATTTCCAGAAAAGCTAAAACCAACAGAAAGAAAATCTGTGGTTGCTTCGGCCTGGGAGTGGGAGCAGGCTCAACTGTAAACAGGAGCTAGGGATCTTTTGGGGTGATGAAAATGTTTTAAAACTGGCTTATGGTGATGTTTCCATAACTATATAAATTTATTAAAATTCATGAAACTATACACTTTCAATGGATGAAGTTTATGGTATATAAAGCATACTTTAATAAAGCTGGGTTTTTTTTTTTTTTAAACAAAATAAAATGCAATGCTAACTCCTAAATGGCTTACTTAAAATGTAGTTTATATTTTCTGGTAGTACAGATTGCTCTGTCTACAGGTATTTCATTTTTATCTGTGGACATACCATAGAAGACATCTTCTGAGACACTCTCCTTGCCCTCCAAAAAGTTAGGCTCGAGCTACTGGATTATATCTATAAAAGTTACCATAAACTTCTCCCACCAACATCATTGTAAATTCTTGATTAAAAGAGACCACTTTAAAAAAAATAGAATAAATATGTTATAGTTGATTTTAAAAAGTATAATTGGTTGGTATTATACTTTGTATCTTGTTTGGTATTTCTTAGAATGTTAAATCTAATAAGAAAGAAATTTGACTGATAATTTGATATAAAACTTCTAACAGAAGGAGTTGATGTCTTACTTAAAGTCTCACTAATAAACTCTAACCATAATAGACTGGATCTCCAAATCATACTTATTATTTTACCAAATTAGAAACACATGTAGCATCTTTCAGTGGTTTCCAAAGAGCCTAATTCCTGACAGCTCTGGACCTCTACTCTTTTGCTTCTCTGTTCATTTGAGTCTAACATCCTGCACAACTATTGTTTTTTGAAACACACTTTAAAACGTGCTGATGTAGATGAAATATGTTAATCTAATAACTGTTAACTTCTTCTCCTTAAGCACCTTTGCTACTGGTATCTCATCACCTTTCTTTTCCTGTGCCTTGTGCTAGAACTAAGGACTCACGGAGTTCTCTTGGAGAGCACTGGATACAGGCTGAGGGATACCAGTGAGGGGAATATGGTAAACTCGCCACCAGTTTGGTAGTTCTTCCATTTCTGGCTGCCCTCCCAATCTACCTGTTACTAATCACTTTTCAAGGTTCTTAAATAATTGCTCCATGCATTCTCGGCAGGTTTTATCATTGCATTAAGTTGGAGAGAGAGAATGGAGTGCTTATTTCATCTTACCCCAAATTAGAAGCTCCGGATATTTTACAGGAGGCTCATTGGCATACACCATGCATGAGTTTGGTGTTGGGACAAGTTAAGGAAGGATTTGAACCATGAGAAAGTGTATTGTTATTGTTTGTGGTGGTGGTGAGCAAGGCGGTGGATTTTTGCTGCTATCTTTTCCAGAGGCATTACAACAGCTACAGCAGCTGTTCTTAAAATAACTTCAAAACTTTAAAGCAAAATTTGAAATGCAAGTTGGCCAGACACTTGTGGTTTCTTTAGAAAATCGATGCAGCTTTAATATTTTCCCAGAGAAAAAATCTGATGGCCAACGTGAACTTTGCTTGAAGAACACATGATCTCGTGAGAGAGCAGGAATGGTGGCTGGGAACTGGCCTTGGCACCCAGTCTTGGCCTCGTCACTTAGTAACAGTCTGACCTTGGTCAAGCTACTGAACTTCTCTAACCTCTAATCCTTCATGGGTAAAATGGAGATAAGGATCATAGTGCTTATAGGACAGGATTGCTGCATGATTCAGTGAGGTAATGCACATTCTGCTCTTCATGTGGTGCTCAATAAATATTAGTGATTATTCTTACTACGATTGTTTTTGTGCCATAAGTAAAATGATTATGCCTATCTACCTCCTCAAATTACTTTAAATCTGTTGAAATATATGGCATCTAATCATTCTTCTCTCAATATTTGAGTTCATATTTAATATCAATTAAGGTTCTTTCTTGAGACTCAAGAACAATACACTTTGAACTATGATATCTCCAGTAGTCAAAGCATTTGAATACACATTTGATTATAACAGTGAGTTACTCCCAATACTTACCAAAGAAAAGCAATGAGATGTACATGCTGAACTCACGGTAAGTATATCAACCAGTTTTCTGAATGTTTTATTCAAGAGCAACTCTTCCAAAAATGCTATGCTAGTGAGTGCTCTAGAAAAACAACACTCTTCATTTGGCTGCTGTCTCCCCTGTTGATTGCAGCTCCTGTTTGCAACTGTCTCACTTTTTTTCTCCTTTATCTTTCATTTTTGCATTAAAAAAAACTTACTATGTGTTACTAAAATGAATAGCAATCTGGTCACTTCCTAGAAAGTTTTTTAAATATGCTTATTCAGGAAAATGCTGCTTAGTTGTAACTGCATATTATTCAAAAGTCTTCTTCAACATTTTATCCCTTTGTATTTGGAAACCTGTATTCGAAAGACGGAATAATTTTATTTTACCGAAATGCAAATCAGAAAGCTTCTTGGAGGTAAGAATTATGTATTTTTCTTTCTTTATTTCCTTTCACTACACCTACTGCATAAAATGAGTACTGAATAATTGTCAGCTTAGTTAATTTAAATTTGAATGTGTCTGAATAATTAGTGTGGGCATAACACTTTATATAGAATATTTTACTGAAAAGATATTAATAACTAGACCCTAGTGATGAAGAAGATGTTGGCATAGGATTATCCGACTGGTGAGAAGACAGATGTACACTAGGTTATGTTATGGTTTATACTTATTTTCTTTCTACATGAGTAGAATCCTGTCTACAAGGCCTCCTGTAACTTCAGAATTTTAATTAAAATTTAAATTGTCCTTTCGAAAAACTCTCAATTGAATGACTAAAACAAAATATAAAAAACAGCTTTATTTTAAATTTTGTCTTGTGCTGTCACTGGAGAGTTTGTTGAAAGGAAGGATTACAGAAAAAGTACTGATGAAGGAAGCAAAACACTTAAACTTGGATGTATTTGGAGAAACTGATGTCGAAGGGTTAGGGTTGCTGCTGTGTTTCTCTGCTCAAGGACCCACTATAAAACATTGTATTCCCAGGGGACAGTGGACCAGGAGTTGCTATAAACAAATCTGCTTTAAAAGCCACCCAAATAGAAGAGCATTCTAGAGAGACAAGCCTGGGTTACTATAAGAATGAGAGCTCTTAACAGGAACATGTTTAACCTCATCTAAGACCTTACAATACAGTTGAAGCTAGAGCAGCCCATGTTTGTTAGAAGGATATGTGGAAAGTTTTAAAGTTACACAGGGATAAGAGATTGGACCATGTTCATGAAAAGTGTGGATTTCAATTTCAGAAAGGTTAGATGTGATTTTCCACACTAAAATTATCCAGTAAAGGAAAGATTGGTGGTGTTTACTAACAAAGAATTAGAGAAAAGAATATCAGTAGCCCCAGGGAACTTGAAAATACCAAGAGATTGCAAAGAAGGAAGGAAAATGGAAGCCATAGGTTGTATATGTACTCCTAGAATCACCTCCAGGTTGCATATATATGGATCTCACATTAAAAAGCACTTCACACAGAACTGAATTATGAGACAGATTACTTTTCAGGTCACAGACTGGCCACTGGGTGGCGTACACATGGGACATATTCAAAGAGCATTGAAAAGGCTTTAAAAATGGAACTGATATAACCACAAAAAAGGCTGACTGGGCATTGTGGTCTGAACCCAACAGGGTTGATTCCCTGATAAAACAGAAATATCAAGATTCACCGTAAGATTTAATAAAGACACAAAGTCTAAAATTCCTGGACTTAAGAACCAGGAAAAGTATAACCTGCATGGGACAAGATAATCAACAGATGTTGTGATGATTAATTTTATGTCAATTTGACTGGGCTAAGAGATGCCTAGATAGCTTGTAAAACATTGTATCTGGGTGTATCTGTAAGGATGTTTCTGGAAAAGATTAGCATTCAAATTAGTAGACTGAGTAAAGACATTCATCTTCACCAGTGTGGGTGGACATCATGCAATCTGTTTGTTGAAGGCCTGAAAAGAACAAAAGGGCAGAGGAAGGGCAAATTCATTCTCTCTTCTTGAGCTGGGATATTCATCTTCTCTTGCCCTTGGCGCTCCTGGTTCTCTGGCCTTTGAACTCATACTAGAACTTAGACATTGACTCTCCTGGTTCTCAGACCTTCAGGTTTGAACTAGAACTGCACTGCCAGCTTTCCCATGCCTCCAGATTGCAGATGCCAGATCATGAGAATTCTCTGCCTCCATAACCACATGAGCCAATTCCTTGTAATAAACCACTTTCTGTATATCTAGCTATATCCTATTGGTTCTGTTTCTGTGAAGAACCCTGACAAATATAGATGTCAATACAAAAATGACAACGATGCTAGAATTATCTAATGAAGATTTTAAGCAATTATTATTAAAAATTCCAACAAGTAAGAGTTAACACTTGAACCAACTGGAAAGATGTAAAGTATCAAAAAAGAATAGAACATATTAAAAAAAAACAATCAAATGAAAATCTGAGGACTAAAAGGATAACTAAAACAAAAAATTAACTGGATAGGCTCAATGTTAGCATGATTGAAGAAAAGAATCAGTGAACTTTGCAAATGAATCAATAGAAATTATCCAATCTGAGCAAAAGAGAAAAGACTGAATACCTTTTGTTATTGTTCAGGTTCCTAAGACTCTAAAAAAATACAGTCTTAGGAAACTGAACAATAACAAAAGGTCTTACATCATGTCATGGAATTTCAGAAAGAGAAGACAAAGAAATATTTTAAGAAATAATGGTTGAAATGTTTCCAATTGTGGCAAAAGTCATAAACTTACATATTTAAGAAATTTAGCAAACTCCAAACAGGATAAACTCCAAGAAATCCATGTCCTGAAACATTATCAAACTACTGAAAACTAAAGACAATGAAAAATTCTTGAAAGCAGCCAGAGAAAATGGCATATTATTTATAGGAGGACCATAATTCAAATGACTGAAGATTTCTCACAAGAAACATGGGAGACAGAAAGTAGTAAAATATCATCTTCAAAGTCCTGGGGTGGGGAGAACCTGTTCACTCAGGATTCTATATTTTGTGAAAATATCCATAAGGAATTATGGTGAAATGAAGAGATTCTCAAATGCAGAAAAGACTTAAAAAGCAGTTGTCAACAGACCTGCTCTAAAAGAATTCTAAAGGAAAGCTTTCCGACTGGAGGAAATTGATACTAGAAGAAAACTGGAAAGATCAGGAATGAAGGAAAAGCAATAGACTGTAAATATTTGGGTAATTATAGTAGACTATTCTTCTCCTCTTGAATTCTTTAAAGTATGTTTAACAGTTGAAAGAAAAATTTATAACATGGCCTAATGGAGTTTTCAATGTACATATATCTAGTATCTAAGACAACTATGAAGAGGATTGGATTTTAAAAGACCTATATGAAGATTTCTCCATATGATTTGAAGATATAGAACACTGTTTCTAAGTGCACTACGAAAAGTTAAGTGTGTGTGTATTATAATCCCTAGAGCAACCACTAAAAATCTACACAGAGATATAGTCAAAAACACAATCGATAAAATTGAATTCTAAAAATGTCTGAATAACCCAGAAAAAGCAGGAGAGATGAAAGAGAAGAATGAAAAACAGAGGAAGCAAACAGAAAACAAATAATAAAAGTATGGACATTAAATGTAATTGGTCTAAATACATTAATTAAAAGATATAAATTGTTATGAATTAAAAACACATGACCCAATTACATTCTATGAGAAACTCACTTCAAACATAATTATACAGGTGGAATCAAATGGAAAAAAATAAACCAGTTGAATGCTAATCAAAAAAGGGAATAACTGTTTAAGTAAACTTCAGATCAAAGAAAATTACCAGGGATAAAAAGGGACACTACTTAATCATAAAAAGTCAATTCACCAAGCATCCATAAAAATACTAAATACATAATTAGCAAACAACAGAGCTTCAAAATACATAAAGCAAAAACTTACAGAACTAAAGGCAAAAATAGACAAATTCACAATTACAGTTGGAGGTCTCTTTAAGTAATCAATAAACTATTAGACAGAAGGTAAGCATGAATGTAGAAAAATCTAACAATACCATCATCCAACTGAACTAAAGTGACATTATAGAACACTTTCCTAGCTGATATCATTTCATTTGCTTCCTTTCCTTTGTGGAAAAACTCCTCAAAATAGTTATCTAAATTTATTCTCCCCCATTCTCTCTTTGAACCACTCTAGGCAAGATTTTGCCTCCTTCACTGCTCAAGTTCACTGATGACCTCCATGTTGCTAAATCCAGTGGTCCAATATTGGTCCTCATCTTTTTTGAACTATCACCAGCATGTGATACAGTTAATTACTTCCTCCTCTTCAAAACATTTTTTCCACTTGGCTTTCAAGTGAATGTCACTACACTTCTTTCTCCTATTCAGTGGCTACTCATTCTTAGAAACTGGATTTCTCTCCATCAACCCAGCCTCTGAACTCTGGGTACCTCAAGTCTTAATCTAGTTCTTAGATCTCTTCTATCCACACTTACTCCCTTGGTGATCCCATCCAGGTTCATAGCTTCAAATGTCATCTATGCACTGATGACTCCCACATTTGTGTCTACAGGTAGAACCTTGCCCTCTCACCTCTCTTCCCTCTCACTTATTCCATCTGGAAAACACTGCCCTGCTCGTGCCTCTCTCAAAATGCCAACCGTATTCCTGATTCAGGACCTCCCACCATCTGGGATACTCCTCCAGATAGCCACATGACTCACCCCCTTGCTTCCTTCAAGTCTTATCTCAAAAGTACCTTTCAGGAATATCCTCTCTGGCAGCACAGTACAGCAGTTAAGAGTCCAGTCAGCCAGCCTAGGTTTTAATTCTGACTTTGCCACTTCTGGGTGGTGTTACCTTAAATAAATTACCTTGTGTATCTAGGCTCCAGTTTTCTCATCTTCGAAATGGGAATAATGATAGTACCAACCAAATAAGGTTGTTGAATTTTTTTTCTTGGTGATCTCCCTCAACTAGAGTGCAAGTTCTAAGAAAACAAGAACTTTTGCCTTCTCTTTTTTTTTTTTGCTCAAACATTGCCTGACACATATTAGGCCCCACTCCAGTCAATATTTGCCAAACAAATAGACAAATGAAGATGTAAGTGAACAAAGAGAGGGATATGAGGAAAATATTCTTTATTGATTTTGGTCAATATTCCTTATAGATCAAAAAATGAACACAGAATTTCAAGACGCATTGAATGAATGCATGAATGAATGAAAATGGTAAAAAAATTACAACGTAAGCACCATGAGTGTAAGGACCTTGTTTGTATCCCCTGATTCAAGGTCACAGTAGGAGCTCAACATTTACTTGTTGTTTAGCTGAATGAATGAGCCCTATTTAGTCTCCTGGTGCTTAATCTGCAAGAGAGAGACTCTTAACAGGGAGAAACATGAGCATGTCCCAGAGAATCCTGTTTACCCACTGATAGGCCCATTGCTGAAATACACACAGGAAATTGGAGGTAGAATGCTGGATGTTTTACAGCAAAGGCCATTCTGAATATTTCGTCAACTGAATAATACATTAAAAGATCAATAAATAAGGTCAATTTTTAGTCTATGCTCCCACTTTTGTTTCCGAACTTGGGGTTTCCCCAAGCACACGCACACACCCACACACAAATCACAACCAATAGGTAAATACTGGAAGGAAAGTAGGGTAGGGCTATGGGATTGTTCTGTGATACAAGAGGGGCCCAGGGCAGCTGTGGCACACAGACAAACAACAGATGTAGGCTTCTGTGGGGCTGCTCTGTGAGATGATGGCCATGATCATTATACTTAGGCTAGGAGGGCTAAGAATAGTCTTCATGGGTTGGGGGTAAGAGACCACTGGAAGAGTAGTCTTTCCAATAATATGATGATGACAAGGCATTTATGAAGTGTCAGACATTACATTGCGCACTTTGCATCCATGCTCTCATTTAATCCTCACTGGTCCCAGATAAGACAGGAATTACTTTTACCCCATTAAATGAATGAGAAAACAGGCTAAATAATATTCATCTAGTGAGTGTTGGCGGCTGGAATTCTAAGCAAAAGCTCTCAACCACTTACTCTCAAAGATAACAATTACCTTGGAAAGGATTTAGACTCATCTGGTCCGGACATTACAGGGGGTCTAGGAATCTTGGGGAAGATTCTGGAGGAGAGAAGGTAAAAGTCAAACTCCTATGGAAAGGCACTATGTAGGGAAGGTCAGACTGGAGTCTCTGGTAGACTAGACAAGCACTGCCAGCACCTGAGGGCAAACCAGAAAGTCTAGTTTCAGAGTGCTCCCTCGGCCTGTTCTATTCTGTCATCCCTGAGGCTCAGTGAAGTCCTCTTGAACATGCCAGTCTTGCCTCATCTCTGCTCTGGGAAGCAGATACAACCTCATGTGTATGAGTTGGCCAGAATATCAAAGTGAGGAGGAGGGCCCCTTCTCTCACCCTGAAGCCCATGTGGGGTTGAGTGAGGGTGAGTAGGGAGATGAAAGCAGAAGATAAAATGCCATAGGATGTAGTCAAGAGCTGCCCAGTCCTTCCAGGGCTAGGTTCTGGAGGCCGTTTTACCAACAAAGCTGACATTCCCTATAGAAGGTCAATACTAGAAAATCATACAAAATGCTGGGTATGTGTACCATACTGTCATTAGGAGGTGCAGTCAAGATTCTGGAACTGGAGAAATGACCAAAGGTATAGGAAGTGAGCCACGGAAATGCAGGGACATCACCAGTGAGATTCCAGTATGGCTGTCAGATGGAATCCTCCTGATCTGAAGCTTTTCTGGACAGGTCGCAAGCTCTGGCTGACCTTTGCTCTCAGCCCCTTAAAGGTGCCTCTAGGCTCCTTCTTTTTTCCATAATAGGTGCATCAGAAGTACCCAGCACAAAGCAGGTGCTCAGGAAATATATGCTAAATGAAAGCATGAAAATAGATTTGCGCTGTAAATGCCAGTCAGTGAAATACTGATTTAAATTGACTTGCTTCCATTATTTATCTTAGGATTCATGCCTAGAGTCAAACTTTCCCCCCTTAAATTCAAAAAAACTCAAACATACCCTAAAGGTGGAAATATTAATAAAAGATATTTTGGAATGATCTGAAAGTGAAGAACATATTTAACCTAATGCAACAAAAGTCTACTGCACATATACAGACACAGCTTCAGGGGTT
The DNA here is from genome assembly GCF_030222135.1 of Aotus nancymaae. Classification (NCBI taxonomy): domain Eukaryota; kingdom Metazoa; phylum Chordata; class Mammalia; order Primates; family Aotidae; genus Aotus; species Aotus nancymaae. Next base: position 69,602,110 of record NW_026988425.1, on the reverse strand, counting down.
TGGGGTAAACAGGTAGACTGAAACACCAGCAGCTAAATCATTATGGAGGCAGATAAACTACTAAATATAGAATGAAGTCTTCTTTCTGATCAGTTCTCCTATCCTGACAAAGGACTTTCATTGGAAAGCTTACCCTAGTAAGCTACTCATCAAGATATAAGCAGCATCCATTGATATCTACAGTGCTATGAGACTTTGTCCTCAATAAACAAAAGAGGGGGTGTTCTCTTCCTTGAGGGCCCTTTAACCACCAAAACGAAGTCAAGGCAGATTCTGTGCTCCAGAGCCTGCTCTTGGAGAAAGGGGAATATAGAACTGCTTAGCCCAGAAAGCAAGCAAGTGGCACCACTTCCAAATGACTGGCCTTCATGAATGGTAGAGTTTGCATTGCCACCCAGCCTTCTCTTAGAAGGAGAGAGCGGGAGGGCATAAAGGAAAAGTACAACCAAGCAACCACCCAAAAAACAAAACCCTGGCAAGCTTGCTAAGCCTCACAGAGAGTGCTGCCTTCCACTTTACTTATAAGCTCAGGAGCCAAGGTCAGTAATAAAAGCCCACAGTACTAAGCCACGGAGTGAAATCATGGTTTCCCTACTCCAATGACAAGAAGGAAAACAAACTGATTAGCTCTCCACACAGCCAAGCCCTTACCAACATGAATCACACAATACTCCTGTGAAATCTTCCAGTTCAAAGAATTTGCTACTTACAGCAGTATTCCCTTTAAAGTTATTGGTTTTTTATTGCATTTTATTGTTTTGATCTGTTAACCCTGGATTACAATTTTTTTATCATTAAAAGATAAATTAGTCAGAGAAAGCAATGATGCACTTGGTTTCCATGACAACACTTCACAAAAAAAGTTCAACCTGCTGCATCACCACAGAGCACTTTGAAAATCATTTCCTAGCAACCCCATGGGTATCCAGAGACACAGACCTTCATCTCAGCCTTTTACTTAGACCTAATAGAATTACACACATGATGACAGAGAAAACAGGTCACTCGGTTAGCACAAACATTTCAAGTTGGTATATTTCACTAATGTGTGGAGCAAAATAATTCCCAGCTATGTCTGCAAGGAGATGATATATGTAGCTACGTGAATGTCTCAAACACACAGCATCTTCCCCCTCAGCTACGAGCTATGAAAGACATTAAACTAAATTCCACTTTGATTAGCTTGATTTAAAGACAAGTGATCACCTTTGAATAATTCACAAATATCTATGCACCAATCTAGAAAAGAGGAATTTTAAAAGCACCCTCTGTCAATCTGAAAGACAGTGTGGCCCTCTCTGTTTCAGGCTTATCACAGCACTGATATGCACCAATATATTGGGAAAATAAGAAGAATGTACAAAGTTTAAGAAACTTCATAACAAAGTTTACAACCTAAAAGACAAGAAGCTTTTGTATAAGTAAATGTGAAATACTGAGTAATTTTTTTTAATATGAGAAGTGGATGTTTTTCTATGCTTGCAATATTTCTCAAAGTTCTCCAAAATAACCTTCTACAACTAACAAAATACACAATGTGATCACTGTAATATAGTTGGTTATTGTGCAAGTTAGTCTCCAACTGCAAACCACTACACCCATCCACATATCCACTGTCTGCCCTGCTCCATGTCTCGGGAGGCTGATCTGGGCAGCCTGCACAAACCTCCCTTGTGGCTGGCTTCATGTTGGATGTGGCCAATGGGAGGCACCGGCAGGGCACTGGAGGATGAGAGGAGAGGTCAGGTCACTTCCTCCCCACTCCTTCCCTGCTTCAGTGCCCTGTCCTGGCAATAGCATGTACCTTCATGAGTACCGCTTATGCCAGGGGTCCCTCAGCCAGAAGTCCCAAGGCCGGTAAGGGCTAAATACAGTGGCTAGTCTGGGCATCTCATTGTCCCTTGTCTTTCTTTATCTCTGCTCACACCTCTGTAAGCAGAACCTACACTGAAGTCTCTTCATCAGAACCACCTTGGGTGAGCTGTTTCCCCTGGGACCGGGACTGATGCAACTTTGACAACTGCAGTCAATTTTGAATTAACATGTAGCAAAACCTTGTGTCACACAGCTTCGTTTTGACATTGTCAGCATTATGATCATTCCTACTTTCTCTGATTATCATACAAGAGAAGATAGAAATGAAGGCAATTTGAAATTCCCTCCTTTTAAACCTAAATCCAGTTACTTCCACTGTAACCAGAAAAAAATAGCCTAAAGAGAAACACAATTTTTCCTTAAGAACTTTGTATCAATCTAAAAAGCAAGACTGTTTAATCCAAGTAAAAAGCAGGAAGAACTGAAAAGTAGGAAGGGAAAGTTCCCACACTTTCCCTTACTTCCTTTTCAGCTGGGCCTTTGTAGCCTGACTTTCTCTTATTTGTGTCTTTTCAATTTCCACACTGTCCACTGTAACTGCCTTCGTATGAGCAGGTAGAAAATGCATTCCAAAACAACCACATGTGAATTTTGTTTCAGCCACCATTTGGAAATTAATTTAGCCACCATTTCTTCTAAATTACCAAAAACCACCTTAAACTTCATATGGAACCAAAAGAGAACCCACATAGCCAAGTTAGTTCTAAGCAAAAAGAACAAAGTGGGAGGCATCACACTACTGGACTTCAAACTATACTACAAGGCTACAGTAATCAAAACAGCATGGTACTGGTACCAAAACAGAGATATAGACCAATGGAACAGAACAGAGGCCTCGGAGGCAACACAACATATCTAAAACCATCCGATCTTTGACAAACCTGACAAAAACAAGCAATGGGGAAAGGATTCCCTGTTTAATAAATGGTGTTGGGAAAACTGGCTAGCCATGTGCACAAAGCAGAAACTGGACCCCTTCCTGACACCTTACACTAAAATTAACTCCAGATGGATTAAAGACTTAAACATAAGACCTAACACCATAAAAACCCTAGAAGAAAACCTAGGCAAAACCATTCAGGACATAGGAGTAGGCAAGGACTTCATGACCAAAACACCAAAAGCATTGGCAACAAAAGCCAAAATAGACAAATGGGACCTAATCAAACTCCACAGCTTCTGCATGGCAAAAGAAACAGTCAATAGAGTGAATCAGTAACCAAGAGAATGGGAAAAAATTTTTGCAGTTTACCCATCTGACAAAGGGCTGATATCCAGAATTTACAAAGAACTAAAACAGATTTACAAGAAAAAAGCAAACAAGCCCATTCAAAAGTGGGCAAAGGATATGAACAGACACTTTACAAAAGAAGATATACATGAGGCCAACAAATGTGAAAAAATGCTCATCATCACTGGTCATTAGAGAAATGCAAATCAAAACTACATTGAGATACCATCTCGTGCCAGTCAGAATGGCGATCATTTAAAAATCTGGAGACAACAGATGCTGGAGAGGATGTGGAGAAATAGAAACACTTTTACACTGTTGGTGGGAGTGTAAATTAGTTCAACCATTGTGGAAGACAGTGTGGCGATTCCTCAAGGACCTAGAAATAGAAATTCCATTTGACCCAGCAATCCCAGTACTGGCTATCTATCCAAAGGATTATAAATCGTTCTACTATAAGGACACATGCACACGAATGTTCACTGCAGCACAGTTTACAATAGCAAAGACCTGGAACCAACCCAAATGCCCATCGATGATAGACTGGACAGGGAAAATGTGGCACATATACACCATGGAATATTATGCAGCCATCAAAAACGATGAGTTGGCGTCCTTTGTAGGGACATGGATGAACCTGGAAACCATCATTCTCAGCAAACTGACACAAGAACACAAAATCAAACACCACATGTTCTCACTCATAGGTGGGTGTTGAACAATGAGAACACATGGACACAGGGAGGGGAGCACTACACACTGGGGTCTATCGGGGGGAAATAGGGGAGGGACAGTGGGGGGTGGGGATTTGGGGAGAGATAGCATGAGGAGAAATGCCACATATGGGTGAAGGGGAGGAAGGCAGCAAATCACACTGCCACGTGTGTACCTATGCAACAATCTTGCATGTTCTTCACATGTACCCCAAAACCTAAAATGCAATAAAAAAAAAAAATAAAAAATAGAGTATATTTTGTAAAAAAAAAAAAAAAAAAAAGAGAGAGAGAGAGAGAACCAACACACACTGTGTGACTCCATGCACCCAAGTCAGAAACCTGGCCCACATTTAATTCCAGTGCTTCCAGTGATTTGGGGTTAATGCTAAACTTCTGAACTAAATCTAAACCTTAGTTTCTGTGCTTACAGAAATGGTGAGCAACTCTCTCAGTTCATTGAGCAAGTTCATTGTCTGAACAACATGCATTCACTGGCACCTCCTGTGGTGGCAAAAAAAAAAAAAAAAAAAAGAAACGTGTTGCCGGAAGATTCTTGAGACCAAGTCACTTGCTTTCGCTCCAGGTCCCATAAATTTCTTCTCCCAGACTGGAGTCAGGCAGTGATTCTCATCTCTTGCCTTTGCATTGACATTGAATGTGCAACTTTTTGAAATGCACAGGATAGCCAGGCGCAGTGTCTCACGCCTGTAATCCCAACACTTTGGGAGGCCAAGGTGGGCAGATCACTTGATGTGAGGAGTTCAAGATCAGCCTGGTCAACATGGTGAAACCCAATCTCTACTAAAAATACAAAGATCAGTCAGGCATGGTGGTGAGCACCTATAATCCTAGCTACTGGGGAGGCTGAGGCAGGAGAATTGCTTGAACTTTGGAGGCTGAGTTTGCAGTGAGCCAAGATCATGCCACGGCACACTAGCCTAGGTAACACAGAGAGACTCCATGTCAAAATAAAATAGAATAAAATAAAAATGCACAGGCTGGGCAGACCCCATGAGACTGTGATTCCACAGCTCTGGCACAGAACTCCACAGGAGATTCTAGCATCCATCCCTGTAAAGTCAGTGTGGGGAGTGCTGTGTGTACTCTACCTTCCTTAGCTAAAAAGTTGCAGTGTAAATTAAACTGACAAAGAACACCGATATAGTTTTTCTGAAGGTCTCTGGATCTAGCAGAGAACTGAAACCCAAGTTCATGTTGAGATTTCACCTATGGGATCTTATTTAATTCTTAAAACAACCTTGAATGAACCATCAGGGAAATGCAAATCAAGCCATGTGAGATACCACTTCACACCCACAAGAATGGTTATAATCAAAAAGACAGACAATAACAAGTGTTGGTGAGAACATGGAGAAATAGAGATCCTCATACATGCTGATGGGAAGAGAAACTGGTACAGCCACTTTGGAGAAAATGTAGTGATTCCTCAGTTAAACACATAGTTACCATACAATGTAGCAGTTCTACTCCTAGTATATACCCAAGAGAAATAAAAACAGATGTCCACACAAAAACCTGTGCAAGAATGTTCACAGCAATATTACTCAGAAGAGCCAAAACAACCCAAATGTCCATCAATGGATGAACAGATAAACAAAATATAGTGTGACCATACAATGTAATATTATTTGACAGTCAAGAGGAATGCAGTACTGATACATACTTCAATGAGAATGAACCACGAAACATTATGCTAAATGAAAGAAGCCAGACACAAACGCTACATATCGTATGAACCCATCTATAGGAAATGTCCATAATAGGCAAGTCTATAGTGCCTGAAAATACATTAAAATGGTCGCCACAGGTTCCTGTGGCAGGAGTGGGGAGGGGTGGGGATTGGAACTGACTGCTAATAGATTCAGGGTTTCTTTTGGGAGTGTTGGAAATTATCGAGAATTAGCAGTAATGGTTTTACAACATAGTGAGTGTACTAAAAGCACAGAACTGTGCACTTTAAAATGGTTAATTTTATGTTTTGCTAATTATATCTCAATTTCCAAGAAAAAGTCAGTTACATGACACTTTACATCTTGTGAATGGTATTCTATAGCAGTATCTGTGTGCCAGAGTACAATATTCCAAGCACTAGATAGAACTGGTGAATGCGTGTCCCACCTTTGGTCTAGGTTTACTAAAATTCTGACACTAATTTTTCTTTTATCCAACTGCTTGCAAGAAAGATGAATTCTGTATTTGATTCTGTCTCCTACCAGTGAAACATATGGCTTAACTAGAAAGAAAATTTACACATTACATTGATTAAATTGAGAACATAAGCTCTGTAAAGAGTATTTTGAGTTGGGCTTTCCTATAGTCAGCCACTTAATTTACAAACTTATGTAAACTCTTACAGACCTCTCTCTTCCACCCTTTCCTTTCCCTCTGTCAGCTTCTCTTTCCCCTGCTTCCTAAAAAGAATGTTCTGCCAAAACCTGGACATCATTCCAGACTTTTCTATCTCCCACACCTGCCTTGCCCAAACATCAAATTGCTACCTAATTGTAAAATAAAAATATATGCCCTCTTATCGCACTACTTGAATCCAGACCCTCTTCATCTACCACCCAAGTCATTATAAATTCTGCTGAAATTGATCTTCCACACTAATGAACTCACAGCTCGGACTGTGACATTCTCCTGTTTAAAATCCTCCCCGCGAACAGCTTGATAAATCTTTCTTCAGCCTGACAAAGGAGAAACTCCAAACTCTGGCCCTCATCTTTCATTTTCTCCATTTCTGACACCTGCTACGTGTCTTCCACACATGCTTTACACAGAACTACTTGAATGGTGGTCCTCAAGTATTTTACCCCCTCAACGTTTGCTCATGTTGGTCCCTCTGCTTAGAACCTCTCCTTCCCTCCTGTCCCAGCTACACACCAAGTTAATCCCTGTTTGTCTTTTAAGGTTACACTCAGACATCCAGACACTGCATTATTGGAGAAGCCACTTCCATGCAAAGTGGGTTCCATGCTCTTCCTTCATGCTTCCATGGAACACTTTCCCTCTCCCAGACATTGCAGAACTGTAGCAGATACTTGTGTAGGGGAGGCACGTTCCAAAACAGCCCCCAAGGATTCCCACGTCTTCATATTCATGCCCTTGTGTAATACTCTTACATAATGTGACTACCATCTTACTGATAATAGAGACTGTCTCTTTTGCTGGCTTTGATGAAACATACTGCTATGTTGGGCAGGACAGTGTGGCAAAGAACTGAGGGTGGTCTCCAGCCAACAGCCAGCAAGGAGCTAAATCTCTCAGTCTAACAGCCATCTGAAAAGTGAATCCTACTAACAACCATGTAAATAAGTTTAGAAGATGTTTTCCAATCAAGCCTTCACGTAAGACCCTGCCCTAGCCAACATCTTGACTGCAGCCTTGTAAGACACCCTGGAGTACAGGACCCAGATGAGCCATGCCTGTACTCCTGACCCAGAGCAACTAATAATAAATGTGTGTCTTAAGCCTTTAAGTCGTGGTAATGTGTTATACAGCAATCAATATCTGCTTGTGTGTTATCCCCTTCAACTACTCCAAGTAAGTATAAACTCACCTAGGGAAGCAACCATCCTATTCAACTTTGTATTCCTAAGTCTAATGCAGGTGCTTGGTGCCCAGTTAGACCCTCAATGTACGTTTGTTTAACTGAACCAGTCTGCCCCAAAGTTTCCGCATATTTGACCTGAACCTTGCTTCCCCCTCCTAAACCGAGGCAGGTAACCAACTCTGTCTTCCACTCTGAGTGACTCACAGCATGGTTAACACACTCCCCCTCCAAGAGTATCTCCTACGGACATGCACAGGTCACTTCCTCCATATTTCAGTTCCCATCTGTACCTCCAAAATTTTGCTATGAATCTAATTCACATTTGCTCTCTCATGGGTGCCTTTGCTTCTGACAGTCTTTCTTTTCCTGCCTCACCCAAACTTTGTCACACTACCTCACTCACTCATGTACAACCTGTGAGCCAAGAAACCTCCTTGAGCATTGCTAGTTGATAAAGCTGATATATTTATATAAGGAAAAAGAACAAGGTCAGTTTGAAAATTATATTGGATACAAGAAAGCACTACAGGAAAAGTATCATTATGAATCAGATACGTGATTCTATCACAAAGATGGAATCTAATTTCTGAAACATACAAAAGAATACATCTATGAATTCCATAGCTAAAGTGGGGGAAAAAAAAAACTTGATTTTAGGTCTTGATGACTAATATCAAAATAAGGTACAATTATGCTCTATGCTCTCATGAAGGCTCAAGGAAGTTCTTGATGACAATCAGTGATGCAGATCTCCCTGTGGCATTCTGTAGGTGCTGGCCGGGTTCATGCCAGTGTAAGCACACAGAACTGTAATGTAAGTGGACAGGTAGAAATGAAGATGAACAGGCAGCCACTATTCTCCTCAAACCGTTTTGCTACCATAATAAGGGACGAGAATTACCATGTCCAACAGATGCAAGACAAACCTCCTCTAGAAAATTTGTCTCAGAGATCTCACACCTCCATGAAAATGAAACTATAACTGGGTTAAAAGCAGAAAAAAGTACATTTTACTTAGAAAATCCTCTGAGATTAAGATCAAGATTTAGCTTGAGCTAAAACTATATTACTATTTTATAATTACTAGACAATTAAAGGGTCCAAGGGAAGTCTTGGTATGATAGGCAGAAGTTAATGCTCTGGATAGAGAAATATGTTCTGGAAAACATGATTTCACTATTGTACAAAAAAAATTAGACTAGATGATATGAAAATATATAGGCATAGGGCCATTCTCTGTATCAACATTACAATAGCAAAAATTGCTGGAAATAATCCCCCAAAAAATATCAATAAGGAACTGGCTGAATAAACCAAAGTACAGCCACATAATGGTATACTATGCAGCTATAAGTAGGAACAAGGAGTATCTTTATGAACTATGATGGAATGATCTCCAGGATATGTGTTAAGTGAAAAAAGGAAAATGGAGAAAAGTGAGTTCTGCAGAACATATGTTAATGTGTATTTTAAACAATGGTAGGAAAAGCATAACATTTCAAAATACAATGACCAATAAGGCAGAGGGCAAAGAATGCAAGAGACGGAGGCAAAATCTAAATGTCTCTGAATATACCGTATTTTACATTGAAGCCTATAAATAATTTATGATATTATAACACTAAATTAAACATTAAAGAAGACCACATCAAAAGTAAAATAAAATAAATAATCCTAACCGTATTGTGCTAATCACTAACTGGCCCCTTGTTAGTAGAATAACCAACCAAAAAGGAACTGATTCAAACAACTTAAAAACACAGTAATTTGCCTGATCACCCCTAGCAGGATAAACCCTAATGTCACAAGTCACTGGAAAAAAATTAAACTGTTTTCAGTGTTCATATTGGTCATGAAGTTGTGTTGATCACTGTTATTCTGAGGCGTGTGTGTGTGTGTGCACACACGTGCGTGTGTGGTGCATGTGGGATCTAACAAATGAGGAATCATCATGATTATGTTAAGAACTAGGATTTATGTCATGGGAAAGAGGAAGTAGAAACGTAACACTGATGAGGTTAAAGAAAAGCCTTGTAGTCCTAAATTTAAACTGGATGAATAAGTATACACTCACAGTATATTTTTATCTTTCAAAAGCATTTATTTCCTGGCTATGTCCACTTAAAAAGCCCAGGAGCAATGACCAGTCCATTAGCAATGAGCACCCCAGATCATGCCTCTAAATACCATTCTTCAAAAAAATAATTAGGTTCCTGGGAGAAAAGACTAATTCTAAATCAGAGACAGGGAATGTACGCAACAAACCTGGAACATCTTGTCAGTCCAAAAAGCAGGAAATCTGTCAAATATTACTAATAGACTATGAAAAGGACACGGGAGCCAAGTGGCTACTCCCATAGACAAAGTCCAGACAATTGAGCATCAGTAAGGACAATAACTGCAATGAACTACGACACATATAATATTTATAAACTGATAATTTTATAGCAATTCTAAAATCATCACCGGCTACCTTTGGAAGATGCTAGGAAATCAACTCATTATTTTGAAAACTGGAAAATAGAAGAGTAGAATCAAGTATTTGCTCTGCCTTTCCCATAGGAACTGTACCTCAGAATAACCAACTATTTGATGGAGGGAAGTTTCTCTTTATAGAGACATTCCAGAAGTATTGTAGAAAGAATGATACAATACTTCCAGAGACTATAAACTGCTAACACTCTAGGCTGACAATCCCTAAGGAATTAATTGATCTAGGCAACAATCATCAGTGGCTGCTAAGGTCACCAAAAGAGACACAGCCAGACATCATGTGCCTCTTGATGAAGGTCCATGACGTTACCTGTAAAGTAGTCTTCCCAAAAGAAACATTTCAGGTTAAGTAAACCTGAATCCTATCAAGCCTCTAGATCTAACTACCAATGTACAGGGAATACAAGGCCAGGGAGTGTGGTTAATGATACCACAGGAATGTAATCAGCAAAGTCCAGACTGTGGGAAACTCTGCTGGACAAATGACCCAGTTTTTTCAACAAACAAATTGTCAGAGTAAAAGAAAGAGAGGAAGGGGAACCCACAGATTAAAAGATTCTTAAGAAACATATCAATTGATTGTAATAAGTGGAGCTTATTTGAAAGATGATTTTAAAAAAATCTTTAAATGAAAATGTTTATGAGATAGGGAAACTTGAACACTGTCTTGGTATTCAATAATATCAAGAAAGTATTTTAATTTAGGGATTTGCTAATAGTATTGGCGGTTGTATTTTCTAAACAGTCCTTATCTTTCAGTGTTACATGCTGAACTAGCTACAGCTGAAATAAGAGGCTGCTTTAGATTTGCTTTAAAAGAATCCCAAAGTATGGGGGAAAGTAGGAGGCATAAATAAAACAGTAGTCTTAATTTTGTTACTGTTGAAGCTGGGGATGTACAGGTGAGGTTTCATTATCCTATTCTCTCTACCTCTGTATACATTTGAACTTTTCCATAATAAAAAATGTTCAATGATGAGCCTTCAAAAATTGGCTTGTATATTATTATCAATAATGAGTGACACTTATTGAGAGTTACAGTCAAAGCCAGCAATGGTACATATATTGATTATATCATCTTCACAGCAACTCTATGAGGATGGAACTTTCACTATCCTTATTTTTCTATCCTTATACAGAAGAAATTGAAGATTGAAGAAGCTAAGCCACAGAACCAAGTAGATGGTACACATAAGACTACAGCATAGTTCTCTGACATCAGATCCCAAGTGTCCAGTGAGAAAAACAGAAACCATTTTACATATATTAAGAAGAGATACCACTGCACAGAACTGTTTACAAAGGTGTTGGAAGGTATGGATGAACAAAAGAAAGATGGAGATAGAGCTGGAGAAACTAAAAAGATAAAGCAGTAACATCCAGAGACTATAAACTGCTAACACCCTGGGCTGACACCCACTACCCCACACTCACGCTGATCAGCAGGGGGGCTGGCACCATCACCACTCAGGTGCACCACTGCTGCTTAGCAGGGGCACTGCTATTGCCTGTTCCTTTCTCTCACATTCCAATTTCCTGCCAGTATCTCCTACCCGTGGAATCTAAAAGGAGACCATCTGGCAAAGTAATCTGGAAGATGCAGCTTGCGGACTTCTAGCCTCATACAATAAAAAGGGAAAAATGGAAAAGCAAAAATGGAGCTACAAACTAAGAGACAAAAAACCAACATGACTACTGTGCTATACTTTTCAAGTTGCAATGTCAAATTGTAATTGCTTGACTTAGAACCTTGATGTAAATTTCACTTTCTTCCTCCCTTTTTCCATCATGGTAGCTACTTGTGTGGTCATTATGCACTTGAGATGTGGGTAGTCCCTACTGAGATGCAGTGTGATCATAAAATACATTCCAGACTTTAAGAACTTAGACCCAAAAAAAGAGAAAGAATGTAAACTATCTCATTAAAAAATATATATTGAGTACATGTCAAAATAATATTTTTAATATAGTGGCTAAATGAACATGTATTAAAATTAATTTACCTGCTTATTTTAAGTTTTAAAAATGTGATTCATAAAAAATTTATAAATTATATGTGCAGGTTACATCTGGGTCACATTTTATTTCTATTGGGTAATGCTGCTGCTTTAGAGCTTCAACCCAAAGCAAGCCTTATCTGGCAGTCTCTGAACCATAACACCCAAGGGTATTCTCAGTCATCAACTCCACCAGACTTTATAGTCCTTCTTAATCCGTTCTCTTGGATCCTATTTGTGTCTGGAAGCTTTTAACTCCAGGCTTCGAAAGCCTGACCTTATTTCTGCTTCTGGACCCTGTCCATGGCCATACAGTTGTCTGCTCCTTGGCTTTTTCTTAGAGACTTCAACTGACTTAGCCCTCACGCTTACAGTTCTTCATGCTCTCCCAGTAGGAGCGTCTCACCTGGAAGAGACCAATTCCCAGTCCCTAACTCCTGCCGGGCAGCTGGCCCTCAGTCAATACACTGCCTTCCCACAGAAGACGACAACATAGGGCACAAAAATGGAAGCTGCTGAAAGGTGGAACTACGTCGTCGTCATTTTTTATCCCTCCAAACCTAGCGTAGTGCCTAATATAAGGCAGGAAATACACACACAGGTACTGGAGAACCTAGCGGATTTACAGGGACAATACCTCTGTCATAGTTGTACCAATCCTTTTGGTGGTGGATCATCCCCACCGTGCAAGGAGGAGTCATGCAGCTTCTCCAAAGCCACAAAGTTTGTATAGGGCAGAGGTAGAACTCAAGCTGGAGTTCAGTGAGTACCTTTTTTTCCCCACCAGATTACCCTTTGGTAGCCACAAAAATCATAGCAAAGGAGCTGCAAGAGGGCCTTGTGCAAAGCCTCCTTTCAAAAGCTCCACGATGTTTGGGGCCTTGGCATGACTGGAGAGGGCTAGGTGGACACCAGGACGTGCCTCCACCCCCAGGGTGGTCAGTGGAGTCCTCACCTACAAAGAAGGAGTTTCAAATATGGGTACACTCAACTTAGCTGGAACTGCTTCTTCAAGAAAATTGCCTCACCAACTCAAATAATCTCCCTTCAGTCAAAACTGGGCAGTCTGAGCACAAATAGGTTTAATAACCGCAATGCATCAACACATCAAATACATGTAATCCCGTAACAATCCGTAATGATACTAAGCAAATTAACACGCAAAAAAAACTCACCTTAGGAGTCACCTTAGGAGAATGCTAGGGAATCAACTCTTGAAAAAAGTTTCTTGAGACATTCCAATGAATACATGAAGACAAAATGATAGCATATTACCATTTTACATCCTCTAATGACTAAAGGATATAACCAATGATCGTTAATAAGAGTTAGAATCACAGAAAAGAGACAACCAAACATTGTATGTTTCTTGCTGCAAGAATACAATATCATCTAAAATATATTCTTGCCCCACTCCCACCCCACAAAACTTACTGTAATCTGATCAAACCTCTAAATCAAACTAGTTTCTAGCAAACACAGAAGGCAAGGACACACGTTAGATGCGTCACGGGAAAGCAATAAATAAACTTTAGATTGGAGGAATATATACAGGACAAACAACCCAGCTTCTTCAACAAACAAATTGCAAGTATATAGAAAAGAGAGATGGGAAGGGGAAGTTACAGATGAAAAGAGACTTCAGAGGCACAGCAACCAACTGCAATGAGTGAAGTTACTGTTTTGATACCAACAAACACTAAAAGGAAAAGTAGTCAGACAATTAGAAAAGTGTAATTGGTATTAAGTTGTCATATTTTTGGTGCATAATGGTTTTATGATTTATTTTTAAAAACAGAGTTAAAAGATACCTACTGAGCTATTTGTGGATGAAACAGAAAATAAGTGCCACAAAGAAGCTAGACATACCTCTTTTTACCTGGAGATAAAATAGGACAATGAAAACAGGACAGCTGAGCAGATGTAGCTCTGAGTCCCTAGCTGTGTGATCTTGGTCAAGCCACTTGAGCCGCCTGTGCCTCCACTTCCTCCCTAGCAATGTGAGGTTAATAACACCACCTGAGCCCCTCAGCTTTCCAGCACACCACGGATCACTAAAGATAACTACTCCCTAAAGGAACTTCACAAATTCTCCCTCATCTGCTTCATCAGCCTCTAATTAAACCCACTTCTCCCAAAGGACACCCATATACAAGAAACAGGAGTTCTAATTCAATTTTATGTTTCTTTCACAGCAATATTGTTTTAACCATGTAAATATATTCCAGCTACATAATAGGCTAAAATTTTTTTGTGCTAACCTAGAAACCTAAATGCCACATTGTTTCTATATGAAAGTCTTCAACATTGTTTCCATATGAAAATCTATACATTGTTTCTATATGAAAGTCTTTCACTAATAGCAACTAGGTGCCTTACAAACTAATGTTTGTCATACAGTCTGCATATAAAAATGAACGCTGCCTTTCACGTTCATCCAAAACATTTCCTGGTTGTGTTTTAGAATTTTAATTTCTCACTTTTAATAGAATAAGAGGTTCTGGTCTTTTGCTCCACCTCCTTCTCCCTTCTTGAAAATCTCAACAAAATCTGCAAAACTCCCCTCTACCACTGCCCTTAGGGAGATGAGGCTAAGTGGATCATAATCCCTTGCTCTCACCTGCTCTTCTAAAGGGATGAAGCCTCCATGCTCAGTAACCCAGTCCCAGGGCCTGACAGTCCTAATGGGCCAGATCACTGCAGAGAACAGCCTGGGCGCCAGAGAGCTTACCCTGGGCTCCACATGTGACTGAGAAGAAGTGCAGGGCAGCAACCACAAGGACAGGAGGACCTGCAGGAATCTACTGGATGAGGAGGGGTCCTAAAACTGGCTTCACAGACCTAGCACTATAGATGTGGGAGGGGGAGAGCAGGAAATCTCCTGCAAACTTACCCACCTAAGTGTTCTGTCCCAGAAACACTTCCCAGAGCAGGGTGTGTGCATGTGTACGTGTGTGTGTGCATGTTTATGCGTGTGCCTGTGTGTGTTTGTGTGCATGTGTGTGTGTGTGTGTGTGCAGGTTTGAGGCGGCACATGACAGATGGATCTGGGGTGAAAGGTGGTATCAACCCAATGCTTGCACAGCCACAGACTAAGCTGATCTTTGCTCCCTTCAGTCTTTATTTGGCCATCCTTCTTTTGAGTATCACACTCTTGACTGTGGGGGAAAGAGACTTCTAGTTCCAACTAAGGCTCAGTTCCAAACACTGTTGGTGGTTTTTGTTTCCTCGCAGAGACCCCATTTCTCAGCCGATGCTGTCAATCAGTTTTTTAAGCTGAAAATGGGTGTGTCCCATAAGGCCCTAGGACCACTAGTGGGTGAGGTGTGGATTGTTGGGTCATCACTGGCCTTCATAAATGCAGGTGTCTCTTCATGTGGTCACTGCTCTCGCCTGTAGCCCCCTCAGCAGGATCCCTGGAGTGGCCAAAAGCCCTGGCTATCCTGAACCCCAGTCACCAACTTCCAGTTCTGGAGCTTTAATGTTATTCGTGGTTCTGATGTCTGAAAAACGGCACCTTTTTCTTCATATGGTGCCCTGGGTGATAGGTTGCTTTAAAATCAATCATGTATCTTCCTATAAAAATTTCCAAAATTCAGGGTCTTGTCTCAGTTTTGTGACTCACACAGGCAACTGAGTCCCTGGAGCTAATCATTACATCTTTCTATTTGAAACAAAACAGGTTTCAGATTTACAGTGTATCATTTTCCCCAACAATATACTGTGTCTGACAGCACCCAAAATGCAGCAATACTAAAACCAACAGAGCTCACGCAAACTGCTTCGAAGAGCAATTAGAAACTGAGGAGGCTTCAGGTTACAAGTCTATATACTAAAGAAGAATTTCACAGAGAACCTCAGGATAACACCAAGGCCTTGACCTTTAAATTCTGCTGAGTGCAGGCTCGACAGTCCTGGAACCCAAATCCCAGCCTGGGCCTTCGACTGGCAAGATTCTACTACGTTGTCTTCTTTGGAAATCCAACTGAAGCAGACGAAACCCATGTCTGTGGCAGCATTTTCCAAGGCTTTGGGATGACACATCCCTCTATAAATCGTTAGTCATCTACTGGCCAAATCAATGTACTTGAAAGTGTGGGATACATTTTCCATAAAGATACAATGACATGTTTCAAAAATATCTAAATCTAAATAACCAAAATCTCATTTTAATTACCAAAACAGTAATAATAGTGACCATAAAAATAAGAGCAGCCACTATTTGTACAACATGTACAAAGTGCCAGGCACTGTGTTCAGTGAAAATAATGACATGTTGTGCCAGAGCTTCTCACATTTTGTATGCATTTTTTATTCTTCTCCAACTTCAAAACACTCTAGTTCAAGTTAATAGAAGGGATGACAGTGGATACGTGAAAGGAAAAATCTCACTCCCGAAGTCCCCTGCTCCCCTTCCCTCTGCCTGTTTATCATCCTTCTGCTCTAAATAACTGCAGTTCCAGGACCAGCCACACTTGGGGCTTCAGGCTGTGTGGCCACAGGCCTGAGTGTGCAACACACTTAAGGGGTGGGATCATGGGGTGAGAGACCATCTGGACCCTCTTGCCTTCAAACTTCGGTCCTCACCTTGGGCAATGTATCCCACCTTTTGCAGCCCCATTTGCCTCATTTCTAAAGTGAAAATAACAATGTGTAGCTCATAGCAGATCAGGCAGAAATAATGCAGATTTGGTGAAACAATGTATATAAAGTGCTCAGCAAATAGCGAGAACTTCAATAACAGCTAATATTATTATAGCTATCCTGTTTACCTTGTTACAAAATGTACAAACCAGGCATGAAAACTTAAATCGCCTTGGAAACAAGAGGCAACCATGAAATAGTCTTACTTTCATTGATGGATTATCCAAAAGCAAAATAGTTTCTTGATTTTATTACAGCAAACACAAGCTTCTTAAAGCAAATTTTGAGCAGAGCTGGATAATTCTACATCAGGAACGACTTTTCTGTGCATTGTCCCTAAGGAGGTAGAAAGGAGGGGGTGAAAGAAGTCAACGGTAAAGAGTAAAGCAGAAAAATCCTAAATAAAAGCTGGCTATTATTGGCTGATGTGAGAAAAACATAGACTGGGGAAGGAGCAATGAACAACTAATTCTAAACAAATATGTACTACAGCTTATTAAAAAGTAATGTTTTTGGCCAGGGGTGGTGGCTCACGCCTATAATCCCAGCACTTTGGGGACCAAGGCAGGTGGATAGCTTGAGCTCAGGAGTTTGAGATCAGCCTGGGTAATATGGTGAAACCCTGTCTCTACAGAAAATACCAAAAAATTAGCCGGGCATAATGGCACCACCTGTAGTCCCAGCTACTCAGGAGGCTGAGGCCGGAGGATCGCTTGAGCCTGGGAGGCGGAGGTTGCAGTGAACTGAGATAACACCATTGCACTCCAGCCTGGTGACAGAGTGAGACCTGATCTAAAAAAAAAAGAAAAAGAAAAAAGTAGTTCTTCCTATTAAAACATAACTACCAAGGCTTCCATCGTAGGGTAAAGGTAACACCTATCTTTAGAAATGAACTCCTGGACACATTTTAACATTTTAAAATATGTTCTAAATATACACATTCTTTATTGAAAATATAACCTTATAAGCACATAGCAAAATTTATTTTTTTAAACTTTTTGAGCCTGTGGAGAGAAGGTTATAGAGAGCAGGAAAGTAAGATTGAGGAAAAAATGGAGTAAACTGATAAGGCTGGGTCCTGAGTTTCTTATGAGGAACACGTATTTCTCCCCCATTCCACCCTTGGGCTTTGAGTTCAGAATAGGGAGAAGGACAGCAGGCAGGGAACAGAGGAAGTGATAAAACACATATAATAGCAGTCAAAGGACAGAATGAACTGAAGAGAAGGATATGTTTACAGCAATAACTTGGAGGTCTCCAACCAAGATAATTGGACATATTTTAATATCATTAGTCATCAAACAGGAACTGTAAACTGTGAATTAAGTGGCCATTTTAAAATGCCATTATTTTAGACAATCATCAAAATTGCCCATCTCAATTTGAGTTTATCTATACCGAGGTAGCTCCAGTGACACTGAACATCTCTTACTATCTGTTATGAAGAGCCTTTAAGATATGCTCAGGATATTTTTCATTTGCCCCTCCAGACCCACTCTCCACCCTGCTCAGTACTCTGGAAAATCCCAATCAACAGATTCCTTCTCCCTCTGATTTCCAGATGTGGAAACCAGCAGGAGCTTGATGAAAGGGAGGACAATGGTATGAAGGGATTTACTGCCTTGGCTCTCTCCCTGCCCACTCCTCCTGAAGGCTACAGATTCTCAGGGCTTCCCTGACCTACAGATTTGGTTTCTAAGCTTCCCATAACCACCCTGATATGATTTGGCTGTGTCCCTACCCAAATCTCATCTTGAATTGTAGCTTGCATAATTTCCATGTGTTGTGGAAGGGACCCAGTGGGAGGTAATTGAAGCATGTGGCAGTTCCCCTGTACTGTTCTCATGGTAGTGAATAAGTCTCACAGGATCTGATAGTTTTATAAAGGGAAACCTCTTTCACTTGTTCTCATTCTCTCTTGCCTGCCACCATGTAAGACATGACTTTTGCCTTCCACCATGATTGTGAGGCCTCCCTAGCCATGTGGAACTGTGAGTCCATTAAATCTCTCTTTCTTTATAAATTACCCAGTCTCTGGTATGTCTTTACCAGCAGCATGAAAAGGGACTAATACACACCCTCTCCCCATGACTCTTCTAGGGTGGTAACAGCTCCCTTTTTTTCTAGCCTAGGGGTACTTCAGCATCATTTGTTGTCTTCCCTTCATCCTGCCAAAACATGTGCAGTAGTCCCTTCATTTGATTATTCTCAGTTAACCCTTTTGGATGTGCACTCTATTTCCTGCCCAGACTCTGCCTGATCAGGGTGCAAGGAAGGACTGGTTGCTTGGTCTTGCCTCATTTGGTGCTGGGTTTACAAAGTTACCTACGGCCCTCTGATTGGTCACCACAGCCTGCTGAATAGAATAGAAAGTAAAGAGCTTCTATTCTTCAATCAGAAGTCTCAACCTGGTTCAACAGCTGTCACCTTTGTGGAACCCCTAAATTCTAGATTTATCTTGCCTGTCTGGCCCCAGTGTTCCCACCTGCTCCCTCCAACTTTGCTGGTTTTCCAAACTCTGGACTCTGTCTTCCCACCTGGTTCCATGGGACTCACTCCCTTCTTCCTATTTTGATTACTGGCCTTAATGCATTACCAGTCTAGTGCCACAGAATCTAACCTGCCCTCACCAGCATGTCCTGTCCTGCTGGTGCCCAGGCCATGCCTGGTGGTCACCAGAACAGAACTTCAGTAGAAACTGTATCATCTCTGAACAGCTGGCAGCTTATACTACATTACATCCTGGCTTGAGGACTTATTTACCTTCAAAGGGAAGAATTACCTGATAGTCCTTAACCATTCATAGAACTATTGAAGAAAGTCATGAAAATTAGGAAAATGCACTGATTCATTCTAATTAATGTGTTGGGAAAAGGAGGGACTAAATTGTAACCACATATACAATGGCAGAAGGCAAACTTGGATTTTACGAAATCAGCTTACAGGACTCACTTGAGCTTACTAAACTTTATACTCTATTTTAAAATGAAAAATGATGGTGAAAGGGCTAGCAAGAATTCCAAGAGCTGAGAAGTTAACCTCAAAAAACCAGAGTTGGCTACATGATCCAGCATCCTCCCCACTTACAGACTTTTCAGCCAATCTCAGAGGCTCAGAGTTTGACTTTGTGTACAGGGACAGCAGATTTCCCATACAAAGATGAACTAAGATGAAGGCAGTGCTATGACTAGTACCCCAAATACAGACAGTGTAGTACTATGCACTCTGTTAGAGGTGGCCCTACCTCATTCACCTGGTCAACAGACAGACAATTTAATTCATTAAAAAGCAGCGGTTCTCAAAGTATGGTCCCCAGATCAGCAACACTAGCATCTTCTGGAAGCTTGTTAGAAATTCAAATTCTGAGGTCCCACCCAAGACCTACTAAATCAGAATCTCTGGGAGTGGAGTCCAGTAATCTATATTTTAACAAGCTCTCTAGGCAATTCTGGTGTATACTAAAGTCTGACTTCAAAACACTGACTTAGAAAACAAAAATGACTCTTTCCAAAATAGCTCTACTCCTCCCCCAAATAAAATCTCATTATTATCTATCATAAGGTCAGTGAAATATCTATTTATTTTCCTTTTATATATAGTCAACTCAGGATTATCCTCACAAATTCTGGAATGCCGTGGAACAGAAAATATAGAAGTCACTAATAACTGGTTTAGGCACACCATTTTACAAGAGATTTATCCTTCTCATTAGGCTTTGCTTACCAAATTTCATGGATATCCCCTGAATCCTTAGCACCTACAACAGAGTCTGGCCACAAATACTGAATGAACAAATGAGCACATTCCGTATGAATGGAGGGAAAGCGGGGAGCTGGTGAAGCTGCCATCTGGAAACTAACAATGTCCAGTGTCGGATCCACAAAAGAGTTAACCTACACAGAGGCCATAGTAAGTTGACAGTATTGTCAATAAAGATTCTTTTCTACAACTGGCTGCCTAGTCCCAGATGCTCACAAGTAGGAACAGCTGTTATGAGAAAACTTGTAAGAATCCCTGGTTCTTCTCAGAGAGAGGTTCAACCATCTCCTCTGAGGATTTCTGAACAAAAATTACAAAACTGGCATAATATCAAGAGTGAGCATCCTGCAGGATTCTCCTGTTGGAGTACTATTTTTAAAAAGGCAAGCAAAAGGGAGAGAAATTGCTAGGAAGTTGCATTTTTACAGCAATTGGGAGACAAATCTAACTTCTTACCAGAAATGGAAACCCGTGATATCATTGCACTGCATATGAATTATTAATGCTTATAGTCCCTTTTTTTTTTTTTGCAAATTAGGTATTCAGGAAGGTTCCTGTTGACATCATGTTTGACATCATAATGCTTCATCATTCTAAAAGCTTAATGAGATGAATTATTGCTAGAAAAGAGAGAGAGAGATCAAGCACACATTTTTGCACTCTGGGGAATACCAGAGGCCAAGTAGATAATGAGGATACACTTTATAATTGATGTAAAATGATGGGGGGAAGGGTGCAAACTATCACAACCTACCACCACTGTAAACAGGACCAAATGGTAAAGATTTTACTTTTCCACCTGCGTGCTTTCAAAAGGGGTGGGGCACCACTACGCGCCTAGCAGCTGTCTCAAACTCTTAAGGCAAAAAAAAGAAGAATGCTTAGTCTACAAAAAACGAAAGTAAAATTTCTATAAAATTATCTCAGCAACAAAAGGGCACAGAACATGTGAACTTTAAGACTGGGAAAAGACAATACAACACCGAGTCACAAGGCCTAAAAGGATACTATTAAATAGATGAGGACAATTCTGTGATAATAATTCTGGTCGATTTGCATAAGTGACTCTGGTCTCCAATTTCACTTCAAATATATAGTTTCTGAGATCCACACAATGCAAAGTAGTGTCAGGTCACTGAAGCAGCAGTTTCATTTCCAACATTCCCAGTAATAAGTTAGAGTGAATTAAGCTCTTATTTGGGAATCTTGTTGATAAAGCAAAATGAGTTCAATTCCTACCCAGGTCAAGCCTTTTAACACTTAAGCCAAGTAGCAATGAGACTGACACAAGTTTATACAAGCTGCTAATAATTGGGAATCATTGTCCCTCCAGTTTTTACTTCATTTGGTCTCTAAGTAGCCTCTTTAGGAAAATATTAAAAAATGTAGAGAATGGGTTCATTCATTATTCTTTCTTCTACTGAACAAACATGGAGTAGCTAGAGTTGCCAAGTACTAAATTGAGATTCTTGTTATTCTGGAAAACAAAAATTCACAATTTCTCTTGAGCAACCAAAAAAAGTATCACAAAGTTCATGATGAGTTCATGAGCTGTCACCATTCTGAACTACTGCTTCAGGTCTTCAACAATCAGGCAAAAGGATGCTCTTTACTGATAATATCCCAACTTAATATTTTCACTAAATTTAACATTTTCATTCCTGAATATTGCTTCTAAAGCTAACTTTGTCTGAACAGGGGTGGGGACAGGCAGCTTGAAAAAAGCAAAGTGTAGCGTTCAGCACATGCCCCCGTAACAAATGGGCAACTGGTAGGTTCATATTGTCATGAATCCTAGTCTCTAGTCTTCGGATATGCTATGCTGAGATCACACTGTTAACATTCAATAGTTAGGAGAGAAAGCTTATTCTTGACACATAGTAGGTGCTCAATAAATAGTATTTTTATTATAATGGTGATTATGATTATTGCCAGTTAAACTGCAACCACAAGCAAACATCAGTTAAGCTTCATGTTACAAAATCAGATGCTGTTTAAAAAAAACACTAGGTTCATTAAAAAACTTTTGGACTTCCAGATTGAGGCCAAAACATGTTATCCTTCTCCTCACTCCTCCACTATGGGCTGACTTCATCCAATGAAGACCAAGTTTTTAACTATTAAAAAATACAAATGTGTCTTTGACAAATAATCTATTCTTGGTAATCTATTGACCAGGTAAAGGCTGTGATTCTATCTGACATTACGAGTCATAGAGATGTATTTTTTTTCTCTGTGTACAATGGGATATGCCACTGTCATCTTGTTTGCTATAAGGGAAAAAGACCCAGTGCCCAGATTTACACAATGAAAAGCCTCTCAAATGTAATAGTACTTAGAGAACATACAGGAGGGCACTATTTAAATAATTATTTTTCTTCTGTAATTAAGAAATAAATATTTAACGATTGCTTTAACCATCTAAGCAATTTTTCCCACTTCCTCAAAAATCCCACTCTCCGGAAAGATCAGATGCATGTGCAGAATCATCCTCAGACAGCTGCACTGCACTGGAAACCACGTCCCCTCACGGTGGCTCTGCTGACACTCTGCACTCATGCCCCGGTTCTCTCAATTCTGTCTAGGATGTAGCCACCCCAGAGAAACGCTACAATGACAAACAACAGGTTCCACTCTGCTCGTTCCCACATCTCTTCTCAAAACACGAACACTCATTCATTCACAAATCGCTACGCTCAGTCCCTGTGCTGAGACTCCAGCCTGGCTGGTAATCCCAGGTAAAAATCACAATACGGGGCACTATCTATCCTGATGCTGCAACTGCATCAGTCACCTACAAGGCATGCAAATCCAGCTCAGTGCTCACATTTCATTCAACAGGACTGGCCACCGAAAGCTCTCAATGGTCCCCACCCCTCTTCCTGCATAAACCAAGCCACCGCCTTCCTGCCCTAAGGGAGGAACAGGCCAGCCCACCTGCTTCCCTCTGCGCTCCTTTCCCCGCCCGGTTCCCCAGGACCAGTTAAGGACACTCCCAGGACCCTTCCAAGGGCCTTTTTCTGACCACATTTCCTGGGCCCCCATCATCTCCACAAATGAAAAGTAAACTACTCCTTGGCGACAACCGCTCCAAACCAACCGTGTCACGGTCACTCAACTCCGCCAGGAGCCCCCTACCCGTGCGAGCCCCGCCGACGGGGCGGGCGGCCCCCACCGCGTGTGCCAGCACGGGGCATTTACCTTCACGCTGGTGTAGCTGGTCTGAGTCTCGGCCTCGGCGCTGCTGCAGCAGTGGCGCCTCCGGCCCCTGCTGGTGGTCGCGGCGGGGGCTGCGGAACCCGCGCTGCTGCCGCTGCCCAGCTCAGCACGGGCCCTGCGGACGCGGACAGCGCTGGGGGGTCCTGACGCGAGGCTTGGGGGGATGGCGTCGGCGGCGTCGGTCTGGACGAAGAGGCCAGGCAGGGGTGCCGCGGGGCCCTGCGACACGCTGGTGGTCTGGTGGGGCGAGTTGGACTCGTCCGAGTCCCGGCAGTAGATCACGCCGCTCTGCGAGACATGGATGCTGGGGGCGCAGCCCATCCCTCGGCCGGGCTCCCCCGCGCGCCCGCCTGCGCCCGCGGCAGCCGGGACCCAGCGCACCCGCTGCCACCTGCAGTGAGTGGGCGGCCGCGGCAGCGCCCGGACTGCGCGCCCCCCGGCCTGTGCGTCCGCCGCTCCGTCGGGCTGGCCGCGATGCCCCCGGTCGAGCCTCCAGGGACCGCACGCGTCACCCCAACTTTCCCTTTTGGGCCATCTTCCTCCCCGAGCTGGGGAGCGCGCACACACAGCGCCCCGCGCGCACCAGCGGCCGCCACCCTCCCCACCGCGGAGCCCCAAACACGCTCCCCGAGCCTCCGCCTTCCCCTCCTCCCTCGGCACGGCCCCCGCCGCCGCCCAGCTTGACCTCGCCGGGCTCCCGCACCCGCGGCCCTGGGCCAGGGCGCCTGCCCTCTCGCCCGCCCTCCTGCACCTTCTTTCCCCACTTTCGGTCTGCTCCCGTCCCCTCCCTCCCTCGCTCCCACCCTCCTTCCTCCTCAGGTGCCCCGGCTCCGCGGCCGCAGCCGCCCGGGCCCCACTGCGCCCCTCCGCCCCTCTCGCGGCTCTCCGAGCTCTCCCGACTGGGCAGAGCGTGCCCGCGGCTCGGCTCCGCCACGGGGCCCCTGTGCACGGCAGCTGGCACCGCGCCACGGCGCCGTCCCCTCCTCCTCCACTGTCCAGAGGCCTCGTCTCTTCTGCACTCATCCCGACGCCGCCCCCCGCGCCCCAGCCCCTCTTCCCCTGAAGGGCCTTGTAAGCCACTCGCTTTTCACCAACACATTTTCACACTTCCCTGAGCTAAACACCAGGAGGCCCCTCCCGAAATGGCAGGGACCCTACAGCCCGGGCCCACCCACCGCGCTTGCTCCCCTCTCAACACAGCTGGGGAGTGATGGAGAGACCTCATGGTTCCGTCCTCTTCCCCCAGCCCCACCGCCTACTCCGAAGGCTGAGTTGGATGGTGACCCAGTCTTCAGAAGAAGCCCATTCCATCTCTACTCATAGTTTGGAAGTTCGTGCCAAGGGATGGGAGGCCCTGCGGAGGAAGGAACCCTTGAACACACGTTCCCCTAAGATCCAGGGAAAGAACAGAAAGAAGCTGTGTGATGGTTCTTTGCTTGCTCCCCCAGTTTCCACCTCTTCCTTGGGTGTCAATAAATGTTCACGCTGGTTTCTACCCCATCCAGCCGCCCATGTCAACTGCTCTTCCTCACACTCGGCTGGTCAGTCAACAAGGCCTTCCCTCACTCCCCTTGGTGAGGCACCCACAGACTAGGCTGCGCTGGAGGAACGGAAGAATGCCTTCAGAAGGATGGCTGCTGTCCATCCTTCCCTTGCGAACTCTGAGTTACAGCTGCGAGACACCACTGCCCATTCAGTCACTGGTTCCCACAGTAATTCCTGCCCGATTGCCACAATGGCACAGCGATAATTAGATGGCCTAAGAAAGGATTTTATCTAGAGTTGCTTATACAAAAAAGGGCAAAAACAGAGGCTGAATGCAAGGCACAAAGAAGTATCCAATGTTAAGGGTTTTTTTTTTTTAATTTTCCTTTGTCTTCCTGTACCAGTCTTGGATGTGACTGGATGAAGACTTCAAAAGAAAGTTTCTAACCTTCACAGAGAAGCAAGGTATCACTCTCAATCCCAAATTCAGATATACAGAGAGTCTAACCTTATTCTTCTACTTTTGCCTCTCTTCTCAGTTTAGCTCTCTCTGTTTTTGATACAAAAATTTCCATCTCCAGCTAACCTGGAAAAAGTCTATGCTGTATTTTTTAATGGACAGGCAAATTGCTCATAAAATTTCTGCACAGATTGGGTCCTCCTAGAAGCAGATTCTGAGATGGTATTCAGCCGCCAGAGGAAGGCTTTTTAGGAAGTGTTCTTGTAGTCAACATTTGTGGAAGGAAATAAAGGGAGGGAAAGGAGGGAGGCAAGTTAGAGCAGAGGGTGAAATTGACCAAGCCTTAGGCCTCCCTGCAGGGAGGATTCTGAAGCTGGGATGACACTTCAGAGTGGTTCTGAGTTGGGACTAGGTTCTGAGTTGTTCTGATGGGCCTTTATATCCCAGCATGGACCAGTCTTTACATGCAGGCCACCTCAGTGACCTTGGGCAAGGTGGTTCTCTTCAGCTGAGGCACTGCCCCTAGGAGATGTCAGCTGAGCCAAGGGCTTTCTGCTCGCAGCACTCCCAGTAGCTGGAGGAGTAAGTCCTTTCCTGGCATCATAGCCTCCACCACAGTTCCCTTCCAGGCTGCCTGAGGTCTGTGCTTGCTTGCCCCATCCAGGCCTATAAGAACACCACATTAAATGGTTGAGACTGAGCTATGGAGACAGTCATTCATTTAAAACTAAGCCTCATAGCTACCATCTGCTCTACTTCCAAAGGACAAATTAATACCTGGGAAAACAACATCAGAGTTAAATTGCAAAATCACTGGTCTCTATACTAGTCCCTGATGTAATGGTGAAGTCAGGGTTTAATAATTCCTAAAGCTTATCTGTGATTCTCTCATATATCCTCATTTCAGTCATTACCTTTCATGGAGCTACCAATGACAGCCCTCACATATTGACACTTAGAGCCATGCGAATTCTCATGGCACATGTCTACTTTTTCACAGTTTTCTCTAGGAATTCGATGAAACCACCCAGAGAAAGGCACCAGTCACTCACTGAGGCTTTGAAAGGCAAGAAGACGATGATAAAATAGAAATTACAACCAATCTTCTGGCGGAAAACATTAGGAGCTGAATCATGAAGCTACAAGTCACCCAGAAACAAATTTAGGTTGACCTTTCTACATTAAAAATAAGGATAATTAAGCCTTGAAAGAGAAGGTGACCTCAAGGCAGCTAGTGAATAGGACTAGGCTGCTTTAGTGGGTTAACTGAACATTTCATATTAGGACCGGTGTCTTTCACTGAGTGCAACTTCTTTGTTGGAACAGAAGATAGAAGGGGAAATGCACTAGATATACATTTTTCTTCCCATTCCCAAAGCAGCCAGTAGCACAAACACATCTTCAACTGCCAATTCTGGCTTAGTGAAAGAAAAAAATAATGTGTCCCTATCATCTCCACCAAGTGTTCTCAGTGGGAATGTGCAACCTGCCCCCATTGCTGGAACAGATCTGGCTGCTGAAACTTGCAGAAGTGTCCAAGTGGAGGAGAAATGGTTTCACTGGAATCATTCCACAGCTTAGTTCTGAGGCCTGAGTTCTTGCTTGTAGAAGCAATTTCTGAACCAATTGCCATTGACCACTTCAATGCACCCCAGGTGACAGCAAAGACTACAAGCTCAGACACTGCTGATAAAATTTAGGCCCAAGTTACAGAACAAGGCCAGAAAGACCAACACTTATTAAAAAAATTTAATAAACTTGAGAAAAATTTAGCAACATACAATGTCCAAGAAGCAAATCAAAAGAAAGTAAACTAAATCAGAAATATATTGTAAAACACAACCTCCAATATGTCCAGGGTCACCAGAATGGCTTGTGCATTTTATAATAGTATTAAATAAGAGCTAACTTTAAAATTATGGCCCAAAGGCACTGCAAGATCCTGAACAATTAAGGTCCCTTCCAATTCTAAGATGGCATGACTCTTCAGGATTCCTCTAGAGAAGCAGAAAATGTGAGTAATACATTTTGAATGATTCTTAGCTATAAAGGTTAAAACAATAGCAGCTTCTGATTGATTTTTAGATAACCAAATATTTAATTAACCAATCAACCTTATAGAGCTTCTGAATTCAAACTATGTTCTTAACGGTGGAGCTATTGGAAGTCTAACCACCTGATAAGTGAAATGATACTGCTCATTAGGCAGCCCAGTACAGCGGAGGGTACATTGAACTCAGGGTTAGACGGGTGAATCTGAAGCCAAGTGCTGCTTCTTGTGACTGTGTAACCTGGAGCAAGTCACTTAACCTCTGGGCTTCAGTTTCCTAGATATTCCCCAGAGTCTCTAAATCACCAACACCCAAGAATGCTATGAAATTTTTGCTACCTTTTATTAAATTATTTTATATCTAGAATTGTGGGGCTTTTGAACAGAAAGAGTAGTCCTGAACCTACATGCACAACAGAACTACCCTGAGGAATTTGCCAGAAATACACCAGTTCCCTAGTTCCATCCCAGAGACTTGGTTCAGGGGTTAAGGACAGGTCCAGCATCTGTCCTTTCCAAGAAAGTGAATCCAGTATAAACTCTCCACAGCCTCCTTGAAGTTTAAGTCCTTATAAGTGCTTTGGAGACCCTACTCGATGTGGGTCCTGCCAACCTTGGACCTTGCTGAGCCCTCCCTCACTGCTCCAGCCACACCAGCCTCCTAGTTGTCTCTCCAGGATATCCAGCATTGTTAACTGGTAGCTGTTCCCTCTGTCTGTTATGCAGCTTCATCAGGACTTGCAAGGCTAACTTCCTCACTTCCTTTAAGTCTCTGCTCAAACTCTCCTACTCAGCCATGCTATTCCAAACCCGCGTTTAAAATTGCAACCCACATCCTTCTATTGTTCCTCTACCACTCCTTATTCCCCTTAGCTTGCTATTTTTCTTGTTTCATAGCACAGATCGCCTTCTAACTTATTATATAATTAGCTCACTTACTATTATGTTTATTGTCTACCTTCTCCCACTAGAATATTGGCTGTACAAAGGCAGGGGTTTGGGGGCTTCTTATTCACTGATGGGTCCCCTGCTTTTGGAACAGTGCCTAGTACATGGTAAGTACTCAAATATTTGTTGAATGTATGAATGAATTATTTTCTCCCATTTCTGTGTCTTTTGCCTTTCTCTTAATTGTTATAACCCAAAATGGAAGGAGTTATTTTATTTGTTTGTTTTTAATAGTTTAGAGTTTTATGCCCTGTGTTTTTACTTTTAAAGTCAGTGAATGCCTTTGATCAGATCATGGCAGTCCTTTAGTAATGTACATCAGAAAAAGCCAAAAGAATAAAACATAATAATTTGTACAAAGTTGTTGATAGCAATATTGTCTACAATAATGAAAGTGGAGATAATTCAACCATCAAACACTTAGGGAATGGCTCAACAAATCACACATAAATATTACCATTTATATGTACATAGACAAAACAATGTTAGGTTAAAAAATAGAGTATGTACATAGATTGATTGCAAATATAGAAGATGTGTGAACATATGTTGAGGTTCATGTGTACAAAGTGGTGTAGACAAACAACAAATTTATTTTTCTGAAAACCAGTTTCAGTGCATAAAAAACCATGTAAATGAGTAAGTGTAATTTTCCCAATTCTCTCTACAAAAAGAATTTAGGTAACTCTATTTTATGGATTTCAACTGATTTTTTTTCCTTAGGACAGAAGGTAAAAGATGGAAAATAAATTTGAAAGGGAGATAATCAGAGATTGGCGGAGAAAGAGAAACTAATGCATACACTTTACAAAGGAAACTTCACAGAACCAGACACACAGAGAGGAAGAAAGAAAGTGGGAGACAAGGAAAGCAATGGAGAGCCAGTTTCATGGTGAAATATTCCTACCGAGTGAGTTTACACAGACAGCTCTTTCAAGAGAGTAAAAATAAGTTTTTTTTTTAACTATAGGTGCATCACTTCTTGGACCTTTTTCCATAGCCCAAGTGAAACTAAGGAGAGGATTTGGCCCATAGGACAGTATTCTCTTGCCAGTTGCAGAAAATGCAAACAGAGAATGTGTAGGAGAGTCAGCCAACATCAGACTTCCTTAGGTCAACATCATCAAACTTGGAGGCCTGGGCCCTGAGTCTGCATGGTACAAAAGTAATCTGTCCTTCCTGTTAACAAGCACCCCACAAGGAGGGGCTGGATTATCCCCACAGAGGTACTCCAGAATGCTACTAGCCTCCAGAATTTTGGACCCCAATAGTCAGGCTAGGAGAGATGGAACATTCATTTCCAAAAGTCTTACAAATACATTTCACAAAAGCATCAGACATAAACAGATATACAAATGAAACACACGGTGCAGTCCTACTCCAAAGGAACTTACAGAGCAATCAGGGAGATGGTACTGACACATGAGAAATAATGGAGTACAATCCGTGAGTGTCAAGGTGCCAGAACAAAGATGAGTGGTACTGTCAATTCTTTTATAGTAGTTATGGCCCTTGGGAAGGGAAGAAGGGGGCTGTCAGTTGGGCCTCAACTAGAACTTTTCAATCACAGGGAACAGCATGAACAAATGCACAGAGGCAGAAGTAACTTTGGTGGCACCGAGGCAATGAGCAGAAAGTGTAACTAGACAGTGTCTCCTAAGGCAGAGATGATAACATTGGAAAGAGAAGAAAGAAACAGAAGGTGGAAGACCCTGAAACTACTTCTCTATGTAATGGAAGTCACTGTAGGTTCTACCGCCCTTAAGGAAACATACTATGCGAAAATTTAGATTTAGAAAACAAACCCATTGTCATAAAAAATATTGTTTGCCAAATGACTAACATGAATACTTTTTTTTTTTTTTTTTTTTTTTTGAGACAGAGTCTCATTCTGTCACCCAGGCTGGAGTACAGTGGTGCAATCTTGGCTTACTGCAACCTCTGCCTCCTAGGTTCAAGTGATTCTCCTGCCTCAGTCTCCCAAATAGGTGGGACTACAGCTGCAAGCCACCATACCCAGCTAATTTTTTATATTTTTAGTAGAGATGGGTTTCACCATGTTAGCCAGGCTGGTCTCAAACTCCTGACCTCAGGTCATCCGCCTGCCCCGGCCTCCCAAAGTGCTGGGACTACAGGCATAAGCCACTGTGCCCAGCCTCTATGAGTACTCTCATAAATAGCACTTTGAGGTTTTTAGGTATTCTAAATCAGGGTACCAAAAAAAAAGAAAACTAAATCAGGGTACAAATTATTAATTCATATCAATTTTTTTTTACATTTACAATCTATAAAGCAAGGCACAAGGCATATCTGTTTCTAAATTAGTGTGAGATTTCTCAAATATCTCATGGGCAATTTTTTAAAGTTCAGGTTTCTAAGCAGGCCCTCTCCTGCCTGCATGCACACCTTGCTAGGTGTGCATATCATCAATTCCAAAAGATTTCATTATGTGAATGTGATGCTGAATTCATCCATTCATGCTTTCAGTAAATGCTTACTGAGTGGCTACATGTATCAGATGCTAACTAAGCACTGAGAAACAAGACAGAAACAGTCCCTATTTCTACAGCGTTTAGAATATAATGGGGAGTTGGAAGGACAAACAAACAATAAAATTCTCTGGCAGTGATGGAGGTTATACAGGGATTTAAAATATGTTGATGTGATAGAGTGAGACTGGGGTAGCATGCTGAAAGTTTTCTCAGAGGACATGACATTTAAGCTAAGATTCCCAGAAAACTTTATCAAAGGGAATATCATTCTTTTTTCATCTGTCCGTCCATTCACCCATCGATGCCTTGAGAACATGGTTTAGCACCACCACTGTGCCAGGTGCTGTGAGGGATACAAAGAAGTAAAATACTTAGTATTTGCCCTCAGACAATTAAGTCAGGAACACAGAGATATACGCAGAGAATTGTGTTAACATTTGCTTTGAAAACCTAATCCAAGCCCAGAGAGAAAGATCACTGTGGGTGGAAATTATCTGGGAGATGTCACTGAGGAGACAGAGTATATGGCTCTTGGAAGAACGGGCAATATTTGAATAAGTGGAAAAGAGGACATTCCAGAGAGAATAATGTGCTTAAAGCCTAGAGGTGGGAACACTTGCTAAATGCTTGAACAATGAAGCAGATGACTCAAAAAGGTTTGTGGTACAGAAGAAGAGAATAATATTATTTTGGCTGACAAGGGAGGCTATAACCAGGGAGCCAAATGCCAGACTAAGCAGTTTGGCTAAATTCCAGTCATTGGAAATCACTGATGTTTTCAATAAGACTGTAACTTTAAAATACAGTTGACCCTTGAACAACACAGGGTTGGGGGCACCAACTCTCACACGGTTGAATATCCAGGTTACTTTTGACTCCTCAAAAACTTAACTACAGGCCAGGCACACTGGATCATACCTGTAATCCCAGGACTTTGGGAGGCTGAGGTGGGGGATCACTTGAGGCCAGGACCTTCAGACCAGCCTGGGCAACATGGTGAAATCCTGACCCTACTGAAAATATAAAAGTTAGCCATGCATGGTGGCACATCCCTGTAGTCCCAGCTACTCGGGAGCCTGAGGCAGAAAAATCGCTTGAACCTGGGAGGTGGAGGTTACAGTGAGCCTAGATCTCGCTGCTGAACTCCAACCTAGGAAAGAGAGTGAGATTCTGTCTCAAAAAAGAAACAAAAACAAAAAAATTTACTAATAACCTACTGTTGACCAGAAGCCTTACAGATAACATCAACAGTCAATTAACACATATTTTGCATTTTATATGTAGCATATACTATAGTCTTATAATAAAGTAAGCTACAAAAAAGAAAATTTTATTAAGAAAAACATTAGAAAGAGAAAATATATTTACTATTCATTAAGTGGAAGTGGATCATCATAAAGGTCTTCACTCTTTTCATCTTCATATTGAGTTAGCTGAAGAGGAAGAGGAAGAGGGGACTGATCTTGCTGTTTCAAGGACTGCAGAGGCAGAACAAAATCCACGTGAAAGTGAACCCACACAGATCAAACTCACGGTGTTCAAGAGTCAACTGTATTATTTTACTGAAATGAATTCAGTTGCATATTCAAAAAGGACTGGTAGAGGTAGTCAGGAATGAAGATCAGTAAAGACCTATGATAATCCAGGAACGGGACAATAGGGATTGTTATGGCTGAACTGTGGCCTCCCAAAATTTGCATTTTGAAGCCCAACCCGCAGTGTGACTATATTTCGAGACAGGACCTTTAAGGAGGTAATTAAGGTTATGAGGTCATAAAGGTGGGACCCTAATCCAGTAAGAGTAGTGTCCCTATAAGAAGAGACAGCAGAGATTGCCCACTGTCTCCTGCATGCACACAGAAAAGAACACAGAGAGAATGCATCACCTGCAAGCTGAGGAGGGAGGCCTCACCAGACACCTACCCTGCTGGCACTTTGACCTGTGACTTCTACACTCCAGAATTGTGAGAAAATAAGTTTCTGTTGTTTAAGCCACCCAGTCTGTGGTATTTTATTATGGCAGCCCTAGCAAACAAATACAGAGACACTGAGTAGATGGAATTTGTAGAAACAGAATAAAAGCCTGGGGAGGGGAATTCCATGGACTTTACTGAAAACGAATTCTTAGGATCTGGTGCCTGATTAGATAAGGAGCCAGGGAGCTGGTGATATCAAAACTGATTGCAAAATTTCCAGGTTGAATGTTGAAGACAAAGTGCAAATGAGATTAGGGAGTACTCCCAGGAGAAATAAACTTTGTCTATCAAGGGAATTCTTTACCTGGATTTGCACTTTCTGAGACCCAGAATCTTGAGTCTGGAAACCAGACTCACCAAAAACCAGTGCTGACATCGAACTCTCCCCAGAACATGATTAGAATGTGACTCTGGATAGCAGCCCTTTGTCAGATGGATAGATTGCAAAAGTTTTTCCCCATTCTGTTGGTTGCCGGTTTACTCTATTGATAGTTTCTTTCGCTATGCAGAAGCTCTTTAGTTTAATTAGATCCATTTGTCTATTTTGGCTTTTGTTGCCATTGCTTCTGGTGTTTTAGTCATGAAGTCTTTGCCCATGCCTATGTCCTGAATGGTATTAACTAGGTTTTCTTCTAGCGTTTTTATGGTGTTAGGCCTCATGTTTAAATCTTTAATCCATCTACAGTTAATTTTTGTATAAGGTATAAAGAAGGGATCCAATTTCAGCTTTCTGCATATGGCTAGCCAGTTTTCCCAGCACCATTTATTAAATAGGGAATCCTTTCCCCATTGCTTGTTTTTGTCAGGTTTGTCAAAGATCAGATGGTTGTAGTTGTGTAGTATTGTTTCTGAGGACTCTGTTCTGTTCCATTGGTCTATATCTCTGTTTTGGTACCAGTAGCATGCTGTTTTGATTACAGTAGCCTTGTAATATAGTTTGAAGTCAGGTAGCGTGATGCCTCCAGCTTTGTTTTTTGTTTAGTTGGTTGGTTGTTTGTTTTGCTTAGGATTGTCTTTGCTATGCAGGCTATTTTTTGGTTCCATATGAAGTTTAAGGTGTTTTTTCCCCTAATTCTGTGAAGAAACTCATTGGTAGCTTGAGGAGATAGCACTGAATGTATAAATTCCTTTGGGCAGTATGGCCAGTTTCACAATATTGATTCTTCCTAACTACGAGCATGGAATGTTCTTCCATCTGTTTGTGTCCTCTCTTATTTCCTTCAGCAGTGGTTTGCAGTTCTCCTTGAAGAGGTCCTTCACATCCCATGTTAGTTGTAATCCTAGGTATTTCATTCTCTTTGTAGCAATTGTGAATGGGAGTTCACTCATGATTTGGCTCTCTGTTTGTCTATTATTGGTGTAGAGGAATGCTTGTGATATTTGCACATTGATTTTGTATCCTGAGACTTTGCTGAAGTTGCTTATCGGCTTAAGGAGATTTTGGGCTGAGACAATGGGGTTTTCTAAATATCCAATCATGTCATCTGCAAACAAGGACAATTCGATGTCTCTCTTCCTATTCAAATGCACTTTATTCCTTTCTCTTGCCTGATGGCCCTAGCCAGAACTTCCAATACTATGTTGAATAGGAGTGGTGAGAGAGGGCATCTTTGTCTTGTGCCAGTTTTCAAAGGGAATGCTTCCAGTTTTGGCCCATTCAGTATAATATTGGCTGTGGGTTTGTCATAAATACTTCTTATTATTTTGAGATAAGATCCATTGATGCCTAGTTTATTGAGAGTTTTTAGCATAAAGGGCTGTTGAATTTTGTTGAAGGCCTTCTCTGCATCTATTGAGATAATCAGGTGGTTTTTGTCTTTGGTTCTGTTTATGTGATGGATTATGTTTATAGATTCGCGTATGTTGAACCAGCCTTGCTTCCCAGGGATGAAGCTGACTTGATTGTGATGGATAAGCTTTTTGATGTGCTGTTGGATTCAGTTTGCCAGCATTTTATTGAAGATTTTTGCATCAATATTCATCATGGATATTGGCCTGAAATTTTCTTTTTTAGTTGCATCTCTGCCAGGTATTGGTATCAGGATGATGTTGGTCTCATAAAATGAGTTAGGGAAGATTCCCTCTTTTTGTATTGTTTGGAATAGTTTCAGAAGGAATGGTACCAGCTCCTCTTTATTTATGGAAGAATTTGGCTGTGAACCCATCTGGTCCTGGACTTTTTTGGTTGGTAGGCTGTTAATTGCTGCTTCAACTTCATACCTTGTTATTGTCTATTCAGGAATTCAACTTCTTCCTAGTTTAGTCTTGGGAGGGTGTAAGTGTCCAGGAATTTATCCATTTCTTCTAGATTTACTGGTTTATCTACATAGAGGTGTTCATAGTAATCTCTGATGGTAGTTTGTATTTCTGTGGGATTGGTGGTGATATAATCAGGGACAACAGATGCTGGAGAGGATGTGGAGAAATAGGAATGCTTTTGCACTGTTGGTGAGAGTGTAAATTAATCCAGTCATTGTGGAAGACAGTGTGGCAATTCCTCAAGGATCTAGAAATAGAAATACCATTTGACCCAGAAATCCCATTACTAGGTATATATCCAAAGGATTATAAATCATTCTGTTATAACGACACATGCACACATATGTTTATTGTGGCACTGTTCACAATAGCAAAGACTTGCAACCAACCCAAATGTTCATCAATGATAGACTGGATAAAGAAAATGTGGCACATATACACAATGGAATATTATGTAGCCATAAAAAAGAATGAGTTCATGTCCTTTGCAGGGACATGGATGAAACTGGAAACCATCATTCTCAGCAAACTGACACAAGAACAGAAAACCAAACACTGCATGTTCTCACTCATAAGTGTGTGTTGAACAATGAGAACACATGGACACAGGGAGGGGAACATCACACACTGGGGCCTGGGGGGTGAGGGGCTGGGGAGGAACAGCGGGGAGTGAGGGGATTGGAGAGGGATAGCATTAGGAGAAATACCTAATGTAGATGACAGGGTGATGGATGCAGCAAACCACCACCATGTCATGTGTATACCTATGTAACAAACCTGCACAATCTGCACATGTACCCCAGAACTTAAAGTATAATAAAAAAAAAAATTTTTAAAAAAGGAATGTGAGAGACATGAGGCCAGGAACCTCTTTTGTGTTTGCTGCTGGATCTCTAGTACTTAGAACTAGAAATGGTACATGTTCAATATTTGCTGAACCAATAATGATTGACACAATATGTCAGCTTTCAGGTCCTCTTCACTGACAAGCGCACCACTGCCCTTTTCCAGGGTGGCTAAGTAAACAGTTTCTGCCAAGACTTCCTTGGGCTTCCCCACAGTCAGGCCTACACAGTCATGTTAGTTTTTTGCTCCATGTCTGGATTGCTAAAATCAGCCTTTTGATACTTTTGCTTCAAAATCTGCTTTTGAGCCCAGGGATCTTACTTCTTAACTAGCTCAAGGTGCCTCGAGGCTGCAGCTCTGCCTGAAGGCCCTGCTTGCTCTAGTACCTTCTGCAGTTCTGCTGTCTTAATCCTCTTACACTGTGGCTGCTAGGGCTGGGAAAGGAGGTGCTCTGGAAGTGTGAAGCAGAAAGTCTCTTCCTTCTTGGGGTCTGACATTTGCTCTGCAGCATGTCACTTCCTGTGTCACACCATTAAACATCTCCAAGGCAACAGTCACTGGGGGCATGACTGATTACTTCTTTATACCTCATATTTGAGGCTTATAATATCATAGATAGAAATAGATTCAGTCAGATGTGGGAGAGCTTTCCAGGGTTCTCCACACTAGTGGCTATCAAACTTTAGCATATACCAGAACTGCCTAAACACAGATTGCGAGGCCTGAGAATTTGCACCTCTAGCTAATTCCCAGGTGATGTTAATACCACTTACTCAGGGATCACACCTTGAAAACGACTTCTGTACACATAGTAAGATACTGTAAAACAAAAACAATGATGAAGAACAAGAACGAAACAAAAATTTTTTAAAAAGCTCCTCACCTATGATGTTTCGTTTTCTGAAACACAATATAAGGTTGTGAATTTTAGGATGCCTGCAAGCCTCACAAAACCAAGGCCTTCTAAGGACAGGTTTTCAATAGTCCCCTTTACCTCTTCTGAGACGTGGGAGTAGGGGCGGGGGAAGGAGAGGCTTATTTGCAGAAGTAAACTTTAATGTTTAAATGCACACCAGCAGAGTAATATAAATTTCCAGTACAGTACTTGATTTTCTTTTGCTTTTTACTTGTAGAGTTCAAACCTAAGAAGACAAAAGTCCATTGTTTTAAGAACCATAAAGTTCTAGGAAGCAGAGGCCTGGAGGACAGGGCAGGGGGTGATAGTGTAAATTCAATCCAGTCTAAGTACACAAAACAGATAAAGTTATTATCAGAATACAGGCAGAATAATAATGATAATGGTTATGACTTCGGGGGCAGCTTACTATGTAACTGTCTTACACTTTACATGTTTTATCTCTGTATGTTTCTCTTGTGTTTTTACCCTTCAGATGTGAAATCTTTCAACATCTCCTTTCTGTTTACCATTAACCTGAACACCCACCTAGCTTGGCTAGGTAATTACTTGCTTTCTCCTGAGCATGAAGTCATCAAACTTTTATAGGTTATAAATATCCTACATAGGCCTCTAAAAAAGAAATATCGCTAATGCTACATATACTGCATTTCTCACTGAGATCTAAAAGACAAGGTTAAGATACTTCATAACAGGGGATCTGATCTTTTTTAAATCACCAACATAAACATCAACTTTAAAAGAAAAGAAATAAACCTCAACTCTTTAGACTTTTAAAGTGCAAGTGACATATTAGGAGATACATGGTATGAGAATTGTTTTTTGTTATTAAACTAAGAAATCAAGCTAGTATTTAAGATTTTCCTCCTCCTAACACTTTTGTGAGAGAGAAGTATATATACTTGTAAGTCATTTTAAGTACTAAATTGCAGAAAATTCTGTAAGGAACTCAAATCCCTTCCATACTTGTACAATTCAGACAGCATGAATTTTCACATTGATTACATTTTTCATAGCCTCCGTTTCCCACTGTATGTTCAAGTGAGTAGAAAGCAATGATGTTAGAGATGCCACAGCTACAAGTAATTCTCACTTTTAAGAAATGGTGGAAGCAAGCTTTGAGTGGCTGTTCTTAGAACTCCAGCTTTAAAGGGCTTAGAAATTCCCCTAGAAAGGTCTCAGAGCCATCTCATAGGCTAAATACTGTATCAAAAAGTCACATTAGCTCTATTTAAAGTGGGTGTATGGGAAAAGAAGCATAAGACATAGGCATCACTATGGGAAAACAGACAATTCTGCAACAAAAACCAAACCAGAAACAATTCAGTATAGTTCTCCCAAATTTATTTGAAATATCCATAGTTTTAAGTTATAAAAGAATAGAGAAAAAAAAAGTCCCAGAGGATATCTTCAAATAGAACAGCATTTTCAGATGGCAACCTTTTGGACAGGATCATGAATAAAAATTTGCAACATGGGTTTCTGATGAATAAGCAGGGACCAAATTTACCCTCCTTCCATCAACAACCAGAAATCAGATAAAATGTGTGAAACAACTATTATCAGACATTGAAAAATAGGTGGCTCAGGGCTGTAATTCATAAAAGGAGGGAAACAGATGGAATATCTAATACGACTACCCCAGCTTTCACCTTGGAGGTAGATTCAATGTCTCATTGCAGGAAAGGAGTGCAAGGCAGAGCATGGTGGTTTCGTTGATGTAAAAAGACCAAAATCATGGTTCAGACAGGCTTCTGTAGCTGGAATTTTTGTGAGAGAGAAATATACACTTTGTATATTTGTAAGTAATTTTAAGTACTAAATTAAGTACATTTTAAGTACTAAATTATGGGACCGTATTTCAGAAAGAAGGAAATACATATGAAAGAAACATGGAGGGGCACTTGAGAGTTTAATAGGTACTAAAATATGTATGAATAGGGTGAAATTCCTTAGACCAGAAAGAGAGTGACTGAAAAGCTATAAGTGAACAGTTTACAGAGCTCGCACAGAACTAGGAGCTTTCCAAGTTCTCTCAGCCAAAAAGGAGTGTCTTTGTTGATCACTTAGGGCATTCAGTAGAGAATCCAGTTGAGTCATACCTTAATAATAAGGTTGAAGAATCCCTAGAGAAAATACTGCAGACCTACCTTTAAAAGCTCAACAACAAACCTTGAAAGGATCCAATGGAACCTAAATTAACTTGCGTACGAAAATAAAATCCAACACTCACTAAAGAAAGACAACAAAACTTAAACACTTAGACATTCACAATGTCTAGCATATAATCAAAATCACTAGATATCCCAAGAAGCAGGAAAATGTGACTAATAATCAAAAGAAAAATCAATAAATAAACAGAAATGATAGAAATATTGAAATTAGCAGACAAGAACATCAAAACAGCTGCTATAATTATTTTCCAAGTATTGAAGAAAAAAAAAACATAAGCATTGTGAGAAGAGAAATGGAAAATATAAAAAAAGAAACAAATAGAACTTCTAGAAATGAAAAATACAAGTTCTGAAATGAAATGGTCACTGGATGGAACTAAAAGCAGACTAGACACTGTAGAAGAAAAGATCAGTGAACTCAAAGACATGCTAATTATATCTATACAAGTTGAATCATAGAAAAATTTTTTAAAGCTGGAAGAAAATGAATAGAGCCTTAGTTACAAATCTAAAAAATTCAGCAAACCTCAAGCAGGATAAACCAAAAGCAAGCCATGCTAAGATGCAATATAACATAATTTCTTAAAACCATTTATAAAAAGAAAATCTTAAGCCAGGTGCTGTGGCTCATGCCTTTAATCCCAACACTTTGGGAAGCTAAGTGGGGAGGATCACTTAAGGCAAGGAGTTTAAGATCAGCCTGGGCAACATAGTGAGACTCCATTTCTACTACACTAGCCTACGGTTGGGCAAAATCATCTAACACAAAGCCTGTTTTACAATAAAGTGTTGAATATTTTATGTAGTTTATTGGATACTGAAAATGAAAAACAGAATGGTTATATGAGTACTCAAAGTACAGTTAATACTGAATACATCTAAATTTCACACCATCATAAAGTTGAAATATCATAAGTTGTACCATTGTAAGTCAGCAACCATCTATATAATGTAAGATTCTTTCATTATACACTAAGGATTATACTATTATTTCAAAGCCAGCTATGATATGTTAGAAAGTAGATACTGTAAACCTAAGAGCAACCATTAAAGAAACAAAGACATATAAATAATATGAAATGGAATAATAAAATTTGCTCAATTAATACAAAAATGCAGAGAACAAAAGAAAAGGAAATGAAAAGCAGATGAAAAATAGAAAACAAATACTAATGTGATAGACTTATAATCTACCATATAAATATTTCCATTAAATTTATGTAACTACTAATTATATTAAATGTAAATGGCCAGATACCACAATTAAACCAAGTATAAATTTGGTCTACAAAAAAATCTGTTTTAAATATAGAGATACAAATTAGTTAAAAGTAAAAGGATTGAATAAAATATGCCATGCAAACACTAATTATGAGAAAGCTGGAGTGGCTATATTAATGTCAGATAACGTAGATTTTAGAACCAGATAGATTGTAGGGATAATGAGGGATATTTCATTTTGATAAAATAATCAATTCATCTATAAGGCAAAACAATTCTAAAGATGAATTCTAAATATGAAGCCCAGTAACAGAGCTTCAGTACATATGAAGAAAAACTGATAAAACTGATAAGAGAAATAGATAAATCCACAACTATACTTAGGGACTTCCTCTTGCAACAACTGATATAACAAATGTATCGGTAAGTAAATTAAACACCATGAACCAACTTGACATAGTATATATTTATAGAACATTACCCAATAACAGCAGAATGTCCATTTTTCCAGGTACACATAAAACATTTGCCAAGATGTACCACATGCTGAGCCATAAAACAAGTCTCAGTACATTTTAAAGACTGAAATCATACACAGAATGCTCTCTGACTACATGGATTTAAATCAGAAGTCAATAATAAATTTATCTAAAAAAAGTCTACAAATACTTGGAAATTAAGCAACATACTTCTAAGTAAACCATAGGTCAAATAAGAATCACAAAAAAATATAAAATATTTGAGCTGAATAAAACTTTTTGGATATAGCTAAAGCAGCACTTACAGGGAAATTTATAGCTTTATAAGCTTATTGGATGGCTGGCAAGATGGCCAAAGAGGAACAGCTCCAGTCTGCAGTTCCCAACAAGATTAACACAGAAGGCAGGTGATTTCTACATTTCCAATTGAGGTACCTAGCTCATCTCATTCAGACTGGTTAGATAGTGAGTGCAGCCCGTGGAGGGCAAGCTGAAGCAGGGTGGGGTGTCACCTCACCTGGGAAGCACAAGGGGTCAGGGAACTCCCTACCCTAGCCAAG
The DNA here is from genome assembly GCF_030222135.1 of Aotus nancymaae. NCBI lineage: Eukaryota > Metazoa > Chordata > Mammalia > Primates > Aotidae > Aotus > Aotus nancymaae. Next base: position 69,560,736 of record NW_026988425.1, on the reverse strand, counting down.
GAAAGGCTTGAGGGACCTATGTCTTGAGGAACAATGAATTTCAGCCCAGATACTATGCTTTTCCAATAGTCTTCACAATCCGAAGACCAGGAGATTCCCTTGGGTGCCTATACCACCAGGGCCCTGGGTTTCAAGCACAAAACTGGATAGTCATTTGGGCAGACACTGAGCAAGCTGTCGAAGTATTTTTTCATACCCCAGTAGGACCTGGAATACCAGTGAGAGAGAACCATTCACTCCCCTGGAAAGGGGTTTGAAACCAGGGAGCCAAGTGGCCTGGCTCAGCGGATCACATCCCCATAGAGCCCAGCAAGCTAAGATCCACTGGCTTGAAAGTCTCGCTGCCAACACAGCAGTCTGATGTTGGCCTGGGACCCTAGAGCTTGGTGAGGGGAGGGGCATCCACCATTACTGAGGCGAGGTAGGTGGTTTTCGCCTCACAGTGTAAATGAAGCCACCAAGAAGTTTGAACACCATGGCTCACAAAGCTGCTGTAGCCAGACTGCCTCTCTAGATTCCTCCTCTCTGGGCAGAGCATCTCTGAAAGAAAGGCAGCAGCCCCAGTAAGGGGCTTATAGATAAAACTCCTGTCTCCCTGGGACAGAGCACCTGGGGGAAGGGGCGGCTGTGGGTGCAGCTTCAGCAGATTTAAACATTCCTGCCTGCTGGCTCTGAAGAAAGCAGTGACTCTCCTAGCACAGTGTTTGAGCTCTATTAAGGAACAGACTGCCTCCTCAAGTGGGTCCCTGACCCTTGTGCCTCCTGACTAAGAGACACCTCCCAGCAAGGGTTGACAGACACCTCATACAGAAGAGCTCCATCTGGCATCTGGCAGGTGCCCCTCTGGGATAAAGCTTCCAGAGTTAGAAACAGGCAGCAATCTTTGCCATTCTGCAGCCTCCACTGGTGATATCCAGGCAAACAGAGTTTGAAGTAAATCTCCAGCAAACTCCAGCAGACCTGCAGTAGAGGGGCCTGACTGTTAGAAGAAAAACAAATAAACAGAAAGGAATAGCATCAACATCAACAAAAAGGACGTCCACTCAAAAACCCCATCTGAAGGTCACCAACATCAAAGATCAAAGGTAGATAAATCCATGAAGATGAGGAAAAAAAAAAAACAGCACAAAAAGGCTGAAAATTCCAAAACCCAAAATGGCTCTTCTCCTCCAAAGGATCACAACTCCTTTCCAGCAAGGGAACAAAACTGGATGGAGAATGAGTTTGACGAATTGGCAGAAGTAGGCTTCAGAAGGTGGGTAATGCCGAACTCCTCCTAGCTAAAGGAGCATATTCTAACCCAATGCAAGGAAGCTAAGAACCTTGATAAAAGGTTACAGGAATTGTTAATTAGAATACCCAGTTTGGAGACGAACATAAATGAACTGACAGAGCTGAAAAACACAGCACGAGAATTTCATGAAGTGTACACAAGTATCAGTAGTCAAATCAATAAAGCAGAAGAAAGAATATCAGAAATTGAAGATCAACTCAATGAAATAAAGTGAGACAACAAGATTAGAGAAAAAAGAGTGAAAAGAAATGAACAAAGTCTCCAAGAAATATGGGACTATGTCAAAAGACCAAATCTACATTTGATTGGTGTACGTGAAAGTGACAGGGATAACAGAACCTAGTTGGAAAACACTCTTCAGGATATTACCCAGGAGAACTTCTCTAGCCTAGCAAGACAGGTTAACATTCAAATTCAGGAAATACAGAGAACACCACAAAGATACTATTCGAGAAGAGCAACTCCAAGACACATAATCGTCAGATTCATCAAGGTTGAAATGAAGAAAAAAATGTTAAGGGTAGCCAGAAGAGAGGTCAGGTTACCCACAAAGGAAAGCCCATCAGACTAACAGCAGATCTCTCTGCAGAAACCCTGCAAGCCAGAAGAGAGTGGGGGCCAATATTCAACATTCTTAAGGAAAAGAATCTTCAACCTAGAATTTCATATCCAGCCAAACTAAGCTTCATAAGCAAAGGAGAAATGAAATCCTTTACAGACAAACAAATGCTAAGAGATTTTTGCCACCACCAGGCCAGTACCAGGCAGAGCAAAAACATAACTCATTGTAAAGACCATCGACCTTATGAATAAACTCCATCAACTAACAGGCAAAATAACCAGCTAGCATCATGGCAGGATCAAATTCACATATAACAATATTAACCTTAAATGTAAATGGGCTAAATGCCCCAATTAAAAGACACAGCCTGGCGAATTGGATAAAGAGTCAAGACCCATCAGTGTGCTGTATTCAGGAGACCCATCTCACATGCAAAGACACACATAGGTACAAAATAAAGAGATGGAAGAATATTTACCAAGCAAATAGAAAGCAAAAAAAAGCAGGTGGTGCAATCCTGGTCTCTGATAAAACAGACTTTAAACCAACAAAGACCAAAAAGACAAAGAAGGGCATTATATAATGGTAAAGAGATCAATGCAACAAGAAGAGCTAACTATCCTAAATATATATGCACTCAATACAGGATCACCCAGATTCATAAAGCAAGTTCTTAGAGATCTACAAAGAGACTTAGACTCCCACACAATAATAGTGGGAGAATTTAACACTCCACTGTCAATATTAGACAGATCAATGAGACAGAAAATTAACAAGGATATTCAGGACTTGAACTCAGCTCTGGACCTAATACATATTTACAGGACTCTCCACCCCAAATTAACAGAATATACATTTTTCTCAGCACCACATTGTACTTATTCTAAAATTGACATTTACTTTTAAAAGTAAAACAGTCCTCAGCAAATGCAAAAGAATTGAAATCATAACAAATAGTCTCTCAGACCACAGTGCAATCAAATTAGAACTCAGGATTAAGAAACTCACTAAAAACCACACAACTATATGCAAACTGAATAACCTGCTCCTGAATGACTGCTGGGTAAATAACGAAATGAAGGCAGAAATAAAAAAGTTATTTGAAACCAACGAGAACAAAGACATATACAGAATCTCTGGGACACAGCTAAAGCAGTGTTTAGAGGGGAATTTATCACACTAAATGCCCACAGGAGAAAGCAGGAAAGACCTAAAATCAACACCATAACATCACAATTAAAAGAACTAGAGAAGCAAGAGCAAACACATTCAAAAGCTAGCAGAAGACAAGAAATAACTAAGATCAGGGCAGAACTGAAGGAAATAGAGACACAAAAAAACCCTTCAAGAAAATCAATGAATATAGAAGCTAGTTTTTTGAAATGATTAACAAAATAGACTACCAGCCAGACTAATAAAGAAGAAAAGAGAGAAGATCAAATAGACATAATAAAAAATTATAAAGGGGATAAAAGCTTATATTAGAACAGAAAATGGGTCCAAATCCAATAATCTAAAATTCCACCTTAAGAAACTAGGGGGAAAAAAACAAATTAAATCTAAACTAAAAAGAAAGAAGGATATGATAAGTTAAAAAAACAGAAATAAATAGTAAACACATAAACAATAGACAAATGCAATAAACAAAAAAGCTAGGCAAGGTGCAGTGGCTCACACCTATAATCCCAGCACTTTGGGAGGCCAAGGCAGGTGGAGCACTTGAGGTCAGAAGTTAAAGACCAGCCTGTCCAACATGGTGAAACTCTCACTCCACTAAAAAAAAAAATCAAAAATTAGCCAGGCATGGTGGCAGAGGCCTATTATCCCAGCTACTTGGAAGGCTGAAGCAGGAGAATAACATGAACCCAGGAGACAAAGGCTGAAGTGAGCTGAGATCATGCCACTGTACTCCAGCCTGGGCGACAGAGTGAGACTCGGTCTCAAAAAAAAAAAAAAAAAAAAAAAACGTTGTTTTTTTGAAAGATCAATATAATTGATAAACCTCTAGCAAGACTGGTCAATAAAAAGAAATAAAAGACACCAATTACTGACATCAAGACCCTATAGCTATTAATAGGAATAGTAAGGGAATATTACAAACAAATGTATGTCAGCAGAATTCACAATTTAGATAAAATAGACATTTCCCTAGAAATACCCAATGAAATACTCAAGAAGAAATATTTTAAAATCTAGGTTTCCCTACATTTATTAAAGAAGTTGAAATTGTGTTTAACAGCCTGTTTACAAAGAAAACTCCAATCCCAGAAACATTCTCAGATAAAGTCTACAAAATATATAAAGAAGAAATAATATCAACCCTACACAAACATTTCCATAAAATTGAGCAGTAGGAAGCCCTTCACAGCTCATGTTATAAGGCCAGAATTATCCAGATACCAAAGCCAAGGAAAAAATTATTTTACAATAAAGGAAAGGTACAGATAAAAATATCCCTCAACAGAGATGCAGAAATCGTTAACAAAATTGAGCAAACCAAACCTCCAGCAATAGAATAAAAAAGTAGTACACCATGACCAAGTGGTTTTTATCCCAAAAGCACAAAGTAAGTTTCACATTCAAAAATCAACCAATGCACAAAAGAATGAAGTTGTATTCTTACCTCATACCATATACAAACTAACCATAAAACATGTCAAAACTAAACTTAAAAACAAAACTATAAAACTCTTAGAAGGACAAATTTTCATGACCTTGGATTTGACAATAGTTTCTTAAATATGATACCAAAAGCACAAGGCACAAAATAAAAACTAAATTGGACTTCATCAAATTTGAAAAGTTTTGTACATCAAAGGATTGGACTTCATCAAAATTAAAAAGTTTTGTACATCAAAGGACACTATTAAGAGAGTAACGAGACAATGCAAAGAATAGGAGAAAATATTTGCAAATCATATATTCAGTAAGGGTCAAGTATCTAGAATACACTTAAAAGAAAACTCTTATAACTCAACTACAAAAAGACGAACAACCCAGATCAGAAAGAGACAAAGAACCTGAAGAGACATTTGTACAAAGAAGATACACAAGTGGCTAAGTAGCACATGGAAAGATGCTCAACATCATTTGTCACTAGAGAAATACAATTCAAAACTACAATAAATTGAAAACTACAGTTGACTTTTGAACAACAGGTTTGATCTTTGTGGGTCCACTTATATGCAGATTTTCTTGTGCTTCTGCTACCCCTAAGATAACAAGATCACCCCTCCTCTTCCTTGTCCTTCTCAGTTTACTCAACATGAAGATGACAAGAATGAAGACCTTTATGATGATCCACTTTCACATAACGAATAGTAAATATATTTTCTCTCCCCTATGATTTTCTTAGTAATATTTTTTCTCTATATTTTATCATAAGAATACAATATATAATACATATAACATGCAAAATATGTGTTAATTGATTTCTTGTTATTGGGAAGGCTTCTGGTCAACAATAGGCTATTAGTGTCAAGTTTTTAGGAAGTTCAAAGTTATATGTTGTGTTGTTGTTTTTTTTTGTTTTGTTTTTTTTACCGTGCAGGGGGTCAGTATCCCAATCCCTAATTGTTCAAGGGTCAACTGTAAAATGAATGTAAATAAAGTCAAAACTACAGTAAAATGTCCCTTCAAATCTGCTAGGATGGCTATAATTGAAAAATAACAACAAAATAACAAGTGTTGGCAATGATATGGGGAAATTAGAACTGTTAATATTGCTGTTGGGAAGGTAAAATGGTGAAATGCTATGGTTTGAATGCATCCCTCAAAAATTCATGTGTTGAAAACTTGATGTTTAATGCAACTGTATCGGGGAGTGGGGCCTAATGGCAGGCATTTGCCCTCATCAATGCATTAATGCCATTATATAAAGGGCTGGAGGCTAAGTTCAATCTCTCTTGTCCTCTTGCCCTTCTGCCTTCTGCCATGTGAGGGCATGCGTTTCCTTTTCTCTGGAGTAGTATACAGATGCAGACACCTTGATTTTGGACTTCCCAGCCTCCCAAACTGAGAGAAAATAAATTTCTCTTCTGTTCAATTACCCAGCCTCAGGTATTCTGTTACAGCAGCACAAACAAACTAAAACACGACACCAGTGTGAAAAAGAGTTTGGCAGTTCCTAAAAGGTAAAGAGAGTTACCATGACTCAGCAATTCCACTCCTAGGCTTATACCCTAAAGAACTGACAACAGGTATTCAAACAATAACTTGTACTTAAATGTTTAATAGCAGCACTATTTACAATAGTCAAAAGGTAGAAGTAGTCCAAATGTTCTTTAACATATGAATGAATAAACAAAATGTGGTGTACCCATACAATGGAATATTATTCAGCCATTAAAAAAATGGAGTACCAATACATGCCATCACATGAATGAACACTTAAAAAATGCTAAGTGAAAGAAGTCAGACACAAATCCACTATTATGATTCCATTTATATGAAATATCTAGAATAGGCAAATCCAGAGACAGAGAGCAGGTGCTTGCCAGGGGCTGGGGAATGTAAAGTGACTGCTGAATGGGCATGGGGTTTCTTTTGGGAGTGATTACAAAAAAATCCAGAACTTCATAGGGGTGATGGTTGCACAACATTGCACACATACTTACTACTATTTAACTGCACACTTTAAAATGGTTACAAAGGCAAATTTTATGTTATAGGTATTTTACCACAATAAAAAAGTCGATGTAATTCACCACTTTAAAAGAACAAAGGAAAAAACAAACATCATTTCAATAGGTGTAATAAAAGCTTTTGACAATTCACTACTTATTTACAATAAGAACCCTCAATAAGTCGGGAAAGGAAACTTTTTTAACCTGATAAAAAGCATATGCAAAAACCCTACAGTAAGCATCAGACTTAAAAGATTGAATGCCTCTCCACTAAGATCAGGAACAAGGCACAGACGTGCACTATCACCAAAGCTACACTGGAGGCTCTAGCCAATAAAATAAAGCAAGAAAAAGAAGTAAAAGATATACAATTTGGAAAAGAAGCAGAATTTTGTTTATTCACAGACAACGTAATTATACACATAGAAAATGCTGAAGACTACAAAAACAGCTGCTAGAACTGGTGAGTGAGTATAGTAGAATACAAGGTCAATAAACAAAAGTCAGCTGTATTCTATATACTAGCAATGAACAATTGGAAATTAAAATACAAAATACTGTTTATAATAATATTAAAAAACATAAAATTTTTCCGTAGACCTTCACACTGAAAGCTATAAAACATTGATAGAGAAATTTAAAAGCTTAGTTAAATAAAAATATACAGTGTTGTATCAGAAAGCTCCATATTGCTGAGAGATCAGTTCTCCCTAAATTGATATATAGATTCAGTATAATCCCAATCAAAGCCCAGCAGGTTTATTTCTGCAGAAACTGACAAAATGATTCTAAAAATTATGTAGAAATGCAATTGACCTAGAATAGTAAAATAAATTTTGAAAAAGAACAAAGAAGACAAACAGTGCCTGATTTTAAAATTTAGTACAAAGCCACGGTAAACAACATAGAGTGGCATGGGCATAAGGACAAATAGATCAATGGAACAAAATAGTGTCCAGATAGAGACCTATGCATATAGGGTCAATTAATGTTCAATAAAAGTACCAAAGTACCTTAATTTAGAAAGTATAGTCTTTTCAACAAATGATGTTGGAATGACTGAGTATCCAAATGCAAAAACAAAACAAGCGACAAAAAAACAAAAATCTTCCACCCTTACTTTACACCACACATGAATATTAACTTGAAATGGCTCATAGAATTTAAGAAGGAAGCTTCTATAAGTAAACATAGGAAAAAAGTTTCGTGAAATTGAGGTAGGCAAATATTTCTTTAAAAGAACGTAAAAGGCATGAACCACAAAAGAAAAACATGATAAACTGCAATTCACTGAAAATGTAAAAGTCTGCTCTTTTAAAGATATCTTTAAGAAAACAAAAAGGCAAGCCACAGACTGGGAGAAATATACATCCAACGACTTGTATCTGGAATATATTTTTCAAGTGCTATAAGTCAATCAGAAGTCAAACAACCCAATTTTTAAAATTGGGCAAAATATTTACAACAGATAGTTCACAATACTATCTATTGTACAATGATCAGCAATCATATAAAAAAAAGGTCAGTAATCATATAAAAAAATGCTCAGCATCAATTATTTACCAGTGAAATGCAAATAAAACCACAATGAGATACCAGCATACAGCCACTAAAATGACTAAAATGAAAAAGATTGACAATACCAAGTGTTAGCCAGATATAGAACAACCGGAATTCTCATACATTGCTGATAGGAATGTAAATTACTACAGTCTCTTTCAAGGACAGCAGTCTCTAATATTTTCTTATTAAAAATATACACTTACCACGGAAAGGCGAAATTTTGTTTCTAGGCACTTACCCAAGAGAAATGAGAACATAATGAAAAATATCCAAAGGCTTATCTATGGACATTCACAGTAGCTTTTAAAATAATAGCCCCAAACTGGAAACAACCCAAATGTTCATTAGTAGGTGAATAAATACACAAATTGTGGTACACCCATAAAATAGAACACTACTCAAAGATGAAAAGTGACAAACTACTAATATACACAACAACATATATGAACCAAAATCCTTATACTGGGTGAAACAAGACAGACATGAAAGTTTATATGTATGATTTTATTTACATGAAACTCTAAAACAGATTAGTCTAGTAGAATGGAAGGAAGACACTGGCTACTTGGGTCTCCAATGAGGGCTGGGAATTGGCTTGGAAGGAGCACACGATTCAGGCTAATGGAACTGGTCTATATCTAGACTGTGGTAGTCATTGTGTGGACACGTTACATGATGACATACTTTGTGAAAACTCATCAAACTGTACACTTTAAAGCAGGAGTCCCAAACCCCTGGGCCATGGACCCCAACCAGTCTGTGGCCTGTTGGGAACTGGGCCACACAGCAGGAGGTGAGCAGCAGGCCAAGCAAGCAAAGCTTCATTTGTATTTACAGCCACTGCCCCTCGTTTGCATTACCACCCGAACTGCATTTCCTGTCAGCTCAGTGGCAGCAATGGATTCTCACAGGAGCACAAACCCTATTGTGAACTGCACATTTGAGGGATGTAGGTTGCATACTCCTTATGAGAATCTAATGCCTGATGATCTGTCACTGTCTCCTGTCACCCCCAGATAGGACCATCTAATTGCAGGAAAACAAGCTCAGGGCTTCCACTGATTCTACATTATGGTAGGTTGCATAATTATTTCATTCTATATTATAATGTAATCATAATAAATATAAAGTACACAATAAATGTAATATGCTTGGATCAACCCAAAACAATCCCCATCTTCAATCTGTAGAAATATTGTCTTCCACAAAACTGGTCCCTGGTGCCAAAAAGGTTAGGGATTGCTGCTTTAAAAGGTATATATTTTATTGTACATGAATCATACTTCAATAAAGTTTATTTTTAAAAAAACTTTCAGCATTTACCTCACATTATGGACTGAAGTCTATCCCCCAAAATTCGTAAGTTGAAGTCCTAACCACCAATATGACTATATTTGAAGATAGGACCTTGAGGAAGGTAATTAAGGTTAAATGAGGACAAAGACAGAACCCTAATCCAGTAGGACTTGCATCCTTGTGGGAAGAGGAAGAGACACCGTAGAGCTCTCTCCATACACACATACAGAGAAAAAGCCATGGGAAGACACAGCAAGAAAGCAGCTATGTACCAGCTGAAAAGAGGGTCATCACCAGAAACCAACCCTGACAGCACCTTGATCTTGGACTTCCAACCTTCTGAACTGTGGGAAAATGAGTATCTGTTGTTTAAGCAATCCAGTGTGTGGACCACCAAGCATAAGGTAATAAATTTATCATCCCTTACTAATCATATTATTCTTGGGCCTATTTTATCTTCAGCCAATTAAAGCTTTCCTAGAGCATATATTGAGAGACCAGAGGTTGTTTTAATTCTGCCAGGGAAGGCCTCTGCCAACAGTTCACAGAACCAGTGCATGTGCTAGAGCCAAAGTGATGATGAGAACACAGATTGTAGGTCTGTAAAAGCTATGATTGACACGAATCGCCCTTACCAGGTCTAAGTGAAAGGAAGACGACAGGAGCACCTCCTTCATACCCACCTGTGTGTCAGATCAGACTTCGGTCAAGCAACTGCTTTCTCTTGGCTTCTCAGTGAGCCTCACTTAGTACTGGCCCCTAAACTACAGACTGCAGACTTCTTTTTCTCTTCCTATTATCCCATTTATCAAATAAATTCTGCAATAAATGCTTCCATTCGTTCTCATCTTTCCACTAATTATGATTCATTTATTAAGAGCAATATTTTTCAGCTGACAAACTAGACCTACTCCTCTCCATTAGAGCTATCTTACTGGCACTCAAAGTTTGGTTATGAAGAAAGGGCTTCCATGGAAAAAGGGGCCTTTATTTTGACCATGGCATGTTATGCTGTTGCAGTCAAGGACTGGCCTTAGAACTCCCTGGAAGGTTTACCCCTCCAGGGAGACCAAAGGGCACTTTGGCACTCAAGAACAAAGCTGAACCACAATCACCCTTAATATCAACCCAGGTCATCTGACTCAACTAATGGAGAAGAATTAATAAGAACATGGGCCTAAGGCCGGGCACGGTGGCTCACGCCTGTAATCCCAGCACTTTGGGAGGCTGAGGCAGGTGGATCACGAGGTCAGCAGTTCAAGACCATCCTGGCCAACATGGTAAAACCCCTTCTCTACTAAAATACAAAACATTAGCCAGGCACAGTGGTGTGCACCTGGAGTCCCAGATACTCAGGAGGCTGAGGCAGGGGAATCATTTGGACTTGGGAGGTGGAGGTTGCACTGACCCAAGATTATGCCACTTCACTCTACCCTGGGTGACAGAGCAAGACTCCATCTCAAAAAAAAAAAAAAAAAAAAAAAAGAAGAAGAAGAAGAAGAAGAAAAGGAACATGGGCAAAGGACAGAGACCAGGTAGCAAGCCCTACCAACGAGCTGATGATAACAACTCACACGTTAGTGCTGGAAGGGGCCTTAGAGATATTTTAACATCACCCTATATATTTTTCTGCACATTCCATCTGCCTGCAAATCCTGTTAGGTCCAGTTACAAAACTGATTCAGAATCTGACCATTTTTTGCCATCTTTACTGCTACCATCCTGGTCTAAGCTACCAACGCCTCTTGCCTAGATGACTGTAATGACCTCCCAGCTTCACCTGGCTCCCCTCAGGCTATTCTCCATAAGCAGCCCAGGGGAGCCTCCTACAACCTGTCAGACCCTCCACTTCCCACCTGACCTGGTCTTCATACCAGACCACACAGTCCCTGAGCGGCCTGACCCTCCACAGCCTCTCTGCCCTCAGCTTCTGCTGCCCCTCCGGCTCACTTCCTCTTGCTTCAGCAGCCTCCTTGCTGCACCATGGACATGCCAACATGCTCCTTCAGGGCCTTTCCACCCACTATTCCTCTCACTTGAAATGTTCTTTCACAAATATCCACATGGTCCACTCCCCACTTCCTTCAGTCTTCAGCTCAGATACTACCTTACCAGGGAGGCGTTCTCTGACCACACTATTTAATATGCCAATGTTCCCCACCCCGTCCCAGGCAGTTATTATTGCTCTTTCCTGCTTTATCTTTCTTTCTGGTGCTCACCACATCTGACACTTGCTTCCTTTCTCCCCTCCGTCTTCTTCCCTTTCCTCTCCTTCTCCTCCTCCTCTAGTTTCCTTCTTGATTTTATCCCCACACTTGAAGGTAAGCCTCAAGAGAAGATCTTTGTCTGGCATATATTACATGCTCAATAATTATGTGTTGCATGAATAATAGAAATATGTCCTTTAAGGATGACAAATCAGAGGGTGGTAGCAAGGGTCCTAGACTCACCATGTCCTCCTCTGCTGCTCACAGCTCTCATTGTCTTCCAGATTTCAGGCCTGGGGAAGAGGGGGTGGGAATGACAGCAGTGCTTGCTGTAGTGCAGAGAAAAACCCTGCAAACTGAGCAATTCCCTAGAAAGGCAGGTGGAAGGGCATAGGGGAGAAACAGAAGACCAGCTACACCTGGGCCAAGGCAAGAGGCCATCTATGTGTTTGAGACAGGGAGGAGCAGATAATGCGGTGGTCCCCAGCCTCTTCTCCCTTCCCCCAGTGAGGGCTATGCTTTACCCTCAGCCTTCCTCATCAGGGTACAGGCTGAACTGATGCAGAAGCAAGATATTGATTCCCTAAGCCTTCAGGTCACCCATTCAGCGTTTGGAGCAGGCACAGAGCCTTGTCTACTGACTCAAATATCCTAGATACTATTACCCTTGTCCTCTGCATGCTGTGATATACAAGGCTTGGGACACATTGCTTTATCCTTCCTCTAAGCAGCCTCCCTTTTACTCCCTTCACTATTTTCTCCCAGTCCTCCCTTCCTACTTATTTTCCTCTTGTGCAATCCTTGCAGTTATGAGATCTTTTCTGCAGTTGCAGAGATCAGTGGGTGAGCTGTGGTCTTTCCAACAGAAGTGATTTTCACAATAGGAGTGACAGCACATTGAGAACCCTCAGTGCACACCCTATGAAAAGATCCAAAATGCCCTTCCTCAAACAGAAAAACCTGCTCAAGAAAAGACAGATTGTGAAAATACTTCAGTGGCCATCATCCCCCTGAAAATGCTATTCTAGAATAAAACTAGGTGTTTCCTCTTCAAGACATGAAAATAAGTATTGCAAAATGATGCACTTTAAACAGGAATGCTGTTCAATGGGCTGTTTGACAAAGATGCTCACAGTAAGCCCTTTATCAATATTATTCATCTCAACCTTTCTAATATCATCCCATTGCCAGTCAGGAAAGGATTTAGAACTCCTCAGCTTTCTAAAGGACTCTTAGGTTACTATAGGTCTTTTGTGCAGTTTTCAAAACAAAGATTTAATTGAAAGCTCTCTGAGCAAGTTAATTTTCCTATTTCTATTCCATTCTATTTCAACAAAGATGGTCTTGAATTTGTTTTTTAACACTAACTGGAACTAGAAACTGGATGCTAATACCCTAGAGAAGTTATGTTTTCCTACTATTTATTCAGCCATGGCCCTCTTAAACATGTATACACAGGTAAATAATTTGCGATAAATACATTTATTGTCACTTACTTTCTTAGTAATGTCCCAACCTTAGTAACATCCTTCATAGGTTTCACTCAAAAGGAAGTAATATTTACAACGGAGGATATTGGCTGGCCGCATGTGTTAGATTGTTGCTTTTTCATTTGTTTATGCTTTAGTGTAATTGTCTTAATCTTCTAGAGAAACGTTTAAAAAATCTTTCAAAGATGAGAACCAGGGCTGCGGTCAGACAACACCAGGGTCAGGGAATGCACACCTTGGTATGGGTAGGAGAAAGTAGACTGCTTGAGAGCTCGAAGCTCTAGGATATAGTCCCCTCTTTGCCATTTTTGCTATATTTCATCAAATCTAAAATACCACTAATTGTAGGGAATGCCATCACTTTGTGTATCACTAAGTAAAGAATGCTGCCCATCAAATAATGACAGTCCTACAAGATACGAAAATTGCTCTCACTGGCCGCTCACTGCTTTGATTTTTTTTTTAATCTATCGATTAGGCCATATGTCCTGCCTTCAGTTTAGTTACTTGACGTGTAAGAGGTAACCCCTTTGCACATCTCTCAATTTTGAAACATAAATCTAGCTGTAGGTACTTGAGGGTATCTTTTCTTCCTTAAAAGCACTTGGCTGCTACCTTGCAAAACAAACAAAACAAAACTGAAATTGCATCATCCCTCCAATGCCAAATATTTGCCTCATCAATATCAAATTTATCCCCATGTTCTATTTCCTTGACTCCCCATGTAAACAATAACCTTTGTGTCAAGGCCAAATCATAGTGTAACCTTTGTGAAGTCATCTTAGCTAGCAATTAAACTCAACACATGTATTATCAACCAAGTACCTACTTCAACAAATGTTGAAAACATAAAAAGCTGAAACTGTGTACACTTTGTACACATGCATAGACAAATCTATTACAACCACTGCCTGGCTAACAGCAATTTATAAGATCCTATCCCACCATCTGTGAATAGTGGTCACAGATTCAGACTGGTAATTGATTCACAAGACACAGCAGATTTTAATCTATCACTGCCTTTATTTAGCTTTCTAGTAGGAAACAGAATGGGAAACAGTTTGCATAGTATCTGCTATCTCATAGGAAGGTCCAGTGACTACCCACATTTGCAGAGTCTTGGCCTCCCCTCACCCACAACGGGGGTGCGCATAGTTGCCAAAGATGAAGAGCGTGGTTCACCCTGCCCAGGAGAAGCCACTGCTTTGGTTTCCTTATGGATTCTTTCTTGCTCCAGTCATGGAGGCCCAAGGCTACTCGACAACTCATAGCTCTTCCAATCCTAATGCAGTCTCAGAAATCAACAGTTTTGCAATAATCAAGACAGATGATAATTCACCTCAGGCACAGAGCAATCCAACTGCTGTGTTTCCAAGAAAAAGATGACATGAGAAGGTTAGTCTGCAGTCATCTTCCCAGACAAGTCAATGGGAAAAGGTTCCAGGCCTAACTCTCAGGTATTAACACATCCTGAGTCCAGGGTCATTAAAATGGGAAAGGAAGAAGGTGCCTTAGAAAAACTGAAAGGCTGCTTTTCCAAATCAATTTAACTGCCAACTCTCGTTGTCTTAACCGTAACAAGAATAATAATTTTAAGGGTCTATTTAAGGGGATAGTCTCTTGAGTTCCTTTTTGGCTGTAAGATCTAATTAGAAACCTATGACTTTAATGTGCATAGGCTGTTGGAGCTTTGGGGTGGTAATGCAATTAATGCCACACTAACAAATACATGCTTCCTGGGCACTCCAGGGAAGCCCTGGGAGCTCATGTGACAGAGCCCCTGGGTTGTCTGTGCTGCTGGGACACAGGCTAAAATGCAGGACACTGGGTGTGAAGCTGCAAATAATAATAGTCACCATTTTTGACACTTAGTTTAACCACTTTACGTAGATTATCTCATTTACTTAGGACAATAACCTTCAAGGGAAGTATTACTATTACCATTTGACAGGCGAGGAATACTGCTGGCAAGTAATGGAGCTGGGATTAGAACCCAGGCAATCTGTTTCAGAGGTCGTGCTCCTGACCACTAGGTTTCCCATCTCTCACCCACAGTCACCCTGCTTCACATTACAGTCAATGCCATCAATAAAAGTTTGCTTGATGTAAGTAGTAACACTGGGCCCCTTTAAATATTACCCAGAATTCAGAAAAATAATAATTTTTGGTTAGGAAATGAAGGAGGGGCAGGAGGAGATGGATGTGAGATAAAGAGGAAGATGACTCCATAACATGGCTCAGTAACCTACCGGCCCTCTCTAATAAAAACAGCATGACACACCTCAGGATGTGCTGTCTGACAGAGACAATGTGTTATAGGCTGAGTTGTGTTCAACAAAATTCTTAGGTTGAAGTCCTAACTCCCAGTACCTCCGAACGTAACTGTATTTGGAGACAGAGTCTTTAAACAGGAATTAATTTTAAATGAGGTCATTAATGTGGTTACTATTCCAATATGACTGGTGTCTTTGTAAGAAGAGATTAGGACATAGATACACAGAGGGAAGACCATATGAAGACAGAGGGAAAAGATGACCATCTACAAGCCAAGAAGAGAGGAGCTCAGAATTAACCAGTGCTGCTGATACCTTGATCTTACGGCTTTTAGCCTTCAGAACTATAAGTAAGTCAATCTCTGTTGTGCGAGCTATTAGTCTTTAGTACTTCATTATGGCAGCTCTAGCAAACTAATATACCCACTGATCTACCATTTCCTCTTTCTGGATACACCAAAAAGCATTTCCCTGTTTCCATGCATCAGGTTGAGGTCTGTGTGAGTAGTTCTTACCAAAAGACTGTAAATACAAGAAATATGCTTCATTTCTGGGGCAAGGCTTTTACAAGCAGTTGTTGATTCTCCATTATCTCTGTTTCATCCCCTGCCATAGGACCATCAAGACTACATGTTCTAGATAGTGCAGTTACGAGATGGCAGAGCTCTGATAGCCTGGTGCCTTGAGTGCCTCTGTGGAGCAGGGCACTCTGCCAACCTGCTTTGGACATAAAATGTGAGTGATAAATAAATCTTTTTATTTTATTTTTATTTTTAAAAATTTAAAGAAGGGTCTCACTATGTTGCCTAAGGTGGTCTCAAGCTTTTGGCCGCAAGCAATCCTCCTGCCTCAGTCCCCTAAAGTGCTGGGATTACAGGTGTGAGCTACCATGCCTAGCCTCTTTCCCTTTTTTAAGCTACTGAGGCTTCAGGGTTGATTTGTGACTGCAACATAGTCTAGACACTTCTCACACACAAAGCTCCCTGAGAAAAGCCAGGGTACCAAAAACAGGTATTTCAAGAATTCATGTGTTATTAGATAAGATAATATTAAATTATTGTTTTGTGGGTAAAAATGGTCAAATATGGACAATTTCATTTGTTTGACCTCTAACTGCACGTATTTGTAGACCCTTATGGTTGGAAAAGACCTTGGCAACCAACAAGTCTGAGTTTATAGATAATACATCTGAGACTCTCTCAGATTAAATGATTTATCAAAAGTCCAAAAATGTGTTAGTGGAAGAATTGGACCCAAAATCAGAAATTACATTTCATTTGGGGAAGGCAAGTTAGCAGTACGTATTTAAAAGTATATATTGAAGGAAGGATCCAAGATGGCCAATTAGGAGCAGCTCAGGATTTCAGCTCCCAGCAAAAGCGCGGAAGGTGAGTGGACACTGCATTTCCAGATGCATTTTTATTGCCACAGACCAGGAGATTCCCAGGTGGACGAGCCCCACGGGTTGCCAGCACAGCTGTTTTGGCCGGCATGGCGGGTCGCCACACAAAATACATGGGTCTGAGCACTGTTTTAGCTGGCGATTGGAGCTCCTGGAAGACAAAGTCACCCACTCAACTGATAAAAAGGGGACTGAAACAGGAAGCCAGGCCAGGAGATTCCCAGGCAAAAAAGCACCACGAATCTCCGCGTGGCTGTTTCAGCCGGCACAATGTGTCACCGCACAGGAAATCACACAGATCCTGGCGCCCTTTCAACAGGCAACTGGAATGCCTGGGAGACAGAGTTGCCCATTCAGCTGAAAAAAAAGGGGGTCTGAGGCAGGGAGCCAGTTGATCAGGCTCGGCTGGTCCCACGTCCACAAAAAACAGCAATCTGAAACACTCTGGATTAAGAGTTTCACAGTAAGCACAGCTGAACCCGGGATGGTCCAGCTCTGTGGGGGAGGGGTGTCCACCATTGCTGAGGCAGCCCTCCATTGCTGAGGCACTCCACCATTACAGAGAGAGTCTGCCATTACAGAGGTGGGCTGCCATTGCCAAGGCAGTTCTAACTATACCCCTATAAACAGGACTGCAGGGAAGTTCACACAGCAGCTGGGTGAAGCCCACAGCAGCTCAGCAAATTCTCTGCAGGCAGACTGTGACTAGGCTGCCTCCTCGCTGAACAGGGCAGCCCTGCAAAAAGGCAGCAGCATGACAGAAAATTATAAATAAAGCCCTAACTCCCCAGGACAGAGCACCTGGGAAAAAAAAAAAAAGACATTTATGAGTTCTGCTGCAGCAGACTTAAATGTACCTGCCCAGCAGCTCTGAATGAATAATGGAGCTCACAGCTCAGCACTTGAGCTCCTATAAAGGACAGACTGTCTCCTCAAGCAGCTCCCTGACCCCCATATATCCAAAGAGTCACTTCATAAAGGAGAGCTCAGACTGACATCTGGCAGGTATCCTTCTGGGACAAAGATAGCAGAAGAAGAAACTGGCAGCAACCCTTACTTTTCTGCAGCCACTGCAGGTGATCCCCAGGCAAGCAGGGCCTGGAGTGGACCTCAGCAGTCCTACAGCAGAGGGGCCTATTAGAAGGAAAACTAAGAAACAGAAAGAAATAACTTCATCATCAACAAACTGGATGTCCACTCAGAGACCCCATCTGAAAGTCAACAACTACAAAGACGACAGGTGGATAAATCCACCAAGATGGGAAGAAATCAGTGCAAGAAGGATGAAAACACCCGAAACAAGAATGCCTCTCCTCCTCCAAGAGATCACAACTCCTCACCAGCAAGGGAACAAGGCTGGATGGAGAATGAGTCCAATGAATTAACAGAAACAGGCTTCAGAAGGTGGGTAATAAGAAACTTCTCTGAGCTAAAAGGACATGTTCTAACCCAATGCAAAGAAACTATGAGCCTTGAAAAAAGGTTTGACAAAATGCTAACGAGAATAAACAGCTTAGAGAGGAATATAAGTGAATTGATGGAGCTGAAAAACACAACACGAGAACTTCACGAAGCATACACAAGTTTCAACAGCTGAATTGACCAAGCAGAAGAAAGGATATCAGAGGTTGAAGATCAACTGAATGAAATAAAACGAGAAGGCAAGATAGAGAAAAAAGGGTAAAAAGAAATGAACAAAATCTCCAAGAAATATGGGACTATGTGAAAAGACTTAATCTACATTTGATAGGTGTACCTGAATATGACGGAGAGAATGAATCCAAGCTGGAAAATACTCTTCAGGATATTATCTAGGAAAACTTCCCCAACATAGCAAGGCAGGCCAATATTCAAGTCCAGGAAATACAAAGAACACCACAAAAATATTCCTCAAGAAGAGTAACCCCAAGGCACATAATCGTCAGACTGACCAGGGTTGAAATGAAGGAGAAAACGCTAAGGGCAGCCAGAGAGAAAGGTCGGGTTACCCACAAAGGGAAGTCCATTAGACTCACAGAAGATCTCTGGGAAGAAACCCTACAAGCCAGAAGAGAGTGGGGAACAATATTCAACATCCTTAAAGAAAAGAACTTCCAACCCAGAATTTCATATCCAGCCAAACTAAGCTTCATAAGTGAAGGAGAAATAAAATCCTTTACGAACAAGCAATTACTCAGAGATTTCATCATCCCCAGGCCTGCTTTACAAGAGCTCCTGAAAGAGGCACTACACATAGAAAGGAACAACCAGTACCAGCCACTCCAAAAACATACCAAATGATAAAGAGCATCGACACAATGAAGAGACTGCATCAACTAACGGGCAAAACAGTCAGCTAGCATCAAAATGGCAGGATCAAATTCACACATAACAATATTAACCCTAAATGTAAATGGGCTAAATGCCCCAATCAAAAGACACAGCCTGGCAAATTGGATAAAAAGCCAAAACCCATTGATGTGCTTTGTCCAGGAAACCCATCTCACATGCAAGGATACACAAAGTCTCAAAATAAAGGGATGGAGGAAGATTTACCAAGCAAATGGAGAGCAAAAAAAAAAAAAGCAGGAGTTGCAATTCTCATCTCTGATAAAATAGACTTTAAACCAACAAAGATCAAAAGAGAAAAAGAAGGACACTGTAAGGTTTAAATGAGAGGCAAAGGAGGCCAGTTATCGAAATGAAGAAATTTAATCGACTCCTGGGCGAGGTTCTGTGGTCCAACAGGAGGGGCCAGAGAAGTCGCGTGGACTTCTCTCAGGCGTGGGGTTTTATAGGGAGTGGAGGCGTTTGATTGGTTGTGGGAGAGCAGGACGTGGACGTGGCAAGCTGCTATTGGCAGGTAGGCAGGATTTCTGGTGAGCGGGTCGCCCAGAGGGAGTGGGGCCTGGATGGGACAAAATGCTATTCGGCAGGTCCTGGCAGGGCTTCTTTTGAATTCTGGCGGGGTTCTTTAACGGCGAGCTAGGTGCTGAGTGCAGAGCTTGGTGCCGGACATAGTTTCTAGGCACGGAGGGGGGTGGCCGCGTCCAAGCTCCCAGAGAGGGACGGGGGTGTGTCCGAGCTCCCGGCGAGGGAGGGGGGTGTGTGTCCAAGCTCCCGGCAAGGCAACCAGCCTTACAGACATTACATAATGGTAAAAGGATCAATGCAACAAGAAGAGCTAACAATCCTAAATATATACAGACCCAATACAGGAGCACCCAAATACATAAAGCAACTTCCTAATGACTTACAAAGAGACTTAGACTCCCACACAATAATAGTGAGAGACTTTAACACCCCCATTGTCAATATTAGACAGGTCAACAAGACAGAAAATTAACAAGGATATCCAGGACTTGAACTCAGACCTGGACCAAACAAACCTAATAGACATTTACAGAACTCTCCACTCCAAATCCACAGACTATACATTCTTCTCAGCACGACATCACACCTAAAATTGACCACATAACTGGAAGTAAATCACTCCTCAGCAAATGCAAAAGAACGAAAATCATAACAAACAGTCTCTCTGACCACAGTGCAATCAAGTTAGAACTCAGAATTGAGAAACTAACTCAGAACCGCACAGCTTCATGAAAACTGAACAACTGGCAGTTGAATGTTGACTGGATAAACAATGAAATGAAGGCAGAAATAAAGATGTTCTTCGAAACCAACAAGAACGAAGACACAACACACCAGAACCTCTGGGACACATTTAAAGCAGTCTCTAGAGGAAAATATATAGCAATAAATGCCCACATGAGAAACAAGGAAGGATCTAAAATTGATACCCTATTGTCAAAATTGAAAGACGTAGAGGAGCAAGATCAAAAAAACTCAAAACTTAGCAGAAGACAAGAAATAACTAAGATCAGAGCCGAAATGAAGGACATAGAGTCATAAAAACCCTTCAAAAAAATCAATAAATCCAGGAGCCAGTTTTTCAAAAAGATTGACAAAATAGACCACTAGCCAGATTAATAAAAAAGAAAAGAGAGAAGAATCAAATAGATGCAATAAAAAATGATAAAGGGGATATCACCACAGATTCCACAGAAATACAAACCATCATCAGAGATTATTACAAACAACTCTATGCACATAAACTAGTAAATCTGCAAGAAATGGATAAATTCCTGGACACTTGCATCCTCCCAAGCCTAAACCAGGAAGAAGTCAAAACCCTGAATACACCAATAACAAGGGCAGAAGTTGAGGCAGCAATTAATAGCCTACCACCAAAAAAAGCCCAGGTCCAGATGGGTTCACAGCCGAATTCTACCAGACATACAAAGAGGAGTGGGTACCATTCCTTCTGAAACTATTCCAAACAATCCAAAAAGAGAGAATCCTTCCCAAATCATTTTATGAGACCAACATCATCCTGATACCAAAACCCGGCAGAGACTCAACAAGAAAAGAAAACTTCAGGCCAATATCCATGATGAACATAGATGCAAAAATCTTCAATAAAATACTGGCAAACTGATTGCAACAGCACATCAAAAAGCTTATCCACCATGATCAAGTAGGCTTCATCCTGGGGTTGCAAGGCTGGTTCAACATACGCAAGTCTATAAATGTAATTCCACCACATAAACAGAACCAAAGACAAAAACCACATGATTATCTCAACTGATGCAGAGAAGGCCTTTGACAAAATTCAACAGCCCTTTATGCTAAAAACCCTCAATAAACTAGGTATTGATGGAACATATCTCAAAATGATAAAAGCTATTTATGACAAACCAACAGCCAATGTCATACTGAATGGGCAAAAACTGGAAGCATTCCCTTTGAAATCTGGCACTAGACAAGGATGCCCTCTCTCACTACTCCTATTCAATATAGTATTGGAAGTTCTAGCCAGAGCAATCAGGCAAGAAAAAGAAATAAAGGGTATTCAATTAGGAAAGGAGGTAGTCAAATTGTCTCTATTTGCAGATGACATGATTGTATATTTAGAAGACCCCATCGTCTCAGCCCAAAATCTCCTGAAACTGACAAACAACTTCAGCAAAGTCTCAGGATACAAAATCAATGTGCAAAAATCACAAGCATTCCCATACACTGATAACAGACTTAAAGAGAGCCAAATCAAGAACGAACCGCCATTCACAATTGCTACAAAGAGAATAAAATAGGAATACAACTAACAAGGAATGTAAAGGACCTCTTCAAGGAGAACTACAAACCACTGCTCAATGAAATAAGAGAGGACACAAACAGATGGAGAAACATTCCATGCTCATAGTTAGGAAGAGTCAATATCATGAAAATGGCCATACTGCCCAAAGTAATTTACAGATTCAATGCTATCCCCATCAAGCTACCAATGACCTTCTTCACAGAACTGGAAAAAACCACCTTAAACTTCACATGGAACCCAAAGAGAGCCCACATAGCCAAGTCAATTCTAAGCAAAAAGAACAAAGCTGGAGGCATCACACTACTGGACTTCAAACTATACTACAAGGCTACAGTAATCAAAACAGCATGGTACTGGTACCAAAACAGAGATATAGACCAATGGAACAGAACAGAGGTCTCAGAGGCAATGCCACACATCTACAACCATCTGATCTTTGACAAACCTGACAAAAACAAGCAATGGGGAAAGGATTCCCTGTTTAATAAATAGTGTTGAGAAAACTGGCTAGCCATGTGCAGAAAGCAGAAACTGGACCCCTTCCTGACACCTTACACTAAAATTAACTCCAGATGGATTAAAGACTTAAACGTAAGACCTAACACCATAAAAACCCTAGAAGAAAACCTAGGCAAAACCATTCAGGACATAGGCATAGGCAAGGACTTCATAACCAAAACACCAAAAGCATTGGTAACAAAAGCCAAAATAGACAAATGGGACCTAATCAAACTCCGCAGCTTCTGCACGGCAAAAGAAATAGTCATTAGAGTGAATCGGCAACCAACAGAATGGGAAAAAATTTTTGCAATCTACCCGTCTGACAAAGGGCTAATATCCAGAATCTACAAAGAACTAAAACAGATTTACAAGAAAAAAACAAGCCCATTCAAAAGTGGGCAAAGGACATGAACAGATGCTTTACAAAAGAAGACATACATGAGGCCAACAAACATATGAAAAAATGCTCATCATCACTGATCATTAGAGAAATGCAAATCAAAACTACATTGAGATACCATCTCACACCAGTTAGAATGGCGATCATTAAAATATCTGGAGACAACAGAAGCTGGAGAGGATGTGGAGAAATAGGAACACTTTTACACTGTTGGTGGGAGTGTAAATTAGTTCAACCGTTGTGGAAGACAGTGTGGCAATACTTCAAGGACCTAGAAATAGAAATTCCATTTGACCCAGCAATCCCATTACTGGCTATATATCCAAAGAATTATAAATTGTTCTACTATAAGGACACATACACACGAATGTTCATTGCAGCACTGTTTACAATAGCAAAGACTTGGAACCAACCCAAATATCCATCGATGATAGACAGGACAGAGAAAATGTGGCACATATACACCACGGAATACTATGCAGCCATAAAAAACGACGAGTTCATGTCCTTTGTAGGGACATGGATGAACCTGGAAACCATCATTCTCAGCAAACTGACACAAGAACACAAAATCAAACACCGTATGTTCTCACCCATAGGCGGGTGTTGAACAATAAGAACACATGGACACAGAAAGGGGAGCACTACCCACTGGGGTCTATTGGGGGGAAATAGGGGAGGGACAGTGGGGGGTGGGGAGTTGGGGAGAGAGAGCATGGGGAGAAATGCCAGATGCAGGTGATGGGGAGGAAAGCAGGAAATCACACTGCCATGTGTGTACCTATGCAGCAATCTTGCATGTTCTCCACATGTACCCCAAAATCTAAAATGCAATAAAAAAAGAATGTGAATTTAAAAAATAAAAATAAAAAAATAAAAGTATATATCTTGCAGCACGGTAGCTTACACCTGTAATCCCAGCACTCTGGGATCTGAGGTGGGAGGATCATGTGAGCTTAGGTGTTTGAGACCAGCTGGGGCAACATAGCAAGACTCTGTCTGTACAATAATTAAAAAATTATCTTGGCATGGTGGCTCATGCCTGTAGTCCCAGCTAATTAGGAGGCTAAGGTAGGAGGACCACTTGAATAGGGAGGTCAAGCCTGCAGTGAGCCAATATTGCACTATTACACTCCAGCCTGGGCAACAGAGGGAGATTCTGTTAAAAAAAAAAAAAAGAAAGTACATATTTAAATAGTAACCATGATCTTTCACACAGTAATTCCATCCCTAGGAACAGATTCACCAGAAATATCTAAACAGGTATGCAGAAATACATAAATAAATGGATCCACTGTGCGATCTTTCACAAGTTCTGTATGTGACTGTGAAAACAGAAATAATCCAAATGCCCATTCACAGGGATTGGTTGAATAAATGATGGTTTACTCATCTGCAATCAAGTCTACATAGTTAAAAATAAAGCGGCTAATCTCTGCTGACATGAAAAGACACCCAGGTCATATTGATAAAAGCAAGAAAATCTAAGTAGAAAAAAGAAAATTATCACTCATAAAAGATTTTTTAATCTCTATGCACTGAGGTGTAAAAAGCATCTGACACTTAGTAGGTACTTTTCACCCTCCCCTTTTCTTCCTTCTTGCATGTCTCTTGGATCATTGTAAATATACCCAGCTGGCTGGTTCAGCTCCACCACCCACTAGCTGTGTGATCTCAGACAAGAAGTTTCAGTTCCCTCACCTGTAAAACTGAAAGAAATAATAGCAGCCAGGTGTAGTGGCTCATGCCTGTAATCCCAGCACTTTGGGAGGCCAAGGCAGGCAGATCACTTGAGGTCAGGAGTTCAAGACAAGCCTGGCCAACATACTGAAACCCTGTCTCTACTAAAAATACAAAAATTAGCTGGGCATGGTGGTGTGCACCTGTAGCCCCAGCTACTTGGGAGGCTAAGGCAGGAGAATCACTTGAACCCAGGAGGCGGAGGTTGCATTGAGCTGAGATTGCACCACTGCATTCCAGCCTGGGTGACAGAGTGAGACTCTGTCTCAAAATAATAATAATAATAGCACATCCCACAGAAGATACTGACAGGATTACATGAGAGTGTGTATATGAAGTGCTTAGTCCAATGCCTAGCACATAGTAAGTACTTCTAAAAAATTCACCATTGTGATGATATTCATCTCTGAAAACCTGAAGAAACAAGGTTCTTCATGGCTTTTAAATCTCTTACAATAATTATCTAATGTAAAAAATCATCATCCTGCTTATTTCCCTTCCTGAAGCTAAATTAAAAAGCTAAAGAGCGACCCAGCAATCCCATTACTGAGTATATACCCAAAGAATTATAAACTGTCCTATTATAAAGACACATGCACACATATGTTCATTGTGGCACTGTTTACAATAGCAAAGACCTGGAACCAAGCCAAATGTCCATCATCGATAGACTGGATAAAGAAAACGTGGCACATATATACCATGATGGAATACTACGCAGCCATAAAAAACGATGAGTTTGTGTCCTTTATAGGTACATGGATGAATCTGGAAACCATCATTCTCAGCAAACTGACACAAGAACAGAAAACCAAACACCACATGTCATAGGTGGGTGTTGAACAATTAGAACACGTGGACACAGGGAGGGTAGCATCACACACTTCAGTCAGTGGGAGGGGCTAGGGGAGGGACAGCAGGGGGTGGGGAGGGATAATGAGGGGAGAAATACCATATATAAGTGATGGGGGGATGAAGGCAGCAAACCACCTTGCCATGTATGTACTTATGCAACAATCCTGCATGATCTGCACATGTATCCCAGAACTTAAAGTACAATTAAAAAAAAAAAGCTAAAGAGCAGTTTTTTTAAAAAAAAAAAAAAAAGAAAAAGAAAAAAGCAAATATGTAATATATTGAGTTTAAAATGTGTTTGTTAACTAATTCTCCATAAATAAAAATAAGATGTGTATATAAAGTTAAAAAAAAAAGCAGTGCTTACCTCAGGCAATATTAGGCATCCATTATATAATACAACTTTTAAAGACAATTTCACCATTTCATTACCAAACTGATAATCTGCTTTTCTGAGAAGTTGATATTAACTGAGTCATTCCAGGTAAGTCAGTTGCTTATCAGGTATAATGTAAGGGGCCTCCATGAGCTCTGTAAGACACCGGGCCCTCTTCTATTGAGGGGTCAGTCTGGGACTTTCCCTCTACTCACAACAGGGAAGTTGTGGCTAGAGTCTTTCAAATGCACAGAAAAGATGTCTTCCGGGATTATATAGCCAAGCTCAAACCACCAGGACTTTCTATGTGAGATCCTTCCCAGTGCATTCTAAGCATTAACTAAACCAATCAGGCTCATTTCCACCGATCTTTAAGCCTGAATGATTTGTGTAGCCCTATAAACAGATTGGAATTAAAATTCAATTCACCTACTGATCTAGTATCTCTTCTGTCCTAAATGCTCTTTGGAAGCAAATACAATCTGTAGCAAGACTGCAAAGAACTAGTGAGCATTTGTAGGCTAAGTCTGGCAGATTACTGCCGGAGTGGAATCCAGAATTAAAGGCTCTGAGCCTTCCTGGCAGCTGAGGCCAGGACGGGTTTGTGCAGCTTGCCCAGAGTTACGCAACTGGTCAGTAGTATCGCTGAAGCTTGGAATCCAACTCCCTGGCCTTCCAATCCATGCTCTTTCCACTGCGGATGAATTGTCATTCTTCTGTTTTTGCTTCCTGGAAAACCGAACCTCTACAAAGTTAAAATAACTTACTCACGGTCAAGAGGGCAGTCAAACAGAACTGGCAATGCGAACTGCTGCCCAGGGTTATAAAATCTGAGAGGGCGGGTCCTCTGGCCCTCACCTCCCCCAGGGACCCTGTGTAAATGTTTTTGTTGATAGTCTCCCAACACACAGTTTAGAGGAAGTATCTCTTGTAGGTTATCACCGCACGTCCAACTTCAGATTCAGACAGAAGCGCCTGTAACTATAAAAGCCAGCACGCCTCCAGCTACCCTGACCTCCCGACAGTCCAGGAAAGTCTGCCTGGCCAAATAACCACCGCTCAACTGCAGGGGTCTTACCGTCCTAGTAACTCACACCTCGCTGCCAGCAGTGTTTTTCTGGAGCTGGTAACCTGACGACAGTAAACCGGTGTCAGATTGAGCAGGACGCAGAATAGATAGGCAACAGCTACTCGTGGGTATAGAGGAGGCTGTGGATGGTTCAAGGTTCCTAGCCAAGCCTTTGTAAAGGCTGTTGCAACCCTCACCTCTCCCAACAGTCCACAGAAGCACAGCTACTTGATTCTGTTAACTAGTTGCATTTCAGGGGACATTCTGAACACCTAGCAGAACGCCCCCAAGTTCAAAGTGGCAGCGCCGCCTGCACAGCTTCCCCCTTGCACCAAGCGTCCCTCCCTACACCACAGACTGTTTTCCCTGGCACTTTGCTGCGACCCCGAGGCATGAGACCCTTCTTTCCACACACGTTCCACCTCTCCCTTTGCTTCCCTCCACCTCCACACATCCCTCCCCACAGGGGATGAGGCGGGTGGTTTAGTCCACGCTCTGTCTATTCACCCAGGGAGCGCTGTCCCAGAAACTGAGTGCAAGGGTGGGGGTGGACGTGGGGGTAGGGGTGGGTGCCCTAATCCAGAGTCCCGAGCGCTAGAGATAGGCATTGAGGCGCGCGCGCACAAACACACACACACGCACACACACACACACCAGGCTGGGGCTGCGACTCACTACCCGAGAGGGGAGGCAACTTCTTCGCAGTCACTGGAAGCTCCAGGAGGAAAGCAGGGGCCCGGTGGCCCGCGCCGGGGAAGCGTGGGAAACAACAGGCGCAACAGGAGCCCGCGGAGCCGGCCCAACAGAGAAACAGGTCGGACTCCTGCAGTTAAGCTCCGCCAAGGAGGCCAAGTGCCAGGTAGATGCCAACGGCGGCTGTCTGTGGTCAATTATTATTGGGCATGATAAACGAGACGGTTACACTAGACATTCGAGGTGCTGCCCTCCTGGGAAAGAAGGAGGGAGTTGGCTCTAGGACACTGAGGGACTAAAGAGGAAAAGAAAAGAAAAAAAGCCACCCTGGCACTGGAGTGTCTGAAAGGGGGCCCTGGAGCGGGCTCTGGGCTTGTGCCTGCACATCCTGCGCGCCCAGCCGGGCTTGCCCAGCGGCCAGATGGGTGCCCAGGTGCGAGGAGGCAGCAGAGGGCTGCACGGACCCCACGCTGGGGACTCACCTGGTGCGCGCTCGGCGGGCAGTGTAGCTGGTCCATGCTGGCGGCGGGCAGCAGCTGGGCGCCCCGGTGGTGCCCGTGCCCGGCGCCACAGCCCGGCACAGAGGGCACCGGCCTGACGCACCCTGCACCCCGCTCCCCGGGCCTCGTGCCCACGTGAAGGGTCTGGACGCTCTGTGGGACTCTTGCGGTGAGCCTGAGGTTCTGCGCGCCTTCACTTTTCCAGACGCGTCTCCAGGCCGGCGGGTGACTGGGTCCTAGCGCCCCTCCCGGGGTGAGGAGCCCCGACTTTGAGCCCGCTGAGCTACTCTGCTCCGGGCAATGCCTGCCCGGCCCCTCGAGGGAAGTTCAGCCTCGCTGAAGCTGCTGAACCTGGAGACTTTCTTGGGACTCAGGATTCGGGTTCCTAACACCCCCTTTACCGGTCTCCACTTCCTCTCGTTGGGCCTTTACCCCCAGGAAAAAGCTGAAAGATCAGATTTGCCTGTATCCCTCCACTCACGATCATATACACTATGATTTTAAAGAGATTTTCAAGTTAGAGATATTGGTCCTTATACATATATAACAGATCATATGTAATAAAAACAGTTTTTCCTCCAAGTAAAAGAATGAATATGAAAATAACATCTCCTGGGTGCAGTGGCTCAGGCCTGTAATCCCCACACTTTGAGAGGCCAAGGCGGAAGGATCTAATTCGAGACCGCCTGAGCAACATAAGGAGACCTTAAAAAAATCTATTAGGGGCTGAAGTTATCCCTCAGTCTTTATTGTAGAGACAATTTACAAACATGAGTCAAACACGGATCAAACCAAAGGTGCAGCTAGGCTTCTAGAGCCGCCCCCCATCGATTCCCCCGCCAATCTGTGTAGGTAGCTGGAATCACTAAATGTCTAAGCAGATACTATGAAGCTTCCACACTCTTTGAGAAAGTAATACATTGTACCTAATTAAATGTCTCAGCCTTAAATGGTCCTGGCATCTTGCTTGTGGCTATTACCACGCCTGGCCCATACCTGGCTC
Organism: Aotus nancymaae; assembly: GCF_030222135.1. Lineage (NCBI taxonomy): Eukaryota > Metazoa > Chordata > Mammalia > Primates > Aotidae > Aotus > Aotus nancymaae. The sequence goes on along the minus strand of NW_026988425.1, from coordinate 69,531,747 downwards.
CTCTGGGGCGGAGGGATTCCCAACAAACACCTAGAGAGCATTTGCAAGGCCTTTCCTTTCTCAGCTGCCCACAGTGGTGAGTCAGTCCATTCAAAACCAAGACCAGAAACAATCTGTTCCTGCTGACTTTGTCATCCAGAGAGGCTGAGATTTCTAATGGCAGAAAAGAAAAACAAATCATTTTTAGAAAGAAAACCTAATTCATAGGACAAGGAAAAAAAAAAACCAAGAGGAAAAATTGTTTTATTTTATTTATTTATTTTTGAGATGGAGTTTTGCTCTTGTTGCCCAGGCTGGAGTGCAATGGCGCGATCTTGGCTCACCACACCTCTGCCTCCTGGGTTCAAGCGATTCTCCTGCCTCAGCCTCCTGAGTAGCTGGGATTACAGGCACCCACCACCACGCCTGGCTAATTTTTCTATTTTTAGTAGAGATGGGGTTTCTCCTTGTTGCTCAGGCTGGTCTCAAACTCCAGACCTCAGGTGATCCGCCCACCTCAGCCTCCCAAAGTGCTGGGATTACAGTCATGAGCCACTGCGCCCGGCCTGAAAAATTATTATTTTAACATTAGCCATAAAGGCCTACAAAAAGACATGAATGCAGTATGAGTATGGGATTCACCATTTTTTTCTAGGAGCCCAAGCATTTTTTTACGAAAGCACTCCTCGATGTGTGGACAAACTTTAAGATGACTCCTGATGATCCCCATCCTCTGGTGTCCATGCCCCTGAGTGTGGGTGGAACTTGTGACCTGACTTGCTGCCTACCCACGGAACATGGCAAAGGTGACCAAATGTCACTTCATAGATCAGGTTATACAGTTTTGCTAGGAGAGGCTTTCTCTGGTTGGCTTTGATAAAACATGCAACCATATTGGGGAGGCCCACCTGGCAGGGAGCTGAGGGTACCTCTGTTCAAGAGCCAGTAAGAAAGTTTTTTTTTCTGTTTGTTAGACTGAGACCCTCTGTCTAACAAACTGAAAGGAGGTAAATTCTGCCAACAATCAGGAGAGCCTGAAAGTGAACCTTCCCTAACTGAGCCTTGAGATGCAACTGCAGCCCCAGCTGACATCTTGATTGCCGCTTTCAGAGTAATCCCAAAACAGAGGATCTAGTAAAGCCATGCCCAGGCTCTGACCCACAGAAACTGTGAAATAATAAATATGTGTTGTTGTAAACCACTGAATTTGTCCTTATGTAGCAATAGCAAACAAATATACTTTGTCCTTCCACAGAAGAAAAAGTGAGGCAAAGGGGGTTAGGTAGAAGGGCCAAGGTGATTTAAATTAACAGCATGATCAATCATTATTTCACACTCCTAGTCTTTTCAGGCCTGGGTAGACAAGGAAAAGCAGAACAGCAAGAAATCAGAAGGTAAAGCATCAAGTTCAGGTTGAGATATGTGGAAAGCAAAGCAAAGCAAAAGAAGAACTTAAAGTCTGATGCAAAAAAAAACTCAACAGGTTGAAGGACAGTTTGAAAAACTCAGGTTACAGTGACCCAGTTAAAAATACATGTTCTCTGAAAGAAATATAAATTAGTTGAAAGGGAAACAAAAAAGAGAGAAACAACAACAAAGAGACGATGAGGAAGGATAAAGGCACCAAATCCTCTGAATTCTCTTCTCACTATCTAAAAAGAAAAAGGAAAGCCATACTATTCACTGATGAGAGTGTGAGGATTTTCCAGAAGAGTCAGTTAAGAAACACTAAGAGGATGTCTGCTCACAGTACATGTCTGTGGCAACTGGAAGGTTGTCTATTTTTTCCTGAGATACAGCATGAAAATTGACGGTATCTTAAAGCCACTAGCCTGAGTTCTGATGGTTTGCACTTACAGTAGTCCCCACTTATCCACAGTTTAAGTTTTTGCAATTCAGTGACCCACAGTCAACAGTGGTCCAAAAATATTAAATGGAAAAATTCCAGAACAAACCATTCATAAGTTGTAAATTGCATGCCATTCTGATAACATCTAGAGGTGTCCTGCTTCCATCCTGCCCAGAACATGAATTGCCCCTTTGTCCAGTGTCTCCATGCTATATCCACTACCTCCACCACATCCCCGTGAGTCACTGAGTAGGCAACCCTGGCTATCAGTTTTACTGTTGTGGTATCCCAGTGCTGGTGTTCAAGGGACCCTTATTTTATTTAATTATGGCCCCAAAGTGCAAAAGTAGTGATGCTGGCAATTCTATATACGAAATTGAAGCTGTAATGTGCTTCCTTAAGTGAAAAGGTAAAAGTTCTTGACTTAATGAGGAAAGAAAAAAAATTGTATGTTGAGGTCGCTAAGACCTACAGTATGCTAAGATATTTTGAGAGAGCTAGAGACCACATTCACATAACTTTTACTACAATCTGTTGTTATAATTGTTTTGTTTTGTTATTAGTTATTACTGTCAATCCCTTACTGTGCCTAATATACAAATTAAACTTTATCATAAGTATGTACATATAGGAAAAAGCATAGTATACATGGGGTTCAGTACCATCTGTGGCTCCAGGCAGCCACTGGAAGTCCTGGAACATATCCCTTGCGAATAAGAGGGGGATATTGTATTTGTTAGGTTTTAAGTGTCTTTGGATGCCTCATGTTAATGTGTGGGTTTTTTTTTTACTCCACTCCTGCTATCATACAGCAAAATAAAGCACAACACTTAACCCACTGGATATTTATCACCTACCATGCACCTTGAAGAGACTATGGAGTGGCAAAAGATTTTAAAAGAGGAAGGAAGAAGAAGGGAGGGAGAAAAAGGAAGGAGAAAGAAAGAGAAGGGACAGGAGGAAGAAAGAGAAGGAAAGGGAAATGAAACAAAGGAAAGGAAGGAAAGAAGGAAAAGAAGAAACCAAAGGCACAGAATTCCAAGTCTAGCTGGGGGTGGGGTGGGGTATCTAAAACTGCATACAGAAGCTCTGCTCTCAAGCTCCCCAAGGCCTCCTGGACAACTCCAAGTGTGAGTTCTATCAATATCACACAATGAAAGCTTCTGAACCATAAAGCATCATCTCCCTACCAAATCTGATTCCTAGTGGTTCATGCTACTGACAACTCTCCTAATTCAAACCATGGACATCTGGCTTTCCTTCTTCTCCCTTATTCTCCATATCAACCAAGCACCACTTCCATCATTGTGTCACTGCTCTCTGTCTATCCCTTTGCACCCCTACTGCCAGGAGGGAAATAGGCTCAGTGTGGGTCCCTGTCCTCTCCCTATGGACCAAGCCAGGAGAGTAGGTAGTAGCCAACATGACATCATCCAACTGAGATGTGCCAAAGAATCCACCCTCCTCCTGCTCATGCCCATCAATATCTCCTCCACCCACATTTGACAGGGCTTGAAATGTCCTTAAAATGTTTTTTTTTTTTTTAATTGCTTCAGCATTGCTCCATCCTTAAGTTTAAAAACTGTAAATGTTTCTGTTTTGCAGTAACTCTTTGTGCCTCTAAAACCCTCGTAAGACTCTGTTGATCACTCTCTTCTTCCTACACTGCTTCCTTAGGAACAGTAGACAGTGCTGGGGTGATAGAAAAGGGCAGCAAAACCAACCTAGCCCCATTCACAGCTTTGCCTATGGTGCTGCGTGTCTAGTTGTTGGAATACGCATGGGAGTGAGGTGGCTTTCACGTGGCTGGTGGCTAGTCAGTTTCTGGTCATCCCGGATATACAGTGGAATCTACCCTCTTCCAGGTTATAACTCAACAAGCAAAGATACGGGAAAAGAAGAAAATAGTTTTCTAAGAAGAAACAAATAGAAGCCAGACCATTCAGGACTGGAAGAGCAGCAGTTATCTATTGATAACCCCATTCTGGTTCCACTGATGAGGTTAAAATAAATGGGGTGCACCATTCAGGTTCCCTTGAGCATGTTCTTGGTTTTTCTTCTTCAAAGATTGAAGATGTTGAGACTGCTAACAAGCTAACATATATAAGTGTGTATGTGTACCCATATATACATATGGGTACACACACACACAATGGGTACACACATACACAATGGGTACACACACACACACAAACACACATTTATATACATGCATATATATAAATTGGTAGTGAGGTATTTTATCACAGAGGCGAATCTATGCAATTATATATTCATTCATTCACTCAACAAATATTTTTGAGCAACTACTATATGCCAAGAATTATTTTAGGTGCTAAGGATGGAGCTGTAAGATAAATTTGTAAGATGAATCCATACTTGTCATGATGCTTACATTCTAGTGGAGGAAGAGAGACAGTTAACAAGAAAAGAAAATGATAATTGTATCATGATCTGAAGATAGTAAAACAACTTACTGTAATAGAGAGAAGCTGAGGTAGGATCTACTTTCATTTGGGAAGTCAAAGAAGGCTTCCCTGGGAGGGGACATTTAAACTGGCACATGTATTATCCCAAAAGAGCTGGGAATGCAAAGATCTGAGGAGAATCGGATTCCAGGGAAGGGAATTGCAAATGCAAAATCCCTAAGGCAGGAAAAAGCTTGGGAAGTTCAAGGAAACAACAAGAGTCCAGCCCAGGGAGGAAGCCTGGGGAGAATTTTAAGCAGAGAAGAAACACAATATAATTTGCTTTTCGAAAATCCCTCTGGTGCCTGTGTGGAGAATCAATTCTAGGGACGAAGGATGGAAGCTGGTAAGGCAGGAGGATGTTGGAGCCATCCACGTGAGAGATGGGGGTTACTGGGGAGAAGGCAGTGGAGATGGGTAGAAAGGGTCAGGTTCAGGTTGCGTGAATTTGGAATGCAATGCTGACAGGACCTGCGATGGGTTGGATGTGAGGAGTGGAGTAAGAAGAAAGAAAAAACAAGATAACCCCTAGGTTTTTGACCTAAGCTGATGAGTGGGCAGTAGTACCATTCTCTGAGATATGGGAAAGGAGCAGGAAAAGACTGGGTGGAAAATCAAGAGTTCTGCTTTGGCCTTGTGAAATAAAAATCTCTATTAGACACCCAAGTGAAGATGTCAAAGAGGCAGCTGGATCTATGCGTCTGAGCTCAGTAGACAGGTCAGGGCTACAGCCATAAATTTGGGAGTCATTAGTGTATAGATGCTACTGTGAGCTGTGGGGCTAGATGAGGTCACCTACAGTGGTGGGGAGGAGGGTGCCATCAGAAAGGAGAAGAGGGTGGAGAACCATACTCTGGGCTTGCCAACTTTTCAAGGTCATGCAGCAGAGGAGATGCCAGCAGAGGCCGGGGAGCTGAGGCCCATGCGATAGGAGGAAAACCTGCACAGAGAGAATGAAGCTGTTTCAATGACTCGTTTACTGATATAAAGAGCTAGAAAACAGAGAGCCTCTAAAAGCTCTGACACAAGGAATAGACACGGAGATGTGTACAGTATAAATGAAAACCCGGTGGTTGAGAGAAGTATAGAGTGAAGACCAGTGGAGGAGAGAGAGATAATCAATAACAATAATAATCCAGAAAGAGCTGATGAAGCAGTGGCTTTGGGGATGGGAAAAAAAATGCAAGAATAGGAAAGGCATTCGGGGGTACACTAGGACTTGTTAACTGATCATATACATTGGATGCGAGTGGATGACTCAGTGGCTGTGAGTGGGGATGCTGGTACCTCCCGTAAAACAGAGATGGGGTGGGCAAGAACAAGCACTGATGGGGAGAAGTTTTGAGTGTCTTGACACCCAGGAAGGATGTCTAATAGATAAGAGGAAACACAGGTCTGCAAGTGAAGGGAAGTGTTTGGGCGACAGCCGAAAATTCAGTCAGCATCAATATATAGGTAAGAGAGGACGCTCTAAGAAAGGGACCGGAAGACCAAGCTTCAAAGCAGACAACTGACCTGTAAGGGTTGAACAGAGAGTAGGACAAAGGAGACTTAGGCAGATGGCCAGAAGGTAAGAGAATCAGCTCTCAGGCCAGTGGTTGGTCCCAGCCTAACTCTTCCAGGCCAAGGACAGAGTGTGCTAGCAGTAAAGAAATTCATCAAAAGTCAAAATGCCTTAAAACCTGCAAATGGAGAGGCAAAATGCCTTAAAAACTGCTTCTATAAGTAATGTTTCTGTAAGAACATTACTTCTGCTCTTATAGAAAATAAAATGCATGCTCCACTCACCCCCCACCCCACAAACACACAAACATTTAACCCAGTTACACTTTCTAGAGCTAGAAGCATTTTCTTTCCTGTGAACAATGAGATGGGGAGAAAAAGGGAGTAAATTAACAAGCACTTCAATTTCCCAAATGTAACTAACAATTAAAATGGATTTTCAGCAACTTCTCACAACTCTAGTAGGCTTAACATTTTAAAAAGAGGGTAATATAGATAAATTAGGAAATATTTGCCTTTCCATTTTGACTCACATGCTATTCTTTATCTTCCACTTTGTTTCTTCTCCCCAGATTGCTTTTTCCTCCCATTACTAGTCATAATATTCAAGTTGAATACATGACTATCCTGAATAACAAAACCTCTGGGAATGAAGCAATTTTGTAACAAAATTGCCCATATTCTTAAATCAGCCAACAACCACCTTCATAAGTCAGATGAATCAGTGTTAATATAGACCATGCAGGTCAGTAACCTTCTGAGATCTCTCCTCGACAGACAGTTGTTAGAGGCCAAAAAACGAACAAGCACAAATAAACCTCCTCACATACTTTCCATTTGTTTGAAAAGAGTCAAAGGTAAATAGTACTAATCCTCCAAAACATCCTCAGTCAGATTTGTCTACAGGATCTGCAGCCTCTACTCCTGTACCTGTTGGCTCCTCCGTCCAACCTAGACACCCTCTTTGTGCTCTCCTGACCTCTGCCAAAAACTCTGAAGGAAGGAGCATACCCTCCATGTGTGTTCACTGACTGGCTGATAGGACCACCTCTACATGCATTCACTGATTAGCTGATGGACTCTACCCTATATATGTATTTATTGGCTGGGTTATGGCACTCTGGTGTAACATGTATCCAAATCAAAGAAATGTGCATTACAAACCATTTACTCACATACTTTTTGGGTAGTGATGGTGGAGGGGCGAATGGCTGGTGGAGGAATGGAAGAAACAAGTAAACAAGTGGAAAAGTCCTTCCGTGCTCAACTCACCTACTCCGACACCTGCTGCCTCTGCCAGGTTTCCTGTTGCTCCCACAGCAGCCTGTGTTCCCCTTAGTCAGCGTTGGTACTGGTATTTCCTAATGTCTTATCTTTAGTTCGGACCAGACGAAGCGCCTTGAGGGCTGAGGCTGTTTCTGTCTTATTTCTGAATTTCCAAACACAAAATCAGTACTCAGTAATTTTCACTGGATAAATAAATGGATGAATTAATTGAGGTTCAGACGCAAGTGTTATAATGTTGCTCTTTTAAAGCGACAAGTTATGATTGAGGGACAGACTATCCTTTATTTCTCCATCACCATCAGATGTTCTTTGTTCCCTGAGAGGAGCTTAGAAGCTTTGGTCTAAAAGTTACTAGAAGCAGAATAACAAACACTGTCATCATCGGCTTCTCCTAGGTCCAAGAATGTTAGCTCCTTACCCTAACTTTGACTTCTCCTGTCATAAGACTTCCAATTGCATATTGTATGTTGTTTGGTGCTCTTGATGTTTTATCAGTTAAGTTATTCAGATAAATGTTTATTGTGGGTCTACTAAGGTTCAGGCGCAGTGCCGGCCACTAAGGAGTCAACGATGAACAAACCCAGCCCAGTCCCTGTGTTCACCAAGCCTGCAGTCTAGTTGAGTTACTATTTTGTGAATTGTCTCAGTCAGAGACTCCTTCACCATCCACACATTCATCTATCCATCCAATCGATCCCCTATCTTTTTTTTTTTTAATAAATAAATTGCTCAGAATAAGTTGGGTGTTTAGAACATACTTGTCAAATGAAGGCTGACTGTAGTTTGGGTTGTTTTGGCATCATAGAAATATTAAAGCTAGAAAGGATTGTGCTGGATAGGGTGTGTCTGCCCCTCCAGATCGTCTCTGTCATTTTCCCCTTGTGTGCCCTAGGAGTCTGACCTATGGGGAATTCATCAAGGGTCCCTGGCCCTCTGGCCTCCAGTTAGTCAGGTTCAGCCAATGAAAGGCACCAGCACAGGATGGGAAGCAGGGGCTGGCGCTGCATCCCTCCACAGCAACCCAGAAGTCTTTCCAAATTCCAATGTTGGCTTCATCCTCTGCCCCATTACCACCTGCCTAGGGGTGGAAACAGCTTCTTGGCTCTCACAAACCCACAGATACTGCACCATTTTTTAACCCTGCCCACACCTGTGTAAATAAGCCTTCACCTGTTTCCTCAAGGGACTTGGACACAAAACCTATCTCTTGCAACCTCCAGACGTGGAATCATAAATTCCTGAAGAAAAGGATCAACTTTTAGTCTGTGGCCTTTAGAGCTGCATTGTGATTTTACTACTCCCAGCATACACAGACCGATATTTTAAAAATTTTCCTATGGGCCGAACAGAATTATGCTAGGATTAAGGTCAAGCCTGAGGTGACAACTGAAACAAGTGTACAAGGAACCAAGTGACAAATGCTTGGCATTTCAAATTCCAAGAAGCCACAGCCGGTGGAATGAAGTTCAAACTATGCTGTGAGACTGACATCCATCTATTTCAGTTCTGTCCCAAGTCACACCCCTAAATAGGACAAAGTGCCATTTCCAAGTGACCTCAGGTTTCCCACCAGTTTTGTTGACAAACTTCCATCTGCCTGGAATATCTCCCCAAAGCTTGTTTCTGTTAAGTTCAATCCCTTTCCATGCTACAAGAACTATGCAAATGGATTCTCCTTAGCAAATGATCAAGCTTTCTGTGATTATTTCAATCAGAAAATGCTTGTTTTCCTCTAGATACTTGGAGCATTTTGTTTGTACTCACCCAGATCATGTACTGCTGATTTGTGTTAGAATTGCGTTCAGGTGTTTTTCTCACTCCCAAGCTTTGAAGAGTCCTGAGGTCAGGACAATGTCTTACATTTTTTTGTTTATCCTGATGGACTATTGCAGTGCTTTAAAAATTGGAATTTCGAACTAAATGTTTGTTGACTGACTGAATGAATGAATTAGCAACCGAACAGTTTTTCTTAGGACAGTGACATAATTTCTTCTGAGTCGCAGAAGACCAAACCATATTTCACATATTTATCTAGAAATAGCAAATTCGTAAAAGCAAATGGCACTATATTTAAGGAGAAATATTTTCAGATTGTTTCCATATGTGTTTCTATATATATCGGCTTATGCAATATTTTAAATCAAATTCAACACCATGTGGCCATGTATCTCCTAGAAACTCATAACGATGATTTAGTTCAGAGCTTAAAACAATAACAAGAAAGTTCTTAAAGGAGATGTGTTCATTTATCCTCAGTCTTACTTATTGTCTAGAAGTTTCCTTTCCAGTCGTGGCTCAGATGTCACTTTCTATCTGTGACCTTCTCTGATGTCCTCAGACAGACCTGCTCCCTCTCCTGAGTTTTTCTTGCCCTCTATATAGACTTTTGTTGTGGCTTTTAACCCACTGCTCTGTGGTTAATTACGTGTCCAGCTCCCAGTGAGACCATGAGCTCCTTAGGAGAAGGGACCCAGTCTTGTTCACTTTTGTCTTCCCAAACTTAACACAGCACCTGGCACAAAGTACATGCTCATTAAATGCAGTCTGAAAGGAATTGGTCTAAAGCCAATTGCGCACTCTCGCTCCAAAAACCTATCCCATGCTTCTGTTGGTTTAAAAATCTGTGACATTTATCAGTTGGGTATGATGGAGGAAAACACGTACATGCACAAAACTGCTCTTAGGAAATGGTATCCAATTTCCTTAGCTATAGCCATTTACTCAACAAGATCCCAGTTCAGGTATCGGGGTGACCTCCACATTAACTCTTTTTGCTTGCAGGTGCAGGAGAGCACTTTGGCACCAATTCAGGAACATGCCCCCGTATAACAGCTAAAATAGGGAACTTGAGATAGAGCCGTGTTTCAAGTCAGGAAGGAGAGGAGACTACAGTGCAGTGAGCATCTACTCTGCACTCAGCCCTTTGCAAACCTAATCACTTTCAACACACACTATGCATGGGGTCAGCACAGTTTTATCATTCCATGCTGCAGCATGACATCACCAGGGGTCAGTGGAAGCATTCTTAGACACACCACAACTGGAGGTGGCTTCGCTGGAGTGAGATTCAGGACAGGGATGAGGTCAGGCGTATCTCTCACATTACCGCAAGCCTACACAGCTGCCAATTCGCAGACACGCTGATCTTTCCATTCCCTGCAGCTACCAAACTCCCTCTCAGTCCAGGGGTTCACACATGCTGCTGCTGCTGCCTGCTCTGAGCTTTTCCCCTACGCTCTTTTTCTGGCTACTTCCTACTTGCCCTTTAGGCCAGTACTTCAAGTGTGGTTTCCAAATAGCAGCCTCAGTGTCACTTGGAATTTGGAGACACAAATTCTTGGGGCCCACCTCAGACATTGGGAGTGAGACCTTGAAACCCATTTTAACAAACCCTCCAGGTGGCTGTGATGTGGGTTAAAATGTGAGAAGCACCGTTCTTGGCTTCACGTGAACTGTACCTCTGCAGAGAGGCTTCCTAGCCCCCACCTCCCAAAGTTGAACTCTGCCCCTGCTGTTATGCTCTCCCATCTTATCAATAAAACACAGGGCCGACTGTGTTGGTGCTCCTGGAAACCTTTGTTTCCAAAAGCAAGCAAACAAACAAAACAAAACACAACCACCAAAGTAATGAAAACTCACTGACACCATGTCTAAATATCCTGGAAGATTTCAAGTGATAGGAGCTGGCACTGTGCCACCTCTCAGGGTGTGGCTGTCTTGTGCTTCTTGGATTTTTTTCAAGCTCCAGACTCTGTTGGTTTTACTAACTCAGAAGGCCTGAGGCCTCTCTTATCAGACCTCTGCATCAGAATCCTGAATAGCAAATGTCTTCTGACCTGAGTACAAGGAAGTCGAGATTTCTCTGGAATTAGAGGCTGAAAAACATGATTGCAAAGCTGGTGAAAAGAGGCCCTACTGAAACCACGGCAGGTCTGCAGGGACCAGGCAGAGCTTTCATTTCAGAGTTGGGGGAGGCACCCACATTAGAGACACTGTGTCTGGACTTGAAGCCATGGGGAGTAACGGAGGGAGACTGTTGATGGAGCCAAGGCCACTAGTCTGTCAGCAGAGCAAGGAGCTGCGGAAAGGCCACTCTGTCGCTTGCTGAACACACATGCCATTCTCTCCCCAATCACAGCACATCCCTAAAGGTTGCTTCTGCACAGGGGATATGATTTGCCTTTGCCCCAGCAACCCTGACTTGTTCCTGCCATTCCATCCAGATACAGCTCTGCTCCTGAATCTGCCCTGCCTCAGAGGGGCAGGAGGAGTGAGGTCCCGCCAGGGCACAAGTGGCAGAGCGGCCCCTGCACAGGCAGTTCTGGGTCAGGGAGCTGGAACCACTCTCCTGGTGCCAGAGCCCAGTTTCATGCCCAGACGGCAGCCGGGGATCTGTGCCAGGGCTGCCGTGCAGCCTCGCTGCTCCCTGGCCTACCTCCAGCACCCGTGCCAGGAAGGAACAGCCTGACACAAGTGAAGAGCGGGCAACTGGATGCTTCCAGCTCTGACTTCTCGGGCTGCCATGCCCTGTCAGTGTTACTTCTTTGTCCTGTTCCATAGTTAATTTAGTAATTCAAGGGAAGAGGGGCAGGATAGAGACACACAGACTCTTGTATTGTCCCTGTCTCCAAACTTAAAATATTGTTTTCCAGGCTCAGGCACAAACTCACTTGTCATCGCTTGGTTCCCAACAGAGAAAAAAATATGATGGAAAATTAGATCCTGTGTCACAGTGTCATGGGTATAAATAAAATGAAAGGCTAGCTTGACGTCAGCAGGGAGGATTTTCACATTCCACTTCACTTCCTCATCATCAAACATTTGGCTCATGTTACCCCTTGTGTGGTAGAAGCCAGCTAAGTGTAAATGGGTGGGGGCTCTGCGCTGCAGGGACTGTTTCTCCCTCCAGATTCTCCAGGTGCCCTGGGCACACAGTACCACAGGGTGGGCCTCACTCCATGGGCTGGGCATTTTCTGGGTTTCAGGTGACATTCCTAGCAGATGTCACAATCCATTCTACTCATCCCCTCAATTTCCCCAAGTCTCTATTTTTCCACTCAAATGTTCCTGCTCAGGAGCAGCCAGCTTGTCTTCTCACCAGACTTCCTGAGCATACATTGAGGGGACATTTCTCTTCCTGGAGAGGAGACAGGAGGATGCAGGAGGGAAGAGCTTTGTGCTCCCTTGCACAGGAAGGGGCAGGTGTGGAAAGATTCCACTGTGCCCTCAACATCAACGTGCCCTAAAAAGTGCTGTGCGAATCAGCCAGGCTTTGTTGATTCATATTTATACACGATCTAAATTTGGAACTATTTAAACAAACCCTGTGGTAAATAATTTTGTAATGCAAACACTCCCCAACAAGTTCTTTCTTTGTAAATCTAGCTATTTCCTCTTGGGTTTTTCTCAAAGTGTTAAGCACCCCAGTGCCCCAAAGCCAAAAATAGACATGGTCTGGTGCACAACCCAACACATGTTTATCATTAAGGGGCATCTGACTTCAAAGAATGCTGAGGAGTGTTGACAGGCAGGGCGACACTAATGAATCCACCAATACCTGTTAATGCAATACAGGAACGAGTGCCTGCCATGACCTGGTTTTATATCTTCACACTCAGGGCCATGTCACTAGATCTAGGATAGTTGTGGAGACTCTTCCCAATTCACATGCTGCCAGGCAAACTTTCAGATGTTAAATATTTGCTTTGAAATCATTACATTCAACAAATATTTGTGAAGCCTACTTCGTGCTGGGGACCAATGTGGTTCTGGGTATACAGGGATGGAGATGACCCAACTTCTGTGACCAACTCCAGTCTGCTAGGGAAGGATGTGACAGTAACGTAGGAAAGAGAGTGGCCTTTGGGATCCAGTAGATAAGTTTAATGCAGTTCTGTCTCTTCCTGGCTGTTTGACTTTGGGTTTGTTACTCAGCCTCTCTCTGCAATAAAGTTACCTACCTCAGAGATTTGCGAGCGTGGTGTGGGATAACCGACGTGAGGTGCTTCACAGGGTGCCTGGGCCCTGACAAGTCCTGGTAGGTGCTCAGCAGCGCAGGTTCTTTTCCTGCCCTCTTCCCTGACTCCAGAGTTGCATCTGCCGCATAGAAAAATACATAAAAATAGAAAAGAAATGACTGTTGCATATATACACAAGGGAGTGCTCGTTCTCTCACCCTACCCTACACACACTTGCACATGTGCACACGCTTTAGCCTGGCCTGAGATAGGCATGATTATTCTAGGCCACAGATCACAATGTTATTTTTAGAATGAGATTTCTAACTCTGCTTCCACTCAGGGAGCAGCAGATTGGGTTGGTAATGGACTGAAATGGCATTTGGTCATTTTCCTCTCTGTGTGTACTCACTGGGGCAGGATTTAGTAACACCTAGACCTCAGGCCCTTCTCATTTTGTGTCCCATTATGGTACTGAAGATGACCCTGTGGCCTGAATTCTGGGAGACCTATTTTAGAAGATGTGTTTCTATTTCTATGACCACAGAAGGTTTTTTTGTTTTTGTTTTTGTTTTTTTACTCTTTACCAAAAGAATCTCTTGAGGAAATGGTGTTCTTCAAGAACTGTACCAGTCCCAGTCCGGGGCAGAATTGTGAAGCACAGGGAGTTTCCTTCCATCATTCTTTCTGCTTCTCCTCAACCTAAGCACTGAGCACCCAAATGCCACAGCTGGCTTCCAGAACCTTCTATGATAGTGTCTTGTCTATTTTGATACCATCCAAGCTCTTATCTTTCTTTTTTTTTTTTTGAGGCAGTCTCACTCGCCATCCTGGCTCACTGCAACCTCCACCTCCTGGGTTCAAGTGATTCTCCTGCCTCAGACACCGAAGTAGCTGGATTACAGGCATGTACCACCATGTTCGGCTAAGTTTTGTATTTTTAGTAAAGACAGGGTTTCACCATGTTGGCCAGGCTGGTCTTGAACTCCTGACCTCAAGTGATCCACCTGTCTTGGCCTCCCAAAATGCTGGGATTACAGGAGTGAGTCACCATGCCTGACCAAGCTCTTATCTTTCTTATACCTCAAAACTCACCCTTCCTATAATCCTTCCAAGATCTATCTGCTAGATGGATATGGTTTAGCCCATGAGGTACAACGGAAATTTTATGCCAGCAGGGAGAAGGATTTTTGTTTTGTTGTTGTTCTTGTTGCAGTTGTTGGTTAGAGAAGCCCTATTGTCTGTCTTAGATCTACTTTAGGGCACTGATCACGGCAGGGGAGAGGATGAAATAGGCAGGAGCCTTGTACGTGCATAGAGGTTAGATGTCCCACCCACACATTCAGCATTTTCTTCTCTTCCTTTGGACCCAGTGCTATGCTGGAGCTGGCCTATACTGGTTCATGAGAGCTAAGTGTGAAAATTTCAGGAATTTTGCAAGATGGTTGTGAGACACTATCATTTTTAAAAGTTAAATCATAGAGGCAAGCAATTAAATACATTATATTTAAAACAAAAGTAATCAACACTTAAACCCCGTCACTTCCTAATTACTTTTTTATGCTTTCTCTTATCAGTGCACTTGAAGATACCTGTCTCTGAGATTTGTATGGTGGGACTATTATATATCGTGTGTGACTGCACATCTCTTTCCAACTCCACGTTCAGTGACATCACACTGGTAGCTTGAACTCAGACATGGTGGGAGCATTTACACCAGAGAATTTGGCAAACACTGTAAATCAGGGCTTTATTTAGTACTCTTTCTCCCACCAAGCAAGTTAAGCATTTGTCAGTATACCACTATTTTGACCTCTTGTGGGCCCAGGAGACTGGCTTGTAGTCAGTTACAAGTGCCAATATCAAACCTCATGAATGTGGTGAAGATAGGCAGGTATCCCCAAAGCTCTCCCTATGCCTTCCCAGAGCCACTTTGCCTGAGTAATTTCTGACCCCCACAAGTCACTCTTGCTGTGTCCCTTCCCCACCACAGAGACACATGTTCCCCTCACCACACACATATACAAATGCTCCCGTAGGCAACACTCTCTGTTCCTTGTGAATCTCGTTAACTCCAATGCAAGTCTGGGAAATCTGAGAGTCTGCCGGAGTGGGAGTTGGGTCCTGAAGCAGGGCAAATGGGTTGTTTTGTATATGAAGCTATTGTTCATACCATCTCTTATCACCATTTGGTCCTATAAGGTGAGAGAAGAGTGGTTCTGTAGATATTTTCTTGACAGACACATGCTGAACGAGTTGGGTAAAGGACTGAGCAAGTAGAAGTAAACCTATAGCTTTGACCTCTGCTTTTGAAAACACTCGGCTTTTTTTCCTTCTGCAGAGTGACTGGGTCAAAAGGTATCATCCTTAAAAGAATTCTTAGTGTTTTATATTTTATAAAACCCCGTCACATTTATTAGTGCCTACGGTTTTTAGAATAACACCCAGAGATAGGCACAACACATTACTATCCCCATGATGAATGAAAGAAGCCCCCAATTCAGAAGCTACCTAATCTACCATTGCCCACTTGGCTAGTTTGTGAAAGAACTGGGATTAGGCTCCACAACGCCAGTTGGTTTTTAAATATGCCATGCCTTACAAGGGCAGAAAGCATGCAATGCCAATTTTTTAAACCAGAAGTCAACCGAGTTAACCCCTGTGCTATTCACTCTCTTCTTCCTCCAAGGACCCTCATGTTAGTTAGCTTGGCACTCAATTCCATAGCACTGAGCTATTTAGAGTTTCATCCTGGCCATGTGCACCATTTATTTACCAGGAAGTAAGATTAGAGGTTGGCCTTCAGCGTCCTTAACGGGGACATCAGAGCACAAAGAAGAAGACAGCGAGGCCATGGGATCACAAGGCCACGTTTCACTCACCAGAGGGGAGAGCTAGAAACAGTGAAGCAGCTCTGCTTGAAAAGAACATGGAGTTCTTAAACTGTGACTCCACATACCATCAACTCCTAAACATTTTTTATGAGACTTTACTTTCTAATTTCTAACTAAAAGACTGGATGACATGAAGCCTTATTAATTTGCTGGCCAATTGGGCAGAGACTATGAAAAGAGGGAAGGAGAGTGGCCAGTTTTTGCAAAACAGCTGCTGACCCAGTCCTTGGGCCAGACCCAAAGAACTGGGGAAAAGAAACTCCTTATTATAACCCTGTAATGAGGGTTTTTGTTTTATAAGCTGTGATGGGAAAAAAATTGTACCAAACTGTTCATAGTGGTTATTTGATGGGAAATAAAGATTTTTTTAAAGTCCTACTACCACCAAAGGATTTTCAGTAGACAACCACCTTTTTACAGTCTTTGTTATACCTTCAGAAGCACAATAACACCTTAAATGTATAAAGCATGTCAACCTTTGCAAAGTGTTCTTGTCTATTACTTCAGCTGAGTCATGAGAACACCATATATAAGAATCCCACCCTTAAATAAATGAAAGCAAAATCTTTCGAAAGACCAAAGAAATGTGGAGGGAGACATTCCTCAGAGAGGGCAGGGATGACCATGCAAGCCACTTCTCCAACTCCCTCTCACCCTATATCGCTGTGTTCCCCAGAGGTCCTCACAATTTTATTTCTGACCCTCATTTCTATCACAAAATTGAGTTCAGAAGGTACTGTTTGTCCTTTCTTTTGGTGTTTATATGCCTGCATCATGGGTAAAATCAATGGCAAATGGCTACTTTGAGAAATAAGATACAAATCATCTTAATGTAGCTTTCCCAAGAGTAAGATTAGTGCTCCCTTTTAACCTGTCTTCTGCATTTGAAGTCCAGTATATTTAGTCGTTAAGTCTGGTTAAAGCAAATATGGAAACCAATTGTTTGTTCAAATAAGTCAATTACTACTAAAAACTATGGTGAATAGTTAATAATTCTTTGGGGGCCACCTACAGACTTGTACCCTGGGAAAGGCAATTTACAAATTAGATCTTTGTGATTTGCAAAAGTGGCTCATTTTCTCTCAACTCATTGGTAAATCAGGGCCACTGATTATTGGATTGTGATGGGCAAGCTTGTCATTAATTTTAATACCACTATTTCTGCATTCTCTCACTAAGTTAACATGATTTAAATATTAAAATGAAGAATACGCCCATTAACCCAAACACAACATCAAGATGATTTGGTCAAAAATCAACTGGTTATATATGTGCAGGTCTATTTCTAGTCTACTTTGTTCTATTTATCTATATATCTATTTTTTCACTAGTACCACATTGACTTAATTACTATAGCTTTATTCTAAGTCTTGAAATCAGTATGAGTGATCCAACTTTCTTCTTTTTCAACTTCTTTTTTCTATCAATTCTAGGTGCTTTTTACTTCAATATAAATTTTCAAGCCAGCTTGTCAATTTCTACAAAATAGCCTGCAGGGGTTTTTGATTGGGAGTGGTCAAATCTACAGATGAACTTAGGGGAAACTGACATCTTATCAATATTAAATTTAATACATGGACATTATTTATTCCTTCACTGATGTACACATTTTAATTTCTCTCAGTAGTATTTTATAAATTTCCAGTGTATAAGGCTTAGATTTATTTTATTTAAATTTATCCCTAGGTAATTTAGATTTTTAATGATATAATCATTTAAAAATTTTTACTTTCTAATTTCCTGTTGCTGATACATAGAAAAACAATTGATTCTCGTACATTGGCCTTGTATCCTCCAAACTTGCTAAATTTACTTATTAGTTCCAGGAGAGTTTATTTATTTATTTTGGGGGAGTATACTACATACATGATTATATTTTCCTCAGATAAAAATATCTTGAAACTAAAAAAAAAAGAAAAAAGAAAAAAAATGATCAAAACCTTTGAAAGGACACCTAACAAATGAAGAGCTAAAAATATCCAATAAGCACATAAAAAGATGTTTAACAACATTAGTCATCAGGGAAGGCAAATTAAACTGACAAGAAAATACCCAAAGAAAGTCTCCATTAGAATAGCTAATATTAAACAGACTATAGTACTAAGTGCTACAGAGATTTGGAGCAACTGCAATGCTCATCAATGTTGGTGGGAGCACAAAATGATAGAATTTCTTTTAAGAGTTTGCCAGTGTCAGGCCGGGCGCGATGGCTCAAGCCTGTAATCCCAGCACTTTGGGAGGCCGAGGCGGGTGGATCACGAGGTCAAGAGATCGAGACCATCCTGGTCAACATGGTGAAACCCCATCTCTACTAATACAAAAAATTAGCTGGGCATGGTGGCGCGTGCCTGTAATCCCAGCTACTCAGGAGGCTGAGGCAGAAGAATTGCGTAAACCCAGGAGGCGGAGGTTGCGGTGAGCCAAGATCACACCATTGCACTCCAGCCTGGGTAACAAAAGCGAAACTCCGTCTCAAAAAAAAAAAAAAAAAAAAAAAAAGAGTTTGCCAGTGTCTTCTAAAATTATATAGATGCTTATGTGTATATGTATACATACATATTTATGTATGACCTAGCAATTCTGCTTCTAGATATTTACCCAAGAGAAATGAAAACATATGTCCACAAAAGGATTTGTACTCAAAATCAGCCTTACTCGTGAGACCAAAACTGAAAAATCTCCTATTGTTCATCAATAGGTGAACAGAGAAACAAATTGTGGAATAGTCATACAATGGAAGACTATACAGCAATGAAAAGGAACATATTACTGATACAACAGCATGGATGAACCTCAAAAATATCATGCTTTATGGAAAAGTATGCATTATATGATTTCATTTATATGAAGCCCAAGAATAGGAAAAAATTAACCTAAAATTATGGAAATTAGATCCAAATAAAATGGCATGAGAAGTTTTGGAGGTGACAAATATTCTATATCTTGCTTATGATCATGGTTATGTTCATATACGTTTATCAAAACTCACTGAATTATATACTTTAAATGGATGCATTTTATTATATGTAAATTACATAAATTATACTGCAATTACATTCAAAAAATTCATACTAAACATCCAAAGAAAATGAGAAACTGAGAAGATTTGCAACACATAAGGCAGATAATTTTGTAATATGCAAAGAACTCTTAAAAAACAATAAAAGGCCAAGCATGGTGGCTCATGCCTCTAATCCTAACACTTTGGGAGGCTGAGGTGGTAGGATCACTTAAGACTAGGAGTTTGAGAACAGCCTGGGCAACATAGGGAGACCCCAGTCTCTGTAAAAAATTAGGAAAGTATCCAGGCATGGTGGTCCACTTCTGTAGTCCTAGCTACTTGGGAGGCTGAGGTGGGAGGATCACTTGAGCCCAGGAGGTCGAGGCTGCACTGAGCAATAATCACACCACTGCACTCAGCCTGGGCAACAGAGCAAGACACTGTCTCAAAACTAAACTAGAAGAAAAAGATGTACATACCAATAATTACAAAACACACAAAGGAGTAATTCATAAAAGAAGAAATATAAACAGACAATAAATATGGAAAAGACTCCAACTCTTTAGCCATCAAGGAAATACGAATTAGTATAATGACAACATACAGTTGGCCCTTGAACAACGCGGGCTTAGACCTCGTAGTTCCACCTATATGTTGATTTTTTTTTCAATCAAACACAGATTGAAAATACAGTATTCATGGGATGCAAAACCTAGAAGGGCCAACTTTTCCTGTCTGTGGGTTCTGCAGGGTTGACCACGGGATATGAGTATGTGCAGATTTTGGTATAGCAGGCATCCTGGAACCAATCCCTGATGCATACTGAGAGATGGTTATAATTTATTATTTAACAAATTGATTTTTTTTTAAAACTTAAACACCTGGGCTTGGTGTTTTGGGAGGGCAAAGAGAAAAGGGTACTTTCAGATCTTTAGCAGGAATGTAAATTTGTACAATCTTCTTGGAAGAAAACTTGTCAGTATGTATGCAGACTCCTTTTGCTTTCACAGGATGCCTAGATGTAGTGGCTAGGGGTGGGCATGCCTGTGTTCTCTCTTCAAATCACCTCGGGTGCAAAGATCCATAGGTTTATGCCTCTATGATGTATTTATATTCCAGAAAGCAAAATATAACCTTAACTTTAAATGTAACCATTATGTGCTTCTGTTCTGGGAAAGTAAAATTTAATCTTAGTGTAAAGCAGTCTAGCACTGAGAAGACCCCAAATCTCCAAAGCGACCAACCATCAGCTGAGAGTCTCTGAATATGGACCCTTTAAAAGACCAAAGGAGACCAACCCTTCATACCCTAGGTGGGTTCCAGGCTAAATCCTGAACAACTGCAGCACATTAGCCAGTGTGGGCTCACATGCGGCCCTGCCATTGTTAAGTGGTGCTCTCCTGGAGCTCAAGACTAGCACGGCTGGAGAGCAGGGGCTTACCTATAGTGGTCAGGGCTCTCTTAGAGGGACAGAGCTAATAGGATATATATAAACCTACCAATCCCCAACCCAAATATATATATATATAAGGGAGCTTATTAAGTATTAACTTACATGATCACAAGATCCCACAATAGGCTATCTGCAAGCTGAGGAGCAAGGAGAGCCAATCCAAGTCCCAAAACTGAAGAACTTGGAGTCCTGTGCTCAAAGGTAGAAAGCATCCAGCACGGGAGAAAGATGCAGGCTGAGAGGCTAGGGCCGTCTCTCATTTTCACATTTTTCTGCCTACTTAATATTTGCTGGCAACTAATTAGATTGTGCCCACCAGATTAAGGGTGGATCTGCCTTCCCCAGCCCACTGACTCAAATGTTAATCTCTTTTGGCAACACCCTCACAGGCACACCCAGTAGCAATAGTTGTATCCTTCAATCCAATTAAGTTGACACTCAGTATTAACCATCACACTACCTATTCACCAGGCTTAGCTCAATCGCTATGGCCAGGAGGATGGAGTAGTCTGATTGGCCAGCTGGGTTATATCCCTTCTCCTACGGTGGAGGACGACATATTCCAACAGGTCCCATTTAGACGACAGAGTAGAGCAGAAGTCCCCACAAGGGAAGGAATGATGGACACGCTTAAAAGATACAGATGTTACCACAGGAGGCAAGTAGGCATTCTCTTACCTGCATGCTCAGGCTCTCCGACTCCCTCCTGGAGTCACCGGGCCATTTCCCTGTGTTACCTAAGGAGTACAGCATCAAGTAAATACACTTGATGTTGAGTCTCACGTGTTGCTTGTCATTCTATTATCCCCAAGAACTGGAAGAGATGGTCCCTCTTTCTCAGGTGTAGTGGGATCCGTCCTCCCTGCTGTGGGATCACAGGTGATGTGTGAGAAGAAAGACTGGGGACAAGCCACACACAAAGGAAAACCTGGAGTCCTGGAAGGAGCCCGTTTCAGCCTAGGAACGTGCATGTGTGAAATGAGTCAGCTGCAGGTGGTTATGCAAAGTTGGTAGAAGGTATTCCACCCACGGTCGCCCACCCAGGCTCCATCCCCAGAGCTCCATAATCAACCAGATGTCCTTCTCCAGTTTATACAAATCTCTCCCTTCTTTAATTTCCTGCTGCAATTTGCACTGGCCTACCAATGACCTCCCAGTTGTTCTTGCATTGTTTTAGAAGAATTCAGCATGCCTCCTTAACTAGCAGGAAAGTCACAGGTGAAATCCTACCTACTTCCTTTAGCCTCCCTTGATTACCTAGGATTGAAGTACCTTCAGGTTGAGTGTCAGCTGCCTTCTGGCTGAAGTACCTCCCTTGATTACCAGCCTAGGATGATCTCCCTTTCCCCTTATCTCTCCCTGGCGGTCATCTTTCTGCTTGGTGGCAGCTTTTTACCTGTTGATTTGAATCACTACATATTTTTAGCATCGAAATTTATTCTTTGTGCATTCACACCTTCTCTCCCCACACGTTGCCTTCCATTTCTTTATATCCAGCTACATACAGCACCCAGTGCCGGGCAATCTAGCCTAGTGGCTCAGAACCTGGGCTTGAGTCATTCACCTGAGTATGAATTCCAGCTCTGCCACTTACTAACCGCATAACCCAGGACAAGTTATCAGCCTCTGTCTGTCTTCTTTGTCTATAAAATGAGGATAAATGTAGCCCCTTCACAGGGCGGCTGCAAGGATGGAGACAAATGAGTGGCAAGTGTCCCACACAGTGCCAGCTATGAGTGTGTAAGTGTCTGTAAATACCCACTGAGTGAATGGCCCTGAGAGAGGAGGGGCAGTCAGTAACTAGAGAGAGGGCTGCTCTAGAGCAGGGCTGGGAAGCTAGAGCACCAGTGGTGAGGAGCCCACGCTGTCCTCATGGGGAGGCAGAAACCCGGGCAACAGACTCCACGGGACAAGTTAGACTCTGGTTAAGGGAAAGAAATGTGGGAAACTGAGGCTTCATAACACAAATTAAGGTATTAGAATATTATTAATCCATTCAGCAAGCATTTATTGACCACCATTGTATGCCAGGAAATAAGATATTTTTTCCTTTGATATAGTTAAGACAATAAGCTAGAGTGTGCCCTCTATCCATTTCTACCCATGTTTGAGGCTGATGACTTCTAGCCTGAAACGTTGTGACTGTCTCTTAACTAGTCTTCACAGCCACCCTCATGTTTTCTTTGCTAATCTATACAGAGCAGAGCTGGCTGAGTTTTCTAAAATACCTGAACAATGTATTTCCTTTCTAATCTGTTAGTGGCTCTCCACTGCTGGGATGTCTGTCCCTTCTGGGTCCCCACACTCTAGTGTTTCCTACTTCCAAGTATATTTCAGACACAATCTCCCCTGTATCTCAAACCAGCAAATTTCTTCTTATTCTTTAAGAACCAGTTCATGTATGAGTTACCCTGGGAAGCCTTTCATATCCATCAGAGCCACCCACTGTATTTAAATAGAGTGAATTTAATGCATGGGATTGATTTTCCAGAAGGTGGAAACGGAACCACCAACCTAGAGACAGTGAGGCAAACGGTTTTTTAGCACCAGTAAGAAACTGTCACTGCCCAGAGGCTGGAGGGGCGATTGAAGGAAGTCACCAGAGCTCAGAAGCCATGATCACCCTGCTGAAGCTGGACCCCAGTGGACCTGGGAAGTGGAGTCGGGGAGAGACCATGTGCTTTGAAGATTTAGAAGATGCCACTCAAGGCAGAGGAAGGGGAGAGCTACCCTGACTTTCCCCTTCTCCCATCCTCCAGCCTGTTCCAGCACCTCCCACAGCTGAAACAGCCAGAAACCAGCTGACACTGAAACTGAAGGGGTTGCTACACCACATCCCTCACCCCCTACCCAATTCCTGCCTCCCCAACACCCCAGAAAGTGAGCAAACAGAGGAATAGTGAGGGGCAGAGCTCCTTCCTTGCCTGCCTCCCCTATAGTGATAGCCACCCTCTCTTCTCAGCTCTCACTGTGATCCTGGTTTCTTTATAGCACTGATTCCATTGGGCTGTGATCTCTCTGTTTACAAGCCTGTTCCTTACTAGATTGCGGAGTTCCACAGGGTGAGACAATGGCCTTATTCATCTTGGTATCCTCAGCTCCAGGCATAATTTACAGTAGGTAATAGGCATTTAATCGTCCTTGGGTATCTATTGAAAGGAAATTCCTGGGGTCACCTCCAGCTAGCTCTCCTTTTCCATCTCCTTTTTCAGTCTACCTACCTTGACACTCTGAACTCTCCTAAGCACTGAAGAATAAACAAGGAGCTTGGAGTTCATTCACCTCTCTGAGTCTACAATCCATGGCCTTGTATTTAAATTCTCCCAATAACAAATCACAATAGTTAATTACACTCAGAGCACCATCAACCTATCAACCTTCTACCTTCCCATAGCTACATGAAAATTATCCATGGAAATTCCCCTGAATCTCAAAATATCTTCCCTCTACCACCCAAGACGTTTCTGGGCCACCTCTCTCTGCCGTCAATCAGTGTGTGCTCAGGGTAAACAAGCTAATTTTAAAATCAGCTTAAGCAAAACATCATTAGGAAGATAAATTCGCTACCCCCCAAATTGCATAATGAATGCCCAAGCAGAAGTTATTTTTATTATCCACCATTTTTATTACCTATATAACATTTTCTCTTCCGTCATTGCAGATGATACTTGGCTGACAGCAGAGAGAAATACCACAGGACTTAACTTCCAGCCTTGAAAATCTATACAATAATTACCAGAGGAAAAAGCCTGGCTTTTGTTTTTCTTTCCTTGAATTTGTAACACCAGCCTAGTGGCATAGCAAGAGGGTACAGAGAAAAATACCCCTATTACTCGAGTCACCCGGGGTTCAGCTCTTGGTTTTGATTTATTGCTGTACCATCATCAGCAAGTAAGTAACCTCTGAGAAAGCAGTTTCTCCACATGTAAAATGAGGATGATGACAGCGCCTACCTCAATGATGATGAGAGCCAACACATGCTTATTCCATGGTTCTAAACACTTCACACAGATTCATTCCTTTCATCTTTACCACAGCCTTAGGAAATACACACTATTATTCTTTGCACATAAGGAAATAAACATAGAGAGATTACCTAACTTGCCCAAAAGGATATTGTAAAAATTGGGTGTAGTAACTGATCTTTATGGAAACTAGCCTTTTAACAAAGCTCCCTGGTCAAGAGGCCCGGATCCTTCACTCCTAGCTCTGCACTTCCTGTTCTCTGCTTTAGTTTCCCCCTGTGTGAAATGTCAGACTGAGCAGCTGCCAATCGGTGGCCTATGGGCTGGACCTGCCTGCAGCTGCAGTGTGTTGCATTGCGTAGTGTTTACATTTTAAAAAGTAGTTGCAGTGTTAAAAATCAGATTTCCCTCTATTTCTCTCTCTCTCTCATTTCTCTCTCTCCACACATACTCGTGGGTGAACAGTGTGGGCACAGGCATAGAGAGAAAAAGAGAGAGAGATGAGAAAGAGAGAGGGGGAGATTTCAAGCTTTTCTTGAAAACAGGCCCATCACATGGGCTCTTCTTCCCACAAGCAACATTCACCTCAAATGGAGCCGAGGCCACCTCATTTTACAAGAGGCAAATATGCCCCAATTTGCCCTAGTCCCCATTTCTCACATTGTGCAGGCATTTACGTCTGCAACCTCCAGACTCAATAATCACTAAGGTTTCTCCCTGCCACCACGCAGAGTCCATGATTCTTTGACAACTTGACAGAGTTTCCCAGAGGAAGAATCCACTGCAGGGCACCATAGATTTTTGCTGGATGTTTCTGTTGCATAGGGTGACCAGTGCATCCCAGTTTAACTGGGACTTTCCCCTTTTCAGATGGAAAGTCCTGCGCCCCAGGAAATTCCTGAGTCCCAGGCACACCAGGTTAGTTGACCTATATGTCATGTCACAAGGTGACCTCTAAGGTGACCCCTCCCATCTGGGAGATGATGATGCTATTCTGCATCCTAGTAGTCCTGAGTCTCACTGGGCAACTCCTGTGGTACAGGGATGGTATGCCTAGCATCCTCCCCACCACACAGTATATATGCAGTTTCATGGCCAGTTCTCCTGATGGGACCCTGCATGATCTTAGGTAGGTCACTCAGTCTCTGGCCTTGCTGTCCTGCCATTCGTTCATGCAACAAATATTTATTAAATGCCTTCCCTATGCCAAGCACCATTCTAGGCACTGAGGATACAGCAGTGAATGAGCAAGAACAAGGTATTTGCCCTTAGAGAACTCACATCTAGAAAAGGAAAGACAGTAAAACAAGCTAATAATATCCGATAGCATTTCAGATGGTGATAATCCCATAAAGAAACCATCGGCCACATGAGAAAAGCAGTCAACATGGCCACAGGCCCATCAGCAATTTGGGCGACAGACAAAAGTACCAGAAACGAGTCAGAATTTCTCTTGGCCTCCCATTTTGAACAAGATGAAATTCTTTGGGGTTTTGCAACTCAAGGGATATATGTGACAATTTTTCAATTATGAAATGTTTCTTCCTTAGTGAAAAAAGCTTTATGGCTACAATCCATATCAATATCAAATGTGGTTCTTACACAGATGGGTTGGAAATTTATCAAGTCATATCCACCCAAACAATAGCACAGGATTGAGAGACCAAGCTTATTAGCAAATCAGACAACATTTTTTTTTTTTAAGTACAGCTGAGCCAGGCGTGGTGGCTCATGCTTGTAATCCCAACACTTTGGGAGGCTGAGGGGTGTGGATCACTTGAGGTCAGGAGTTAAAGACCAGCCTGGCCAACATGGTGAAACCCCATCTCTACTAAAAATACGAAAATTAGCCTGGCATGGTGGCAGGCACCTGTAATCCCAGCCACTCAGGAGGCTGAGGCAGGAGAATCACTTGAACCTGGGAGGTGGAAGTTGCAGTAAGCCGAGATCGCACCACTGCACTCCAGCCTGGACAACAGAGCGAGGCTCAGTCTAAAAAAATAAAAAAGTACAGCTGGAGCCAGGGGCCCACATGCTGAAGCCAGAAGGAGAAAAGTAAATAAGTAAATAAACTGTCCAATACCTACCCTCCGCCCTCCCCCAAGAAGCTGTACTGCTTCAATGAAGGAAGTGACCACTTTGTAACAAATTAAGTAAAAGACACTATTACAGTATGACATTCATTCATTACACAAATAGGAATTGAGCACTTGCTATGTGCCAAGACTATTATCGTAAATAATGAAAGAAGGTGATACTTGGGAAGTTCAGCATTTTTTACTTTTTTGATTATAAAACAATAAATTGCATTTTATAATTCTTAAGCTTAAAAGGTAATAAAAGCCCTCCTTTAAGCCAGGGTTTCTCCATCTTGGCACCCTGACATTTGGGGAGGGTAATGCTTTGCCATGAGAGGCTGTCCTGTGCTTTGTAGGATGTTCAGCAGCATCCCTGGCCTCCACTCACCAGATGCCCATAGCACCACCTCCTCTATTCCCCTCCCAAGTCATTACCATCAAAAATCCCTCCAACTTTTGCAAATATTCCCTGGGAGGGGAATCACCTCTGGTTGAGAACTGTAGCTTTAAGCAATTCATTTTCTCTCACAGTTGGGACTCAGAAGTGTAGGCACTCGGAGAGGCTCCCTTCTTCCTCTATGCAAATAAGCAGGAGAGTCTCTCCTGGAAAAACCCTTACATTCCCCTTCCCATCCTTAATGCTAATACTCAGGCCTCTCAAGAAAAGCAGTGCTCTCCTAGGTCTGGCTCTGGAGGTAAGGGTGAGGGCAGGGTTGGGTGGGCACGCTCAGGCTCCGTGAAGGGGATCAGCTAGCGTCTGGAGCTTACGTGGTACGTGCGTCACGCTGCCCATCCAGGCCATGCCCCAGACCTGCATTCCTCCAAATGAGGAATGTGTGAACCCTGAAAGATCTAAAGCTAAGCTTTGTTAACAATGCTGGAGAAAAAGCTGCTTCTGTGTGGGGCTTACCTACCCATAAGTCCAACAGTGTGTGGCTTCCCTAAGCCAGGTGGATTAAAACTGTGCTCCGTCCTTCTTGAGCATTGTGGCAAGTGAGTCTCCAAAGCTGGGAGCAGGGGATGCCTGCCTGGCCACTCCCTGCCATAAGGACTTTACAGAGAGTCCATTGTGCACAACATAATCTAAGACAGAATCAATGCACCTGGCTGGGCCGCTTACCCCCAGCTTTGGCCGGTTATTCGGGAACAAACACTAGTTGCCTAGAAGTAAACATTTTCAGTCGATAAAAAATGCCACTGTGAACTCAAGACAAGCACAGCATTTGTAGATACCTAGAACCTGGGTCCTGGCTGCTTGGAACAAAAAGAAAATCTGCATTGTGAGTTATCACTAGTAACTCAGGTTCAGTGGTCTCCAGTTATAGAAAAGAGAGGTCAAGAGGATCCGAATTCCACTTGTATTCATTCATTTAATAAATATCCATTGAGTCCCTATTGTATGCCCAGCATTGGGCTCTACCTCTGGTAGAGTTAGTCCCCTAATTTTAGATGGACTCTTTCAGGGTTCATACATTCAGAAGCTTCCAGAGCCTGACAGTAACCTAAATGGAAGAGGGAGAGAACTGCTTATGCCCATCTGAAGGGGCCCCCTCTCCTCAGCTTCAGTGACATATTGCCATAATGGTCTTCAAGCCCAGATGAAAACAGAATTTTTATGTGAAATCTTTTTTTTTTTGGTTTTGTTTTGTTTTGTTTTGTTTTGAGACAGAGCCGTGCTCTGTCACCCAGGCTGGAGTGCAGAGGTACAATCTTGGCTCACTGCAACCTCCGTCTCCCAGGTTCAAGCAATTCTCCAGCCTCAGCCTCTTGAGTAGCTGGTATTACAAGAATGTGCCACCATGCCTAGCTAATTTTTTGTATTTTTAGTAGAGATAGGGTTTTGCCATGTTGGCCAGGCTGGTCTCGAACTCCTGACCTCATGATCCGCCTGCCCCAGCCTCCCAAAGTACTGGGATTACAGGCATGAGCCACAGTGCCTGGCCAAAATCTTTTAATTTTTAACCATAAGCTAAAATTTTAAAAGAAAAACAAAACTAACTGCCCTGCATGGATAAAAGCAAACCAGTCCCCAAGCCTTTAAAGGATAACCTTTGCTTTAGACACAGCAGGGAGTGGTGGTGAACTGAGGTGCCTGGAAGGAGTGAGAAGGGTATCTTTTCTACCCCTTGCTTGCTTCGTGATCTTGGGCAAGTTATCTAATCTCTCTGGGCCTTATTTTCCTCATATATAAAATGAGCATGATAAAGCATATTGTAGATTTCAATAAAAGAATATGTGCACACGCCTGATCCATACTAACTCAATAAATGTGAGCTATGATTTTTGCTGCCATCAGGTCCACCCTTCTAGGAACCTCTTTTATAACATCTTTGACTGTTGAACATTCAACCACTGCTTGTGTGCCTCCTGAGACGGAAGTTTATGGCTTCTTAGGGAATGCCAGTTGTATAAAAATCCCCAAGTCTCAATGGCTTAATCTAAGATATGCTTATTTATTGCCCATGCCCCAGTTCACTGTGGTCAACAGTGCTCTGTTCCACCCTATGCCCGGTGGATCCGTACCCTCTCTCGGTTGGCTCTGCCATCCCCCAGGACCTTCCCAGAATTCTCTGCTGAGTTATCTGCTTTCAGCTAGCTGAGAAGGGGGAGAGAGTGGGGTGGGGGGAGAGAGAGAGAGATAGAGAGAGAGAGAGAGAGAATGAATGAATGAATGAATGAATGAATGAATGAATCAGGAGCATTACATATCACATCTGCACATTCCCATTTGCCAGAAACCTGTTACATGGCCCCAACCTACTTATAAAGGAGGCTAGGACATGATGTATTCCTATGTGTCCAGAAACAGAACAGAGAAAACAGCACTGGTGAATATCTAGACAATCTCTGCCACACTCTGCATTCATATAAACACAATTCTATGGATTTAGAATATCAACCTGCTGGTCTGTGTTTTGCCCTTCAAAGCAACACACACAACAGCAAGACAGGTTAGGGGGCAGACAGGCTTGGATTTGAATCTTAGTTCCAATACTTGCTAGCTTTGGACCTTGGCAAATTCCTTAAACAACTATACCTCAGTTTTCTCATTTGAAAAATAAGGGTAGTTCGACTTGCCTCACTGAATTTTTATAAGGATGGAATAAACACTGTGTAGTAGCTAGTATGTAACCTGTAAGGTACTCAGTTAATACACGTGTTTCCCCTGGTCCTCTTATACCTGGTTGCTTTGCAGGCATTTAAAGATGACTATGATTATTTCCATATGTTTTCTCTTTTTCTAGTTTTCTCAGCTATTTTCACTCTTTTTATATGACATCACTGCAGGACCCCTCACTCTTCTAATGGCTGTTCCAAGGATGTACCCCAGTTTGTCCCTTGACAAAGTGCCTTAGTTTGCGTTTCTCTAGAAGACCTTGAGACAAGGACTTGGGTGCGGCTCATTTAGCGGGGAAGTAATCTTAGGAAACACAAGTGAAGGAAAAGAGGAAGGGAGAAAAGTTAATAAATGAGTGGGTTACAGCTGTATGCAACTGGGATTCAATCCCATCTGGAGCTCTGAGAAACCACGTTGCAAGCATCTTGCATTGTCACACATTCTATGTCCTCCAGGATGGGGGAGCTGGGGCATTAATCCATGAAATCCTGTTCCCATTGACTGAGGGCTTTTACCAACTAAGGAGTATTAGCTGCCTTGAAAATATGGGATGAGTCTACATATAGCTGAGCAGGCTTTCCTGACCTCTAGAAAGCAAAACAGAAAGACACCGTGATGTGAGCTTATATGGACTGGTAAAGTGTCCACTGGTAAAGCGCATGGCAGTGTTCACCACAGCTATATTGGAATCTGGTGGCTGGAAGATGTGGCTCAGTGCATCATAAGCTCTGTTACACAGCCTTTAGCAAGAGCATCTGGAAGAATTTACCCCACACGCTCATAAATATTGTGTCTGAATGTAGGGATTATGGTGAAAAGTTATTTTATCTTTTTAATTGTTTTCATTTCCTCAAGGAAACTGTGATGGTCAGTAATAAATACTGTGATCCAGGTCAGGGTTTGACCAATGTAGAACAGAAGCCATAACAGCTTATTAAAAGCAGACTGGGAATAAAAGAAGAATTAAAACTGCTTTTATTTGCAGATGGCATAATCCTGCATATAGAAAATACCAAGGAAGGTATATACAGAGCTAATGGAAGAGTTTAGCAATGCTGCAGGATCTAAGATCAGTACTTTAAAAAATCTACATATTTCTATATACTAGCAATGGCAAACCCAAAAAATAAAATTAAAAAAAATCTGTTCACAAAGCATCAAAAAGAATAAACAGGAATAAATGTAATAAAAGTTTAAGGCTTGTACACTAAAAATTGTAAAACATTACTAAGAAAAATTAATGAAGATTCAAATAAATGGAGACATTCCCTACCCACGGATCGGAAGACTCAAGCTTGTCAAGATGGCAATTCCCCCTCAAATCGATTAATAGATTCAACACAATTCCTATCAAATTCCAGCAAGCATTTTTCGTAAAAATTCACACACAGATCCTACAATTTATATGAAAATGCAAAGTATAGCCAAAACTATTTTGAAAAATAAGAATGAAATTGAAAGACTTCTATCATCCAATTTCAAAACTGACTATAAAGCCACATGAATCAATACACTGTGATACTGATGTAAGGCTAGACATATCCTTAGAGATGAATGGAGAAGAACTGAGAGTTCAGATATAAACCCTTGCATTGATGGTCAATTGATTTTTTGACAAAGGTGCCAAAAAAAAAAATCAATGGGGAAAGGACAGTCTTTTCTCAGCAAGTGATCCTGGGACTATCACACATCCACATGCACGAATATGAACTTAGTCCCTTCTCTCACATCATATGCAAAAAATAATGAACTAAAAATGGATCAAAAAGTTAAAACTACAAAACCTCTGGAAGAAAATATCAGAGAAAACCTTGGTAGCTTTGAGTTGGGTAAAGAGTTCTTAGATATGACACAAAAATTATGACACTTAAAGGAAGAAATAATAAATTAGATTTCATCAAAATTAAAGTTGTGTACTCCAAAGGATTAAGAAAAAAATTTAAAACAAGCTATAGGCTGAGAAAATATTCAAAAATCATAGACTTGATAATGGGCTTTTGTATAGAATAAAGAAAAACATCTTACAACTGAATAATAAGAAAAACAACTCAATTTTAAAATGGGCAAAAGATTTAAATAGCCATTTCACTAAAGGAGGTACATAAATGGTTAATAAGCATATGGAAAGATGT
Organism: Aotus nancymaae; assembly: GCF_030222135.1. NCBI lineage: Eukaryota > Metazoa > Chordata > Mammalia > Primates > Aotidae > Aotus > Aotus nancymaae. The sequence goes on along the minus strand of NW_026988425.1, from coordinate 69,500,063 downwards.
GCAATATCATTAGTCATTAGGGAGACACAAATTAAAAGCACAGTAAGATATCACCACATACCCACTAGAATAGTTATGATGTAAAAGACAATACCAAATGTTGGTGAGGATGCAGAAAAACTGAAACCCTAATATGTTGTTGATAAGAATGTAAAATGGCCTATTCATGTTAGAAAACAGTTTGACAGTTTCTTTAAAAGTTAAACATACCTTTATGATGCAATCTAGTGATTCCACTCATAGGACTCTACCCAAGAGAAAGAAAAGAATGTACACATAAAACTTTACATGAATGTTTACAGCAACTTATTCATTACGGTCAAAACCAGGAAACAATCCAAGTTTCCATTAACTGATGAAGAAATAAGCACAATGTAAAAGTTCACTCTGGTTGAACTTTTGTGAGTTCATCCAGAGTAAACTTTTGAGATTACAAACTCGACCTGTGATATTAAGGTTAAAAGACAAATGAGACAATTGAAGCAAGTTTGTTAACAGTTTTAAAGTATTTGACTACATAAGTGTATATCATGCCTTGTCTTGGTACCTGCATAAGGCATTTTGAAGCTGACACACATTGTTGCCAATCTGCTGACTTGCTTGAAGCAGGATCTGGGCTTGCAATTGCTCTGCTTCCCTGAATTCTCTTTCAGTTTTTCTGACTCGTAAGCCAGGTGTATGTGTTTAGTTCCATAATGAAGGACTCCAGCTTTTGTGGAGTCTGGCTCATATTCATGAGACAATAGCCTTTTTCTGATCTTCCTGCCTGTGGGCTTCAGAGATTTGGCTGGGGTCAGATCTGCTCCCAAGCTCACGTGGCTTTTAGAGCATTGAGTTTCTTGCAGGTTGTCAGACTGAGGACCTCATTTTCTTGCTATCAGTTGGAGGCTGCCTTCAGCTCCTATGCTGTATGGCCTTCTTCACATGGCAACTTGCTCCTTCAAAGCCAGCAAGGGAGAGAGAAACTCCTGGAAAGATGGATTATAAATCATTCTACTGAGGGAATGTGTTCTCTTTCCAGGGTCCACAAGGGGGCGTAGTTTTAAGGGCAAAAGTTTTCCAGCACCATGCCCCCCTGCCATCTCTCTCCATCCGGGAGATTTAATGGTTTATGTTTGAATTTCGTGGGTGTGGAAAGAAACTAAGAGTCAGTCACTCCAGCAGAAGTTCTAAGGAACTCCTTTCATTGGCCAGGGGTGTTAGAGAAGGTGGGGTTCCTCCCAGGTTAAAAGTCCCCTCCTTCCACACCCCTTCGGACTCCATGTTTGGATCCCCTTCCATGAACACTCTCTTGGAAGCTGTTTTTCTCTCTCCTGGATTTTCCCTCTGGAGTCCCCTTCCACACTCTCTGGTGGAAGCCTGTCTTCCCCTCCTAAACTCCATCTCTCTCTATTCCCTTCCACTCAGTGTGGAAGTTGCTTTCCTCTACTGGATTGCATCTTTCTGGATTCTCTCACTCAGTGTAAGAGGAGCTTTCCTTCTCTGGTTTTCCCTCTCAGGGAACCCTTCTCACTCAGTGTGAGAGTTAGTTGTTTCTCTCTCCTCCTTTTTCTCTTTCTGCTTTAAATAAATCACTTTCTACAAACACTTTTGAGCCCGGCATTTACTGCGCACTGCGCCATGGTCCCGTCTCTCATTCTTGAGAGGGCAGGTGACCAAAAACCTGGAGAAACATCCTCTCATGGGACACCCTGAACCCCTGAAACCCAATATAACACTACTATAAAGACACATACCCACTACATATGAAACCACACGTATGTTTATTGCAGCACTGTTCACAATAGCAAAGACTTAGAACTAACCCAAATGCCCATCAATTATATACTGGATAAAGAAAATGTGGCATATATACACCATGGAATACTATGCAGCCATAAAAAAGGATGAGTTCATGTCCTTTCTGGGACATGGATGAAGCTGGAAACCATCATTCTCAGCAAAGTAACACAAAACAGAAAATCAAACACCGCATGTTCCTACTCATAAGTGGGAGTTAAACAATGAGAATACATGGACACAGGGAGGGGAACATCACACACTAGGGCCTGTCAGGGGGTCGGGGGCTAGGGGAGGGACAGCATTAGGATAAATACCTGATGTAGATGACGGGTTGATGGGGTGTAGCAAACCACCATGGCACATGTATAACTATGTAACAAACCTGCATGTCCTGCACGTGTACCCCAGAACTTAAAGTATTATAATACAAAAAAGAATTATTTTACTAATAAAAAAATCGTATTTACTTAGAAGCATTCAGAATGCCAACAAAACAGCTGCAACTTTTTTTTTTGCAATTATAGAGCAGTATTCAGTTAACAAAACAACAATTATTTCATATAAGCTGAATCAGAGACTAGTGAAAATGAAAAAACTACCATCCTCATATATAACTAATTAGTGCTGTGCACCAAGAAGAACCTGCTTTAAATTTCCTTTCCAGTTTACAACCCCCATACGGTATCAGGAAAGGTTAGTGGCTATTGAAAATACACCAGGACAGGGCTAGCTAAAGACACATTCAGATGTTTATTAACTATACAAAAAAGACATGTATCATTTTAAAGCAAATGTTACACAGCCTTGCATTTCAATGTCTTTCTTTAAAAGAAGTGAGTTGTATATGGGGGGTTAAATGCTTTATAGACAAGAAAAAACTGTGCTAGAACCAACTTATTCATCATCGTCTTCATCTTCTTCCTCTTCCTTTTCTTGCTTTTTTTCAGACTTGACAACTCCCATTTTTGCTGCATCAGGCTTTCCTTTAGCTCAGTATGCAGCAATATCCTTTTCATGTTTTTCCTGCAGCTTTGCAGCCTTCTTTGGATAAGACTGCCTATCATCTGCGGCAGTGCCCTTCCACATCTCTCCCAATTTCTTTACAACTCACCAATGGATAGGCCGAGATGTTGTCCTTCGATTTTTGGGCAATACTTAGAACAGAAGAAGAAAATGGCCAAAGAATGCCTCTTGGGTGCATTGGGATCCTTGAGCTACTTTTTGTCCTTAAGAGGATCTTTAGGAGGGATAGGGGTTTTCATTTCTCTTTCATAACGAGCCTTGTTCGCCTCTGCCATGTCTTCAACTTTCCCTTTCTCTTTAGCAGACATGGTCTTGCACTTCTCTGAGCACTTCCTAGAAAACTGAGAAGTTGACTGAACCATCTGGGTGCTGCTTCTTATGTGCCTCCTGACAAATTTGCACAAAGAACGCATATAATAACACTTTGCCTCTCCGCTTCCTTGGATCCCTTTTGCCCATGTTTAGTTATTTTTCCTCAGTGCGGCACAGGGTTGTCCACTGCCCATCTGGCTGTCACTTGCCCCAGTGCTCTATAGAGCCCAATGTACTCAGAATCTTATATAATATAATCACGAACACACAATCACATATATCTCATCATTTTTGCCAAATTCTGCTAGTTAGAAGCAAATCACAGGTTCCATCCACACTCATGGAGAAATCCCACAGGGTGAAACCAGGAGGTGGGGATTGTGGGAGCTACTCTAGCATCTGTCCTCAGTTCACCCTTTTGGCCTCCAATGATTTGTATCCCTCTCACATACAAAATACATTTACTATTTCCCAAGGTCCCTGAGAACCTCATATCATTACAGCATCTGCTAGAAGTCCAGAATCTCATCATTTAAATCAGGTCCAGGTATGCATGAGGCTCCTTGAGCGTAGTTCCTCTCAATCTATAAAACTAAAGACAAATCATCTTGCTCCTAATGCACAATGAAGGAATGCATAGAGTAAAATAGTTATAGACATTTCTAGTTAAAAAGGGAAGAAGTGGTGGGCAATGGAAGGTAAAAAGGAGTTATGATCCAAAGTAGTTTTAAAATCCAGCCTAGCAAACTTTAGTCAGAATTCTTTGATTAGATTTCAAGGGCTGAGAATAATTCACCATAGCTCTTGGTTCCGCCCTCTGAGTCATCTTTCCTTTTTTCATGAAAAGTAGCACATGTTTGCAGCTGAGTAGTTTTATCATTCTGCTTCCTGCCAGTGGAATTTTGGAGTTCTAACAGCCTCCTTTCATTTTGTACTCTTTCTGTCCCTTTCAGTTTAACTTGGCAATGTTTTTGCTGAAATACTTTTCTTAAATAACTTGTGGGTCTCCACTAAATTTCTCTTTACACAAAGGCCACATCCAAGGTTCTTTTCGAGTTATGCCCTCTTCTACCTTGAGTTCCTGCTGAGATGGTTGAAGAATAACTCAATTAAGCTTCCAAAAGGCCCTATTATTTGAGAGGTTCTGGGAGATATACCCTTAATCTCTAGAGAGGGCCCTTTGTATGACTGAGTTCTACTCTCTCTGATCCCTTGATCTCCCTGAGATTTTAACAAAAGCTTGTACAATCACTACTTGGCTTTTTCTCTAGGCCAGGACTTATCTCTATGCCACATGCTCAAAAGTAATTTCTTAATTTTAACATCTTTTGCCATTTGGAGAGACTAAGAATTTTCAGAACCATCAAGTCTTGATTCCTTTTTGTTTAACAGTTCTTCCCTCGATTTATCGCTCCTCTCTTGTATTTTACTATAAGCACCAAGAAGAAACCAGGTGGCACCTTCAACACTTTGCTTGGAAATCTTTTCAGCTATATAACCAACTTCATCACTTTGTATACATATCATTGTGGTGATTCGTTTGTGTGTTTCTGCTTTTAGGCATTTGTAGCATTTAAAAGACTTAGATATAGGATATTTGTGATTTTAGGAGTATATATCTAAAATATACTATATATTACATATATTTAGGATAATTCAATTAGTTTATAAATTAATATTTAAATATTTTGAAAATGTCACATTGTTAAATGCATAAGTTTTTATTTTTAGTCATTTAAGGAGTATTTGAATTTTTAAGAGAATATTGTTTATTATATAATTAAATAAAGATGTAAACAGACTACGAATTGCAGTAATTGTGCCTCTCTACACACAGAGGCCTCTCAGACATTGAAGAATTTAATCAGATGTAAACATTCCAGAAAGACTCTTGGGGGAGATATTGAAAGCAGTGGAACTTAGAACCTGAGTGCCAGGTCTGGGTATCACTTGCTGCTTCGGTGAAGAGAATGGACAGCGGCCTTGCAACACTGCTGCCCTGACTCCCTCTAGTGGTTCAGTCTGCAAAGACCGCCTTTCCTGATCACCAAGAGAAAAATTCTTTTGCTAGGTCATCTCTCTCCAAAGTTTCATTTGCTTGAGGAGACCAACAAAAAAAAGCTCATAAATTCTTTCTCCTAATTTTTATGTGTCTCTAGTCTTCATACAAACATTTCCTATGTAACTAAGTACCACCATCGACTTTGACCATCTTTAATGATTATAAAATGCTTCTTTTCAGTGGACACCGTCCCGGTGACCCGTACTCATTGGTCCTACGTTTATCTTTTGGAGCCACACAATTCTGACCTCTCTTCCACTTGACAGCACTTCAAATATTTGAAAACAGCTTCTTGTCCCCGCTGCAACGTATCTTCTTCAGGCCAACACACATCGTTCCTTCAACTGCTCCTTATCTGATCCAGTTTCCAGGTTCTTCTGTCCCCGTTGCTCCCCTCTAGAGGCACTCCAATTTTTCAACAGCTGGAAGATATCCTGACTGCCAAGACCAGACACCCAGTGTCTGAGATGTGGCCCAATCGCCCCACGGAGCAGTGGGGCTGACACCACCCTCCTCCCGGACACTGCTGTGAATCCATGCTCTTTTGAGCAGATTTACAAAATGATGGACCAAAGGCTGAGATTTTTCATGTCTGGATTTTTCTCGTATGAGGCAACTTCATGCTTGCCTTACTTTACCCTCCATGTAGTCCTGAAACATTTTCTCTTCTTGAACAGAACTTAGTTTCCCAAATACTAATGTGTGCAAACAACTTCAAGCAGACGAGGGCCGTGTGACCTTGGCCTGCCACTGATCAGAGCTGGGTAAAAAAAAAAAACAAACCCTCAAGAATGACCTACTGTCTTACGAAACTGAGGCCTGGGAGCTTGAGAATGCAGCTCTCATCTTCAAGCTGGGGACACCTGACTAGCCTAAATCTCCTCTGCTGCAGTTTAAACTCATTTCCTCTAATATTGCCCTCTGTGGACAAGAAGAAAAAAGACCTGATGTCAATAATGTAACATCCTTTTATAGTTTGAAGACTGATACTCACACCTCTCTCCTCTGAATGAATGTAGACTTTTCCCTGAAGGGCTATTTTTCAAAACCTTTCATCAGTTACTTTGTCTCCCCTGGCTCCTTTCCAATTTCTCCATAACATCTTCCACTTATGGGCCCCAAGACTGAACAGTATGTTTTAATGACTGATGTTGGCTATAGATTAAGAATTATATCTGTGAAAATATTTTCATTATAACATAGCTCATTGTTACAAAGATTTACACATGTAAGAAATCCCTGGTGTATAACAGGTTACATTTTAAAACTTTCTTTGTAGATTAATTATTTAACATTTGGGCACATTTTTCCACAGAAACACTGTTTTATCTGGTATTTGGACTCCAAGCCTAGCAAACAAGAGCCAGTTTAATCCACAGAGCAATAATATCAGGATGAATTTCAAGAATAGTCATTCTCTGATGTTGAGAATAGAAGATGCAAGCAGATGGGAATTTCTTCCTCGAGTTTCTCATCAGGAAGCCGCCCATAGGGAACATTAGGAAAGGGATGGCTATTAACTCTGGGGTCTTCTCACATTCTTTTCTGGCCCTCCCCACCTCCTTAGGTCCTGGTTTCTGATATCCTAGTGTTGCCCGAAGTCTCCTGGGGTGCTGCTGCCTCACTCAAGTCTTTCTACAGTCCCAATTCTCCATGCCTCAACACATCTTAGCTCCTCTCTCTTATGATCCAAACACCCATTTCCTTAATGAAGCTAAGTTTGGGTGAGGGTTAGGATGACAAGCTTCTCCCTGAACCAGCTGCCATGAGTAAATTCTCAGCAAAGCGACTGTTTTTAAATGGGTAGCTTACTTATCCAAAAGACTCTCATCTGTGCAGTTTCAGGCACTGTCACAAAATGAAAAAAATAAAAAGATTACATGAAGGGAATATTGTGGGGAATGTGGAAGCCATTATTATAAATGTGCTTATTCTTCCTGCTTGGGAATCTATCCCAAATGGTACCTACTTTCCACAGATACCCTCATTTCCTCCTTTCTGAATCACAGATTATATGCCCCAGATTGTTTTCAGCAGTTCCAAGATTTTTAAAGTGGTTTTTATCTTGTGAAATTACCAAATTAAAGCAGATGGACATCCCCCTCCACCGAAAGGGTACATAGTGTAGGATGCCGTTTATATAAAATTAATCTATAATGATAGAAAACAAATTAGTGGCTGCCTAACAAAGAAATGGATTACAAAAGGGCCTGAGAAAACTGTTGCAGCTAATGAATGTTCATTGTCTTGATTGTGGTACAGATTCCATGGGTATATGTAAAAACTGATCACATTGTATACTTTAAATACGTGCATTTTAGTGTACATCAGTTATACTCAATGAAGTCTTTAAAAAAAGAGAAATGCAATTCATATGCAAAAAAACCTAATTGACATTTATTAATAGCTTCTCATATTTGCCTCAAGGGTTGTTTATATAAAACGAACTAAGTAAGACAGATAAAAGTGACATCCCCAACCATAGTTCCAGTTCTTTACTGCAATCTACAGAAGCAAATAGCATGAATCTAGTGTATATCCAAATCAGTCTACTGGTAATAATTTCACATATATACATATATAGTCTTAAACTATAAGGTGTATTACTTCTGTGTGTTTTTTAAATGTATATAAATGATATGTACATTTTATTCCATTAATCTCTATTCTTCACATAACGTGTTGGTATTATTTAGATACTTTATACATGGATATATTACATTATATATGGGAACAATCCATTCCTTCTAATGGCCATTATAACAATTCATATCCTAATAGAATAATATAATGCATATCAAAATAGAATGTGAATATGTTACATTTTATTTATTAATTCTCTTTGATAGACATTTCAGTTGTTTCTAATGTTTCATAATTATAAGTAATATTGCAATAAGCTAAGGTTTTCAAAACAAATCTCATGGTATTGGTGTTAGGAGTCACTGGGTAGTAGCCACCAGGTAGGTGTATAGATAGGTCTTCTGTGAGTCAGATATTGGCAAAGCAGAACGTTCTGTTTCAAGGATCCATGGACTGCACAAAAATAGCCAAAGTTAAATAAGACCCTGTCTCTAAGTCCCAGAACAAAAAGTGGCTCTATTATGTATCCTGCAGAGTTGGAGATGATTCAGAGAACAACTCCAATGGCCTACAGAGTTTAAATCTGACTTGGATACACTCGAGATTCAAAGCAGATGACCTCCCACAAAGCAGGTGGGGTAGATGCCTTTAGCAATAGGCCAAATCAACTCAACTCTATCTGTTGCTGTTTAAAGCCTTCTTGAGGGTTGTTAATGTTAAATGGGCATCAGAAAATGTACATGTATTGCTTCTAGGTCACTATGTTTGATACATATGTATTAAATCTACCTTGTTAGATCCCTCTTTTGTGCTTAATTTTTACTTTCTTGATTTGGCAAAGATTCAAAGTATATGTTAAAGCATCCATCCCATTGCTACTGTATTTCTAACAGTTTTTCTAAAAACAAACATATGCCAATTCCCAAAATTTATAGCTTTGTTATAATTTTATAATATTGAAAGGTAAAATTCACCTCTCAAAATGGAGGAGAGAGCTTCTAGCAATATAGTGGACTACGATTATGCAGAAGAATTCCCCCTTCAGTCACTATTACAGAGGAACATGGAGAAAAAGTACATATACACATGTATATGTGTACAGATATGTATCTACACACACATGTGCATATAAACATATATGAATATATAGTGGATGCACCTGACAGCAATAACTTTCGCATACTCTGTATGGCACCCTGTATGGCAAACACATCTGACGGCAGTAACCTAACCTAAGAAATGGGGGTTTCCATGTGGATGTTGCTGGAGAGAGGGTGCTAAGTGAAGGTGCTATGTAAACTGCAGGCTTTTGAAAAGTAGTTGTGGTTCTCCTATCCAGCCCACTGCCACCAGTCCATCCCTGCATGTAAGTTCCCCCAAATCAAATCCTATGTTTCACTTGCTGGCTCCAGGTCTCTTCTCTGGCCTCTTGAACCTGGTGCCATCCCTATTTGAGTCAACAGGACAATCCATAGATAGAGAGAAAGGGAAATCCTCAGATTCCAGAAACGAAGAGGGAGCTCAGAGGCCGGGCAGTAAGTAGGGGCCAATGTCACTGCAGCTTCTGCAGGGTTTGGACCAATGATAGGCCCTGGGGATCCAGAGATTTTAACACCCTTGCAGGCCAATAAAATGTCTCTGGTGTGAGCAAGGAAGGCGACTGGATTGAGCACTCTGCAAAATCTGAGTTCCTGAGGGCTGCAGTGTTGGCAAAAACAAATCAGGGGGGAAAAAACCTCCCGTGTCCTCATGCTACAGGTAAAAAAGAAACAAAAAAGAAGGTCATACACAAAAACTTGAAGTCAAGCCCATGTCATACATTAACATAAGCTATGAATTTTCACTGTGAGCAGAAATACCAAGAAGCATTAGAGCTGATTGAGAGCTGGTGATATCTGTAGGACTCCATCAGAAGCAAACCTGGGAGCACAGTGAAGTGAAATCACATAACCCAAGGCATACAAATCTTTACCAGGGGAGAAGTCCCTGCTAAAAGTAAGCTCATAATAAAAATTACAAACCATAGGAGGAAACCATCTTGAGGGTCAGATCGTGAAGTTAACAGAAAAAGTAACACCCCAAGTAGAGAAATAGATCAATCCACAGATGATTATAAAATGAGCACATTTTAAACAATTTACAAGGGCAAAGGAACAGAAAATACAAGTGGAAAAAACAGAAAACCATGTAAAAACAAAATGCAGATTTAGAAAATAAAGTTTTTTTAATAAATGAAACTTACAACCACTGAAACTCAAAACTAAATAGAAATATTTAATGGCTGAATAGAAAATAAGCAAACTGGAACTAAGGAAATGACTCAAAATGTAACACAGAAGTAAAAATGGAAAAAAAAAAAGAATGAAAGTTCAAGATCACAAAAGACAGAACCAGAAATGACAGAAAAGACATCCACTAGGAGCTGGGGAATGAGTAAATAGAAAACGGGAAAGAAGTAATACTTGAAGTGATAATGACTGAGAATTTCCTCAGATTTGACAAGACAGGAATTCCAAGATTGACAAGCACACTGTATTGATATCTACTGCTGTGTAACAAACCATCGCAGCATTTAGTGGATTAAAACAACCACAGTTTATTTAACTGGCGGTTCAGTGGGTGAGCAACTTGGGCCTGGTTCAGCTGAGAGGCTCTCTTGATCTTGAGAATGGGTTTACTCACACATCTGTGGCCATCTGGCAGATGCAGTCAGCAGGCCATGGCCTGGCTCATGCTGGCCTACCAAGAAGTAAACGGGAAGAGAAGGAGCCCCAGCCTGAGAGGGCTCCCTGCAGAGAATGCTCTGTTTCATTTGGCAACTCTCATGCCACAGACAAGTTACCCTGGCAGTAACCGAAGGCCTTTGTGCTCTAATTTAATGTGCTGGGGTGTAGCATGTTCTGCCTTTTTACACAGATTGTGACAGATGTTGACTAACTGGGAATGACTGGATTCCAGGAGGGGCAATGGAGTCATTTTAATTAATGGCTTGACATTTCTTAGCCATTGTTGCAAGCTTGCAGTAACGAATGGTTAGTTTTACCTGTGACCACTTTGCCCTGCAAATTTAGCTCGAAGAATCTAAATTAAAACAGAAACTGCTGCTGAGCGCAGTGGCTCAGACCTGTAATCCTGGCACTTTGGGAGGCTGAGGCAGGCAGATCACAAGGTCAGGAGATCAAGACCATCCTGGCTAACATGATGAAACCCCATCTCTACTAAAAATACAAAAAATTAGCCAGGAGTGGTGGCGCGCTCCTGTAGTCCCAACTACTTGGGAGGCTGAGGCAGGAGAATCACTTGAACCCAAGAGGCAGAAGTTGCAGTAAGCCGAGATCGCCCCACTGCACTCCAGCCTGGGCGACAGAGCAAGACTCAGTCTCAAAAAGAAAAGAAAAGAAATTGCTTTGGTCGGTGTTGAAATTTGTGCTGTTAGGACTATAGTCCTAAGACTTTTTTCTCTTTTGGATTATGGCTAATGTTTAAAAGAGTCAACAAGACTTATCTGTATCTTTTACACAGCGTTTTAGATCATTGGATAGGCAAAGTAGGAACGGTGAGTCTGTACTATGGGAAACAAAAGCAGGTAGAAAAAATTGAAAATACCGATCATTTAAAAGAAGAAAACAACAGTTTTTCAGCTGGCGCTTCCTAAAACATGAATTCCTCTTAACCAAGAGGTGGAACCTAGAAAATCATTTGTTTTTCCTAAATAAACTCCACTGCTAGAGTCTTTGATAAACAAACTGATAGGAAAAAAGGAAATCCTGCTAAAAATCACAGTAGACTTTGGAATGAAAGAAGTCTGCTTACTTCTATTCTGGAAATACTCAGCTCTGGAAAGGGCTTCCAGGCCCATCAGCCTCACATAATTGTTCTATTTGAAATATACAAGCTATGGGGGGAAAACAAAGATAAAAACAGCAGAAAACAAAACCAAAAAAACCACCCTGAGGGGCAAGAGGGAAAAGTGTTACCTGTCCCAAAGATTTAATCCATTTAGGACCTAAAAGCAGGGCCAGAAGGAAGGTATAAGGGAGGGTGGGGACAAGAAACCATTCACGTGGCTTCAGGATGACAGGGGGCTGAAGAGAGGCCACCCCCAGACTCCAAATTTCCAAGGATGATGCCTACTTTGAATATTCAGTCGTCTCCTTGCTCTCATAAATGCCCTTGGACTTGCATTACTAATGTTCAGATAAATAGTTTTAAAAATTGTGTCACTGTCATCATGGGAAGTCCAAGGGGAATAGGGAAGTATTAGGTTGGTGCAAATTAAAAGTAATGACAAAAACCACGATTACTTTTGCACCAACCTAGTAGAAGGGGTCTTTCCAGCTACCTGGGCAACCACACTTATTGCCAGTGCTTCTGGGTGGGCAGCATGCCTGTGCTTTGCTATGGTTAGTCTGTAGATTTGGCGTCCTCCTTGGCTTTTTCAGACTCCGAAGTCTCCTCTTTAACGAAAAAAGTCTCTCCTTGGCTTTAATGATGATCAATCTCTAGCCATTTTACCCCACATAAACCACACGCTATTTTAATCCTTTAGGTGAAAGATGCTCAAATAAGACAAGATCCACAAAATATGAGGGCAAAGTGGAGCTCTTAGCTAGAGCAAACATGTGACTTGAACGTTTCCATAGAGAGCCTTTTGCTGTGGGGTACACAGAGGGCCACTTGCTGACTCTGGAATTTGACTGCTGGTGCTTCTTACTTTGTGTGAAGACACTCAGAACCAGATGGCATCAAGGCAGATCTGACATGGCCACTACAACAGCTTGGACAGGAGTTCAAATACACTGCTTCCACTTTGACTCTGCCTTGGCCAGAGCGTCTCAGATCTGTTCCTTCTTCTATGGGAAGGAGCTCTTTCCCAGCTCAATCATGCTTTCTGCTCTTGTCTTTCAATCCAGCTGCATGAGTTTACCCCTGTGGGTCCTCCCAGCCCTGCTAGGCCAGGCCCTCCTGGGGTGTTCTGCACAAGCTAGCTAGGAATTAGGCATGCACTCTTTTAACTTGAAAATAACCTGGAAGACTTTCAGCTTAAGATGATGGAGAAAAGACATTCTCTCTCCTTTCCCCTGTTAGCAAAGAGATGAAAAACAGAAGCGCACACCACAGTACATGATGACAGAAAGCAACCAGAGGACTCTGGCCTTAGCAGAATAAAGAACCTGCAAAGAATGAAATCACCAAGAAGCAAACTGACTTTGCTCTGTACCAGCTCTCAAAAGCCCAGGCTCTGAGCACTAGCTGGGGTGAGGCAGCTGATGAAAATAGGGAGATTTGTTCAAAATCTATTTAATAAGCATTTATTCCTCACCCATAGCCCAAACAAAGTGATGAAATATTTTGGGGGAAAAACTGAACCAGAAGGTTTCTAGTATATGATGGGGGTTCAAATCCAGAATAAACATATTGAACAATGCAAATGTTCTCCTCATCTCAGCTGCAAAAATGACAGCAGCTAGGCTTATACTCTTCAGGAGGGAGACTGGAAGACTCTTCTCTCCAGAGATGATTCTCCAGAGAGAATTCCAACAGATACTGACATCTGAGTTCCTCCCATTGACAAAGCCAGCTTACTGCTATACACACTGCAGTAGAACCAAGGTGGGTGACAGATTTTAGGACGAGAGGTGGGTGAGGAGAGCTCACCCCCAGACTCCAAATTTCCAAGGATAGTACCTATCTTAAATATTCAATCTCCTTTTCCTCATAAATGTCCTTGGACTTGTATTACTAGATATTTAGATAAATGGTTTTAAAACCCTTCCAAGCCCACAGATTTTTCACTTAGCTGGCTAGTGCTTCACTCTATTTTTTTTTTTTTTTTTTTTTTTTTTTTTTTTTGAGACGGAATTTCGCTCTTGTTACCCAGGCTGGAGTGCAATGGCGCTATCTCGGCTCACCGCAACCTCCGCCTCCTGGGTTCAGGCAATTCTCCTGCCTCAGCCTCCCGAGTAGCTGGGATTACAGGCACGCGCCACCATGTCCAGCTAATTTTTTGTATTTTCAGTAGAGACGGGGTTTCACCATGTTGACCAGCATGGTCTTGATCTCTTGACCTTGTGATCCACCTGCCTCGGCCTCCCAAAGTGCTGGGAGTGCTTCACTCTTAAATAAGAACAGATAGTGAAGAATCAGTAGACATTTGAAAAAGTTTCCTTGCATGAAAGACAGATACAAAAGTCAAACCAAGTAAAAAAAAAAAAAAACAGAAAAGGCTACTTAGAGGAAGTAGAGATAAGGTAGGGAATAAATAAACACTTCAAAGACAAAACTAGAAATAACATCCTTAGATAAGAAGAGAAAGTGCATTCATTGTATTCATGAAAGGAAAAACAGTAATATAGAAAACAAGTAACAAGAAAGAGATCTTGGAAACTAAGAATAAGAAAGCTGAAGTTTTAAAAGTTGCTTGAAAAGTTGCATGATAAAGTTGAGAAACTCTTTTAAAAATAGAACTATCCCAGCACTTTAGGAGGCCAAGGTGGGTAGATCACGAGGTCAAGAGATCGAGACCATCCTGGTCAACATGGTGAAACCCCGTCTCTACTAAAAATACAAAAAATTAGCTGGGCATGGTGGCGCGTGCCTGTAATCCCAGCTACTCAGGAGGCTGAGGCAGGAGAATTGCCTGAACCCAGGAGGCGGAGGTTGCGGTGAGCCGAGATAGCGCCATTGCACTCCAGCCTGGGTAACAAGAGCGAAATTCCGTCTCAAAAAAAAAAAAAATAGAACTAAAAGACAGATATGGGCAAGAGAGGAGAAAAGATAAGAAAATTAGAAGTTTGATCCTGGGGGTCAACATCCAACTAATAGGGTTCCAGAGAGAGAAATTTGAGGTCAGGCACCTCAAGTTTGCCAGTGCTCATGCCTGTTATCCCAGAACTTTAAGATGCTGAGGTGGGGGTAAGGAATCACTGCAGGCCAGGAGTTCAAGACCAGCCTGTTCAACATAGCAAAATCCTGTCTTTATTTAAAAAAAAAAAAAAAAGAATTCCTCTGGCTGAAAGTCTTGAGTTCCTCAACTGAAAGGGTTTCCTAAGTGTCCAGTACAATGAATTCAAACCATACTAAGTCATATTATTATTTCAATTAGAAATGCTGTGGCATTTATGTCAAGATGAGATTTGATGGCTAAGAGATTTACTGGGAGAAATGTCTGTGAAGGAAAAAGAAATGGAGAGCAGGAGAAGGTAGAGAGAACCTTCAGACCAAAATGGAGGTCTGCTACCTGGGAAAGAAGAGAGAAAAGAAAGTCCTGTCTAGGAAAAGCTTCAGGCCACAGCACGGTTCTGAGAAACTGACACCGTGTTCAACCAGAACAGAGGAGAGTGAGTGTCTGAGGCAAGGGCTGTTCTTTAGAGGAGCCTCGCATCAGGTAGGCACAGCCTGGCTCTACTATCCTCATCTTATTCAGTGATCAGCTGGGAGCAGTCAAACGGAAGCATGGCCTCTCTATACAGCTGTCACTCAGCTATGCCTTCCATGGCTGACTATCTTAAAGGAACATCTAAGCAGTATACCTCCAGGACTGCCAGAGTCCGTTTCTTGTCCTCCACAGATCCAGTTCCCCATGGCTCCTGTGGATCCTCTTCTTGAGGAGACACTTAGAAGAGAGAAGTTAATGACAGGAACTATAGCCCCTAGTGCCACCATTTGTCTTAAGTTCACAACCATAGTCATCTTCTCCTACCTGCACCATCCAAGGTAAATTCCCCTCAATTTTACAGCTCTTGGTGGCTCACCTGGCAGTGTGACCCAAACGTTTATTCCAGAAGGTCTTAGCTGTTGATAATCAGACTCTTGTCAGGAGGAATTTGTTGCCCATGGCTAGTCACAGATTGGGCAAGACTGTAGAAAACCTTGACCACAGGGATCACCTGGGATCCATACACATTTTCCTCCCTGTCCCATTGTGTACAGGCAGCCTCACCTCTTCCTGCTGATGAAGGTCAATGATCTCTTCTTTTCACCTACTGTTCTCTGCATAGAAAGAGTCCAAAATGTCCTGGTGGTAGCCATAGTATATAGTTTAATGGGACACTTGCTATGTCTCCTGCCAAGATATACCTCATTTGAGGACCAAGACCTCTAATTTCATAGAGCCCAGAGTTGTAGAGACAAGAAGCACAAAGTTCCCCAGGAGGTCACTGGAATGACAAATGGGTCCACTCCTGCTTTCACTCCTTGGTTCTCAGACCCACATATTCTTCCTATTGAGGACACAGCACCATATGGAGAACCCCAGTTTAATGTACACAGTGCATCCTGCAGGGTGGTTTCCTATCCTTTCAGAGCACCGCCTCCAACCGGAGCTTCAGCCGTCCCTTTAGTAACCCTTCCAATGCTTTATGAGGCTGGCTCCATCTAGACGATGTAGTATTTGATATGACCAGTGGATCGCACGCTCATTGTCCTATTCCCAATCCTCCTTTGCTATGAACTGATTCCCTGGTTGATATTATGCTGTGTGTGCTTCCATGACTACAGATCAGCCCCAGGTAGTAGAGCTTGCTGGAACTCTGTGGCCAGGAAAGGCAAATCTAAAGCCAGGATAGGTATCTAACCCTGTGATGATGAACCGTGGAACCCTCCAGGATAGAAGGCCCAATGTAATTGACTTGCCAACTACACTGGAGATGCAAAAGCTTATCTTCCAACTCAGCAAGTCCCAGAATTCTTGGGCTCTCTGTATTTCACCTACATGTTCCTTGAAACCTGGCTGATTCTTTTCTGAACTCATCTCTAGTACCTATGATATGCAGCTAAATACAACTAGCTCACACTTTAATCACTGTGCCTGAAGACTTCTCAGCACAAATCCAAATATTTTTAGGTACATATGCTAACTTCCAAGTTACCAAAAGGTGACAGTTTTAGAAAATGTCTCATCCCTGCAAAACACAGATTACCATTTTCTTTCCAGCCTCCTGTAACAGTTTTCTTGTGCCCATCAGCCAGCCTCCAAACCAATGCCACTTATTTTTTGTTTTCTTGTGCCTATATGCCATTACAAATACCAGTTTCTAATACCAATTAGATACTAATTTCTGATAGCAAAACTATCGCCATGAAATGTTATATGACAAACATCCAAAAATTCAGTGGCTTAAAATAACAGTCGTTTATTACCATTGATCTGTGAATCAGCTGAGTGCTGGCAGATCCAAGCTGGGCTCCACTGTGCAGCTCTGCTGATTCAGGCTGAGCTTGGCTAGGATGGTTTGGCTTTGCTCCATGTGTTACTCATCCTCCTCCTAGAACCAGTGAGCTAGTCATCAGCCTGTTCTGGGCTTCTGGTGGCACAAGTCTAAGAGAACAAGCCCAACCACACAAGTGTTTTTCAAGACCTTGCTTGCAACATCCTGGCTAATATCCCACTAGCCAAAGTAAGCCAGGGGGAGGGGAGAAGAGTGAGTATTCTGAATAATAATCTAACCTACCACATGTTACTATGGATTCACAGGTCACCTCCAAAGAGGAAAAGTAATCAGATACAAAGGATTGTGAAAGAGAATGGCAGAACTTTCCTCTTTAGAGGTGACCTATAATTCCACCTCTTCCTGCTGATGAAGGTCAGTGATCTCTTCTTTTGGAATCATAGGTCACCTCCAAAGAGGAAAACTCATCAGATACAAAGGATTGTGAATGAGAATCGCAGAACTTCTCGAGAGCAATATCATAAGCTAGATGACAATGAAATGCCTTCCAAATTCTGAGTGAAATTGTTTTAAACCTAGAATTCTATATCCGTCTAAACTAGCAGTCAATTATAAGGCTAGAATAAAGATATTTTGAGACATGCACATATAGAGTCTCAGTTAACATACCTCCCATAGACCTTTCCTTAGAAGCTACTGGAGAATAAGAACCACACAAAAAATGCAACCCAAACAGAGGAAGATGGAAAACATAGGAAATCCAATTTAGGAGAGAGATGATAGAAATTTCCAGCACGATAGCACATGAAGTTCTGTATTATTGCACAGAAAGCAACAAGACTAGTCTGGAGCAGAGGGTTGGAGGGCTCCATGGCTCTCTGCAGTGTGGGGAATTTTACTGTGTGGAAAGATATATAAAATGCTATTGTAAACAGTGGGCAAACCCACATATAGGTACAATGGAAAACAAAGCAAATGAAAAACAACACAGTTATTTAGACGTGTGTGGAAGGAAGTAAAATCATAGTCCTATTTCATTCAGCCATAAACAATATTTCATATTATAAGAACTGTCCTATAAATATATTGAGAGAACAGGAAGAAGAAAGTGAATAATACCATAATAGAAAGCCTCTAGACAATATTCAAGGTTGATAAATCAGGAAAAAGCAATATAGCACATATTAGTTAGCAATTCGGAGGAAATGTATTGAGTCTAGAAAGTGAAATTAGAAAATATGAGGGGTGGGACATGGGGTTGTTATATTTTGTTGCAAATCTTTTATCAATATTGGATTGTTTTGTAAAAATATGTACATATATTACTCAGAAAAATTTTTTAAGGCCTAGAGAAATGTAATACAATTAGCTTGTATATTACTTTAGTGAGAGCAAATTTCATCTATTTTATCATTTATTGAATAAATATTTTTGCTTAGTTCTAGGCACAAATATTTTTGCTTAGTTCTAGGCATCAAAATAATTATGCACAGTGTTTGATGATTACAAAACACATTTGTATATATTTAATCTTGTGATTTAATTCTCACAACTCTGTGAGTTTGATACAGAAGCAAGTTTACCTTGCTGTTAATGAATTCTAAGTTGCAGGACAGTTTGCTGAATGGACCCCTTTCTAACTCTGGAAAGAGGCCCTATCAATAAGTTTATATGGCCATATAATTTTGTAAATTATACCAAAAAAAGCTTTTTGTTAGGATCACTTCAACACCTAATGCATCGTATTTCCCCTTATGTGGACATGAGAATTGCTTCTAAATAAACATACAATTTTGTACCCAATTCATATACACAAATTTTTATTCTTTTGTTTAAAGAAGGCTCCACCAAATAGTGAAAATGTCAGGTTCTTCAAACCTTGAATTCATCCTGGATAAGTATTATCTGTCCTATTTGACAAGTTGATGAATGAGGTTAAATAGCTTTGCCCAAGTTTGCACATCTGGACTTAAACTCAAGTATTTGAATGTCCAAACCCATTTTCTTGGGTCACTACCTTATAATTCATCTGTAGATGGTAGAAGAAAAGTTAAGAGTCATTAGTCCTATTCCTGGGAAATCCATCCTGAAACATAGATGGAAAGAGGGCAAGCCTGAGCCAGTGGGCTTGGGATTCACATGGTGGCGTTTTAAGGAACAGGTGGTGGTGAATGACACAAAAAGAAAGGTCATTGAAGACAAATTATAATGACACGCAATGTTCTCTTTGTCTGTCTCTGCCTAGCCACTGGAGAACAATGACACTAACATGCCTCCTGTGAAACACAGTCCTGTTGGGATAGGAAGAGGTCTCCTTTCTCCAGATGTCTCTTATTTATTCCAGTCTAGTATCTGAGAACAGCTCTGAGTATCTCTCTGGAACCAGTGTGAGGCTAGCTGAAGTCAAAGGTCAGGGAATCGAAGGCTCAAGGTTAGGAACATTTCAGGTAACTAAGCCCAATCCCTCAAAGAGAGGAGGCAGAGCACAGGGACAGGCAGGCCACATAGTGCTTAAGAGCAGGGCTCAAACCCAGTTTCTGCCTGGGTGGAAGCCGTGTGACTTTGAGCAAGCTATTTAATCTCTCTACCTCAGTTTCTTCATGAGTAAACTGGGAATAGCAGTATGTTTCCATAATCTCTCTTCTACAATTCAAAATGCAAAAACCTAAAATTATTTCAAAATTTTTTGATGGGAAGAGATGATCTGAACTCATTTGGCAACAAAATCTAACCCAACTCATGAAAAAGTATTTATTTCATTTAATGCAAAAATGCACATGCCTCACTGTATAAATATTAATGGATTTGATTATGGAGAACAGCCCCATGGGGGTGTTTTCTACCATAAGGTGTATGTGCCATATACCTTTCTAAAATCCAGAAAATTAAGAATTTTGGTTCTCAGATGTTCAGATAAAAGCTGTGAATCTGAAGTGACTATCTCATAAGGTTGTTGTGAGGGTTAAGTAAATAATAAAGGAAAGGTGTTTAGAAGAGTACTTGGAACAAAATAAGGGCTCGAGTTGTGTTTTCTATTATGGGGGAACCCCCCCAGAAGTATATTCCTGAGAGATGTTATCTCTAGTTGTGTTTTCTATTATGGAGGAACCCCCTAGAAGTATATTCCTGAGAGATGTTATCTGGCATTTATCTGACTCCTAGGAAGGAGAACTCACTTCTTTATGAGTCAATCTAGTTTAACTATTGGACATTTCTAATCTAACCTTATAACAAGCTGAAATTTGCTTTCTCTACCCCACCCAGTCATAGCTATATTTCAACACAACTTTTGCACATAGCTACTCTGCTTCCCCTGAGTCTTCTTTTCTACATGGTTAATTGTTCATCAGATATTGCTCAGACCTATCTGTTAGTTCCCCTCCTTCGCCCCCACCCCACTCCAGTTTGCCATTATATCCTTTCAAATGCAGTGCCCAAAATAAAACCCAGAGGTATCTACAGGTTCTGATCAGCATAGAGTGCAGTCCACATTTTTCCTATGCTCCAGACTATGAAAAACAACTGCCTCTCTATGTGAAAACAGAAGCAAGATGGGAGGAGATCTGGAAACGCAATCAAGGCCATCTAGGAGTTTCATTAGGAAAACATACTTTAAAAATCCAATTTCAAACCAATTTTTTTCCAGTTTCCCAGAACTAAGATGGAAAACAGTGAGCAGCCTACACTGATGGAAATGCAAGAGTCACACAGCGTAGAGGTAGGGTGGGACGTTATGCCAATTCATCCACTGTGAATTCATACACTACAGACTGTAACGCCAGAGCTAGTGTGAAGGTCATGGACCGTATCCCACAGTCCAAGAAAAATGAATGATATTCCAACAGAAGGAGAAGAACAGAGCTAAATAAAACTCTGACAAGTATCAGTGCCAAGCTACAGCAAATTACTGAGGAACAGGACACCGCTCCCTCCGGTGGGCACAGCCAGACCCTGCCTCATGCCTGGCCCTGGCCCGGACTCCCTCTGGTTTAAGGAAACCTGAGCAGATAAACCCACCAGAGGGGGAGTAATCCATTTCCAAGGTAGAAATGTGATGGCTCATTCAAGCTGTGATGGGAATGATGAGAAAAAAACATTCTTCTCTTACAGTGACCATCCTGGCTACCTGCAAAGTATGCTTAGAATTCTAGATTCCTTTGGAGTCTTGGTAAAGATCTCCCAAGGACTGGCTGATGGGTACATGGGGAATTATTATTTTATTCTTTCTGCTTTGTGAATGTATAAAATTTTTCATAATAAAATCTTTTTTAAAAATCCTCAAATAGCTGTAACTTTTAAAAACAAGTAGAAACCCATGATGACAGTCTAATAATCGCATCTGTCCTCCTTTTCCCCACACTGAAGATTTTTTTTTTAATTAGAAGGTACTTTCATTAATAAACTAGCTGGGAAAATGTTGAAATTGTTTTATGTGGACACAGTAGATCATATAAAAGATTACAGACCTAATAACTGAACAGAGAAATAAACTATCCAGAAAGAATTTAGACACTGAAAACTACATTCAAAGCTAGGTTAATGAATGAAATTGCCATCAGGCTAATATCTGGGTAAAGAGAAAAATGTTAGTAAGTTTGCGAATCTTTAGCCTGGTTTCTTGTTTAGTCCACTGAGAAACAGATTGGTGATCATGGTCCTCAGACTCAAACCAAACCTAGTACAACCACACAGATAAAAGGGTAGCCAGGACGTTGATTCGGTAAATAGACTTTGACCTAGTTCTGGTCCAATGAATCTACGAATTGACTTCCAATTTATTTATTGATACCTGGGTTAAAGTAAATGCTCCAGAATGAGCTGACAATGTTTTGTGTGCTGACACTTGGCTCCAGCAGGGCCTCCAGGGTACCAGAACCCTTGAGCACCATTTCTCATGCTTTTGGCCTGGCCACTTACCCCAGTCACTGGTGTAGGCAAACAGTTCCAAGTAGGCATAACCTGCCCTTGCATCAGTCCAGACACTGGACCTGTAGCTTTTGCTCCAAGGCTTGTCTGACACTTAAGTCTGTGATGTCTGTGGAAAGCTACTTGGCAGTCATGCATGCAAAACCCATAAAGGTGGGCAATTACTACCTAGTTGAGGTTCCCTTTGGATAGGATGTTGTAGGTGAACAGGATTAAGAACCCCCATGTCCCTATCAGCCAGCCCTTGGAAGATCTTTACCAAGACTTCAAAGGAACCTAGACTTCTAAGCATACTTTGCAGGTAGCCGGGATGGTCACTGTAAGAGAAGAATGTTTTTCTCATCATCCTCATCACAGCTTGAATGGTAAGTGCAGATCCAGTGGCAACACAATTAAGGCTCTCACCTGTGGTGGATTGGGATGAGGTACAGGTGGAAAGGAGAGGCTCTGGGTCAAGTGGTAGCCATGGTACTTGAACAATATGGAGGCAATGATAATTGTAAAGGAATGGGGAATTCATTGGCTTTTGTTAACTGCTTTGAAAGTCTTGAAATAAGAAAATGACAAGGTCATGTTAGCCAACTATCAACTCAAGCCTGCTGTGAATAGCGCAATGCTTAAAAGAACTTGATCTTTTAAACAGGGAATACTGTCTTGAAGATTAAGCCATCAGGTGACAGAGTCCATGATAACTGGAGTCAGGTTTTGGCTCAAGCAGGTGGGGAAATGTATCCCTGCCACAGTAGGAAATAGTTTACTAAAGGAACTTCAGGACCTGATAAATTAGACTGTTCTTACACTACTATAATTTATAAAGAAAAGAGGTTTAATTGACTCACAGTTCTGCATGGCTGGAGAGGCCTCAGGAAACTTACAACCACGGCAGAAGGCAAAGAGGAAGCAAAAACCTTCTTCACAGTGTGGCAGGAGCGAGACGTATAAGCAGGAGAAATACCAGGTGCTTATAAAACCATCAGATCTCGTGAGAACTCACTCACTATCACGAGAACAGCGCGGGAGAAACCTCTCCCATGATCCAATCACGTGGGGATTACAGGCCCGTCCTCAGCACATGGGGATTATAATTTGAGATGAGATTTAGGTGGGGACGCAGAGCCCAATCCTTCACCTGGGTAACGCATACAGGCAGGAACCTGGACAAACTTGTAAAAGAAAATCTTGAGGATGTTGGACCAGGTGGGTGAGTGAAATAGAAAGCTGGATAGCAGTGAATTTATTGACCTGGGAGCACCTTGCTTGTTAGAAACTCGATGTCCTGGCAAGGATACCTGTAGCAATACACTGCAAGAGTGATTTCTTGAGGCTTGGACAAAATAGTGGCCTATAATAAATAAAGTCCAGAGGCTGGAACTTACCGAGCATAGCACCAAGGAAGAAGTCAGAAAGCTCAGAGACGTGAAAATATTAAAAGAGATTTATTTTTTCTTTTGATTATTTATGACAGATCTCAGAAAGTTTTCATCAGGAATTCACAGAAGCAAATGTAATCAAATTTCTACAAGCATTTATGTTTTTAAAAGTTTGTAGAGCCAGGTGCTGTGGCTCATGCCTGTAATCCCAACATTTTTGGAGGCTGAGGCCGGTAGGATTGCTCAAGCTCAGGAGTTCAATACCACCGAGGTAACATGGAGAGACCCTGTCTACAAAAAAAGCCAGGTGTGGTGACACGCAACTGTAGTCCCAGCTACTCAGGAGGCTGAGGTGGGAGAATCATCTGAGCCTGGGAGATTGAGGCTGCAGCGAGCTGTGACTGCGTCACTGCACTCCAGCCTGGGTGACAGAGCAAGACCCTGTCTCAAAAAAAAAAAAAAAAAGTTTGTAGAAACCACACATAGATGAAACTTTACAAAACTGAATTCCATGAAGCTCTTCCATTTTTGTCATCCTCCTCAAATGATGTATATTAGCAAATAAGGCACAATTTATTCTTGAACAGTAGTAACTAACTTTTAAGAAATTTAATTTTATTGTGGTAAAATATACAGAACATAAAATTTACCATTTTAAGTGTACAGTTCAGTGGCACTAGGTGTATTCACACTGCCATGTAACCTTTCCCACCATCCAGCTCCAGAATTTTATCCCCCCAGACTGAAACTCTGTGCCCATTACACAATAACTTCCCGATCTATTATTCTCCCAGACCCTGGCAACCTCTATTTTCCTTGCTGCCTCTATGAATTTGCGTGTTCTAGGTACTTTGTATTAATGGAATCACACAGTGTTTTTCCTTTTGTGCTTAGTTTACTTAGCATAATGTTTTCAAGGTTCATCCGTGAAAGGATGACATAGGAGCTATCCGAATTTATTTCCTTTAAAAAGATGAATAATATTCCATTGTATGTGTATACATCCATTCATCTGTTTTGACATTTGAGTTGTTTATACCTTTTGGTTTTGGCAAATAACACTTCCACGGACATTGGTGTACAAGTATCTGTTTGAGTCCCTGCTTTTAATTCTTTAATTCTTTGGGGCATACACTTAGGAGTGGAATTGGTAAATCATATGGTAATTCTCTTTTTGAAGAACCACCAAACTGTCTTCCATTGCAGCTGCACAGTTTTATATTCCCACCTGCAATGCACAAGGGTTCTAATATCTCTACATTCTTGCCAAGAACTGTTATTTTCCTTTTTTTAAAAAAAACATCTGAGCGTGGTAGCTCACCCTTGTGATCCCAACATTTTGGGAGGACAAGGCAGGAGAATCATTTGAGGCCAGGAGTTTGAGACCATCCTGGACAACATAGAAAGACTGTGTCTCTACAAAAAAAAATTAAAATAAAAAAATTTAACTGGTGTGGTGGCACATGCCTGTAGTCCCAGCTACTCCAGAGGGTGAGGTGGAGGAATCACTGAAGCCCAGGAGTTTGTCACCCATTGCATTCCAGCATGGGTGACAGAACAAGACCCTGTCCCAAAAGCAAAGCAAAACAAAACAAAAATCCTAACAGGTGTGAGGAATTCAGAAATTTACTATTAATTCTTCAAACATTTTTCTCCCTTCTCTTTTTCCTTTCCTTCTGATACTTCAAAAGCACATATGATATTGTTCCCCAGCTCACTGATGTGCCTTTTCTCCACCTTTTCTCTCTGTGCTTCACTTTGGGTAGCCTCTTTTCCTGTGTCATTATGTTCACTGTTCTTTTCTTCTGCTGTGTCTAATCTGCTATTATATCCATCCAGTGTATTTTCAATTTTTGATGTTGTATTTTTATCACTAAAAGCTTGAGTTTAGTTCTTTATAAATCTTTTATTTCTCATAACTTTCACATTCTTTCATCTTTTTATATGAGAGACATGTTCCTTTCTTTCTTTTTTATTTAGTTTTTTTTTTTTTTTGAGACAGTGTCTCACTCTGTTGCCCAGGCTGGAGTGCAGTAGTGCAATCTCAGCTCACTACAGCCTCAACCTCCTGAGCTTAGCAGATCCTCCCATCTCAGCCTCCCAAGTAGCTGGGACTACAGGTGTGCACCACCACACTTGGCTAATATTTTGTATTTTGTCTAGAGATGGATTTTCACCATGTTACCCAGGCTGTTCTCAAACTCCTGGGCTCAAGCAATCCACCCACCTCAGCCTCCCAAAGTGCTGGGATTACAGGTGTGAACCACCAAGCCCAGCCAGAGATTTCTTGAGAACTCTCTTCTCAAGTAATTCTATGGTTTGAATGTTTGTCCCCTCTAAACTCACGTTGGAACTTAATCCCCACTGTAACAATATTAAGAGGGTGGGAAATCAACCTACAGTATTTGAGAGATGGCACTTTTGGGAGGTCATTAGAATGAGATGAAGTCCCGAGTGTGGGGGATGAGTGGCTTCATAAGAGGAGAAAGAAACAAAGCTAACATGCTCAGCTCCGTCTCTGTGCCCTACACCACCTCAGGACTCTGCAGAGTCCCCACCAATAGGAAGGTCCTCACCAGATGCACCCCTCAACTTTGGACCTCCAGCCTTCAGAACTGTGAGAAATAGATTTCTTTTCATCATAAACTGCATAGTCTCAGGTATTCAGTTGTAACAACAGAAAAGGACTTAGGTGCTGTGCCTTCTAAGTCATAGCTACCTTGGTCTTCTTGAACTACAATCTCTGTTTAACTCAGTGGGAATGACCACACTGTATAATTTCCTCTCCCTGAATCACAATCTTGGAGTTACCTACATGCAGAAAGCCTATGCCAGGGTGTATTTTGCCCCTTATGTTTTCCTTTCGGTGGGGATCACAATCTCACCAGACTCTTATCTAATGTCTGAAAATAATTTCTTCCTACATTTTGTTTAGTTTTCTAGTTGCTTACGTTCCAAATGTAATTGCAGGCTGGCTTACTCCTTCATGGTTAAAAGCAGAAGTTCTTGAAAAGGATTTTTAGTGTCAGCTCAGGTTCAGGTACAACAACCTGTTGCTAATGACATTGTCCTCCAGAATACTGTACACATGTGCTAAAACAGTAGCTGATACATGGTGCTATGTCCCCAGTGTCTAGCAACATTGGTCCAGGAAGCATGAGGCAGAAGCAGGATTGCCCTCCTCACCATCACTTCTCATGATCCACTTAAAAATGTGCACTTCCCATCAAATGAGCTTAGGTTCTGCTGAATTAATTGTCCTACTTTCAGGTAGGCAAATGTGTGCACTAGCAGAAATGACAGAGCTTCCCATTCACCTGAAGATATGATTATTGCTTTTGAACTTTAGGTTCCTCATGGCAGTAGACCAGCAATAAAAAACAGGTGTTCCTATGCTGAAAAGAGTATTCGACTCTGATTACCACAAAGAGCCAAGGCTGCTGTTACATAATGTGTGCAGGAAGGACTGTGTCTGGAACGTAGAAGATTCACAGGGACAACTGTTGATGATTCCATGACTGGTGATGGTGGATGGTTAATCACAGTGATCATGACTTTACAAGGTCAACTAAAGGCTCAGACCCCTCAGAGATAAAGTTTTGAGTCAGCCATCAGGAAAGCAACCTATATCAGCCAAAGAATGGCTGAGGTTAAAGGTAATCTAGAGCAAATGGTAGAAAACGGAGGTGACAAGTGCTATTTATGGACTGGGAACCTGTTGCATCAGCAGGGAATGTAACTTGTTCTGTTAACCTTCCTGTATTTAGTCCTTGTAGGATTTGGAGCTAGCCACTACCTGGAAGAAGACTGGGCAGACTGGAATTAATGTAGGCACAAAAGTCCTAACAAGTGCAGGGGTGAAACTTAATGGAAATCTGTTGTGATTTCAAAACACGTTCTGAAATTCTTTGATGTTCCTTCCTTCACAAAATGAAGCCTAATTCCCTTCTCCTTGAGTGTGGAATGTGCCTACTGATTCACTTCTAAGGAATAAAAGGTGGTAGAAGTGAGTGTGTGATTTCCAAGACTAGGTCACAAAAGACACTGTGACTTTTTTCTCCCCCCATAATCACTCACTCTGGGGATGCCACGTGCCATGTTATAAGGACACTCAGCAGCCCTATTTTGAGGCCCATGTGGCAGGGACACTGGAGCCTCCTGCCAAGGGCCATGTAGTACACCACCTTGAAGATGGATCTTTCAGCCCCAATCAAGTTTTCAGATAAATGCAGCCCTGGCTTGAAATATTGAATATAATGTCATGGCAGACCCTGAGCTAGAATCACCCAGCTAAGTGACTCCCCACAGAAACTGTGGCAAATAGCTGTTTGTTTGTTGCAAGGCATTAAGTTTGGAGGCTAATCTGTTATGCAATAATGGGTACCTAACACAATACTTCTGGAGCACTTTACATCTTCTTGTTTGACTCTTGGTTCTGCCTAGGCTTTTACCAGCTACACACAGGTGCAATCTGAAGCATCCCACGTCAGCCAATGAATCCCATGTACCCCTAGCTCCCTACCCTGGGAATTCTCTAAGGTGCAGGGCACCTGCAAGAGGGCACTGACACAATGAGAAAGAAGCCAACAGGTCAATGTTTTTCCTTCCACCACCCAGGTGTTAGGTTCTGAGGTGGATTTCAGAAAACTCAAAGGTCCTGATAGGCTTGAACAACAGTCGCTCAGTTGTAGCCAATGAGATCACGTATTTTCCTTTTTACCTCACTTTACTATAAAAATGTTCAAGCATACAGAGAAGTTGAAAGAATTCTACAGTCAAAACCCATATATCCCTATCTAGATTATACAACTAACATCTTACTCTATTTCTTTTATCACATGTATATCCATTTATCTATTGTTCTATCCATCTACTGATCTATTTTTAATGCATTTCAAAGTACTTTTCAGATAACAGCATAATTCACCCTTAACATTTCAGCATGCATATCATTAACTAAACTTCACTATTCATTTATGATGTTTTTCTTTTAAGGCAAAATTTATATTCAATGAAATGAACAATTGTAAGTGTATCATTCAGTAAGTTTGAAAAGTATATTGACGTGTGTAACCCAAACTCCTTTGAAGATGTAGAACAACATTCCCTCATGCCTGTTCTCTGTCAACTCCTACTTCTACGCCCACATCTGCACAGATCACTATTTTGATTTTTCTTCATTGTAGCTTAGTTCTGCCTATTCTAGAACTTTAAATAGGAAAATACCATATTCTTTTGAGTAAGGCTTCTTTCACCCAGCATGCTTTAATATTTACCCATATTATTCTATCAATACTCTATTCCTTTTTATAACTGGGCAATATTCCATTGCATGAACATACCACAGTTTGTTTATCCATTCTTCTGTTAATGGGCTGTTTCCAGCCCATGTTTTGTTTTTTTTTTTGTTTGTTTGTTTGTTTTAGAGACAAGGTCTTACTCTGTCACCCAGGCTGGGTTGCAATGGTGAGATCATAGCTCACTGCAGCCTTGAACTCCTGGACTCAAGTGATCCTCCCACCTCAGCCTCCTGAGTAGCTAGGACTACAGATGTGTGCCACTATGCCTAGCTAATGTTTTCATTTTTTGTGAAGATAGTGTCTTGCTATGTTCCTCAGGCTGGTCTCAAACTCCTGGCCTCAAGCCATCCTCCTACCTGAGGTTCTCAAAGTGCTAGGATTACAGGTGTGAGCCACCATGCCTGGACTGTTTCAAGTTTCTGACTATAATGCATAATGCTGCTGTGAACATTCTTATACTAGTCTGTCTATATACAGATAGTTTCATTTCCCTTGGGCAAATATCTAGGAATGAAATTGTTGGGTCATAGAAGGTGTGTGTTTAGTTTTTTAAGAAAGCTCCAGACCTTTCCAAAGCAGTTGTACCAGTTTACACTTCTACCAACAATTTATGAGAGCTCTGATTGTTCCACACCCCTGCCAACATTTGTTGCTGCAGTCTTTTTAACGTAGCTATTCTGATAACACCTAGTAGGTATCTTGTTGTGGTTTTCATTTCAATTCTGATGACTAGTAACACTGAGACCTTTCCTGCGCTTACTGGCCATTCCTCTCTTGACAGTGCCTGCTTGTGATGGCTTTTCGGCCCCCCTGCTTTACTCTCTCATTCCTCACTCCTCATCCCTAGTATCATTTTTGAAATAAATTACCTGCTTATGACTCTTTGTCTTGGCTTAACTTTAAGCATATCCAGGCTAAGATATATAGAAGCAGCTGGGAGAGCAAAGAAGGTATAACCCTACCCCTAACCTTATCCCCACCCCTGTGAAAAGGGCAAAGAGGATGCTTCTCTACTCTGGTGAAATTTCACCCCTTATCAGTTAATACATGTGCTTCCATTACATAATGTCTGTAGGAGGGAACCAGAAAACTGCACCTCTGGCTGGGAGTATTCTACATTGATCACATGCAGATACATTTCTATATCCTTTACCATAAAAAAAAAAAAAAAACTTATGTCATTTAACTCCTTATTGTCTTTGCAGTAAGAATCACTAAGATCGTCATTCACACCAAGTTCAAACACAAAGGGCACTGATCTGAGAAATAAGCAGAGAAATGGCTTAGAAAGAAAAATTACTCCTTCATACCTCATGGGTTTCATACAAGACCTAGCGTGGCCTCCATATGGTGGGCACCATCTTTCCCTCCTCACCTAGAGTACTCTGAAGCACCTCAAGACTCCAGCATACAGGCCCAGGAGGATGAGGCTGAGAGAGAAGCCACCTTCCTTCCACTTTCTCCTTCAGCCCGTCCAGTGCTCATGTTTGGCACCAGGATCTATGTTTTCCTGCAACAACAACAAAACTTAAAAGTTAGATGCTTCTAGACTTAGATACGGAACTACCACCTTAGGTCAGGCATGGTGGCTCAGGCCTGTAACACCAGCACTTTGGGAGGCCAAGGCAGGCGGATCATTTTAGGTCAGGAGTTCGAGACCAGCCTGGCCAACATAATGAAACCCCATCTCTACTAACAATACACACACACACACCCACAAACACACACACACACAAATTAGCCAGGTAATCCCAGCTACTCGGGAGGCTGAGACAGAAGAACCGCTTAAACCCAGGAGGTGGAGTTTTCAGTGAGCCAAGATTGTGCCACTGGACTCCAGCTTGGGTGACAGAGTGAGACTCCATCTCAAAAAGACCACCACCACCACCAAAAACACAAAAACAAAAAGCAAAAAGAACTACCACCTTAAAAGGTGCCCTGAATTCACATTCAATAATGTGAATACACAGGCATTCAATAACTGTTTGTTGAAAAAATAATGAATGTATAAATGAATGGATGCACATTTCGATAGCAGCACAAGGCAGTATGTGATTTTTATGATTGCATTGCTCTTCCTGCTTTTCTTACTGCCTGCCTCTGGCTCTGTCCACCCCTTTTAGCTGCTGGCTTCTGAACGAACATCTTCCAGATCATCACCAGCCTCACCCTCTGGTTTATAGTAAACAAGGGTCTCACTGGCGCAGTGGCTCACGCCTGTAATCCCAGCACTTTGGGAGGCCGAGGCAGGCGGATCACCTGAAGTCAGGAGTTCAAGAACAAGGGTCTCTGGAATTGGTGGACCCAGGTTTCCTGCCAGCACACAAAAGACTCCTACCTGCATTCCTCCTGCTAAATACCTCTCCCCTCCTTATCCCTGTCCCCCAGCACCCAGGAACCATACTATCAGGCAAGTGGTTGGGGTGACAGTGAGACCCCGTCCTCATGGTAAAGGTAAAGATGGTGTCCTTTTAAGTACCAGGCACTGTCAGTCTCAATCAGCGAGTTCACACAAAACCTAGGTTCCTGTTGGTCTGCCTTCCTCATCCTGAACATGACTGAGTGCCGGGGAAGTACACTTCCTCTTCTCTTTGATTAAAAAAAATGCATATATATAACAGAAACATCTACAAAAGCAAACCTTTCTGTTTAATGTGGCTCTCTTTACCATTTACAGACACAGAGCACTTGTCCTGAAACACAGGCTACCAGAACCTTTTGCCCCCTCTGCTCTCATTCTAACCTCTATCCGCCCCTTAACAAGGCCTAGAGGGTTCAAAGGAAATGAATCTAGATGGAAGGGATTAGGGTGGGTGCCCCAAGCAGGGAAAGCTGAACAAAAGGCCAGAGGCAGAAATAAGCCACATGGAAACTGGGCCTAGAAGTGAAGTGGGACTGGCTGAGAGCCTGTGGGAAAGGGGACTCGCTCTGGCAGTGGTGGTGGAGGGAGAAATGCTTTTCTCAGGATTCCGATGGGGGAACTGAAGGGAGTTGGAGTGTCAGATGTGATACTTAGAGAAGGGTCCATAAAGAAACACCAACAGGGCAACTTTGGGGGTTTTCTCATGCTTCCGTGTGACCTTGTTTATGTGGAAGATTAATACTGTGCTCTTTTTTTCACTAGTATTTAGTAAAAATCCTGCTGCTTTCTTGGTTTCTGTCTACTGGAAAAATTGGGCTGTACAGGCTTACATTTGCTCTCAACTTGGAACTTTTAGAGAGTATCAATTTACTTTGCTGTACAAAATAGAGGTAGGTGGATATTTCTAACGTTTTTCAGTTTGTTATCTCTATTAAAACTGTGTCCTTAGAAATGTAATTTGAGAGGCTGGGTGCAGTGGCTCACGCCTGTAATCCCAGCACTTTGGGAGGTCAAGGTGGGTGGATCACTTGAGGTCAGGCGCTCAAGACCAGCCTGGCCAACATGGCAAAACTCTGTCTCTACTAAAAATACAAAAGTTAGCCAGGTGAGTGGCATGTGCTGGTAATCCCAGCTACTCGGGAGGCTGAGGCAGGTGAATCACTTGAACCCAGGAAGCAGAGGTTGCAGAGATGGCACCAGTGCACTCCAGCCTGAGTAACAGAGACTCTGTGTCAAAAAAAAAAAATTTTATATATATATATATATATATATATATATATATAGAGAGAGAGAGAGAGAGAGAGAGAGAGAGAGAGAGAGAAACAGAGAAGGAGAAATTTAAGAACTTGGTCTTCTCAGACTCTGAAGACTTTGAAAATTTCTGTCTTCCTAGAAACAGAACCTATGAAGATCTGTGGCTTTGATTGTCTTACATGGCAATTTGCCCAGGGAACAAGTTACTCGTTGATGCGTCTCTTTTTCTAAATAGCACAAGTTCTTGTGATACTGTTCTATCAAGTTAGCAGGGTATTAGGGGCGTATTTGTCTTCCTTTATACGCATGATAGTAAAATAAAAGCATGTGACTCTGCTAGGTTTCTTATCTTTCACGCTGCCCATAAACCTTCCTGAATGAAATTGCCAAGTTAATGAGAGATTATGGAATCATTAAGTTCATTATCACATATTTATTCATTCATTTATTATTAATTTAATATTAATATATTAATTTGTTCATATTGTCACTAACACGTTTATTCACCTATTTCAGGGAATTCCACACGTATTTATTAAGGCATTCTGCTAGGTCCCAAGAAGATAAAAAGGAGTAGGCATTATCCCAAAGCTAAGAGAAGAGCACAATACTGTACCTTCCAGCACTGAGAAGGTGGTTGCTGTTGTGTTGTTTTGCTTTAAAATGGCAACAATGGCAACATGTGGCTGTCACTTTTTCCCATGTTCCCCCTGCTGTGCCACCACCCTTCACTCACTCCATTTCTAACTCCACAAATTAGATCATCCTCAGGTCCTTCAGGTTCTCTCCTTTACCTATTTGTATTTAATAAGTAAATGTTCACAGAGCACCCATCATAAGTGACGTACTTCTACTCCCAAACTTTCTCATCTGAAAACTCCTATTCATTCTTTCCCTCAAAGTTCCTTCTTACCAGCTTCTTCAATTTATGTCAAGTCTTTCAAGACCTGGACCATATGTCCCCTCTGCATCATATGCCTTTCTATTCTCCATTGGGAAGATGAAATGTTTCTTCATATTCCTAGTATACGTTGTAGGGACTTCTGTTCTAGAAAACAGCACTTATTTATTCATCCATTGCAGTGAATTCCATGTGTTATTTATTAAGGCATTCGGCTAGGTCCCAAGAAGATAAAAATAATTAGAAAATAAAGTCCATTCCTCTCACTCCAGTTAAAGAAGGGAGTAAACTAATATTCAAACAAATAGTTGACACAGAGAGATAACTGTCAAATAAAACACGAAGATGTGTTTTCACATGTTTTTCACCCTCTTTCTCTTTATCGCTGCTTTGGAAGCTTTCTGAAAGCAGACATGGGATATCTTTGACATCCTGCATCTAGCACATTTGGCCAATAAGGTGTCAGCAGGTATTTACTGAATGGCAGAATGAACAACTCTTAAGTGGTGAAAGAGAGCAAAACCACCAGGTGCCCAGACAGACTTTCAACGAGGTAATGGAAAGAGGAAACCACTCTGCAAAGTTATTTGTAAAACTGATGTCAAAAAGATTTGCATAGCCATTCTTCAACCACAGCAAAATGTCTCACTGGTAATCAGAAAAGGTCCAAATGCTAAGATATTTTGTCTTTTGCTTCCCAACTTAACAGAGCATTATTTAATTTGGATCAACTATTATGCACCTCTTTTTGCACATTTTAAGGTAACACACTGAAGGTTAGAAGGGGTTAGACTATAGACCTGTGCTTTCCAGTACAGTAGCCACTAGCCACTAAGCACTGGAATTCAGACTACTTCCAATTATGATTCATTGTAAGTATAAAATACATGCCGGATTTCAAATATTTGGTAGAGAAAAATGTGAAATATCATTTTTATATTGATAGCATGTTGAAATTATACTTTAACATATTACATTAAATAACATATAGTTTAATTTTTTTAAAAAAATGGAAGTAATCAGTAAGTAGGCATGGGTGCAAAAGATTTACAGGAGATGAACAATCTGCACAGAGCCTCAAAGGATGAGTAGGATTTAGCCAGGTTGGAGAAAAGAGAAATAGCATATCAGAGAGGACCCAGTCTGCAGACCTGAATTCCTTCCAATGACTCTCTTCTTAGCTGAAACTAACTTTCACTGTAGCATTGAAAAGATTAGGGGCACTGAAATCAGGAGATTTAAATTTAAAAACCTCTTTTGCCATTGAATAGTTTTGGACAAGTCACTTAATAAATTGGTACTCAAATCATCATCTAAAAACAGGTATCAGAAAAATTCTACCTCACATGGCTGTGGTAATACTTAAACCAAATAATATGCCAAAGAGCTTTGTTGTAGAGCATCTTGAAATATATCATTCTCCCCTCTTCTCCAGTATTTCAGTATTGACATGTCTTTCCAGTAATTTATTTCATAAGACCTGTTTTCTTCTTCAATTACTATCTGCAGTCAGGAAGCCCTGGGTATGTAAACATAGTTTGATATAATTGAAAACACCTCACTTCCATTCTGAATACAGATATCTTCTACAGATATTAGACTCTTCTAAATGACTTTTGGGGGCCATGGTATAGAGAAAATCATCCTAATTTTCCTGCCCAATGAATGTTAGCACCATCCATCCAGCTGAGTAAGCTAATACCTAGCAGTTACCTTTAGATCTCTCCCTCTATTTGTGAATAATCCCCTACCTGTGAATGAGCTCAGTCTTCCTAAACACCTCTCATTTCTATTGCTGCCATCCAAGTCTAAGCTCTCATCTTGACCTGGACTATTGCCATATGCAATTATATCATTGACTTTTACCCATCTCTCCACAATCCATTCTTCATTCTGCAACCAAAGTGATTTTTCAACATTAAGGGAAAAACATTGTCATGTAGCATTCAGTACAATGTTACCTGTATATTTTCTGTAGATGCCCTTTCTCAGGTTGAGTCCTCTTCTATTCTAAGATTGGTGATAACATTTTATCATGAATGGGTGTTGAATTTTGCCAAATGTTTTCAATATGGTGAATAATTGCAAGAACCCTGCCTGATATCTATTAAGGAAACTGGCTGAATAGGAGATAGAATTGCAAGGATAGGGGAAGATGGTATTGTCTGAAATAACTGGATGCATCAACGGCCTAGTGGAAGGGGATCAGCTAGAGGCCAGCCAGTAGTCTCTCTGGTTCTGTGATTCAAAGGCAATTGGGTATGTAGCATTACTTGAAACTGTTTACTTCACCACAATCTGTGGTTGACAACCGGGACCTTTCCTTCAACTCTCAGAGCAGTATTATGGGATGCCTCTAGAAAGCTGCAGCATGTATCCATTTGCTCTGCCTTGCTGTCCTGTGATATATAGCAATTATGACATCTCCAACATGAAATTGGGGATGCAGATTACCCACTATTCACTGGCAGTCCTTGTAATTAGCTATTAAGCTTCAGCTGCCAAACCCCCAATGCAAATCTATTCAGAGGATGATTAATTAAACTTGACTTTCTCATTAGAAACCCATAGTTTTCCTTACCTTTCATGCAGGCCATGGATTCCATGTGATGAATGTCACCTTATAATTTGTCATATCAGTCATATCAATCTCACAGCACTTGATGCTACTTAAAATGACATCTCCTGATTTTGAAGAATGACAAGTTTGGAGAAAAAAATCACTGGCCATTTAATAATTAAAGATATTGTAAGGAAGGATGTGGTGGCTCACACCTGTAATCCCAGCAACATGGGAGGCTGAGGCAGGCAGATTACTGGAAGTCAAGAGTTCAAGACCAGCCTGGTCAACATGGTAAAACCCTGTCTCTACTAACAACAACAAAAAAATTACTGGGGCATGGTAATGCATGCTTGTAATCCCAGCTATTTGGAAGGCTGAGGCAGGAGGATCGCTTGAACCTGGGAGGCGAAGGTTACAGTGAGCTGAAATCACACCACTGCACTCCAGCCTGGGTGACAGAGTGAGACTCCATCTCAAAAAAAAAAAAAAGATATTGTGAAATAAAAAGGCAGTAAAATATGTTTTAGTGACTCATTTCTATTGTATCAGCTTTGAACCATTTTAAAATCCTCACTCTCCTGGTCATTCTTCCATAGGAATGGTGCTCAGACTTCAGAATGCATAATACTAATCATCATATAAACATGTTTATGGCAGATTCCTGGGCCCTGCCTTTAGATTTAGTAGCTTTGGAAGGATTCCATGATTCTAATGCAGGTGGTCCGTGAACACAGTGCTCTCACCTCTGGTGTTGTACCTGGCTTTGCCAGTAACAGGACAATATTGGGCATGGGTCTCTGCCTCTACTGTCTGAGCACACCAAAAATTCCCAGGCAGAGATGGGTTTGAGCGGAAGGGCAGATATATCATTGGTTAGCCACCACTGGAGTCTGCCCTCTGCCATTTAACTTAATAAAGATCCCATAGCCTTGGGAATGAGGCATAAGGTCACAGTCAGTGATAGTAAGCCCAGTTCAAATAGCTGAGGACAAGACTCTTGAATTTGCCTTTAGAACATTTTTAAATATTCAATTGTCTTGCTGTCCTTCTGCCCCATTGGTCAAAGTTTGCAGAGCCCCTTCTGTTCATTAATACAAACCACAAAAACAAAGGTAATATTAACCCTTTATATTTCATAGTGGGACAAGAGACTCATTGAATTTCAGGACCAGAAGAAATCATCAAGATTGTCTCATTCAACCTAAGGGCTAGAAAGTAGATAATGTGGTGACAGGGCAGAGTCCTGACTCTCAGTGCAGGGTTTGCTGATAGAACTTTGCAAAATAGTTTCACAGCTATGCATCATTAATCTATCTGTTTTATCTGTGCCTCTGCCTCAGAACAAAACTCAGAATATTCCCTAGAAGACAAATAATCAGACGCAACCAACCAAACTCCACTCTATCTGACTTGTAGGATGGTCTGTGGGCTGACAATCGCCTGGGACTGGACCTGCACAGGCTCTATCTTACCAATGGTAGAAGGAGCATACCCAACCCCTGGAGCAAACCTGTCTTCTCTATACTAAAATTATTGTCATAAATAATCATGAACGGAAATGAATCATAACAATAACCAAAAAAGCAATGCTGACAATAAAAGTTATATTTTGTTGAATGTGGTACAGATTTTTTTTTTTTACTTTACACAAAGTAAAAAACAAAAAATAAGATATTACAGCAAAAATAACGATTGACATTTTTTCACTGCATTCACATATATGTGTATTTTGAGACAGAGTCTTGCTCTGTCGCCCAGGCTGGAATGCAGTGGTGCAATTTTGGCTCACTGCAACCTCCACCTCCAGTATTCAAGTGATTCTCATGCCTTAGCCTCCAGAGCAGCTGTGACTACAGGCACATGCCACCATGCCCAGCTAATTTTTGTATTTTTAATAGAGACAGGGTTTTGCCATGTTACCCAGGCTGGTCTCAAATCCTGGCCTTAAGTGATCTGCCTGCCTCGGCCTCCCAAAGTGCTAAGATTAAGGGCATGAACCACACGCCTGGTCTGCATTAATGTATTTTTAAAGGGAAAAAACCTTAGACCTATATAATGGCCTGTATAGAAATGAATAATGTTATAATTAAATAATAACAAGAATAGAATTTAAAATGACTAAATGTCAATTTTAAGAATGTCACTCAAAATATTTCATATATGAATAAAAATTTGCCCTTACCTAACAAAAATAGTATACCTTCCAGTTTCACTGTTTTAAATTCTAAACACAAACCCAAAAACTCCAAGGAATCATACAGATGATAGAAGTGAAGCAAGCGAGGTTCTGTTTCTTATCTTTGCAATCCCAGTGCTATAATTGTTTCTTTGGACTCTGCAGTGTAAATGCAGGAATATGTGCATCCCAGGGGTTAGAGGCACAAACTACCCCTGAAGGAAGCTGGAATGACTTTGATCTGTTACAAATTCTTCTCCAAAGAAAGCGTGCTGCTGGGTCAGTGTGTGGGGCAGTGGTGGGAGGGGAAGGGGAATAAGCATTCCTTGTATAACTAGGAATTCTCTCAATTGACTTCCATGTAGAATACAATTACTAAATGATAATTGATGCAAATATGTAAATTTGAAGGTTAGATATATGTTAATCAAACTCAGAAGTAATTTCAGCAATTATTTGGAACTCAGACCAACAAAAGATATTTTCAGAGTGATAAGTATTTTATCATTGGCTTTGTCTAGAATTGCTAGACCATGATAATAATTAAAAACAGACTACATTTTAGGATATCTACAAAGAACCTGTAGCTTACTGTTATACTTATTAGGGAAAGACTGAATACTTCTCCCTAAGATAGTGAACAGGTAAGGATACCCTCTCTCATCAGTTCTATTTGATATTGTACTCGAAGTTCTAACCATTGCAAAAAAGGCATGAAAAAGAAAGAAAAGGCACAGATATTGGACAAGAAAATAATAAAAGCATCTTTTTCACAGATAACATTTTTATGTTAGAAAATCCTAAGGAATCTAAGGAGGAAAAAAAGCTACTAGAATGAAACAGTTGAATTTAGCAAGGTCATAGGATACAAGGTGAATGTATAAACTCAGTTGTATTACTATATACCAGCAATGGACATTTGAAAAATAAAATAAAAGATACAATTTCATGTACAATGCCATCAAAAAATATGACATAGTTTGGGGTAAATGTAACAAAGTTTATGTAAGATCTGTATACTGAAAACTATAAAACATTGCTAAAAAATTAAATAAGACCTAATTAAATGGAGGCACAAATCATGTTCATGGATCTGAAGATCCAGTATTGTTAAGATGGAGATTCTCCCCAAATTGGCTCACATATTGAATACAATCTCTGTCAAAAATCCAGCAGATCTTTTTTAAAACTTGACAAGCTGATTCTAAACTCCATATGGAAATTAAAATGATTTAGAATAACCAAAGCAATTTTAATACTTTCTATAAGACTATAGTAATCAAGACGTGATAATGGCAAAAAGATAGATATGTAATCAGTGTGGCAGAGACAGTCCAGAAATAGACCCACATACACATGGTCAAGAGATTTTTGTGCCAAGGCATTTCAAAGGGGTGAAAAGGGATGCTTCAGCAAATGGTGCTGGGACATTCATGGCAAAAGATCTCAGTGTTGGCCTTTTCCTCCCACCATACCCAACAATTAGCTCAAATTGTATAATAGACAACATGTAAAAGTGAAAACTATAAAACTCCTAGAAGAAAACCTAGGAGAAAATCTTTGCAACTTTAGTGTAGGCAAATATTTCTTGAATAGAGTATAAAATCCACAAACTATTAAAAACATAGTTTGTCAAATGAGCTTTTATAAAATTAATAATTTTGCTCATTGAAAAACACTATTAGGAAGATGAAAGAGAAACCACAGAATGGGAAAAAATATTTGCAAACATATATCTAACAAAGGACTTGTATGTTGAATAGATAAAGAACTAATACATCTCAACTGTGAAGACAGACAAATTAAATATAAGCAAGCTATTTGAAAAGACCCTTTGCTAAAGAAGACATATGAATAACTAATAAGCATGTGGAAAGACTCCAACTTTTTTAGCCATTAGACTAAGGAAAATTTCATTAGGCATTAGGAAAACACACATTAAAACTAAACCAAGATACCATTTCACACCAACTAGAAAAACGAAAATTAAAGAGACAGGTAATACTAAGTGTCAGTGAGAATGTGGAGTACCTGGAACTCTCAGACTGTCCTGGTAGGAGTATAAAATGTTACTGTTACTTTGGAAAATACATTGTCAGGTTCTCATAAATTTAAACACATATTTACCATGTGATCTAGCAATCCCACTCCAGGTATTTATCCAAAAGAAATAAGAACATCTATCTACAAAAAGACTTGTACACAGATGTTTATAGCAGCTTTTTAATATACAGATGTTCCTTGGCTTCTTTACAATATAGTTATGTCCCAATAAAGCCATCATATGTTGAAAATATCATAAATCAAAAGTGCGTTTACTATACCTAACCTAGCAGACATCATAGCTTAGCTTAGCCTACATTAAATGTACTCAGAACATTTACATTGGCTTACAGCTAGGCAAAATCATCTAACACAAGCCTATTTTATAATAAAGTGTTGAATATCTCACATAATTTATTAAATAATGTACTGAAAGTGAAAAACAGAAAAACAGGATGGTTGTATGGGTACTAGAAGTATGAATTCTACTAAATGTGTATTGCTTTCACATTATCTTAAAGTTGAACTTTAATAAGTCAGGAACTGTCAGTTTATACAAAATACACCAAAACAGAAACAATCCAAATGTCCATTAACAGATAATTGATCAACAAATTACAGTGTATCTATATAATAAAATGAAACTTAGCAATGAAAAGGAAGAATCCACTGATACATGCAAAATATGGATCAATCTCAAAAGCATTACGATAAATGAAAGCCTGACACATTCCCTCTAAACAAAATTCTAGAAAATGCAAATTTTTCTATAGTGATAGCAGATTTGGAGTTACCTGGGGGTGGGGAGAAGGGGAGATTTACTGCAACAGGATACAAGAGAAGGGTTACGAAAAACATTCTGTGTCTTGATGGTTGTATACATTTTCTAAAGCCTACCAAACTGTATATTTTAAATGGAAGCATTTTATTGTACATAAAATGTCTAAAATGTATTGCAAAAAGGTTCACTAAAACCAAAAACAGAAAACAAAAATACACCCAAATTCCCAGATCCTCAACTAGCTGCTTTTCTCTCAGTCCATTCCTGCTGCTATAACAAAATACCACAGACTGAGTACTTTGTAAACAATAGAAATTTATTTCTCAGAGTTCTGGACCCTGGGAAGTCCAATATCAGGGAGCCAGCAGATTCAGTGTCTGGAGAGGCTGCTCTCTGCTTCCAAGATGGCGACTTTCTGCTTCAACCTCTGGAGTGGGTGATTATTCAGTCCTCACATGGCAGAAGGCAGAAGGGGAAAAAGGATGAAGACCCTGAGAAGTCTCTTTCATAAGGGCCTTAATCCATTCACCAGGAAGGCGCCTTGTGACTTAATCACCTCCTAAAGGTCCCACCTCTTCATACTATTATTGCAGTGAGGATATACAATGCCATCAAAAATATGAAATAGTTTGGGGTAAATGTAACAAAGTTTATGCTTGTTTTGGAGAGACACAAACATTCAAACCATAGCACTGCCCATTGTCACGTTGGGTGCAGGGTTAAAAAGGGAACATCTACTATATAGAGCTCCCTCCTGGCAAATATGTACTTCAGCTCTCAAGCCTTCCCGTGGTTCCTTACTGTGTGGAAGAGGAATTGACCCCGCATAAACCTCTACAGGAAGCCTGGGATGGAGGTAGGCTTAAGGGCCTGCTCTGTGCTCCCCTGACTCTTGGATCCTACTTAGCTTCCTGTGGGGAAGGAAGGGCACCTCCTTCCAAGTAAAGAGCTTGCTGTCCTCAGCCGCCAGGCTTCCAAAGGGAAGGGGAAGAAGGGTGCAAGGAATAGAAGACACTTGTCCTGCTTCAGAACTCTCTGAAATGACAGGCGTTTTTTTAATTGATGATTCTCTCAGTGAAAACGCTAGGGTGGAAGCTTTCCATGCCTTACCTTATTCAATTCTTATAATAACCCTAAGTGTAATTCCTGTTACCCAGTTTGCAGAGGAAAAAGCAAAAGGACCAGAAAGACTAGAAGGTGTCTCAAGCTTTCAGAGCTAGTACACAGCAGAACAGAATCCAAGATGCAGGATGTCCAGGCTTCGTTCTCACCACCACAGGACCTTTGATCCTGGCTGCTCATGCCCATCCTTCCCCCATCACCCTTCCCCATGCACACACAGTCGGCCGTGGCAGGCTCATGTTCAGAACAGACAGTGCCAAGGCCTGGAACACAGAGTTCTGCTCCCCGCTCTGCTCCAGCTACATCAAGAGTGCCCAAAGTTCAGACTCCCAATAAGTCATTTTCTCTATAATTCAAATACAGAAGTACTTTTAAGAGACATACAGCATTCCTGCTATTCCCGTGTACTATAAATATGTAATTTATGAAGAAAATGGGAACTCTGTGTCATATCCGAATTGAGAACTATTTGAAGAAAGGGAAAAAAATCCCATCTTATTGAGTCATAGAGAAAAATAACTACCGCATATCATACTAGTAAATAGGAATTTAAAAATAGCTTCTAGGAGGAAGTGTGAATTAAATGTTAATGTGGCCTTGAATTTATTTCAAGTATTTTTCATTAAGCATTTTCATTTTTCATTTCCACAACCTGATCAATTTCTCCCTATTAAACCAAGGTCAAATAATTTTAGATGCTAACTTGGAAAGCCTTAAGATCAATGTGCTCAACTCCCTTTCAAAAGAAGAAACATAAGTCATCTTTTCTTTGCAAACAGATATTATGGCATATAGGGCATTAGTCACTGAAGAACAAGATGGCAGTGGGGCCACAGCTGCTTTTTCTCTGGCTTGCCCAAGCATGTAGTTCAGTGCATGGTGGATGCCTCATTTTTCTTTGCCCACCACTCCTCTTCATGTGGAAAGCTGCCGTCCCTACTCTCACCACGTGGTCAAGTGAATGCTGGCACCTTGGCCACGCAGGTGAGAAAGCCACCAAGTGGGTCTCTTCAAGTCCTTTCTCAAGATTTTTCAAATGTGAACTAATGAAAGCGAGCACCGCAGGAAACCTGGGGGCCCAGGCCTGCCTGGCAGCTGCGTTTCTGGATGAGTGGGGAAAGTCTGACTGAAAAATCCCGGATGCTCTGGGCCAGTTTGTTTCCCCAGCCACCAACCTGGTGCTTCCCAGGGGTTTTGTTACAGGTAGGATCACACATCATAGATAAGACACCGTGTCAGGAGCCCTGTGGGCTGCTTCTGTCCTTCTGGAACCCAAGCTGGAGTCACAGAATCCAAGAATTTTCAGCTGCCATTGATAAATAATGAAAAATGCTTCCTAGCTCCTGCTCTGCCTTGGGCACTCTGCAAGATATTTAATGCAATTCACTTCATTTAATCCCCACAGCAACCTAAGGCGATAGGGACTATTGTAATCTTCATTTTACAGATGAAAAACAAAACCAAACTAATTGGGGGCTGTGAGATGTCAAGTAATCTCACTAATTACCCCAGGGAATTACCCTAGGGAAGCTATAACCTTGCTTGCTCTAGATCTGGACTCTTTCCTAATCATCCTTGTGTAGACGGGAACTACAAAAACAACTCTAAACTAAAAGCCTGCTGCAAATGACCCCATTTAAAAAAAAATGGAGCTCACAAGTGGGAAGCTGAGCC
The DNA here is from genome assembly GCF_030222135.1 of Aotus nancymaae. NCBI lineage: Eukaryota > Metazoa > Chordata > Mammalia > Primates > Aotidae > Aotus > Aotus nancymaae. The sequence continues at coordinate 69,456,659 of NW_026988425.1, read as the reverse complement.
CAGTATCTGGGGCCTGGCCAGCATGACAATCCAACTGGGCATTTCACTTGCACACAACATGGAATCTGCACATGGGCACCAGGGAGGGCAGCTGAGGGTGGACTTAGAGAAGAGCCTCAAATTTCTACAGAATAGGCTTTTTAAAAAAGAAACTTTATTGTGGTAAAATATATATAAAATTGACCTTTTTAGGTGGACAATTTGGTGGCATTAAGTACATTCATGTTGTGCCACCATCACCATCACCATGCATCTCCAGAACATCTTTATCTTCCCAACCTGAAAGTCTGTACCCATTAAACAATGACTCCCCATTTCTCCCCCAGCCTCCAGCCTCTGGCAGCTACCATTCTGCTTTTTATTTCCATAAATGTGACTACTCTAAGCACCTCATGCAAGTACCTACGCAGTACATGCTTTTAATGGCAAGTTTTCAGTCACTCCAAGGATTCACTGAGACCCACTCATTGCCCAGCATTGTGCTAGGCTTTATGTGGGAAATGTATGATATCTCATTCCTGCCACTGAGATCATTCTAGTTGAGCTGTGAAGGCAAGGCTGGCTTCTAAGAAACAATGTGTCAGGTGAACGGTACTAACTTGGAGTTCAAGAGAAACTTAGATGAGGGAGAGCTCCTTAAAACATAGCATAATCTAAGTAGTTTTCATAAGGGTGATGACTCAGTGAATGAGTAGGAGGTTTGGTTGGGCAGAGAGGAGGATTTCAGATTAACTAAAGCATAAATCAGGCAGGCAGGCAGGCTGGATCATCCTGAGTAGTGCCAGCCAACACCAAAAGCAACAGCATGCTGATAGTTTCTCTGAGGACAGAGCGATAAACCCTAGATCTGCTTGTGCCCCCAAGCCACACATACCCAGATAAGGATTTGCTTTTCTCCTATTGCAAAAGAAAAAAACTGACCAGGTGCAGTGACTCATTCCTGTAATCCCATCACTTTGTGAGACTAAGGCGGGAGGATAGCTTGAGCCCAGGAGTTCCAGACCAGCCTGGGCAACATGGCATGACCCCATCTCTACCAAAAAAAAAAAAAAAAAAAAAATCAGGCAGGCATGGTGATACGTGCCTGTGGTCTCAGCTACTAGGGAGGCTGAGGCAGGAGGATCACTTGAGCCCAGGAGGTCAAGGCTGCAATGAGCTATGATCATGCCATTGCACTCCTGCCTGGGCAACACAGTGAGACCCTGTCTCAAAAAAAAAAAAAAGGAAAAAAAAGAAAGAATTTTTGAATGGTTAGGAGTTGGGGCTTGCTATTGCTTTTTGTAATTATCACAGAAAACAGTTAAACCAGCTCTTCGATGCAAGTTTATTTTTCCTTTGGCAAAAAGAGTTTGTAAACACTCTAAAACTTGTGTGGATGTCTGAACACCAGGGTCAGGTCACATCAACCCTGACTACACTTGGACAGTGAGAACCCTGAAATCCCAGTGGGATAAGCCTCCAGATGTCCACTCTAGCCAGTCATACCAGTCCTTTAAACAAGCAGGAGGGAGCCTGACCCCAAGCTCGCCAGCACTTTGAACAAGTGTACCGGTGGAGCGGTGCTCCCTGGAGACAAGGCTCTCTATACAAGAGCTGCCTCCTAGGTCTTTTCCAAATCCCCTCCCACAGGGTCTGTCCTCTGCTTTCCCAAGTATAAAACTCATTTAGGGATCCTGGTAGAGATGTCAGAACAAGAAAGCCTGTACCACTGTAGGTCCTATTGCTTTGCCTTTTCTTTCCTTTCTTTCTTTTTATTTCCTCTCCACCTTCCCTGTATGATGTAGCAGTAAATAAAAGTACTCCTACCTTTAGACAAAAGCATTTCTCATTGGGTGTCACAGTAGATAGTTTTGATTCCGGCCATCCATTCAGCTGTATGCATGTTAACAGAAACCACAAATGAGGAGCTAAGTGGAGCAGACAGAAAGTACACCATGGGCCTTTATGAGGCATCCTAGAGCCCAAGGAGAGGAAAAATGTAAGATGGCAGTGAGTGGGTCCTGCCTGGATGCCCTGCCAGCCTCCCCCATTCTCAGACAGTAGTAGTAATTTATAGTAAATAGATGCGTACACAACAAAGCAATTCTGGGCAGTAGACTAATTCATCCTGAAAAGGAGTTGAAATTCTGAGATAAATCTCTATACCAGTTCTTCCTAACAGTTCTGAGAAACAGAAATCAGTATCAAATGGCTTGCTGAGGATTTCCATAGGAAAAGAACCATTTCTTTCTGCTACCAGTATTTTCCTTTCATTCCAGTGACATAGATAAGGTCACCCCGGTCCAGGCACGGTGCCTCACACCTGTAAGCCTAGTACTTTGATAGGCCAAGGTGAGTGGATCATGAGGTCAGGAGTTCGAGACCAGCCTGACCAATATGGTGAAAACCCATCTCTACTAAAAATACAAAAATTAGCCAGGCGTGGTGGTGTGCGCCTGTAGTCCCAGCTACTGGGGAGGATGAGGCAGGAGAATTGCTTGAACCCAGGAGGCAGAGGTTGCAGTGAGCTGAGATCGCACCTCTGCACTCCAGCCTAGGTGACAAAGCAAGATTCCATCTCAAAAAAAAAAAAAAAAGGCCGGGCACGGTGGCTCACACCTGTAATCCCAGCACTTTGGGAGGCCGAGGCGGGTGGATCACGAGGTCAAGAGATCGAGACCATCCTGGTCAACATGGTGAAACCTCGTCTCTACTAAAAATACAAAAAATTAGCTGGGCATGATGGCGCGTGCCTGTAATCCCAGCTACTCAGGAGGCTGAGGTGGGAGAATTGCCTGAACCCAGGAGGCGGAGGTTGCGGTGAGCCGAGATTGCGCCATTGCACTCCAGCCTGGGTAACAAGAGCAAAACTCCGTCTCAAAAAAAAAAAGAAAGAAAGAAAGAAAGAAAAGGTCACTCCGGGGAGCACTACTCCCTAGAGTCGGACACCCCAGCTGTGCAGGCCTCTGCGCAGCAGCTCAGGCTCCTCAAGTCCACTGAGACCAGTAACACACAGCAGTGAGACATGGGAGCCGCAGACCACACTGGAGTTACTTCTTACCAACTCCATCTCCCATCCATTCTCTTGTTTATTACTTTCTGCTACATATTGAACAGGCTGAATCTTAAAAATATCTCAGTTCTGGCCTACAGTATTCCAACAGTCCAACTGGTCTACTCAGCTCTAGTCTGCACTTTCTGCAAACACGTCCCCATGCTTGCCTGAGGTGGTATATTTAAATCATAGCTCTCACCATGTCACTCTCTTGCCTAAAACCACCTCAGGATAAACTCCAAGCTTAACTCACTATGTTTCCAGCAAAAAGAGACTTCACATATATAATTATAGTAAAAATTTCCAGTCTCAAAGATAAGTTTTAAAATTTCATAAGTATCCAAGCCAAACGCCAACCAACAAAATAAACATAAAGTATACGTTAATGATTTCCTAATAATAAACAGCAGAAGATGATGGCTATGGTTTGAATATGTCCCCCATATGTGTGTGTGTGTGTGTGTCTCTCTGTGTGTGTGTGTGTGTGTGTGTGTGTGTGTGTGTGTAATCTCCACAAACAGCTAGTCCGACAGACCACTGGAATAGCCTCTTAAAGTTTCAGCTAAAGTGCCATTTGGAGGATGATACCCTGCAAACATGATATACTGTCCTCCAGAGTAAATTGCATGCATTAAATCAATGATTTATGGGTCTGTGTCCCCAACAGCTAGAATATATGAGTCTTCAACACTGTATGAGCTTCCTATTACCACAAAACTTCAATCCATATTGTGCCTATTAATATTCATATAAAAGTAGCTGGACCATACCTTTACTCTCATAATTCCCAGTTCATCAAACTATCTTCCAATTTTTCCTAGATCCACTAAGCTGCAAGCAGCTGCTAGCCCCTGCATCCATCCCCTCAAAAAAAGTAATTCTGAGGTTCTGATGAAGGCTACAGCAAAAACACTTCCCTAGTCAGTCTTTCCCACCCTTGCTCCCCATTCCAGCAACTCTGTTCCCCTGGTTTCATGTCTAATTTTAGGGGGCAAGCTTTTCTTCCTCCTTCTCCTTTTCTCTTTTCCTCCCTCCTTCCCTACGTCCTTCCCTTCCTGTCTTCTTTCTTTCAAACCCAGCCAAAGATGTATATAATTAAGGAAAAACTAAGTCATCCAGGCAATCAGGACAAAAGGAAAATAGGGGGGAAAAATAAAAGATGAAGTAAGAAGGGTAATATTAGCACACGGAGAAGTTGACCATGTGGCACTTGCAGGTGCTTTGAGTTGAACTGTGTCCCTGCAAAAGATGTATTGAAATCCTAACTCTGCATACTTGTGAATGTGACCTTATCTGGAAATAAGGTGTTCAAAGATGTAATCATGTTAAGACACCCATTAGGGTGGGTCTTAATCCAATATAACCGGTGTCCTTATAAGAAGCGGGAAATTCGGACACAGACACCCATGTGGTGACAGAGGCAGCGACTGGAGGGATGCCACTGCAAGCCGAGGAACACGAGGTATTGCTGGTGCTACTGTTTGAATGGTTTTGTTCCCTCCCAAACTGATGTTGAAACATAAACCTCAATGTGCTGGGAGGCGGAGCCTAGTGGGAAGTGTTTCAGTCATGAGAGCCCTGCCCTCGTGAATGGATTAATGCCATTATAAAGGGCTTGATGAAGGCAGTTTCTCCTCCTACCCCTTGCCTCCCGCCATGTGATGATGAAACCAGAATGCTCTCACCCAGTGCTGGCATCTTGATAGGGAACTTACCAGCCTTCAGAACTATGAGCCAATAAATGCCTGTTCATTATAAATTACCCAGTCTCTGGTACTCTGTTATAGTAGGCATGAAATGGACTAAGACAGACAGCCAGCACCAGAACCTAGGAAGAGGTAAGGAAGTACAAGGGGTACTTCAAAAAAGGTCATCAATAATGTATATCATGCTTGGCACGGTGGCTCATGCCTGTAATCCCAGCACTTTGGGAGGCTGAGGTGGGTGGATCATGAGGTCAGGAGTTCAAAACCAGGCTGGCAATCACAGCAAAACCCTGTCTCTAATAAAGATGCAAAAATTAGCTGGGTGTGGTGGCATGCGCCTGCAGTCCCAGATACTGGGGAGGCTGAGGTGGGAGAATTGCTTGAACCCAGAGGATGACGCTGCAGTGAGCTGAGATTGTACCACCGCACTCCAGCCTGAATAGGGTCTAGTTTGAGGCATGAAGAAGGATAAGACTTCAGTTTGAAAACAGTCCATATCAGAGCAACATGAAGTCTGCTAAAGCAAGAATCAACCTCAAATTTATGGTGAAGCTTGTGGGGAAGAATGGTAAAATCATCAGTGCTTTACAGAAAGTTTATGGGGACAATGTCCCAAAGACATCAGATGTTTACAAATGGATAAGTCATTTTAAGAAGGGATGAGACAATGTTGAAGATGAGGCCCACCACAGTAGACCATCTACGTCGATTTGTAAGGAAAAAATTCATCTTGCAAACACTGAGCCCTAACTGAAGAGGACCAACAATGAATAGCACAAACAATGGCCAACACCACGGACATCTCAACTGGGTCAGCTTACACAGTTCTCACTGAAAAACTGAGTTGAGCAAAGTTTACTCAATGGGTGCCAAAACCACTGTGCTCAGATCAGCTGTGCAGAAGAGCAGAATAAACAGTAGGATCATTTCTTTGAAGAATTGGAACAGGAGATGAAACATGGCTTTACCAGGATGATCCTGAAGACAAAACACAATCACAGCAATGGCAAACAAGAGGGGAAAGTTACCCAGTCAAAGTAAAAGCGGACCAGTCCAGACCAAAGTTCATGGCAACAATTTTTGGGGACACTCAAGGCATTTCACCTGTTGACTTTCTGAGAGGCCAAACAACGACATCTGTTTAGTATGAGAGAGTCTTGAGAAAGTTAACCAAAGCTTCAGCCAAAAATCACCTGGGAAATCTTCACCAGAGAGAGTCTTTCTCTACAACAATGCTCCTGCTCATCCCTTTTGTCAAACAAGGGCAATTTTTTGAGAGTTTCCATAGAAAATCATTAGGCATCTACCTTATAGACCTTATGTGACTCTGTCTGATTCTTTTTTTTTCCCAATTGATATAGTTTGAATATTTGTCCCTTCCAAAGCTCATGCTGAAGTTTGATTCCCAATGTTGCAAGTAGGGCATAGCAGGAGGTGTTTGAGTCATGGGGGCAGATCCTTCAAGAACAGATTAATGCCCTCCCTGGAGGAGTATGAGTTGTCACTCTTACTTCCCTCCAGATCTGGTTGTTAAAAAGTGTCTGGCGCCTCCCTCCCCTCTCTCTTTCCTCCTATCTTGCCATGTGATATCTGCTCCTCTTCCCCTTTTATCATAAGTGGAAGCTTCCTGAGGTCCTCACCAGAAGCAGATGCTGACGCCATGCTACTTGTATAGCCTGCAGAACTGACAGCCAAATAAGCCTCCTTTCAGGTATTCTTTTACAGCAATGTAAAATGGACTAAGTCACTAATATTATTGAAAAAAAAAAACTGGCCAGGCATGGTGGCTCATGCTTATAATCCTAAGACTTTGGGAAGCCAAAGTGAGAGGATCACTTGAGCCCAGGATTTCAAGACCAGATTGGGCAACGTGGTGAGACTCTCTCTCTACACAAAATACAAAATTAACCAGGCATGGTGGCGCCTGCCTGTAGTCTCTGCTACTTGGGAGGCTGAGGTGGGAGGATTGCTTGAACCCAGGAGGTCAAGGCTATAGTGAGCTATGATCACACAACTGTACCCCAGCCTGAGTGACAAAGTGAGACTCCATCTCAAAAAAAAAATATGTAAAGTGCACGCATTTTTGTTCAGTTAATGATGTAAGAAAGACTGCACTGACATGGCTAAATTCCCAAGATGCTGGGAATGGACTAGATGGCTGGTCTCATTGCTTAGAAAAGTGTCTTGAACTTAATGGAGTTTATGTTGAGAAACACACTTTATATCGCTTATTTTTATCCTTTAATTTTATTTTTTCCACAACCTTTTTGAAGTCCCCTCATATTCTTCCCTATAGGTTCCAAAGGTAACATAGCCCAGCTGACACCTTAACTTTGACTTCTAACCAAACATCCAGAACTACGGGAGAATAAACACCCATTGTTTGAAGCCAATGTCTTTGTGATACTTTGTTGTGGCAGCCCTGGGAAACTGACAGAGTAGGTATTCAACATTGGACTCTTAGCCCTCCCAGCAGCCAAAGCAGGAGACATAATCCACAGTGGGATTAAAAGGTCCCATTTGTTCAGGGCATGCAGAGTTTTTCGTAACACAGAGAGATCAGAGAAAGGTCTCTTCTAGATCCTACAGAGAAAACACTGTGGGATGCAGCAGACAGCTGTAGCAGATGACATCATGACATGAAATCTGATAATGAAGTTTATGCATCTATTTCCTACAAGGTGTCTCGCTGAAGGCAGATGGCATTACCCCAAGGGACAGTTTAGTAAAAGCACATCCAGGAACCACAAAGGAAAGAGGGGACATTACCATCAACCTTATAGAAATAAAAAAAAGTATAAAAATAACTATACTATGAAAAAGTATATACCAATACCTTAGATCATGTTGATGAAATGAACAAATTCCTGGAAAAAACACAAATTACCAAAACTGACTCAAGAAGAAATAGACAAGCTGAACACACATATAATAAATGAAGAGACTGAATTAGTAATCAATTTCCTACGCATAAATCAAAGCCTGGGTCCAGATGGCTTCACTGTTGAATCTACCAAACATTTAGAGAAAAATTCAGCACTTTGGGAGGCTGAAGTGGGCAGATGACCTGAGGTCAGGAGTTCAAGACCAGCCTGGCCAACATGGGGAAACCCCATCTCTACTAAAAATACAAAATTAGCTGGGTGTGGTGGTGAGTGCCTGTCATCCCAGCTACTCGGGAGGCTGAAGCAGGGAGAACTGCTTGAACCCGGGAGGTGGAGGTTGCAGTAAGCCAAGATCGTGCTACTACGCTCCAGCCTGGGCAACAGAGCGAGACTTCATTTCAAAAAAAACCAGAAAGAACAATTAATAGCCATTCTTCACAAACTCTTTCAAAATATAGAAAAGAGCACTTGTCAACTCACTTTATGAGTATTACTCTTATACCAAAACCAGATAAAAACAGCCCAAGAAAAGAAACCTACAGACCAAAAGCACATCTGGGATGCACCCGAACAGTGTGGTCCAAAGAACACAGCTGCATAACTGCATGTCTTTGAGACAATCTTGATAACTATTTTTCTCAAACTGGGTTTGGTTTTGAGAGAGGGTCTGACTCCATCACCCAGACTGGAGTGCAGTGGTGCGATCAGGACTCATTGCAGCCTTGACCTCCTGAGCTTAAACAACACTTACCTCACCTCCTGAGTAGCTGGGACTACAGATGTGTGCTACCAAGGTGGGCTGATTTTTGTTTTTGTTTTTGTAAAGTGATTTCGTCATGTTGCCCAGGCTTGTCTCAAACTCCTGGGCTCAAGCAATTGCCCACTTTGGCCTCCCAAAGTGCTGGGATTACAGGCATGAGCTGCTGCACGGGGCCCAGCCTCAAACTGGGTTTCTGATAAGGATTAGATAGCAGATTTCAAGACTGTAATTTCTGAAGAGAATAGGCAGAGTAAATATTCTATATTTCCAATGAAATGCAAGTCCTTACTTTTTGCCAACTTCCAGGGCAGGGGATAGAAATGAGATCCTCCTGTGAAAATTAAATGTCATTTATTTATGGTTAAATGCATGTTGAAAGTTAGAGGAACTGCCACTACCAAGAAAGCAAGAACAGAAGGCTTTTTTTTTTTCCCTGAAACTTGAACAAAGTATATAGGGCAAAGAACAAAAGTTATTAGATATTTGAGACATATATTATAGTTTGATTTTAAATTTAAAACAAGAAAAAGATTCTGGCCGGGCGCGGTGGCTCACTCCTATAATCCCAGCACTTTGGGAGGCCGAGGCGGGTGGATCACGAGGTCAAGAGATCGAGACCATCCTGGTCAACATGGTGAAACCCCGTCTCTACTAAAAATACAAAAATTAGTTGGGTATGGTGGTACGTGCCTGTAATCCCAGCTACTCAGGAGGCTGAGGCAGGAGAATTGCTTGAACCCAGGAGGCGGAGGTTGCAGTGAGCCAAGATCGAGCCATTGCACTCCAGTCTGGGTAACAACAGTGAAACTCTGTCTCAAAAAAAAAAAAAAAAAAAGAAAGAGATTCTGATTATAAGAAAATTTAAGCATTGACTCACAAAAAAGATAGGCTCCTTTTATCTGACTTTAAAAGTAAATCAAAAACACATCTTGTTAAGATAATAAACATATAATGCCAGCAGTCCAAATCCCACTCCTTTTCAAGCCTTGATTAAATGCTGTCACTTTCAAAAATATGTAGCCATTCTCAATTTATGATGGCACTTGAATATTTCCTCTTACATAATTGTTCACTTTCTTCTTAGAGTTGCATTTTGTCTGTCATACTGGAGTGTAATCCTCTTGAGGGCAGGAATAGTCTCCAGACTCCTGCTTAGGCTTAGGTGGTGCTTTGCCCATAACCAGCACTTACTAAAAACTCCTCTATGAACTAATGAAAATATTGTGTATCTTATTACATGGTCAGTTTAAAATTAAATGAATTTTTTTAAACACTCAAAGCAACAAAGCCTCTTATTAAAAGAATTGCCAGATATAATAAACTATAAAAATGTGCTCAATATTTAAACATGAATTAGAGATGGCTTTAACCTGATTCATTTATACTAGTTACTTTTCTTTTTTATTTATTTTATTTTATTATTATTATTATTGTTATTATTTTTTTTTTTTTGAGACGGAGTTTCGCTCTTGTTACCCAGGCTGGAATGCATTGGCGCGATCTCGGCTCACCGCAACCTCCGCCTCCTGGGTTCAGGCAATTCTCCTGCCTCAGCCTCCTGAGTAGCTGAGATTACAGGCATGCGCCACCATGCTCAGCTAATTTTTTGTATTAGTAGAGACGGGGTTTCACCATGTTGACCAGGATGGTCTCGATCTCTTGACCTCGTGATCCACCCGCCTCAGCCTCCCAAAGTGCTGGGATTACAGGCTTGAGCCATATTATTTTTTTTTAATGGAGTCTCACTCTGTCGCCCAGGCTGGAGTGCTGTGGCACGATCTTGCCTCACTGCAACCTCTGCCTCCAGGTTCAAGCGATTCTCCCGCCTCAGGCTCCCAGGTAGCTGGGATTACAGGGACCTGCCACCATGCCCAGCTAATTTTTGTATTTTTCTAGTAAAGACAGGGTTTTACCATGTTGGCCAGGCTGGTCTCAAACTCCTGACCTCAGGTGATCCACCCGCCTCAGCCTCCCAAAGTGCTGGGATTATAGGTGTGAGCCACTGCACCCGGCCTAGTTACTTTTCTTTTTCATTTTTTTATTGATACAAAATATTTTTGTGTATTTATGGGGTACATGTGATATTTTGATGCATATATACAATGTGTAATGATCGTCAGGGTTCTCAGGATATCCATCACCTTGAACACTTATTTCTTCACATTGGGAACATTTTAAATCTTCTCTTCTACTCGACATCACTAATTAGCAGAGAAATGCAAGTCAAAATGACATCACCTCACACCTGTTAGGATGGCTATTATCAAAAAGTCAAAAGACAGCAAGTGTTGGTGAAGATTAAAGAAAAGGGGATGCTTGTATCCTGTGGGTGGAAATGTGCAGCCATTATGGAAAATAATATAGAGGTTTCCCAAAAAATTAGAAATAGAACTACCATATGATCCACCAATACTACTTACTACTGGGTATATTTCCAAAAGAAATAAAAACACTATCTCCAAGAAGTATCTGCAGTCCCATGTTAATTGCAGCATTATTTACAGAAGCCAAAAGATATGGTAACAATCTAAGTGTCCACCAACTGACGAATGATAAAAGAAACTGTGGTGTGTGTACACACACACACACACACACACACACACACACAGATATTATTCAGCCTTAAAGAAAAAGGAAATCTTACCATTTGCAACAACATGGATGCCTTGTTGTTAAGAGCATGCTAAGTGAAATAAGCTAGACACAAAAAGACAAATACTGCATGATCTCTTACATATGTGGAATCTTAAAAATTAAAGTCAAACTCATAGAAAACAATCTTCTCTTCTAGTTATTTGGAAATACAATGTTAACTATAGTCACCCTTCTGTGCTACCAAAAACTAGAACCCATTCCATCTTATCTGTTTGCTTGTACCCATTCACCAGCCTGTCTTCACTCCCCCACCCCTACACCCTTCTGCTCTCTATCTCCATGAGATTAACTTCTTTAGCTCCCACATATGAATGTGAACATGTGATCTCTGCATTTCTGTGTCTGGTTTATTTCACTTAACAAGATGACCTCTAGTGCCCTCCATGTTGCTGCAAATGACAGGATTTCATTCTTTTTTTCTGGCTGAATAGTATTCCATCATGTATATATATTACATTTTCTTTACTGATCTGTTGATAGACACTTTGGTTGATTTCAATCTTGGCTATTGTGAATACTGCGGCAATAAATGAATTCTTGCACCCGCTAATATATTGATCAAGAATCCCTTTGATATATTGATTTCGTTTCCTTTGGATAAATAACCAGTAGTGGGATTGATGGCTCATATGATAGTCCTATCTTTAGTTTTTTGAGAAGCCTCCATACTGTTTTCCATAATGGCTGTATGGATATACATTCCCACCGACAGTATACTAGTTACTTTTCCTTTCATCAGATGTCCATAGCTGTAAGTGTCCTTTGGGCCAGAAGAAAAGTAGTAACCTCATAGCTGACCTTCACATTGCAAAGCTATCCCTTTGAACAGCAATCCCCAACATTTTTGGCACCAGGGACCAGTTTCATGGAAAACAATTTTTCCATGGGGAGGGGTGGGGAATTAGTTCAGGATCATTCAAGCGCATCACATTTATTGTGCACTTTATTTTTATCATTATTACATTGTAATATATATAAAATAATTATACAACTCACCATAATGTAGAATCAGTGGGAGTCCTGAGCTTGTTTTCCTGCCACTAGATGGCCTCATCTGGGGGTAATGGGAGACAGTGACAGATCATCAGGCATTAGATTCTCGTAAGGGGCACACAACCTAGATTCCCTCACACGTGCACAGTTCACAATCGTGCTCCCATGAGAATCTAACGCCCCAGCCGATGTGACAGGAGGTGGAGCTCAGGCGGCAATGCCAGCCATAGGAAGTGGATGTAAATACAGATGAAGCTTCCCTCATTTGCTTGCCCCTTGCTTACCCCCTGCTGTGCCACCAGGTTCCTGACAGGGCACAAAGGGTACTGGTTCATGGCCCAGGGCTGGGGACCCCTGCCTTTGAAGATGCCCAACCAGTTTCTTCTTCTGAAACCATTATTGGAATGGTGGATTGTATTATTGTACCCAATTATTTCTTGTCCTCCTTTTAAGAGTATTATTCAGCTCACTTATCATTGATACGGATGGAAAACAGGGAAATACTGGGTAGAAGTCAGTTCCCTAGCAAAGGCCCCACCCTCAAGCCTGGAAACCCATGACTCTAAATGAGGACAGGCATTCCTGTTTTCATGCCCAAAAGTTACATTTTGGCCCTCCATGCCCCCATCCTGTACCCATATAAACTCCAGATCCCAGGCTCCAGCAGCAGGAGATGAGCAGATGAATAGAAGAGCAGAGGAGCAGCATATAAAGAGAAAAGAGAAGAAATGTTGGGAGGAGTTCAGCTGGGGACAGTCAGAGAATCTACCACCGGATGGCCAAACTCCAGGGGAAGATCATCTTCCTACTCCATCCCCTTTCCAACGCCCCATCCATCCCACTGAGTGCCACCCCTACCACCTAATAAACCCCCCTATCCCCCTAACCCCCGCATTCACCATCCTTCAAGTCCACGTGTGACCTGATTCTTCTGGGACGTGGGACAAGAGCTCGAGATACAGAAAGCTGTCACACTGACCCTCTGCCCTTGCAAAAAGGTAGAAGTTCTATTGAGCTGGTTAACGCTTAAGCCATCAGCTGACGGCAAGGCTAAAAGAGCACACTGTAACACGCACCCACTTGGGCTCCGGGAATCACAGGCTCCTGCCCCTGGATACTGCCTTGTGACTGGAAGCCCAGTGCCCTAGCTTTTGCACCCTGGCTCCTGCACCCGTCCATCTGCATGCTCGCCATCCCATAAGGGGTTTGAGCAAGGCAGAGAGTGAGCACATGAGCCGCACCCCTGTTGCATGTCCTGCAAGGGGGGTCAGGGAACTCTCCCTTTTCATTGTCACATGACTTGCAAGGTTTCCTTAACAGAGGATTATACTTTCCCACCCGCTGACAGAAAGCTTTGACCAACAGAATGTGAGCAGAACTGAGGTATGCAGTATGTGAGTTTTAAGAGCAGATTGTACCACTCCTGTACAAAAGCTAATTGTTAACATTTCCAGGAACTTGGCAAGTCACTTGTTAGACTGTTTGTAGCCTGAAATCGGCCATGGTGGGAGTATTTACATCACAGAAATAGCAAACACTACAAATCAGGACTTCCTCTTCTCCCTCAAAGCTGATTTACCAGCCCAGCAGGGAGCATGGCCCAGAAAAGTTCATCTTTCAGCCTGGAGCCTGGAGAGAAGAAAACTGGTGGAGTACTGTGAAAGCTCCCTGCAGCCACAGTAATTCGCTTGAGAAATGGACCTTTAAGCCACTGAGTTGCAAGGGTTGTTCCTTACCTGAGCATAATCTAGGCAAAGCTGGTACACCATGCTGGTGTTTTGCTTAAGACCAGCAAGCGCCACCTTCATCTGTCCCGACCTAGGTTAGAGGGATTTCTTCAATAACTTGTGACATCACGCGCCTGGAGCCTGCAAGGATGCAAACCGCGCTCGGAGACTCCACACGGGAATCCAGGTCTTGGAAGGTTAATGCCAAGTTGTAAAACAATAGTTACATTTTAACCACACTCAGCTGTTGTGTCATCTTAAAACCCTGGCCAACACAAGTCTGTCGCTCGCGGACCTTGGTGGTTTCAGAGCGACTCCCCTCCCGCTTTCGGGTGAAGGCCCCACGTGACGGCCCCCCTTTCCCCGCAGACGCGTGAATGGAGCGCTGTGTCTTTAAGGGGGAAGCGCGGAGGTTTCCTTCCAGGACAAAATGTCAGCGAGGCGCCTGGAGGGGGATCGGCCGTCCCGGACTCCCGACCCGCCGCCGGCTCCGGCCGCGCTTCGCGGGTGACGGGGTGAGTGTGGGCTTCGAGACTCGGTGGGCGAGGCGGGCCGGGCCGGGCGGCGGGGAGCACAAGTGAGCAGCGCCCGCGGACGCCGCCGCCGGCCTCCCTGGCACCCGTGCGGGGCGTGCCCTTCTCCCAGGCCGCTGTCGCGATCGAGAGGAGGCAGGTGGGCCCGGGATTGTGCGGCGGGCCCCGCTCACCGTCTTCCTGCGCCTCATTCTCGCTCCTTCCCTACACTCCCCTTTCGACAAGCGTGTTGGGAATGTGGAAACTGCTCGCCACTCTCCAGCTCTCCCTTTATTAAAGTTGTCTAATTGCAGTCTTTTCACTGGGCACAGTGGCTGGGCGCCCAGCAGTGGGTTCTTTCTGTAATTGGGACTCTCTGGATGTCGCCCACTTTTGGGGGCAGAAAGCGAATGCAAGCCAGATGCTCACACCAGAATCCCCACCCCTCCCCCACCCCTCGTGGTCCCCAAACAAAAGAATTTTCCGCTCCTTTCCGAATCCGCTGGAGCAGTTTGTGATTTCTTGCACTAACCAAATATCCGAGGCTTGGTTAGCAAAGCAGAAACCCCCTTTGAAGGAAAAAATAAGTACTTGCCACCAGTCGAGTTTCTAATTAGCCAAGACTACAAAGATGAGTGTTTAAGAGAAACTGTTGTAGAAACAGCTTAATACATTGACCTAATTAGGGTAATTATTTTCTGCTTTTTTAATTCATATATTATTATGACACCTTTTGGAGGCAGGAATAGCTTGAGGCAACGAACAATTTTAAAAAAAAAAAAGTATACAGCAATACATATTATAAAAAGACCAAAAGCCCAAGCCAGGTAATTCTCAATTTAAAAATTAAAAAATCTTTGAGTCACAAAGGCCTTCAAAGTAGTGCAGCTTTAAATCCCTATAACTGTGATTAAATTATGCATTTTTACAAGATAAAATGGATCACCACCTTAATTTTTAGAACCATATCTATTAAGCAAAGTAATGCAGGCCTGAAATAAAGGTCCACTTTAAGGGCAGAACACTTCACAGTTTTCATTTTAAAAAGTGCATTAACAGAGAGAAAGTGCTTCTTTGCCTTTTAGCTAATGGTAGAAATATCTAAGAGTTTGGCTTATAGACATTTAGGAAACATCTCTGATTCGCCACATAATTACCTGTGAGTCCAGTGTATTTTTTACAGTCCATATATAACCTTCTTCTAAACTTTTTCACATTTTACTCTTTATTCCCCAACTTAGGTTTTACAGCTTGGGGGCATTTTTACTTGTCTTTTAACTTCAGCTAAGCCTTCAGCCTGGTGATTCCAGACTCATTTGTCTGGATCTGTTTATAAATAGATTAATATATGGCAGTAAACTAATAGTTCAACAGAGATGGACAGATAACAGATGAACTGTGGTTTTCTTGACACTTCAGTTGTCAAGTCTAATTATTTGTATTAATTATTATGTTCTGCTTTGATTAAAGTCACTGGTGAAGTAAATGAAAATGTTTTTAGTGTTTCCACATGTCTCTGTGAATTTCACGTTAGTGTGAATTTCATGTCTAAGATCCAGGCTCAACCAACATATATTTGTTTAAAACTCTGCCTGGATAACCCAACTACAGTGAGTAGCCTTGAGTATGAAAGGACAAATAAAGGTATAATTCATTTGCTATGTCCTTTTGAGAACATTGCCTGGTTCTCTAGCCTTTAGCCTGCCTATATTTTTTATGTGTGCAAGCATAAGTATAAAATAATACAATTAACTTTTGTGGGTGCTTTATAGGATGACTGTCGATATTACAGCCATACCTTGTTTATATGCCCATATTTATACAGATTATTCATCCAGGCTCTAATCTCTTCCTTTATTCTTTATATTGGTATTCAGGCCCATCATACTGAGGAATCTGGGTTTTAATCTGATAGTTTATCAGGATAGAACTTCTTCAGAAATTGAGTCAAATGGAGAGATAATTAATGTGAATGTATTGTCTTCCACAGGCTTAGATTTAGAACTCCTTCCAGATAATGAAACTCAGCTATAGCAAGTGCAGAGGCATGGTACCAGCAACACTACTCTCTCTCCTTCCTTGAAATATCTAAAATCTCCACTTGTCTTTTCAGTTTTTTTACCCTGAAATTGCACTCAGAAATGTACACTGTTAATTTCATGTTAGCAGTGCTTTTATTTAGCTTAAAGAAATTTTCTTTTAAATTAGGAGCTTGGAAGCCTCATTATACAACTGAGGAATTGGAACTTTATTAGAGTTGAATACTAAGAGTAATGTGTTTTGGTGGTGGATAACAATGCGTTTGCACCCTGTGGGGCATGGGATGGGAAGGGATGCTGAACTGCATGAACTTTTGTGTTAGGCCCCCAAGACCTCAGCTCCCAGGAGCTGCCCACGCCAGCCCCTTCCCCAGTGGAGATTATGTGATGAAATTCACCCTAAGGAGCGAGCACTGATTTCAACTTTACCACAGTCTATGAGTCCGTTTTTACGCTGCTGATAAAAACATACCTGAGACTGGGCAATTTATAAAAGAGAGATTTAATGAACTTATAGTTCCACGTGGCTAGGGAGGCCTCACAATCATGGCGTAAGGCAAAAGTCACTTCTTACGTGGCAATAGCATGAGATAGAATGAGAGTCAAGGAAAAAAAGAGTTTCTCATTATAAAACCATCAGATCTCATGAGACTTATTCACTACCATGAGAACAGTATGGGAGAAACTGCCCCCATGATTCAATTATCTCCCACTGGGTCCCTCCCACAATACATGGGAACTATGGGAGTACTGAATTCAAGATGAGATTTGAGTAGGGGCACAGCCAAACCATATCACGCAGGCATCAGAATTATTGTTGGCAGCATCTCTTTCCCCACCAGATGGTAAGCTACCTGAGGGCAGAGACTATGTGATGTTCCTCATGGAATGCCTGGCAGAAAGCACACACCTGACCTTAGCAGGTGCACAGTGAGCATTTGAATGAGAGTTGGACGGAGTGGATGGATGTAAGCAAAATACTCACATTCATTGGCACATTTGTATTAGTTTAAAAAAAATGTTCAAAGAAAAATTAAGGGAAACCTTAGTTTTCATTTTCTTCTTATTAGCTAACTACAGAATTAATGATACGCATTCTCATTCGCTACTTGATAAGGAAGAAATGCATATCACAGGTTTGGCTAATGAAACCTCCCTATTATCTTCTTTTACATTAGTGATAAGCAAGCTATTTTACATGAAGGTCAATTTACAAAGTTAAAATAAATTTAAGGGGTAAGGGTCTTGGATCTGTTCCTCTTTTTTATTTGCTCTTTGTACTCAAACAATTCCCAAGGGGATTCCTCCAACTTAGACTACTTACTCTGTTGAATAACATGTCAAATGGAAAAATAACTGCCTTTTAGCCACTAAAATCTTAACATGGGCATGTCTGAGCAGTAAATATCGGTAGTTTCTTTTTTGTTCATGCCTTGAATTTATGTAACACTGGAGAGTCCAACAGTGACATCATTTGCACTATCTGATCTCAGCCACCTGTTTAGAGTTAAACAATCTTATTATTTCTCTTGACAGATGGGAAGATTGAGACTCGGGTGGGTGGGGCTAAAGAAACAGAGTTCATTTCATTTCATTCAATGCAGCATCCCCCAAGTGTCTACCCTGTGCCAGAGGGATGAATGAGATGAGCTCCTCTTACATGACATCCTGCGTGTGGATACAGAATCTCCTTCTGCAAGGCACAGCAAACTACCTGACAATGAGCAGCCCCACATGCTGGGTTTCCTCCTCCCAGCGGCGCAGCAGTGGGCTTCCCCATGGGACTGTCCCACTAGTCTCCACAGTTAAGGCTGGGCTGGCCCTCCCTGAGCTCACATGCCTGAGAAGCCAAGGGTGGTTTTGTTTTGTTTTTCTGAGACAGAGTTTTGCTCTTGTTGGCTAGGCTGGAGTGCAATCATGCAATCTCGGCTCACTGCAACCTCTGCCTCCCAGGTTCAAGCGAGTCTCCTGCCTCAGCCTCCTGAGTAGCTAAGATTACAGACACCTACCACCATGCCCAGCTAATTTTTTGTATTTTTAGTAGAGATGGGGTTTTGCCAAGTTGGCCAAGATGGTCTCAAACTCCTGACTCAGGTGATCCACCTGCCAAGGCCTCCTAATTATAGGCGTGAGCCACCGAGCCCAGCCTCTATTTTTAATTAATATAGAAATTGCAGCTGGCTGTGGTGGCTCACACCTGTAATCCGAGCACTTTGGGAGGCCGAGGTGGGTGGATCACTTGAGCCCAGGAGTTCAAGAAAAACCAGCTTGGGCAACATAGGGAGAACCCCGTCTCTACAAAAAATACAAAAATCAGCCAAGCATGGTGGCATCCACTTGTAGTCCCAGCTAGTTGGGAGGCTGAGATAGGAGGATTGCTTCTTGAGCCTGGGAAGCAGAAGTTGCAGTGAGCCGAGATTACACCACTGCACTCCAGCCTGGGTGAGAGAGCAAGACCGTGTCTCAAAAAAAAAGGAAAGAAAGAAGAAATGACCAGACTGCTTTCCTAAAATCCATCCCATCTTTACTAGTAATTGAGAAGTGTGCCTTTTCTCTACCTGCCTTGTAACTCTGGCTGTTAGGCCTCTTAATGTTTCTGGGTGTGATAGATGTAAAATGATACCTTATTGCTACCTTAATAGCATTTCCCTGCATATAAGTGATGTTGCGCACCTTTTCACGAACTTCCTGGCCATTTGAGTTTGCTCTTAGGTCATATTTCTCGTCTGTTTTTCTATCAGGTTCTTTGTCTTTTTATTGTCAGTTTGAAGAGATCTTTGTGTGTTATGGTTGTGGCTAAAGAGTCTGAAGAGGCCTTTCCCCCTCCACACTGCAGGGGCACCTGAAATACACTCCCGATTGTTTAGCAGAGCTAACCAGGCTGTTACGGCCTATGGCCATAGACTGCTGGTCACTCTGTAAATACTGAGACTGAGGACTGTATGGAGCTAGAATACAGCCACATGATGTGGAGGACTGAGAAGGTGAGGCAGTTCTGCCCCGTGCTGCCTTCTACCGGTTAAGACCTCCAAAATGGAAGGGCTGCCCAGGCAGAGGATGTCCCCCTGCCACCTTTGGAGGGGCAGTGCTGTGCTGGCCAACATTTGTGATGCTGCTTGTCCCTGGCTCAGGTGAGGTCAAAGGATGAAGACGTCAAAGTCAGTGCTTCTCACCCTTGTGCCCACTTTAACTCCTAACAGATGGCATTCACCTGTGTAACACTCCCTCTGGGCGTTGTAGTTTTTAAAGAAACTCAGAGAGGAAAAAGCATGACAGAAATTGGTCACCTCTGGCACTATTAGGGGCACATTAGTAAGGATGACTCTCAGACTTTGGCACAAGTAAGAGAATCTGTGGGTTTATGTGCAGACTCCAAGCTTAACTCAAGAAAGCATATCAGAATGCAAAGCAATACTCTTAATGTTATAGGAAACATTTACATCTCTTTTAATTTATAAGCCAGTCACAAAGATACATTATAATAGTCTCTCCACTTTTGTGTATGTCCAGTAATAAAAAAGGACCTCCGGAAAGATCAGATTCAATATAGAAGGAAATAGAAATTTTTAAAAAAGAAAAAAGTATAGGAAAAATTCTAGGTAAAGTTACATAATTAAAAATGTTTGTACCACTTAAATCTTACTGTTTACCAACCATAATGTTACATAACTATAATATTTACTGGCCATAAAAATATTATTCTTAAAAGTGATTTAGCCTTTAATTTCTAAAGATTTTTTATGCTAATTGGTCTTTATCATGAGTGACCATATTTAAATCAATGTCTGTGTCTCAGAAGACATGTAAATTGCCATTTCTTTGTTAGAAGATGCATAGTACTTGTGTTTTTTGATGATTCTGGTATATTTGTTATCTTTTTTAAAAAATAAGAGATATGTTAAATGTCATGCCTGATCCAGAGTAGACTTACTTGGTGGGAAAAAGAATACTTACATTTTGAAAAGTACAGTGCATCTGTAACAAGACTATTAGCAACTGAATTCATAGCTTACACTAAATGCTTCTATTACTATAGCAGCTTATTTTTCCTAGTCTCGTCTTTGTCTTCAGTTTTTCCCAGTTGTGTTTAACAAGAAAGATTCTGGAACTTTGTCATCTCCACTGCTGCTGGTTCAAAATCTGACGGTATGAGCGAAATTGATCTCACTGTGCCTGGGTCTCACCTTGGCCTTGATTTTCTCCCTAAGATAAGTTCTCAGAAGAGCTCAAGAAGTCTGTCATGTGTTTTCTTCTCATTGTTTTTCAACTTTCAAAGCAAATTTATCTAGAATCACACATTTGGTCCTTTGTGAAGTTATTTCCTAAAGAATAAACTTCACCTTTTCCTGTATTCCCTTTTCTTTGATAGGTTATTGCAGTGGAGAATTATTTTCCTAATAAAAAAGACTGTGCAGTGATAGTCATTGCATTATGTTTGGATCCCTTTAACAGATTTTTGTGTTGAACAAAGCAAGACATTATTACTTTTATCTCTTTTTGTTTCTTAATTAAAAGTATGACCGAACTCTGTATCTTGCAAATATGTAGAGGGGACCTTTTAGTTAGGATGAACAATAAAGAAAACTAATTTTATTTGTTTTATGCCTAGGGTATCTATGAAAGGGTTAGAAAAAGTAAACGGGGAATGGCGCTGGTCAATATTTCTAGTTTTTCTACCTTTAAGGTGGTTTGAATGCATTTCTTTTACTGGCCTGCCTGTCCTCTGAATTTACTCCTAGCACTGCTGATAGTTCCTTAGAACTCAGGAATCGTGCTGCATGCATTGTTTCTACCCCTGAACCTGAGAGGGCTGGAAACCCTGAGGCAATGTCGGGGACCCCAGAGTCCTTGGGAAATTACCCACTGTCTAATTTAAAGGTAAAAATTTAGAATGCTGCTTTGGATATTGCCATTTTCTAAATGTGCATATTTTAAAAGCATTGCTTTCAATATTGCCAATTTTCTCACACATAGATTCTTTTTAATAATCACAAAAACATATTTTTATCTTGAAAAACATACAGTCATTGAAAGCTTTTTAAAAGGCTGTTCACCACTGGCTCTTCCACTCCTGAAGTCTAAGAAACAAAATTTTCATTCCCAAAGCTTTCTTTTCTGGTCATTGCTGAAGTGTGCTGTACAGAACCCAGAGAAGACTACAGAAGGAAGGCAGCCTGGCTGGTATTCTGAAGACAATACCTTTTCGTCGTTGTTGTTGTTGTTGTTAAGAAAGCAGACACTGGTTAAAGCTAATACCTAGACACAGCACGGAGTTAGCTAGTTCTTTCTGTTCAAGCAGCTTAGCCTCCCGCTATTAGTATAAATACTTGTTGACTGGGGACCCACTTGATTTCAAAGAGGATTCCTCGTATAGGAAGGGCTATACAGTTTTTTTCCTAAGGAATCAACACTCAATACTGAAGATTAATTAGAAAGAAACCTAGATATCGTCCCACACTATAGGATTTTTATCGGTAAGAAAATGGAGGGCGGCATGGTTTCTTAGGCTAACTGTAGTCTAGGAGCTGTGTGTGTGATCCTAACATTATTATTCTTCCCCTGCTCCCCAGAGTGCGGGTGCCGCAGAATGAGGAGTGGCGAGCCAGCCTGCATCATGGACGAGGCCAGCGGGCGGGACGACGCGGCGGCGAGGGGCGGTCTGTGTCCAGGACTGGGGCCGGCGCCGACGCCTCCCGGCCGCCTGGGGGCGCCGTACTCCGAAGCCTGGGGCTACTTCCACCTAGCCCCTGCGCGCCCCGGGCACCCGTCGGGCCACTGGGCCACCTGCCGTCTGTGCGGGGAGCAGGTGGGCCGCGGCCCCGGCTTCCACGCGGGGACCTCAGCGCTGTGGAGGCACCTGAAGAGTGCGCACCGGCGGGAGCTGGAGAGCAGCGGCCCCCGATGCTCGCCACCGGCCGTGCCCTGCCCGCCGCCACCCGGTCCTGCCGCGGCCCCCGAGGGCGACTGGGCGCGCCTGCTGGAGCAGATGGGCGCGCTGGCCGTGCGCGGCAGCCAGTGGGAACGGGAGCTGGAGCGGCGCGAGGCGGCCGTGGAGCTGGGCGAGCGCGCCCTGGAGCGGAGGCGGAGGGCGCTGCAGGAGGAGGAGCGCGCCGCGGCCCAGGCGCGCCGGGAGCTGCAGGCTGAGCGGGAGGCGCTGCAGGCGCGGCTGCGGGAGGTGAGCCGCCGAGAGGGCGCCCTGGGCTGGGCCCCAGCCGCGCCGCTGCTCAAGGACGACCCCGAGGGAGACCGGGACGGCTGCGTCATCACAAAGGTTCTCCTATAGGGGACTGGCCACTTCCCAACCCCAGGCCGTCTCTTCTCCCACCTACGCCTTCAGCCCCCGCTGGGACCGAGGCCGGGCCCGCAGCCGCTACTCACTCGGAAGCTCACGCTAACTGTAGGGCTTTCCACGCCCTAAGGCTTCAGCTTAAGAAGCATTTTCGAAGCCAAAGCAGAACCAAAACACTTCCACGGGTTCACCTGAGGTGCCTGGGTAGTCTTTCGTGGGCATGCATCCAGAGGATGGGGTGGCATATGGGACACTGGAGAGCTCCAGCAGCTCCGTGAACCCACACCACCCAGTGTCATGACGGCTTAGGGCTGGGAACCTGAACCTGGTGACATTGAATGGATAGAGCTTCATTCCATACCAAAGACTTACCATACCACGTGCCTATACACCCAGCCCAAGGTAGAGGGTGCGCAGAAATGAGAAAGCTTTTTACCCCCAAAAAGAGTTCCTAATGCATAATCTGCCCAACACCAAGTTCTGAAGGGGCAAGAGGGGAACATCCCCTCTAGTTTCCATGACTGCTGTAGACCCGCATCATCTCTAGCCCTCTTCGGGACAGTCCCAGAGAACCCTGCTTTTTACTCCCCGTTATTCAACCAATACCAGGTGCACTCTGTCTCCCCTCAGCCATCCTTTCCTTGGTTCTGACCCAATGACAAGTGCGGCACCTATGTCCACTTTCGGGCCTCATATCTGCCACCTTGGCAAGACATCATCTCATCCCCTTGTCACTAGGAAGAGCAGTTTCTTCCCCACATGTCATCATAGTCCTCACCTCTGGGCCAAAGGAGAAAGCAACCCTCCCACCTAAGGCCACATCTTCCTGTCATTTTCCATCCCATTCCTCTGTCGCATTTACTGGGTCTTTCCTCCTGTTATTCCCCCTTTCTCTGTCTCAGTCCCTCCCTTTCCCCCAGGCTCTTCTTCCTCAGCAATGCTCAGTCTCCCTTTCTTACTGAAAAGACTCAACCCAGAAGGGCCAAGAAGTCCTTGCCGCCTATACTTGCTCCCGTTTTTACTCCTTCACTCTGGGTCAGTTTTCTATGCTACATTGGACTATTTCCAAGCCGCCACAATCTCCCAGTGACCAAACAATGATGGTCTGTTTGCTGTCTTCATTTTGCTTAATCGCTCCCTTCTTGAAATTGCTCCCTTGGTAGGTGGATCCTGTTTTCCTCCAAAGAATTCCTTTTCCTGTTGTGTACTGGTTCTCAGTTTTTCCACAGGCCTCTTTTTCTCATTTTTTTTATATTGAAAAATTCCACACATTCAGAAAAAGTTGAAAGGCTAGCACAATGAATACTAAGATACATAACCCTCCACCTGGATTGAATGGTTGCTAACATTTTGCCAGATTTACTGTTCTCTTCACCTCATGCATGTGTACATATAATGACATTTCACCCCTGTTTCCACACAGATTTCCTGAGAACAGACATGCCTAAAAACATAAACTGTAACTTCTTTATAACCTCTAATATAGCGTCCTTAATCAGTGTTCAACAACTGTCTCCAGAATGTTTGTCTTTAAAAAAAAAAAAAAAAACACCACCAGGTCAAATCAAGGTTCATACATTCTTTTGGTTTCAACTCTGTTGTCACTTTTAGTCTAGAACAACCCCAACATATTTTCCCATGACACTTTTGAAGCATCCAGGCCAGCTGTCTTAGCAAATGTCCTCTATTCTGGATGTGTCTGATTGCTTCCTTAGGCCTATGTCTACATTCCACTTGTGGCACATCTCCCTGCAGAGTTGTAATCTCCTCTGGGCCAGGGACTGTTGAATATCTCCAGGCTGAGTGTTCTCCCCGGGCTTAGTCCTTCATGCCCAAACCCTTGCTGCATGTCTCCACCTGTCCTTGCACATCCTGTCTCTACAAGTAGGAGGGCCAAATCTATTCAACCCCACATCCCACCCCTCACCTGATAACTAACATTTACTGGGCACTAACAATGTATCGGGCACATACTACACACTTAACATGCATTAATTATCTCATTTTACTCACACAGCAGCTCCATGGTAACACTGCTAGCTTTACAGCTAAGGAAACTGAGCTAGAAAGGGGTTAAGTAGCCTGTGCAAGACCACAGCTGGCCAGCAGGAGAAATGGGATCCCACTGCAGACAGTCTCCCCCACAGATGCCATGCTGCCACTGTACCGCCATGTACACTTTCGGAGAGCTCTGCTTCCCTCAGTCTACGCAGGTGACACCTGTTTCCTTCCTAACTCCAACTAATTAATTCCAGTTAATGGAATTGACTGGAATTAGTGACGTTAATATTTACTGAGCATTCACCATGCGTCGTCAGAGGTGTGCTAAATGCTTTACTACAACAATTGCCTGCCATGAAGCAACCCCATGACATAGGTGCTACTATGCCCATTTTGTAGATGAGACAGGTTCAGGGGAGTTAGTAACACCTTCAAGTCATAAAGCGGCTAAGAGTCTGTGTGGGGTTTGAACTGCAGTCTCACTGAATGCTGGGTGCCTGCTCTGCTAAGTCTATTTGTACAAAATATTGCACTGCCTTCCTGATGCCTGCCAAGCTCAGGGCCCATTTATCATGCATCTTCCCATCCTTGTTTCGCCCAACTATCCCTTACCTGAGTCACAATTTGACCGAAGCCAAAGGGATTGTCCTAGGCCAATACTGATTTATTGTATCACTCTTCCTGCCCAAAAGCCTCCAAGATCACCTGTCAATCACCTCCTTATTAGAGTGCAAGCTCTGACTCTGTCACGTGACATTCAAGTCCCCCTCGGCCCCCGTGCCAGTCTTATTGTCCCCTCCCCTACATATGCTCTATGCTCCAGCCAAATTGGACTCTGTTCTTCCTGACATGACCTGGTATTGGCAACTCTATGCCTCAATTTGCCTTCCCTCCACTTTAAAAAGCCCCTTCAGTCTCTTGGTACAAAAAAAGAAAAATCCCACCCATTTTCTAAAACCACACTTTCCTTGATTTACTCTCATGTGAAGACATTTCTTACTTCTCTGATCTCCTAGCATTTTATGTCCCACAACCCTCAGGACAGGTCAGCTAGAGTATGGCTACGGGTTTGTATCTTACCTCCCCTGCCAGACCCTGAGCCCTTGGGGGAAGTATACTCACCCCACTCCCACAGTGCCTTGCAGTCCAGAGCTGCTCAATACATATTTGAGGTGCTGAACCCATTCAGTGTCTTGAAGATTTTTACAAGTTAGTTTTCCTGTAATTATTAATATAATCATTTGTCTTTAATTCTGAGTAAAACAACAAATAGCTTAAAATGAAATAATTTTTTAAACTGTTTAGTCAGTAAAGATTTAATGCATCAGTTATTGGGCTATTTGATTTGAATCCAATCAACCAACTATTCTGGTATGTAAATGTACTTTGTTATTATACAAGTAACATAAAATGTATTGCCTCAATCTAGGAAGAAGAACAGAAAAAATACCCCAAAGTCCTGTCACCTCTGTAAAACTGCTATTAACATTTTAATAGCATTTAATCTTTTGTCTTTTGCAATTTTTACATTAGTAATAGTATAAATTATTTTCAAGTTGTGGAATTTAACTTCTCCATATGGACTTATAAATTGGGCTAGATGATCTGAATTTCCTGTTTAGAAGGAAAGAAAAAAAACCTTCCACAAATGTTAATCTTCTATTTTATCAATTGTAAAAACCATTAAAACATAGCAAAGATTTACTTTTACAGTCTTACTCCCTCAAAGATGGCTAGCATGAGCCTGAATGTCCTGTTGAGGAGATATGAGAGAACAATTAACCTGAGTGCTGAGTTAAGGGAAGAGGTTTTTACTTTCTGCTTTATACACTTCTGCCTTGTTATAATTTTTTACACTAAGTATGAATTACTTTTATGATAAAAAAAAAAAAAAATTTGTTTGCAGACAAAAAAAAAATCCTTTCCTTCAGCATTCATCTTCCCTAGTTAAAATCTCCAACACAAGCATGGATATAATCCCCACTTCCCAGAAAATCCTAGATAGAAATGCAGCCCTTGTCCACCAACTCCATCATTTGACAGATGAGGTAAACAGGTCCCAGAGAGTGACTTGTCCACTGTCAGGAGATGGTGGCTGTGGCCTGTCATCTGATTCCAGCCTACTTAATGGGTTTCTGCCTCTGGCCTTGAGGGCTCCTGCTGCTCACCTGAAACCATTCCCATGGAACCCAGAAGAGCAGGTTCCCTGGGAGGATTCCTGAGAAAACCTACACACAAGCCGCAGAGATCTGCCAAGACACTCCCTTTCCAATAGAACTATTTAATATTTTTCTATCAAATAGTTGCCAAATGAGCTGCTCCTGTCAAAACTCAATATGACTTGTGACTACAAAGTAATCTGATGAATCCCAAAGGTATATACAAATCTACCCATCTAAGTCATTTTCTCTTCAAAGTTGAAGACCTGGAAGACTATACAGTTATTCCCAAAATGCTTAAACATTTCTGGAACTCCTCTTTTACAGTGGCCATCAGTCCCTAGCACATTTTTTAAAACATCCTTGAGTTGGCAAATACTCATCTTTCCAAGATAAATTTGATTTTTTAAAAGAGCTGCCAGTTACTCAGAGTCTGGTGAATATGGTACTTGATTACCAGATTAACATTTCTCGTTAATAAGGTGAGATTATAATAAAGCAATGATAATTATTTTAGTGTGGCTCATAAATTGGTCTTGATAGTGGTATATTAAGGTTAAGTAAAGGCAGCATGGTCACTGTAGAGATTAAAGCCCATTTTAGTTGGTTTATGATGTGAATGAATTCAGGTAGCACTGGGAGTCATTATATGTTTAAATAGTATTAAATGTTTCTTTTTATGAAAATCTTAATTATGACATTCTCTAAAATCTGGTTTCACAGTATTAAAATGAGGCTTTAAGGAAAAACATTAAATGGTAATGGAAGCTTTATTCTTTCAGTATATATTCTCATGGTCTTTTGGTCAAGATAAGTAATGACCAGATGAATGAGCTGGCAACCTTCTGCCCTCTGAAGTCTATTAGTAATTGGAAGCTAAGTAAAACATTGTCACATGTTTAAATACATTTGATTATATTCCACAGCTTCTCCCTGTATTCTTCATGCTGGGCAATGAAATACCATAGCATTTTAACATAGATGAAGAGTGAGTTTTTTAAAGGAAGAATTCCCAAAAGTCATTCTTGGCTGGGCACAGTAGCTGAGGCCTATAATCCCAGCACATTGGGAGGGCCAAGGTGGGAGGATTACTTGAGCCGAGGAGTTGAAGACCAGCCTAGGCAACATAGGGAGACCCCATATCTACAAAAAATTTTTAGCCAGATGTGCTAGTACATACTTGTCATCCCAGCTACTCAGGAGGCTGAGGTGGAAGGATCATTTGAGCCCGGGAGGTGGAGGCTGCAGTGAGCTATGACCATACCACTGCATTCTGGAGCCCGGACAATAGAAGACCTTGTCTCAAAAATAAATAAATAAATAAAAAAGACATTCTTACATAGCAGGCAAACATTGTTCACCTCCAGTCACATTAATTTTCCCATCTGTGTCTGCTCTTCACCCTCCAGAGACTTTTTGATTTACACGTTCTCCTTCACTTCCAGTTTCCAGTGACCTGATTCCTGTTGCATTTTTTTGTATAGTCATGAGTTGCATAATGCAATTTCTTTTTTTTTTTTTTTGGTATAGTCATGCACCACGCAACATTTCAGTCTATGACATACCACACATACAATGGTGGTCCCATAAGATTATAATACTGTATTTTTACTGTACTTTTTCTATGTTTAGATATGTTTTGATATACAAATACTTACTGCGTTAGAATTGCCAACACTATTCAGACCACAGAATGCTGTACAGGTTTGTAGCCTAGGAGCAACTGGTATACCATATAACCTAGGTGTGTAATAGGCTGTACTGTCCAGGTTTGTGTGAGTACCTCTACAATGTCTGCACAGTGACAAAACCACCACTGAGGCATTTCTCAGAACATATCCCCATCTGTTATGTGATACATGACTGTACTTAGTGCTCGGATTTAGAACCGTAGAACCCCGATGTCTGAGCAGGTAGAGGACATACATAATTGAACAAGGGGCTGCAGCCTCAATGAAGTCCCGTTTGTTGTCTACATACCCAGAACTCTCAAACACATAACTAAAAAGATTTTGAAGGCAGAGTTTTATAAGAGTCCCATAAATAGATATGGTTTAGAAAGACTGAAAACATTAAGAAAAAAACCCCAATCATTCCCCCACCACATACTCCACCCAAATTTTGGCTTTAAAAATTTTGCTTTAAAACTTTGGAATGAACAGAAACTATTTTGGATTAATATTCTCTGAAACTATCACGGCCTGCATGTATTATTTGGACTTTACATTCTGCCAAATCCTATCTAAAAAATAAATGTAAGCTCCATGAAGGCAGGGAGCCTTGCCTGTTTTGTTCACTACTGTATCCCTAGTGCCTAGAACAGTGCCTGGCCTATGCTACATGCTTCATGACTATTTGCTGAATTAATGTATGTTGTTGAAAGATTTTTACATATGGGGATCTGAAATCTAGTTCTTCTAAGAATTCTTCCTGTAGCTCCCATGATCCCATGGAGTACTGAGAGCCAGGGTTGTCTGGCTAGATCTCCCTATCATCCCACCAGATGACTCCATTTCCAAAGTCATGTAGAATCCATTCCTCCTTTGAGGATAATGAGAGTTACCTACAATAACTTCTATCCTTTCTCACTATTGTCTACCAAGCTCCTGCTAATTCTCCAATATTCACTTAAAAATCCAGCTCCTGACTGCGTCTTCTTGTCTACACCTATCTCCTATTGCCTTGGGGAATGGGGATGACCCATCTACTTGCTAGCCTCATTCCTTGTCCTACCTGACTTCAGTAACCTCCATCTCTACTCTGGGATTCTACTCCTACAACCATGTCCTTGGCATTGCTACCATGGATAATAACAATGCTAATAATCGCTAATATTTGAGGGCTTATTATGTGCCAGACAGTGTGCTCAGTGCCATACAAACCTTATCTCAATCTTCACCAAAACTTGAAACCACCTTTGCAGAAATTATGACGGTGAAAGAGATTTGCCCTGACTCCATCTTGCTTCTAACTTCCAAGCTGTCCTTACTCATTCCTGGGCAAAGACCAAACTAACTTTCAGAGGAACTAAACTATTTTAACTTTGAAACAAAGATGATAACAAGGCTTTCCTGAAACAAACCCCCTTCTTGCCTGGGGACCAGACTGCCTTTTAAGACTAACAAATTAGCCACAAGATTAGAAATTATTGTTTAGGAGTTATGCAACCAGAGGCCACAAGATTTGAACCTCTCCAATTGCTCCTAGGGATAAAATCACTTTTGTAAAACCTAAGATTGGCGGTTATCTTTCAGACCCTGCATTCTGATGCACCAGCTGGAGCCACCCAGACTGATAATCTGGTTCAACCAGTCTTGGCTCACCCAGGAACAGAAGACAGGAAGAAGAACCCACTTTGACCTCCTATTATTTCAACTCTGACCAAACCCATCAGTACTCCCCACTATCCTAGCCCCCTACCTGCCAAATTATCCTTAAAAAAAAAAAAACAAACAATTTTCCAGGGAGACCGACTTGAGTAACAAAACTCCAATCTCCCACTTAGCCAGCTCTGCGTGAATTAAACTCTCTCCCTATTGCAACTCCTGTCTTGATGTATCGGCTTTATCTGGGCAGCAAGCAAGGAGAACCCAATGGGTGGTTACAAACTCCATAGAATACACTTGGGTGGAGAGGTTCAAATAAATTTTTAAAGGTCACTCAGCTTGAAAGTGGTGAGATTTTAATTTAAATCCAGGTCAGTCAGACTCTTCAGCCTGTGCTCTTAATCATCCCTTGGGATGGAAAGAATCAAGATAGAAACCCCAGGCCTGCCACTTCTGTCACATAGGCTTTTTCACTTTGAGCAAAATAAAAACCTCCTAAGCCTCAGTTTTCTAATTCATAAAATGGAGTCCAGAATAAAGAATATATGTTAAGGGCCTAGCACAGTGCCAGATGCAACACAAATGTTCATTCCACCAGCAAATGCTTATTGAGGACCTCCCATACATCCAATCCTGTGCTAGGTGCTGAAGATAGAACAGTCAATAAGACAAAGAAAGTTCCTGCCTTCCAAGATGTGCACAGCACTAGGTGGATGCTCAACAAATATTTGAACAAACTCTCAGAGAGGTCATCCTGCTCTCAAGATTTCCAGCCGCCACTCTGCCTCCTTTCAATCAACGAGTTATTCTGCTATAAAGCAATCTAATGAGGTTCCTTTCCTGCTTAAAATCCTTCAGTGGATTTCTCATTGTCTCAGAGATAAAATCCTTCATTTCTTAATTGTGTAAATTTCTTAACACAATGTACAGTTATGACCACAGGTAAGAGGCTCAGTTTTGTTCACCCCTTCTTTGTTATGCAATCAAACCTATTTGGAAGCTTGAACTGCAAACCAGATGAATGTAGACCTATTGTAGTTAATGAGCCTGAGAACTGGAGTCACCACAGTTTGGCATCCTAAACTCTCCCCACCTCACACACAAACATAGACTCACACAGCTGCAGCTCCTAAGGCAATGCAATGAGTTCTGTGAAAAGGTTTGAAATCCAATTGTAGGACACAGCCTATTAGTGCATTATGAAATCAATTTAGTGGATGCAATCAGCAATGTGGAAAACAAGAGTGCATTGCATGAGCTAATGGCAAAGTACTGGTATACAAAATCTATGCTACACATGCTATGAACATGCTCGTATACTGAGTTATAATATAAATTGTATTCATATTGTAGATCATGATCAAAATAGTTTGAAAGCTCTATGTAGCCTCAGTTCCCATGTTTCTTCAGTCACAGCTTGATAAAACTCCATCAAGCCACTTGCAGTTACCTATCGTTTGCTTCGGTGCCTATGGGTGTATACATCAGATGTGGTGCTAGGCCCTAGGGATGCAATAGTAAGCATAACCAAAGTCCTGCTCACACAGCACTTAGAATCTAGAGAAACAGACAAATATTACACTAACCACACTAATACATAACCATGAACCAAGCTAAGTGGTCTAAATAAAAGAAATGGTTTTTCAAAACACGAATCAAAAGCAATTAATCTAATCCAGGGCTTCAAGGGAGGCATCCCTAAAGATTTCATCAGCAGAGACCTAAAGACCATATGAGAATTCACTATGTAAAATGGGGGAGGAAGAGCATTCCACATATAATGCAATGGAAGAGTCTCCATGATCAGAGAAGGCAGCTTTGTTTCACAAACTGAAAAAAAAAAAAGCCACCATGCTAGGGCCCAGAGAACAAGTAGTAAAGTGACACAAGATGAGACTGGGAAAGCTGGCAGTGGCCAGATCCTTTAGGATCTTATGGCCTCAAAGTAATGGGAAGCCAAACAGGAGATGATGAGATGGGAGTTGTCTGCAGTGTGGATGGAGGAGTGACTGCAGGAAGGCAAGTTGGGAGGCCCTCAGAATAATTCAGGTGAGTGGTGACAGTGAACTGATTTAATATGTTGGAAACAGACAAAGGGGAGAAAAGCTGGTAGTAGTGAAACAGAGGCTGACTTAGGCTTCTGGCTCACACAACTGGATGGATGATGTTACCAGCCAGAGAGAGTAAACTAGAAGAGACGAGTTTTGGAGAGGATTATGGAGTTCGTCTTGGAGTTGCATTTAAAGTGACTCTGAGGTGGATATGTAGGTCATAAGCTCAGAATCAATATCCCAAGACAGCCTAGAAGTCATGAGTTTATAGATGGTAAATGAAACTGGGTATACATATGAGAAAAATGCCTGGGTTTGAGCTATGAAGGCCTACCCACTTCTGGGTAAATTCTTACTACAAATGTGTATATACATATACATTAACCACACAATTATACCTGTTTAAGTTCAAATATAGAAATAATAAAATAAAAAATGAAAATTTCCTCACTGGGTAATTAGCAACTCAATATGTACCTTTGTAATTTAAAAATAAAAATGGAATTATGCCATATATACTTTGCTACAATCTGCTTTTTAAAATCAGCAATCTAGTGAGATATTCTTCTATAATAGGGTATAGGCAGTTCTATCTTATTCATTTGAATGGCTAGAAAGTATTACATAGTAGGGATGCATCACAATTTAAGCAACCCTCTAGTCCCCACTGATGGACAGGTACGTTATCTAGCAGACAGTTACCAACATGCCCATTCAACATCCACTGCCCCCTTCTGCCTGGTTCACTGAACCTATTTTGTTCCAATGGCAACATTCTCAGCTGCAGGTGATGGTTCATGATTGGCTTAAGCCAAATGTGACCATCTTGCTGCCTACTTTTATAACATCTCTTCTATGGGCAGCCATGCTATCCTGTTCTGGTTAATGACCCTAAGAAGTAAGCTTTTGTTTTCCTAAAAAAAAGAGAACTAGCACTTCACACTGCTCTCTCCTCTTTCTTCTTTAGGTATGAATATGACGTCTAAAGTTTCAAAAGCCATTTTGCAACTACAAGGCCGTAAGCCAACACTAAGATTAGTAAAGCAGAAAAGCAGAAGAGACAGCCTGGACCCTGAAACACACAGAAACATAGTAACCACTGCCTCATTTTAAAGAATCAAAATGCATTTCCACTTTAAAGGAAAAAGTAAAATGAAACGTTTTGAATCAAAGATTCAGAGAAGAAAAATAAGTGATGCCATACTAACAAGAGAAGCATACTTAGAATAAGATGGTGTGGAAAATACTTTTAACTGTTTCCGAGACTGCCTTTGGGTTTTGGGTCCACAAGTGCTTTCTGGCCCCTTGCCAAGAACATCCCTCTGTTTTGCAACTTTACAGAATGGCTTTTGTATGCAATCTCCAAAGACTCTTGCTTTCCCTTGTTTGAGATTTCTTTCTTCTTTGCCTGCTCTTTAAAAATATGTCAAATTAAGAAATAATCTTTTTGACAGGCACCCTTGAGATTTCTTTCTTCTTTGCCTGCTCTTTAAAAATATGTCAAATTAAGAAATAATCTTTTTGACAGGCATGGTGGCTTATGCGTGTAATCCCAGCACTTTCGCAGGTCGAGGCAGGCAGACCACATGAGGTCAGGAGTTGGAGTCCAGCCTGGCCAACATGGTGAACCCCGTCTATACTAAAAATATAAAAATTAGCTGGGCATGTTGGCATGCGCATGTAATCCCAGCTACCTGGGAGGCTGAGGCACGAAAATGGCTTGAACCCAGGAGGCAGAGGTTGCAGTGAGCTGAGATTGCACACTGCACTCTAGTCTGGGCAACAGAGAAAGATTCTGTCTCAAAAATAAAAATAAAAACCATAAAAAATAAAAAATCTTTTATACGAAAAGTCTGAAGGTTTTTGATTTGCGTAAACCATTACTTTCTATTAGTTCAGAATAAAAATAAAATATCAGAAGTCACACTTGTTTCAAAAGCAGAAAAGAGTTCCTCTTTTTGAGGACAAGAGTGCTTTCTCTATTTAACACTGGAAAAAATTTCTATTTACTCTAATGTTGAAGGTTTCTTCTGTTCTCAACTTTGCCAGCTTCTCATGTTGTGGCAAAAATATTAGATGTTAGATTTCTTAAAATTCAGGAACTTGCAGCTCCACTTAAAATACATACTTAAAAGCTACTCAGTTAGAAAATGCATAGTGTGAATAAACAAATATTTAAAATATTAGACACAAAAAATTTATGCATAATTCAAACTGTACATAATTCACATTTACGCTTCTAAACAAATAGAAGCTCACATCCGTACTACTTTTACAATTTACAAAGTGCTTTTATATACATTTTCTCATTTGCTATTCGAGACAGACATGTGAGATAAACATTATTCTTATTTTACAAATGGAAATAGACCCAGACATTATTCAGTACTTTAACCACTAATAGTGGAACCCTGAGACTTTAGATTTGCCAAGGGGTTTAATAATGCAAATATCACATATAGTTCCATTTTTAACACCATACTTAAGTTTTCCATTTTCATAACAATAGAAAATGATTAAAAAAATGTTTTCCCCAATATAATAATACAAATGGTAAATATCAGACAGTCATATACTAACCCAATGCATAAGATTCACCAGAAGCAAAATCTATCTGGGGGAGTCCTATATTGTTACATACATACAGGGCACCAGCACCAGAACCACATTTAGACTAATACCTTTTATTTCTAATGAAAAGAAAACAATGCAGGGCATTCCTGCGGCCTGCAAGCCTAATTGTACATATGTATGTGTCAGACTATGCAGGGGGCCAAGAAGAATTCAAAGAAATATTTTATCCAAATTTGGAGTTTAGGGCTTGATTGTCCCAGCTTTAAGGGACATACCTCTCATTTTTAGTCATAGTTTCTCTTTCTCCATCCCCTTTTCTCCCTAACTACCCTGTGCCTAACTCTAACAGGTAGCTTTTCCTTTCTGAATAATCTTTACTACTGTTTAATTTTTTTCAGAATAGTCCTTATTTCTACATCTTAAAGACATTTCTTTATAGTAGATAGGGAGGCTAGAGTTCACATTCACTGCCAGAAAAGGGTCAGTTCCAGTGTTAACTTCCCAGCAAACACCTGAGAGAAAAACTGAACAGAATGATAGCTGGCAGAGCAGTGACACCTGCACCCAGAAAGCTGCACTGCAAGTGTCAAATCTTTGAGGCTCTCCTTTGTTATAACTCTGCCAATTTTAACTAGCAAATTCTGGCTGGTTGCAAATTCAAAGTAGATCAATACAGTTAAATCACTGGTTCAACAAATCACTCTTTTTAATGTTATAATGTTTTTATTGCAACTGAGGATGTTTTCAATAACTATCTTGAGCTTTAGGCCCTGGCTAAGTATTCCTTTTGTACTAGAAATCAGATTTCTCTGGCACAACTCCATTGCCTGCAATGGTATTTATCAAAACTACAAATGCCAGCACACTATTTCAGTATGTATTCAGTTGTTCATATCTAAATATCTCATTAGCTATGAAACAAACCAAATATAAATGCTGAATATATAGTACAAATCAACAGATTCTTCACAGAAGAAAACAATGAAAGATTGATTTTCTACAACATGTTGCCTGTTCATTAGTTCTTTAATAATATTACTTAGGCTATTTCAAGGATAACAAAATGTATGCGCCACTACCCATGTTTTCTCAACATTTTTTATCTAGGTTCTAAAGGGCACAGATAATGATGCATATAGTCAGATTTATTTTTATAAACTTTTGATGTTTCTTTTGTTGTGCATCTTACATGACTATACAGACAAAAACAGATGTACATTTAAGTCATTAGTTATACGAATTTTGCTTAGCTAGTTGCTTTATGTGGATGTTGTAAATGATAAGATAAAATAATGAAGTTTGATAAACTCATCCGTGCCCTGTGAACTTTAGTCTACTTACTGCATAAATTGATTCAGTCACTATTTACTAGTTTAAAAAAATAGTTTTTAAAAGCTGCAAACCATACTTTATTACACATTTCTGAATCAGGAAGAGGTAAACTGTGACCCAGTTCGCCCATGCTGCTGATTCTTTTGGGAAGAAAAAAATAAGAGTTTCCAAACTCTCTTTTTAAAAAAGCTAGAGTTTTCTTCTATGATTAACCTTTACTCTAAAGTCCCTTTTACCCAAGGTATGGTCCCTGGGTCATCTTTTTGAGGTTTAGTTTCTGGGAAGTTTTCAGTAAACCGCTCTCGTGCTTTGTCCCAGTTTTTTTTGTTCTTGTTTTGAAGAAGGTGAACATCTTCAATTGAGGATGGTTTGCCTGTCCCCAAGCCTGCATGTGTTCGCCGAAGCTGAAGCTGGATCTGTTACCAAAAGTTGAGCAAAGGACTTATTTTAGAGTCTAAACACATTGAAATCTATTGTGTCCAACCTAGGACTCTACAAATTTTTGATTTATTAAAGACTGATGCGAAAGAAAACCTGTCAAATGCATCAAATACATACAAGAATATATGTATCTTTAAACATGAAACTTACACTCATTTTTCTACATTGTCTTGCCTGTCAATAAGTGCAGCCTACTTTACAGAAAGTAGAGTACTCCTTAACCAGCAATCACCAAATTTCATTTAGATGCTGCAGAGTATGTCATTCTACCTTAATCAGAAATAATGGCAATGGATAGGTTTAAGCCTACTGCCCTATCCTTACCTAAGTAAGTGAAAGAGCAGGTTAAACATTAATAACCATAAAGAGAATCTGATTATTTTCACAACAGGAGGAGAGCACTTCTCAGTATTTTAAGAACATTCAAAGCTACCATTTACTGAATGCCTAATGTAAGGTACGATGCTTGGGGCTTTATCTTCAACACAATTCTGAAAAAGAGTTCTTATCCCCATTTTTTCATAAGAAAATTAATGTCCAAACTTGCCCAAAGCCACGCAGCTCACAAATGATAGAGCACATACTCTAATCTAGATCTGACTACAAAACCCTTGTTCTTTCCACTGTACCTCAATAAAAATGAGAAAACTGGTATATATTCACATTGATCCATCTATTATTTCTTTAGGTACTATGTAATTATCCAGAAAGTTCTTCAATCAGGTTACTTCTTAAGGTTTGTGTGAAAGATAACCAAACCTCCTATGAACCACGGGACTACTAAGTAAACCACTCTGTCGTTTCCCAGACATTATTCTCTATATTCCATGTTACATGATCTGATTCTTGAACCTAATCGATTTTTCAGCTCATACAGAATCCGCCTCTTTGTATACTAACACTGTGACTGTTCTTGAACGCTCAGTACCAGGCACAATAAGACAGTTATTAAAAACAACTCTAAAACACAGAAGAACCTTTGGCTCAGGAAACAGCACTTCTTATCCTAGCTTTAATGTAGGAAAAACATTCAAAAGAGGCTTTTGAAAATTCTAACACACAAAACAAAACGAAGTTATGTGTATACATTTGGCAACTGTGAATGCCACAAAGGCAGTAATCATGTCTGTTTTTGCTTTCCACTATATTCTTAGCACTTAAGGCAACGTTTGGCACATTAACATACACAGTAAATGTCTGATCTAGGAATAAATGAATGAAAGAAAATGTAAGTCTTACCGGAGTTTTCATTCCTCCACCATCCTTCCCCAGGCCCTCTCCTTTTTTCCATCCCATCTTCTCCAACATCTTCCGACCTTTGTTGCTATCAGTAATTTCACTTTAAGGAATATTAAAATGATAGCTGATTTACAAAAGATCTTTTAGGTCACATTTATAATACATTCATGAATTAAACGTAACTGGTACAACTACTTTAGAAAACTGCTTGGCATTACCTGACAAAGTTGAAGACATACAAATTCCACTGGTACAAATCCTATTTAGAAAAGTATGTGCAGATGCACCAAAAAACACATACAACAACCTTCCTCCAACAAATCCAATAGCAACAAATCAGAAACAATCCAGATGTCCCGCAATAGTTAAAATGGAGAAATTGTGGCATATTCATACAGCAGAATATTATTCAGTAATAAAAATAA
This sequence comes from Aotus nancymaae, assembly GCF_030222135.1. NCBI lineage: Eukaryota > Metazoa > Chordata > Mammalia > Primates > Aotidae > Aotus > Aotus nancymaae. The sequence goes on along the minus strand of NW_026988425.1, from coordinate 69,418,511 downwards.
ACCATACCTAACAAAATAATGTCTATATTCTTCTCTAGACACAAAATAAATACTGAATTATTCCATTTCTTTAAAATTTTAAAATAATTGAAATTATTGCTGTCAGGAAGGTGATTACCTTTGGGGAAGAGAGCAGGATAGTGATTAGGTGGGGCACAAGGAAGATAAGCTTCTGGGGTTACTGATAATTTTCTATTTCTTGTCCAAGAAATGTGTATTCTGCAATATGTTAATCTTATGATGTATTATTGAGGTGTATACTTAGCATTTGTGTATTTTCCTGTACATATTATAGATTAAAAAGTTAAAATGAAATAAAACCTTGTAATAACTATTTGCATTTTGTCCATTATTCTGTATTCTAAGAGTATTTTATGTCTATTACATTATCTTTTTAGTTCCACAAAATATGCTGTTAGCCCTTCAATTAATAACCAAGCAATGTCAAACCATTGTGTTTTATTTTAAATTTGTCTTATTCAATTCAAATGTACTCTTTATATTCTCCAAGATTATGTTTTAAATATTAAACTTAAAAAAAAGTGTCATGTCCCAGCACTTTGGGAGGCTGAGGTGGGCGAATCACAAGGTCAGGAGTTTTAGACCAGCCTGGCCAATATGGTGAAACCCTGTCTCTACTAAAAACACAAAAAATTAGCCAGGCATGGTGGCAGGCACCTGTAGTCCCAGCTACTCAGGAGGCTGAAGCAGGAGAATCACTTGAACCCGAGAGGTGGAGTGTTGCAGTGAGCTGAGATCACACTACTTCACTTCTAGCCTGGGCAACAGAGCAAGACTCAGTCTCAAAAAAAAAAAAGGGGGTGTAATGCTGCTTAGTAGTCTATATTTTATAATCTATATTTCATCAAATAAAATGTCGGTGATAGACTCCATCAACTCTAAGGTACACCATTATTTTATGTAGCATTAAGAAAAAATTGTTGCAATTAGTAACCATAAAACTATCTTAGAGTCAGTGAAACATGATATTGAATCAAAACTTTGTAAGTTATAGTTTCACATGAAAAATTTAAATTTTAACTAAATTCAAAATTTATATTCTGAGAAAAAAAAAGGAGCTAATATTTGATTAAATACAGAAAAATGATCATATTGTAAGCCCTCAAAATCACCTGTTTCATTTTTATCAAAACTACTTTGCCGAGAGAAAAGTGAATCAGAGAAAAATAAATAAGAAAAATATTTCAGGGTCATTAAGAACAAAAGTACTTGAGTATTAAAATAATTATTAAAAAATACCAGTCCCAGCTGGGCACGGTGGCTCAAGCCTGTAATCTCAGTACTTTGGGAGGCCGAGGTGGGTGGATCACCTGAGGTTGGGAGTTTGAGACCAGCCTGGCCAACATGGTGAAACCCCATCTCTACTAAAAATATAAAATTAGCCGGGCATGGTGGCACATGCCTGTAATCCCAGCTGCTCAGGAGGCTGAGGCAGGAGAATTGCTTGAACCCAGGAGGCAGAGGTTGTGGTGAGCCGAGACTGCATCACTACACTCCAGCCTGGGCAACAAGAGTGAAACTCCACCTCAAAAAAAAAAAAAAAAAAAATACCAGTCCCATACCAAGTTCTTACCAGTCCAGGCTTCTAGATGTCTAGCATGTGAAAGTATACTCACTCAACTGTGTGGCTCAACTGTTAACATAATATACGTGTGCTTAAGTACAGGTGTTCATGTATATGCTCAGCAATTTTTTAGGGGATAATGGAATTCTAAGATTAGAGGAAGGAAATGAATAGACTTAGTATCTCCATTTTGTTGTGAAAGCATTCATTTAAAAGCCACCTATCAGGCGGATCACAAGGTCAGGAGTTCAAGACCAGCCTGTCAACATGATGAAACCTCATCTCTACTAAAAATACAAAAATTAGCTGGGCGTGGTGGCATGCATCTGTAAACCCAGCTACTCGGAAGGCTGAGGCAGGACAATCACTTGAATCCAGCCTGGGCGACAGAGTGAGACTCTGTCTCAAAGAAGAAAGCAAATAAATAAAAATAAAGGCCACCTATCAGACATAGCCCTATATATCAAACCACCCTATGAATGTGATTATGTACAAAGGATGTTTCAAACCACTGTAATTCAAAACTTACGAATGAACAGATGCAGGAGCATCATCTCTTTGGAAAGTTCCTTCACTTCCAATCTGCTCCCTACGTTTTCCAGCTCTATCTTTATATTTTGGATTCTTCAATGTCTTTTCATCTTCATATTCTGTATTCTTAATAAACACAAAATATTCATTGAGGAAAAGAAAGCTGATAAATGAAATATAATTTCTGTACATGTGCCTTACTTAACAAATATGGTTCAATGTGGCCCTATAAACAATTAAATAAAAAACCAGCTATGATATGAAGAAATTACTGGGTGTGGTGGCTTATGCCTATAATCCTAGCACTTTGGGAAACTGAGACAAGAGGAAAGCTAGAGGCCAGGAGTTTGAGACCAATGAGAGGAATATAGCAAGACCCCCATCTCTACTTGATTTATATTAAAGTTATAAAAAAAGGATATGAAGAAATTGTCATATTAGATATGCTACTTTTATTCTATTCCCTTTAAAATGTTTATATTATTTCAAGTTATGCCACAACGTACACATAAATAAGAAATTAATATGGTGAAAATATAGTACATTCTGACTTAATGCTGTGTTCTCATCTTGTCATAGGAACTACTAGTATTCAAAGAAAAATACAGAATCCCTGGGGTTGGGGAAAAAAATCTATCTCCCCTTTTCTCTAAGGAACTGAAAGTTCCAAGGGACCTATAGTAGTTTGATATTGTTTATTGGAAGGGAAAAATGTAGATGCTTTTAAAAAACCCATTTACTCTGGCAATAATAGTTTTTTGTTTCAATAAGGCTCCATTTAAGTGACTAGTCACTTAACAAACATTCACTGGATGAAGAGTATGTCATATACAAGTTGTGGTGGCACAAAGAAGGGTAGTCAATTCAGCATTCATAGAAGCCTTCCCTTTCCCTTTGTTATAACTTGCTGATCTTTACATAAAAAGTATGACATTTATCCAGAGAGATGCTAGGGACCAGAGAGCAATTCAAGGAAGGTATGACAGAAGCTTTTACTTAATTTTGCTTTTAAAAAGAGAAGAAAAATACAGAACCTAGTGTCCTAGTAAGTTTTTCCCCCAGAAGACAATACAGAAATTGAGCTAAAATTTTTGAGAAAACAATTCTGTTCTGTCCTTAAATGTCTTCTATTTTTTCCCCAAATTGGCCTATCTTACTCCTTCTATGATTTCTCTACCTTAGTACAACAGCAATGACAAAAAAATACAATTTGACAGAAAATATGTTATTTTGGCAGCAACTTATTTTTCCACATCTTCATGAAGTGTAAAAATGTAGCACAAATACACTTAAGACCTAGATTCTATATCTAACTCTATCATTTACTAGCTGGGCTACTAAGCTTTAATTTCTCAAAAGTAAACTAGAAATATTAATTGCCTTCCTGGTCTACTTACAGGATTAAGTGGTAACTTTTTTAAAAAACACCTTTATTGAGATATAATTAAAATACAATAAATCATACACAGTGTACATTAAGATACTTTTGAGATTTATGGACCTATGAAACTGTCACCACAAGCAAGATAATAAACATATCCATCTCTTCCAAAAGTGTCCTTGTCCCTCTTTGTAGTCCAACTCTCTAGACCTTCCCTGTGTAGCATTCCTCCCTTGTGTCTAAGCAATCAGTCATCTTCTTTCTGTCACAATACATTAGTTTGCTTTCCTAGAAGTTTATATAAATGGTACAGAACAGTTCACCCTACTTTCCTGTCTGTAGTTCTCAAGACCAACCAGAATGTGCTGCGAATGCAACATCCTGAGGTAAAGAGGGATTGGCTGAAACAGTTCAGGCTCTGTTCCAGTCCCCACCTGGAAACAGGATGTCCTTCAACATTTCAGCCCAGTGAATCAAATAGCCCTGAGGTTCATAACTCAAGGTGGGCTGCTTTCCAGGATCCCTCAACGGCTGTGCAAGTAGGACACACACAGTTGAGACTTCATTTACCCAGAAGGCGGCTTTCTGAGCTCTGGGGCGGGGGGGTGAGGGTGCATTTCACAATAAATCCTAGGCTTCTGTTATCCCTTGCTGCTTATTTGTAAGTAATAAGTTTGCTTCATGTAACTTGTATGAGAGTGTGTTCTGTCTCACTGACCTCAGACAAGTTGAAAACCAGAGCACAGTGAAACTGTTCCACAAGTGGAAGCATATATACTTGTTTTATTTGGCTTCTTTCACTCAACATAACTATTCTGAGATTCATCCAGGTTGTGGCCTATATTACTAATTCCTGCTTTTTTATTGCTAAATAGTATTTTCGCCATATGGAAACACCATAGTTTGCTTATCCATATATGATGGACATTTGAGTTTTTCTCAGTTTTTGGTTACTCCAAAAAACAACCGCAATGAACATTTCTTTACTAGTCTTTTTATGCACATATGCTAGCATTTATCTTGGGCAAAATGTCTCAGAGTAGAATGGCTGAATTGTATAATAGGTGTATGTTTAACTTTTTAAGAAACTACCAAAGCAAATGCACCATTTTACATTCCCACCAGCAGTATATGAGACTTCTAGTTCCTCCACAACCCTTCCAATACCTGTTGTAGTTAGTTTTTCAAATTTTAGGCATTCTAATAGATGTGTAGTGGTATCTCATTGTGGTTTTAATTTCCATTTTCTTAAAGACTAAGGATACTAAACATTTTTTTCAGGTGTTTATTTGCCATCAGCGTATCTTCTTTGGTGAAGTAGCTATTCAAACCTTGGGCCCATTCTTTTAACTGAGCTCTTTTCTTATTATTAAGTTTTGTAAGCTTTTTGTATATTCTAGATATAGAAGTCTTTGACCAGATATATGATTTGCAAATATTTTCTCCTGTCTGTGGCTTGCCTTTTCATTCTCTTAATAGTGTCTATAGAAAAACATAAGTTTTTAATTTTGAAGAAATACAGATTATCAATTTGTTCTTAAGAATTGTGCTTTTGTTGTTAGAAATCCTGGCTTTAAAAAAAAAGTTTCTAGAAGTTTTAAAGTTTTAGGTTTTACTTTTATACCTATGATCCATTTTTGGATAATTTTTATAGACAGTTCAAGGTATGTATGGATCAACACTCTTTTTGTTTGTGGTTTTTTTTTTTGGTAAGGCCATCCAATTATTCTACCACCACTTGTTGAAAAAGACCCCCCCGTGGCCGTGCACGATGGCTTGTGCTTGTAATCCCAGCAGTTTGGGAAGCGAAGGTGAGCAGATCACCTGCGGTCAGGAGTTCGAGACCAGCCTGGCCAACATGGTGAAACCCTGTCTCTATTAAAAATACAAAAATTAGCCGGGTGTAGTGGCGGGCACCTGAAATCCCAGCCACTTGGGAGGCTGAGGCAGGAGAATCACTTGAACTTGGGAGGCAGAGGTAGCAGTGAGCCGTGATCATGCCACTGCACTCTAGCCTGGGCAACAAAGTAAGATGCTGTCTTACAAAACAACAAAAAAACAACAACAACAAAAAAAAACACCACTCTTTCTCCACCAAACTGCCTTCATACCTTTATCAAAACTTAACTGTCCATACATATATTTGGATCTACTTCTGGACTATTATTTTGTTCCATCCATCTGTTTATCTTTATGCAATATAATACTGCCTTAATCACTGTAGTTTAATTATAGTAAGTCTTGAAATCAGGTCATATTAGTTCTCCAACTATGTTTTTCAATCAATGGCATCTTTTTTGTAGAGACAGGATCTCACTATATTGCCCAGGCTAGAATGCAGGGCCCATTCATAAATGTGATCACAGCTCACTGTAGCCTTGAACTCCTTAACTAAAGCGACCCTCTTGCCTCAGCCTCCCAAGTACCAGGGACTACAGACACTACCATGTCTAGCTATGTCAAGGCATCTTAATGCAAGTTTTCTGAAAATCAGAAATGTATATTCGAATGTAGGCAATTATCGTTTTTCTACTCCAACTTCAATAGCTTTTAGGTTATAAATTCCAGAACAGTAAACTAATAGAAATCACAAAATCATACAATTATTTATATATAAAATGTATCCAGATATTTAAAGACATTTTTACTCAAAACCATACAGCTTAACACATGAAATAATATTTAACATCCTCACCTGTAAACCATATTTTACTCGTATTTTCTTTAATTCTTTTCTTCTTTCCAACTCTTTTTCCTCCTTACTTAGTGTTGGACCAACTGAAAGAAAAAGAGTTTGGCTAAAAAAAACCCACTAAATCTGATTTTGTAGAAAATTAAAACTGTTATTTAATAAAAAACTAAAAGAACCATTAGTAACCCATTCCGATTAACCAGAAGTTGAAATAAATATTAATATAAAGGATATTGGGTTGTGATGATGTCTTTTCAGAAGTTTGGTAACTAAACCTACTTGAGAAGTAAAGCAAAAACTACAGATGATAGGAATTTTACAGTATAGATACCAAAATGAACCATAAACATCTCAATTTTTCAACACGATTATTACAATAGAAGCTCAAATGCAGAAATATTAAGTAAATTTTGCAAAGGAACAGAGCCATGTGCAAAATATAAGCCAGAGAACCCAAAATTCATGTTATTGTGTAATGCAACATACTCATTTTCAAATTAGTATCAGAAAACAAAAAATAAACAATGAACATGCATACTTGCATTTAGCGGAAAAATTTATGTCAAAAAAGATGACCTCTTACTAGTTCAAAGCATCTATATAAATTTTAAGAGCATTAGATGGGTGGGCTGAAAGCACAACAGTAATATCCTACAGTGCTATTATAAAAACTAATGGTTCATAGACAATATACAGCATGAGCTATCAATAGGACAGGAAATATATCAATCTATAGCCCTTAATACCTTGGCCTGTTACTTCGTATGTTAATATCACATGACAGAGTTCAATTGTGGATGACTTTTTTTTGCATCAATACACACATGTCAGAAGAAACCAACCTTTATTAAATTATTACTTTATTAAGTCTTACTTTTTAAATTATTTTAACTAATAAAAATTGTATATATGGTGTACAACATGATTTTTGATATATGTATACATTGTAAACTGGCTAAATCAAGCTCATTAACATATCCATTACCACCTCACGTACTTATCATTTTTTTGTGTATGGTGAGAACACTTAAAATCTACTCTCTCAGCAATTTTCAATTACAACTGCTCTTAAGGACATTCGGCTACCACTACAGTCTGCCTCAAAAACCTACTAAACTGGATTAGCAGAAAGAGAACTAATCCAATCTCTTTCCTGGTCAGAAAGCAGACCAATGCTATATATCACGGAGCTAAATTATTACACAGAAAAATCAACTACAATTACTCTATTAGCCTAGGTCTCAAATTCCAAATACATGTCATTTCTTAATCTCATTTGGTAATATTTACTGAAATATATCTCAATCTATTATTACATCAACTGGATACAAGACCAATAGCTTTATATAAATGTATCTCAATGCAGTATTGTACCAATTAGACATGAAGCCAGTAGCTGCTATTTTTAGAACATTTAAGTAATGAAAGAGAAATGTTATCACAGCCACATTTAATTGTTTCACATACCAAAAGATTCATCTTTCTTATCAAGACGAAGGTGGGCTCTAACCTGCCCTGGTTCACAGCCATCACAGGTATCACTGCCAGGGTGAATGTGAAAGGATAAGACAGTTTCTCCAATTTTCACTTCATCTCCATGCTCAAGTACATAAGGGTCACATTTAGTTTTTGGCTAGAGGGGAAACATTTTACAAAACAGAAATCAAAATAATCACATGTGGTTACCTTATGTCTACTCTAAGTAATGTCTGATTATAATTTTTAAAATACCTGTTAATGAAATACACACACACACGCACACACTTCCCAACTTAATGACCCATAAAAAATGTTCTACTAGCGGAGATGAAGACAGCTGAACTTAGCAACTTGTCAAACCCACCAATCTCCCTATCCAATCAAAACTATCCAATTCTAGACTTCAATCTATTATCAAAACATACAATCATCATAGTAAAAAAGATGAAGTGTTAAGAGAATCAGATAAATGCGTCACATTCTTCTCTCTTGATAACTCAGTTTTATTTCCACTTTTATTGTTACAGATTAAGAATAAGGCCTCCCTCCCCCACTGTATTTTCTTTTTTTGAGACAGAGTCTCACTCTGTAACCCAGGCTGGAGTGCAATGGCGCTATCTCAGCTCACTACAACCTCCACCTCCCCAGTGCAAGTGATTCTCCTGCCTCAGCATCCCAAGTAGCTGGGATAACAGGTGCACATCACCACACCCAGCTAATTCTTGTATTTTTAGTAGAGATGGGGTTTCCCTATGTTGGCCAAACTGGTCTTGAACTCCTGACCTAAGATGATCCACCGGCCTTGGGCTCCCAAAGTGCTAGGATTACAGGCATGAGCCACCGCACCCGGCACCTCTATTTTCTTATTATATGCCAAATACTTCACTACATGCTGAGGATGTAAGTATTAACTAAATAGACATAGCTTCTGCCTTTAAGAAGTTTCCAATTTAGTAACATTTCCATTAAGACAATTAAAAAAAAAAGCGGGGGGGGAGGACCTGGCCAGGTGCAGTGGCTCACACCTGTAATCCCAGCACTTTGGGAGGCCGAGGCAGGCAGATCACGAGGTCAAGAGATCAAGACCATCCTGGCCAACACAGTGAAACCCTATCTCTATTAAAAATACAAACAAAATAGCCGAGTGCGGTGGCACGCGCCTGTGGTCCCAGCTACTCAGGAGGCTGAGGCAGAAGAATCACTTGAACCCAGGAGGCAGAGGTTGCAGTGAGCCGAGACTGCACCACTGCACTCCAGCCTGGGTGAAAGAGCAAGACTCCGTCTCAAAAAAAAAAAGGAGGACCTTCAAATTTGCTATTAAGAACATTTACACATTTACGCTGAATGGCTTTACAATGGATTCATAACTGAAAATAAGGCATAGATACATAAGTAGAAGTCAAAATTCAACAGTCAAGTAAGCACCCACTGATGATATACTTTTTTCAGCCTTTCTGGAAATTCTTTTCCAAGCAACACAACTGGGCTTAACTCTAATCTGAACCAAATGATAAAGATTATGGCCTTCAGAAATAAAAAAATTCAGTTTAAAAATTATGTGCAGGCAATTAATACATATACACTCACCTGAAGAATCTGTTTTCCATTAACAATTGTACCATTTTGACTGCCTTGATCCACAAGGACATAACTTTGTAAGTCATGGTCAAAATGAATTTCTGCATGAAACTTAGAAAACGAAATCAAGCAATTATTAATTACTACACTTTTTAAAACCATGAATAACAATTTCTGTATGATATCATGATGTTAACTTGAGTCTTTGATAATTTAGATTTTATTATACTTAATACTTTTCAGAAACACAAATTACTATATGCTTCTGGTAGAAACAGAGGCTACAGAAGAAAATGTCATCTATAACTCTACCTTTACCATGAAAAATTTAGTATTATGTCCTACCCTTTTCTCCTTTGTACTGGAGTTGAGATTATAATTTGAAAATTTTTCACCTAATGTATTTTCCGTATCATTAAAAACTTTGTTTTTTGAGATGGGGTCTTGCTCTGTCACCCAGGCTACAGTGCAGTGGTGTGATCACAACTTCCTACAGACTTGACCTCCTGGGCTCAGGCAATCCTCCCACCTCAGCTTCCTGAGTAGCTGGGACTACAGGCGTGTGCCATAATACCTGGCTAATTTTGAATTTTTTTGTAGAGACACGTTTTTCACCATGTTGCCCAGGCTGTTCTCGAACTCCTGAGATCAAGTGATCCTCCTGCCTCGGCCTCCCAAAGTGCTGGGATTATGGGCATGAGTCACCACACCCTGCCAAAAATTTGTAATACAAAACATGATTTGAAACACTCAAGGCCAACTTCTCAGAGATGTTTCCAAGATCTTCAATAGTTAGGACTAATCATTTCCTCCTTGTTCCATAGCACTTTATTCATCTTATTTTGCTTCTTCATCTTAACATTGTCATGAGGTTCACCAAGTTGTTATACAAAGTTATAGAGTTGCTGTTCATTCATTTTGCTGAATGATAATACATTGTGTGGCTATACCATAATCTATCCCTCCATCCTTCTGATAATGGACATTCAGGGTTTTTCTCCAAGGTGTTACTACTTTTAAAAATATTACTATAAACCTTCTTGTACCTGCAATCTTTTTGTGTACAAAATGCAAGCGTTCCTCTGGAGTACACACTTAGGAACAGAATTATTAAATCATAATATAAGCAAATCTTAAACTTTACTAGATACTGTTTTCCAAAGTGGTTGTATCAATTCATATTCCCACCAGCAGTCTGTGAGAATTCTTGTTGCTCTATGTATAGTAAACCAAAACTTGATATTGCCAAAATTTTTAATTTTTGCTAGCCTAAGAGGTGTGAAATTGCCTACTTGCATTTTGCTGATCGCTACCAAAACTCTTTTTAATATTTATTAGTTGTTTGAGTTTTCTTTTCTGTAAATTTTCTTTTTATGTCCTTTGTACACTTTTTCCCAACTGAGTTTAGAAAACTTTCTACACTGCCAAACCCTATTCCAAAAAGCTGTTCTAAATTATGTTCCCAGTAGTAGTGATATTTAATAAATAATGAATGAGGACAAGCACGGTGGCTCACGCCTGTAATCCCAGCACTTTGGGAGGCTGAGGAGGGCAGATCATGAGGTCAAGAAATCAAGACCATCCTGGCTAACACAGTGAAAACCCGTCTCTATTAAGAATCCAAAAAAAAAAAAAAAATTAGCCAGTTATGGTAGCACACGCCTGTAGTCCCAGCTACTGGAGAGGCTGAGGCAGGAAAATTGCTTGAACCTGGGAAGCACAGGTTGTGGTGAGCTGTTACCGCACCACTGCACTCCAGCCTAGGCAACAAAGCGAGACTCTGTCTCAAAAAACAGTAATAGGCCAGGCACAGTGGCTCACACCTGTAATCCCAGCACTTTGGGAGGCCGAGGCAGGTGGATCACAAGGTCAAGAGATCGAGACCATCCTGGCCAACATGGTAAAATCCCATCTCTACTAAAAAATACAAAAATTAGCTGAGCGTGGTAGTGCGTGCCTGTAGTCTCAGCTACTTGGGAGGCTGAGGCAGGAAAATTGCTTGAACCCATGAGGCGGAGGTTGCAGCGAGCCAAGATCGCGCCACTGCACTCCAGCCTGGTGCCTAGAAACAGAGCGAGATTCTGTCTCAAAATAAAAAAATAAATAATAATAAATAAATAAAATCATGAATGAAAATTGATACCTTGGCTTCATCTGTATTTCTTAGATTACTAGAAAGACTGAATGGTGTTTCATATATTAACCATGATATTTCATTTACTGTGAATTGCCTGATACATCTTTTGCTCACTACTGGTGTCACAGTGGGGTTTGAAAACATAAATTTGCATGAACTTTTAAAAATCAAAGAACATACATTGTGTCATATTTGTTGTGACTGTCCCGGTCTGCCTTTTAATTTTTTCTTAACATATAAAGAGTAAAATTATTTTGTCCTTTGTAATTTTTGCCATTTTTTAAACTCAGAAAATCTTCTATCTAGTGGTTAAATACTTGTTTTCTCCCCTTAATATTAACATAAAGTTTCTTTTTAAAAAGTTTTTCATCTATTTGGATACATGGTATATGTGCTATCAAACTGACTTCACCAACAAATTATCCACCCCACCAGCGGATATTAGTCTAAAAGAAAGAAAGAAAAAACAGAAATGCCACCAGAAGCCTGGTGTGGTGGTGTGCCTACAGTGCTAGCTACTCAGGAAGCTGAAGCAGGAGGATCACTTAAGCCCAGGAGTTATCAGGGGCTACAGTGCATGCCACTGCATTCCAGTCTGAGCAAAAGAGTAAGACCCTGTCACTATTTTTAAAAAAAAGCCACTACAGGCAGTTCTAAGGTTTAGACTGAAGGTGGGGAAGAACCTTGGATCTCTTTGCTATTTAAGTTACAGATAAGGTTTTTTATTTAATTTTTTTGGAGGCAGGAGACTCAAGGGTCATAGTGAAAAAGCAAGATAATCTGGTTAAAGTTAAAATTATGAGGGCATTTTCCTCGTTTTGAATGCATTCCCAAAACATGAAAGTAAATAAATAGACTTTCAAGTTTAAAATGAGAAATTATATTCCAAAAAAACAAAAATCACATAAAATCTACTTTAGGTCCACATTACAGTCCGTTAAATAAAAGTAAAACGGGAACAATGGAAGGTCAAAAAAAAAGAGAAAAGCAAAAAAGGAAAAGAGATAACAATCATAAGAGAGGAAGGAAAACACAGTACTGGAAAGAGAAATAAAAAGAGCCTCAGACAGATGTGGTGGCTCACGCCTGTAATCCCAGCACTTTGGGAGGCTGAGGCAAGTGGATCACTTGAGCTCAGGAGTTTGAGACCAGCCTGGTGAACCCCCAGGTGAAACCGCATCTCTATGAAACATAAAAACTAGCTGGGCATGGTAGAGCATGCCTGTAGTCCCAGCTTCTTGGGGGGCTAACATAGGAGGATTGCTTGAACCTGGGAGGTCAAGGCTGCAGTGAGTCATGATCACACCACTGTACTCCAGCCTGGATGACAGAGTGAAATCCTGTCTCAAAAAATAAATAAATAAAAAGTAAAAATATATAAAGAGCTTCAGTAGCTAAACCTTTAGTTATTTTCTACTTATATATAACTTGACTTGCAATTCTGTTCTATTTGTTTTGAAAACTCAATTGTTCTTTTTCCTGAAACCATTTGAGACAGGGTCTCATTCTGTCACCCAGGCTACAGTGCAATGGTGTGATCACAGCTTCCTGTAGCTTTGACCTCCTGGACTCAGGAGATCCTCCCACGTCAGCTCAATTGAGAGAAGTTTTAAAGGAGATCCCTGAGTGGTATAGGATATATTCTTGGGTTGTAAAATACTCTGGGCTCAAAGTAACCACCTCCTAAAGTAGCCTGAAGCTAGGTATGATTCATTTTTTAATAGTCATAAAATGTAGCCTGTTTATTTCACTGAATATTCATTAATTGGGTACTACTTTAAGACTTAATATATGCTTTCTATTCTAATCCAGATTCTTAAAAATAAACATGATTTTGTTTATTCAAATTGTGATAAAGAATTTTTATTTTCTGAAGCACTGGAATAAACAAATCTGCACTGCCTTCATTACCATTACTACACTGCATATTAACCTTCCTATTAAATGAGAAAAGTCCCTAAGCTTTCTACAGTAATAATGATATAAAAAATTACATCTACGGGACTATGTTTGAGAAATCAAAGAGCATACCTTACTGACACCAACTTCAGGGATTCGGAGAGTATGTTCCATATCCTTTTCTCTGCAGAGTTAAGTAAAGTTCCTTTAATAATTTATGAAGCATATTATATAAATGTAGCACTTATAGGGTGACAAAGAATGGAAAGAATGTTTAAAAACAGATAATGTTGGCCAGGCGCAGTGGCTCACGCCTGTAATCCAGCACTTTGGAAGGCCGAGGCAGGTGGATCACAAGGTCAAGAGATTGAGACCATCCTGGCCAACATGGTGAAACCCCGTCTCTACTAAAAAATAGAAAAAAAATAGCTGGGCGTGGTGGTGCACGCCTGTAATCCCAGCTACTCAGGAGGCTGAGGCAGGAGAATCGTTTGAACCCAGGAGGCAGAGGTTGCAATGAGCCGAGACTGTGCCACTGTACTCCAGCCTGGACAACAGAGCATGACTCTGTCCCAAAAACAAAAAACAAACAAACAAAAAAATACTCTGAAATAACTGAATGATATAATAATATTAACCATTTTACCTTCCAATTGTAGCAGGGTTTACAGCAGTAATGATAAAGAGTGATCCTGTCTGCAACACAGGTGATCTGATGACAATTACTCTAATACATGGGGGCCAAATTTTGTCTTCATCTGCCAAGGAAAGAAGTGGGTAAATATTAATTTAACTGCTATGAAAAAGAATTCCATAGGGATAACTAGGAAGTATCCATAAAATAAAAATATGTTGGTCAAAAAATCTTAATTCTGACTAAAACAAACTTCTTAAATTCTGCTGTATAATACATAGCAATTGGTAAAGCTTAACACTGTTATTAAGGTGATCAACAGAACGGTTGCTGCGTATTTAGCATCTATCACAGTTATCAAATAATCAACTCTTTCTTAAGGTTTTGGAATAGGAAAATATCCCAAATATTTTTTGTATTATTTTAAGTTACAAAAATTGAGTCCACTTAAAAAAAAAAAAAGGCTGGGCACGGTGGCTCATGCCTATAATTCCAACACTTTGGGAGGTTGAGGTGGGTGGATCACGAAGTCAGAAAATCGAGACCATCCTGGCCAACATGGTGAAACACCGTCTCTACTAAAAATACAAAAATTAGCTGGGCGTGGTGGTGTGCACCTGTAGTCCCAGCTACTCAGGAGGCTGAGGGTGGAGAACCGCCTGAACCTGGGAGGCAGAGGTTGCAGTGAGGCAAGATCACACCACTACACTCCAGCCTGGGCAACAGACCAAGACTTCGTCTCAAAAAAATAAATAAATCAATCAAGAGAAATGCCACTGAGAACCAAAGAGCAAAATAAGCTCATACACTACACAGTTGGCCCTCGGTATCTGTGACATTAGTTCCAAGATCCCTCCTCATATGTTAAAATCTATGGATGTTCAAGTCCTTATATAAATGGTATTGTATATGCATATAATCTATGTGCATCCTCCTGTATACTTTAAATCTCTAGATTACTCATACCTAATACAATGTAAATGCTATATAAATAGATACACTGTATTGTTTAGAGGATAACAAAAGTTTGTACATGTTCAGTACAGATGTAACTTTCCATTTTTTTTCCCTGAATATTTTTGACCTGACGTTGCTTGGATCCACTAATGAAGAACCCATGGATACAGAGAGCCAACTGTAATATGAAATCCTGTGCTGTAAAAGTATGTCTTTATATATTCAAGTAAAAAAAATTAGATTTACCATAATATCCATATTGGATTCATAATGTATACTTTTTAAAGACAACTTGTTTTTCAAAACTCATTTTACAAAAGTACACTACAAGTATCTAACACAATAAAACAGCCTTAATCCATATTTTAGGATTAGAATGTAGCTAACTTGGTTTTGTGTTCTATTGACTAGGCCATTCAATACAATGAAACTTTCTGAAGGTCCTAGTATTAGTCATTTATTCACATCCTACTCTTCAAGAATAACCAAGTGGCTGCCCACATAATTTTCAATAACATCATTAAAATAATGTTTACTTTTTGGCAGATAGAACTATGACTCACTAACATTTTTAATGATTTTACTCTTTTATAGTTACCAGACCGGGCTATTTACTTAAATAATGATTATTAACTCACCTTCATCCTCACTATCTTCTGCAGTTACATTGCCTTCACTGGTAATGTCTTCGTCATAACTATCCTCGGTCTGAGAATCTGTAATTTCACCTTCCTCTGGTTCACTATCAGTCTCCATGATTTTCTCATCTTTAAATGATGTTGAATTAGAGATGTTTTCATGAAGAGGAGACTCTACAGTATTTCTACTGGCTGGAACAGTGAATTTTGGGGGACTATTTTTGTGATAAATGCCTATTTTGGCCTTCTTTTTCATATGTGAAAAATTTTCTTCCTCATTACAGCTTATATGTTCAACACTGAAGGCTTTTTGATCCTCTGAATTCAAATCCTGGAGAAGGGTAGGTAGATAGTGGGAACAGGGGAGAATACTCTTAAACATCACTACCTTACTATATCAAGTTTCAATAAATTCGTGAAGATATATGTTAGTAAAATAACAATGGTTACAATCTGTACCCCCCTCTTCTTCTCACATTTCCTTTCTTGGTTAATGATATTACCATCTTCTTATCATTCAAATTAAAAATCCTATAGTTATCTCTGAGATCCCCTTAACCATATGTAAAATTAGTATTACAAGTACTATACATTGTTCTCAAAATAAATCCCAAATCTGTCCCTCTATCTATTCTCAATGTTTTAACATTCCTAGTTCAAGCCCTCATCACATATTGCCTGGACTGTGGGATAGTGGAGACCAACGATGTCCAATAAAAATGTAACACAAGCCATATTTGTACTTTTGTATTTTCTAGTAGCCACATTTAAAAAGTAAAATTATTAATGAGACAGTTTACATTTATTTTTTTTACTAAGTCTGCAAAATCCAGAGCATATTTTATACTTAACACCACATTTGAGTTTGGACTAGCAACACTTCAAGTGCTCGACAGCCACATGTAGCTGGTGGCTACCTTACTGGACAGCGCAGGCCTAAAGAATACCTATTCTAAATTTTCTTTTTAAACTTGTAACCAATTAGCAAGACAACACAAATAAGACACAGAATTAGCTTTACTTACATCATGAATTTAAAGATTCAAATATACTCAATATGTAGCGAAATTCAGTTTTGCTAAAATTTAGTATTTCAGATTTGGCTTGATAACACTTAAAAGTTTAAAGTACACTATCTTATTCCAAAATTTTAACAACTATCTATTTTATTAATAATCTACTGTACATTTATAGCTGATATGCCTTATAAACAAATCTATTTTTTAATTAACAAAAATTATGTATTTTTATCATGTACAACATGTTTTGAAATATGTACACAATGTAGAGTGGTTACATTGAGCTAATTAACATGCACATTATCGCAAATACTTATTTTTCTGTGGTAAGAAACTTAAAATTTGCTCTCAGCTGTTTTCAAGAATATAATACATTGTTTTTAACTATAGCCACCAAGTTATATAATGGACAAATCTATTATTTTAATCTTAGAAAGAGGGAAGGGTTATTTTGTTTTTTTCCCTTGTTTTCTAACACACTGTCACTTTTCCTTCTACCTTAGAGCAACATGAAGCGAATTCATATGCTCTCCTATATATATATTTTATTTTATAAACTATGACAGCATCTCACACACCTATTTTTAATAACAACATTAAGTTCAGCTTGGAGACTGGCTAAACATTCACAGTTTGATAAATTCTTTTTTTTTTTTTTTTTTTTTGAGACAGAGTTTCGCTCTTGTTACCCAGGCTGGAGTGCAATGGCGCTATCTCGGCTCACCGCAACCTCCGCCTCCTGGGTTCAGGCAATTCTCCTGCCTCAGCCTCCTGAGTAGCTGGGATTACAGGCACGCGCCACCATGCCCAGCTAATTTTTTGTATTTTTAGTAGAGATAGGGTTTCACCATGTTGACCAGGATGGTCTCGATCTCTTGACCTCGTGATCCACCCGCCTCGGCCTCCCAAAGTGCTGGGATTACAGGCGTGAGCCACCGCACCCGGCCTTTTTTTTTTTTTTTTGAGATGGAGTTTCGCTCTTGTTACCCAGGTTGGAGTGCAATCTCAGCTCACCGCAACCTCCGCCTCCTGGGTTCAGGTAATTCTCCTGTCTCAGCCTCCCGAGTAGCTGGGATTACAGGCACGCGCCACCATGCCCAGCTAATTTTTTGTATTTTTAGTAGAGACGGGGTTTCACCATGTTGACCAGGATGGTCTCAATCTCTTGACCTCGTGATCCACTCACCTCGGCCTCCCAAAGTGCTGGGATTACAGGCGTGAGCCACCACACCCGGCCCAGTTTGATAAATTCTATACGCTTCTAGCAATACAAATTCACCAGGGACAACAACAAGGGCAAGGATATGAAAAACCATGAGGAGCTTTTACATTATAAAATTATAGCAAAAAATTTCTCTTAAAAAAGCAGTTTCTAATCTTGTATATTTATTACTTACTGAACAACATATGCAGGGAAAGCTATTTGCCAGTACAGAATGTTAGATATCCATTAAATGAAAAGAAAGTAGGGCTTATTTATGGGCACTGAGGCACATATGTATATTTCAAATTATTTACTCCTATCTCCCCTACTGTCTTCCTTCACATAACCTCCACCTACAAAAAGTGAAACTCAAAAATATCTTTAAAAATAAAGAAAACAGCTAAAGATACTCTGATGGCCTCACAGGTACCCTAGAATCCTCACGAAATTCTCAAAATTCCAACAGGACTTTTCTTAAACTTCTTGTCTTGGAATTCACATATTTTCAAAGAAGGATGGCAAAGATGAGTAGTTATGGGAGTGAGGTTGGACCAAAATATCACAGAATGCTTTCGACCCTATTCTCTAGTTTTTCAGGGAAGGCTATATATACTCTTTTTCTATTGTTAGGGAGAGGTTTTTTTTAGATGGAGTCTCACTCTTGTCACCCAGGCTGGAGTGCAGTAGCATGATTTTGGCTCACTACAAGTCCTCCACCTCCCAGGTTCAAGCAACTCTTCTGCCTCAGCCTCCCAAGTAGCTGGGATTATAGGCACCTGCCACCACACCTGGCTAATTCTTGTGTTTTTAGTAGAGATGGGGTTTTACCATGTTGGCCAGGCTGGTCTTGAATCCGACCTCAGGAGACCCGCCCACCTCAGCCTCCCAAAGTGTTGAGATTGCAGGCATCAGCCACTGCACCCAGCCCACAACCTACCCTTTCAAACAGTTAAACCACTAGTAACAAGCACAAGCCATTAAAACAGAGATCTTGAAAGCAAACAGAAAACTCACTTTTAGTATTTTAGTCATATACTCTTCTATTCCTAAGTATTGTCAACAAAAAACAGAAGAACAGAAACAAATCAAATAAAGAAAAAAAAACAACAAAAGAATCCTAATTCCTTATGTGAACTTTAGAATTTAATGTCAAGTAATTTTTCTTTGGTTAAGAAAAGAAAAACTGGCTGGCACAGTGGCTCACGTCTATAATCCCAGCACTTTGGGAGGCCAAAATAGGCAGATCACTTGAGCCCAGGAGGTCGAGGATGCAGTGAGCCATGCATGATGGCACCACTGCACTCAACCTGAGTGACAGAGCAAGACCCTGTCTCAAAATAGGACAGGACAGACCAGGAAAGACAGACGGGATGGGATGGGATAGAAAACGAAGAGCTAAAATTTCAAGAGTAAGCTATCAAATAGTTGCCACAGTTGATAAAATGTCAATACAACAAACAAGCCTCCTTTCTTACCTATAAACCACCAACCTTATCTGTTTAGAGAGTAAAAATAAGAACTCTGATAACTTTTTATAGTTTCCTTCTTTCAATTTAACATTGTACAATAAGCATTTTGGGGGTTCCCCTTAATCTTTATAAGTACCATCTGAAAGCCTACATAATACTTTTTCAATTAAATATAACTATCACTTTCTTAACCATTATCTTGCAGGTCATTTAAACTCTTAATCCTAATAAATGTTACGTCAATCCATAGTCGCCAGCAATGGATTTTTTGAAAATGTTTTCCTAATAGGTAAAAAATTGCTCCACATGACTAAAAAAGTTGAACCTGTATCTATGTCTACCTATAAACTGTGTTTTTCTTTTATTATGAATTGTGCATTGACATCAACTTATCAACTGAGGGACTGAATTCTTCTTCCAAACTATACAACATGAGATATTTTAACCGCCCTAAATCGACCTCCTTCGAATTTCAAGAAATGCTTTCTATTTCTAGTGATAGTTTATGACAAAGTCCATGTTTGCTCCATCTAAACTTTCCTTGGTTGTTATCTTAAAGGGTGTGTTTGAAATACAATTAAATGACTGTCAGTTTCATAAAAAATTTTGGTTTAATTATCATATTATCACCAATGCATAAATTTTTAAAATTATAAAGACATTACCTTTTCCTCATTTGTTGCAGAAGAATCTGGATCCTTTCTCTTCTTCTTCAATTTTTTATCTTTACTTTGTTTTGTGGTAGAAGTCTGATAAGGTTGCAAATCTACTCGAGAATGAAACTGATAGCGACCACTTTCCACATCACAATAGTAATAAATTCCAGTGGAAGGATCATAATAGAGCTGATTTTCCTTTCAAAATCAAGAAAAAACATAAATTATATTCATGTACAAGAAAATAAACTTAACAAAAATGGCAAATATATTCAAATGTAGTAAACATTTCTTTGAACAACTATAGTATTTTCAGAAGACAATGAATTAAAGATAAGAGAATAAAAAATGCTTTAATCCTCCAAAATACGTTACTATTCAATAGCTGACCTACTTTTTCTAGTGTGAGAAACAAGTAAATCTAAATATTAAATTGAATCATGTGAAATTGTCAATACTTGACCATTTTTAACTTATAAGAAACAGCAATTTCATATGATTCCACTTAATACACTAACAAAAATTGATACTACTTTTGAAGGCATGAAAACTAAGGCATGCATAAGAAAAAGCTGGCCATATAAGAGCAACTCTAGACACTTTATTCTTAATGACTGCACAATAATGATGTGGCAGTATAAACCCCTAAACCCTCCTATGCCATAAAACAAAGATTTGTCTTTTGATGTTCATTGCTTAAAATCAGAGAAGAAAATTATGAAAATAATGTTCATGCATACCAAAAAATAACATTCTATATAATAAAATCAATAAACAATTGTCTTCACTAATTAGTTCTATAGTAAGTAAGACTTGCAAGCAACCATGCAAAAATGTATTTTGCAAACTATAGATTTAAAAACCAGAAAGATAAAATTAGGTAATCACTTGTATTTATGATACACTGGCCAGTACTCTATAACTAAGATTTAAGTGAACAGTCTGTATTTTATTTACATCATAAATCCATGCTGACCAGATTTGGAAACATCTTACGATGTACTGAAATTGAACAACTAAAACTTCCAAAAAAAGAATAATTTATTTTTCTAACTATTGATACTTGCAATTTACTGTCTTTAATCCATGCATTTTGCAGATCTCTTACAAAAATATTTCAATTTCTCACCATCTTTCTCTTAACTAAGAAATTGAATGGAGGCTTTCCAATCTTTATTTCTAGTAATAATGGAACTGTTACAATTCAAACCTTTTTCATCTGTTTGTCAGCCCAAAACATAGACATTTTCAAAATATAAAAACAATTTTTTACAAAATAAAAATTAGCCCAATAAAAATGACAACACAACGAAGTTCCTAATTTACTTAGAAATATAACCTGCAAAATGTAACTAACCATTTACAAAGCAACTGATGTCAAGAGAAAGATACAGAAAGGAAGGCAGAAGATTGACAAAGACTAATATCTACTTGAAACTGTTGTTTTCCTAGAAACTAACTACTCCCTTTGAATAAATGATTAAACATTAATTTACTGGTTATTAATTAGCATTGTCAGTTAGCATCCCCCATGAAAGAAAACCCTCTCTTCACAAATGACTTACAGTTTACTATATGCAGACTGACAAACTAATGAAATCTCTTACATTAATTGAGATATTTAGTATTATCCTGATATTCTCTAGATAAGTTAACAATAATTCCAGTAACTGGAATGATAAGCAACAATTCCACTTCTGTGCACCACATTCTATAGTTCCTCAGAAAACCAGATTACATTACTAGACTCTTAAGGTTGAGATACGTGAGTGAGTTCTATCACTGTCAACAAATCCTGAATGAAATCCAATTAAGTATTAGACTTCAACAGCCATAACACTGTATTATAAATCAAGAACTTTATTTTCTGGTTCTGTCCTCGTCAGTGATCCATTGTATTTTAGATCTCACGTTAAATCCCTAGGTCTCACTGTTAACAGACTGATTTTTGTTTATTTGTTTGAGACAGGATCTCACTCTGTCACCTAGGCTGGAGGGCAGTGGTGCAATCATGGCTCACTGCAGCCTCCATCTTCCCAGCTCAAGAGATGCTCCCACATGAGCCTCATGAGTAGCTGGAACTACAGGATGAGCCACTACTCATCCTATAGTCTGATTTTTTTAAATTTTTTATAGAAACAGTTTCACTGTGTTGCCCAGGCTGGTCTTGCACTCTTGACTCAAGCAATTCTCTTGCCTCAGCCTCCTAAAGGGCTGGGATTACAAGGAGTGAGCCACCATGCCTAGTTAACAGACTGATTTTTTAAAAGGGAAATGCTTAAAAGGCACAGAATATAAAACACTGGCTATAATAAACATGCTACTAAGAATTCAAGAAAGAAGTCTACTTATGTGGCCTAAAATTAATTCATAAAGTATTTGAAATAATTTTTTAAATTCTCACCCCAAGCCTAAAATTAATAATCTTACTTCTTTATTAATTCTATGAAAAAAAGTTTAGGTTCTAAAATATTTTACAATGTAGTTAATTGTCTGCTTTTATTAAAAAAGCCCTAATATTTTTACATGTTATTTTTATACATAAAGACTTCTCCAAAACATTATCTATAATAATCACAATAAACAACCTTATTTTAAAAACTTAGAAGTGTGGCATCATAAGCTGTTTTAGAATTCTCTGCCAAATAGTTCTGAGTCAAACATAATTTTTTTTTCTTCTTGAGACAGAGTTTCACTCTTGTTGCCCAGGCTAGGGTGCAATGGCGCGACCTCAGCTTATTACAACCTCCGCCTCCCAGGTTCAAGAGATTCTCCTGCCTCCGCCTCCCAAGTAGCTGGGATTATAAGCATGTACCACCACGCCCAGCTAATTCTGTATTTTTAGTAGAGATGGGTTTCTCCATGTTGGTCAGGCTGGTCTCGAACTCCTGACCTCAGGTGATCCACCCACCTTGGCTGCCCAGAGTACTGGGATTACAGTCATGAGCCACTGTGCCTAGCCAAACATAATTTTTAAATGCAGCTTTTTGCTTTCTTACTTCAACTTAGGGTTTAATATTTGATATCAGGCACTAAGAATGTATCATACAATATTAAAAGGTCTGAGATGAAGTTTGAGACCAGCCTGGCCAACAATGGAGAAACCCTTCCTCTACTAAAAATACGAAAAATTAGCTGGGTTTGTGGTGCACACCTGTAATCCCAACTACTCAGGATGCTGAGACATAAGAATCGCTTGAACCTGGGGAGTGGAAGTTGCAGTGAGCTGAGATTGCACCACTGCACTCCAGCCTGGGTGACAAAGGGAGACTCTGTATCAATTAAAAAAAAAAAAAAGTCTGAGATACTTACAGAATCATAATAGAAACCAGTGCTGTGGTCAAAATACAGTCCAGTATTTTCATCATAACTAAATCCAGTCTGTGATACAGCTGCTTCTGCTGCAGCTCTCAAACTTTCAGCTAATGATGAGCCTTCTAAGGACGTATCTTCTGTTGCTAATGCAGAAGCTGGCTCCTATAAAAGATACAGTCATGCCAAGTAAGACAAAAGCTTCTGTACATCAATTATAAGTTAACTAAATACCTGAAATTGTATTTAGGAAATTATTTCAATTTCTACAATGAAAAAGGATGGCTATCAATTACGATTTGAACCACTTTTTACAATAGTTACTAGTGTGTCAGTAAATTCAACTTTGACCCAGTTTTGAAGGCACTAAAAATGAGTGACAATTATTCGAGAACAAATGTATGATACCACAGGGAAGCCATCCACAAAATATAGACCCTGAAATATTGGCTAAGACAAAGATCTAGATTCTTCAGTAATTATATGTTCAATGGGAAAAAAATTTCAAAATGATAAATGAAGGAGAAAACTGTAGATTAAATGAGATATATCAAACACAATGGGGATCCTGATTCAAACAAACTATAAAAACAAATTTATAGAACTTGCAGGGGAATTTGAACAGTGGCAGGGTATTTGACATAACGGAACATTAAAATTTTTTTTAGCTTTAAATGTGGTATTGTTGTCCATAGTTCTTTGGTTGAGTCAAAATATCTGGACAAGTTTTTAGTTTATGTGTATCATAAAATTTTGGAATACAATGTAGCAGGAAAACCACTACACATATGAACAAGTTCGAATTTTTGTTTTTGAAAAACTGTAATATTCTTTGCATAATTACACACAAGAATGTTTATAACCCTTGCATATGCTGTGATGAACTAAAGAAGTCTATCTTTCCACATAGTAACAAAAAAGAAGGACAAGTTCTTGGACATCAACAGTTTCATGCTTAGCATTTCATTACCTGTAAATTTGAGGCAAAATGGTCCTCTTGTCTACATTTAACATTTTCTGTTCTATCAGTACCAGGGTAAGCATCATTTTCTATTTGTAACTGGTCTTTGGAATTCAAAGTAGACGTTTCGATATCTTGATCTTGTTGATCTAACAGTTCAGTCACTTTATCTGGAAGACTAACATCATTGTAGTATGTCTGATAATAATAATCTGTAGCAAAAAAATTAAGTGAAACATATCATATTAGAATAATGTATATAAAAAGGACTTAATTCCAAAACACTGGTATTTAAACACAAAAAGCACATACTTCATATAAATGATTTTTATAACTGTATAAATTTTAAAAGATTAAAACAGATGGTACAGGTTAAGTGTAGAAGTGTATATTTTTTATTCTAATGTCTCCTTCAGGACCCTAGCTGTCAGGTTAAAAAGAGGAAAAAAAGGTTAAGTTGGTTTACATTTTTTACAACAAGAGTAAAATAAAAATAGGTAGATGGGTTATGTTCTCTTAAAAAAAACTTAACTCTCAACTTCTAACCAGGTACCTTAATACTATTGCTTATCAACTGATAATGAAATAAAAATGCAAGGAATTAGGGATTGATTTTTTTTTTTTTTTGGTCGAATTTCTCTATTGATGCAGACTTTTTAAAACATATCATACAGATAAGTAAGGTTAGCACTACTGCAATGTTTAGCAATTTAGGCAAATTATGTCCTGAATGAAGCAAGGCAAAACTTAATAGGAAAGATGACTTCTTCTTGTGATGCATATATATTAAAACTCAGTATCTCAGCTATTTTGCCTTATAACATAATGCTACTAGTGAGGCCATGGTGGTGGGCTCACCATTCTCACGAGGGTCTAAGAGATTAATACTATACAAAATTCTAATCAGAACTCATCAACAAGAAAACAAACGCCCCTGGTCACAAGGAAGGCCAGCCTATGGAAGTAGATGGCTAACTGCATGCCAAAAATTACTCAGTGAGTGTGCCACTGAAAATATAATAGCAACATTACAGAAATCACAGGAATGACAATACATTTCTACTTTTTCCGCCAGAAGAACAAATTGATTACCTGAAAATACCGTATTATATGGAGAGAAGTCAGCAGTATTAACAATTCTCATTTACCTTGATCTTAGTTTATTTTAAATTTAAAGAAAACTCAACATTAGCATGATTTGAATGTAACAGTATTAGCATATCCTCACTATAAGCTGAATACCTGAGATTGACCAAGGAGCATGGTTCTCTGTTTGTACTTCTACATCAGACTTTTTATTATCTTCATTTCTCCCACAATAGAGTATTTTACTGAGTTCTTCCACCTGAAAGAAAACAAGGCTTTAGGAAAAAGAAATCATGTAACAATCTAATAATATACATACCAGTCTCTTGCTGTTATGTTTTTCTTGATAAAAGTTTTAGAGAAATGTCAAGAACAGCAAGTTTCCCTTTCAAAAAAGCTAAAATTATTTTACTTTTTACATTTAAAAGACATTTTTGCCGGGCGCAGTGGCTCACACCTGTAATCCTAGCACTTTGGGAGGCCGAGGTGGGTGGATCACCTGAGGTCAGGAGTTCAAGACCAGCCTGGCCATCATGGTGAAATCCTATCTTTAAAGAAAAAAAAAAAAAAAAAAAGACATTTTTATTCCTAAATTCTTACTAAATGACCAAATATCTCTTTCAAAAGTTGAACTAGATAATGAGACTTTGTGAACAGCATCCTTTATTTCTAACAAATAAGAATGTTTTTATGTTAAATTTTTTTTTTTTTTGAGACAGAGTCTCGCTCTGTCGCCAGAATGCAGTGCAGTGGCGCAATCTCGGCTCACTGCAACCTCCACCTCCTGGGTTCAAGCGATTCTTTCGCCTCAGCCTCCTGAGTAGCTGGGACCACAGCCACGTGCCACCACGCCTGGCTAATTTTTGTATTTTTAGTAGAGATGGGGTTTCACCATGGCCAGGATGGTCTTCATCTCTTGATTTCGTGATCCACCCACCTCGGCCTCCCAAAGTGCTGGGATTACAGGTGTGAGCTGCCACGCCCGGCCTATGTTAATATTTTAAAGTCAGTAGTTCTCCCTAAAGAATTAGAAATTTTTTTTTTTTTTTTTAAGATGGGGTTTCACCATGATGGTCAGGCTCATCTTGAACTCCTGACCTCAGGTGATACACTCATCTCGGCCTCCCAAAGTGCTAGGATTACAGGCGAGAGCCCCAGCACCCAGCCAAGAATTAGAAAATTTTAAAATGACAAATTCTCATCCCTACTGAATTATCTAATATCATTCTGTATCTTCCACTTGGAATTAACTATCCACTTGAATATGTTAATGCCACCTACAAGCTTTAATACATTTTTTCATTAAACAGTAGTCCTATAATTAACTGCAGCAGAAGAGAACAGGAAAGGTGACTCTCCAACAGGGGCATCTGTCCTACGTGTACTTCACATATACACCAAAACACCCTTAAAAGGATGCTACTACATAGGACAGAGAGATACACACCGAAATACCCTTAAAAGGATGCTACTACATAGGACAGAGAGAAACAGAGTGTGGAAATGCCCAAAAGCAGATAACACATTGCCTCAGTAAATTTACCTCAGTCTGAGGACCTCAATATGAGACAATGTCTCCTACACACATGAAACCAACTAAAAAACAAGCTTTTAAATATTGATTTAATGATAAAGCTAAAGCAGAGAAAGGTGCTAAAACTGATTATATAGATTATCCAAGCACTTCATGAGTTATTCAGTCTGTTGCTACTACCAGGGCAGGAACTATATTGAGGGAAGCAAGACATGGAGCATGAAAAATTTCAGGCACTCCTCTGATTCATACAAGTACAGAGTCCATACCTGGGAATTAGTGCCCCATTAAATTCCTTGCCCTAGGAGTCTGACTGCCTTGACCTAATCCTGGCTCTGGCTACTATCCCTATTAGTATGAATTAGACTACTTAGTATCTAGCACATGATGTGCACTATACTTGATGCTTTGGGTAACATCTCATTAATGCACACAGCCACCTGAAATATTAGTTGTCCTAACCCTAATTTTACATATAAAGTATCTGACAAGTAATTTGCACAAGGCTATTTTTGGACCTTGTACAAAGTCTATACATATTATGGTTCTCTAGTAGTTCATCATTAATTCTCAAGCAAACTTTTTAAGTGCTCCAGATAAAACATATTCAGTAATTTGGGATGACAGTTAATCAAATCCACCCCTCCCCAACCAAGGGAGGCTGATTAGGAGAGTTAAGGAGTTATTACTATCCAAAGTAGAGTCGAGACTTTCTATGCGATTAAATTTTTAATATTGGACTAAAAATGGAAGCACGTGGAGGACAGTGCAAGCAGTCACCTTCTGTTCGCTTCTGCTGCAGTTATTTAGTTCTACGACTTACATATAATTTAGTTCTACTACTAATAATGCACTTACAAGTGCATTAAAGCTTGTAAGTGGAATTAACATATTTAATAAATACAGGTGGAGAACACTGAATGATATTAGATAATACGAATGGGAATTAATAGCATTTAAATTTTCTAATTCTTTAGGGAGAATTGCTGATTTCTTAAAATATTAGCATAAAAACTTTCTTTTTTTTTTGTAAGAAATAAAGGATCCTGTTCACAAAGTACCATTACTTAGTCTGACTTATCAAATTACAGTAACATACAAAATGCTGGCTCTTTGAAGATTAGCAAAAAATGTTTTCTTTTAGAATCTCTAACACAAGAACTACTTTAACAATTTAGAATTATAAAGGAGCTTTTCAAACGGCTGTCGTTAAAAAAAAAAAGTCTGTCATATTTTGCTCCCCTCTCCCCATATTTCTTACCATATCTGTATTCTCCTAGCACAGTTGTACACACCGTTAGGTGTTCAAATTGACTAAACAAATAAAAAGTTTCCGATATCATAATGTCAAGAACTCTATGTAACGGCCATACAAAGTCGATGCAACTCAGCAGTTATTTTCATAGCTCATTTGGTAACAAAACATTAAAAAAGTTTGATGACGTTTTAGTGCTCAGCCTATATACTGGTTTTAGTAAGCGTATCAATAAATTATAAAGAACTAGACAACAGTTAAATTGAAGCTAGTAACTGGAAATAACCGGGAGAGGGTGCAACTGCCCAACAGATCGAGGTGGAAAAAAATATATATTATGCTCTTGGTTTTTTTGTTTTTAATGTGACAGTTTAAGTATTACTATTTGTCCCTACTATTTAGTCTGAAAACGAAATAAGCTGCTTAACGTCTCCAACAAAGGCAGTTATATATCTTCCTTACTTCCACAAGAAAACCCAAGACGATAAACGCTCAGAGCATAGCGTTCAAAAGTTTGTAAAATTGTTTGTTTTCTCATGTTTCATTTTATTTCACCTTCACAACTGTGAGCTATCATTCTCATCTGATGGGGAACTGAGGCTCAGTATAAGTTTACACATCCGGGAAATGGCAGAGATGCTATTCTGACTCAAGGTCAACATTTTAATAAACTCAAATGTGATCTAGAATAAATGCATCTACTGCCAATGGGATGTTGGGTCAAGTGAGAACGAAGACAATGTAGCCATAGTACTGAAGTTCAATTCACGCCAGCCGCGGGACATTGATTCAATCAAGTAACCTGAACTCGGGTTTGCTCCTAATGTACCTGGAATTGTAACTATGCTGACCTTTTACTTCTAATTATTTCAAGTACTCTATAGTAGTTCTGAGCCCCTGCCAGGGACCCCTTCGGAGACTATTATGGGCTTCGAAGAAGACCTCGCCTCTGGCTGGCTGGGGCGCGGGGCTGAGGCGGACCGCGCACCTGCGTGCGGAGCTCCTGGTTGTTGCTTTCTGCGTTCTGGTATAGCCGTTCTGTGTGATGCAGCAGCTTCTCGATCTCCCGCACCTGCCGCTTACAGCTCCGCAGTTCGCGTTCCAACTTCTCCACCTTCCGCCTCAGCTGGGCCAGCTCCGGCTCAGGGGAGGCGGGCGGCGACACCGAAGGCGGCGGCGGCGGGGACGGCGCCTCCGAGGCCATGAGGTCCGGCGCGAGACGGCTAGTAGTGGCGGAGGGGCTGCGTTCAGGCCGAAACGGCCGTCGGCGGACCCAGAAGCCAGGGGAGCGCGTGGGCAGCGAAAGGCAGCCTCACACCCGGCTGGCTGCGGTGGCCCCTGGCCATGACGCCCAGAAACTTGCTTGCAGCTGAACGGGGCTGCGGGCAACAAAGGATAGCCCCTGCTCGATGTGCGCGGCCTGGAAACTGGAGAACTTTGCTGGGAACTACCTTCTTCTGATACAGAGACAGGAGGAGGAGCGTTGTATCGGGGTCCGAAACCACGGGCTAGAAGCTCTCCAGCGGTTCCCGACTTGAGCCGGAAACAATGGCGCCAGCGGTGGGCGGGGCCAAGACGGAACAGGAAACTACGGAAAGTGGGAAGGACCGGATAGTGTACCTGCGGACGTCTGGCCTGCGGAAGGGCGATCCCTGAAGGGGTCGAGAGATGGTGGCAATGTGGCCCTAGAGTGATAGGGAGGCTTGCAGCCTCTGATCTTAGCGATTTGCACTTGCTGATGTTCCTTCAGCAAACGTTTGGCATAGTGTGCATTTCCTAGCTCCTTGTTTTACAGATAACAGAGTACCCCATAAATTATTTGTAGGGGACTAATAAAGATAATAGTAAACCGGGAATGGAATGTACTGTTCTGATGCTCTACTTACTAATGTTAACTGAAAAATGAGGAGGTTGATAAATTTAAAAGAGAGCTTTATTTCTCATGAAGGGTTACAGCCTGCAAGGTGGCCATTCTGACAGGCTTGGAAGCATAGCCTATGGTCAGAAGCTGAGAACAGACAGTTGGAGGGAAAGGCAAAGAGAACAGTTTATGGTGAGCAGGGTGGCTGAATATACATATTCAATGAGCTGTAGGAGGAGTCATGAATATTTAGGAAAGGAAAAATTTGCACATGCATAATTAAGCTTCCTACCTCTCTATGGTACCCATATTCAAAAAATTGTGGTGTTAGCATGATCCCAGAGTGAAATTTTCAGCCCTCTGACATCAAAAGGCAAAGCAGAGGACATGAAAACCCTCACCACAAGTCCCTGGTATATTGGCCAGCACTTCTCTGTGGTTGGTAATAGCCTCTTATCAGGAAGGAATGCTGGTGGGTGTGAAATCAGCCCAACTGTCCTATAGAACTGATGTTTATGGTTTCTTTTGAATAAACCTGGAAATTGGCCCTCCCAGTCTTAAAGCTTCAGAAACTTAACATCTGTCTTATTTGAATTCCTTTCCTGGGAAACCAACCATCAGGCATCCTGTATAGTATCAAGGAACTGCATCTGGACAATGAGGCACCATACCTGTCACCCATCATGATTGCCTAACCAGCCACCTGCTGCCTGTTGAACAACTCCTCATCCTTAACTTTTTCTTGGACTTTAGCACAGTTTTAATACTTGTTTCTGGAAAGATCTTGGGCATTCTCTCTTAGGTTAATTCCTAGACACTGTAGTTTCATTGTGAATAAAATTTTATACTGTAGTATATTAGAGAGGGAAAGAAAAGTCAAAGTGATGAATAGGTTTCTAGCTTGGACAAGGAAGGTAGGTGTTGAAAAAACATGCACTTTGAATGAAGAGACCTTCCAAACAGGCTTTGTGTGAGGAACATGGCTGTTTATTCACCTGGGTGCAGGTGGGCTAAGGCCGAAAAGGGTATTAGCAAAGGGCAGTGGGATAGGAGTTGGTTTTATAGGTTTGGGTAGTTTTTTGGGGAGCAAAGGTGTTGCACAGTAAGTTTAGTTACAGTGGTGGGGTTGGGTGAGAGGTATTTTTATCATAAGAACAGTTAAGATGGCAGGGTTGGGTGAGAGGTATTTACATTATCATAAGAACAGTTAAGATGGCAGGGTTGGGTGAGGGGCTTGTCCAGGGAAGCTCCGCTGGGTGATCAGGGACAATGGTGAATGCAGGCAAGGGGTGGGAGATTTCAGCCCAGGCAAGCAGGACTTCAGACTTTCAGACTCCAGGCTTGCATATGGAGACCTGACAATAGGGACTATCAGAGAAGAGTATGTTGCATGAGGAGGAAGGGATGCTTTAGTTTTGATTTTGTTGATTATATTGAGTTTGAGGTATTTGGTAAATAATGAGCACTGCAGAAGCCTATCTGAAGCTTAAGAAACAGATCTGGCTGTAGAACTAGTACAGTATAAAGCAAACTTAAATGGCTCCAAGGGCTAGGGAGACAAAGCAAATAAATGGACAGGGCAGCTACTACTCAGCTCCTGAGAACTGTGGAGACATGTAGGAATGTGGACCCTGTGTTGCAGAGCTTCTGATTTTTCAAAAAATATCAGGATTTGTATGTGAAATCTCTTTGTTTTAAAATAATGGTTCAAATTAGGAAAGTAATATCTGTAACTTCAGTGTCATATGATTTATTTTGTTTTGTCTTTTGGTTCAAGCAATTCTCCCACCTCAGGCTCCTGAGTAGCTGGGATTACAGGTGCCCATCACAAACCCAATTTTTTTGTATTTTTAGTAGAGATGGGGTTTCACCATGTTGGTCAAGTTGGTCTTGAACTCCTGACCTCAGGTAATCCACCTGCCTTGGCCTCCCAAACTGCTGGGATTAAAGGCATGAGCCACCATGTGTGGCCGTCGTATGATTTAATATAAGGAATTGGCTTGTGTGATTACAGAGGCTGAGAAGTCCCACCATCTGTTGTCTGCAAGCTGGATACCCAGGAAAGCCAGTGTTGTCATTTGAAGGCATGAGAGCTGGGGAGCCAATAGTATAGATTCCAGTCCAAGTCTGAAGGTCTGAGAACTAGGAGTGCCAAGGGCAGGAGAAGATCAATGTTCAGCTCAAGCAGTCGGGCAGAGCAAGAATTCAACTTTACTCTGACTTTTTCCTCTATTCAGGCCTTCAGTGGGTTGGATAATTCCCATCCACGTCAGGGAGGGCCATCTGCTTTACTCAGTTTGTCAATTCAAATGCTAATCTCTGCTGGAAACAACCTTACACACACACCAGAAATAATATATAAAGAGATAAATAAGCATCTTCTGTCCCAATCAAGCTGACATATAAAATTAACCATCACACTTTGGAAATTATATTCATGGCCCTAATTCTTTAACTGTCTTGTTTCCTCAACCTTCGACATGTGATTTTGTGGTTTTCCTCACTAGAAGGGAAGAATCTCCCCTTCACCTTTGACCTGGTCGGGCATGTGATTTGCTTTGGCCAGTAGAATGAGGTGATGTGCCAGAAGAGTGGACCTGGTCTAAGCCTAAGTCCCAAGGCCTTTGTGATTCTGCTTGCCCTCTAGAATTCCTGCCATTGCCATGAGAACATACCCAGGCATGTACGCTGGTCTCAGGAGAAAGATGAATAATACATGGAGCAGACCTCTCCTCACTTAGATGCTCTAGCTAAGCCCAGCCTAGAGCAGAGACTTCAGGAAACCCTCAGACACATTAGCAATCCCGGTGGTGGTGATCAGCCAGCCCACACATCACTCCTAGGCTTGTGAGAAATAATGGATGGTTGTTTAAAGCCACTACGGTTTGGGGTGTTTTGTATGCTGCAATAGCTAACTGATACTCAATCTGATCTAGAGCCATTCCAGGAGCCTACAAATTTAATCAGGCTGGAGTTCAAATGCCTGAGATATTACTATATTCCACAATAGAGGAATATTGTCGATTCAATAAAAGCTGATTTATATCCAATTTCTTTTAGAGTGTCAATTCTATATTTAATTAATATCCACCTGATATAATTTATATTGGATACAGTAAGTAGCCAACTCCTCCTTACCTGATTCAACTTTTTGATGCCACACGAGAATATCTGGGGAGCCACAGCATTTCAATAGTTCTGATATATTGCCCCATATTACTTTTGGTCAATTGACCATTACTTGTTTCCTCCTCTGGAGGCCCAAGAAAAGAATGGGTGGCTATAACATTAAAACACTGGAATGATAGTAAAGGAAGCCAAAGGAAGCTAGGTAAGCCCCTCTTCTCCACCCCCAGCTGAAATTCTTACATTTTGTACCTTTTTTTTATGGTGGTATAATGAGTAAAAACATTGCTGTATTATGAATGTTCTCAAGTTCCCCTCCCTTTTACTCTCCCCCAATAAGAATTCAAACTCTCAAAGGACAGTCTGTCCCACTGGACCAATTCTAAGTCTTTAGAATGAAAATCAATGGTTCATACTATAGCAGTACTTAAGCTCTTTATGGTAGGATCTTTCAAAAAATTCTAGTTCATTACGAATTAATGCTTTGTAAGATTCAACAAACTGCATGAGTATATGGGAGAGGAGAGGTGAAATGGTACCCTTTTAATAGTTCTCAAGAAATGCCAAGTAAGTTTGGATTTTTAATTTTAAAAAGTTTTTTTTTCTCTTTTTCTTTTTTTCTTTTTTTTTTTTTTTTGAGACGGAGTTTCACTCCTTACCCAGGCTGGAGTGCAATGGTGCAATCTCGGCTCACCGCAACCTCTGCCTCCTGGGTTCAGGCAATTCTCCTGCCTCAGCCTCCTGAGTAGCTGGGTTTACAGGCACGCGCCACCATGCCCAGCTAATTTTTTGTATTAGTAGAGACAGGGTTTCACCATGTTGACCAGGATGGTCTCGATCTCTTGACCTCGTGATCCACCCGCCTCGGCCTCCTGAAGTGCTGGGATTACAGGCTTGAGCCACTGTGCCTGGCCTTTAAAAAGTTTTTTTAACTATTGAACTGTGCTTCTTTTTAATGCAACTGGCCCATTCCAAAAGGATTTTTTTAGTGTTAAAATTGGATACAAAATACAAAAACCAGCAATCATTGTTAAATTCTTTGGAGGGTGTTCATTGCTTGCTGGTGCCTTTCAGGCATCCTACAGCATAAGCAGGAAGGTGCCTGCCTCCTTTAGAAATCACTCAAGCTAGCCCTTGATCAACTATGTCTAATTGCCTGCTGGCGGGAGCATAGGTCATACCTTTGTCCTCAGCCTGAACCTGAACATGAACCTGAGCCTATAAATAACTTTTATTCAAATATTAAATTTATTCATTTTCTCACTGTCTCCAAGGTTCCTGAGGGTTAAGCCCTTTCTGGATGCAACTTTAAAAAGTGTTTTTGTGGCAGACACTGCTGGTTGTCAACCCAATAGCCATGTTTTCCCCTTTCTGACAAGAGAAACTGAATTTTGTTCTGGGTAGCAATAACCCAGCTAAAGTCTACATTTCTCACTCTTCTTTGCAGCTAGGTGGCCATGTGTCAGAGTTTTGGCCAATGAGATATAAGTAGAAGACTACAGGCAAGGCTTCTGGAAAAACTATAGTTTCCTGATGTATTAGTCCATTTTCACACTGCTGATAAAGATGTACCCAAGACTAGGCAATTTACAACAGAAAGAGGTTTAGTTGGACTTACAGTTCCACATGGCTGGGGAAACCTCACAATCATGGCGGAAAGCAAGGAGGGCCAAGTCATGTCTTACATGAATGGCAGCAGGCAAAAGAGAGAAACTGTGCAGGGAAACTCCCATTTTTAAAACCATCAGAGTCAATTATCTCCCATCGGGTCCTTCCCACAACACGTGGGAACTATGGGAGCTAGAAGATGAGATTTAAGTGGGGACACAGAGCCAGACAAAATCACCTGGCTAAAAAGTTAGATAGGCTCACCCTTCTCTTTCTTCTTCTTCTCCCTACCTGAAAGATGGACATTATGCTCCAGGTGGAGAAGCCACATTGTGATTGTGAGATGAACACCACACCCTAACGAAAGTAAACCAGAAAGATGGGAGGATCCTGGGATATTAATGTCACTGTGAACCGCCTGTCTCTGAACTTCCTCTTGATTAAGTCACCATAGTAGCGTTTCTGTTTCATTCAGCCTAATGTAATGCCTAAATGACATAGTCTTTTTTTATGTAGTTTATCTACTTTGTTAAACGTAGATAACTGAGTAATTTTTACTAACCTAACTTTAAGGTGAAGCATTTACTGTACTGTCCTCTAGGAACACTTTAAGTGAATTCCAACTCAAGGAATAATTGTTGACATGATAAAATAACAGTAAGTTTAAGAACCTCTGGCTTCCTGGTGCTAGTTCCATTAGCACTGGAAGATTTGAAAATATGCAGCATTTTTCTTGTCCATCTTTTGTTCTTCCTCTGTGTGAACGACCTAGGAAACCTTCCAGTTAAGAAATATATCAGTTGGTTCAGAGTGAAAGTTTTATGTCCTCCAACATTTTCCCCAAAAGTCAAGTGCAGTCATATACCAAATAACATTTTGGTTGATAATGGACCATATATATGACAGTGGTCATAAGACTATAATGGAGCTGAAAAATTCCTATTGCCTAGTGATGTTGTAGCCTCTGTAACATTATAGCACAATGCATGACCTTTTCTATGTTTACAAAGTATTCAGTAGTCACATGATGTACAGGCTTATAGCTTAGAAGCAACAGACTAGACCACGTAGCCTACGTGTGTAGTAGTAATCTATACCATCTAGGTCTGTGGAATTACATTCTATAATGTTCACACAATGACAAAATCACCTAAAATTAATGAATGTCTCAGTATCCTTGTTGTAAAGCCACACAAGGCAGTTGTATTAATTGACAAGTCTCCAGCAATTAATACCTTAAAACCTACCAGAAATTTGGCAAAGAAATGTTTGTGAGGCCGGGTGCCGTGGCTCACACCTATAATCCCAGTGCTTTGGGAGGCCCAGGCGGGCTGATCACCTGAGACTCCGTCTCTACTACAAATACAAAATTAGCTGGAGTGGTGGCGCATGCCTGCAATTCTAGCTACTCGGGAGGCTGAGGCAGGAGAATCACTTGAACCCGGGAGGCAGAGGTTGTGGTGAGCCCACATCATGCCATTGCACTCCAGCCTGGGCTACAAGAGCAAAACTTCGTCTTAAAAAAAAAAGTTCAGGTGCAGTGGCTCACACCTATTATCCGAGCACTTTGGGAGACCAAGGTGGGCAAATCACGAGGGCAGGATATCAAGATCATCCTGGCCAACATGGTGAAAACCTGTCTCTACTAAAAATACAAAAATTAGCTGAACGTGGCGGCACAGGCCTGTAATCCCAGCTACGTGGGAGGCTGAGGCAGGAGATTGCTTGAACCTGTGAGGCAGAGGTTGCAGTAGCCGAGATTGCGCCACTGCACTCCAGCCTGGCGAAAGAGCTAGACTCCACCTCAAAAAAAGAAAAGAAAAGAAAAGAAAATATCCAACCAGTATGACATAAAAATGTTCCTGGTATGTTTTGAAGTTTTGGGCTTTTCTCCTTCCCCTTTGACAAATATTAACCAAGAAATGATATATAGAAGAAGCCGTAATGATGGTGGAAAGAGGAGGGTAACTGATTGTGTGTGTGTGTGTCTGTGTGTGTGTATGTGCATGCACATGTATGTATATACTACATGGGATTTGCAGATTACTGTTTGAGTCAGACTTTTCAAAATTACTAAAATTTAACAATATAATGTCCATATATTATAAAATATTACAACAATAACTATATGTTGGCCAGGCATGATGGCTCACACCTGTAATCCCAGCACATTGGGAAATCAAGGTAGGAGGATCACTTGAGCTCAGGAGTTTCAAATCAGCCTGGGCAACATAAAGAGACAAATAATAATTTAAAAAATTAGCCAGGTGTGGTGGTGCACTCCTGTAGTCCCAGCTACTTGGGAGGCTGAGGTGACAGGATTGCCTGGGCCTGTGAGGTCAAGGCTCGCCTCATTGTGTGTGTGTGTGTGTGTGTGTACACATACATATATGTGTGTTGTATAACAATTACAAGACATATAATTTATATAGTATCAGTTTCCCTTAGATTCTTTCTGAAAGGAAAGGAATGGGTTGTGAGTGTGATATACATCAGTCTATCTGAAAGAAACAAAAAATAGGGTTTGAGGAAAAACAAGAGGTACCCTAGAGAAGGTTAGGAGCTAAAGGAAGTAAGAATTTTTTCCAAGACCAAAAGGAAACAAGAGGATAAAGAGGAAATACAGGGTTTGGGGTTGGGTTGGATATTAGGCAAATGTGCTCAAGTAGAGAGAGAATGCATTGCCCAGGAAGAGTTGGGTGGGCAGATCGGATAAAGGACCACCATGAGGGCTGTTAGTGCTCAGGAACTGCTTGGGAGCTGGGCCATCACCTACAGTTGGCTCTACTTTCATTCGTGGGAATGTCACCCCTGCCTGCACCAGGGGACTCTGATAACCATCCTCCTTGGTGCCCATGAGGACTTTATTCCTCCAGCATCCTCCCCCACTGACTGCCTAGGAGCACTCACAGCCATTCCCCTCTTCCCAACTTCACTACCCAAGGCACATAATACCCCAAGACACCCATGAACCGAAGGAGAGGGAAAGGACTGTTGGGGACCCAGATTGGACCCCCAGTGGAGTGGGTGTAAGGGAGCATTTCCCACTTGTACTTGGGGGTGGAATGGGGTGCTGAATCAATCAAGAAATGTGAAAACATTTAACTCTGTAGGAACCTTCTCCTTTCCTCCCTCCCCTTTTTTTCCCTGAGGTGAAGTGATAGTTATTGATGATTTTCTCATAATATAAAAATATTTAATAATATAAGAAAGGAAATTACAATGATCCAAAGGAAACATTGGAACGCCACGACTACATATTTACTTTCTTGCTGTTTCAAAGAAGGTCTTGGTCATGATCTTCTCGTTTATTGATATGTACTTCTCGGCTTGTGTTAGTTCATGAGAATTCAATCTGAGATCATGATGAATAAATAATTACCAAAGTGATGGATTAGTTTCTTGGAACAGTCTCCTGATGAGCAAGGATAGAATGTAAACCTAACAACTTTATTATCATCATACACTTACTAAATATAGTCATGGCATTTCATTTGGCATTGAATATATCTACATATGAGATAGCCATGAACAAATTAAGGTTCATCTGAATGTGTACCAAAACCCTAGAAGAGGAAGACGAAGTTGGGTGCTTATGTAGCTCATTAGTCTTACAGAGGATTCCAAATAGTATAGAATTAACTTGATAAATGAGTGCAATGGTTTAGCTGTAACAGAGACATGTGTTAGGTAGTAAAATAACTTCTAAACAGAGACAGGTTAACTAAATCTCAGTTCTGTTACCCACATCAGCTATGTGACTTTAGGCAAGTTATTTAAGCACTCCGTGTTTCAGGTTCCCTCATCTGTCAAATGGAGATTAAATAATAGTATGCTTCACATAGGACCCTGGAAAGATAAAAAGCAATAATGTGTGCAAAGTGCTAAATTTAGAACCTAGCACATAGCAAGTTTGCAATGAATATTAATTATTGTTGTTCTGTTTTATAAATAGTGTTTGCTATATGCCAGAAGCTGGTCTAATTACTTTACAAAAATAATTATCTATGTGCTAGGCACTGTTTTAAGCACTGTGCAGATATTAACTCATTTAATTCTCGTAACAGTCTTGTGGAATAGGTATCATCTCATCAGGATCATCATCATTATCACCTCCATTTCACAGAGAAGGAAAATTAAGTCCAGAGATTAAGTAACTTGCTTAAGATAACACAGCCTGTAAGAGTCAGAGCTAGGATTCAAATTCAGACAATCTGCTTCCAGAGGCAGTGCTCTTAATCTACATGTTAATGTCATCATCATCACCATCATCATGAACCATAAATTCAGGTTTATGCATCAGCATGAAGCATTCATGTATACATATTATTAATTGATCATTAAAGTTTTGTCTACACAATAGATTGTTTAATATGATGTGCATATTATTCTTGTAAACTAAATTATATTTTAAATGCAAAAGTGGGCTTGCTAATGAAAAAGTAGATATAGAACTATTCTAGAAAGGTTAAAAAGACTAACAGGAGCACAAATCTGTAAGGAAAGTTAGAGTTCATTGACAATTCCGTCTTTTTATAGAATGGCCAAAATATTATTCTCTTAATAATTCCTACTTGCCTTTCAAGTTAGTATAATGACCAAATGTGAAAGGACTTTGTAAACTGTTTTTTAAAAACAAAGCCCTGGCTGGGCACGGTGGCTCATGCCTGTAATCCCAGCACTTTGGGAGGCTGAGGCGGGTGGATCACGAGATCAAGAGACCGAGACCATCCTGGTCAACAAGGTGAAACCCCGTCTCTACTAAAAATACAAAAATTAGCTGGGCATGGTGGCGCGCACCTGTAGTCCCAGCTACTCGGGAGGCTGAGGCAGAATTGCTTGAACCCAGGAGGTGGAGGTTGTGGTGAGCCGAGATCGTGCCTTTGCAGCCTGGGTAACAAGAGCGAAACTCCATCTCAAAAAAAAAAAAAAAAAAAAAAAAAAGCCCTGTAAAAATGTAAGCAACAATGATCTGTCTTTTATACCCTACAAGATTCAGAGCAGTATTCATTTGTGTGACATATACATGCATTCACCTCCTTGGGAAATTTCTCAAGGGATATATAACATTCGTCCACGTTGGCTACCACTGGAGAAGTAGGATTTCTGCTCTGACAAAGACTTAATTTCTTTTACCTCCTTTCTACTGAGACTAAATGACAACTTGAAGAAGTAACACAAAACACAATTTGACCAGAAGGTGGCAATAAAGTATTGACATTTTCAAAAGGTTTCAGGCCCAAATTTAAGGACAAACATGGTATTGTCTATCTAAAGAGACAAAATGTTGCCTGGAGCTTGTAATGGTCCATATTCTGGGCTTGATGGTCTTCAGATGAATATGGAATTAGAGGCCTGTGCTCAACTATGAGGAGCAACTTCCCACACTTCTACCCTCACCCCAGCTGACCCTACCCTGGAGGAGCCCAGACAAGAGGTGACTGGGAGGTAGTAAGATAAATGCCAGTACCAGGAATGCACAGGGAGCTCCAGGAATGCTCAGGGTGTTCCAGGATCAGGGCTATTTATCTGAACAGTATGTATTAGTTTCATGTTAATTTTCTCCCACAATGCCCCATGGGAGGAAATTAACATGAAACTAAGAATCCCCATTTAAGGGCCTGGCACTGTGGCTCATACCTGTAATCCCAGCACTTTGGGAGGAAGAGGCAGGTCAACATGGTGAAATCCTGTCTCTAAAAAAATAAATAAATAAATAAATAAATTTTAAAAATGAATCCTTATTTAACTTTACTGTGTAAGTGGAATGATTTGTGGGATAGTGTAGTTATATTATTTTTAATCCTTTGGTGAAGTTTTTCTATGTACCAATTTTACTGCATCTAACAGTGTGATGTCTTCTTTTTGTTCTTCGTCTAAGGAATGGGAAATAATGTCAGGAGAAACTGGTGTACTCTTTGGTTTGCTTCCCACCTTCTACCTCAGGTAATCAAAGAAGAGGATCCTTAGAAGACTCCCTTACTTCTGGGAGGTGCATATTAGTGCTGGCTGGAGTAGGCTGGGCCCGGGTTTGTTAAAGGAAATCATTCTGACCCTTGTTAACATGGTAAGGAGGATCCTAATTGGGACTATTGCAATAGGTAAAAGTGTCACGACCATTACAATAGGGGAGAGAGATTGGGTTCAACACTGAACACAGCAAGAACAAGTGGAGATTTACAGCCAAGAAGCAGGTTGGGAGTAATGGTGGATGGAAAATTACTAAGAAGAGACATCAAAGACGGGAGATTCTTGCTAGAATGGCCAAACAGGGCTCTTGCTGAGGACAGGAAAGGCTGATGAGATATCAAGGGCAGGTATGAGGAATTTGATTAGACATCAACAGCGATCAAATATCGAGGGTGGGGGATTCTCTCTAAACTGACTGTGCAGGATGCTTGCAAAAACTGGGCTATGCACGTTGAGGCCTAGTTGAGAAGAGGGCTCAGGAGAGATTAACATTTGGTCAAGGAGAAAGTATTTGTTGGGTTCAAATGTACAGAGAGCATTAATATGTTAATTTATTTTATTGTTACTATTTTTTGAGACACGGTCTTACTCTGTCACCCATACTGGAGTACAGTGTGGTGTGAATTTGGTTCACTGCAGCCTCAACCTCCCAGGCTCAAACAATCCTCCCACCTCAGCCTCCTGAGTAGCTGAGACCTTAGGCAAGCACCACCACATCTGGCTAATTTTTGTGTTTTTAGTAGAGATGGGCTTTTGCCATGTTGCCCAGGAGAGTACCTTAATGTAAAGCAGAATCTGCTTCATAAACTAGCAGAGTTTTGATCTTCTGCCAAGTGGCTAGACAGCCACAGAGATACAGTGGGAATATGAATGTTTGTATATTTTGCCATATATTTTTTATTCCAATATAAAATTATTAGGGAATTTATTTGTATAAACTTATAAGAACATGTGCTTGGGTACTTCTCTTTAACAGCACAATTCTTACTTCAATTAATCTTTATACATTGATAAGCAATGTACCTCACCTGTGTTATGGCTGTGTTGCTTTTGCTGGAAACTTGAAGAACCATGCATGTTTACAGGAGAAGTGTAGGCTGGCTTACACTCTTTCAGAAACCAGGTTAAGCCTTAGCTCTTTAGCAATTCTAACCAGAATGACACAATAGCTGGAAGATTAAAATATAATTACATAGTAATCCAGAGCCTTCTGAAGACCCTTATTTAAAACACACACATACACACACA
Source organism: Aotus nancymaae (assembly GCF_030222135.1). NCBI lineage: Eukaryota > Metazoa > Chordata > Mammalia > Primates > Aotidae > Aotus > Aotus nancymaae. Next base: position 69,376,691 of record NW_026988425.1, on the reverse strand, counting down.
CTCGTGCACACATAAAGAACAAAGATGTGCTAAGTATCTTAAAGTTTTTATGTGTCTTATGTTTAAGTAGGCACATGCTTATTCAACTCTTTCTGTGTAATTAACTTTGTAGATGCCATTTTCTTTTTTCTTTTTTTTTTTTTAATAAACAGGGTCTTGCTTTGTCGCCCAGACTGGAGTGCAGGGGTGTGATCACTGCTCACTGCAGCCTCAACCTTCTGGGCTCAAGCAACCTTCCCATCTCACCCTACCTAGCAGTTGGGACCCTAGGTGTGTGCCACCATGCCTGGGTAATTTTATTTTTTTGTTTTTTTATTTTTTTGTAGAAATGGGGTCTTGCTATGTTGCCCAATCTGGTCTCAAACTCCTGGGCTCAAGCAATCCTCCCACCTCAGCTTCCAAAAGTGCTGGGATTACAGGTGTGAGTTATCATGCCCAGCCTTGTAGGTGTCATTTTCAGTGATGGCTAATGTGAATATAATATTGGATAATTCAGGAACGAATGCATATTGATGTAGAGGAAAGTAGTAGCTGAAGCTGTGTCTGCATCTTGTACTCACTTGCCAAATTGAATAATGTTAGCTACAGCATTATATCACAGACAAAAAGACAATAATTACAAAACAGTAGACGAAGAAGCTTTAATTAATCAAAGTGGATGATACTGGTGAACCAATTCATTTGAAAACAGGTAACTTGTATAAATTACCCTCCCTTCCTATATGAACCATGTCATTGGCTCACCAAATGATAGACAAAGGGACATTTCTCTTTATAGAAAGATGTTAGGAAGTAAAGAAGGAATGATGGAATTAGAATGTCAGCATTTTGTAGCCCCTAATAAACTAATGGACCTAAATATCAGTCATTAATGTCTGCAAACCAGATATTATGTGTCTCTTGATAGAAGTTCATAACAATACCTGTGAATTTGTCCTGCCCCAGAATTCTAAACTGAATCTGCTTAAGCCTCTACCAATTTATAGGAAGTCAAGTGTTCTCACCTAAGCGCCATATCCCAGGTTTGATATATAATTTGAGGACCTGGAGGTGGCCAAAGGGTTGTGGAAAAGCACGTGTTCATTCTCCCAGCTTGATCCCTCTCAAAGATTCTGGACATGACTAAGAAGTTACCCACTCCCCAACTCTCCAGCCAAGAAAATGAAGCTCCACCTTGGATGCCTACAGGAATCACTTGAAAAACCTTTAAAATTACCAATGTGTGGTATCACCTTAGACCTAATGAAGCAGGACTTTTGGTGTGTGGCCCAGTACATTTCAAAAGCTGCCCAGGCAATTCCAACGGACAACCAGGGTAAAGAACGTGTTTGGAGACACACAAAAAAAGCAGGAGAAAATTATCATCCTATATATTTGCATAGTAAGTTGAATTTTCAAAAACTCAACAACCTTTTCCATTGCTTCATTGACCCCCTGAAGCCCATCTATGAATCCAAGATAGGAATGTTTATGAACATAAAAAGCAAAGCTGAAATGAGAGGTCATTCAGAAGGGAAATAAGGTAGGACAGATCCAAGCACCAAGATGGAATCACTCAAGAGCAAGAGTGAGATCTGGCAACATCACGTAGCGAAGTCTGAAACTGGTTGGCAGTCAGTGGAAGTCTAATAGGAGGATGAGGATGAGGCTCAGGAAGGTGCAGGCTGCAAGGTGAGTCAGACTGCAGGGTGTCCCGTAGCAGAGACCAGGAACCTTGAGTCCCTTGAGTCAGAGGACTGCCACAGAAAGAGGTCCAGCATGAGTTTCCTGAAAAGCAGGTTGACTGTGAAGGCTTCTTTGCAGAAGCAAAGGCATCAGTGGGCCATGCATCAAGCTCTTTTGTTTCATGAGATACTTGCTAAAAATAATTAAGTTCTCTCTCTTACTCATGTAGACACTGCTGCTACAGAAATTTGCTTTCCGAGTTAAGGCCAAAGAAGGAGAAAGTAAGTTAGGAACTGAATATTTCCTGGGTACTTAATATGTGCCAAATTCTTTCACTTATTTCTTTGGTGAATTTCTTGCACTAAACTGGGAACTCTCAGTCTGATGGAAGGCACATACCCATGTTAAACAGACTTGGCTCACTTTGAATGTTCTAGTTTGTATAAACTTCCAAAATAGAGAGTTAACTGGGGCTCGAAGGGTATTTTTAAATGTACCTGGGATTTCGTTTTGGTCTAGTTAGCATGAGGCAAATAGATGAGAAGACTATTGCCATTGACAAGAGAGCTTGTGGTGGGGTGCAGTGGCTCACACCTGTAATCCCAGCTCTTTGGGAGGCCAAGGTCAGATGATTACTTGAGCCTAGGAGTTTGAGATCAGCCTAGGCAACTAGTGAGACACCATCTCTATATAAAAAAATAAAAATAAAACAAATTAAAATTTAGCTGAATGTAGTGGTGCCTGCAGTTCCAGGTACTAAAAAGGCTGAGGCAGGAGGATCACTTGAGCCCAAGAATTCAAGACCGCAGTGAAATATTATTGTGTCTTTAATATTATTTTAAAGACAGGGTCTCCATCTCTTACTCCAGCCTTAGTGACAGAGGGAAACCCCGTCTTTAAAAAAAAACAAAAATTCACAGCTCCCAAGAATAGGGGGAAAGCCACACAGGGAAGCACCAGAGTTGATCAGGAGATGAAAGAAGGAGGGAAAAGCTTACATTGTGTTTCCATGGGAGGAATGGGTGAGGCTGGGTGAGCAGTTGAGCAGGTTGGGCATTGGATACTTTGAAGAATCTCAGCGGGCTCAAAACTAGAGTGATCTCTGGTTGGCCAATACCTGGGCCTGGGGTGGCTGAGGACAAGGGAATAGTGTTCCAGGCTACAGAAGCCTGATATAAAGAGGTGGGTAGGGTACGTGCTAGGACTGGTTGGTTTGCATAACAAAGGCATGCTCTCACAGGCAAGTTGCTTGCTCTCTATAGGAATTAGCTGCCCCTGGGAGGGGCAGTTCCTCCTCAGGTCTGCAAGGGCTCAAGATGACAAAACTTCATAAATTATAGAAAAAAATTTAAAACATGATTAATACAAAAAGCCTTATTTCCAACTTCTAAAATACTATTTATATCAACCAACAAAGTAACTCATATAATTGGAAAGCATTGAATAAGCAAGACCATCTGATTTAATCTAATACTAGTAGGTAACATTTCACTAGTTTCTTCTATGTACAACCTCCCGAGCTAAGTACTTCAAATTCTTAATTGTATTTAAGACACAAATTTGTATCTTGATTGTAATAGTAGTTACACAAATCTATACATGAGATAAAATGCCATAGAATCATGCAAAGCCCTACCCTTGCTCCCCTAAAGAAGAGTGTGTGCAAAAACTGGTGAAATTTGAGTAAGAACTGAGTCTAGTTAATTGTATTGTGCCAATCAGTTTCCTGGTTTGACAGTGAACTGCAGTTATGGAAGATGTCACCACTGGAGTCAGCTGGGTGGTGGATACCTGGGACCTCACTATACTGTGCTTGCAACTTCTTATGAATCGACAATTATTTCAAAATAGAAAGTTAAAAGAAAACTGTTTGAGGCCAATACTATTTTGCCCATGAGGAAACTGAGACGTGGAGAGAGGTTAAGTAACCTGCCTAAGGTCACTCAGCTAGTAAGTGACAGTGTGATTCCAACCCAGAGCCAATGCACTATCAACCTCCCTTCAACATAGATTATATTATTCAACATAATCTTTAAATAAAATAGTGACTCCTGTTAGTCATGAGATGTGTCCAGGTTCCAATATAATCTGAAAAATACATAAATAAATTCAATTATACCATGGTGCTTGAAAGTTCAACTGCAGCACACTTAAAAGTTAGTATAGGAATTGTTACCAGTCTGTATCAAGAAACAATGGGCTGATGGCACTCCATTTTATACGTTTCTTTCAGCAATGAATTGTACAATGTCAACACTTTCTTTTTTACTATTGAAAATACCAGAAATCAGATTAATGGTTATATAAAGATTTTATTCATTTACCAAGAAAAATTTTAGATCTGAGTCATAAATAACAGACAATGCACTTATTTTGTACAATCTAATCCTCTCTAACGGACAAAAAAAATTGGCAACATATTTCCAGAATTCTAATTCCATTGTAAGTAGATGAATCATAGCACTTTCTATGACACACTTGTTAAAAAGCGTTTTCACTTCATTTAGTCTTAATTACAGTGGCGATAATGCAGTGCTGAATCGATTGAGCACTCATATTTGATCTCAAGGTCTATAAAATGTCAGAAACACATAGCAATCAGAGATCTAATACTTTTTCTTTAACATATTATATGCCTATAGAATTTAATTCATAAATATAATCTCTACAGTTTTATTATCCGCTTCGTATCATTTTCCAAATGTTCTAAATTATTTTCACCCTTGGTTATTTCTTTTATTTGGTTTAGTGTGACATGGTCTTATAGGACTTTTGATAATTTGGTATCATAGGCATAAATAATCCAGGAGGCCTGGGATACATTTCAGTGTGACTGTGCTCTGACTGAATTAATGGACAGGAAGAGACTGAGCACGTGGTTGCCATATTCCTCATTTCCTCACCCTAAACTGTCGTAGGAAGACGGTGGCCCAGTGTGGATAAGGATACAGTGATGATAACTGATGGTGGCCAGTGTGGATAAGGGCAAACTGCAGCTTCACCCTAGCCTGCAGTGATGAAAACCAGTGGAGTTTGGTTTCATCAGCCAGTGATCATAGGTATAGCTTTTAGAATTTGTTTTAATTTATCTACGTAAAATGCTACACAGGTTAACTGACTATCACTTTCAAAGAGAAAAAAAGGAAAGAAAGGCTAAGAGAAAAAAGGAAAGGAAGGTTAATCTGAACTCATTAATATTTTTAAGCATTCTAATAAATGAACTATATTATAAGTTTACCTTCATTTTTGGTCTTATTCACTGTGATGATGGCAAATTCATAAGTGTTTCTTTACAATGGACCTGGAGTTTGAAAATACCAAGAAACTTCTGTAGACAATGGACTCTACTCAAATACTAGGTGTCTTAGAATGTGCTTGGACATTTAAAATAAGTTTCTAATATATTCTCAGAGATATGTTACTTATTAAGATAATTAGATAGATTTGATTAATAAGCACAGTTTTAAAAATTATATTCCACATAATTTTATTAAGGATACAGTAAAGATCCTAAGTAACCAGGTACCAGGTAACTCTTCCACATCATGATGAAAATAGGGGTTGCTGTAACCACCTAGGATATTGTACATTCCTTTGATGAGTGGCCTCAAGCCAACAAGATAGTAGAAGCCAGGAAAAAATACCTCAATTGGCTTTGTAAAGACAAATATTGGGAAGTCATACATGTATGTATTAGTCCATTTTCACATTGTTGATAAAGAGATCCCAAGACTGGGAAGAAAAAGAGGTTTAATGGACTTACAGTTCCACATGGCTGGGGAGGCCTCACAATCATGGTGGAAGGTACAGAAGAGCAAGTCACATCTTATGTGGATGGTGGCAGGCAAAGAGAGAGAGCTTGTGCAGGGGAACTCCTTTTTTTTTTTTTTTTTTTTTGAGACAAAGTCTCACTCTGTCGCCAGGCTGGAGTGCAGTGGCACAATCTCGACAACCTCCGTCTCCTGGGTTCAAGTGATTCTCCTGACTCAGCCTCCCAATTGGCTGGGATTATAGGCGTGCACCACCACACTCAGCTAATTTTTGTATTTTTAGTAGAGACGGGGTTTCACCATGTTGGCCAGGATGATCTCGAGCTCTTGACCTCGTGATCTGCCCACCTTGGCTGGTATTACAGGCATGAGCCACTGTGCCCAGACAGAACTCCTCTTTCTTTTTTTCCTTTTTGTTTTTTTGAGAGGAAGCCTTACTCTGTCACCAGGCTGGAGTGCAATGGTGCAATCTCGGCTTACTGCAACCTCTGCCTCCTGGGTTCAAGTGATTCTTCTGCCTCAGCCTGTAGCTGGGACTATAGGCATGCTACCACGCTTGGCTAATTTTTGTATTTTTTAGTAGAGACAGGGTTTCACCATATTGGCCAAGCTGGTCTTGAACTCCTGACCTTGTGATCTGCCCACCTCAGCCTCCCAAAGTGCTAGGATTACAGGTGTGAGCCACTGCACCCGGCCCTGGAACTCCTCTTTTTAAAACCATCAGATCTCATGAGATTTATTCACCATTGCGAGAACAACATGAGAAAGACCTGCCCCATGATTCCATTACCTACCACTGGGTTCTTCCTGCAACACATGGAAATTGTGGGAGTTACAATTCAAGATGAGATTTGGGTGGGCACATGGCCAAACCATATGAATGTAAAAAAAGAAGATCCCATGAGTTGATACTATAGAAATCTGAAAGTTAACAATTCAGTTGCCATTATTCACTCAAAAAATACTCAGCAAATATTTATCATCTGTCTAGTAGGTGCACAGATCTTTGCTATGTCCTGAGAGAGATTCACATATGAGTAACAAATTCTCTACTGTCAAGGAGCGTAATTGTCATTATCATAGAGGCACACATCTAAACGATCAAAATTAACCCAACGGCAAAATGACACAGGAAAAGCACAAACAAGATGCTATGGGAAAAAGGAGGAAGAAGGCAGTGACTCCTTACAGGATGTTGACAATCACAAAACAGAGGACCAGAATAAGAAGGTGACCCAGTCACCAGTTAGGAGGCATTTGGAGGCAGCCTTCAGTGCCACACCCAAACCAAGCCGAAGGTCTCTGATGCCAGAGCTAAGTCCTGTCTTCTACTTGTATCAACTACCAACTACATGCTGAGACTCTTGAACAGTTTTCAGTGTAAACAAACTGAAATAAGCAAGAGCTCATGCTCTTGATGCATCTTGATACCATGATGTCTGGTATTGTGTGTTCATCAGGCAGTGTATGTACGTGTTGCCATTTGATGGATGAATACATTTCTCATTATTGGAACCAATATACCCAGCAGAATTCCCAGTGTATTGCAAGCAGCCAGGCAGGGCCAGTAGACAAGCTGCAAAGATGTGTGGAATACAATTTAGGAGAAATAGAGCCCGGACACCCATTTTGGGGAAGCAGAAAATGGAACTTTTTCTGTCTGGGGACTCGATCTGGGCTGAGCTGTTTAGGTGTCCAATGGACTAAGAGTTAGAGGCAGTGACAATGAGAGACTGGCTATGACTATGTAGGAGGCATGGATCTCATCACCAAGTTACATCGCAGACATCCAACAATAGACCAGTTGTTACTTAGCAGCACACTCATTCTCTCCCCTGCTTATCGGTTTCACATAGAGATAAACGTTTTCTGTTCAATTTCAGACCCTGCTGCAAATTTTCTTCTGTCCTAGAGCTCAGCCACATGTTAAAAAGAGAATGCAAATGGAATCAATAATTACCAAAACCATCAAAGTCCAAAGGATCTTGATAATGAGTGTTCTTTTACAAATAAGCAGCTACAGGGATTAGCAGATGAATGCATCAGAATCTTAAGAATATTATAAGAACTTCAAATAATTGCAGCTTTGTCTCACCCCATGCTTACATTATTGTTCATCTTACTTTCCTTGATTAAGAGGCTCAAGAACGCTTTTTATAATTTTTCCAATGCTAAATATATACCTATTTTGCGGCAAGATATAAGGACGGAACTCATTTTCTGATGCATAATACTGAGTAGGATGTCAATTGTAGCAACTTATCAAAGGTTGAATTTTCCAGTTCCAAGGAATGAAATTAAATGTAATGAAGGTGTGAACAAAGGAGTAGCTAAGCATTGTGAGTACAGCGCCCCTCAGGGTTTATCCTGCTTTTCAAGCCCTCACAATAAACCTGTCCATTCTGCTTAGCAAGCTGGCTGATCTCTTTCCCAAGCTGGTAAGAAAGTGTTATATTGCTATTCATCTGTAGTCAAGTATAACTCTTTTGCTACTGGAGATAGCTAATTCATTTCTATTACAGCTTACCTTGCCACTAAAATATGCACAGAAATACCTTTCTTTATGCAGTGGTGTTTTCTTGGGGAAGAAATAACCTTAATTTCTTAATAACTCCTCACTGAGTTGCATTGTAATTTCATCAATGAGTTCAATGATTGTTTTTCTAATGGCAATAATTTGATTTTAAAATTTTTAACTTTCAAAATGTTCTAGCATTAAACTACTTATTTAGGGTGAATCATATGTGTGTATGCAGTTTTCTGGTTATTAAGAAGTACACAAAAATGTAAAATGTGTTCTCTGTTCCTCCAATAGCCTGAAATCTAATTATGGAAGCAAGACATACAGACTTTAAACAATTGACAAAGTAGGAGAATAATGATTGAATGCAGACAATACCCTGAAAGGAAGGGATGGGAGTAATGCGGAAGAAATAGGTCTTCAGCTGGACTTGAATGACAGAGAATATTTAAGTAAGTGAAAGGGAATGGGGAGGGCATTTCAGGCAATAGGCCAGCCTGGGAACATATCTGGAGCCACTACTGGACCTGGCTTAGAGGTGGCAGGATTGTTTGGCAAATAGAAATACTGTGTATATACATATGTAGTGATTTACCCATATGTTAGTGTTCTGTTGTTGCTATAACTAATTACCACAAATATAATGGCTTAAAACAACAAAAACGTATTCTCTAACAGTTGTGTGAGTTAGAAGTCTAACACGAGTCTCACTGGATTAAAGGTGTTGATAGGGCTGTGTTCCTGTCTGAAGACTCTAGCAAACAATGTATTTCTTTCTCTTTTCCATTTCTTTGCTTGTGGCCTCTTCCTTCATCTTCAAAGCTAGCAACATTGCATCTCTCTGATCTTTCTTCCAGAGTCACATCTTCTCTCTCCACAACCCAGAGAGCTTCTCTGTTTTTAAGGACTCATGTGATTACCTGAGGCTTACCAGAGTAATTCCAGAGACTCTCCCCATCTCAGGGTTCTTAATTTTAATCACATCTGAAACATTTCTTTTGCCATGTAAGGTACCATATTTAAGATTCCAGGGATTAGGATATGGGCTTTTTTTTTTGAGGCAGAATCTTGTTTTGTCGCCTGGTGCCAGGCTCGAGTGCAGTGGCGCAATCTCGGCTCACTGCAATCTCCGCCTCCTGGGTTCAAGCAATTCTCCTGCCTTAGCCTCCCAAGTAGCTGGGGCTGCAGGCACGCACCACCATGCCCAGCTAATTTTTGTATTTTTTAGTAGAGACGGGGTTTCACCATCTTGGCCAGGATAGTCTCGATCTCTTGACTTCGTGATCCGCCCACCTCGGCCTCCCAAAGCGCTGGGATTACAGGCTTGAGCCACCACCCGCCCGGCAGGACTTTTTTTTTTTTGAAGGGGGAACATTATTCTGCATACTACCCCATCTGCAAAATGTTTTTATAAGATATCATGGAGAGAACTAGGAAGTTGATAAGAAAGGCGGATGATAAAAGGAAACCCCATCCACACTGGGTAGCCTTTGAGTGTAAACAAGAAAGAGATATGATATCAGTGCTTTAAGATGATCTGTATGAAACTTATGCGTGGGTTGGATCAAAGTGAAAGAGACAGACTACTCCAAGGAGAGAAATTAACAGGTTATTGCTATAATTCTAAGTTTGGGTGTAAGAACTCAGGCTAAAGCCATAATGGGAATTAGAGAAAAATTTGGGAAGAAGATTTAAGAAGCTTGGGAACTGATTAACTTACAGGGGATGAAGAAAAGGGATGGGCATTATATGAATTCTTTCTCTTCTCCTGGGTCAGGTAGGCAATGATCAGCAAACTGGTATTTTAGACCAGTAGAAAAGCCATTGCTTAAAAGGATCTTGCAGGGAAACTTTTTGCAAAGACAAAAAAACTTCTAAAAATCTCACATACTAGTATATTATAACGTGAATAATGTGGTAGGATATAAGTCAGTTTTTGTACACAAAACGCATATACTTGAGAATAAGTAGCACATTAAAATAATACTTTTTCTGTGTAGCCAGTATAACTCTAAAAGCAACCTTTTGTAAAAGTCAGTTGTGAAAGTTTGCGTTTCCATGAAAGAAAGGTTAAAAAAGTTTCATTTTCCAGAAAGCTAAGACACTATTATAAGCTTCCTTAAGTGTTTCCAGTGAAAAAGAGAGAGAAAGGAGAGGTTAATACCTTTGGGAAATGAGGCTCCCTAATTGTCCACTTTCAGTTAACTCCTACAGCAGTCTTCCTTTGTTGGAGCACATGGTTCAGGAAACATCTGTGCGACCTCAAATACAGGGGTCTGCCCAAGACCCAGGCAGCCCTGTTCATCAGGAGCCCTGACTAGAGCCAATTGCCCTATCAAATTTGGCCTTACTGACCCAGGATTCAGGTTACTTCCATTTCATCTTCACCAACAGAAAAGCTAGAATTCAAACTAAAGATACAGTAGCCAAAAAGATGTTGCAAACAGAGCAGAAAAGGGCAAAGTTATGCCTGACAGGATGCAGATGCTTGTGTGTGTATGTGCGTGTGTGTGTGTTGCATATACATGTATATGTGTATGTATCTATCTTTGTTTATTTATACGTATATATGTATGCGTGTATATTTACGTGTGTGTGCATGTATCTTTGTACCATGTTTCTATTATAAAACACTGAAGGATAGTTGATTAAATTAACAATACAATACTTTAAATTGCTGCTTTTCTTAAAAATCTCTGACTACATTAGCATAAATTCAAAAGATTTGGGATTTTTTTTATATTATATGAATTTTGAAGTCGTTATCCATTCAATAACTACTAATCACAGGCTTTATTAATTTGCTATGGAACAACATAGGGAATATCATCTATTAGCAGTTTATTTCTGGCAGGTAATATGAATGCCTCAGAAGACTTTTACAGATATTTAAGTCATCAACAATATAGATTGAGGCCAGGTGCAATGGCTAATGCCTGTAATCCTAGCACTTTGGGAGGCTGAGAAGGGAGGATGGCTTGAGCCCAGGGAGTTCCAGACTAGCCTGGGCAATGTAGTGAGACCCTGTCTCTACAAAAAATACAAAATATCTATATATATACATAGGGAGAGATTGAAAAAGCAAGTTGTAGAATATGTAGAGTATGACTGTGTTTTTGTAAAATAAAAAAGCTATACAAGTGAATGTGTGTGCATTTATCTCTAGAGACTGGGAACTCAAACAGGCAGGCAGAGGATGGACTGGAAGATTTTCTTTATAATGGTTTGTACCATTGAACTTATAATACAGAGAGAGTATGTGTATATGTGTGTTATTTTCCTAAATGATTTTTTAGTTAAAAAAAAGAGTGGTGGCTGGGCGCGGGGCTCACGCCTATAATCCCAACACTTTGAGAGACTGAGGTGGGTGAATCACTGAGGTCAGGAGTTCAAGACCAACCTGGCCGACATGGTGAAACCCCCATCTCTACTAAAAATACAAAAATTAGCGGGGCGTGGTGGCAGGTGTCTGTAATCCAAGCTACTCAGGAGGCTAAGGCAGGAGAATTGCTTAAAGCCAGGAGGCAGATGTTTCAGTGGGCCAAGATCCTGCCACTGAACTCTAGCCAGAGTGACAGAACAAGACTTCATCTCAAAAAAAAAATAATAACAATAAGAGTTGTATTGTAAAAATAATTTTGCAATTGTTCAAAATAAACTTTTCTAGATATGCGTGATCGAGTAGTCAAGACCAAGAGAGTGAAGCTCTCTGTGTTATTGTCCAGTCAGGCTGACCACAAGAGTCAAGTCTTCATGTCTGCCTCCTCACACCTAGTGTTCTATAAATAGTAGGCAACCCACAATACAATACTTTAAATCGCTGCTTTATCAGAATATGCTCTGCACAAGCATCAGAGTATGCTCCTCAGGTGGTATGGCTCGACAACATGAATCTCACCCCACAAATCTGATCTTTGAATTGACTGTAAGTACTACTTACTAACTAAGCCCAAGAAATATATGAAAACTAATTGTTCACCATGAATAAAAATACTTAAAATGTGTGTAATTTCCAAGAAGTACTAGCCAAATCCAATAAATATGACTTGATTTGAAATTTGACAAAATTCCCAAGTGAAGATATACATAGCTGTGACTGTTTGATGATAGTGTCTTTCTCCCAGTATCCAAACCTGCACCTTTGGACTGATTCAGTTCAGTTTAATGCAATAGGAATAAAAGCTCAGTTCCTTCTTCTGATAATCTTTGAATCTGGCCCATCCTTTGTTCTTCTTGACCCCAGTCTCCAACAGATCAGGGAATTCTGCTGATTAGGTAGGTCCTTTTTCCCCTAAGCATTTATCCTGCCGTGCCTGGGTGACTCAACTGCCTTCTCACTTATTACCTTGTCTCCAGTGTCTTCCCCAACTCCCTCCACACTGTGATCAACTAAATCTTTTTTTGTTTTGTTTTTGTGACAGAGACTTGCTCTGTCACCCAGGCTGGAGTGCAATGGTGTGATCTCGGTTCACTGCAACCTTCGCCTCCAGGGTTCAAGAGATTTCTCCTGCCTTGGCCTCCTGAGTAGCTGGGAATACACACGCCCATCACCACACCCAGCTAATTTTTGTATTTTTAGTAGAGAAGGGGTTTCACCATGTTGGCCAGGCTGGTCTAAATCTTGTTAAAATATCATTGCATTTCTTATTATCAAAAATTTATTATAAAGATAGAGGAATTAAAAAACATTTGGTACTTAAGCAGAAATAGCCCAGAAATAAATCCATGTTAAAGATGTCATTTTAAGTCCACGGTGTAAAATATTGTTTACACAATAGATGGTGTTCAGTTAATTGGCTGGTCATTTAGGAAAAAACAGGCTGGGCTGGGTTTGGTGGCTGACGCCTGTAATTCCAGCACTTTGGGAGGCTGAGGTGGGTGGATCACTCAAACTCAGGAGTTCAGGACCAGCCTGAGCAACATGATGAAACCTATCTCTACAAAAAAATACAAAAATTAGTCAGGTGCAGTGGTACATGCCTGTAGTCCCAGCTTCTTGGGAGGCTGAGGTGAGAGGATTGCTTGCGCCCCAGACATCAAGGCTACAGTGAGCTGTGTTCGTGTCACTGCACTTCAGTCTGGATGACAAAGTGAGACCCTGTCTCAGAAAGAAAGACAAAAACAAGGTGAATCTCACTCCTTAAAGGAAAAGCAATTCTAGATAAATGAAAAATTTAAATATAAAAATGAAACCATAAAAGTGCTAGAAGAAAATGAGTAAAACTTCCAAAAATAAAATATTGGATTGGAGAAGAACTTTCTCAGATTAATATAAAAATTAAATCATAAAAGAAAAAGACTTAATCATTTTGCTACTTAAAACTATAAAATGTTGTCATGACACACATACTTAAAAGACAAATTACATATTGAGAAAAATATTTGTCACATATATGACATAAAGGGGCTAATTTTTTTACCAAAGAGCTCCTGTCAATGAGAAAAATATCAACGACCTAATAGAAAAATGGACAAAGAATATAACCAGTTACAGAATTACAGTCAATTACTACCTGCAAAGCTCCTCGACCTCCTTCATAATCAGGGTTTCACATTAAACAACAATGACATAGCACTGTTACTTGTCAAATTGGCAAATGCCCCTGAATATAACGGGAGATTTTAGGTATTTAGAATTTTTAAATGTATTCATGGTTGTGATTTCAAAGGAGATTACGCCACAGTGATTTTAGTAAGTCAGGATTATCTTATTAAAAGCAAACTCTTTTATTAAAACATCTTTTCTTGAATTGCAAATAAGATGCTTGAGAACACTGACAACGAGGAGCGACATTAATGTAATGATATTTGTAACAGGCAGACAGAGAGACCCCCCCCATGGAGGTCAGTGGGAAGGAGGAAATACACAAGCAGCAAATCCTCAGACCACTATGGCTAGGCACCTGCTTCTGCTCAACTCCAGGAAGCTACCGCCACACTTTACTTGGTTCACAGTCGTCAGGGGAAGAAGCTGTGGGAAGAGGGCTGGGAAGTCCAGAAATTGCTACTGAGTACATCTTTAGAATATTGTACAATTCCTAAACCTCACTATTACAAACAGTCCCTCGGGCCAAAGGGAGCAGTAAAAGTGCTTCCAATGCAAAGGAAGCACTTTGGGAATGCAAAAGATCCACCAGGGAAAATTGGGCTGTTTAAACCAGTGCTTCTTAAAATGGGGTCCCTGGTCCAGCAGCAACAGCACCTAGGAACTTGTTAGAAATGCAGTTTCAGGCCCCACCGAGGTCTACGGAAACAGAAACTCTGGGGGTGTGTTTTTAAAATAAGCTCTCCAAGTGATCCTCTTGCAGGCTATAGTTTGAGAACCACTAGTTTATTTATTTATTATTCATTCATTCATTCATTTCTTTCTGAGATGGAGTCTCACTCTGTCACCCAGGCTGGAGTGCAGTGCACAATCTCAGCTCACTGCAACCTCTGCCTCCCAGGTTAAAGCCATTCTCCTGCCTTGCCCTCCCGAGTAGCTGGGATTACAGACGCCCACCACTACACCCAGCTAATTTTTGTATTTTTAGTAGAGACTGGGTTGCACCGTGTTGGCCAGGCTGGTCTCGAACTCTTGACCACAAGTGATTCACCTCCCAAAGTGCTGAGATTACAGGTGTGAGCCACCATGCTCGGCCTAGAGAACCACTAGTTTAAATCAACATTTTATCCACTTCCCTGATTACGACAGTCACTTAGATAGGGGGCAGGGAGACAGGAAGCTTGTGAAAAATGCATACTCCCAGGTCTCACCTCAGACCTACTAAATCAGAATCTAAGGAAGGGCCTGGGAATCCAGATCAATAACAACTAATCCAGGTGAATCCATAACTAGGGATGTTTGAAAAACTGGCTTAAGTGATTCCTATTACCAGATACACAATGTTAGAAAGACACACTTGCCTTACACTCCAAACACCAACGTTTATTTTCTTGGAAACAAACCTCCAGGCTAGCCTTAGAGCTCAAACAAGATTCTTTCAAATTACCCATTAAACGGCAGCCTCGGCCAGAAGCGGTGACTCACGCCTGTAATCCCAATACTTTGGAAACTGAGGTAGATGAATCACCCGAGGTCAGGAGTGCGAGACTAGACTGGCCAACATGGTGAAACCCCATCTCTACTAGAAATATAAACATTAGCTGGGTGTGGTGGTGGGTACCTGTAGTCCCAGCCACTCAGGAGTCTAATGCAGGAGAATCGCTTGAACCTGGGAGGTGGAGGTTGCAGTGAGCCAAGATTGTGCCATTGCACTCCAGTGACAGAGTCATACTCCCTCTCTAAAAAATAAGATAAACAAATAAATAAACAGCAGCCTCTTCAGGACATGTTTGGCACCTCTAACCCGCAACCCCGTTACATGGTGGTCTATATCTCAGAGATCCTAATTTGACAGTATTCATGGTAAGAAACTGTCGATCATTTGGATGTTTGAAACCTGGTGGAACTGGGGAACATGCTGCTGCTTATTACCCTGAATAATAGCAGGCAGCTCTAAGGGCCTGGGGTGAGAAGCACCTAGAGGGAAGAGTCACAGCTTCCTCCACTGAGTCATACCCTGTAGACGATTGAATGGTTTCATCACTCCTTACTTGCTAAGAAGAAGAGAACTTCCTGAGGCCCAACCTCCCATCCTAAACTCCGTCGTCCCCTGCCTTAGGCTGTGGGGACAGGAAAGTGGAAATGTGCTGGGTGCATCTATTCTAGATCTTAGCACTAGGTAAGCACCACATTCTGAAAGCACTCTGAAAAGCTCTTGCCCTGGCAAAGCCCAAAGGGCTCCCAGCTTCTCTAGGAAAGCAGCCACAAGTTAATGGAGACTGAAAGGCAGCGCAGTCCAGAAGCTCAGAAGACAGTATATTCAGGAAAAAGAACAAAACTAATTTAACTTAGACAACATCTGGCCGGGCGCAGTGGCTCACGCCTGTAATCCCAGCACTTTGGGAGGCCGAGGCAGGTGGATCACGAGGTCAAGAGATCAAGACCATCCTGGTCAACACGGTGAAACCCCGTCTCTACTAAAGATACAAAAAGTTAGCTGGGCATGGTGGCGCGTGCCTGTAATCCCAGCTACTCAGGAGGCTGAGGCAGGAGAATTGCCTGAACCCAGGAGGCGGAGGTTGCGGTGAGCCGAGATCGCGCCATTGCACTCCAGCCTGGGTAACAAAAGTGAAACTCCGTCTCAAAAAAAAAAAAAAAAAAACACTTAGACAACATCTTTATATCTCCTATTCATCATACATACTATAGATAAGTAAAGTCTCTAGCAGTTTTCTTCCAGTCCAGCTGTGCTTCCAAGTTCAGATGGCTGGTCTGTAGAGTAGTATGTGACCAGAGATCACAGGTTCCAAAGTCAACATTGTCTTGACAAACATGAGCAGCTAAGAGCACTGGTGTTGTAGGAGAAGAGGCCGCAATTGTTAGAATCAGTCAGTGCTTCTGAATAGCATTGACCCGTGGACCCCCCCAGGGAAGTCTAGGGGCCTATTTATTCTCTGCATAGTCTAGTAGAGTCAGCCCTCTTAGAAAAAACATCATTATGGGAAGACAGCACAGGGCAAGGATGGAATGATTCTGGGGAATTCCTGGGGGTGGGGAGATGGAGGAGACAACTGTTACACAGTTGCTTCTGAAGCTAATGTTTATATTTTTAGTAGAGATGGGGTTTCACCAAGAGGAACTTGCTGAGTGAGTTGGTGTTTCGCTTTTCATTCTGGGCTTACAAATATCTTAGACTTTTTTATAGTTTCAATTTTTATTTTAGTTTTATGGGGTACATGTGCAGGCTTGTTATACCTGGGTATATCATATAATGCTGAGGTTTGGGGTACGAGTGATTCCATCACCCAGGTATTGAGCATGGTACACAATAGTTAGGTTTGCAACCCTTCCCCCTTTCCTTCCATCCTCTTATAGTCCCCAGTATCTACTGTTGCCACCTTTATGTCCATGAGTACCCACTGTTTAGCTCCCACTTACAAGTGAGAACATGCGGTATTTGGTTTTCTGTTCCTGCATTAATTGACTTAGTATAATGGCCTCTAACTGCATTCATGTTTGCTGCAAAAAGCAGGATTTTATTCTTTTTTATGGCTGTGTAGTATTCCATGGTGTATATGTACCACATTTTCTTTCTTTTTTTTTTTTTTGAGACAGACTCTCACTCTGTCACCAGGCCCCAGGCTGGAATGCAGTGGCATAATCTTGGCTCACTGCAACCTCCGCCTCCTGGGTTCAAGCAATTCTCCTGCCTCAGCCTCCAGAGTAGCTGGGACTACAGGCTCATGCCACCACATCCAGCTGATTTTTGTATTTTTAGTAGAGATGGGGTTTCACCATGTTGGCCAGGATGGTCTCGATCTCTTGACCTTGTGATTTGCCTGCCTCAGCCTCCCAAAGTGCTGGGATTACAGGCTTGAGCCACCGCGCCCGGCCCACATTTTCTTTATCTAATCCACCCTTGATGGGCACCTAGGTTGATTCCATATCCTTACTATTGTGAATAGTGCTGTGATGAACATACACGTGCATGTGTCTTTTTGGTAGAATGATTTATTTTCTTTTGGCTATATACCCAGGGGTAACACCATTTTTCAAAGCCACTTTTCCAGGCCAATTTGTTCTAGGAGAAAAAAAATTCTCAAGTTAAACATGGAGCTATACCATTGCACAATTTCTCATGGGGGATGTCTCAGAGCCACATCTCAAACTCTCATCCCTTTCTGGGATTCCCCAGTGCCATTCAATGGTCAGGGAATTTGGGATGCTTTTGGTATAATATCTTTATAGCTATCTAATTTTATGCAACTTGCTACATTTTACCCACTAAGAGGACTAAAAATATAAAGCATCTGGAAAAAAAGGACAAAGTCTGGCTCCATCCAAAATGAATATAAACTCCATGAGGACAAGGATCTGGGTCAGCTTTATTACACAATCCCCAGTGCCCACCACATAGCAGGTGCTCTATAGGCATTTACTGTATAAAAAAGATGACATCCTGGTCAAGAGTAGAAGCCAGCACTCCTCAAGGTCATTGACAAACAACAATGGATTCTGCCCTCCATGTCAACACCTGTTTCATTTGCTATACTGAGGAGAATCAACAAATGCCTCTATTTGTTTGGGTTTCATTAAATTCTTTTGCATTATTTGTCATCAACTGAATCTTGCTTTGTCACTACATATACTTGTTTCACTTTATTGACACTTTTGTCCTTCCCATTTGCTTCAAGTGTCTCCCAGAATATCATGGAACCCTCGGCTGTCAGGTGGCCACCACATCCCTGGGAAATAATGAAGCTGAGACCAATAATACAGGTACGGAAGAAACCTTAGCCATCATGCAGTTCAAAAATCCTTGGTATAAAGACAAGGACACTGAGTTTCAGAACCATCTGCTTGGGCATCCATAGACCATCCCACTTATTCAGACGCATCTTGGCCCTCTAATATCATACTAATGTCACAGTGATATTAGCATCACTCCTTTGGCTTTCCAGCTAAACAAAATGAGTTATTTGGTAAAGTTGATTGGCACTGGAATCTGTTAAAATTTTTGCTTCCCACACTCATTTTAGAGTGGGATTTCTGATGATGGGTTTGTGAATAAGTTTAGACTGAGATTTTTAGTGATAGGATCATGAATAAGTTTATCCAGTGAGGTTTATGTACAGAATGCAGGACAAATTAGTTCTAAGTGGGAATGGAAAGAGAGAGAAAAGGTTTTAATTCACTTACAAGAAAAAGAAAAGTTTAACAATCACTTTGGAGAGGCAGCATAGCATAGAGAGCAATGACGTGGGAGTGAGAGCGTGAGTTAAAAGCTCAGCTCTGCCACTCACTAGCTGTGTTACTCACTTGCTGTATGTCTCAGTTTCCTCATCTGTCCTTACCTGTAAGTGGGAAACACTAACAGTGGGGCTTGTTATTTGCAAAGAACTCAGTATAGTACCTGTTGGTCTGGGGATTCTAACGTGCAACCAAAGATGCAAACTCCTGGTGCAGATAATTTATCCTATTGATCAAAGTTTAACAAGTTCTCTTTCTTTTTTTTTTGAGACTGAGCCTTGCTCTTTTTGCCCAGGCTGGAGTGCAATGGCATAATCTCAGCTCACTGCAACCTCCGCCTCCCGGGTTCAAGCAATTCCCCTACCTCAGCATCCCAAGTAGCTGAGATTACAGGTGCCTGCCACCACGCCCAGCTAATTTTTGTATTTTTAGTAGAGACAGGGTTTCACCATGTTGGCCAGGCTAGTCTCAAACTCCTGACCTTGTGATCTGCCTGCCTCGGCCTCCCAAAGTGCCGGGATTACAGCCATGAGCCACTGTGCCCAGCCTAATCTTATCCAATTTTATTATCCTTCTACTTTGACCCAGAGTGGAGGGATGGAGAAGGCATGGGGAGAAAAGCCTTCTGGGATGCCATGTGTGGTGCACACGCTAAGGGCAGGCTTTGTCGAAGTTAAATTTATATTTTGAAAACATTCATTTTAATCTATTTTAGGACTGTTTTAGAATTCAGTTTAGTGTTTATTGTTATTACTTTAGGGTTTTGGGGGGATTTATCTAGAGAATATAAATATGGAGTCTCACAATGCAGTTGAGTAATTTAACTGAACAAATATTTGAACTGATATTGAATGCAAGGCAGTGTCACATACAAAGGTCTGAGGGATATGAAGATGACTAAGAAACAGTTCTCACTCTTGGATTTAAATAAGAAAGCCTACTGAACAGATAGCTAAATCCATCTAATGGCATTCCTATATAACAATAGATGAGGAGCCGGGTGTGGTGGCTCACGCCTGTAATCCAAGCACTTTGGAGGCCAAGGCGGGCGGATCACCTGAGGTCAGGAGTTCAAAACCAGCCTGACCAACATGGTGAAAGTCCGTCTTAAAAAAAAAAAAAAAAAAAAAAATAGGTGAGGAAAGAATAATTTATAAAAAGGTATTGCATTGGCATGAATTCCTTCCAAATGTGTCTTATCTGCTTTGCTTCTGTCATAACTTTATCCTAAACATCCATCTTTGAGGTTCACTGCCACAGATATCCTCTGGTAAACTGAGAAGTAAATTACACAATCAGAGATTATTCTGAGTGTCATCTAAAAAAAAAAAAAATGAAGGATTATTTTCTGATCCAAAAAATAAAGTGACAGTTCCATAAAATAGAATGTGTTCTCTTCCCCAGCTCACAAGGATATAAAGTTCTAAAAGGAAGAGCAATTTCATATTAGCTGTCTGAGGAATATCCAGTAAGACTGCATTTTAAAATTTATTTTAAAAAAATTTTTACATACCTGTAGTGCCACTATTCATTTGGGAGTTTTATTGTAGGGATTAATTCAGACCAGGCACAGTATCTCATGCCTGAAATCTCAGCTACTGGGGAGGCTGAGGAAGCAGGATAGCCTCAGCCTCCTGAGTAGCTAGGATTACAGGCGCCCGCCACCACACCTGGCTAATTCTTGTATTTTTAGTAGAGAGTGGGTTTTGCCATGTTGGCCAGCCCAAGAGTTCAAAACCAGACTGGGCAACATAGCAAGACCCCCATCTCTATTAATAAATAAATTTAGTTATGCAGAACTATGGAAGAAACTATATAAAACTAGAAAAATATATCTTTTTTTTTTTTTTTTTGATATGGAGTCTTGCTTTGTCACCAAGCTGGAGTGTGATGGCACAATCTCGGCTCACTGTAACCTTCACCTCCCGGGTTCAAGTGATTCTTCTGCCTCAGCCTCCTGAGTAGCTTAGGACTACAGGGTAAACCACCATACCCTGGCTAATTTTTGTATTTTTAGTAGAGACGGGGTTTAACTATGTTGGCCCGTCTTGGCCTCCCAAAGAGCTGGGATTATAGGCATGAGCCACCGCGCCGGGCTATCTTTAAATGAAGACATTTTATTGCCTATGATTTTTTCATGTGCATTCTATAGTAGTTTAAAA
This sequence comes from Aotus nancymaae, assembly GCF_030222135.1. Classification (NCBI taxonomy): domain Eukaryota; kingdom Metazoa; phylum Chordata; class Mammalia; order Primates; family Aotidae; genus Aotus; species Aotus nancymaae. The sequence continues at coordinate 69,355,778 of NW_026988425.1, read as the reverse complement.
CATGTAATATACAATGCTGAGTTCTAAATGTGAGCCTTTAGTGGTAGGTAGCTAGAGAGTAGTCGCAGGCATTTCGAGTGCAAATTCTAGTGTGGCATTAACTCACTATCAATCTTTCCACAAATCTCTTAATCCTGTGTAATTAAGTGAAGATACCCATATTTACCCGGTTCACAGAGTCATGTCTATGAACTCTGTAGAGAGTAAGTAAAGTAAGATGCATGAACGTCCTTTATAAAATATTAAAGGAAATGCAAATAGAAGTAATTACTCACTATACCTATTATAGCACAGCATGGGTGCCAAGCAACCTAAATTATACAAATACAGTGGATACAAATATTATGCTATGTGGAGCAAATTATATACAGGATCTGATTCTGCCTATCATAGTAGCATTCAGAGAAAGCCTTGATGACCCATATTATATGACACATATAAAATGTTTAATTTCCTTTCATAATCAAATCCATTCATTCGACCTATATTACTGCAAATGTTTCCTGTGACGGCACAACCATGATAAGACAGACAGGGTTCCTGCCTCCTACAGTTTACCTCCTGGAGGACAACTTCCTATAGACTTGTCTTTCTTTAGCTTTAGTGTACATATGAATCATCTGAAAATTAGACCTAAATGTGGATTCTGACTCGGTCTATGGTTGGGCCTGAGGGTCTGCTGCTCTAGAACTCCATTTTGAGCAGTTAAAAAATTAGGTAAACATTGTGTTAACCTTCCAAGTAACATGATGTCTTAACTAAATGAAAATTTCCTACTTCAGAAGAAAAGAGCCCTTAAGGACTGACAATAATATTGGGAATGCCAGTAGGTGGCAGTGGAAGAGGAAAAGGAGACACAGAAGCAAATGGACTTTCTGTGACCTCTCAATAAAAAGGCTGGCTCAGGCCAGGCATCATGGCTCACGCCTGTAATCCCAGCACTTTGGGAAGCCGAGGCAGGTGGATCATGAAGTTAAGACATTGGGACCACCCTGGCCAACATGGTGAAATCACATATCTACTTAAAAAAAAAAAATACAAAAATTAGCTGGGCGTGGTGGTGCACTCTGTCACTCAGGCTGGAATGCAGTGGCGCTATCTTGGCTCACTGCAACCTCTGCCTCCCAGGCTCAAGTTATCCTCCCACCTTAGCTTCCCAAGTAGTTGGAACTACAGGGACATGCCACCACATCTGGCTATTTTTGTATTTTTTGTAGAGACAAAGTCTCTCTATATGACCAGGGTGGTCTCAAACTCCTAAACTCAAGTGATCTGGCCACCTCAGCCTCCCAAAATGCTGAGATTATAAGCATGAGCTGGCTGGGCACGGTGGCTCATGCCTGTAATCCCGGCTTTTGGGAGGCTGAGGCAGGCGGATCATATGGTCAGGAGTTTGAGACCATCCTGGCCAACATAGTGAAACCTGGCCTCTACTAAAAAAACACAAAAAATTAGCTGGGCATGGTGGCGGGTGCCTGTAATCCCAGCTACTTAGGAGGCTGAGGCAGGAGAATCGCTTGAACCCGGGAGGCAGAGGTTGCAGTGAGCCAAGATTGCGCCACCACACTCCAGTCCAAGCGACAGTGGGAGATTCTCTCGGAAAAAACAAACAAACAAACAAAAACAAACAAACATATATATAAGCATAAGCCACCATGCCCAGCCAGGGAGCCTACTTTGATCGATAAGATCAACTACATACAGTAGGGGTTTGTATCCCTAGTTGCACGTTAGAACACTCAGACCAAGCTTTGGTAAGGGCAGGTTCCAGGCATCAGTACTTTTGAAGGTTCTTAAGTGACGCTAATGTGCAGCTAGGACTGAGAAACACTATCTTATAAGTATGGATTTCAAGAATTGTTCTTATTTCAGGAATTTGTATCACTTTCTTTAAAGGTAAATTGTTAGGTTATAACTAAGTACAATTTATTTTTATGAATTTTTGTAAATTTTTTTATCTACATCAAGCTTGTCCAACCGGCGGCCCAGGGGCCGTGCAGTCCAGGACTGGTTTCAATGAGGTCCAGCACAAATTCATAAACTTTCTTAAAACATTATGAGATTCTTTTCTTGCAATTTTATTATTTTTTTTTTAGCTCATCAGCTATTGTTCAGTGTATATTATATGTGGTCCAAGACAATTCTTCTTCCATTGTGGCCCAGGGAAACCAAAAGATTGGATATCCCTGATCTACATACACTGGTAAACCAGATAAACATCCTTTTACATAGCATTTATCATAACTGTTAGTTTGGAAAATATGACAAATATATGGGAAAATAGTATCTGCAATACATATGGCAAACATTTAGTATCATTTAGTATCAAAGAGTTATTTGAAACTTCAAGGAATAGACAAACACCCAACAGAAAAATGGGCAAAAGATCAAAAAGGAAAAAAAAAATGCGTATGACTGGGCTGGGTGTGGTGGCTCACGCCTGTAATCCTAGCACTTTGGGAGGCCGAGGCAGGTGGATCACCTGAGGTCGAGAGTTTGAGACCAGCCTGGCCAACATGGAGAAACCCCGTCTCCACTAAAAATACAAAAAATTAGCTAGGTGTGGTGACACATGCCTGTTATCCCAGCTACTCAGGAGGCTGAGCCAGGAGAATCGCTTAAACCTAGGAGGCAGAGGTTGCAGTGAGCCGGGATCACACCATTGCACTCCAGGCTGGGCAATAAGAACAAAACTCGGTCTCAAAAAAAAAAAAAAAAAAAGAAGTGTGTGACTAATAATCAGCTTTTTAAGGTTTAAATTTATTACTAATGAAATAGATGCAAAATGAAAGGATGAGACTCATAAAAGACAGAGTGTAACCAAATAATTGAAAGAAAGAAACCTTGGAAGGAGATGAAAACAAAAGGAAAAAAAAAAGGCATCAATATCCTTAGAGAAGGAAGAGAATGTTACATTCTTGAAACAAAAATATGCTAAGTAATTAAAGGTGCTGGCTTACTCACTGGGATCCTCACTGTTAAAGCCTTCAGCCATCATATTAAGGGCCTCACGGCCCTGAGGCACCAAGCTGTGAGGTGGCCCATGCAGAAAGACTACAGGGAGAGGCCTTGGGACTGTATGTGAAGAGAGAGATGCCTGGGCCAGGTGCAGTGGCTCACATCTGTAATCCTAGCACTTTGGGAGCCAAGGCCGGCAAATCACTTGAGGCCAGGATTTTGAGACCAACCTGGCCAACATGGTAAAACCCCATCTCTACTAAAAATACAAAAATTTGCCAGCTGTGGTGGCAGGCACTTGTAGTCCCAGCTACTCAGGAGGCTGAGGCACGAGAATCACTTGAACCTGGGAGGCAAAGGTTGCAGTGAGCCAAGATTGCACCACTGCACTCCAGCCTGGGCAACAGAGTAAGACTCTGTCTCAAAAAAAAAAAAAAAAAAAAAAATGCCTGGCCAGCCTCAGCTGCTCCATACTCCTGCCATCCCAGCCACCATCAGACTACAACCATGGGAAGTCACTGAGCCAGAACCTGCCAGGTGAATCCTTTCCAAATCCCTCACATACAGTACTGTGAGAGATAATAAAATAATTATTCTTGCTTTGGGGTAGTTTTTAGGCCGGTAATAGATTACTAGAAGAGAATTTGGTGTCTTAAATGAGGTCCTGCCATAACAAAAGCCGATGGAGGAAACTAGAAGGGACCTGAGGAAACCGTTGGCAGAATCACCCCACTGAGTACTTCTCAAACACCCAACCCATAGTAAACATGAGAGTTAATAAAATGATGACTGCTGTTTTTTTCTGAGACAAAGTCTTTTCTCTGTCACCCAGGCTGGAGTGCAATGGCACAATCTCAGCTCACTGCAATCCATCTCCCGGGTTCAAGCAATTCTTCTGCCTCAGCCTCTCATGTAGCTGGGATTATAGGTGTGCACAACCACAACTGGTTAATTTTTGTATTTTTAGTAGAGATGGGGTTTCACCACGTTGCCAGGCTGGTCTCAAACTACTGACCTAGTGATCCACCCACCTCGGCCTCCCAAAGTGCTGAGATTACGGGCATGACCCAGTACGCCCAGCTGATGACTGCTGTTACAAGCCAGTATATGTTGAGATGTTTAATACATAGTAATAGATAACCAGAAGACCCCACCTGTAGCACCAAATCCTAGATTGGTTACACCGTTCAAAAGGAGAAGCAGAACCACCATGACTGAGTGGCACATAGGGATAGATATCTAGATGCGGGAGGTGGTTAAAACACCTAGGTAAGAAGGCAGTTTCTGCTTCTGGTGTTGGGCTTGAAATCAGCAGACCCAGCACTTGGGAAAGAAGGATGAATATGAAGCAAGGACACACTGAAACCTGTGAGAACGTGGAACTCAGGATGTAATTACTTCTACAGGTTCTAGAACAGACTGCCAACCTTAATGATGTCAATCACCTGCAGGATAAGCTCGTGCCCTTCCCTGCAGAGCTGCACGTATCTACAGAGGGAACCAGCAGATTAACGACAACGTGTGTGAGCTGCAATGGCACCTAGCCCGCATCACACCCTACTGTGCAACAAAACGACTGCAGCTTCATTTCTACCTTCCATAAATTTCCACTGGTACATTTCTCCAACTGGAACCAAGAGCCACCCAGGGAAGGGAATTCTAGGAAGTACAGTTCCAGCCAAGTTGACACAGTAAAAGTGCACCATAGGATTGACTATATAAATATAGAGGCACATTTGTCAATGAGAGAAAGATAATCACAAAATATAGTTTAGGGAGAGAAGCAGATTATAAAACAAAAAATATAATATGATCCCATTTTAAAAATAACATGTTAATAATTATAAATATAGAAAAATCCTGGAAGAATGTTAGTCGTATTAGTAAAAATAGGAGTTATTTCTGCATTGATGCTGCTGTAAGCTTTTTTTTTTTTTTTTTACCTTGCTCACCTATTATGATGGTTAATTTTGTGTTGACTTGATTAGGCCATGAGGTGCCCAGATTAAACATTATTTCTGTGTGCATCTGTGAGGGTGCTTCCAGATGAGATCAGTATTTCAATCAGTGGACTCAACAAAACAGATCGCCCTAGTGAGAAATAGAAAAGGAGGTAGGTGTGATTGGTTTTGTAAATGCCCCTTTAACTGCTTCTGAGGTCCGGAGTCTAAAGAGAGAGCTTAAGCCACTATTAGATGACTCTGATGCAATAGAACAGATTGATCAGTTTTTAGGTCCTCAGTTATTTATATACTTGGACCCAGCTAATGTCAATTTCAAGTACTTTTTTTTCCAGGGAGCACAGATCCACAGAGCTGCCATGGCAGCCTGGGAGCGTGACCATCCTCCAGATCAGGGTGTCCCAGCAGCAGATACTAAGTTTCCAGCTCAAGACCCACAGTGGGACAACAATGTTGCAGCCCACCCAAATAACATGAGAGATTTAAGGGAAATGATCACTGAAGGGATTTGAGAATCAGAGCCCCTACGAAATCTCTCTAAAGCCTTTGATATACAACAGGAAAAAGATAAAGGGCCCATGAAGTTTTTAAATAAAGAGAATAGGAAAATATGCTGATTTGGATCCAGAAAGCCCCCTTGGGCAAGGGATGTTAAAGCTGCACTTTGTTGCCAATAGCTGGCCAGATATTGCAAGGAAGTTGCAAAAGCTAGAAAACTGGAAGAATCCGCCAACAGAAGAGCTTTTAGGAGAAGCCCAGAATGTGTATGTAAGGAGGGATGAAGAAAGGCAAAGAAAAGGCAGAAAATCTTTTGGCAGAGTTCACTGAGGCAAATGGTGCCAGGAGCCAGATTTAAACGTGTGCCAACAGAGTTTTCCAAAGGCAGGGAGAGACGAAGTTCCTGGAATTCAGGAACGCACAGGGAGAGGAGGCAGGCTCAGTATCTCAAAGGAGAAAGTCAGGAGAAGGAGGACAGGATAGATGTTATGAATGTGGAAAATCAGGCCATTTCAAGAGAGAATGTCCTGAATTAAAGAGTGCAGAGAAGGCTTTTCCACTTGTGACATGGTAAAAGCCCCATAAAACTGCATACCTCAACCATACCTCAGCTTTCCGTTGAAACTGCTCTCTGTAACCCTGATGTGACAGGCCAACAGTCCAAACCCCACGCCATCTTGGCCCCTGCGACTTGTAATAAGTAACTAAGGTCTGTAATTTCCACCCTACCCAGACAATGTGTAAACTAACGCTTATCTTGACTTCTGTGAACCACTTAAGTAACAATCGGAATGTCCGAAGCCCCTCACCCTCATCTCCGCCCAGGAGGTAATTTACGGAATATCCAAAGTCCACTGGCCCTCGGAATGTCTGAAGCCTCTCACCCCCACCCCCCCACCCCTCACCCTCACCCCCACCCCCCGAGGTGGTTTACAGGCATAAAAGGTCTTGACACCCTCCTTTCCGGGCCACGTCCTCCGTGGCCGTCGGCAATAAAGACTCTGCAATTTGGCATACTTTTGTCTTGGTGTTGACTTTCTATGCTCGCTCCAGTACAACACGCTCATGCCTACCTTTGAACAAGAGGAGTAGGGAGGTCAGGGGCTCCATCCTTTTTATTTCGAGTCCCACCAGGAGCCCTTGATAAATTTAGAGGTGAGGCCCGACCACGAGTTAATCACCTTTTTAATCGACTCCGGAGTGGCTCGTTTGCCTGTTCGTTTTTCCCCAGCTGACTTAACTTGTTATCCAGAAAAACTGCTAGTCTCCGGGGCAAAAGGAGAAGGACTTAAAGCAAACATTTTGGAAAGCATAGAGGTGAAATATAAAGACCGGTCAACTTGTATTCAATTTGTATTAATTCCTGAAGCAGGAACACATTTACTACGAAGAGATTTAATGTTGAAATTAGGCATAGGTCTACAAGTTGACCCAACAGGTTTTCTAACTTCTTTAAATTTGCTGACTACAGCAGATGAAAAGTATATTCATCCTGACGTCTGGTCCAAGGAGGGGAACAGAGGAAAGTTACAGATTCCCCCAATCCAAATCAAATTAAAAACTCCAGGGGAGACAGTAATCTCCTTATCTCTTTAGACAACACCCTATCTCTTTAGAAGGACGAGTAGGGTTAAAACCTGTGATTGAAGGCCTTACCAAGGATGGGCTTCTCGAAGCCTGTATGTCTCCATGTAACACTCTCATTTTACCTGTCAAAAACCCAGAAGGGTCACATTGATTAGTACAAGACCTTAGAGCTATAAATGAATAGTCCAAATCACTCACCCTCTTATGCCAAACCCATACACTATTGTTAGTAAGATTCCCTACAGTCATAAGTGGTTTGTCACAGGTTTAAAAGATACTTTCTGGGCATGCCCTTTGGCTGAAGACAACTGAGAGATAGTCGCTTTTGAATGGGAGGAGCCTCATACCGGACAACAGCAACAATATAGATGGACAGTTTTGCCTCAAGGATTTACAGATTCACCAAATCTTTTTAGTCATGCTTTAGAGAAAATAACAGGGAAGCTGTTTTTCCAAAGTAGCTACGCCTGCTTAAATACATGGATGATATTCTTATATCTGGGGAAGATATAGAAAAAGTAACTGAGTTTTCTGCACACATTCTAAACCATTTACATTCTGAAGGGCTGCGGGTCTCGAAGGGAAAACTTCAATATGTAGAACCTGAAGTTAGATACTTAGGCCAGTTAATCAGTGCAGGTTAAAGAAGAATAGGACCTGAACGGGTTGAAGGAATTGTGTCCTTGCTATTGCCCTGGACCGAACAAGAACTTAGAAAATATCAGGGTTAATTGGATACTGTTGTCCATGGAATGATTTATATGCATTGAGAAGTCAATTGTTATATGAAAAATTAACTAAAGGAGTACCCAATCCACTTATATGGTCCTCTGAGAGATGGATCAAGTTAATCTTGATCCACGTTCTACCTGGTCTAATATCCAATGGAACACTAAAGGCTTAAGATGGACTGCTCCCACAGGCCTTTGTCAGTCCTTAAAACCTTATATCCATTTCACAAAGGGAATTACTCCTTCTAGCTGTCAATATAACCAATGTAATCCTATACAGCTTACCATTACTATTCCAACATCTAAAAACTCTTCCCCCTCATTAAGTTGTATTTATGGCACAGGAATTGATGTCAGAAAAAGATCCTAAAGAAATTTCTGAAATATGCTTTATTACTCCTTCAACCTCTTTATCAGTCACTCCTCCCAGGCACAATGACAAAACCAAAGTTTCTGCAGTGGAAATAAAAGACCTAAGGCAGACCATAGCTATTGAAACAGGGTATCAAGATGCAAACGCCTGGTTAGAATGGATTAAATATTCTGTCCGCACTTTAAAAAAAGCCACTGTTATGCTTGTGTGCATGGTAGGCCAGAGGCCCAGGTTGTTCCCTTTCCACTAGAATGTTCCTCGAATCAAGTGGACATAGTAGCTCTTTTTCAAGATTCCACCCCCTGGGATAATGAATTGTGCCAGGTTCTTTCTCTACTATTTCCTGAAGTTCAACACCCTGTGGGTCAGCCCCCGAGGGCCATACGGCCTCCATCTCCCACAGCAAAGTTCGCCTCGTTTCTTTCATGAGATGGGGAGAATTTAGTGTTCCTTGGAAACTTAACAGGATGCAGTAAAGTCAGGCACTTCCGGAGATCTGACCCAGCAGTCCGCCCTTATTCATCCCGGATCGGATGTATGGTGGTATTGTGGAGGACCTTTACTGGACACCCTGCCAAACAATTGGAGTGGTACTTGTGCTAGTTCAATTGCTCTCCCTTTTACCCTGGCATTTCATCAACCAGAAAAAGAGAAAAGACGACATAGGCAAATAAGAGAAGCCTCAAGAGAAGCAGCCCCTTATGGGTCTTTTGATTCCCATATCTATTTAGATGCAAGTGGAGTTCCTCAAGGAGTACCAAAAAAATTTAAAGCTATGGATCAAATAGCTGCAGGGTTCGGGTCAATGTTGTTTTGGTGGGTAATGATTAATAAAAATGTAGATGGGATAAACTGCATTTATTACAACCAGCAGCAATTTGTTAACTATACCAAAGGGTCTCCCGGGGTTGGGAGTGACGGGCTTGAAACAATTTTTTTCCCCTCCCCAAGTTGAGGCCTTAGCCTCAAGCATAAAACATGTTGCTGAGAGGACCTTGTGTGTCCTTCTCAGTTCTTCATCTACAGGTAAAAGTCACCGAAGCATAATAAATAATGACGAGTTTTAAACCATTCAGAATAGCTAAATGTAGATGTTTTTGCGCGTGATGTGGGTCGGAGCTGCTGCTGAGTAGATATAGCTGAGAAGGTGATTTTCCTTCTCAGGAAAAGTACATCAAATGTTTGGTTATAAATGGTCAGAAAGCATACTTAAGACAGGGGTATCGATCAGGAAGTAACTGTTTGCTGGAAACGGGCTGTCTTTTCATTGAGTAATTAAGATGGTGTCACTTGATAAGGACTCCAGAGGAATCACTCTTCCAGCTCAGTGTCATTAACCTAGCGTCATGGCAACAGGCCGGCTTGAATTCTCTCTCTGGAGCTTTCTTTCATTAATGTGTTTCCTGTTCACAAGTTACAGCTTGCTCCTTCCGTTGTGTTGCTCCAAACACAAGTGACAAGGTGAAAAGAAAGTGAGGCAGATTTTATTATTTAGCACAAGCCTTCAAGAAAAACAAAAATAAACCAACCAGTGACTAGCTCCATTGAAAGGCAATATTCTTCCTCCAAACACGTTGTATATCCTTGTGGTTGAGAGACCAGTAGTGTCAACATCACCCAGGAGCTTGTCAGAAATGCAGAATCACCCCGTAAATATAGACACCCACTATGTACCCACAAAAATTTTAAAAATGTGAAAAAGACTCTAGCATGCTAACATGGATTGACATCTTCAGAATTTCAACAATAGTTTAATTAATGTATATCTAATGCTTTGCACATGAGTTGGCACAGGAAAATTAAAATAAAATAAAAGAACCACAGAATCTTAAACCCTATCCAGAATTAGAGTCTGACCTTTCACAGGATCCCCAGGTGATTCATAGTCACTTTGAGGTTTAAGAAATGTTACTGGCCAGGTACGGTGGCTCACACCTATAATCCCAGAACTTTGGTAGGCTGAGGCGGGTGGATCACAAGGTCAAGAATTGAGACCACATGGTGAAACCCTGTCTCTACTAAAAAATACAAAAATTAGCTGGGCGTGGTGGCACGCGCCTATAGTCCCAGCTGCTCGGGAGGCTAAAGCAGAATTGCTTGAACCCAGGAGGCAGAGGTTGCAGTGAGCCGAGATCGTGCCACTGCACTGAGCCTGGCACCTGGTGATAGAACAAGACTCTATCTCAAAAAAAAAAAGAAATATTACCAAATATGTCCAGGCAAAGTGGCTCACGCTTGTAATCCCAGCACTTTGGGAGGCTGAGGCGGGTGGATCGCTTGAGTCCAGGAGTTGAGACCAGCCTGGGCAGCATAGCGAGATCCCATCTCTACTAAAACTACAAAAATTAGCTGGATGTGGTGGTACACACCTGTAGTCCCAGCTACGTGGGAGGCTGAGGTGAGAGAATCACTTGAGCCAGGAGGCGGAGTTTGCAGTGAGCCAAGATTGTGCCACTGCACTTCACCCTGGATGACAGAGCAAGACTCTGTCTTAAAAAAAGAAAAGAAAAGAAAAATAAACATTGCCAAATATACACTTCCCGCTAAATGACACACCACCTGTAGCTGCCTGCAAGAACTTTCTCTTCTGAAGCTTTATCAGCCTTGGTGGCCTGTTAAGATTTTAACAAAAATTGGGGCCGGGCGCGGTGGCTCAAGCCTGTAATCCCAGCACTTTGGGAGGCCGAGGCGGGTGGATCACGAGGTCAAGAGATCGAGACCATCCTGGTCAACATGGTGAAACCCCGTCTCTACTAATACAAAAAATTAGCTGGGCATGGTGGCGCTTGCCTGTAATCCCAGGTACTCAGGAGGCTGAGGCAGGAGAATTGCCTGAACCCAGGAGGCGGAGGTTGCAGTGAGCCGAGATCGCGCCATTGCACTCCAGCCTGGGTAACGAGCGAAACTCCGTCTCAAAAAAAAAAAAAAAAAATTGGGAAAGAGTCACTGTTTATCCAGGAAGGGGAAGCCTTGGCAATTTACCTCCCCAGTCACCCCAGAGATACCCATCTGTGAATCAAGAGCCATATTCCCGCAGCACCAAACAGAGGGGGCTATTGTTCTAAAAATACCACCTAGAAACTTTGCCAAACAGGAGCAAGCTTTGTCTGTTCTAGCCAGGATGCACGAGAATGCTGTTGGCTCTATGTGCCTTTTCTTTCTCTGCACAGTCCTGCATGACCCCTTGTTCACAATCAAACTGCATTTCATATACAGGAGCACTGAAAGGCACAGGAATGGACTCCAGCAGACTCATTAGCACCTCCTCAACATCACCTCGGTCCATCACAGCAATGAATTTCTCATCTAAACCTTGACTTAAGGATCATTATAAAAGTGTCTTGAGGCTGGGCGCGGTGGCTCACACCTGTAATTCCAGCACTTTGGGAGACTGAGGCAGGTGGATCACCTGAGGTCAAGAGTTCAAGGACAGCCTGGCCAACATGGTGAAAGCACATCTCTAATAAAAATACAAAATGAGCCGGGTGTGGTGGCACCCCCTGTAATCCCAGCTACCCTGGGGCCTGTGGCATGAGAATCACTTGAACCTGGGAAGCAGAGGTTGTAGTGAGCCAAGAATGTGTCACTGCACTCCAGCCTGGGCAAAAAGAGCGAAACTCCGTGAAAGAAAGGAAAAGAAGGAAGGAAAGGAGGGAGGGAGGGAGGGAGGGAAGGATCTGCTAAATTGGTTTCATTTAGAAGGAATGAAAGAAACTAAAAGTCTTTCACTTGAGCTTTGACAATAGCCAGAAAACCCTTGTTAATAATGAATGTTAAGTGATAACATTTAATTAGCAATGGGTTATACATAGAAAGACTATTGCTTGGAATTAACATAGGCACAGCCTTAAATTTCTGTGTAACTGTTGGCTGTTCCTTCTATAGTTTCTCCTAAAAATGGAACAATGGCAGTTCACGACCATTTTTCCTCTTTTCAGAGATATCTTATTTGGTTGAGAACTGGGTATTATTTTGGCTCTTGCCATCTTCAACAGCTGTTCCTCAGTTAAGTGGACCAAGGTGATGTTGGGGAGGTGCTAATGAGTCTGCTGGAGTCCATTCCTGTGCCTTTTGGTGCTCCTGTATGTGAAAGGCAGTTTGATTGTGAACAAGGGGTCATGCTGGACTGTGCAGAGAAAGAAAAAAGGACATGATTACCTCAGACCTCGAATCATTGGTAAACAAAGATTTAGCAACAGCCTGGCTTACAACACATTATAGCTGAGTGCAAGGGAAAGTTTTTCAGACCGTCCCCCCCACCAAAATTGAATAGTATTTGGCACATTAGGAAGGTTCTTTAGAGAAACAGAACCCTCTCTCTCTTTCTCTTCCTTTTTCCTCCTTCCTATTCTCTCTCTCTCTTTCTCTAAAAAAAAAAGAAAAAAAAAAAAAAAAAAAAGAGAAACAGAACCAATCAGATGTTTTCTTTTCCTTGGGGAACCTCCGTCTTTTTCCACATAAGGCCTTCAACTGATTGGTTGAGGCCCACCCACCTCATGGAGGTGATTTGCTTTACTCAAAGTCTCCAATGTAAATGTTAATCTCATCTGGAAATTGTCTTCACAGCAACATCTGGATGAGTTTGACTAAATACCTTGATTCTGTGGCTTTGAAACCGGGTATTGACTTCTCTTTAGCTATGAAAGTCCTAGATGGCATATCTTTCCAACAGAAGACTTTTTGTCTACACTGAAAATCAGCTGTTTAGAGTAGACACCCTCATCAGTGTTCACAGCCAGATCTGAGTAACTTGCTGCAGCTTCTCCATCAGCACTTGTTGCTCCACCTTGCACCTTTTCGTTCTGGAGATGGCTTCTTTCCTTAAACCTCATGAAGCAACCTCTTCTAGCTTCCAACTTTCCTTTGGCAGTTTCATCGCCTCTCTCAGCCTTCACAGAATGAGAGAATTAGGGCCTTGCTCTGGGTTAGGTTTTGGCTTAAGGGAATGTTGTGGCTGGTTTGATCTATGCAGACCACTCAAACCTTCTCCACATCAGCAATAAGGCTGTTTTGTTTTCTTATCATTTGTGTATTCACTGAAGTAGCACTTTAATTTCCTTCAATAACTTTTCCTTCGTGTTCACAACTTGGCTAACTGGAGTAAGAAGCTTAGCTTTCAGCCTCTCTTGGCTTTCAACATGCCTTCTTCAACTACGCTTAATAATTTCTAGCATTGACTTAAAGTGAGAAACCTGGGACTCTTCCTTTTACTTGAACACTTAGAGGTCATTGGAGAATTATTAATTGGCCTAATTTTAATATTCTTGTGTCTTAGAGAATAAGGAGTGCCGAGGCAAGAGAAAGAGAGATAGGGGAACAGCCATAGGTGGAGAAGTGAGAACACACATTTATCTATGGACACAGTTTGTGGCACCCCAAAACAATTACAATAGTAACACCAGAGATCTCTGCCTACAGATCACCATAACAGGTATAATCATAGTGAAAAAGTTTGAAATATTAAGAGAATCACCAAAATGTGACACAGACAAATGAAGTGAACACATGTTGTTGGAAAAATGGCACCAATAGACTTGCTCGACCCAGAGTTGCCACAAACCTTCCATTTGTAAAAAACGTAATTTCTTCACAGCCCAATAAAGGGAAGTGCAATAAAACAGCCTGTACTTTTTATTTAACAAATACTAGCTTTTTATATGATTCAAGAATAAAGCCAAACATTTTCTTATCATTTGTTGAACCTGCAGACTTACAGAAAGTTGCACCAGCCTCACCCCTTCCTACCTTTACCCAGGGGTTGGCATGTCACTGTCCCCTAAGGGACACTCAATGTCAGCACCAGTTGTTTTTCACTGGAAAGGCCAGGATAGGGAAGGATCACAGAGGCCCCTGCTAATAAGCCTGGATGCATTGGGTGAAAGGATTGGCTTTTGCTGAGCAGATGACAGAGTTAATCTACCATTTTCTTAGCTTTGCCAATGGACCACATTATTTTACTGAATTGATGAGTAGATACTATAGACATAAGGCCATCTGAAGAAAAAAAATAGTAATTGAATGGTATAAAAACAAGCTATTTTCTCTTTGCCAAATAAATTCTCATCAATTAAGAGAGCCACCTCTATTTCCTTGAAATAGAACGCATTTTAATAGCATTTAAGATAAAATTACATAACCAAAGACTTGACTGATAAGTTTTCCAAGAAAGGGATACTCAGTGTCTGCCATGTGCCTCGGCTGGTGCTTGGTACTTCATGCAAGCCATCGTGTTAAAAGGTAGGTGCTCCTGTTATACCTGACATGTGACGAACCTGCTCAGTGCAATGCGGGAACTCACTCGAGGACATACAGCTGGTTAATGGTTGAATCAGAACTCACCTCTACATTGGGTTCCTGAAGTCTGGATTCTTCCCTGTCCATTGTGATGACCTATACTTATAGTTCTAGATCTTGCTTCTAAGGCTGGGCCAATCCATCTCTCATCCCATCCATTCCACACTGGCAAGATTGCATTCTAGGCTGATGCTAAACAAAACTAAGGAAATACACAGTTTGTCTTTGACAACATTCCCAACTCTAGAGCAAACTTTGGTTACCTCTACAAACTTTCAGCTACCTAGTGGTTTCATCGATGCCTTGTTGGCTGTCCAGTTAGCTTTAATGGCGCATTCACCTGAGTCTGTTTGCTTTTCAGCATCTCATACTCTTTTTTTTTTTCTGTTTACTACCTGATTTATTAGAGAGATCTCTTTGATGTAAAAAGAGGGGGTATGGTGGGGATGGGTAGATAGGGGCCAGCATCTCACTATATATATATATAGCAGGAGTTATCCTGAAATCCTTAGATGCTCCTTAGGGGTTTGTAAACTCTCCGGTATTTGCATAATATATATATATTTTAGACAGAGTCTTGCTCTGTCGCCCAGGCTAGATTGCAGTGGCGTTATCTTGCCTCACTGCAACCTCTGCCTCCCAGGTTCCAGTGATTCTCCTGCCTCAGCCTCCTGAGCAGCTGGGATTACAGGCATGCACCACCACACCCAGCTAATTTTTTTAAATTTTTAGTAGAGATGGGGTTATGCCATGTTGGCCAGGCTGGTCTTGAACTCCTGGCCTTAAGTGATCCACCCACTTCAGCCTCCCAACATGTTGGAATTACAAATGTGAGCCACTGTGCCCGGCCAGCATCTAATACTCTTAACTGTACTCACTACACTCCCTGTATTCCAGACTTTCCTGCCAATTCTTGTCATGTCATAATGATCAGCAATAATATATGACCAAATTAATGACAGATTTATAAGTTAGTTCATTAACTAGTTACCACTCTATGGTTTGAATCTTTAAAGCAATAAGCTACTAATGAATTACTTGC
Source organism: Aotus nancymaae (assembly GCF_030222135.1). Lineage (NCBI taxonomy): Eukaryota > Metazoa > Chordata > Mammalia > Primates > Aotidae > Aotus > Aotus nancymaae. Next base: position 69,340,334 of record NW_026988425.1, on the reverse strand, counting down.
TTAATTAAATATACATTTTGAGAACAAAAAAAAGGGTTGTAAGGCTGTACATTTCGGTAAAAAGCAGTATTTTCAGTTAAGTGCTATCCCTGAAATCACACCGCACAGTTAGCTACCTACTGTACTGGTGCCTTTGGCTGGCTTCATTACATCTGAACCATTAATAACACAGGACGTTTTCTTATACTTTAGAAACCTGGAAAAGAGTCAACAGGGGGATTTCATTTTCACACTAGGAACCCCCAATATCTGATAATTCTTCTAGTTACAAAAATCTTGGTTATTTCTAGCTCATCCAACTTTATGTCTTAGTGTTGACATGAAATCTTTCCCCTAAAGCAAAAACACTTCCTGTTTTCAATTTTTCAGCTGCAGAGGGATTGAGTACACAGTTGTTTTCAAGAGCAAAGCCCAGAGTCCAATTTAGAGACCGCTATTTCATTATGTTTTCAAATCCTCTAATCAAGCCTTTTTTCTGTCACCTATATTTCCTCTCTCATATCTCTGTTTCTTTTCTCTTTGTACAGTTTAAGACATGAAGAAAAAACTTTTAAATGCAATGAGAAAAATGGATGATAATCATTACAAATGACCCATTAGAAATGAAGCCATTCAACCTACTTATTTGAATACAAAGGTATTTCTCTTTTCTGAAATACTCCACTGCACAGATAAGAGTGTATTCAGATATAATTTCATACAATTACCCTACAACAGGCGTTTCTTTCCACAACTGTCTTTTGGGTGCTTTTGAGCACATAAACAAACTGCCTGCAAGTAAATCCTGTCCATCAAACCTTTGTTTTTCTTTCACAAAGACTCTACTTTGCAGACAAACTCTGGCAATGTTGCTTCCCTATTAAAATAGCAAGTAGCCGGGTTCGGTGGCACACGCCTGTAATCCCAGCACTTTGGGAGGCTGAGGCGGACAGATCACCTGAGGTCAGGAGTTCAAGACCAGCCTGGCCAACAGGGTAAAACCCCCTCTCTCTACTAAAAATACAAAAATTAGCCTGGTGTGGTGGCACGTGCCTCTAATCCTAGCTACTCGGGAGGCTGAGGTGGGAGAATCGCTTGAACCTGGGAGGCGGAGGTTGCAGTGAGCTAAGATCGTGCCACTGCACTCCAGGCTGAGAGACAAAGCAAGACTCCATCTCAAAAAAATATATATATAGCAAGCAAGAAAAGTTTGAAATTGGGAGAAATTTGGAAAAATCTTTGTCACAAAAATTTGTCCTGAGTCAAACATGTTTTCTCCCTAAAGAAAAACTACATAGCAGATGAAGAAAAACTCATCCAGTAAAAGGCAAAATTAAATAAATATAGAAGCAGAAAGACTAAGTTGTTATGGTGGACTTATTTTGTAGCCAAATTCACTAATCAATGTTTTTAACTCATATTGAAGAGAGGGCAATTCACTGTGAGAAGACTGGTATAAGACTGACTTTTATCCATCACTGAATCCAACAGCAGGAGTTATCCTGAAATCCTTAGATGCTCTTTAGGGGTTTGTAAACTCTCCGGTATTTGCATAATATTTTTGTATTTATGGGGATTTTTTACTGGAAAACAATTTGTAGTTTCTGTCAGATTTTCAAAGAGGTCTAAGGATCACTGTTCTAAGATTATTTAAAGAATGTGGAAGGGTTGCATATGGTTCTATCAGTTAAAGCTTAGTGTTCATAAGATCAAAGATGTACATTTGAGGTATTTTTCTTTGGAAGAGTCGAGTCAGGCCTGTCTGGATAGTTGCAACAAAAACAGACAAAACAGTTATTTGGATTTAGGGGCCGGGTGCGGTGGCTCACGCCTAAAATCCCAGCATTTTGGGAGGCCGAGGCGGGTGAATCACGAGGTCAAGAGATCGAGACCATCCTGGTCAACAAGGTGAAACCCCGTCTCTACTAAAAATACAAAAATTATCTGGGCATGGTGGTGCGCACCTGTAGTCCCAGCTACTCGGGAGGCTGAGGCAGGAGAATTGCTTGAACCCAGGAGGCGGAGGTTGCGGTGAGCCGAGATCACGCCATTGCACTCCAGCCTGGGTAACAACAGTGAAACTTCGTCTCAAAAAAAAAAAAAAAAAAAAAAATTGGATTTAGACAGGCCCACTATATGAAGTGTGATAACACTCAGTGCTATATATATTTATCTCAGTAGCTTAACAAAATAAAAATTTATTTCTTACTTGCACAAAGTCCAGTGTGGCTATGCATAGTCAATAGGCAGCCTTCCACGTTCAGGGATCCAGGCTTCTTGCATCCTATAGCTGTTTTCCTGTATGGCCTTGGAGTCCTCTGTTAGAGTCTCTGTGTCTAACAGACAGTAGATATGGAAAAAGAGAGAAGGTGTGGAGGATCACATGAAGGGGTGGACATCACTTCTATCCATATTCTTTCAGTGATAATTCAGTCACATGACCAAACCTAACTGTAAGAGAGGTTGTAAAGTCAGTTTTGATGAACACAACATTTCTGCCCTACCCACTTAAATGAAGCAAGAGTACCAGGGAGCGGCAGTTGGAGGTAAAGAAGACATGCTGCTTTAGATACTAGGAGAAAGTCCAGTATCATAGGCAGATTGAGATATTCCGTAGACGACAGGCTGGAAGACAGTGACAGAAGACGCAGAATTAGAGGAGGTAGAAAAGGATCCAGAAGGCTGGGCACAGTGGCTCATGCCTATAATCCCAACGATTTGGGAAGCCGAGGTGGATGAATCACTTGAGCCCAGAAGTTTGAGACCAGCTTGAGCAACATAGTGAGACCCTGTCTCTATAAAAAAATTTTTTTTTCCTTTGAAACGAAGTCTCACTCTGTTGCCCAGGCTGGAGTACAATGGGGCAATCTTGGCTCACTGCAACCTCCACCTCCTGGGTTCAAGTGATTCTCCTGCCTCAGCTTCCCAAGTAGGTGGGATTACAGGTGCCTGCCACCATGCCTGGCTGTTTGTATTTTTAGTAGAGACAGGGTTTCACCATGCTGGCCAGGTTGGTCTCAAACTACTGACCTTAGGCAATCTGCCCGCCTGGGCCTCCCAAAGTGCTGGATTACAGGTGTGTGCCACTGTGCCAGGCCTATAAAGTTTTTTTTTAATTAGCCATAGGTGGCATGCACCTGTGGCCCCCACCTACGTGGGAGGTCACTCAACCCCAGAAAGTTGAGGCAGCAGTTAGCTGTGATCACACCACTGCACTCCAGCCTGCAGAATAGAGCAAGACCCTGTCTCAAAAGAAGAAAAAGAGAAGCATCTAGAAAATGAGATGGCGACAGTGACATAAAACCTATGAGCAAAAACGCTCAGAATTTGACACATGGAGATAGGAGGAATTTGGAAAATCAGTTATGGGTTGTAGAAGGCAGAGCCCTAGTCACCTAACTGGTATTTAGAAAGACCTATAGGTAGGAGTGAGAGATAAAAATAGCATCAGACAAGAACTAACTACAGCGAAATAACCAAGATCTGGAAGATTACAGAGATGGAGAATGGGGCAGAAGAGCAGATAGTCCAGACAACTTTTGAGATTATTTGTTCATGAACAGAACGTCGGACAAGAGCTATTCAAATTCCTCTTGCCCAAGGTCAGGATTGGTCCTGAAGCAGTACAGAGCCTACAGACAGAGGTGGACTGTGAGAAGAGATGTGTGTAGATTAGATAAATCCTGATATGATCTACCCTCAAATGTTAGGATTAGGGTGAGGATCAGGGCTGGGGCTACTATGCTTCTCAGTCACAGACAACAACCCTAACTAACCCTAGCTTCCTCACAAATGTCCTAGGATAGAACAGTATAATTGAATTACTGCAATTCCTTCAGCGTACAAAGCAAATGTCCCAATAGGAGTACAGAGGACCTGGAATGGTTTATTTGCTTAGAAGTAAGAGACAAAAATAAAAATAACAGCCAACACATGTGAGATACAGGTCTTGGGCTTTAAATAAATCCGACCATTTAATGTGGACAAGAACCTTTTGAAGAAGGCACTTTTATCCTTCCGTAAAGGTACTGTAAATTACCCCAATTTTATAGATTAAAAACTAAGGAATGGAGACTTATAAGTGACTTGCTCAAGTAAGTGGGAGAGCTGGGATTCCAAGAAGTTTGGCTACAGAGTCAATGACCTTAACCACTACCCTATACTTCCTTTCTTAGAAAGTCAAATTGTTTCATATTAACTTTTACTCACCTGATGGATGTGCCAGTGAAGACACACCCTATAAATCTCCCCCAGAGATTTCATTTACCATTTTGTTTCCAGAAAGCTGCCTATCCTTTTGGAACGCAGGCCAAGTAGTGGACAGTCCAAGATAAGACATGGACAGTTCACTGGAGTGGCTATATTGAAAACAAAAATTAACTCACGATGGATTAAAGATTTAAACATAAGACCTAAATCCATAAAAACCCTAGAAGAAAACCTAGGCAATACCATTCAGGACATAGGTATGGGCAAAGACTTCATGACTGAAACACCAAAAAGCAATGGCAACAAAAGCCAAAATAGACAAATGGGATCTAATTAAACTAAAGAGCTTCTGCACAGCAAAAGAAACTATCATCAGAGTGAACAGGCAACCTACAGAATAGGAGAAAATTTTTGCAGTCTACCCATCTGACAAAGAGCTAATATTCAGAATCTACAAAGAACTTAAACAAATTTACAGAAAAAACAACCTCATCAAAAAGTGGGCAAAGGCTCTGAACAGACATTTCTCAAAAGGAAACATGTATGCAGCCAACAAACATGCAAAAAATGCTCATCATCACTGGTCATTAGAGAAATACAAATTAAAACCACATTGAGATACCATCTCATGCCGGTTAGAATGGCAATCATTAAAAAAATCAGGAGACACAGATGCTGGAGAGGCTGTGGAGAAAGTGGAACACTTTTATACTGTTGGTGTGAGTATAAATTAGTTCAACCATTGTGGAAGACAGTGTGGTGATCCCTCAAGGATCTGGAACTAGAAATAGCTTTTGACCCAGCAATCCCATTACTGTATATCTACCCAAAGAATTATAAATTGTTCTATTATAAAGACACATGCACATGTATGTTTATTGCAGCACTATTCACAATAGAAAAGACTTGGAACCAACCCAAATGCCCATCAATAATAGACTGGACAAAGAAAATATGCACATATACACCATGGAATATTATACAGCCATAAAAAAGGATGAGTTCATGTCCTTTGCAGGGACATAGATGAAGCTAGAAATTGGCATTCTCAGCAAACCCAATAACAGAAAACAAAACACCACATGTTCTCACTCTTTTTTTTTTTTGAGACGGAGTTTCGCTCTTGTTACCCAGGCTGGAGTGCAATGGTGCGATCTCGGCTCACCGCAACCTCCGCCTCCTGGGTTCAGGCAATTCTCCTGCCTCAGCCTCCTGAGTAGCTGGGATTACAGGCACGCGCCACCATGCCAGCTAATTTTTTGCATTTTTAGTAGAGGCGGGGTTTCACCATGTTGACCAGGATGGTCTCGATCTGTTGATCTTGTGATCCACCCGCCTTGGCCTCCCAAAGTGCTGGGATTACAGGCGTGAGCCACCGCGCCCGGCCACATGTTCTCACTCTTAAGTGAGAACAGGGAGGGGACACAGGGAGGGGAACATCACACACTGGGAACTGTCAGGGGGTGGGAGGCTAGGGGAGGGATAGCATTAGGGGAATTACCTAATGTAGATGACAGGGTGATAGATGCAGGCAACCACCATGCCACGTGTATACCTATGTAACAAACCTGCATGTTCTGTACATGTACCCCAGAACTTAAAGTACAATAATAAAATAAAATGAAATGAAAAAAAAAGAATTTTCTATGTAGCTTAGAACCTTACTTTTTGCTCCAAGATGTCTTTTATATACTACATGCTCAGTTTTAAGCCAAACATGGACAAGGCTCAGTCAACAGTAAACTGCCTTCAGTATCAAAGCAGCACTCAAATTTCTGCAAATTGTGTCTAGGAGAGTTGTAAGGTCCTTACTGTCCTTGTAGAAATGTATATCTATTGTGACAAAAACATGTATTCTTGTGCAAACAGTGTTGCCTGTGCAAACACTGCAATTCTATCTCTACTCTAAATAATTCTACTTCAGTGGCCCAGAGTTCTTCTAGCTCTAAGAAGTCCAAAATGATTTAGTTCAGCATTTGGCTCTGCACCACATGATAACATTATTTTCTGATGGTAGCAAGAAAGAAGACTACTCAGGAAAGCAAATAAAGCCAACATCAAGGTGCCAACATTCTGAATATATTTATTCATGTTTGTATTTGTGGATGAAAAATTTTTTCCATGCTACAAAGTTTTGTTAAAAACAAGTTGTTACAAATCAATAAATAATTGCTATAACTATTATCTATTGTAACAGAATAATAAATAGAAAATAAATAGTACAACTACTTTGAAAATAAACAGATACAACTACTTTGTTAAACACAAGACTTTTTTCTGTTATTAAACTAATACAAGCGCCACCGCTTTTCTTTCTTTGAGTATTTTCCCTTGAGATACGTTTTTTTAAATTGCATGTTGCTTTGTGCTTGTCTTACCAGTCCCAGGTTTGTAGCACATCAAAGAATTACAAGCATTTCCATTTAGAACTATGATCCTACCAATCAGGGGCTGATTTTCTGCCATGTGTTCATTTACAGATTGCAAACATAAAAGAAGCAAAGTACAAAAATTAATGCGTGTGTGTGTGTGTGTGTGTGCATGTGCGCACATGTGCATGTGCTCTAGGCTGGGAATACTGACTGGTATGAAAGACTTTTAACTAGTTGTGCATCAAAATCATACACAATGGCATTAAAAACTCACTTAGCTATCAGCATGTTAAATCATTAGTTTGGTTATTCAAAGACCAGACAAACAGAATTCCCCAATACTGTTTCCATTTGGGTTTTCCAGCTCGTACGGTTCCAGCTGACGATACTCAAAAGTCACACGATTTATGTGTTTTCCACTGGAGACCATGCGCACCACAGTGTTGTCACAGCCAACTTTCATTTGGGCTATAATTGATGGAAAAGATAAAAGTTTCCTGGCAGGTTAGAAACCACACAGTCATCAAATAAATGACGGGATCATTTAAACATAATGAACGCAAGGAACGTATCTTCCTCTCATATACTCATGTCATGCATCTACCATCAATTGAAATGTTTTTGTTTCATTCCTATCATACATTAGTTATGGAACAGTATAATTGAATTCAGTCTTTCTCCTCATGTGCAAGAACACTATTAGAAAAATAAAACTAGCTGGAAAGAGGCAAGAAGATGTCTCCTAGGCCTTTTTTGCCTGCAAAGCCTGAGTGGTAAAGGCAGGTGAAGGCGATCAGTCTGAAACGGTTGCTCTGGTTCTGGTTCAGGGTTTTGCAGTGGAAAGAGTATTGCCCTCTAAGGACAGGTTGGAAATTTGCAGGGGCAATTTTTGGTTGTCACCAGATCTAGGGTTGCAAGGGGTTTTAGAGGGGTACTTAGTGGGGGCTAGACCAAAAAAAAAAACACCTGTTTTTTTTGAATTTAAACAAAACTCTGTTTTATACATAAACAAAAAGATCATTTGCGTGGTATAGACATACACTGAACACACTAGTTTTTGTTCTATTATCCACTTGCAACTTTTTTCTGATTTTTTTCTATACTACTTATATGAAATGACTTCTGATATCCTTGCTTCTCTTAAATCCAATCTTATTCATTATCTGTATATATCTGACAACTTTTATATCTCCTCTAGTATGGGTTATATATTGAAACTCATATTCTTTTTATTAAGAATTACTTTCCTCTTATTTATCCAGCCTCTAGCTGGTTCCCGAGGCAAGATTTACTGCCCTACAATAATCATCTCTGCTGTTTTAGTTTTCTCAATCTTTCTTTTCCTCACTTTGTCTCTATAAGGTATTTTTAAATTCTGAGACATGCTATCATTGTCCTTGTGCAGTGGGTACCACTCAAACATGTACCTGGGTTAAATGAAGTAAACTGTTCAATAGGGTTATTGAGATAAAAGTCAATTTGATGACATAACAGATATAAGCCCTATAATTATTTTAAAAATTAAAATATTTAGTTAGATATTAAAAATATTAATAATATTAAAATATTATTTAATAGAGAGTCTAAGCTTCTACCAGGAGATCCAAATTCATTTTTCTTTCCTTTCTTTTCTTTTCTTTTTTTTTGTGGCAGGGTCTTGTCATCCAGGCTGGAGCAGTGGTGCCATCTCAGCTCATTGCAACCTCTGCCTCCCAGGTTCAAGCGATTCTCCTGCCTCAGCCTTCACAGTAGCTGAGATTACGGGTGCATGCCATCACATCTGGCTAATTTTTGAATTTGGGTAGAGATGGGGTTTCACCATGTTAGCCAGGCTGGTCTTGAACTCCTGGCCTCATGTGATCTGCCCGCCTCAGCCTCCCAAAATGTTGGGATTACAGGCGTGAGCCACCATGCCTAGCCAAATTTATTTTCCATTAAACAATTTGGAGGTCATTCTTTTTCTGATCTTATTCTGGACTTTAATCTTTATAATATGTCCTATTTTCTTTACTTGAGTATTACTTATTATTTTGACCTAATTCCTAACAAAATCCAATGTAAAGGGCAGGGTCCCTAATAGTTCAACACTGAATAGCTAGGGAGGGGCTCATGGAAACAAAGAAAGAAAAGAATTAAGGCAGGAGAATAGGGTCTGGAGGCAGGGAACTTAAAGCCAATTTGTGCTGAATCAAGGAAAAGCACCAAGGTCTGCGGGCAGGGAAACTGAGGCCGATTCTCGCTGACTTCCCAAAGCTGGGTCAAAAGGAAAACACCTGAGTCTGGGGGCAGGCAACCTAAAGCCAATTAACGCAAACTTCCTAAAGCTGAGCCAAAAGGGAAAACCCCGTTTCCTGAGCCCGAGTAGCAAAGGAGCAAAAGCTAGTCTCCCTACATACAACCTTCCCCTTCCACCACGTCCACCACATCTCACACGGAAAGGGAGACTGCCTTGGACTGGCCACAGGCCAAGCATGAGCTATCCCTTCATCTTCATAGGGTGCCAATTCACCTCAGCCTTTAGCCACAAACCAAATCCTTCATCCAGATAAGCCGTAACTGACAGAAACCTCAAAAGGAGTACTTGAGGCTGGGCGTGGTGGCTCACACCTGTAATCCCAGCACTTTGGGAGGCTGAGGCAGGCGAATCACCTGAGGTCAGGAGTTCGAGACCAGCCTGACCAACATGGAGAAACCCTGTCTCTATTAAAAATACAAAATTAGCTGGGTGTAGTGGCGCATGCCTGTAATCCCAGCTACTCAGGAGGCTGAGGCAGAAGAATCTCTTGAACCTTGGAGGCGGAGGTTGTAGTAAGCCAAGATTGCACCATTGTACTTACTCCATCCAGCCTGGGCAACAAGAGCGAAACTCTGTCTCAAAAAAAAAAAAAAAATGTAGTATGTGAAACCCAGAAAACTTTTGTAACCGGGGCCTTGGGCCGCTTGCTTGGGTCCACTCCCACCCTGTGGAGTGCTTTCTCCCTTTAATAAATCCCTGCTTTCGCTACTCAGTCCTGTGTTTCATTCCTTTGCTGCTTTGTGCGTTTTGTCCAACGCTTTGTTCAAAACGCCAAAAACCTGGACAACTTACACTCCAGGTCCCCCTTCCAGTAACGGAATGAAGTCTAAAGTGAACCAAACAGTGATATAATTCCAGCCTTAAAATTGTCTTAAAACTGGTTTCAGTTACCTAGGTAATCTAGGCAAAAGTGGTTTTCTGGCCTTAGAATCACCTTTTTTGCCTAATTCAAGTTATATCACTTGAGCAGAAAAATGACTTTGGCTTCAATTATCTAAGTTTTTAGGCCTGATTGTTCTTTAAATCTTTGTCTTACCTTTTAACCCAGCTGAAGCACAACTCCTCAAAGGTGCTCTCCAATCATGAGCATGGAAGTAATTCAGTGCCTCAGACTGTGCACGCAAAAAGCTAGAGAAGCCGCATGCACTGACAGTTTAAACCAGGGCTCAAGGGTCAGTTCGCATTAGAGAATACTCTAGTTTTCAGCAAACCGTGTTTTTAGAAATCTTTTGTTTTACCTTTTACCTTTCCATCTTCTTGGGGGTCCCTGCTTTCATTTAGAAAGCTTGCTTTGAGCCTACTCCTGCCTTAAATCTCATCTGAAATGAGATTTTAGAATACAGGTAGGGAAGGTGGAGTACATATCAGGCTTTAGTGCTGACTTGTGTATAATTCATCCTTTGGTATCCTCAGGAGATTGGTTCCAAGATGCTCCCCATCCCACAGATACCAAAATCCACAGATGTTCAAGTCCTTATATAAATGGCTACCGTTTACCTTTACCTATTTTCATGTAAACTACACACATCCTCCCATATACTTTAAATCATCTGTAGATTACCTATAATACCAAATACAATGTAAAAGCTATGTAAATAGTTGTTATACTGTATTGTTTTCTATTTGTGTTATTTTTATTGTTTTTTCCCTGATTACTTTCTAATTTTTTTATTTCATGGAGGTGTGGTCCTGCCACGTTGCCCAGGCTGGTCTCAAACTGTTGGGCTCAAACAATCCTCCAGCCTTAGCTTCCCAAAGTGCTGGGATTACACTGAATATTTTCTTTTTTGAGGCAGAATCTTGCTCTGTTGCCCAGGCTGGAGTGCAGTGGCACGATCTCGGCTCATTGCAACCACCACTGTCTGTGTTCCTCTTAAGTAGCTGGGACTACAGGTGCGTGCCACCACACCTGGCTAATTTTTAAAATATTTTTGGTAGAGACGGGGTTTCACCATATTGGCCATGCTGGTCTTGAACTCCTGACCTCAGCCTCCCAAAGGGCTGGGATTACAGGTGTGAGACACCCGCCTGGCCTACACTGAATATTTTCTATCTGCAGTTGGTTGAATCCAGGTATGGGGAACCCACAGTTAAGGAGGGCTGACTGTATATTAATTCTATTTTAGAGATGTTTTATTTACTAAGGACCAGCATCAACTCAGAGAAAATACTGGTGGTCTGGCCTGGTTTTAATTATAACAGCTAACAGCTGATCAAGAGGACTGTTAGCTTTGCAGCTTCATTGTCTAGCTGGTTAACAATCAGCAGTGACAGGAGAGGAAGGAGGCTACAGTAAGAATTAACTGAGATTAGAGACTGCTGTTCTTCTTCTGTTTTACTTTGGTCTCTCTGAAGATAATCTAGGACTACCGTGTCTGAAGTAAAGATATGGGAGTGACCTTTATAGCAATGTCTTATGACTCTCTCCCCACCCGCCGGACTTCACTGAGTTGTTTGGTCAGGAAGTCCCATCCATCCTCACCTGACATGAGCATCATCAAGTGAAAATCCTCACTGGCCTCTGACATAGATCTGGGTTCTATTTGGCATGCTGTGCTAAATAAACCAGTCTTTTATTACTGCTGACTGCTTTTAGATTTCAGAATTTACCTCTGTATTACAGTGGCCTTTAAGAGGCTAGTTTAGCTGTTAAAAAGTTATAGACTTTTAGCAGTTCTAAGAATTTCTAATAAAACATCACTTTGTTGTTTATTTACTATGAGTAACACACACATATATACACATACATGAAAAACAGCTATTTTAATATTATCCTATTACTAATTGATGATACATCTACAATTTGAACCATAAGCTTTTCCATTAGTAGATAAACTCTTTAGTGTCTAGAAAATGAAAGCAGGGACCCCCAAGAAAATGGAGAGAATGCAGTTTTTTAAAGCCTGGTCTTTTTCATAGTTTTACTTAAGGCCAATCTTAAACACACAACCTTATTGCTTCATAGGTTTCTCTCCCAATGTTGGATATTTTGGCAAAGATATTCATGTTATATGTAGGCTCAAATGTAAAATCCTCATACTGGCTCAGTGTGAAAAACTAAAGGGTTTTTTTTTGGTGAAACTCACCTTCCAACGCATAAAATATTGAAGAATTGCTTATTTTAAAAAAAATCTTGATAGGCACATGCATCATCATCAAAGAAATACCTCACCTGGGCCATGAAAGGGGTAGCAGAGATCAGCTAAAGGCATCATCTTGGAAGGGTCCAATCCAGTTCCTCCCAGCAGCTCCACAAAGTCTCCTATTCCCTCACACCCTGCTGAGGATTTCTAAGGGTATAAAAGCAGCCGAGAAAGATACATTTAAACCAATTACAGAAGTCAAACCATTTGACCAGCAGCGGGTCCATGAATTCACTCAATCAGCCCTCAACATCCTGGCAATACCATTTAATTTAACATCTGGGACTCCGGAAATTAAAAGATATTTACAAGTGAAAAAATCATAAAAAGTGCTTTTCTAAATCAGTTGAGTAATCATTTTTTTTTTAAGAAATGTGTGTAAATTTTTCATTTTTTGTTAAGCTCGAGGACTGGAATGATAAAATGGAAATCTGTAAACTCCATATAAGATGTATGGAAATTGAACCTAAAAATGCTTTACTTTTCAAATCATTTGGACATACATACTGAATCACTAGAATTTCCTAATGCATGCAGTCAGACTTAAGCGAAGTCAAATATCTACATTTTATAAATAGGGCTTTCACATCTGTTTTCCCTTCACTGAATCTCTTTTCCTCTTCTTTTTAAAGGAAATTTGTGTGCTATTGGAATACATCATTTCTACCAATAAGAATTTACATTAATTATGAATATATTAAAGAAATAATAAAATCCTGATTTGGGGCCCAAGTTTGCTACTGTTATCATTATCTTTCTCCTTTCAACTAAAACAAATTTAAGCTACTCAAAAGAATTCATCCTAAAGCTCTGTGTGATCCACGATGAGCACCTTTTCCTGCTTCTTTTTTTTTTTTAATTTTTGTAGAGATGGGTCCTTGCTATGTTGCCCAGGCCAGTCTTGAACTCCTACCCTCAAGGGATCCTCCTGCCTCAGACTTCCACAGCCCTGGGATTACAGGCCACCTCACCCAGCCTTTTCATCTTTTCCATACTGTCTTGTCCACAGCAATCCCTGTGACTCACTTTCCCACACAAACAAAGCAGCCACTCTCAGTCCCAAAAGTACTTTGAGCCCCCATCTCCCATGATCAGGGCAGGCCTCATGAGTATCCCACCTGTGCAGCCACATAAGGCCAGTGTCTAAAAGGGCTCTATGCTCGGTTTAATACTCTGTTGCATTTTAATAAATTTGTAATAAGGGCTCCCACATTTTCATTGGCACTCGCCCCCCAACAATTTGTGTAACCAGGTTTGCCTGTGTTCCTCTTCTTCATTGAAGTGTGCTCATTAAGAGATCTAGTGCAATGTGACAAGGTGCTCAGTAGTTAACCAGATAGACCTTAACACATAGGAACCAAAATCTACAACAGAAAACTTAAAACACACACACACACACATAAGCACACACCTTCGGACTTTTAGAAGGGCATTGACAGGTATGGTGGCTCATGCCTGTAATTCCAGCACTTTGGGAGGCCGAGGCAGGTGGATCACTTGAGGTCAGGAGTTCGAGACCAGCCTGGCCAACGTGGTGAAACCCTGTCTCCACTAAAAATACAAAAATTATCCAGGCATGATGGCACACACCTGTAGTCCCTGCTACTCGGGGGACTGAGGCGGGAGGATCACTTGAACCTGGGAGGCAGAAGTTGCTCTGAACCAAGATCACACCATTGCACTCCAGCCTGGGTGAGAGTGAGACTCTGTCTCAGAAAAAAAAAGGCGGGGGGGCATTGAAATACAACTGGAACTAGACAGCAAACTGGAAAATAACATAATGGCAACTGTTTCACTAATAAGCAGGGGCAGGTGGAGATATATATTTTTAAAGGGCCTACCTACTGTGTGCTGGGTTTGATGCTTAGAGGCTTTATACATAATTGTATCAAATGATGAAATAGAGGTTTAATTAGCCCCACTGTAGACAGGCCTTCATGTTCTTGTATTGAGAGTGGAATAAGCAATTTAGCAGTAAAGGAAAAAACCTTAATTGCCTTTCCCTTGAGTAGAGGAGGTTGGGAGGAACTTTATAGGTTCCAAATTTCAGCAGGTGCTGTTGCAGAGAAAAAGGCAGACTCGGGAGAGAGAAGTGGGAAATTAAGAAGTTAGGAAGAAATGCAAACTAAAATGAGGGGAACAAAACAAATAAGAAAGTGAGGTGCACTTACTCCTTCTGTTCAATGATTTTTCTTCCCTCTTTGCGAGACTCTCAGCTTTTCTTATAAACAATGGCAGACACTGAGTCATGTAGGGACCTCTCAAGTTCAGTTCCTCAACAGTGATTTCCTAAATTTTCTTTGTTGAGGTTCTAAGCCACTACTATCTTTAGCCTACCCCACAACAATGTACCAAAAAAGTGCTTGGCCAGGCACGGTGGCTCATGCCTGTAATCCCAACACTTTGGGAGGCTGAGGTGGGCGGATCACAAAGTCAGGAGTGGGAGACCAGCCTGGCCAATATGGTGAAACCCTGTCTCTACTAAAAATAGAAAAAAAATTAGCCAGGTGTGGTGGCGCATGCCTGTAATGCCAACTACTCAGGAGGCTGAGGCAGGAGAATTGCTTGAACCCAGGAGGTGGAGGTTGTAGTGAGTGAACCGAGATTGCGCCACTGCACTCCAGCCTGGGTGACAGAGTGAGATTCCATCTCAGAAAAAAAGTACTTATATTCCTTGTACCTAATGTAAGATCCTCACACCAACTCAATGTGCAAAATGGAAGGTTTTTTGTTTTGTTTTTATTTTGGTGGAACTCATCTTTCAACACATAGAAACCTGGGAAGTTTTATTTAAGAAAATCATCTTGATAGATACATTAATAATAAAGAAACGTCTCACCAGGACCATAAAAAGGGTGGCATGGCCCTACAGCCCATTCATTGCATGGACGCCACAGTGATATTTTAGACAGTGTACATCGGATCATGTCGCTTTCCTCCCTGAACCCCTTCAGTGGTTTACCACTGCACTTAGAATAAACTTAAACTCCCTAATGTGGCCCACGGGGCTCACCGCACTCTGGCCCTGTCCCTCTCCCTGAAGCTGTATTTTGCCAATCCTCTTCCTTCCATTTCTGGAATCTGGCAAGCCCATTCCTGCCTCTGAGCCTCTCCACTGTGCCCTCTGCTCCATGATCTCATGGCTGCTGGCTCCTTCTGATCTATCACCCAGGTCTCACTTATCAAAAGATTTCTTTCCTGACCACTTTATCTCAAGTAGCCCCCTGCCTCTCCACCCACCCCATGCTCCCAGTCACTGTCTACTACACCACTCTGCTGCATTTTCTGTGCAGCACTTATCACCATTTGAAATACATGGCAATTTTGCCTTTCTCATCCCACTTGAATGCAGGGTCCCTGTGAGCAGGACCTGTCTTGTTTATTGCTAATTTCCAGCATCTACAATAGTGCCCTGCACATGGCAAGCACTCAAAAAATATTTTGTGAAGGAACAGATGTCTAGAACACTGTAGGCTCTAAATTGTTCAGGAGGAAACACCAAGATTAGCCCCATAGCCCCAATAACTAAAGTGCAGATCTCCCAGTCTGTGCTCACACCTTTCATCTTCTGTTTTACATCAAGAATGACGTGCAAATAATATCAAGACAGTAAGACTGTACCAAAGATGCCCAAAAATGTCCTTATCAAAGGACTATTCTTCCACTAAGTTCCAACTTAAAAAAAAACAGGCGCTAGTTCATGCATTTAGGGCTTAAAGGAAATTGGATATACTCATTTTCTCAGTCCTAGTTCTATTTATTTGGTTTTCACTAAAATCTGTCTGATTAGGAATTATGACTGCCTTTGATAGCAGCAAATACATGAATTATCTTAACCTAGTCATGTGAGAAAGTAAAAGGAAATGAGGATGACTCAGAGAAAAAATGCTACCAGTGCAAGAAAACGCGGTCCAACTTGGCATGAATTTTAAGGTCCATGCAGAAGTTTATTCGAAAACAAGTTGATAGGGATTCTCAGCTAATATTTTTTAGGCAAAATGTATTAAGTTAAATGTAATGCCAAATACTTTCTAAAACGTTACTATATTTTGCAATCTAAAAATCCAATTTTGTATTTTATGCTACAGTTAGTACTCCTTCATAATACAGTTCTGTCAATGAGATACTTCCTTCGTGTCAAAAGAAAATTCCAATAATCAGAAAAACAGCTGTGTAGATGACTCACACTACATTCTGCTAGGAGAGAATTTTTGTAAAAGAAGCAAGTACAAGAGCGTTCAATTGTAATTATATATCACAACTTTACCAACTGAAAACATTTCTTACATCACAAGGAAAGTATTCAAGTAGTCAGAGGGGGCACCTGAGTATGCAACTTGCCACATAACTGAAATAGAAGAGGGGGTTCGTTAAGGCGGCTATGGCAAACACGTGTGAGATATAAGAGCTAATCAGAGCGACGTACTACGCCAATTTGCCAGTGTCCAGGTTTGCCCTGTATGATTGCTTCTGCTCTGATAAAGCTGTGGCCTTATCAAATGGTTGGAAAACAAGTAAGCAACTCACCTTTAACTGAAGACCATTTAAGTGTCCCAGGGTGAGATCAGATATTTTGATCACCACAGGATAAATTATGGAGAAGCTGCAGTTTCGATGCTCGTGTGGAACTACCAGAGTAAACTTTCCATTTGGAGTCTGAGAAATGACATTGCAGGCTTTGCAGAAAAGGAAAAAAAAAAATTCACATTTACATTACTTGGTTTGCTGGGTGTTTCTTTTTTGTTTGTTTGTTTGAGATGGAGTCTTGCTCTGTGGTCCAGGCTGGAGTGCAGTGGCACAATCTTGGTTCACTGCAACCTCCACCTCCCAGGTTCAAGCATTTCTCCTGCCTCAGCCTCCCAAGCAGCTGGGACTACAGGCACACGCCATCACACCCAACTAAGTTTTTGTATTTTTAGTAGATACAGGGTTTCACCATATTGGCCAGGCTGGTCTCGAACTCCTAACCTTGTGATCCACCCACCTCAGCCTTGCAAAGTGCTGGGATTACAGGCATGAGCTACCGCTCCCAGCCAGTTTGCTGGGTTTTTATGGAAATTTATTGTATCCTTATTCTAGGGCTCCTGTTCATGGTCTAGGGCCTTCTTGCCCAGGAAGAGAACATATATACCACAAAAGCAATTTGGAGACAGGAAGGATTTGGGGAACAACAACCATCAGTGACACATGGATATTGTCAGGAGGCCCTGGGCTGTGACGCAGCTTCTAATCTTAATCTTAGGGAGTTACACCTTATCTATAACAATCACAAGACACAACACAGCACCCAAACAAAAACTAGCTGGTAGTAGTTTTAGTAAGACTTTAGTTAACTAGAGTCCAGCTTAAAGCTAGGTATCTGGAAAATTGAGGCTTAATGGTAAGTCTAAAACTCAAACTCTATCTGAAGGCTTCATTCATAGCATTTGGAGTCATAATGTTATTTTTTAAATAATAAAGTAAATAATTTCAAGTATTTTCTTTCTCATTTTTATTTCATTGTTTTTTTTTAAAATTTTTAAATTTTTATTTTAAAGCCAGGGGCCTAGGATGCAGCTCAGCAGCTTCACCATGGCCCTAGGCTTATTTTAAGTATTTTTCTTTTTCTTTTTTCTTTTTGAGGTGGAGTCTTGCTCTGTCACCCAGGCCAGAGTGCAGTGGCACAATATCAGCTCCCTGAAACCTCCCCCTCCTGGGTTCAAATGATTCTCCTGCCTCAGCCTCCTGAGCAGCTGGGACTACAGGCATGTGCCGCCATGCCCAGCTAATTTTTGTATTTTTAGTAGAGACAGAGTTTTACCACATTTCCCAGGCTGGTTCGAACTCCTGACCTCAGGTGATCTGCCTGCCTTGGCCTCCCAAAGTACTGGGATTACAGGCATGAGTCCCCGTGCTAGGCCTATTTTAAATATTTTTCTAATAGTGAGAAAATAGGCTGAGAAAAAAATGAAAGACAGCCTTAAGACTGATCAGTCTTAAGTCTGATAAATATTTGCTGCATGTTAAGTGATAAGTTAACTAAAAGGTACATTTTTAACATTTAATTTACTCCCAAGAACTTCTAAAACTTTTTTGTTTTATATCTCAAATCTAAATTTACAATACATTAACTAGTCTAGATATGAAAGTACAAGCATCAGAATCTGTACTTTTTTTGCTGATTTCAGGATGAATCAACCTTGATCAGAACAGGTCAGAACCACCTCTTGCCTCTTCTTATATTTCTAATTATAATTTCTTTCAAAAAGAACTGAAATTCCTTGATGGTTCTAGAAGGTTTCTTAATATGCTTTTTAAAAAGTTTTAATACAGACAGGGTCTCACTTTGTGGGCCAGCCTCATCTTTAACTCCTGGGCTCAAGCGATCCTCCTGCATTGGCCTCCCAAAGTGCTAGGATTACAGGCATGAGTCACCACACCTGGCCCAGGAGGTTTCTGATTTCTAACCAAACAAAATATACAGGAAACTCTTTGTCTTTTAGAATTGTTCTGCTGCAGTCCTCATGAACAGCTTTTTTTTTGGGGGGCGGGGGGCTTTTTCAAAAATTCTTTTTGTTTTTGCAGAACTAGAAATCAGATCAGTAGTACATTATTCTTTGGCAGATTAGGCCCCATCTTTCAGCCACATGAAGTGTTAATACTATTGTATGCAAAAATGAGTGATATGTGTTCCTTTCCTAATTTTTTAAACAGATTTTTCTCTTAATGGGGAAAAAACAATTAGCAGATGAATCAACTCATTGTGATTAAGATAATATGCTTTAGGCCTGGGCTGTTCAATTGTGCAGCATAAGCTATATGTGTGTTCATCAGAAATGAACTAAATTAGAGTGGTGGGCTCAGAATCAGAAGGCAACATTGAAATGCTATAACCCAACCCTTTACTCAGGGCATTATATCTGTCTACCACATTCAGGCACAGGCTGAAAGATATGGACACTTTCAAGCCTGTGCCTGAATATCTCTTAAGACTGCAACTTTATATCCCATCCCTCAAGCTTATCCTGGATTAGTGAAATGACTTGGAAAATTAAAGCTTATCACTAAATGCATTGTAGAACCTGAGGCGATCAGAGCAAGACTTTGGAGAAAAGATAGAATTGTACTCGCCATAAATTAGTATACTACCTAACCCGGGAAATAAATTTAAAACTGTGATTTGATTTTCATAATAATTAATAGAAAATATCCTTTAGGTCATTTCTAATTACAAAAAAAATTCCATTCAAGTCATTCCTCAGTTCAAATTTCTTTAAGTCTTTCGACTACCTTCGAAAAGCAGGTTTGATTCCCAAGTTCTGCCTTTTGACTGAGAACACTTACGAAAGAGGTTGGGGTCTGTCTTTATGGTTAATGTGAATCCATTTCCTGGTTCATGGACTCGGAAGAAGATCATGGCCACATTCTGGGAAGATCTGATGCTCCTCCTGCTAAGACCACTCTCACAGAAATCTATGTATCGCTCAGCTGTGGGGAGAGGATGATCCTGGGAACTGGGGAACTTCTCCCCCTTGAGAATCCAACCATCAAATACCTTTGGAAAAAAAATACAGACATAGATGCTATCATTTCCATCAACTCCTGAAGTCAGGGATGAGTTGAAAAGGGGGGAAAAGTTATCCAGCAATGGGCCTTCGGTCATAAGTGAGAATTGACAGTCCACTCTCTACCTGCTTGCTTTTCATTTGTATATATTGGACGGTGAGGGTTGTTTGCAAATAATAGTATTAATTTATTATTTTTCTTTATAAGCCTTAAAGCTCCCAAAGTAAGTAAACTTCCTTATATTTTATCATTTCAACCATTTTGGTAAATAAAACCACATAGTACATTTTACCTTGGTCATATTTTCTACCTCCCACCTTCAGAAGAATTCCATAGAAGCATAATTTGGGTTTCATTCAGCTCCTCTCTTTCACTAGTCATTGAAATGTGAATAAAACATCTCAAAAATAGATAACAAAAGAAAAAACTGGAGCAGTAACTTTATCTGCTAACGGCTATATATATCTTTTTTTTCTCTTTTTTAAATATATCATCACATACTACTTTAAAATATCAAGAACTGCTTCAACAGCCAGGCAGTGATGGCTGGTATGCTACCTGGGACATTTTTCCTTCACTTGTTAAAAGTTTGCAGTTGAACAAAGGGTCAGTGTCTATTGACTTGACTCTCAAAATCACCACAGGTCTCCAGTTTAATGAGTCCAATCTAGTCCACATTAGCAAAATTACCAACAACCCAGCTACAAATTACTTCTAATGCATGTGACAGGTTCCAAAATAATTCTACTTTGGAGATGTTAATCACGATTATTTTAATTGGACAGTAGAGCTCCACCAGCCACCCCACGCTTCCCTGTTACACTTATGGAGTCTGACGACTGGAAGCAGGGAGACAGTCAGCTTAGGGGTCTTGTCCTCCCCTCCCACTTGTCTCAATCTAGATGCCCCCTCGGCAGCCAGTCCCCTACTGCTCCAAAATCGGTTCACCCGAGCCCTGAAGACAGCCTCTGTGCACTCAGAATGGCTCTATCGAGCGCGGACCAGCAGGAGCGAGGCGGGCTCAGATGTGAGACGCGTGGGGCGGGCCTTCTAACCAAGACGGCCCGCGTGGTGGACCCCAGCTCTCGAGCTTGTCGGTTTTTAATCATATTTCCTCGGCCCCGGATTGCATCACAGCGTTCCGCGCGGCGAGTTCAAGTCTTTAGACGTTCCCAGGGCCTCGAAAACGCCTGGAAGGGAATTTAGACCACGCAGCGTCCCGAGCCACCGGCCCCAGCCCTACGGGATGGGTGTGGGTCGAGGTCTTTGGGTAACGGCGAGCTTCTTGCCGTGCGGAGGGTCCTCGAGCTCGCCTCTCCGACTCGGGCACCAGCGAAGTGTCTCAGAATTGCCACTGGCTACCCACGCTCGGCAGCCCCACGCTGGGCGCAGCTCCCAGCCCTTTCCAACGCTCCCGTGCCCCCACCCACCACACCCCCGGCTAGGCTGGCTGGCCGCAGGCGCCTCACCTTCAGGAAGTCGCCGCCCTGACAGTCGATGGAGACCAGGTCGTAGTGGATGGTGATGAACTCCTCTGGCTCGCTGATGAAGAAGGCTGCGCAGTGCAGCTGCGGCCGGTCGGCGGTGAAGGTGAACTGGCCCTGAAGACTCAGCATGTCCAGGCATCCTGGGGGAGGAGGGCACAGGGTAGAGTCCCGGGCTGCAGCCGCCACGGCGACGGCCTCAGGCGGCCCCTCTCCGCGCGCCCCATGCCCAGTCTCTGTGGCGCCCAGCGCTCGGAAGCCCAGCCTCGGCTGCACTGGGTTCCCGCGCCCCAGGCGCGCCACCCCTTTCCGCTCCCAGCTCGCCTCCGCAGACCCATCCCTAGCGAAGCGGACCGCGCCCCTGGTGGTCTCGACCAGCCTTCTTCCCGAGATGCCCGCGAGCCCTCGGCCCTCCGCACAGAGTCCCAGGCTCCCGCGAGCCGGGCAGCTCCGACTCACGCAGAGCGCGGCGGTACGGCTGCTCCCCAGCCAGCTCCCGCTTCAGGTTGGCGCTGAACAGCAGGAAAGGTTCGTAGTCCGCCGCTTCCCGCAGCTGGCAGGGAACATGGGTCAATCCGGAAAAGTTCAAGGACTAGGAATAAAAAAGGGGACCAGGAGCGGGGCACCCTCCCTGCCACTCAGCATAGCGAATAAAGAGAGAGGGGTAATGTTTCTCCGGGTCCGGAGAAAACAGGGAGGTCTTAGACCCTCTCCATCAGGCTGGGGTATCTCCAGCGGCCAGAGGAAGGCAGGCAGGCAGTCTGGGATGCTCAGAGGCAAGGAGGAAGACCAGGATAGGGGAAACCAGGGGCAAGAGAGCATCCAGCAGAGAGGTAAGAAACAGGGAACCCCAAAAGGCTGCGAGCAGAGGCAACCTGCCTGCCACCTAGGGCTCACACGCAAGGAAGGTGAGATGGGTCAGGCCAGGAGTGGCTCACCTCTAGGTACCGGCTTTCCCCTCTTAGAGCCGTCAGGAAGATGAGAACGAAGTGACACTGAAGTTTGAAGTTGGGTGACATGCTGGCCTTGCCTCTGCAGCTGCTGTGCTCTGCTCCGGAGGTCCTGGGCTTTCCTTCCCACACCCTCACGCAGACTGAGAGCTGGAAGCTGGTAGGGTCCCTTTGCTGGGTCTCTTTTATAGAGCGATGGGGAGCGGAGGCTCTCTGCCCCTAACTGATCGGAGCTCAGTAACCATGGGTTACCCTGTCTCATTGACAAAGTACGTGGTGATGACGAGGGTCCAGCTCTCAGCCACAAATTTTCAGCGTGGCCCAGCATTATTCACCAAGAATGATTTCAGTCACTACAACTTAGTGCACTAAAGTGTTGGAGAATGAGGCAGAGACAAAGAATAAGGGAGGGCATTTTGTTGACCTGCCAAATGCTAACATACTCTTTTCTGAGGGCATTCAGGGAATTTTCCATTTTGCAAATCAAAGTAACAAAGTTACATACATGCACAAAATACTCAAACACATATAGCCTATATTGTGCAGCCTCATCACATAAGGATGGAACCATGCTAGAAATTGTCAAATAATTTAGTATTCATGCAATTACTCATGCCTCTTGTAAGAAACGTGAGGCATTTTCAGCTTTAAAAAGAGGTAGAACAGAAGAAGTCTGATTTTGCAGAATATTGCAGTAATGCAATTGTAAGCTTTCTTCCTGTCCCTTGTCTTTGCTTTATCCTAGTCCAGTTTCTTATAAGCATTTCTTTCATGGAAAACTAACTCTGGTGTTACTGGACTTCTGGATTTTAGCTGAGCTCTGTCACTTAACCTGAATGTTTGCTTGATGTACACACTCCTAAGCCAGGTAGCTGCAGACATGACCTTCGCATCCATCTGAACCACTGAGAGATTAAGACATTCCATTTCATGCCTTCAAATACCTGGATTACTTTAACATGCTGGTAAAAAGAACTGCCGAGAAGCTTTATTATAACTGCTCACCAGCAAATTTACAGGGCTCAAAAAATGACTTAGGGATCCAGAAATAAGTATAGCTTATCTCTGCTTATTAAGAGAGAAGAGAATCGCTTCTTTGTGTCCAAAATTGTGGGAAGCATGAGGATGCTCCACTTTTGGCTTTCCTACCCCTTTCCAGTCTCTGTACAAGCATTGTTATTACAATTATTACAAATAGTGAGACCATAATTCAGAGTTTTAAAGGAAGGAATGGCTATACTTTTAGTTTTAAAATATTCCAATTAAACAGTAATTATCCTGGCAACGTCAGAACTGGATTATTTTTATGTCAGGACAATTCTGAGCTCTGGAGAGGCTTCCTCTTTGTTGTTTAATCAGGAGGCCTTCCTGCCACAGTCCAACTTTGTAAGCAGTCCTCAGATCACAGACAGTGTGAGGGAAAAGAGTACCCAAAGCTTGTGGACACTGGCCACCATGTCCTTCTCATCCCAAAAGCTGTTTAGATGCCTGAACTTTAAAAAGGTTATAAAGAAAACTGAGAGGAATAAAGGAGGAGAAAAATAAACTATTTGACCCCAACTTGCTGGCCTCAAACATGCCAGGCCATCTTCAGGTCTATCTCCCATCCTTTTTGTGCCTAGAGGGAGCCGCAGGCCTACTCACCCAGCATGCCATGCCACAGGTCCTCTTCCCTTTCTTTTTTTTTGAGATGGAGTCTTGCTCTGTCTCTCAGGAGGGAGTGCAGTGGTGTGATCTTGGCTCACTGCAACCTCTGCCTCTTGGGCTCAAGTGATTCTCCTGCCTCAGCCTCATGAGTACCAGGGACTACAGGCACATGCCACCATGCCCAGCTAATTTTTTGTATTTTTAGTAGAGACCAGGTTTCACCATGTTAACTAGGTTGGTCTCAATCCCCTGACCTCGCCATCCGCCTGCCTTGGCCTCCCAAAGTGCTGGGATCACAGGCATGAGCCACCACACCCAGCCAGGCCATCTTCCCTTTCCCATTGACTTAGCCACAGTTCTTGGCCTGATCCAGAATTCAGTCCAGCACCCACCTTGGAGACCTCTGCCTTTACTTCTTTGGGGGTCTGGCACCTGGTTTCACTCCAGCTCAGTGTTGCTTTATTAGCATCACCAAGGAGACATTCTTTGCCACCCAGCCCCTTTACAAGCTTATGCACATGTGCACGTGTACACACACACATGCACACACGCACGTGCATGAACAACAGTGATGTTCCCACCCTGCTCTCATGATGCCCCTCCTCAGGAACCACACACAGCAAGAGCTGGGATGAAAGAGCGCTAACATAGGGACTAATTTTACAAACATCATAGCACAGCGTCTGATTTTACTTAATCCACAAATTACAGTACAAGATGAACCTCATTCCCACCAAATTCTAGGTGATAAATTAACGTGTAGTTTTCACCAGTTTGGTAAATACCTACTAAGCCAGTGGAAACTACCTTTTTTTAAAAAAGTAAGGATAACTAATTGATGGAAACTACAACCTATGGAGGAAAGCTAAGATTAAATTGGAAAACAAGGAGAAGCCAGGTAGCCATTCCCTCTGAGAGAAAGTATTAAAAATGGGTGAGAGAAATGGAAGAGTAATTTGGATTAAGCAGAAGAAAAGGTTTCTTGGCAACAAGTAGGCCTATGTTTGAGGACTAAGGAGAAATTATTTTCATGGACTGCTTTGATCATTCAAACAATGGCTTAATATTTGAAAGTTGTTTGTTCAAACAAACTGACTGGATTTAAAAAAATATATATGATAAATTCAGAGTCCCCATGTTGACTGGAAATTAGCTCTATGTTAACCTCCATCCTTTTCAAATATTTCAGTTTTTCTTCATCTTTTTCCAGATAGCTTTTCCAATGTTGCTGTTATACAGTCCCTGATAGGTGCTTTGGGGGTCTTCAACTATTATTAGGCACAGTTAAGACTTTCTTTTTGTTAGGTAGGATTAAGACATTTTTTTCTTTCATAAAGCCCCAGAGCAAATTGTCACCTATGTTAAGCCTAAAGATGAAATGAAGGTGGCCTCCTAGTAGCCAGATACAGATTCAATCCATGAACACGGGGGCAGGTGCAGAATTTAAAATTATGCCAAGACTGAAGAGGCGCACACAGAGAGCTTCTGACACTTCAGCACATGAGCCATGGCAGAGCCTCCACAGGCTGCACTCGGCTTACGCAGTCATGTTGTAGGCCATGTTTTCAGGGGGACCACAAAATTCCTTTGCATGCAAGTTAGAAGTTGTAATATGACCTGTAATAATAAATTTTTTATTTTGTTTATCACGTCAACACAGAACATCACTAATACATGCTTTAGATGAACCTCCTTTTCCCTTTCCTGACTAATCAACTAGCTGAAATATAAGAAAATTGTACATACGATTGCGTTCTTTAAGAAATAAAGACTACTGACTAAAACTCATTGTAGTTAGCCAACAACAACAACCAAGCAGTTGTCAGTTGCTTTCAAGATGACTTGCTTAAATTAATTTAGCTATTATTTTTATTGATTGTGGTAAAAAGAGTTAAAACACGAGATCTACTCTTATTATTTTTTTTTGAGATGGAGACTCTGTCGCCCAAGCTGGAGTGCAGTGGCGTGATCTTGGCTCACTGCAACCTCCACCTCCCGGGTTCAAGCGATTTTCCTGCCTCAGCCTCCCAAGCTGGGACTAGGCGCATGCCACCACGCCCGGCTAATTTTAGTAGAGACAAGGGTGCCACCATATTGGCCAGGTTGGTCTCGAACTCCTGACCTCGTGATCTGCCCACCTCAGCCTTCCAAAGTACTCGGATTATAGGTGTGAGCCACCATGCCCGGCCACAAGATCTACTCTCTTAAAAGATATTTAAGTGTGCAACACAATATCATCAACTATAGGCACAACATAGTACAACAGATCTCTGGAACTTACTCATCTTGCAGAGCTGAAACTTTACACCCATTTTACCCTCCTCCCAATCCCTGCAACCATCATTGTACTGTCTGCTTCTATGAGTCTCACTGCTTTAGATACCTCGTATAAGTGGAATCATGCAGTATTTGCCCTTTTGGCTGGCTTCTTTCACTTAGCATAATGTCCTCAAGGTTCATCCATGCTGTAGTGTATGAGAAGGACTTCCTCTTTTTTCAGACTGATAGTCCATTGTATATATATACCACATTTTCTTTATTTATTCATCAACATTTAGGTTGTTTCCACATCTTAGCTGTTGTGAATAGTGGTGCAATGAACATGGGAGTGCAGGCATCTCTTCAATATACTGATTTCAATTCTTTTGAAAAAATACCCAGAAGTGGGACTGCCGAACCATATTATAGTTCTAGTTTTATAAAAACTTTTATTTTAACTTCAGGAGTACATGTGCAGGTTTGTCACATAGGTAAGTGTGTGTCACGGAGGTTTGTTGTACAGATCATTTCATCACCCATGTATTAAGCCTAGTACTCAATAGGTATTCTTCCTGATCCTCTCCCTCTTCCCACCCTCCACCTTCCGATAGGCCTCAGTCTGTGTTATTTTCCCTTATGTGTCCACGTGTTCTCATCATTTAGCTCCCACTTATAAGTGAGGACACACGGTATTTGATTTTCTGTTCCTCTTGTCAAGGGGAATGCTAACCTCCTCACCTTTTATACAATACTCTATTTTAATTTTTTGAGAAAACTCCATACTTTTTTCCGTAATGGCTATGCTAATTGCCATTCCCTCTAACAGTGACTAGGGTTTTCTTTTCTCCCTGCCAGCACTTGTCATCTTGTATCTTTTTGATAATAGCCGTTAGAACCGTTTCGAGGTGGTATTTCATTGTGGATTTGATTTGCATTGTCTTGATCATTGGTGACATTGAGCATCTTTTCATATACTGGTTGGCCATTTGTATGTCTTCTTTGGAGAAATGTCTATTAAAGTCCTTAGCCCATTTTTAAAATGACTTACTAGGTTTTTTGCTGAGTTGTAGGAGTTTCTTATATATTTTGGATATTAACCACTTATCAGATACATGGTTTGTAAATATTTTCTCACATTCTGTAGGTTACCTTTGTACTCTGCTGATGGTTTCCTTCACTATCCAGAAGTTATATATTTATTTCTTTTTTTCTTTTTTTTGAGACGGAGTTTCGCTCTTGTTACCCAGGCTGGAGTGCAATGGCACGATCTCGGCTCACCGCAACCTCCGCCTCCTGGGTTCAGGCAATTCTCCTGCCTCAGCCTCCTGAGTAGCTGGGATTACAGGCACGCGCCATCATGCCCAGCTAATTTTTTGTATTAGTAGAGACGGGGTTTCACCATGTTGACCAGGATGGTCTCGATCTCTTGACCTCGTGATCCACCCGCCTTGGCCTCCCAAAGTGCTGGGATTACAGGCTTGAGCCACCACGCCCGGCCCTATATTTATTTCTTTAGAGACAGAGTCTCACTCTGTTTCCCAGGCTGGAGTGCAGTAGCATAATTTCAGCTCACTGCAACCTCCGCCTCCTGGATTCAAGCAATTCTCCTGCCTCATCCTCCCCAGTAGCTGGGATTACAGGTGTGCACCACCACATCCAGGGGTTTCACCATGTTGGCCAGGATGGTTTCAAACTTCTGACCTCAAATGATCCACCTGCCTCAGCCTCCCAAAGTGCTGGGATTACAGACGTGAGCCACTGCTCTTGGCCTGCAGAAGCTTGTTAGTTTGATGTAGTCCCACTTGTCTATTTTTGCTTTTGTTTCCTGTGCTTATAGTGTCATATCTATGAAATCATTGCCAAGACCAATGTCATGATGCTTTTTCCTGTTTTCTTTAGAAGTTTTATAGTGTCAGGTCTTACACTCAAGTCTTTAACCCATTTTGAGTTGAGTTTTGTGTAAGATGTAAGGTAAAGGTTCAATTTTATTCTTTTGTGTGTGGATATAAAGTTTTCCCAGCACCATTTGTTGAACAGACTATCTCTTCCTTGTTATGTATTCTTGGCACCCTTGTTGAAGATGAGTTGACCATATATTTGTGGATTTATTTCTGGGCTCTCTGTTCTGCTCAGTTGGTCTATATGTTGGTCTTTATGCTCATAACATATTGTTTTGATTTCTGTAGTTCGTGATATATTTTGAAATCAGGAAGTGTGGTGCCTCCTGCTTTCTTTCTTTCTCAAGATTGTTTTGGCTATTTGAGGTCTTTTTGGTTTCACATGAATTTTATAATTATTTTTCTATTTCAGTAAAAAAATGCAACTGTTTTTAGTAGATAAGATTATTTTTTAATGCAACTGTTTTTAGTAGATAAGACTTATTTGTCATGTGTGTTTGAGATCAGGAAGGAAGAAACTAAGCACGTACCCTTTGGGGAACTAGTATAAATCAGCCTTTGAATGAAATTCCAATGTGCCAGCTATTTTCAACCCAAATGATGATCAACAGTCAGTAAAAGTTCAAACTTTTCAGGGTTGCAAGTGACTGATATCAAACTTGAGCTTAAGCCAAAAGGGAAATTTATTATCAGGACATGAAGACTTCTTCCAGAATACATGGAGGGCCAGGGTGGGGAGGATTAAAGGCAGGAGCTTGAATGCTACTGCCCAGTCTCTCTCTCTGCTAGCTGACTTTCCTGTGGTGGTAAACAAGCCACCAACAATTCTAAGTTTTACATGTTACTGTTAAATAAAAATAAAATAAAATAATGTGCTCCACAAAATTGTAGGAAGAGGCCCAGAGGCCAGGGGTAGGATCTTGTCATAACAGGACTGTTCTCAATGCAGCCATAGGGATAGAGAAGGGAGAAGCAGTTTTCAGAAAAAGGGATGCCGAATCCACAAAATAATAGGTATCCACAAAAGAGTAAAACAAAACAAAAGAAAGCTGGATTCAGTGATGTCTTTGATTGTAAATTTTCTCATATGGAAACTGGTGATATACACTAAGAATTATTGTAGAGATTGGCCGGGCGCGGTGGCTCAAGCCTGTAATCCCAGCACTTTGGGAGGCCGAGGCGGGTGGATCACGAGGTCAAGAGATCGAGACCATCCTGGTCAACATTGTGAAACCCCGTCTCTACTAATACAAAAAAATTAGCTGGGCATGGTGGCGCGTGCCTGTAATCCCAGCTACTCAGGAGGCTGAGGCAGGAGAATTGCCTGAACCCAGGAGGCGGAGGTTGCAGTGAGCCGAGATCGCGCCATTGCACTCCAGCCTGGGTAACAAGAGCGAAACTCCGTCTCAAAAA
Organism: Aotus nancymaae; assembly: GCF_030222135.1. Lineage (NCBI taxonomy): Eukaryota > Metazoa > Chordata > Mammalia > Primates > Aotidae > Aotus > Aotus nancymaae. The sequence continues at coordinate 69,311,139 of NW_026988425.1, read as the reverse complement.
AAAAAAAAAAAAAAAAAAAAAAAAAAAAAAAAAAAAAAAAAAAAAAAAAAGAATTATTGTAGAGATCAAATATTATAAAATATATATAATACATAAAGGATATATTTAAATGGTAGCTGTTATTAAATTATACCAACCATATTATATGTCTTTATCACTAGTGTTTTACTCCTAATAATAATTTTATATGAGTGCATGTATAGGGTATGTTTTTCATATAATTATTAAATCAGAATGAATGACTTCATATTAGAACATTAACAGACTTTAAAAGCCACAGTTAGCAAAAGAGGGAACTAAGTTAAAATATAATTACAGAACTGCATTTCAAGAGATTAGCTAGGAATGGTTCCCATTAAAGATTATAGAGTAGTTCAGCTGCATCAGAGAGAAGAGCTGAAATATAGAGTGTAGTGAAATTGAGAAGACTGAAGAAAAGGGGAACTGGAAATTATAAAGCAGAAATAGAAAATAAAATAATTAGGAACTGCCCAAAAGAAGTAGTAGTATTCTGATCCCATATCAAGGATTGTTGAATGACATCATCTGTTAAGGCCTAGGAACACTGGGAATAAGAAAGTGGTGATTTAGCGAGAAGGCTTTCAAAGAGTAATGATGGCAGGAAAAGGATGAGAGATTAAGTGATCTATCTGCCCAGGTTGTCGCAGTGAGTCAGAAACAAAGTCCAGACTAAAGAGATCCCTACGTCCAGCTAGGTACTCAATCCTTTGCAGACAACAGCCTTGGAAATTAACCAAATGACTAGACTAGCAGCAAAAAAAAAAAAAAAAAAAAAAAAAATGAGATGGTGCAGCCCAAAGCAAGACGCCCGCAGATGGATAACTGTGAAGGAGATTGGGGACTGTTCATGTTTGCACAATAGCCTTTGGAGTGACACTGTTATCTCAGCTCCCTTCAGGCTTACTCTAAAATACGCCATGACTAACATCTAGTCAGTAGATCATAATGAAATGCCATTTAACATCCCTCACTGCTTGCATCAAAGGGAAAAGTACTGCCAGGTCCAGAACCGTTGGTGTGTCTGTCATTAAGTAGTGGTGACGCATGGGCACGTAACATCAGCCTCTTCCCTGACGGCAGAGAAATGAAGTGTAAAGAGCCTTATTCCTTAGTGCCTTAGAATAGATCTAAAACAGAAAAGTCTGCCAGCCACATGCAGTGACACAAGAGGATATAAATAAGTACAGTGGAAGAGAAAACTGCAAGCTAGGCATTGTTTACTTATCTGTGGTGCCTCCTGACCTCACCTTGGTGGGAACTGCCAGCAGCCAGGCTGCTCCTCCCCTCTGCCGGCCTACCCCCTTCTACCCACCCTCCTTCCTTTTTTGAGCAAACCCTAATGAACAGATTTAGTTGTGTACTCATAGTATTTTTTATATAGCTTGGAAAGCCCATATCATATTTTATTCTAACTTTTAATATCTGTTTTCCACCCTAAATGCAAATGCCTCCAAGTTCCACCGTGCTTCTCACCCATCTTCCTCCAGAGTGGCCGGCACACTTACACTTGGCACTCCTGGGAAGTACCTAAAAGAAAATTGAATAAAGGAGCTTCTGTTTCCACCTAGTTACAAATTAGGGATTAGTCACCACTAAAATGCTGCTGACAGCATCCGAAGATGTGGCACCAGCCCGGCAATAAGAGTCGAACGGTAAAACCTCAGGAAAAGAAGGAGGTGCTGAAAGGATTCCTGGGTCGCCTCTAAAAGTCCACAGCCAGCTCTGCAGTGTGGTAGCAGCACAAGGTGGGGAGCGAGCTGGAGGGGCGGGGAATGGATAGGGTGAGGCAAGTCGGGGACTCCCAGGGACACAGAAATTAAGGAGGTGCTAAAAAAACTCAGTCATGATAAATAATATTATAATGCAATCTGTTATAAAATAAAAATTAATGCAAAAATCTGTGCTGAAAAAAAAGTCTAAGTTTTAAATAAATACACTGTGTCAGTGACTTTTCCTTTTGCCTCAGGCCCCTTTCTGGTTTCTGGATGTGTTGGCTAATAGAATGGAAACAAAAGGACCCTGGATTGGATGTCCCAAGTCCTGGACCCCTGGCTGGGAGCATGGGGTCATTCTCCTCATCTCTGAGATGAAGGATGTGGGAATAAATATCGGAATCACTGCAGGAGACCGTGTCTCAAATTGGGTAATTTGAGGAGTTTAATAAAAGGACTGTTGTTTACAAGGTGTGGGCAGTGTGCAGGAAAAATGCAAGGAAGAGTGAAGTGTCCCAGGACCAAGAGCAGAGAGGAGCTGTCACGCAGCATCCTGAGCACAGAACAGGGGTAGGAGGACACAGACAGGAACAGGAGGGGCAAAAGGAAGACATCCAGCCCTGGGAGCAACCGGGTCTCTAAGGTCCTGCCATGGTTTTAAAACTTCTCTGCAAATTCTTTGACACTCTTCCCACAAAAAGATAGAGGCTAATTCTCTTTCCATGTGACTTCTTAGGCCAAGTTAGAAAAAAGCAAAATGCCTTCAGCTCATAGTTCTCTCTGTCTCATGCAATATGTGCCTTTGGTGTCCTGAGCCACCATGAAGAAGTCCAGCTACCATGAAGGACTGTGCTGGAGAAGTCACATGGAGACACCACATACAGGGAGATGCCCTGGAGCCCTAGCTGTTTTGGTCCTCAAATGTTTGATCATCCCAGTCTGGGTACCAGAGGTGTGAGTAAAGAAGCCCTAGAGGTGACCCCGGTTCCAGCCACCATCTGACTGCACCATCATGAGAGAACCCAAGGCAGAACCATCCCATTGAGTACTTCCCAATACCCAACCCACAGGAACCGTGAGATAATAAATGGCTGTTGTTTTAAGCCACTAAGTTTTGGAGTGATGCATTATTCAGGAATAGATGATTAATACAGGCCCTTTCCATTTCTAATTTTCTACCTTCTCTGGGGCTCTGAACTGGGGAGTCCCCAAGTGCTCCAGCTGTATGACAACCTTTGTCTGTGAAGCCCTTGAGCTGAATCACCATCTGTGAGGCATAGCCTTGGGCCCAGATAGCTATTTCTGAACTGAATCAACATCTGTACAAACAAGCTGACTGGTGCCACACTCAACCTGTGGGGGCATAGGAAGTGGCTGAAGAGCAGATACTAAACACCTCAATGTCTCAGCCCTGAACCCAGCACACTCTCACCAGCTGCTGCTGGAATTACGTATGAAAGATCAATAAACCCTGCTCCCTTTTCAATGCTGACATTTTAACATTTCTAATCATTACTATTGTGCAAACAAACAAGGTTCCTCTAAGTCATATAGGGGAAGGCGGTCATTTAATATTAAAGAAATCAGAGTTTCATTTTGTTGTTTTGCCAATATAAGAGTTATATTGGGCTGGGTGTGGTGGCGCATGCCTGTAATCCCAGCATTTTGGAAGGCTGAGGCAGGCAGATCACCAGAGGTCAGGAGTTTGAGACCAGCCTGGCCAACATGGTGAAACCCTGTCTCTACTAAAAATACAAAAATTAGCTAGGCATGGTGACAGGTGCCTATAGTTCCAGCTACTTGGGAGGCTGAGGCAGGAGAATTACTTTAACCTGGGAGGCGGAGGTTACAGTGAGCAAAGATCACACCCCTGCACTTCAGCCTAGGCAACAAAGCAAGAGTCTGTCTAAAAAAAGAATTAAAAAAAAATAATAGTTATATAGTAGGTCCCATTCATGTTTTTAAATATCATGGTATGAAACTGACCAGAACACTGAATACCTTAGAGTTAAAAAGTAAACATCCAGAACCAACTGAAAGTGCTCTAATTGCCAAAATTGGAACACTTTGAGCAACAAAATAAAGTAATATGATTATAAATCAGTGAATAAATTTCTACAAATCCATACTAATATAAATAAATAATTGAATAAATGAATAAACAGGGAGAAGAGACAAGTCTCCTGTCCAGAAGAATCCCAAATAATTTACGTTGATTCTCTGCCACCAAGGCAGGGAGCATAACTCTGTACTCCTTAAAAGTATGCTTCACATAGTGACTTCCCTCCAAAGGGAATAACATGAGAAGGGGGAAGGGAGAGGTTGAGAGGGTGGGGAGTAGCTCTACAGTAGAGAAGCCTGACAAACGCTGTCTCAATCCCAGTCCACATCAACAGTGATGCATCACATTGGTAGTATCTACCCTGTGTACTAGTCTCTTCTCATGCTGCTAGTAAGGACATACCCAAGACAGTAATTTATAAAGAAAAAGAGGTTTAATGGACTCAACAGTTTCACAGGGCTGGGGAAGCCTCACAATCATGGCAGAAGGTAAAGGGGGAGCAAAGGCATCTCTTACATGGCAGCAGGCAAGAGAGTGTGTGTAAGGGAACTGCCCTTTATAAAACCATCAGATCTCGTGAGACTTATTCACTATCCCAAGAACAGCATGGGAAAAACCCACCCCATGATTCAATTACCTCCCCAGGTCCCTCCCACGGCACATACAGATTATGGAAGCAACAATTCAAGATGAGATTTGGGTGGGGACACAGCCAAACCATATCACCTTAAAAACAAAAACCTGGGATCCCAATTCACAATGCCAAAAGGAAAAAAAATTAGGCCGAAAGTTGAGTCACGCAAGAAACTGTCTTTCCTTTTGTTCCTAAGCATATAGCTACCAATAAAAGGTTATATCTCCACAGGTAGCTACTCTGCCATCATCCTATCTTATGGAAGGTGCTGATTTTCTGAGACCAGAGGAATACACAGTTGACTGTTCCCCTACCTGCTCCTTTTCTCTTGCAACATGTGGATTAGCATACCCTCCCTCTTTCCCCTCCAGCCTGCTGTTCCCCTTTAAATATTGAATCCCTTAAATTCATCTTTGGAGAAAGGCACAGACCACAGACTGTTTTGTGATTCCTCGTTCTTTTCTTCCAGGCGTATCCTTAACCTTGGCAAGATAAACTTCTAAATTAATTGAGACCTATCTCAGCTACTTTTTGGTTTACAATATGATGTGATGAAATGGTAATTTACCACTGATAAATTTTTTACTTTACTTCCTTTCATAAATCCTGATACGGTTTGGATGTGTGTCCCCACCCAAATCTGATGTTGCAATGTAATCCCCAGTGTTGCAGATGGGGCCTGGTGGGAGAAGCTTGGCTCATGGGGGCAGATTTCTCATGAATGGTTTGGCAGCATTGCCTTGCTACTGCCCTCCTGATAGAGGGCGAGTTAACATGGTTGTTAACATGTGTGGCACCTCCCCTCTCCTCTTGTTCCTGCATTCACCATGTGACATGCCTGCTCCCACTTCACCTTCAGTTATGAGTATAAGCTCTGCAAGGCCTCCCCAGAAGCTGAGTGATGTTGGTGCCATGCTTGTACAGCATGTACTGCAGAACCGAAAGCCAATTAAACCTCTTTTTTTTTTTTTTTTTTTTTTTTTAAGAGACGGAGTTTCGCTCTCGTTACCCAGGCTGGAGTGCAATGGCGCGATCTCGGCTCACCGCAACCTCCGCCTCCTGGGTTCAGGCAATTCTCCTGCCTCAGCTTCCTGAGTAGCTGGGATTACAGGCACGCGCCACCATGCCCAGCTAATTTTTTTGTATTAGTAGAGACGGGGTTTCACAATGTTGACCAGGATGGTCTCGATCTCTTGACCTCGTGATCCACCCGCCTCGGCCTCCCAAAGTGCTGGGATTACAGGCTTGAGCCACCGCGCCCGGCCCAATTAAACCTCTTTACAAGTTACCCAGTCTCAGATATTTCTTTATAGCAATGCAAGAACTGTATTAGTCAGAGTCCTCCAGAGAACCCTGGAGAATGGGCTAATACAAACCCATAACCCAATCTAATCATAAGTAAAACAGACAAATTCCAGCAGAGGGGCATACTGACCAGTACTTCTCAAAATTGTCAAGATCATCAAAAACAAGAAAAGTCTGAGCAACTGTCCCGGTCAAGGGGACCCTAAGGAGATATGACCAGTAAATGTAATGGAGTAGCTCGGGTGGACTCCTGGACCAGAAAAAGAACAATTGCTAAAACCTAAAGAAATCTGAATAAACTATGGACTTTAGTTAACACTATTATGTAGAGATTGATTCATGAGGCCAGGCGTGGTGGTTCATGCCCATAATCCCAGAACTTTGGGAAACCGAGGCGGGCGAATCCCCTAAGGTCAGGAATTTGAGACCAGCCTGGCCAACATGGTATAACTGCATCTCTACTAAAAATACAAAAATTAGCCGGGTGTGGTGGTGCACCCCTGTAATCCCAGCTACTCAGGAGGCTGAGACAGGAGAATAGCTTGAACCCAGGAGGCGGAGGTTGCAGTGAGCCAAGATTGCACCATTGCACTCCAGCCTGGGCAACAAGAGCAAAACTCCATCTCAAAAAAAAAAAAAAAAAAAAAAAGGAAGGGAGGCAGGGAATTAAACACCAATTTTGTTTCATATTATTTCACCCTTTATATGATATATATAAAATTTGCAGCCCCAAACTTACTGGTTTTTTATTTACGTCTTAGACATTGGAAGAGCAGAGCAGTCAAAGAATAATAGTGCCAAGGTTTTTTTCTAACAAAATCTGTCTTTTCACTAATCTGAAATATATGATTCTTTTTTTTTTTGAGACGGAGTTTCGCTCTTGTTACCCAGGCTGGAGTGCAATGGCGCGATCTCGGCTCACCGCAACCTCCGCCTCCTGGGTTCAGGCAATTCTCCTGCCTCAGCCTCCCAAGTAGCTGGGATTACAGGCACGCACCACCATGCCCAGCTATTTTTTTGTATTTTTAGTAGAGGCGGGGTTTCACCATGTTGACCAGGATGGTCTCGATCTGTTGACCTCGTGATCCACCTGCCTCGGCCTCCCAAAGTGCTGGGATTACAGGCGTGAGCCACCGCGCCCGGCCCTGAAATATATGGTTCTAAAGAAATAAATCATTTGTAATTGTCTGGGTGGGGCAGTCATGATAGGTTGTCTTTAAAGTTACTGGCCATGTTACAGGGAGACAGTGGGATGTGAAGACAGGGATGCATATTTCAAATTTTCAGGTTTAGGTTTAGAATATTTTTTTGCATAATGAGCAAACAAAGGAATAGAGGTACATTCTATTAGTTTAAAAACATGGGGCCCAGGAACAACTTGATATCTATATGGGGATAAAAACACAATCTCTACTTCACACTATACATAAAAATTAATTTGAGATGGGTCACACACACAGACATGAAAGCTAAAACTATAAAATATGTAGAAGAAAACACGGGAATATCTTTGCAATCTTGGGCCAGGTAAAGATTTCTTAGGTTACAGAAAGCACTATCATTAAAAAACTAATAAATTAAACTTCATTAACATTAAACATTTCTGTTCATCAGAAGACACTGTGGGGATTCAGAAAGTAATGCCCCCAAGTGAAGGCTTCAGAAGCAGCCTCAAAAGTAAAGTTTCTCTGACTCTCTCCTGCCCTCCTGTCTCTCACCTCTCATTCTTCCTCAAGACAAGCCATAGAAACTAGAATTTCTCTTCTGCAAATGGTTCACAAAAACCAGAACCCCAAAAATCCCCAATGCCAGCCATAAAACGTAACATATGACTCTAACCTTCCCCTGCCTTTCTGAGTAAGAACTGGCCATGAAGAAATTGTCTTACCTACCTTGTTTGATTGTATGTCATGAATCTACCTCTTCAGAAAGGGTCCTGGCCCATACCCAGGAGGAAGGCCAAGAAGAATCTGAATAGACAGGCATTGCTGGGTTCCCCTGTCTGTCTATTCCCAGTAGGTCATACCCTTTTTGACCAATCACATTTTTTTTTTTTTCTGAGACGGAGTGTCACACTGTTGCCCAAGCTAGAGTGCAATGGCTTGATCTCGGCTCACTGCAACCTCTGCCTCCTAGGTTCAAGCTCCTGCCTCAGCCTCCCAAGTAGCTGGGATTACAAGCGCATGCCACCACATCTAACTAATTTTTATATTTTTAGTAGAGACGGGGTTTTACCATGTTGGCCACCAGGCTGGTCTTGAACTCCTGATCTCTATACAGTTTTAGAAAAGAAAAAGGGAATGAAAAAAGAGCAGAAACGCAATAGGGATGAAAAGAAGAAAGGGAGGAAATCACGCAGAAAGGAAGAGTAAGTCTTAGGTTGCCTACTTTTTTTTTTTTTTTTTTTTTTTAACGAGACGGGGTCTTGCTTTGTTGCCCAGGCTGGATTGCAGTGTGGCAATCATGGCTCACTGCAGCATCAACCTTCTGGGTTCAAGCAACCCTCCTGCCTGAGCCTCCTGAGTAGCTGGGACCACAGGTGTGTGCCACTACACCCAGCTATTTTTTTTATTGTAGACATAGGTCTCGCTATGTTGCCCAGGCTGACCTCAAACTCCTGAGCTCAAGCGATCTGCCCACCTCGACCTGCCAAAGTGATGGGATTATATGCATGAGCCACTGTGCCTGGTCTACCAACATTTTGTGAATTGTAAAATATATAATATGTAGGGAAGAATATATAAAATGCACATCTAAAATTCAAATAAAATAATAAAATGTATTATTATACTATCCATACTACTACCACTCTAGTTCTTTAAAAAAAAAATCAAACATTACCAGGGTATTACCCCAGTTGCAACCCCTTCCTCCTCATTACATAGGGCAAGAGTATTCATTCCCTTCCTTTTCTTTTGGTGATATCGCTTACATATGTGTCCTTAGGTGATATGTTGCTTAATTTTGCAATCTTGAGGGGCAAGCATAAATTTAGCCTTTATGAAGAAGCCATTTCCAGTCTCTTATCTGGAAGGGTCAGTCTGGCTGTCGGTGTCCTGGACCTGAGTGGAAAGGTCAGGGAGGGCTCTGCAGCCAGAATTTGCTGAGCATTAGATCACTTATTTCCTGTTTTGGGTATGACGGTCAGACTTCCAACTGTGTATGGTGTCCACATACAGAGAATAAGCTTTCATTCTTCTGTTGGGTGAGGGATGAGGGACTCAAGGGCTGAGGAATGACAGGAAAGACCATCTCTTGAGATCCCACAGCTTCTCAGACAACCTTTCCCAGTGCTCCTTCCTTCAGTGCCCTCACCACCTCTTCCCTCCTCCCATCTCCATCTGCAGTGGCAATTCTGGGCAGGATTCCGCAGCCTAAAGCAGCTTGGTTCATTTACCCACTGTGGTCTTGAGGCTAGGCTTTCACGAGCCTACCAAACCAGTTTCACAAAATGTTTCCAGCTTCCAAAACATTCTTGCTATTGTTCCCTTCATGGGCATGTGTTGGGGGTTGGGGATGGGGGGACTTTAATGGAGTTTTGGGAGAGAGTGAAATTGGATGCTGGTTCAATCTGCCATCCTCACTTCACAAATACTTTTTAATTAGCTTTTGTCTTTATTATACCAAAACATTGTATGTTCATGGTTTTAAAAATGTTTAAAATATAGATAAATAAGGAAAAACATAAATCAGCCTCAATCCTACCATGTTGATAGAAACATGGTTAACATTTTGGTTTTTATCCTTTCAAATATATACATAATTTTTCTTATAAAAATAAGATAATGTACATACCAATTTGCAATATGATTTCTCATTTTTTAATGTTATTTTTACCAGATGGAATATGATTTCATGTCACATATCACAAACATGTTTTTATGTCATTAAATATACTTTTTCCACATCATTTAAATGGGCACACAGCATTTTACAGGCATCAGATTCTATTTAATCAATCCCCTATTGATGAACATTTCTGTTGTTTCTAATATAGTAATTTACTATTATAATAAAACCGATATATAATTAAGAAGATATTATTTTGGCTGGATCACGCCTGTAATCCCAGCACTCTGGGGGGCTGAGGTGGGCAGATCAGGAGGTCAGGAGTTTGAGACCAGCCTGGCCACATGGTGAAACCCCGTCTCTACCAAAAATACAAAAATTAGCCAGGCATGGTGGTGCACACCTGTAATCCCAGCTACTTGCAAGGCTGAGGCAGGAGAATCGCTTGAACCCTGGAGACAGAGGTTGCAGTGAGCCGAAATCACATCATTGCATTCCAGCCTGGGTAACAAGAGCAAAACTCCGTCTCAGAAAAAAAAAAAAAAAAAGTCATTATTTTGAGTCTTTAGACTTAAAGCTAAAGGCTTAAGCCAATGAATTCTGAAAGGTGATATCAGTTGAGTCGAGGGTCAAGGATAAATCAACAGACCAGGGAGACGGCAGCAATACATCTAGTATCAGAGGCACATTAGACCAATTACTTTTCACAAAATTTTGAACACCCTGGATCAGATATGTTTCCCCAATATTCACTCATTGCCTTGCTTTCCATTTAGAGGAGAGATTGAAAGAAAAAGAATAGAAGCATGAGGCCAGACTGAGCAACGTGGTTGCTTAATTTATGATACTAAGATGGTGGATTTTAGATTGCATTTCATAGCACACTATTCCTGTCTTGTGAAGACCTCTGGGTGTTCTGAGATCGAGAAAGGTCAAATTAATCTCAATGATGTGTCAAATTAGTAATCATATTAATTCCATATTGTCACCTGCTCTTTGGCAGGTTTGATAAACCACATGTTAAATCGATTATGCAAATAATTTTAGCTAAATTGAAACATCTGTTCCACACATCACCAGATTTCAAGGTGAAAGTCTTCCTGAAGGTGAGTTTTCAGTCCCACACTAAATACAACATGTCTTTTGGCTACATTGTGCATTGGTTGGCCAGCATGGAAATTCACCATTTGTGTCTTTCTTTTATTATTGCCAGACATTGAGGTGCTACATTTTGGCAGCATTGGATGATAAGCTAGTTTGTTTTTCATGCATAATATATGTTGACATAAACCATAAAATTGGGAATGAGAAATATGGCATGCCTATAAGAGATTTATCTTTTCATTTCATAAAAGGATAAGTCATGGGGCCACAGAAGACAAATAAGGTGGATGTGCTGGAACTCACTCCAGGAGACCCCAACAAAATATATAGTTAAGAACTCCTAGAGTCTTATTGTCTTAGTCTGTGCTGCTATAACAAAATGCCACACACTGGGTAATTTTTAAACAACAGAAACTTATTTCTCACTGTTCTGAAGTCTGGGAAGTCCAAGATCAAGGCACCAGCAGATTCAGTGTCTGGTGAGGGCTGCTCTCTGCTTCCATGATGGTTCCTATTGCTGCTTCAGCTGAAGGGGAGGAATACTGTGTCCTCGCATGGTGGAAGAGACAAAACAGCAAGAGAATGCTCCCTTTCACCTCCTGCCCTGTTATAAGGGTACTAATCCCATTGATGAGAGTGGAACCCTCATGATTCAGTCACCTCCCAAAAGCCACACCTCTTCATACTCTTGCGTTGGGGATTAGGCTTCAACAGGAATTTTAGAGGGGACACTATTATTCAAACCACCACACTTGCCTACTCATTTCTCCTTTTCCATGAGATCACTGGCCCTTGAGTTTGTAACTATGTTTTCTCTGCCACCATCTTTTCTTAGTTGCATTTTCAATAGAGAAGAATGAAGTAATTCTCAAACTTTAGTTTTGCATAAGAATAAACTGGGGAATTTGTTAAAAGTACAAGGATTATCATTTAGTAGAATTATCTTAGTAGGGTGGAGGCCAGAAATCCATAATTTTTAAGTATCAATAGTCATTCTGATTTAGTGGTCTGTGGTCTGCACTGGGAAAAACACTTGGTCAAGGATGATTAAGAGCATGGACCTTGGAGTGTGACATCCCTGGATTTCAATTCTTCCTCTGTCACTAATTCTTCCATGGGCCTGGGCAAGTTATTTGATATAAGTTCAGTTTCCTAGCCTATACAATGGGATACTACAACACAGATGAAACTTGAAAACACTATGCGAAATGAAATATGCCAGAAATACATGATTCCACTTATATGCAGTACCTGGAACAGGCAAAGTCATAGAGACAGAAAGTAGACTAGTGGCTACCAGATGCTTGGGGAAGAAGAAATTGGAAATTTTTGTTTAATGGGTACAAAATTTTTGTTTGGGATGGTGAAAAAGTTCTGGAAATGGGTGGTGGTGATTGTTCCACAGCGTTGTGAATATTCTTAACACTGAATTGTACACTTCAAATTTTGGTAAAATTTTGTTATGTATATCTTACCAAATCAAATGAAAGGTGTGGCCATGAAGAAATGAGAATACATATTCAAGCTGTATTTTTAAAAATAGAAATAGTAATTCCTGTCCCCTTAAGTTGTGTATATTGAGTGAGATAATATATGAAAAGTGTTTACTTAGTACACGGCCTGGCATGTAGAAATGCTCAGGGGCTGGTAGGTAGCTACCACCTAGTAACAGGCAACAGCTCCTTCTGGTATTCAGCAGCACGTCATGGGCCATTCTGAGCAGGTGAGCGTTTATGTGCCCAGACTCAGCACATGAGGGAAACTCAAGCAGGTCAGAGACTGCTCAGCTCTCTAAGGTACATTCACACTGTTGGAGGTGATTCCTCCACCCACCCAGTCCCAATTCTAGAACTCCTCTCGAAGCGGCCTTCTCACTCCACAGGGTTCTCCCCGCTCCACTGTACTGACAGATGAGACACCACTGGGACAACATTTTCCTTTCCATGCTGTCCCTTGAGGGAAGGGAAAACTCCATGCAGCAACTCAGTAAAGAATAAGAGACAGATGACCGGGCTCAGTGGCTCACGTCTGTAATCCCAGCACTTTGGGAGGCTGAGGTGGGCGGATCACCAGGTCAAGAGATCGAGACCATCCTGGCCAACACAGTGAAACCCCATCTCTACTAAAAATACACAAAAAATAGCCAGGCGTGGTGGCATGAGCCTGTGGTCTCAGCTACTCGGGAGGCTGAGGTGGAAGAATCGCTTGAACCCAGGAGGCAGAGGTCGCAGTGAGCCAAGACTGTGCCACTGCACTCCAGCCTGGTGACAGAGCAAAACTCTTTGTCTCAAAAAAAAAAAAAAAAAAAAAAATAGGAGACAGGAAGCCTCAGCCGGGGACTCCGCCCAGCTTCTCTGAAGCCCTGAATCCCCCCAGCACCTGATACCCCTTCCTGTTTCTCTCGCCTTTGAATAACCTCAATTTTATACCAGACCGGGAACACTATTGACCCTATAAAAAGGTATCCTTAGACATCGTTTTGAAGATAACTCCCACAGTTGCAAATAGTGAGAATTCAGATTATGACAGTAAGTTAAATTTAATTATAAAAGTATCCCTTTGTTTTCCCTTGGATTTATTTTAGCATTGGTGAAGCAAATATAATTTTGATTTCTAATTAGTTTCAGCTCCCACTGGTACTAAGCCGCTTTGTTTAGGTGTTAAATGTTAGAGTTATTAAAGGCTTTTCTTTATACCATTTTTTTAATCTTTTTTCCTAAATCCCATCAGAAACAAAAATTATGTCTAGCTTTAGTTCGCTTTTATTTTTAAAGCGTTGATGAATAAATAAATGAAGTTTCTTTGTAAAAGGTAATGACAAAGTCATTCATCTGTGGATGGGAAGGAGTCCGCACTCAGTGGGAGCCATTTTTCTAACTGGAGTTTCAAAAATGATCTTCACAGCCAGGCACAGTGGATCACGCCTGTAATCGCAGCATTTGAAGGCTGAGGCAGGCAGATCACTTGAGGACAGGAGTTCAAAACCAGCCTGGCCAACATGATGAAACCCCGTCTCTACTAAAAATACAAAAATTAGCTGGGCATGGTGGCAAGTGCCTGTAATCCCAGCTACTCAGGAGAATTGCTTGAATTTGGGAGGCGGAGGTTGCAGTGAGCCAGGATTGCACCACTGCACTCCAGCTGGGGCGACAGACAGAGTGAGACCCTCTTAAAAAAAAAAAAAAAAGAGTCTTCACTTCTGTCTTATCCTGAGACGGGTATAAAAATCTTGTATTATTGAAAGCCTAGGAGAAAGCTCAGTAAAATGATTATTTTTCAGCTTAACCAAATTATATTACTTAGGTTGTTCCTATAGGACATCAAAATAACTCGTCAGTCCTGCACAAAAACCAGACAAACAATAGCAACAAATATCCTATCTTTTCACTGGGGAGAAAAAAAAAACAAAACTGTTAAACATGTTAACAGTACATGCTTGAGTTTATACCCTATGATTTTGAAAGATGCAGACACAACACAAGTGATCTTTGAAAATAACTGACATCTTATGAAAAGATATATTGGGAAGTTTTATTATAAATTATATGCATAAATAATAAATCATAAATAATAAATAATTTAAAAATGTTTGAAAAATCAGCACTAGTGGTGAATGAAGAAATATAAAATAACATAATTTTACCATCCAGAGATAACTACCGTTATAGACGTTACTCCTACTCTGTTCCTCTGTCTCTTCTCATATGTGTGTGTGTGTGAAAGTGTGTATGTGGACAGCCTGGTGTCAAATTTTACACACTGCGACTTATGTGTGCACAAAAAAAGGAAGAATAAAAAAAAACCCAAATGTTCTTTCTCTCCTATAAGTGATCTCATCTTATTCTTAAGATTGCACTTACTTCTGGATATTAGACTCCCACAGTCAGTGGCCTCCTAATGCAACCTTAATGTTCTAAGATTCCCTATCCATCTGGTCTTTTCTATAACACTTCTCCACCCCTACCAAGGTTCAACCACACTACAGTGCTGAAGGTGAGGACACCTCCTACTATGGACTGAATGTTTGTGCCCCTCCCCACTAATTCACAGGCTGGAGCCCTAATCCTCCATGTGACAGTGTTGGAGATGGGACCTTTGTAAAGTAATTAGGTCTCGATGAAATCATGTGTGTCAGGACCTCATGAGATTAGTGTCCTCAATAAGAAGAGAAAGAAGAGCCAGTCATGGTGGCTCATGATTGTAATCCCAACACTTTGGGAGGCTGAGGTGGGTTGATTGCTTGAACTCAGGAGTTTAAAACCAGCCTGGACAACATAGCAAAACCCTGTCTTTACAAAAAATTAAAAAAAAAAAAAATTAGCCGGGCATGGTAGTGCAGCCCTGTAGTGCTAGCTACTTGGGAGCCTGAGGCGGGTCACATGAGCCCAGGGAAGCGGAGGTAGCAGTGAGCTGTGATCACGCCACTGCACTCCAGCTCTTGGCCACAGAGTGAGACCTTGTCTCAAAAAACAAAAAAAAGAAAAAAAAAAAAAAGAAAGAAAAGGAAAAAGAGAGGCAAGAACTCTTTCTCTCTCCCTACTCACTCACCTCCAAGCCAGGAAGAAGACCTGTTCCAAACCCCACTGCCCCCGCTCCTTCAAGCAAAAAGGCTGTTAACTTTGCCGACCCCATTCTAGCTCTCCTAGGCTGCTCTCAAATTTATTTAGGTGTCCATTTCCACAAAACCTCTGCCAACCTGCAGTTTTAAAATATCTCTTCCAATGGACTCCTACACAATCTCCCAGGTGGGTAATATTCCAGGAAATTGAAGGGCCTCAAACACCCTTCTTCTCCTTGGATACAACCTTTCCCCTACACTTCAGACATAATGGTCAATTCCTCAAAAACATCAGTGCTGAGTTAAGCCCAGTGATCAATAGAACAGAGCTCAGCGATATTAAATAGAATTATGACCTAAAGGCAAAATTAAAGTAGCCCCAGCTGACAAGCTAACAGGGAATTTTCAGAATTGGGTGATTGCATCTTTTCTAAGTTATCAAGCTTCAGAACTTCTTGCTGTGGATTGAACAGGAGGGGTTGGTCCAATCACCTACTGCCCTAAGCAACCAAACCTTAGGGTTTGTGGTCCTGAAACCTGCAGGACCTGTGAGATGTGTGCCTCCTTACCATGAAAATTAAATAAGATTGGATTTTTGTGTGCTTGAGACCTAAGTTCAGTCCTGGTTCTGCTGTGTTCCCAGGGACCTTGGATGTGTCATTTCTGTGCACCTGTTTTTCTTTTTGGTAAAATTTGGATGTGCAATCATCATGTTACCAGACCTGCCCAAGCCTGAGCAAAAGTGGGGAGCTTGCTCAGTACAGAGATTCCAGGTATTTCTCTGGACATGCTGTCAGAGTCCAAATTAGAGTCTGGGAATCTGTTTCTAACAAATTAAGAGTCTGGGAATCTGTTTCTAACAAATTAGAGTCTGGGAATCTGTTTCTAACAAGCATCACAGAATAATTCTGTAGCACAGAAGAATTTAGGAAACACTGAATTTGGAAATCCCTGGGTCTTTTCTAGCTTTCATATGTCTTTGTTTTAAAGATGAAAAACTACTCTGGGTGGGAATAGAAGACATCTTCACTGCAAACACCTCACCATGTTATAGGAAAAGCAGACCAGCAGCTGCATCAGTGGAATTTTAGGATGCTGATGCACAAGATGTTTTTATTGACATTCTCCTCTTCACATGAAGGTCTACAGATCTCTCGTGCGCATGCCTGTCTCCTTCCTTTTATCTGTTTCTGGTAGCTCCTATTAATTGAGCCTTTTTCCTTTTTGGAAGTGGGTTGGCATCTCAGATCAATTGAAAAATGCGTCCCTGACGGTTGTGTTTTTGGTATTGTAAATAACAACCATCAACCAGCTATTGGTTATTTGGATACTGCTGGTGATCATTCTGCCCAAACTTTGCACACGTTTTGCAATGCATAGTTTAGCCTGGTTCCACCATTCACTCTGATTCATGGCCTGCGTATAATAACATCCTGCCTCTGCTTGGTTTCTGATACACTCAGGTTAACCACAATGATCCCAGCTTCCGTTTCATGTCACCTCTGGTGTACAGACCCAAAATACTGAGTTCTATTGGAACAACGTAAAGCAAAGTGCAAGACCGTAAGAGGACGTTGTCATGCACTCATATTTGACCAAATGTGTCTGGCACAACCAATTTGAACACAATGCTTTTAATTCCCTTTAACTGCATGTACCAGAACAATTTTCTGTTAACTAATAGGATGTTCCATTTTACTGCATATATCTGAGAGACAAACTGTTTAATTGGTCCAGCAACTCCTTCCCTGAATTAGTAATGGAGTTCCCAGATGAAGTGGACACATACAAGTCAAAGCCTCATTTGTGAACTTATTTCAGCAAAAAAAAAAAAAAAAAGTACAATATGCATCTATCTTCACCCTTCTCTCTGCCATGTAAAAATCCAGGCTGATTATATAACTCAAAGACCAAACCTTTTCCTGGGTTTCTCCATGTGTTGGGTGCATTGTTCAGTGAGGAAATTGACTGTTAGGTTCCTCCTACTGTGGCTTAGATTCTAATAGTGAAGGTAACTCAAGAGACAGCCAAATAGCTGTGCACAGAGGCTCACACCTGTAATCCCAGTACTTAGGGAGGCCTAGGACGGGAGGATCACCTGAGGGCCCAGGAATTTCAGACCAGCCTAGGCAACATAGTGAGACCTTATCTCTACAAAATATGTTTAATAATTAGCTGGGCGTGGTATCACACCCCTGTAGTCTCACCTGCTTGGGAGGCTGAGGTGGGAGGACTGCTTGAGCCCAGGAGTTTGAGACTGTAGTGTGCTATGATTGTGCACTGCACTCCAGCCTGGGCAACAGAGTGAGACCCGATCTCTAAAGTGAAAACGAAAACAAAAAGAGACAGCCAAATAGTCAACTTCTACCCACTAAGTGACACTGGGAATTTTCAGAGGATTAAAGAGCCCCATCAGGATATGAAAAGACCTCTTGTTACTGAGCCTGAGCTGCTTCTGTCTTTAACTAATCTTCTATCATTTTAAGGGGAGATGGAATCTCTGTGTAGCTTTGATATTTTGCTACTTTCTGTACCATAATGCAGAAAGAAAGCAGCAGCTTTAAGTAGCTTTACCTTCCCAGCTCACCCCTGCTCCATACAAGCCTTTTTTATTATATAAAATACGCCAGGAGGGACAAAGGCTTCTCACTCCGACCCTAAAGATGCATTATCTCATTTTCAAAATGGCTGTGAAGCCACGAGCACAATGGCACTTACATTTGATTCTACCAAGTAAAAGATTATTCAGAAAGCAATCAAATTACAAAATTTCAGGCATCTTTTTGCAGCATTTATGTTCAGATCCTCTTCACTGGGGAGGCTATTGATTGCCCTGTTATGGTCCTTGTTTCCTTTGCACATGGAGGACCAGAAAGCTATAAATTATAAAGGTCTCTGTTGTATACTAGACTCTTTGTTTCAAAACAGAGGAGGCAGTTCTGCCTCAGGTGCTCCTAAAGGATACTTGAAATCCATGTAGATGGTGAGAACATGGGAGGTATTCTTGACGATGTGTCTTTTAATACCGGTGTAATGCCAGCACATGCACCACCCAAACCCCCACGTCTTCAGGCAGAGAGTCTAGGGCTGTGGACAGGCATCAGCTCACACACAGATGGGCTTAGAGTCAGCCAGGCCCCAGCTTGAACCTGGCTTTTCCATGTACTCACTGCAGGATCCTGGGAAATTTGCACAACCATTTTGAGCCTTGGTTTCCTTATCTGTGAAATGAGGAGACTAACCTTTCCCTATAGGCTTGTGGAGAAGTTTCAGTGTCATAACATGGGTAAAACATGGGAACAAGTCTGGACCTTAACAAATGTTAGTATTCACCCTCCTTACTCTCCTCTTTCTACAACTGTTGTTTGCAAGCTGAAATTTAAATCCTTATCTTATTTCTTCCTTCATCAAAATGCCCTTTGAGTTTCTTTTAAAATTTCCTGACAGCCTTCCTCAGGGGCCTAAGCCACCATGGGAAGGGTCTGTAACTTCTCCCAGCCATTAAGGTGAATGATTTTGCAACCCAGACAGGTTGTCACTGAGAGTGCTGGTGGAAGCCTAACCAGTTACCAGGAAGAGATTTAAGTGCAAAGAAAATGGCTCCACTTGACCTTTTGAGACTTGGAACTTGCTGCCATTCACTATGCATTCAGTAAATCGTTTTTGAGCGTTTATCATGTTCTAGGCATCATTCTAGATGGTGGAGAAACAATGGTAAGTAAAAGTAGCTCGGGTCCGCTCTCCTGGAGCTCCTGATCTGGTGCGGACAGACACTAAATGATCAAACACATAAACCAGATAATTTCTGGTACTAGAAATTTGGTGAAGATAAAACAAGGACATAGGACAAAGGACAAAGAGTGGTTAGGGGAAGGGGATCCTTTAGATAAAGGGTCAGACTGGCCTCTCAAGGAGGTAACATCTGAATGGAGATGAGAAAGATGAAAGACCAGCTATGTGAGGATCTGGGGCACAGGGAGAACACAACTTGGCATCTACTGACAAGTTCCACTGACACCTGGAACCTTGGAAAGAGGACAGTGGGCTGGAGCTTGGCGGGACATGGTATGAGCTGAAGATGGAGAGGAAGGGCCAGATGCTGAGGGCATCAGTGTGAGGGACTTGAGCTTTAGCATATCTCTCCCGAAGAGCACAGGAAGGGGCTGAGGCATTCAAACCTACTTGTTTTAGGGCCTCCCTGAACAACAACACTTATTTCTACACTTCACTTTTTGTGGGTCAGCATCTTTGCTTTGGGTCTTGATATCTCACCATTACTACTGTCAGCGTTAAGAAGGAAGCAGCAGGAACATCTTACAATATGCACAGGGAAAGAATTACAGACTGAATCGGCAATTGCCCTAACCACTAAGCGCAAAAGACATTGTCTTAACGGGCGAAGAGTTCATAACAAAACATCCAGATGAAAAACAAGGAAATTAAAGACAGGAAGCTGGGGGAGACAATACCTAATTCTTGTGTTTATACAGACGTTTCTAAGAAAATAAAGCATGAATCAGATGGTTTCTCTTAAGGGGAAATCTTTTCCTTTCTATTTTGCAAAGCTGATTCTACTGCCACAAGCTGGAAACTGTCAAATCCTGAGAAGAGAATTTTAATCTGGGCTTCACAAGCCTGTTCTTTCTCCAGCTCCCCTCTGCTTCCTCATCTTTCTGTCGTTCTAAAACCTACTTGGTTCTTTTCCTGTCTTGGGCATTTAGCCTTTCCCTCAGGCCTGAGCCTTAAGCTTTATGCTTCGTTTTTCTCTGGAGCCTCCCTCCCCTGATCCTCACTCCTAACCAGGCTTTTTAGAGCGTTCTTGCAAATTTCACAGCAGCTCCTCACTGGAGCAGCCAGTGTAGGGAGGGCTATATTTTAGCCCCGCCCACTTCCACAGCCCTTCCAGCTCCCGAACTGAACTGCCACTTCATCTTTTTTTTCCTCAAAGCCCATTACCTGAATGTTGGGGAAAACTGAACTTGTTTTGATATTTCCTTATCTGCGAAACAAACATAAAAGTACATCCTCCTGGAGTATTATCAGCATTTGGCAGGTAGGACTATAGCATCACACTGCCTCAACCCTCACGGCTACTAATCACCAACTCTAAATTCATCACTCACCAGACTGGACAATTCTATTGCCTTAATATCTGCAATTAGGCCAGAGTACTCCCCCAGGTGAGTTATAATCGTTATTCCTCAGGAAAAAAAAAGCTTCTCTACTATCCTATATCTAAACTGTCCCCTGCTCTGCCCAGTAATTTTACCTCCCAGCTGCCCTTTGTAACCCAGATGCCACAATGACACACACTGAATGACTTGTTTACCAACCTTTCAAACTATGTGCCCTTATATTTTCATGTACCTTTGCTTTATTTTGTTTCATTTCTTAAGACAGAGTCTTATTCTGTCACCCAGGCTGGAATGCAACAACACAATCTTGGCTCACTGCCACCTCTGTCTCCCAGGTTCAAGTAATTCTCCTGCCTCAGCCTCCTGAGTAACAAAACATCCTGAGTAGCTGGGACTACAGGCGCACGACACCACACCCAGCTAAAGTTTGTATTTTTAGTAGAGATGGGGTTTCACCATGTTGGCCAGGCTGGTCTTGAACTCCTGACCTCAAGTGACCCACCCACCTCGGCCTCCCAAAGTGTTGGGATTACAGGCGTGAGCCACCATGCCCAGCTTTATGTACCTTTATATTAAGTGATTTCTTACTGTCACCCGCTAAGTTCTTCCTATGGCAAGCAACATAGATTATCTAAAGAAGTTACTCCAGAGAAAATCTGTAACTTTAAAAAATAAAAAAGCACTTGTGACAATTGAAAGCGTGAGAAGAAATCATGCAACTGCAACAGAAATGAGAGTCCATAGACTCAGGAGGACAGAGAGATCCAAGCCAGGCTCGTGAACCGTTTCTCCTGAATAAGAGGACTGAGTGTGAGACCTACTCTGTTTCCAGGAGGAAGTTTCCCACCCTCTTCACAAGGCAGAGCCCTGGTTATGGTTACTGCGACAGTAGTGAGGCTATGAAATGGTCCCCACGCATCCCTGCCCTTGGCGTTCACACCCCCGCATGCTCCCCTCCCACAGAGTGCTACATTAGTGTGTACGACCAACAGAACATGTTAGAAGTGATGGCATGTCACTTCTGAGATTAGGCTATTAAAAAAACACTGTGACTTCTCTCTTGCTTCCTGTCTGTCTGTCTCTCTCTCTGTCTCTAGCCACACATCTAAGGGGACCCTCATATCATAAGCAGTTCTAGGGAGAGGCCCTTGTGGCAAGAAACTGAAGCATTCTGCTAACACGAGTAAGCCTGGAAGTGGTTCCTCTGGCCAATAGCTCGACAACCTAACAGCAACCTCATTAAGAGTCCCACGAGCCAGAACTCACTAGCCAAACCACTCTTGCTTTCTGACTCTCTGAAAATATATGAGATCATAAATCTATATATATATTTTTTCTTTTGAGTTGGAGTCTCACTCTGTCACCCAGGCTGAAGTGCAGTGGCGCGATCTCGGCTCACTGTAATCTCCACCTCCTGGGTTCAAGCAATTCTCCTACCTCAGCTTCTCGAGTAGCTGAAATTACAGGCACATGCCACCACACCCAGCTAATGTTTGTATTTTTAGTAGAGACGGGGCTTCATTATGTTGGCCAGGCTGGTCTCAAACTCCCAGCCTCTCCTGATCCGTCTGCCTTGGCCTCCCAAAGTGCTGGGATTACAGGCTTGAGCCACCACACCTGGCCCATAAATGTATCTTTGTTAAGCTACTAAGTTTTAGGATAATTTGTTATATAGAAACAGGTATCTAATACTACTGCTCTCATTCCTCTAATCCAGACCTAACTCCTCTGGGGTCCTGTAAACCAGTGGTGCTCAAATTTCAAAGGGTATATTAATGACAGGGAGACTCTTGTTAGAATGTATAGGGGCCAAGGGAAAGCTCTTCTTCACCCTCTGAAGGTTTGCTGAAAATGAAGAAAGAATGAATAGGCAGATTAACAGGAGAAAAGGGCATACAAATTTATTTAACATGCATAAGCACAGGGGAACCCCAGGAGGTTTTGGAACCCAAAAACCCAGTGAGGTCTAGATGCTTATATACTTTTCTTCACAGGGGAGGAGACAGCAGGGAAATGTGGCAATTTATATAGTAAATGATTTTTAGGGGTAATGAATGGGGCCAATGTTCAGAAAGTGGCTAGCAAATAATTCTCTCTGGGAATTGAAAAGGACCAGAGAACCATGTTTGGGCTCCAAGTGTGATATTTAATTTTCATCTCTTCCTCTGAGATATGAGTTTTCATCTAGAAGCTTTGTGATATTTTAGGGGAGAGGATCAAAGGCAATTGTGTTCCTCTTTGGCGGATCTAGTTTCTAGGTAGATCAGAGAACTTCAGAGAACAGCCTCATTCTGTGCTTAGGGGATGGGGAAGGAGGGCAGAGAGGCCTTGTGGCTGCTTCTCTAGTTCAACATGTCAAAGCGCCATAATTTGGAGTGTCATTTCTTTGAGCCCCAGTAAATCCAGTTTTTGATTTGGTAATTATAGGGTAAGAGCTTCTGCATTTCCAACAAGCTTTCAGGTGCAGGTGATGCTGATGCTGCTGGTCCACAGACATTAATCAGCAACTCTATAAAAACAGTTTGCCTATGATAGAGTTATGGTGGTGGTGTGGGTTGGGCTGGATGAGGAAACCTCTCCCATCTCAAAATCTGGTTCTACACCCATGAGGGCGAGTTGGAGGTGGAAGAGGAACCATCATGCGGGGGAGGGCATTTTGCATTTGTTGTGGTATTGCCCTCCCATGCCTCTAGCCTGCACTTGGCCTACTATGCTCTAAAAGTGGGCAACTAGGCATTAGAAAGCCCCTAATGCAGCCGGGCGCGGTGGCTCACGCCTGTAATCCCAGCACTTTGGGAGGCCGAGGCGGGTGGATCACGAGGTCAAGAGATCAAGACCATCCTGGTCAACGTGGTGAAACCCCGTCTCTACTAAAAATACAAAAAATTAGCCAGGCATGGTGGCACATGCCTGTAATCCCAGCTACTCAGGAGGCTGAGGTAGGAGATTTGCCTGAACCCAGGAGGCGGAGGTTGCGGTGAGCCCAGATCGCGCCATTGCACTCTAGCCTGGGTAACAAGAGTGAAACTCCGTCTCAAAAAAAAAAAAAAAAAAAAGAAAGCCCCTAATGCAACACTGCACAGCACCACCTGTGAAATACTCTGAACAGGAGTCCAACTTGACTCCATCCAGGCTCTAGAGCTACCTTCATTAATGGAAATATGGGTGATAGAGGAAACAATTAAATAACATGGGAACAAATGGACAAATCCAGAACATGAAGCTTTCCACAGGGCTACCTGTTTCTACAACATAGGCACGGGGAGAAATGAGAAAAGACTGCTGAGGATTAATGTAGATTTAAAAGCCTTAAAACCAAATGTAATTTGTGGGCCTTGCTTTGTTCCTGATTCAAAACCCAATGTAAAAAGAGATATTTTGAGATAGTCATAAAAATTTAATTTTGAACTGCATATTAGATGATATCACAGAATTATTAAATTATTAGGTGTGATATGGTATTAGTTGTATTTTTTAAGTCCTTTTTTTATATAAAGGCATTGTATGGGCAAAGGGAAAACTTCCCCTTTGTCTTCTGAAGGTCTGCTAAAAATCAGCTGACAAAAGGCAGATTATTAGGAGAAAAGGCATACACATTTTATTACCATGCATACATGTGCATGGGATTCATACAAAATATGAACTCTAAGAGGGGCTAGATGGTTGCTTAAATACTCTATGGGAAGAGGTGTATGAACCTGGAAGGTGGGAGGGCCACATTATGGGAAGGAGAGAGGCAGAACTGCACAGGAACAGCAATCATCTCACGATGCAGATCAAGTTTCCCAGGTAATCTCTTGAAGCTTCCTTCAGAAGAATAGATGAAAAGTCTGTCTGGACATGGTGATAACTTTCAGTGTCTTCTCTTCTCTGGTGATTGATCTGTCCTGATTATTTGGGTGAGATCCCTATGGAAGGGACCCTAAGAAAAACTGCATTTCTTTTGGGGAAAAAAAAAGCTTTCAGCTGAGCACAGCAGCTCACACCTGTAATCCTAGCACTTTGGGAGGCTGAGGCGGGCGGATCACGAGGTCATGAGTTCCAGACCAGCTTGGCCAACATGGTGAAAACCCGCCTCTATTAAAAATACAAAAATTAGCCGGGCATGGTGGCACAAGCCTGAAATCCCAGCTATTCAGGAGGCTGAGGTAGGAGAAACGTTTGAACCCGGGAGGCAGAGGTTGCAGTGAGTCAAGATCACGCCATTGCACTCCAGCCTGGGCAACAGAGCAAGACTCCATCTCAAAAAAAAAAAAAAAGAAGAAGAAAAGAAAAAGAAAAAAAGCTTTCCTGGTTAGACAAGGAAATTCCAGAGAGAGTCCCTCCATATGCTTCGGAGGGGTTGGAGACCAGACGAGGTTAGGGGAACCTTGATTCTGAGGAGCTTCTAAGGCCTCTAGCATGTCAAAGCACAGTCTTTGGGGTATCGCTTTTGAGCCATAACAGCATACCTGAACATGTAGGGATAAAATGAAATAGTACCTAGGATTCGCTTTCCTTTGAAAGATGAAAGATAGATGAAGCAAATATGATAGAAACTTGATAACCGTTGACTCTGGGTATTTATTATAATCGTTTTCTTTTAAAAGCTACAAGCAAAAGGATATTGTGGTTTTGGAATATCCAGTGTCATATTGCCATGTCTTACTTTTATTATCAGAAAGTTATGAATACTTTCAAGTAATCATTAACTCTCAAAAAGAAAGAATGGAAAGAAGAATAGAAAATATTGCCTAGTTCTATCTCTGTTACCTTCTGCAACGTTATTTCTTCATTTGTAAAATTAAGAGTCTGAATTCCCATCCAAAGACAAAGAAGAAGAATTTTATTCAGGCTTCAGATATATTGACTTAAGAGCTCCCTTAATATTATTAATAACAGAAAAATTGAAAAATCTATATGCAATAGGGAATTGGAGTAAATATATTGTGATATATCTATTAAAATACTATTCAGACAAAAATAATACAGTTGTTTATTTATTGAGCTGGAAATATATAGGTAACAAAAGATTTTTTTGGTGTAATCTCATTTTTATGAACCATAGATATAGAGATACATGAACCTAGGGAAAATTCAGATGAAGATGTTAACAGCGATTATATCTGGATAATGAGATTATACTTGATTATTTCCCCCTACAATAAACTTATATTATTTTTGTAACGAGAAATGGTAAATGACTTTTCTTTTTTGTGGAAGTTGTGGATTTCAAAATAAGATCAGAGAATCTGTTTCATACAGCTGTAGAGGCATTATCACATTGGCTGAGGTTGCTGTAGACACTTCCTCACTGCTCCGTGCCTAGTTTATGAGCATGAGAAGGTCTCAAGCAGTTTTCTCCAAAGCCCCCAAATCTAAGGCACTATTAAACACATTCAGTGCTATTCCAGGCAGACCCCTCCTGAGAGTGATGATTTTTAAGGATGCTGCTTTCCACTTTATTTAGCCCTTGATGAGCATTCACAAACTTCCTGAAATCAAAGACCCACATAGTCACTTGAAATCCAGCCAATGGCTGTGTAGTATGTTTCCTGCTGATGATGGTAACATTTAAATTGGACACATTTACTGTAAGTTTATGTACCACTCTGCTGTGACTATTTCTGCTCTGCTTTGAGGAGAATGAGGAGCACTCCATTACAGTCAGATGTATAGCCTCTTGTGGAAGGTGGGCAGGTATGTTCCTTAAGTTAGGTAAATTCCAATTAAACATTGTGTATATCATTATGCTGTGTGTGAAAGCCCAGCAGTGAGGATGTGTCTACAGCAGCAGCCCAGAAAGTGGGAAGAGGTCTTAGCAGTGGATTCAGCTAATGCCAATTGCAAGAAAATGTGCATTTCAGCTATGTATCTCCAACAGATACACACATTTTAAAATGAAAATCACACCTGATAAAGGACTTATCCAAAATATACAAAGAACTCTTTAACTCAACAATAAGAAAACAAACCACCCAATTTTAAAAATGAAGGCTGAGCCAGGTGCGGTGACTCATGCCTGTAATCCCAGCACTTTGGGATCCTGAGGCGGGCAGATCACCTGAGGTCAGTCTGGCCAACATGGCCAAACCCCATTTCTACTAAAAATATAAAAATTAGCCAGGTGTGGTGGTGGGCACCTGTAATCCCAGCTATTTGGGAGGCTGAGGCAGGGAGAACTGCTTGAAACCGGGAGGCAGAGGTTGCAGTGAGCCAAGATTGCGCCACTGCACTCCAGCCTGGGTAACAGAGTAAGACTCTGTCTCAAAAAAAATAAATAAATGAAGGCTGGGTGTGGTGGTTCATACCTGTAGTAATTCCAGCACTGTGGGAAGCTGAGGCAGAAGGATCACTTGAGCCCAGGAGTTTAAGACCAGCCTGGGAAAGATGGTGAGACCTAATCTCTACAAAAAAAGAATTAGTCAGTATGGCGGCATGCACCTGCAGTCCCAGCTATGTGGGAGGCTGAGGTGAGAAGATTGATTGATCCCAGAAATTTGAAGTGGCAGTCACCTGTGATCACTGCCCTCCAGACTGGGTGACAAAGTGAGAATCCCATCTCTTTAAAAAAAGGAAAAGAAAGAGAAAGAAAGGGAGAAAGAGATAAGGAAGGAAGGAAGGAAGGAAACAAAAGACCTGAACAGCCACCTCACCAAAGAAGATACAAAGATGGCAAATAAGCATATAAAAAGATCCTCCATATCATATGTCATTAGGAAATTACAAATTAAAACAACAGTGAGAAATACAGCTGCATACTTATTAGAATGGCCAAAATCCAAAACATTGATAACACCAAATGCTGCCATGGGTATGGAGCAATAGGAACTCTCATTCACTGCTGGTAGCAATGCAAAATGGCACAGCCACTTTGGAAGACAATTTGGTGGTTTCTTCCAAAACTGAACATACTCTTACTATCCAATCCAGTAGTTGTGTTCCTTGGTATTTACCCAAATGAGTTAAAAACTTTTATATCCACATGAAAACCTGCACATGACTGTTTATAGCAACTTTTTCATACTTTCCAAACCTTGGAAGCAAGCAATATGTTCTTAAGTAGGTGCTTAGATAAATAAACTGTGGAATATCCAGACAATGGCGTATTAGTCAGCTTTAAAAAGAAATAAGTTACCAAGCCATGAAAAGACAGGAAGAAAACTTATATGTGTATTACTGAGAGAAGCCAATCTGAAAAGGCTACGTACCATATAACTCCAATTATATAACATTATGAAAAAGACAAAACAATGGAAAGAGTAAAGAGATTGGAGACTGCCAGGGGCAAGTGGGAAGGGAAGGATGAATAGGTAGAGTACAGAGGATTTTTAGAGCAGTAAAGGTATCATGTATGATACTTTAACAGTGGATACGTGTCATTATGCATTTGTCAAAACCCATAGAATGTACAACACTAACAATGAAACCTAATGTAAACGACAGACATTGGGTAATAATGATGTGTCAATGTAGGTTCTATTGTAACAAATGTACCACTCCGGTGGGAGATGTTGATAATGGGAAGCCTGTGCACATCTGGAGGCAGGTAGAACATGGGAGCACTGTATTTCCACTAAACTTTACCATGAACCTAAAACTACTCTAAAAAATGAAGTCTATTTTTCAAAAAGCAAATTAAAAACCTTATTCTACTGCGCCCAGTGGCTCACTCCTGTAATCCCAGCACTCTGGGAGGCCAAGATGGGAAGACTGCTTGAACTCAGGAGTTTGAGACCAACCTGGGCAACATGGCAAAACTCTGTCTCTACCGAGATTACAAATTTTAGCCAGGTCTACATAGTGGTGCACACCTGTAGTCTCAGCTACTCAGAAGACTGAGGTGGAAGGATCACTTGAGCCTGGGAGGCAGAAGTTGCAGTGAGCTGAGATTGCACCACTGCACTCAAACCTGGGTGACAGAGCCAGATTCTGTCTCAAAGACAAAATAAAAACCCTATCATCTCGACAAAAAATAAAGTTGGATAATATCCAGTGTTAGTAAATGTGTGGAAAAACACTCACATAGAGGTGCTGGAGGTACAAATTGGTATAAAGTTTTTAGATAGATACCCTAAAGTCTACACAGATACATGTTTAAAGATAATCACCGCAGCACTATTTGTGTGAGCAAAAAGCAAGTAACAAACTAGACGTCCACTGACAGGAAACTGGCACTCTGACATTATAACAATATTGGGCATTGAGGTTCAATACCAATTTTGACCTTGGTATTCAATTTCTGATTTTTTTTTGTTTTGAGACAGTCTTGCTCAGTCACCCACACTGGAGTACAGTGGTGCAATCTTGGTTTACTGCCACCTCCACCTTCTGGGTTCAAGAGATTCTTGTGCCTCAGCCTCCTTTGTAGCTGGCATTACAGGAATATGCCACCATACCCAGCTAATTTTTGTGTTTTTAATAGAGACAGGATTTCACCATGTTGCCCAGGCTGGTCTCAAACTCCTGGCCTCAAGTGATCCAACCACTTCCCAAAAGTGCTGGGGTTAGAGGCGTGAGCCACTGTGCCCAGCCAATTTCTGATTTTTGACCTATGCTATCCCTCTGTAAGACCATCTAGATAAATGCCCACTTCAGAATCTTTTTTGACATTCTTAAACTTGCATGTGATCGTGAAACTATGTAAGTACCACGTCATACCTAGGCAGGCTAACAATGTCAGTAAACCAACAAGTTCTGTCATTCAGAATTATTGTGAGTATCTATGACTATCTATGGAAGCATGCTACAAAAAAGTCAAACTGGAAATCTCACATTTTATGTTCTGAAGTTCTATTAAATGATTGAAATATATATGTTAATATATATTTAATTATATATTTTTATTTTAAAATATAGTTGTGAGAAATATGGACTTGATACCTTCCTCTTTTCTTCTTTTCATACAACTTTTTGAAATATCCTTTTTTTTTTTAAGGCGGAGTCTTGCTCTGTTGCCCAGGCTGGAGGGCAATGACACAATCTTGGCTCACTGCAACCTCCACCTCCCGGGTTCAAGTGATTCTCCTGCCTCAGCCTCCCGAGTAGCTGGGATTACAGGTGCCCACCACCACACCCAGCTAATTCTTATATTTTTAGTAAAGATGGGGTTTCACTATATTGGCCAGGTTAGTCTCAAACTCCTGCCCTCAGGTGATCCACCTGCCTCAGCCTCCCAAAGTGCTAGAATTACAGGCGTGAGCCACCATGCCCAGCCTCAAAATAGCCTCTTTTCTAATGCAGGGATTTAATGCTATAACTTTGCCTCTCAAGACTTCTTTAGCAGTGTCCTATAAATTTTGATACATCGCTTTTTCATTTTTATTCAGTTGAATGTTATTAATTTTTCTTAAGACTCCCTTTTTGACCCATGTATTATTTACAAGTGCGTTTAGTTTATAAGTGTTTAAAGATTTTATCTTATCTTTCTGTTACTGGTTTCTAATTTGTTTCTACTGCAGTCAGAAAACACACTCTTATAGTTTCAGTGGGTATTAATTTTTCAAGTTTTTTTTTTTTGATGGCCTAGGACATGGTCTGTCTTGGTATATGTACTGTAGGAACATGAAAATAATGTGTGGTCTCCTGTTGTTGAGTGGAATGTTTCATAAAAGTCAGTTCAATCCTGTTAGTTGATGGTAGAGTTGATTTCTTCTATGTCCTTCCTGATTTTCTGTCTAGCTATTCTAGCAATTGTTGAGAGAGGGATGTTGCAGTCTTCAACTGTAATTGTGGATTTGTCTATTTCTCTTTTTAGTACTATCAGTTTTTGCTTCACATATTTTATAGTTCTGTTATTTGGTACATATATAATTAGGATTGCTATACCTTTGTGGCAGATTTATAGTTTTATCGTTAGTAATGTCCTTTACCATCTCTGTTAATTTTGTTTGCTCTGAAGTCCATTTATCGAATGTTAATATAGCATTTTAAGTTAATGTTTGTGTAATTTTTTTTGTCCTTTCATTTTCTTTTTGTGTGTGTGTTTGTGCCATTTTTTTGTCTTTGTTTTTGTCCTTTTATTTTCAACATACATTATTGTATTTGATGTAAGTTTCTTGTAGTGGACATACAATTGGGTCATGTTTTTAATCCATTATGCCAGTTTCTGTGTTTTAATTTTTATGTTAAACCATTTACATTTAATATAACTATTGAAATGTTAGGGCTTAAGCCTACCACTTTATCTTATTTATTTATTTACTTACTTATTTTTGAGACAGGATATCATTCTGTCACCCAAGCTGTAGAGCAGTGACTCAATCATGGCTCATGTCAGCCTTGTCCTTTGGGACTCAAGTGATACTCCCACCTCAGACTCCCAAGTAGGTGGGACTACAGGCATGTGTTACCACACCAGGCTAATTTTTAAACTTTTTGTAGAAATAGGATCTCCTTATGTTGCCCAGGCTGGTCTTGAACTCCGGGGCTCAAGCGATCCTCCCATCTTGGCCTCCAAATTATATTTTTTGTTTTCTGTTTGCTCTCTGTGGTTTTTTTTTTGTTGTTGTTGTTGTTGTTCGTTTTGTTTTGCTTTGAGACGGAGTCTTGCTCTGTCACCCAGGCTGGAGTGCAGTGGCACAACCTCGGCTCACTGCAACCTTTGCCTCCCAAGTTCAAGCAATTCTCCTGCCTCAGCCTCCTGAGTTGCTGAAATCAGAGGTGCCCACCACCATGCCTGGCTAATTTTTGTATTTTTAGTAGTGACAGGGTGTCACCATGTTGCCCAGGTTGGTCTCAAACTTCTGGGCTCGAGTGATATGCCTGTCTTGGCCTCCCAAAGTGCTAGGATTATAGGCATCAGCCACTGCACCTGGCCTGATTTATTACAATAAGATCTTGGATTTATTTTTTTATATTAGAATTTTTTTCTGCAATGGTGATACTTAATTTTAGTCTTAGCTTTGGCCAAATATTGAATTTAATGGTTGGCTACTTGGCAACCCCTATAGGCACCAATATTAAAATAAAAGAAATAAACTAAAATAGCAAATATAATTTTGAAAAAGAAGAACAAAATTTTAAGACTCACACTATCCTATTTCAAGAATTACTATAAAGCAATAGTCATCAAGACTATATGGTATCAGGAAAGGATAGACATAGATCAATGGAACAAAATAGAGTGTTCACAAAATAGACCCACACATATATGCTCAATGGATATTCAGAGAAGGTGCAAAGACAATTCAACAAAAAAAAGAGGATAGTCTTGATAATGATGAAACAATTAGGCAATCATCAAAAAAGAGAAACTTCAATAGCCAAAATATGGAATAAATATCATATTCATTGATAAATGAATGGATAAAGAAAATTTGGTATATATAAAGATGGAATACTATTCAGCCTTTAAAAAGAAGGAAATTCTGTCATTTGCAGCAACATGATAAACCTGGAGGACATTATGTTAAGGGAAAATAAGCCAGGCACAGAAAAACAAGTGCTGCATTACTGTACTTATATGTTAAATCTAAAAAAGTTTAACTAGAAGCAGAAAGTAGATTGGTAGGCCAGGCACAGTGGCTCATGCCTGTAATCCCAATAGTTTGGGAGGCCAAGGCGGGTGGATCATCTGAGGTCGGGAGTTCAAGACCAGCCTGACCAACATGGAGAAACCATGTCTCTACTAAAAATACAAAATTAGCCAGGCATGGTGGCACACGCCTGTAATCCCAGATACTTGGGAGGCTGAGGCAGGAGAATCACTTGAACCCAGGAGGCAGAGGTTGCAGTGAGATTAGATTTTAAGTGTTCTCATCACAAAAAAAAATAAGTGTGTAAAGTGATTAAACATTAGCTTGATTTAATTATTCACAATGGATACATGCACCAAAACATCATGTTGCCTACCATAAATATGTACAATTTTAATTTTGTCAATTCTACCTTAATAAAGAATAAAATAAAGAAAGAAAGAATAAAGAATAAAATAAAATATAAAAGAAGTTATTGGCTGGGTGGGGTAGCTCATGCCTGTAATCCCAGCACTTTGGGAAGCCGAAGTGGGTGGATCACTTGTGACGCATTGAACTCAGTGCTATCCTGTTAGAGCAGAAATAAAAACTGGACCAAACTCAGCAGAGGGCTACAGCATTCTGTGTCTCCAAGTTTACCTGAAAGGCAGTCTAGGCCATTAGGACTGAAACTCTTCAGTGAGTCCTATGCTTGAACTAGGCCTAGAGACAGTGGACTGAGGAGGCATGAAACATACTGAGAAACTAACTGGGGTAGCCAAGGGAGTGCTAGCATCGCCCCTTTCCTAACCCTGGGCTGCACAGCTGGAGGCTCCAAAAGAGACCCCCTTCCTTCTGCTTGAGAAGAGGAGAGGGAAGAGTGAAAAGGACTTTGCCTTGCATATTGAATACTAGCTGAGCCCCAGCAGAATGGGGCACCAGTCAGAGTTAAGTGGCCCTCATTCCAAGCCCTGGCTCCCAGATGACATTTCTAGACACACTTTGAGCCAGGAGCGAACCTGCTTCCTTGAAGGATCCTGGCAGCATTCATCACCTGCTAACTAAAGAGCTCTTGGGCCCTGAATAACCAGCAGAGATACCCAGGTACTACATCAAGGGCCTTGGGTGAGCTGCTGAGACTTGCTGACTTCAGGTGAGACTCAGCACATTCTCAGCTATGGTGGCTAAGAAGCGAAACTTCTGCTTGATAAAATCGGAGGGAAAAGTGGAGGGAAAAGTAAAGGGAACTTCGTCTTGCACCTTAGGTACCAGCATAGCCACAAGGGAATAGAGCACCATGAGGGTTCTTGGGATCCTCAATTCCAGGACTTGATTCTTGAATGGCATTCTTGGACCCTCCCTGGGCCAGAAGGGAGCCCACTGCCCTGAAGGGCGAGTCCTAGACCAGGCAGCATTTACAAATGAGTTGACTGAAGAGCCCTTGGGCCTTAAGGGAACATTGGTGGTAGTCTGGCAGTACTCCTTGTGACCTGGGATTGGGGTGGCTACGAGATGAGGCTCCTTTGCCTTTGGAAAAAAGAAGAAAGAGTGGGAAGGACTGCATCTTGTTGTTTGAATGCCAGCGTGGCTGCACTACAACACCAGGAAGACTTCTAATTTTTTTATTCTAGTTCCTGACTCTTGGACAGCACTTCTGGACCCACCTGAAGCTTGGGGGACCTTGCCACCCTGAAGGGAAGGACACAGGCCTGGCTGGCATTGTCACATGCTGATTGTAGAGCCCCAGGACCTTGAGTGAATAGAGGCAGTATTCAGGGAGTGATTACAGCAGGTATTGGATGAGAACCAGTGCTATGATGCCTTCAGGTTTGACCCAGCACAGTCACTGTGGTGGTGGCCACAGGGGTGCCTGTGTCACTCCACCTCTAGCTTTAGGTGGCTTATAAAAGAGAGCGAGAGACTCTGTATGTTTAGTAGAAAGTAAGAGACGAGAACTAGAGTCTCTGCCTGCTAATCCAGAGAATTCTTCCGGATCTTGTCCAAGATAATCAAGGAGGTACCTTTACCAGTCTGCAAGAACCACAGTGTTACTGGGCTCGGGGTAGCCCCTAAAGCAGATACAGCTTGGATCACAACACCCAAGTCCTTTCAAATGTCTGGAAAGCCTTCCTAAGGACAGCTGCAAATAAGCCCAGACAGTGAAGACTACGATATATACCTAATCCTCAATGCTCAGACACTAAAGAACATCTGCTAGCATCAATGCCACACAGGAAAACATGACCTCACCAAATGAACTAAATAAGGCACCAGGGACAAATCCTGAAGAAACAGATATATGTGACCTTTCAGAAAAATAGCTATGTTAAGGAAACTCAAAGAAATTCAAGACTATACAGAGAACGAATTCAGAATTCTATCAGATAAATTTAACAAAGATACTGAAATAAAGAGAATCAAGTAGAAATTCTGAAGCTGAAAAATGCAACTGGCATACTAAATAATACATCAGAGTAGCAGAATTAATTAAGCAGAAGAAAGAATTAGTAAGCTTAGAGAGAGGCTATTTGAAAATACAAAGATGATACACAGAAGAAAAAAGAATAAAAAACAATGAAGCATGCCTATAGAATCTAGAATAGCCTTAAAAGGGTAAATCTAAGATTATTGGCCTTAAAGAGGAGGCAGAGAAAGAGATAGGGGTAGAAAGTTTATTCAAATGGATAATAATAGAGGACTTCCCAAACCTAGAGACAGATATCAATATTCAAATATAAGAAGGATATAGAACACTAAGCAGGTTTAACGCAAATAAGACTGCCTCAAGGCATTTAATAATCAAACTCCCAAAGGTCAAGCAAAGAGAAAGGATCCTGAAAGCAGCAAAAGAAACAAATAACATACAATGAAGCTCCAATACATCTGACAGTAGACTTTTCAGTGGAGACCTTACAGACCAGAAGAGAATGGCATGCCATATTTAAAGTGCTAAAGGAAGAAAGCTTTTACCCTAGAATAGTATATCCAGTGAAAATACCCTTTAAGGGTCAGATGCAGTGGCTCACACCTGTAATCCCAGCATTTTGGGAGGCCAAGGCGGGCAGATTGTGAGGTCAAGAATTTGAGACTAGCCTGGCCAACATGATGAAACGCTGTCTCTATGAAGAATACAAAAATTAGTGAAGCATGGTGGCAGGCACCTGTAATCCTAGCTACTCGGGAGGCTAAGGCAGGAGAATTGCTTGAACTCAGGAGGTAGGGGTTGCAGTGAGCTGAGATCACACCACTGCACTCCAGCCTGGTGACAGAGCAAGACCCTGTATCCAAAAAATAAATAAATAAAAATATATCCTTCAAACCTGAAGGAGAAATACTTTCCCAGACAAACAAAAGCTGGGGGATTTCATTAATACCAGACCTATCCTACAAGAAATGTTCAAGGAAGTACATGAATCAGAAAGAAAAGGACAATAATGGGCAATAAATAATCATCTGAAGGTACAAAACTCACTGATAATAGTAAGTATAGAGAAAAACACAGAATAACACTGTAACTGTAATGTATAAACTACTCTTACCCTAAGTAGAAAGACTAAATGATGAACCAATCAAAAATAATAACTACAATAACTTTTGAAGACATAGTTAATATAATAAGATATAAGTAGAAACAAGAAAAGTTTAAAAAGCAGGGGGACAAAGTTCAGGTTAGAGCTTTTTATTAGTTTTTGCTTGTTTATGCAAATAGTGTTGTTATCAGGTTAACATAATGAGTTATAAGATAGTATGTGAAAGCCTCATGGTAATCTCAAACCAAAAAATATACAATAGATACACAAAAAACAAAAAGTCAAGAAACTAAATCACACCACCAGAGAAAATCACTTCACTAAAGAAAGAAAGGAAGGAAAGAAAGAAGGAAGAGAAGACCACAAAGGCCCAAAAAACAAATAGCAAAATGGTAGGAGTAAGTCCTTACTTGTCAATAACAACATGGGATGTAAATGGACTGAACTCTTTAATCAAAAGACAGAGACTAGTTGAGTAGATGAAAAACCAAGACCCATTGATCTGCTGTCTACAAGAAACACAGTTTACCTATAAAGAGACCAGGCGCAGTGGCTCACACATGTAACCCCAGCACTTTGGGAGGCCAAGGTGGGTGGATCACTTGAGGTAAGGAGTTCAAGACCAGCCTGGAGAAACATCATCTCTACTAAAAATACAAATATTAGTCAGGTGTTGTGGCACATGCCCGTAATCCCAGCAAGGAGGGAGGCTGGGGCATGAGAATCACTTGAACACTTGAAACTGGGATGTGGAAGTTGCAGTGAGTCAAGATCGTGCCACTGTACTCCAGCCTGGGTGACAGAGTGAGAATCTGTCTCAAAAAAAAAAAGGGGGTGGGGGGCAGGTATGGTGGCTTATGCCTGTAATCCCAGCACTTTGGGAGGCCAAGGTGGGCAGATCACAAAGTCAGGAGTTCAAGACAAGCCTGGCCAATATGGTGAAACCCCGTCTCTACTAAAAATACAAAAATTAGCTGGGCGTGGTGGCACGTGCCTGTAGTCCCAGCTACTTGGGAGGCTGAGGCAGGAGAATTGCTTGAACCCAGGAGGCAGAGGTTGCAGTGAGCTGAGATCACGCCACTGCACTCCAGCCTGGGCAACAGAGTGAGACTCCATCTCACAGAAAAAGGTGGGGGAGGAACACACATAGACCACATAGACTGAAAATAAAGGGATGGAAAAAAGTATCGCATGCCAATGAAAACCAAGAAAGAGCAGACACAACAGATTTCAAGACAAAAATTCTAGGAGACAAAGAAGAAAGGTCGCTATATAATGATAAAGGGGTCAATTCAGCAAGAGGATATTTTAAATATATGTGCACTGAATATATATACAATTTAAAATATATGTGCACCAAACACTGGAACACCCAGATGTATCAAGGAAATATTACAGTTAAAGAGAGATAGGCCCCAATACAATAATAGCTAGAGGCTTCAACACCCCACTTTCAGCATTGGCCAGATCTCCCAGACAGAAAATCAACGAAAAAAAAAAAAACATATTTAATCTTCACTACAGACCAAATGGATCTAATAGATATTTACAGAACACTTGATTCAACAGCTACAGAATACATTACATTGTTTCCCTTAGCACCTGGATCACTCTCAAGAATAGACCATATGTTAGGTCACAAAACAATGCTTAAAACATTTTAAAAACCTAGGCATGGTGACTCATACCTGTAATCCCAGCACTTTGGGAGGCTGAGGCAGGTGGATCAGATCACCTGAGGTCAGGAGTTTGAGACCAGCCTGGCCAACATGGTGAAACTCCGTCTCTACTAAAAATACAAAAAAAATTAGCTGGGTGCGGTGGCAGTTACCTGTAATCCCAGCTACTCAGGAGGCTAAAGCAGGAAAATCACTTGAACCCGGGAGACAGAGGTTGCAGTGAGCCGAGGTTGTGTCATTGCACTGCAGCCTGGGCAACAAGAACAAAACTGTCTCAAAACAAACAAACAAAAAAGTCAAAAAAATTGAAATAATATGAAGCATCTTCTCTGACTACAGTGGTATAAAACTGAAATTAATAACAAGAGAAATTTTGGAAACTACACAAATATATGGAAATTAAACAATATGCTCCTGAATTACCACTGGGTCAGTAAAGAGATTAAGAAGGAAATTGAAAAATGTCTTGAAATACATGATAATGGAAACACAATATATCAAAACCTGTGGGATACACAGCAAAAGCAGTACTCAGAGGGAAGTTTACAGGCATAAGTGCCTACATCAAAAAAATAGAAAAAACTTCAAATAAACAATCTAATAATGCATCTTCCAAACCCAAAATTATTAAAAGAAAAGAAATAAAGATCAGAGTAAAAATAAATAAAACGGAAACTAAAAAAAAAAAAAATCAATAAAATGAAAGTTGTTTTTTTAAAAAGTTAAATAAAATTGACAAACCTTTAACCAGACTAAAAAAAAAAAAAGAGAAGATCCAAATAAATAAAATCAGAAATGAAAAAGGAGACATTACAACATTACAAGTAATACTGCAGAAATTCAAAGAATCCTAAGTAGCTACTATGAACAACTATGCCAATAAATTGGGAAATCTGGAAGAAATAGACAAATTCCTAGATACATACAACCTACAAATATTGAACCAGAAAGAAACCGAAAACCTGAACAGACCAATGACAAGTAGTAAGACTGAAGCTGTAATAAAAAGTCTCCCAGTAAAGAAAAGCTCAGGACCCAATGGCTTCACTGATGAATTCTATCAAAGATTTAAAGAACCAAGGCCAATTTTACTCAAACTATTCCAAAAGCTCAAGGAGGCAATAATTCTAAACTAATTCTATAAGGCCACTATTAATACCAAAACCAAAGACACAACAAAAAAAGAAAACTACAGGGCAATATCTTTGATGAATACCGACACAAAAATCCTCAACAAAATGCTAGCAAACCAAATTCAACAATACATCAGAAAGATCATTCATCATGACCAAGTGGGATTTATCCTTGGAATGCAAGGACAGTTCAACATAAATCAATCAATGTGATACATTACATCAACAGAATGAAGGATAAAAACCGTATGATCAATTTGGTTGATGCTGAAAAGGCATTTGACAAAATTCAAAATCCTTTTATGATAAAAACTCTCAAAAAACTGGGGATAGAAGGAACATACCTCAACATAATTAAAGCCATATATGACAGACCCACAGTTAGTATCATACTGAATGGGGAAAATCTGATAGTCTCTCATCTAAGATCTGTAACACAATAAGGATGCCCATTGTCACCACTGCTATGCAACATAGTACTGGAAGTCCTAGCTAGAGCAATCGGACAAGAGAAGGATATAAAAGACATTCAAATTGAAAAGAAAGAAGTTAAATGATCCTTGTTTGCTGATGATATGATCTCATATTTGGAAAAACCTAAAGACTCCACAAGAAAACTATTAAAACTGATAAACAAATTCAGTAAAAGTTACAAGATACAAAATCAACATACAAAAATCAGTAATGGCCAGGTGCGATGGTTCACGACTGTAATCCCAGCACTTTGGGAGACTGAGGCAGGCGGACCATCTGAGGTCAGGAGTTTGAGACCAGCCTGACCAACTTGGAGAAACCATGTCTCTACTAAAAATACAAAAATTTAGCCAGGCATGGTGGTGCATGCCTGTAATCCCAGCTACTTGGGAGGCTCAACTGGAAAATTACTTGAACCCAAGAGGCAGAGGGTGCAGCAAGCTGAGAGCACACCACCGCACTCCAGCATGGGCAACAAGAGCAAAACTCCATCTCAAGAAGAAAATAATCAGTAGCATTTGTATATGCCAACAGTGAACAATGAAAAAAAAATAAATTTAAAAAGTAATTCTATTTACAATAGCCACACATAAAATTAAATACATAGGAATTAAACGATAACCAAAGAGGTGAAAGATTTCTATAATGAAAACTATGAAATACTGATGAAGAAAGTTGAAGAGGACACCAAAAAGTAGAAAAACATTTCATGGCCGGGCACGGTGGCTCACGCCTGTAATCCCAGCACTTTGGGAGGCCGAGGCGGGTGGATCATGAGGTCAAGAGATTGAGACCATCCTGGTCAACATGGTGAAACCCCATCTCTACTAAAAATACAAAAAATTAGCTGGGCATGGTGGCGCGTGCCTGTAATCCCAGCTACTTGGGAGGCTGAGGCAGGAGAATTACCTGAACCCAGGAGGCGGAGATTGCGGTGAGCCAAGATCACGCCATTGCACTACAGCCTGGGTAACAAGAGTGAAAATCCGTCTCAAAAAAAAAAAAAAAAAAAATTCATGTTCATGGATCGGAAGAATCAATATTAAAATATCTATACTGCCGAAAGCAATCTATGGATTCAATACAATTCCTATCAAGGTAACAATGACATTCTTCACAGAAATAGAAAAAATTAACCTAAAATTTAAATGAAACCACGCAAGACCCAGAATAGCCAAAACTATCCTAAGCAGAAAGAACAACACTAGAGGAATCACATTACCTGACTTCAAATTATACTACAGAGCTATGGTATCCAAACAGCATCCACTGGCATAAAAACAGACACACAGACCAATGGAACAGACTAGAAAACCCAGAAACAAATCCCCACACCTACAGTGCAAACTCCCCATCTGACAAGGAATTAATAACCAGAATATTTAAGGAGCTCAAATATCTCTATAGGAAAAAAATCTAATGATTCAATCAAAAAGTGGGCAAAAGATTTAAATAAACATTTCTCAAAAGAAGACATACAAATGACAAACAGGTATATAAAAAGGTACTCAACATCATTGATCAGAGACATGCGTATCAAAACTACAATGAATATTATCTCACCCCAGTTAAAATGACTTACAAAAGACAGGTAGAAATGAATGCCCATGAGGATGTGGAGAAAAGGGAATCCTTGTATGCATTGGTGGGGATGTAAACTAGTTCAACCACTATGGATAACAGTTTGGAGATTCCTCAAAAAATTAAAATTGAGCTACCATATGATCTAGCTACTGAAACCTGCTGCTGAGTATATACCCAAAAGAAAGAAAATCAGTATATCGAGGAAGGGGTGGGGAAAAAAAAAAAAAGAAAATCAGTGTATCAAAGAGATACCTGCACTCCTATGTTTGTTGCAGCACTGTTTGCAACAGCTAAGATTTGGAGGCAATCTAAGTGTCCATAAACAGATGAATGTTTAAAGAAAATGTGGTATATATATACAATGGAGTATTATTCAGCCATAAAAAAGAACGAGATCCAGTCATTTGCAACAACACAGATGGAACTGAAGATCATTATGTTAAGTGAAATAAGCCAGGCACAGAAAGACAAACATCACATGTCCTCACTTATTTATGGGATCTAAAAATCAAAACAATTGAACTCATGGACATAGAGAGTAGAATGATGGTTACCACAGGCTAGGAAGGGTAGCAGGGGGTTGAGGGAGGATGGTGGGGATGGTTAATGGGTACAAAAATATAATTAGAAAAAATGAATAAGACCTGCTATTTGATAGCACAATAGGGTGACTATAGTCAATAATAATATAACTGTGTATCAGCTGGGTACGGTGGCTTACACCTGTAATCCAACACCTTAAGAGGCCAAGGCAGGTGGATCACTTGAGATCAGTTGAGGAGTCTGAGACCAGCCCGGCCAACATGGTGAAACCCCATCTCTACTAAAATACAAAAATTAGCCAGGTGTGGTGGTGGGTGCCTGTAATCCCAGCTACTCAGGAGGCTGAGGCAGTGGAATTGCCTGAACCTGGGAGGCAGAGGTTGCAGTGAGCCAAGATCGTGCCTCTGCACTCTAGTCTGGATGACAGAGCAAAACTCTGTCTAAAAAAAAAAAAAAAAAAATGAAAGCAAAAAAAAAAATACCCTGTATATTTTAAAATTACTTAATGTAATTGGATTGCTTTTAACTCAAAGAATAAATGTTTGAGGGAATGCATACCCCATTCTTCATGATGTGCTTATTTCACATTGCATGCCTGTATTAAAACCTTTCCTAGGCCGGGTGTGGTGGCTCACATCTGTAATCCCAGCACTTTGGGAGGCTGAGATGGGCAGATTATGAGGTCAAGAGATCGAGACCATCCTGGCCATGATGAAACCCCATCTCTACTAAAAATACAAAAATTAGCCAGGTGTGGTGGTACGCACCTGTAGTCCCAGCTACTTGAGAGGCTGAGGTGGAAGAATCTCTTGAACCCAGGAGGCGGAGGTTGCAGTGAGCCAAGATTGCGCCACTGCACTCCAGCCTGGTGACAGAGCAAGACTCTGTCTCAAAAAAAACAAAAAAAAAACAAACAAAAAAAAACCCTTTCATATACCCCATAAATATATATACCTACTAGGTATCCACAAAAAAAAAAATTTTTTTTTTAAAGAGTTTTGGGAGTAGATGCTTTTATTTTATTATTATTATTATTATTTTTTTTTGAGACGGAGTTTTGCTCTTGTTACCCAGGCTGGAGTGCAATGGCGCGATCTCGGCTCACCACAACCTCCGCCTCCTGGGTTCAAGCAATTCTCCTGCCTCAGCCTCCTGAGTAGCTGGGATTACAGGCACGTGCCACCATGCCCAGCTAATTTTTTGTATTTTTAGTAGAGACGGGGTTTCACCATGTTGACCAGGATGGTCTCGATCTCTTGACTTTGTGATCCACCCGCCTTGGCCTCCCAAAGTGCTGGGATTATAGGCGTGAGCCACCGCACCCGGCCAAAAAATTTTTAAATAATTTAAAAATTAAAATGGCTTAGGTGGGCATCAGGGTTTTTTTTTAAACTGTCATTGGGCATTAACTTTCAATTGTTTCTTTGATGGCACTAGATAATATTTGATGACAAAATTTCTATCATTTGGGAATTGTTGATAGGGATGTTTGCCAATAACTCCTTTAGATAATTTCCTTATTCCTGAGGAACTCCAGGGACTAGCATATTATAAGTTGCTCAGTTTCCATGAAGGGACAGGTGGCTCTGTTATTTGGTTGGCGCTATACTTGTACAGTAAACAAGTTTAAAACAGTGATAATACTAACTAAGAAAATCCTGGGCATTCTCAAGACAGGTTCCTTTCAGAAAACATGTGCTTGGCTTCTCTGATTTGTTGGTGCTGTGCTAGGTGCCAGAGTCATTTTAAAGAAATGACTGACACTGCTGTGGGGGAGTGACCACACATGGCTTAAGAGGGGGTCTCAGAGAAAAAGACACTACAGTTTGTAAGAATAGGGTAAGGGAGGAAGAGAGACATTTAAGACTAGACTTCAGGGAATTCTCTAATAAAAATAAATAACATAGCACTTTTTTCTGATTACTGTTCATTGTTGCAATATTAAAATTTAAAGTATAAAGAAAACATTTAAATCACCAACGTCACCATCTGTGGTAAACACCTTGGTGGGTCTCCAGTCTTTCTTCCACATGTATGTATACAGATGTTAAAATTTTGGCTGATGTCTGTCAAGGAAAAATGTCAAACTCTGTAACATATTTTGAAGAGATTTATTCTAAACCAAATATGAGTGACCATGGCCCCTGTCACAGCCCTCAGGAGGTCCTGAGAACATGCACCCTAAGTGGTTGGGGTACAGCTTGGCTTTATACATTTTAGTGAGGCATGAGACATCAATCAAATACATTTAAGAAATACATGGGTTTGGTCCAGAAAGGCAGGACAATCTGAAGTGGCAGGGGGCTTCCAGGCTATAGGTAAATTTAAACGTTTTCTGGTTGCCAATTGGTTGAGTTTGTCAGAAGACCAGGATCAATAGAGAGGAATGTCTGGGTTACAATAAGAGGTTGTAGAGATCAAAGTTTTACTATGCAGATGAAGCTTTTTAACTAGCAGGCTTCAGAGAGAATAGGTTGTAAAATGTTTCTTATCAATCTTAAAGTCTGTGTTGGCATTAATGCCCAAGAGGTATAACGAGCATGTCAGACCCCTACTTCCCTTCATGACCTGAACCAGTCTTTCAGGTGGAATTTTAAGAGCTCTAGCTGAGGAGGAAGTCCATTCAGATAGTTGGGAGGCCTTAGAATGTTATTTTTTGTTTACATGCCTCAGGATAATGGATGCTGTATTCCAAAGGAAAATCAGAGAACACAATGCAAGATTTGCAAAAGGAGATGGTAGGAAACCAGAGTGCACCCTTCGTGATCAAGGGGAAACTGAGAAAAGGTTAAATATTAGAAGATTCTCCAAGGAGGTCATATGCGCATCTGCTCCTGGGGACCCACACACCTCATTCCCCCAGTGCTCAAGTGACTCTCTTTTTAGTCTCTGAGAAAATATTTCCATCAGGGTGAGGGAAGTATTTTCTTCAAGAGCAATTCCCTTGCTCTTGACAGTTTTCCTGGAGGCATGGAACATAACTGTCTCAATGGTTTAGACTTTTGAAAACAAAAGCTAGAAAGTGAAGTGGTTTTCTGGTAACTTTTGCTTTTTTATTTATTTTTATTTCTTTATTTTTTAGATAAGGTCTTGTTCTGTCACCCAGAGTGGAATGCAGTGATGCAATCACAGCTCACTGAAACCTTGACTTCCTGTGTTCAATCAATCCTCCCACCTCAGTCTCCCAAGTAATGGGGACTACAGATGCGTGCCAACATACCAGCTATTTTTTTTTTTTGGTAGAGTGGTTTGGCCATGCT
Source organism: Aotus nancymaae (assembly GCF_030222135.1). Classification (NCBI taxonomy): domain Eukaryota; kingdom Metazoa; phylum Chordata; class Mammalia; order Primates; family Aotidae; genus Aotus; species Aotus nancymaae. Next base: position 69,267,181 of record NW_026988425.1, on the reverse strand, counting down.
GGCCAGGCTGAACTTTTGCTTTCTACCCCATCACAAACCTTCCCTTTGCAAAGGAGCCTGATCTTTTCTTGACAGAAAGGAAGAAAATTAAAAACTGCAAGTAGAAACAAAGCAGTACCTTTAAAATTCATGCTGTAGCACTTTTTAAACCAAATTTGGGTCAATCAAACATTCTGTTGTTTAACATTAATATTATATAGTAGACACTTTCCACTGTAAAAAGAAATCTCAAAACCCCAAACTCACTGTGCCAAAGGGAAAAGTTAAGATTGGGAACTGAATTACACAAAACTACCTCCCATTTTGTTCCTAAAGTAAGAGCTACAAAGATAGGTCACTTCCTTCCCTGGGGGCCTGGAAATTTTTTGTGGACCCCAAGATCTTTACCCTAAAACAGAGTTCTGTTGAATTTCACCCTATGTAAGTCAACAGCCTCTCTTCTCATAGGTAAGGGACAAAGACAGGAGAAGGACTCACCCCTCCACTCACCTGAGACAAATTCATAAAGAACTTACAGTTCTTATACTGTAAGTTTATCTTATGTAAAAATGCAGATTCACGGAGCTACAGGGAATGTACAGTTGACTGTTCCTCTACCCCCTTTTCGCAAGTAAAATGTGAATTCAATGAACGCTGATCAAAGCCTCAGAAGAATGCAACTGCTTGCCTCTTTTATCTGTCTTCCTGCTCCTGCCTTTTTTTACTTTCTTTCCCTTACTGCCCACTCTTTCCCCTTTAAAAATTGAAGTCCCCTGGGCCGGGCGCGGTGGCTCACACCTGTAATCCCAGCACTTTGGGAGGCCGAGGCGGGTGGATCACGAGGTCAAGAGATCGAGACCATCCTGGTCAACATGGTGACACCCCATCTCTACTAAAAATACAAAAAATTAGCTGGGCATGGTGGCGCATGCCTGTAATCCCAGCTATTCAGGAGGCTGAGGCAGGAGAATTGCTTGAACCCAGGAGGCGGAGGTTGTGGTGAGCCGAGATCGCGCCATTGCACTCCAGACTGGGTAACAAGAGCGAAACTCCGTCTCAAAAAAAAAAAAAAGTTGAAGTCCCCAAACCCTCTTTGGAAAAAAGCACAGATCACAGATGTTCTTGTGATTCGGTGTTCCTTTTTCTTATGCATGTCCTCAACCTTGGCGAAATAAACCTCTAAAGTAGTTGAGACTCACCTCATTGTCTTTGGTTTTACACCATCATAATAAATGTTCTTTGAAAACACTGTTTAATGAGTTCCTCTTGAAAAGAAACCTTTTGAAAAAGCTGGAGAAGTCAAGAGAAGTACAGTCATGTGGAAGTGCCCCCCGCTTTTCCTATGGCAAGTAGCTAGCAGACATCTTTGGTAGGGACCAATTTGAAAGAGTAGGATGGTCTATGGCCATACTGAAGCAGGATTGGCCACAAGAAACAGAACTCTCGAACACCGAACTGGGAAGGAAGAGGTGTTTATTATTATTACGGCCGGGAGCCGGGCGACAATTTGTCTAAACGACCAAGCTCCTCTAACAGAGAAGCTCTGCCTTTCCATAGGCTTCCACTCTAGATATTACACATGAAAGAATCTTAGGTTCACAGCCTTAGAAATTACAAGTGAAAGAGTCTTGGGTTTACAGTTTTAGAAATCACATATGAAAGGGTCTTGGTCGATGGAGGAGTGGGGTGGGGGTTTGATCTTGTTTAAGAACAATGTCTTCTGGAGAGATTCCCCTACACCATGCCTGCTATTTACAGGAAGGCGATTTAGGAGTCGGCCAGCCTTTTCTTCTATCGAAATGCAGTGTGGAAGTCAAGGGGGAGGTGATCCTAGATGCCTGGGTCTCCTTCCTCAATACCACCCTGAGCATGCCTGATCTTGTCTGAAACAGTAGGATGCATAAAACCCATGTTCTGCAGAGTCTGGGCTGGACCGGAAATGTTTACTCTATCATCACCATAACCATCATCATCACCGTGGTTACTACTTATTGAGCACTTCATGTGTTCAGGGTGCTTGCTATCTTATTTTACCATCAAAGTTCTAGTTCTCCACCTTGAGGGTGCATAATAATCACCTGGTGTGCTTGCTGTAAATGCAGATTCTTACCCTTCCTCTTCCTCCATTTGGAATCATTTGAACTAGGTTGCAGCCCGCGAATCCTAAAGTTTGATAAGTACCCTTAGTTTGTTCCGATACACGTGAGCCACTGTATTTGAGACATGCTGGAAAATGAGGCTTAAAGAAATTAAATAACTTGCCCAAGACCTTTACTCTGAGGTGGTCTGGTGGCATCCTTTCCCTCCCCATCCTCCTCCCAGGCCCCTAAGGCATGTTCTTCCCTGGTGTCTCCCAACTCTCTCCTCTTCCCCTGCACCCTCTGTCTACCTAATATTCTTGTGTTGTCTGATTTCTTGCCAAGAAAGTATGCCCCAGCAAGAATTACTCTACAGGTGCCAGTGTTTCCAAACGACTTCTCCATACTTCCATTCAAACCCCTTCCTCTTCATCTTAGAGTCTAGACCGTTTCTATTGGCACCGTCAGCAACACCTGGGAGTTTGTTAAGACGGCAGAATCTCAGACTCCACCCCAAGTTACTGAAGCTGAGTCAGATTTCCAGGTGATTCACATACTCATCAAAGTTGAAGCAGCTGCCATCCTAGACAGTTCTCAGTCAGATGTTGATCTGATTATTTGGTTGAAGCAATTCACCATAAAAGCAACAATTTTCAACCCTAGTTGAATTTAGAATCCCCTGACGCTCTTTAAAAAATGCTGATGCCTGGGCCCATCCCTAGACTAATTAAATCGGAATTTGAATGAGGTGGGGTTTATTCATCTATATTTTTTAAAATACCACAGGTAAGTTCAGAGTTCAACAGCAGGTTTCCAAAATGCCGCCCAAAGGAAAAAGTGGTTCTGGAAATGCGGGGAAAGGGGGAGCAGCCTCTGGGAGTGACAGTGCTGACAAGAAGGCTCAAGGTCCCAAAGGTGGTGGCAATGCAGTAAAGGTCTGACACATTCTATGTGAAAAACACGGCAAAATCATGGAAGCCATGGAAAACTTAAAGTCTGGGATGAGAATCAATGAAGCGGCCGCACAATATAGTGAAGATAAAGCCAGGCAAGGGGGAGACTTGGGTTGGATGACCAGAGGGTCCATGGTGGGACCATTTCAAGAAGCAGCATTTGCCTTGCCTGTAAGTGGGATGGATAAGCCTGTGTTTACAGACCCACCAGTTAAGACAAAATTTGGATATCATATTATTATGGTTGAAGGAAGAAAATAAAATCATATGAAAGACTGAAAAAAAAATACCACAAGTAAGTGTAATGTAAAGTAAGGGTTCAAAGCCACTGCTTTGAGGATTTAAAAATTTTAAGAGGATATTTAGAAACATAAGCAAATCTGCTTTAAGTTAAAAGAAGAAACTGTAAAACCTATAATTGTTTCCCATAATATGGAGGATAAATTTCAAGTTTCTCACATTAGCACCCAAGACCTTTTCTGATTCTGAATCCTGTTCACCTCTGTAGCCCATCTCCTGCCCTCTGACACCCCACACCCTCGGGATGTCACAAACAGAACTTGCATTCTCTCAAACAAATCCTGCTTTGTTTGTTTTTGACACGGCGTCTTACTGTGTCACCCAGGCTAGAGTGTGGTAGCACGATCACAGCTTACTGCAGCCTCAAATTCCTGGGCTCAAGCAATCCTCCAGCCTGAGACTCCCAAGTAGCTGCGACTAAAGGTGCACACCACATCAGCAGATCCTGCTCTTTCATACCCTCTTTTTTTTAATAATCTTTCTCCATTTATTTGCCTTATCAAAGACTTGACTCAAGCCTCTGCCTCTGGGAGGCCTCCCTTGTTCCCACTATCTTTGAGGGGAAGAGATATATATGTTTTCAGAATTAAATTTTAGGCTGGGCACAGTGGCTCACGTCTGTAACCCCAGCACTTTGGGAGGCTAAGGCCGGTGAATCACCTGAGGTCAACAGTTCAAGACCAGCCTGGCCAACATGGTGAAACGCCATCTCTACTAAAAATACAAAAAGTAACCAGGTGTGGTGGTATGCACCAGTAGTCCTAGCTACTCAGGAGACTGAGGCAGGAGAATCACCTGAACCTGGGAGGCAGAGGTTACAGTGAGCCGAGATTGTGCCACTGCACTCCAGCCTGGGTGACAGAGCAAGACTCCATCTAGGAAAACAAAACAAAACAAAACAAAATTAAATTTTAAGGTTTTGTTTTGCTTAAGCCTTCTTGCTATTGGCATTGTTAGTCACATCTCAAACCCAGGATCTCAAGCAAGCCTAGGCTTTTGTCTCCATAAGCTGTTCTATCTAATAACCACAAGGAGAAAATGTTAAACATTAGAATGTACTCATTTAGAGATGGTCCTTGAACGTTTAAACTTCGTTTATTTAAACTCCAGCAAATGCAAAGGCCAGTGCCCCTGGGCATAAGAAATAATCAGTTTTGCCTTCTACAAAATTGTGTTTTCCTAATATTAGGAAAAGAAAGCCTCTCTTTTACTGGAAAAGAACTTTTGGTACATCATCTAATTCTTACTCATTTGAAATGTAATTTAAAGCAGAGATTGCTTTTCCCCACTTTTAACAGATTTTAGAAATGCCATGAAATGAACATTGTTTTTCCATTTATTTCTCTATATTAAGAATGTCTGTCCTAGACTAGAAGGTGAAGAAAATTCTGGATTTACTTTTCATGGTTTAGTGACTCACTTTAGAATATGTAAACTTTGGGGTAAATTAAAATGAAAAGTTTAAAGGCTGCTGCGAAATGTCCAGAACTTCTCTTGCATGAGTAGTATATCAACTGATAAAAACCGAACTTAAACACATTCTCTATCGTTCCTTATTCCCGCCCCAACTGATAAGGCAACTGGACTTTGTAACCCACCTTGGTCAACCTCCTGACTCCAGACCCTAAGACCCACTCCCTGCTTGCAAAAAACCGCTCTAAACAGTAACATCTGTAACTTTGCACTTGCCTACCCCAAACCTATAAAACCAACTCCTGTCCCTCCACTGACTCCCTTTTCGGACTCAGCCCGCCCACACCAGGGTGAATAAACAGCCACGTTGTTCACACAAAGCCTGTTTGAGGGGTCTGTCTCTTCATTCAGACTGGGCATGTTTTAACAGGAAGGGGGCTCCAAAGCAGAAAGAGGGAACCCCCTACCTCAGGTAATATCCAGTTACATGCGATAGCGGGAGAAGTCAGTGTCTGATTTGCATAGGGCTCAGGGGATTGGTTTGACCAGGCATGTCATTCATGTAACCCTAGAAATAGCTGGCCCTCCCACCCTAGTCTTTTAATATGCAAATATAGGGCGCCATGTGGATCCAGTTTCTAATAGCTTACATTTGCATACTAAATGTTGCCGGCCTGGCCATGGTGGGTGGACTCAGTTCCTAATAACTGCATTTACATATCAAAGGTTGCCGGCCTGGCTTTAAGAGCTGTGGCTTTACAAGAAATTTTCTGGAGATGCTTTAAAAAATGAAAACTTTCCAAGGACCACTTTTCCTCTCTATCTGCCTAAAATAATTTCTTAATAACTCCTACAACATAACCTTTTGAAAGACATGAGTAAACACCAATGGTCTGCATTTCTTCTCTTAAATGTCCTGCTCTCTAAATTCTCCCTATCCTGTCTGCTCAGAACTGGTTTAAGGAAGACAAAAAATATTATTCTATTTAAGCGGTCGGGGGGGAGGGAATGTCAGGACTTAGCACTAGAAAGTCCGCAATTGGCAGATTATTTCATTTGTTCCCTAAACATAGATTTATTGAGCAACTTCTACCTGCCAGATTGAAAGATAGGTTCTTCTGGGCTGGGCACAGTGGCTCACGCCTGTAATCCCAGCACTCTGGGAGGCCGAGGCAGGTGGATCACTTGTGCTCAGGAGTTGGAGACTGGCTTGGACATCATGGTGAAACCCAGTCTCTACTAAAAACACAAAAGTTAGCTGGGCGTGGTGGTGTGCCTGTGATCCCAGGTACTCAGGAGGCTGAGGCATGAGAATCACTTGAACCCAGGAGGTGGAGGTTGCAGTGAGCCGAGACGGCACCACTGTCCTCCAGCCTGGGCAACAGAGTCAAACCTTATCTAAAAAAAAAAAAAAAAAAAAAAAAAAAAAAAAAAAAATCCGGGCAAGGTAGCTCACATCTAATCCCAGCACTTTGAGAGGCCAAGGCAAGGGCAGATCACGAAGTCAGGAGATCAAGACCATCCCGGCCAACATGGTGAAACACTGTCTCTACTAAAAATACAAAAATTAGCTGGATGTGGTGGCAGGCACCTGTAATCCCAGCTACTTGGGAGGCTGAGGCATGAGAATCGCTTCAACCCAGGAGGTGGAGGTTGCAGTGAGCTGAGATCACACCACTGCACTCCAGCCTGGCAATAGAGTGAGACTCCATTTCAAAACAAGAAAAAAGAAAGAAACAAAGAAGGAAAGATAGGCTCTTCTGTAACCAAAATCCAACTCCTGTCAGAGTCACCAATGTCACAGATGATCTCACCTTCCCAAATCTAGTGGTCAAGTCTTTGTTTTCATGATACTCCACCTCTCAATGGATTTCTCTCTTCTCCACATGCTGTCTTCTCTAGGCTTCTGAAGCGCTACACTCTCCTGCTTTTCCCTGGCCATGCCTGTTTTGTATCATTTATGGGCTCCTCCTTTTCCTTGTAGCAAACCATCAGATGTTTCTTCTTCTCTATCCACATTCTCATCTGGAGTGACCTCCTCTAATCCTGTGGCTTAAGACCATGTAGATAGGAATGACTCCCAATTCTATCTCCAGTCCCCCATTTATCCTGAGGTCCAGACCAGATCCTATATCCAACTTCCCATTTGAAACTCCACCTGGATGTCCAATACCACCTTAAACAGAGCTGTTGATCTGCCCACATGCCCTCACGCCAAAGTGACTCCTCCCTCAGTCCTTCCCATTTAGTAACTTGCATCATTTGCTTGATCAAAACTCTCAACCTTATAGATTGTGTTTGGCTGCATGTAATAGAAGCCAGATAACCAGAGAGCTGTCATTTTTTTTTGTTTTTTCCGCATAATGAGAGAACCAGAAGCAGGCAAGCAAAGCTCTGCAGTGGCTCCTCAATGACAACAACGCCCAGGCTCCTTTTATCTTTTTTCTCCACTGTCCTCATGGTTGTAAGATGGCAGTTCCACCTCCAGCCTCACATCCACCTCCAACAACAAATAAAAAGAAGGAAGGAATCAACAAGGTGCAAGACAAAGAGCTACATGGCTCCTTGTCTACAATAGCAAAACATTCCCAGAAATCCCTAGCAGCCTTGTGCTTGTCTCACATTGTCCAGAACTGTGTTACAAGCCCCACGCCAGCCGTTAGAGAGGCTAGGAAATATGGCTTTTTAACCAGGCACATTGCCACCTTGCACAAACCAGGGTTCTGATACATGGAAGAAAGGAGGAACATATCAGATGGGCAAACAGCAGCACCTGCTTTATCATCCTGGACTTCTCTCTTTTCCTCACACTTAACTAACAATCCATCAGCAAGTCCTATCAGTCCCAGCTCCAAAATGCTTAACCAATTCAACTGCTTCTCTTCATCTCCACTGCTGAATTGCTGGCCGGATATACCATCATCTCTTACCCAGACCACGGCAACAGCCTCCTAGCTGGTTGCCCGCCATGACTGCCGTCTCTACAGTCCTTTCTTTACACAGTAGCTAGGGCAATCATTTACACGCGTAAATATAATCATACACTCCCTTTCTTAAAATTCTCCAGAGGATCTATCACAGTTTGGGTTCCCCCAGAAGGAGACCCTGAGACGAGGGTTCGTGTGGAAGTCATTTATTTGAGAGATGCAGAAAACACAGGGTTGGGGCAGGGAAGTGAGACAAGGAAGAAAAGGTGGTCTCCCTGCGACCTACTGAGGGAGGCTCAGCTCCAGAGGGAAGCAGCGGGAAATAGTGTAGAATGCTTGCGTCAGATTATCCAACCCAAGGGGCTAACGACGGTATTTATATGCCAACTCCCAAGAGCTGCTGGCTTCAGCTCTCTTGGCTTGAGCATCTAACCCTGAGCCTATCCATTCCCTGACTAAATCATTGAAAACTAAGCAGCCTTTCTAATCACTTCTACTAAGCAGCCTTTCTGCTCATAGACCCTCACGCCTTCCATCTGAAGCAGTCACAAGAGTATGAGGAAACCCAGTTAATTTTTTTTAATAGGGTAAGAAGTTAAACATACAATTTAAGAATAAGAATATCCATCTTAGAAATTTGCCAAATTCAAGTCTCCTTTGGAAGTAGCTAAATTTTTGTGATGCCCTCTTTTTGACAGACCAAAAAGATGCATATAACCCTTTTTTTTTTTTTTGAGATGAAGTCTCACTCTGTCACCCAGGCTGGAGTGCAGTGGCTGCAACTTCTCCTCCTGGGTTCAAGCGATTCTCCTGCCTCAGCCTCCTGAGAAACCAGGATTATAGGTGCGTGCCACTACACTCAGCTAATTTATGTATTTTTAGTAGGGATGGGGTTTCACCATGTTAGTCAGGTTGGTCTCAAACTCCTGACATCTCCATCCACCCACCTCAGCCTCCCAAAGTGCTGGGATTACAGGCGTGAGCCACCACGCCCGGCCATAACCTCTTAATATAGGCAAATTTCAAGTAAGGCATATGAGATTTGGAATATTATGTAAAGTCAGTATTTTAAGGAACACATAATAGTAGCAATTAATTACTAATATATGCACTGTATATTATAGCTACAAATGACATTACTGGGTCTATAGCTCTAAAGGGTATAAATGAACATTAAGTATATAACTTCAGATATATTTGTGCCTTTAGGTGAGCTTATTACTTATCTTTATTTCCCTTTCTTCTTCAATTGTTCTACAAAGTAATCATTACAAGCAACTGTCAGAGCTGCCACCATGACCACGAATTCATTAAAATCCACTTTGTTGTCCTTACTGGCATCCAGGTCCTGCATTATCTTATCAACTAACTGGGGATCCTTTTGGCACTAAAACGAGAAAGGAAATTTCTAACTCCCAGGCTCTGAGGTTCATGATAATAACTGAAATTGCATCCTCCTTTTATTTACATTAAATTCCTAATTTCCGTGTATAGCATCTAAAGACACTTCTAAGAGCCTATTGACAGCTAGGTGTAAACGAGCCACAAACTCTAAATGAGTCTAGTTCCCTACCCCAGGTCTGTATAATCCTGTCTCAGACCTAGAAACCAAGAAAAGCAAAACAGCAGCTGATTCAAGTGAGTGACTGATGCTAAAAACATTTACAGGACATCACAGGTTGACAGCCACATAGGAGAGGATGAACCTAAAGGCTGTCCTGGAATCTGCACCTCATTTGCCCTCAACTGAATGCAGCAGAAAAAGCCTGACTCACCGAGAGGAATTCCGTGAGCTCTTGTTACAGGAGCAGTTTCAGTTCCCCCTTGCTGAGCTTGAATCTGTCCCCTTCTTTGGAAGAATAGCGGTGGAAGGTTCTAATCATGGTGTCCATGGCTGTCTCGAGCTGGATGGGCATGTCGGCAGCAGAACTGAACACTCCAGAAGCAGGCCACCAAACTAAGGGAGAAGACACTTGTTCAAAATAAACAGATGAGGAAACACCAACACTTTCATTAAAATAGAATATTACAATCCCCTGAGTCAGCCCGCTACACAAGTGATGGTTGTTAAAAACATAATAGTCTTTCATTTAGAAGTGTCCCACCCACGCTAGGGAAAGCTGCAAATAAGCGCTTTGCAGGTGAATTGTTTCTCCTTTCTAATCCCTATACCCCCAGTAGGTAGCAGCTTCAGCAAATTTTGTAAGACAAGCAGATAACAGGTACAGAGTCATACTAAAATATAGAATTTGGCTGGGTGCAGTGGCTCACACCTGTAATCACAGCACTTTGGGAAGCCGAGGCGGGTGGATCACCTGAGGTCAGGAGTTCAAAACCAGCCTGACTAACATGGAGAAATCCAGTCTCTACCAAAGATACAAAATTAGCAGGGCGTGGTAGCACATGCCTGTAATCCAAGCTACTCGGGAGGCTGAGTCAGGAGAATCGCTTGAACCTCGGCGGTGGAGGTTGCCGTGAGTTGAGATCGCTCCATTGCACTCCAGCCTGGGCAACAAAAGCAAGACTCCGTCTCGAACAACAACCACAACAAAAATATATATATAGAGAGAGAGAGAGAATTTAAATAAAAATAAGAAGGAAAATACCTAACTTCATATCTGTTCAACAGATACACAGCTCTGTCAATGGTTGTTTACCAATAAACTATAAGCATTTATACCTGCAGGAGGGGAGGAAGTCCTCCCCAGCACACCTGTTTCCAAGATGAAAATTGCCAGTGACAAGAGATTCAAATGAAGGTGCCTCTGCTCTGTATTTAATCACCAGAATAAACAGGTGTGAGCTGCTGCCCCAAGGGTCATTGAAAAAGGCTGGTGCTCATTGGGTGAATTAGATGAGAGGGCAAAGAGAAGGCAAGAGGAAGCCTTGTTATCTCTCATGTGGGGAGTGTGGTAGAAATGCAGTTAGTTGCTAGGAAGTTGATGACAGGGAAGAACTCTAAAAATAGAGGAGCAAAAAAGAAACACTGTTTCCAACCTGGAGACACCTCAAGAAAGCCAATAGCAAGGACAGGGGAGTAAACTCATAGTAGATTAAATTAACCCAAAGGGCAGTTGCGAAAAAAAAAAAAATAAAAAAGAGGAAGTACTCTATGCACTGATGTAGAAAGGTACAAAGCAGTGCTCCCAACTGTAAAAAAGAAATAATACATGTGTGTGTGCTTGCAGTTACCCAAGGAGTCACTGAAAGGAAACAAAAGTATAATACTTGTTGGGAGCTCCCAAAATGCTGGAATTAAGGGATAAGCCAGAAAGGGCAGAACAGATTGGTTGGGAGTAAGACTTCCCAGTGTATACCATTTTAACTGGTTTTAATTTTTTCAGTTATAGGAATGTATTACCTAATTTTTAAAAATTGAAATAAAACTCAGAGCAGCTGTGCATGCAGGAATCCACCACAGATTTCCAAGTGAGAGAGACTTAATAAAGAGCCCATGTAAAAACCAAACCAGATATTGGCCACTGTGCTTTTAAATGCTGCCTGTTCTCTCAGGACTGAAACTTAATTATATGGAAGGCAAGCCAGCATCTCCTTTTCATTTCCCTTCAACAAACCAGAACCATCCCATCTGCCCCTGGCCTTGCTGCCCGAGCACTCCACTGCAACCTCCCTGCAAGGCCCCCAGGAGGTGTTCACTGTATGTCTAACACGCAGTTTTCAAACAGATTTTAGGCTGGGCACAGTGGCTCAAGCCTGTAATCCTAGCACTTTGGGATGTCGAGGCAAGCGGATGCTGAAACCCTGTCTCTACTAAAAATACAAAAATTAACTGGATGTGGTGGTGTGTGCCTGTAGTCCAGCTACTCAGGAGGCTGAGACAAGAGAATCGCTTGAACCCGGGAGGTAGAGGTTGCAATGAGCCGAGATCACACCACTGCACTCCGTCGTGGGTGACAGAGTGAGACTCCGTCTAAAAAAAAAAAAATTAAACTAGTTTTTGTTGTCCAAGTAATAATTGTAAGGCTGGTCGCCTCGCGGCTCGGACACGCCCCCCCCCCCCCCCCCGCCCCGTCCCCGCCTAGAAAACCATGTCACCACTCCACGCCCACTTCTGCACTCAGCACGCAAATCCGCACTCAACACTAGCCTCTGCACTCAGCACCTAGCCGACCGTTGAAGAACCTTGCCAAAATTTAAAAGAAGCCCCGCCAGAACCTGCCCAATAGCATTTTGCCCCGTCCAGGTCCCACTCCCGCTGGGCGGCCCACTCACTGGAAATCCCACCTACCTGCCAATGGCAGCTTGCCCCGACCCACGTCCTGCTTCTCCACAACCAATCAGAACGCCTCCACTCCCTATAAAACCCCACACCTGAGAGGCGTCAAGTGCAACTTCTCCGCCCCTCCGGTCAGACCGCAGAACCTCATCCAGGAGCCAATTAAATTTCATCATTTCGATAACTGGCCTCAGTTGCCTCATTCGAACCTCGCTTACTTCATTTAAACCTTACAATAATGTATATGGTAAAGTAATCTTTTGAATACTAGAGAGTATGAAATAGTAAAATTCTCTCTCACCATTCCCTACCCTAGTAGTCACCTCTTTGTTAATTTTTTCTGTGTAGAGGCAGTATCATGGTGACTAAAAGCATGAACAGACTGGCTTTAACTCTCACCTCTGCCATAACTAGTTGTGTGATCCTGTGCTGGTCAGTTAGCACCCTATGCCACAGTGTCCCCATCAGTCTAAATGGGGATAACCATAGCACCTACTGAGAATGCACAAAACAAACTCTATACAATATTTATTTTCTTAATTTATTTATTCTTATTATTATTGAGGCAGGATCTGACTCTGGTTGCCCAGGCTGGAGTGCAGTGGCACCATCATAGCTCACTGCAGCCTCCATCTCCCGGGCTCAGATGATTCTTCCATCTCAGCCTCTCAAGTAGCTGGGACTACAGGTTCGTGCCACCATGCTCAGCTAACTTTTATTTTTATTTTATTTTTACATGTAGTAGAGATGGGGTTTCGCCATGTTGCCCAGGCTGGTCTTGAACTCCTGAGCTCAAGCAGTCTACCCACCTTGGCCTCCCAAAATGCTGGGATTACAGGCATGAGCCATCACACACCCAGCCTTATTTTCTTTTTTAAGACTGAGTCTTGCTCTGTCATCATGCTGGAATGCAGTGGCACAATCGTGGCTCACTGCACCTCAACCTCCTGGGCTCAAGCGATCTTCCTGCTTCAGCCTCTTGAGTATCTGGGACAGCAGGCATGTGTTACCATGCCTATTTTTTTTAAATCATTTTTGTAGATATGGGGCCTCCCTATGTTTCCCAGGCTGGTCTTAAACTCCTGACCTCAAGTGATCCTTCTGCCTGGCCTCCCAAAGTGCTAGGATTATAGGCTTTAGCCACCTCACATTGCCTCTGTGAAATACTTAACAGGTTTCTTTTGAGCTAGTATGAGTGACCACGGCCTAGGGAACTGTCTCAAGAGGTCCTGAGAAAGTGTGCCTAAGATGGCAGGTTACAGTTTAGTTTATTATTTATTTATTTTTGAGATGGATTCTCACTCTGTCACCCAGACTGGAGTGCAGTGGTGTAATAATGGTTCACTGCAGCCTCGAACTTCCAGTCTCAAGCAATCCTCCCACCTCAGCCTCCTGAATAGCTGAGAACCACAGGTGCACACCACCATTCCTGGTTAATTAAAAAAAAATTTTTTTTAGACATGAGGTCTCACTATGCTCCCCAGGCTGGTCTCAAACTTCTGTGCTCAAGTGATCCTCCTGCTCTGGCCTCCCAAAGTGCTGAGAGTATGGGCATATGGGCATAAGCTACTGTACCTGGCCAAAATTTGATTTTATACATTAAGTTATAGGTGAAGTCATAAATCAATACATGAAAGGTATACATTGGTTTGGCTCAAAAAGGCAGGAGGTGGGGCTTATAGATCATAAGTGGATTCAAAGACTTTCTGATTGGCAATTTGTTGAAAGTGTGAAGCATTGTCTAAAGACTTGAAGTTAGCAGAAAGAAATTCTTGGGGATTTTCTTCAGAAAGAAATAAAGGGGATTGTGGAAGCCAAGGTTCTTGTTAAATAGATGAAACCTCCAGGTAGCAGCCTTCTGAGAGAATAAATGATAAATGTTTCTTTTTGGACCTTAAAAAGTGTCAAATTCTTAATTAATCTCTCCTAGATCTGGGAAAGGCCTAGCTACATTAATGGAGATTCTCTACAGATGCAAAATTTCCCCCATAAAAGACAGCTCTATGGGACCATTTCAAAATATGTCAGAGAAATCTATTTTGGGGTAAAACATTTTGATTTCCTTCATGGTCTGCTATCTGTCATGTGATGCTATGAGAGTGAGGTTGGAATTTGGTATCTTACTGTCATGAAGAGTCTGTTTCATCCGTCTTATGATCTCCATTTTAGCGTTAATCCTGGTCAGTTGTGCCTAAACTCCAACAGGAAAGAGGTATAATGAGGCCTGTCTGACCTCCCTTCCCTTCAAGGCCTGGAATTCAGTTGTTCAGGTTTCTCCAGGGTCCCCTGGGCCAAGAGAGGGTCCGTTGAAGAACTTAGGATTTTATTTTACTTATTTTATTTTTTGTAGAAATGGGGTCTTGCTATGTTGCCCTTGCTGGTCACGAACTTCTGGCCTCAAGCAATCCTCCCACCTCAGCCTCCCAAAGTGTTGGAATTATAGATGTGAGCCAGTGCACCCAGCCTCCTCCTCATTTTTTAATGCACTTTCCTCTCTTCAGCTCTTAAATGTTGTTCCCCCTGTGGTCTCGGCTACTCCTATAATTTCAGTCTCTCTCAAGATTATATTTCTTGATCCAGATCTCTCTGCTAAGCTCCAGAACTATCTATCCAACAGCCTGCTGGACCACATTTCTTTCTTTCTTTTTTTTTTTTTTTTTTTGAGAGGGAGTTTTGCTCTTGTTACTCAGGCTGGAGTGCAATGGTGCGATCTCGGCTCACCGCAACCTCCGCCTCCTGGGTTCAGGCAATTCTCCCACCTCAGCCTCCGGAGTAGCTGGGATTACAGGCACGCGCCACTATGCCCAGCTAATTTTTTGTATTTTTAGTAGAGACAGGGTTTCACCATGTTGACCAGGATGGTCTCGATCTCTTGACCTCGTGAGCCACCTGCCTCGGCCTCCCAAAGTGCTAGGATTACAGGCTTGAGCCACCGCACCCGGCCTGGACCACATTTCTACCTGAATGTCCCACAAGCATTTCAAACTCAATTTGGACTATCCACTAAAGAAAGAAAATATCAAGCTTTTAGAAAGTTAAAAGTACTTGTACTCGGAAATCTTATTGAGGACTATAGACCAAGGTCTACAACCTGGGAGCATCCCTTCAGAGGGGTTCTGTGAGACTCCTCCAGCAAGGTCTTTAGATAGTGCTTAACACTTTCAACAAATTGCCAATCAGAACATCTTTGAATCCACTTATGATGAGCTCCAGCAAGGTGGCTCAGCCCACGGCTTCTATACAGGTCTTAGGGGTTCACTACATACAAAGTCACAAACTTGCAGAAGTTACATTAAAGCAGAATCACATCCAGGTTTGTGTGTAAGAGTACATCTGGTTATAGATTACAGAGCATCATCCCTAACCCTATCAGACATTATGTTATGTATAGGAAAAGGCATGAACTAGGCTTCTTTACCTATTAAGGAAGGCGATGGCTCAGCCAAGACACGGGACTGTGTTCTGTATCCTGTTTTGTCTTCAAACCATTTTTTCTGGAGAGCTGGGTGTCTACACAGAGTCAGGGGCTTGTGAAATTACACTGGCAAGCAGAAACCAGCAAATACGTCTTTTTACATTTGCTCCTTTATCTCACGGGACTTCAGCAAAACTTATCCCCTCAGTCATTTCAAACATCCAGTTCCTTGGTCACACCAGCTTCTGTCATAATTCTTTTTTTTGAAGACAGAGTCTCCCTCTGTTGCCCAGGCTGGAGTGCAGCAGCAGGATCTTAGCTCACTGCAACCTCTACCTCCCAGGTTCAAGCAATTCTCCTGCCTCAGCCTCCTGAGTAGCTGGGATTACAAGTGTGCACCACCATTCTGGGCTACTTATTTTGTGTGTTTTTAGTACAGATGGGGTTTCACCATTTTGGCCAGGCTGGTCTTGAACTCCTGGCCTCAAGTGATCCACCTGCCTCAGCCTCCCGAAGTGCTGGAATTACAGGCGTGAGCCACTGCACCCAACCACAGTTCTTAAATACCAACTAAACTGGTCCACTTCTCTCCACCATTCACCACCTTCAGGGCCTCATAATTCTTGGTCTCTATTACTGCAGTGGCTTCCTTACTGCTCTCTCTAATTTCCATCATCCCCCTGCATTCTTACCTCTATTCTGCTGTCAGAGAAGCTTATCTAAACACGAATCAACACCCATGCTCCTGGCCATTCAAAGGCCTGGCCCTGCCTACAAACTGACCACGGTGTTGGAAGCTCCTGTTCTTCCATGCCATTGCAGGTTCTGAGCCCACTGCGTAGAGCGTTAATTCTATCTACTCCTTTAAGATGAGGTCAAATGTCATCTCCTCTTGGACATTTTCCTGCACTCTTCCCAACCACCCACCCACATCCCCCATCTCTGATAGGCGCCTTCTCTGTCTGCTCCTATTCCCTATCTCATCTTTGTCTTTTTCATCATTGCATTTACCATACATTCCCAATATCATGTTTCTTTGTTTGCCCTATGTTCCCACCCTCCAAACGTCCAATGAATTCCTTGATGTGAGGGTTGGTATCCGGTTCATCTTTTCATTTCACAGCATTTCACACAGGAGCAGACACAGGGAAGTGCTCAGAAATCCTCAGTAATGGATGGATTCATTAACAAATCAGAGAGGGAACTGTAAGATTTCCCAACAGTTGAGCCTTGTCTAGTTTGACTGCCAAATAATTATTTGACTGCCTTTATTCCACATAAAAATTTGCTTCATCAAAGGGAGAAAGAGAGAGAAAGAGAAACATACAGACAGATAATAGTCATGTCAATTAATATAAAGAGTTTGAGCCAGATGTGGTGGCTCACGCCTGTAATCCCTGCATTTTGGGAGGCTGAGGCAGGCGGATCACCTGAGGTCAGGAGTTCAAGACCAGCCTGGTCAACATAGTGAAACCCCATCTCTACTAAAAATACAAAAATCAGCCGGGTATGGTGGCGTGCATGTAGTCCCAGCTACTTGGGAGCCTGGGTCAGGAGAGTCGCTTGAACTCGGGAGGCAGAGGTTGCCATGAGCCCAGATCTCACCACTGCGCTCCAGCCTGGGTGTTGCAGCAAGACTCCATCTCAAAAAAAAGCGGGGGGAGTTTGAATTTGGAATTAAATATTATTGGGTTAAGATGTCGAAGTTACAGAAGTTATAGAGGCACTAAAATCAGTAAATCTTACAGCGTACATAGGTCTCAGCAGTATTATATTTGAACCATATTTAACCACAAAATAATTTACTCAGAGAACTCAATTGGCAGGTGAAACTCTTAATAGAATATACGTTGAAAATTGTAATGCTGTAATTTGATTCAAGGGATGAAAATGCGGCCTCTACATCTTGTGCTCTTGGAGTTTAAAAGCTAGGTAATTTTCTCTTTGTTTCTGCTGGGCTTTGGCGGAGCTAAATATATCCTTTGGTACATGCTGCCCCTTAGTGTCAGGCCCCAGGACTGCATGGCAGTCCTCTAATTGGCAGAATGAGCTTGAAATCCTGTTTATGAAGTCCCTTCTTCTGGGGCTTAACTTTATATAACCCAGCCTTAGCCTCTGCCCTCCAGAAGCCTTTCATGAACAAAGGCGAAATGTCGAAAGGCTCAACAAGAATCTGTCAGGCTAGAGACACAAATTGACAGGTGACCTGAAATCCTAGGAGCGGGGACACATCTATTTGTAGCACAGAAGGGTTGTCCTGTGCACCTTGCTTGCTCTATTAATTATTTCCATTGTACTTTGTAATTTTGGTCTGAGTTATAGCCCTTAGGGCCAAAAGGTCTGAGATAGTGTGCAAAGAATAGAAAAATGATCAAATCTGGGGGAAGCTTAAAAGAACTGTGGCCGGGTACAGTGGCTCACGCCTATAATCCCAGCATTCTGGGAGGCCGAGGCAGGCGGATCACTTGAGGTTAGGAGTTCAAGACCAGCCTGGCCAACATAGTGAAACCCCATCTCTGCTAAAAATACAAAAATTAGCTGGGCGTGGTGGTGCGCACCTGTAATCCCAGCTACTCGGGAGGCTGAGGCAGGAAGATGGCTTGGACCTGGGAGGCGGAGGTTGCAATGAGCCACTGCACTCCAGCCTGGGAGACAGAGTCACACCCTGTGTCAAAAAAAAAAAGGAGTAAAGCTATTTGTAAGTGAGGCATTGGTCATGGGGCCTGAAAGACAGGAAGTATGTGAAGAAGAGGCATCCTGCCAACGAGGGCCCAGCAGACACCCTCCTCAGACTGAGGACACCCCAGGGTATCTGACCCAGGAACTGCTCTGGGGCCAAGACCACAGTCATACAGGAGGCTAAGTTGCTTACTCCTAAAGTCTCCCGTGTTTGTCTTTTTATGTAACTGAATTCAAATGGTCTATCATTTTCCTAGCAATGGCATGTGGAATTTGTTATGAGAGGTGGGAGGGAGGGATGTCAGAAGGGCGTGAGGACACTTTTGAGGGTGGTGAGTATGTTTATTATCTTGACTGTGGTGATGGTGTCACCAGTGTATATAGATGTCAGACTTATCAAAGTGTAGATTTTCAATATGTGCAGTTTATTGTGTGTCAATCGTAACTCAAAGGTATTCAAAAAAAGAAAGAAGCTTTCCTAGAATGGTACAACTATGTAGCAGCAGAGACTCAAATCCATGCTTGTCTGACAAAAAGATAAAATCATGCAGCCATTTAAAATTAGAATTATAAAGACTACGAAAATGCAAAAATGAATTTCAGGAAAATAGTAAGTGAAAATAGCAAAGTAGAAATGACACATATGCTGTAATGGACAAATTTTGTGTACCTAAAGAGAGAAAATGAAATCGTCCTGTGTTAATGACAGAAATACATTCTGAGAACTGCGTCATTAGGTGATTTTGTCATTGTGTAAACATCTTAGAGTATACTTACACACACCTAGATGGTAAGCCCACTACACACCTAGGCCATATGGCACAGCCTATTGCTCCTAGGCTATAAACCTGTACGGCACGTAACTGTGCTGAACACCGCAGGCAACTGTAATGCAATGGTATTTGTGTAGCTAAATGTAGAAAAGGTACAGTAAAAACATGGTATAAAAGATTTTAAAAAGGCCGGACGCAGCGGCTCACACCTGTAATCCCAGCACTTTGGGAGGCCAAGGCAGGTAGATCAGTTGAGGTCAGGAGTTCAAGACCAGCCTGACCAACATGGAGACACCCCATCTCTACTAAAAATACAAAATTAGCTGGGAGTGGTGGCACATGCCTGTAATCCCAGATACTTAGGAGGCTGAGGCAGGAGAATTGCTTGAACCCAGGAGGCGGAGGTTGCAGTGAGCTGACACTTACCATGAGTGGAGCCTGCAGGACTGGAAGTTGCTCTGTATGAGTTGGTGAGTAAATGTAAAGGTCCAGGACACTACTGTACACTACTATAGACTTCATAAATAGGCTACGCTGAACTTATTTTATAATACTTTTCATGGCCAGGCGTGGTGGCTCACATCTGTAATCCAAGCAATTAGGTAGGCTGAGGCAAGTGGATCGTTTGAACTCAGTATTTCGAGACCAGCCTGGGCAACATGGAGAAGCCCTGTTTCTACTAAAAATACAAAAATTAGCCAGGCATGGTGGCACATGCCTGTAGTCCCAGGTACATGGGAGGCTACGGGGGGAAGATCGCTTTAGCCTGGGAGGTGGAGGTTGCGGTGAGTCAAGATCACTACACTGCACTCTAGCCTGGGCAAAAGATCAAGACCCTGTCTCAAAAACAAACAAACATTTTTCTTTCTTCAAAATAAATTAACCTTACCTTACTGTAACTTTTTTTTTTTCTTTTTTTCTTTGAGATGGAGTCTCACTCTGTTGTCTAGGCTGGAGTGCAGTGGTGCAATCTTGGCTCACTACAACCGCTGCCTCCTGGGTTCCAGTGATTCTCCTGCCTCAGCTTCCTGAGTAGCTGAGATTACAGGTGCCCACCACCACACCTGACTAATTTTTTTGTATTTTTAGTAGAGATGAGGTTTCACCGTGTTGGCCAGACTGGTCTCAAACTCCTGATCTCAAATGATCTGCCCTCCTCAATCTCCCAAAGTGCTGGGATAATAGGCATGAGACACCACACCTAGCCAACATTTTAACTTTATAAGCTTTAAAAAATATATATTTTTTGAGACAGAGTCTCACTCTATTGTCCAGGCTGGAGTGCAGTGGCATAATCTCGGCTCACGGCAACCTCTGCTGCCCAGATTCAAGCAATTCTCCTGCCTCAGCCTCCCAAGTAGCTGGGATTACAGGCACCTGACCGTGCCCCACTAATTTTTGTATTTTTAGAGACGGGGTTTCACCATCTTGGCTAGGCTGGTCTTGAACTTCTGGCCTCATGATCTACCCGCCTTGGCCTCCCAAATTGCTGGGATTACAGGTGTGAGCCACCGCGCCCGGCCTATAAGCTTGAAAATTTTTTAAACTTTTTGACACGTTTGTAATAACACTTGAAACACAAACACATTGTACAGCTGTACAAAATTTTTTTCTTTATATTTTTATTCTATAAGTTTTTTCTATTTTTATTTATTTATTTATTTATTTTACTTTGTTAGATTTTTCATTAAAAACTAGGACACGGGTCGGGCATGGTGGCTCACACCTGTAATCCCGGCACTTTGGGAGGCCAAGGCAGGTGGATCACCTGAGGTCAAGAGTTCAAGACCAGCCTGGCCAACATGGAGGAACCCTGTCTCTACTAAAAATACAAAAAAATTAGCTAGGCATGGTGGCATGCACCTGTAATCCCAGTTACTTGGGAGACTGAGGCAGGAGAATCATTTGAACCCGGGAGGCGGGAGGTTGCAGTGAGCCAAGATTGCACCACTGCACTCCAGCCTGGGCAACAAGAGTGAAGCTCCATCTCAAAAACAAACAAACAAACCTAGGACACAAACACACACATTAGCCTACACAGGGTCAGAATCATCATTGCTGTGTTCCATCTCTACATCTTGTCCCACTGGAAGGTCTCAGGGATAACACCTGTGGAGCTGTCATCTGTGATAACAATGCCTTCTGAAACACCTTCTGAAGGGCCTGCCCAAGACCCCAAACATGTAAATAATATGTTGTGTTATGACAGTATGATGGGTGTGACTTCACTAAGCAAGAGGAATTTTTCAGCTCTATTATAATCTTTTTTTTTTTTTTTAAGACAGAGTCTCACTCTGTTGCCCAGACCGGAGTGCAGTGGCGTGATCTCGGCTCACTGCAACCTCCGCCTCCCAGGCTCAAGCAATTCTCCTGCCTCAGCCTCCTGAGTAGCTGAGATTACAGGCACATACCACCACACTCGGCTAATTTTTGTATTTTTAGTAGAGATGGAATTTCACCATGTTGGCCGAACTGGTCTTGAACTCCTGAACTCAGGTGATCCACCTGCCTCAGCCTCCCAAAGTGCTGGGATTACAGGCGTAAGCCACCGCACCCGGCCTACTCTATTATAATCCTATGGGACCATTGCCATATATGTGATTGGACCATTGCCATATATGTGATTGGTCCATCATTGAGCAAAACAGCATTATGGGCACATGGCCATAGTTTTAATCATTGTTTCAGAGAATTATGGATGATTTAGAAATTATTTAATGCTGCTGACAAATTGCATTTTCAGTTAAAACATTAATTGTAGTAATACAATACTTAAAATTGTAACTTATCTCCATATTAACCACTGTCATTTAAGTATAACGTTGAATAAAGATTTAGCATATAAAATTCTAGACTTAAGTTTCCAGTTTATAAGGTTTCTTTCACATACATAGAGCAACCATTTGCCCTGTGCTGGAGTCTTCAAGAGATAATATAATTGAGGACACATGCTCAAAATATTATTGAAAATGCATTACAGATTATTATTAAATGCTAACCAACTGTAAGTTATATGAAATAAATGGGCTTCCTTTTTCACAAGTGTACAATGATAGCTTTGGACTAAATGACCTTGACATTCCCTTTCCTTTAAACAATTTTTTTGATTCTAAAATGTGTTTAAGGCTCACTGTGTGTGAGTGCTCATGTGTGTGCTTACTGGTGTGCGTGTTCCACCTCCTCCAGCAAGACAATTCAGACAGTGAAGTAGAGGTCAAAGGTCCCTGGAGGAAGCTCAAGGAGAGCCTTGACTACACTCTGTTCCTCCTGGCCCCTACCATCCAGAAAAACAGGTTTAGAGAATTCACCCCACATTTCTGCCAGGAAAGTCAGATTTCTCTGCTCCAGGAACTACAGAAAGTGTTCTCTCTTCTTTATATGGTATCGCCTATTATGACCAGATAGAAAGTCTTGACTGTGAGTTGTCTTTGAACAAAGAATGGAGCAAAACACGCAAACAAAGCAAAAAAAGAAGCAACGAAAGACAAAACAACGAAAGAACAGAGTAGCGAAGGCACAGATTTCTTAAAGAAGCGAAAGTACAATTCACAGAGCAGGAATGGGCTTGAGCAAGTGGCTCGAGAGCCCCTTTATTGTAATGCTCAGGGTTTTTGTTGTTGTTCCGTGATGGAGTCACAAGTCTCACTGTCACCCAGGCTGGAGTGCAGTGGCTCGATCTAGGCTCACTGCAACCTCCGCCTCCTAGGTTCAAGCAATTCTCGTGCCTCAGCCTCCCAAGTAGCTGGGACTACAGGTATGTGCCACTATGCCCGGCCAATTTTTTTTTTTAAATAGTAGAGACATGGTTTCACCAGGTTGGCCAAGCTGGTCTCGAACTCCTGGCCTCAGGTGATCCACCCACCTGGGCCTCCCGAAGTGCTGGGATTACAGGCGTGAGCTACCACACCTGGTGGCTCCTCCTCAGGGCTTTTATAAAGCCAAAAGAATTCAGTAACACCCCTAGGTGCACTTCAGAGGCCTCCAATTGGTTACACCCTATGAAGGATTGACCTGCGACCAAATCAGAAGCTGCAGTGGAGACTTTGGTCTTGTTATCACAGGAGTGAGGATGTGGCCTCTGTGCTGCCTAATCATGCCTAGAACTGGCTGTACCTGCTATTCTCTTGCTTATGTGAACTGGCTGCCCCTGCGATTCCTTTGTTATACCCCAACCCTTGGTTACCTTAATTCCCTATGTTCCTGCCTCACTGGGTACATGGGAGTTTATTAGGCTACTCTTCTATATACTTGCAATTCTACTTAATAAAGTTTACACACACACTCCTTATCCCTGCCAGCATGAGAAAAAAAGGTAGCAAAACTGAAATTATTTCACCAGAAGAAAAGAAGTAATTTCATGGCATTGAGTACATGGAGGATTAATGACAGAGGAGAAATATGCAACTTATTTATGTCACTGCTGCAATCGGATGAAGGTGAGTAACTTAAACAATATTAAAGAAAACAAAAATCCCTAACCTTGAAGGCTGTTAAACATTGAAATAAGATACTAGGAGAAGATAGCTAAGATGATTCTTTCTCTGAAAATGTGTTATTTATACTGATGACTAAGAAATATAACATGAATGCTTATTTATTGTCCAAACTTATTCTTGAGTCAAATGAAGTAGATGAATCTTGATCTGAACCTCAGCCAGTTACACTGGCTGAGTAAACACATAGAATGTGTTTGGGCAAATGGCATGCAACTATGCCAGCAGTCTGAACCCCAGCTCATGCTTCCTGTCAGGACTAGCTATCAGCAAGTCCAACAGTTACACTTTCTTGTACACTCAAGCCACACCCATTACCAACAGTAAGACCAACATAAGTTTCCAGTGGTAGCTGGCATTCAAAATGGCCTCCAGGCCGGGTGCTATGGCTCACACCTGTAATCCCAACATTTTGGGAGGCCAAGGCGGGTAGATCACTTGAAGTCAGGAGTTTGAGACCAGCCTAGCCAACAAGGTAAAACCCCTGTCTCTACTAAAAATAGAAAATTAGCCAGGGGTGGGGGCCAGGACCTGTAATCCCAGCTACTTGAGAGGCTGAGGCAGGAGAATCGCTTGAACCTGGAGGCAGAGGTTGCAGTGAGCCAAGATCACGCCACTGCACTCCAGCCTAGGTGACAGAGCAAGACTCCATCTTAACAGAAAAAAAAAAAAGGCTTCCAGTGATCCTTGCCTTCTAGCGTCCTTGCCTTTGTATGGTTCCCTCCCACACTGAGTAGAGCTGACCTGTGTTCCCAATGGAAAATTGTGAGTGACTTCTAAGACAGGGGTATAAAAGACATCCTGGCCGGATGGGTCACACCTGTAATCCCAGCACTTTGGGAGGCCGAGGTGGGTAGATCACCTGAGGTCAGGAGTTTGAGACCAGCCTGGCCAACGTGGTGAAACTCTGTCTCTGCTAAAAATTAAAAAATTAGCTGGGCATGGTGGCAGGTACCTGTAAACTCAGCTACTCAGGAGACTGAGGCAGGGGAATCACTTGAACCCAGGGGGCGAAGATTTCAGTGAGCTGAGATTGCACCACTTCACACCAGCCTGGGCAAAAGAGCAAGTCTCTGTCTCAAAAATAAAAAAAAATCCTGGCTTCTGCCTCGCTTCCTCTTGGATCACTTGCTCTGGAGGCAATCAGCTGGCACGTAGTGAGGATATCCAAGAAGCCCTCCAGAGAGATCTATAGGACAAAGAACTGAGGCCTTGAGATGACAACCAGCACCAACTGAGCAGGCACGCAATGAACCACCTTAGGAGTGAATCCTCAGCCAGGGTCAAGCCTTCGGCTGACTGCAGCACCACCTCGTAAGAACCAAAAGCTAGAACCGTAACCAAACAGCTCCTGATTTCTTGTCCCACAGCTGTATGAAACGATAATGTTTGTTGTTGTTTCACCTTAAATTTAGGGATAAATTGTTATGCAACAATAGATAATTAATATAGCTTGTTAGTTAAAAGTTTGGAATTCTTTTTACATGACTCTTCAGAAAAATAGTGCAATGTAAATAGATACATTTCCTCTATTAGAATGTTTCAGAAATTAAAATGTAATGAAATCATCATGTGTGGCCTCTCAAAGAGCACACATGCCAAGCTCTTACAGGAGACAGCGCTGTTTCCTATTTTCTATAGCACCTTTCATTACAACCCAGGAAATGAAAATTTATGGGAACAATGAGTTTTGAGCAAATGACCTCCTTGAATATCTTAACAGAATTAATAATAGACTTTTAACTAATTACAGTTTAAACAAAAATTGTTTCTGATTCTGAAGCATCACCTTATATCTCAAAGCATTATTCTGTCATTCTTCAGCATCAGCTGAGCAATGTCTGCTTGGAGGATATCTGATTATTTCCACAATTCACTGAAAATCATTAGGGCTTACTCGTCATGAGTCCGTTTCTGTGATATGAAACATAGAACTCCAAAAGTCTCCCACTAGCTCCTCGTGAGCCTCCCACCAGCAGCTGAGAGGGCCGGGCTATCTCAGAGTCTCCAGGAGAAAGTTTTTTCCTCACTCTATCTCTAGCTCCCTTCAATAAATGGCAACTCAAAGTTTTCTGTCTTTGATGCAAGTCCATATTTACCCTCTGTTATCTGCCGCAAATGAGGTGAAAGTTGCTGGAGTCGACGACGTAGCATCTATATTGGCTACAGTGGCAATGGCTGCAGAGTCAAGCAGAGTTAACTGTGGCCTCCAGTGCTTGGTGGCCACAGTGGGAGCAGTCTTCTCATCTGGCCAATTCTGTTCTGCAGTTTTGGATATCATCCCTGGAAGATTCACCTGAAGCTCTCAAAAGAGTTCTGTGAGCCACCCGGAGTTCTTTCTCCACTTCAGCATCTATAGTCAACTTTCGTTGCCTGTAGTTAAGAGCCCTGTCTGAGATACCTCATTCAAGACTGATTTCTGCTAAGC
The DNA here is from genome assembly GCF_030222135.1 of Aotus nancymaae. Lineage (NCBI taxonomy): Eukaryota > Metazoa > Chordata > Mammalia > Primates > Aotidae > Aotus > Aotus nancymaae. The sequence continues at coordinate 69,241,506 of NW_026988425.1, read as the reverse complement.
TGGTTGCATCTCCAGGGAGCCCTGCCCTGGTCCAGAAAACCAGAAGATTCTCCACAAGGATCAGCCTTGAAAGACTGGATTTGCCAGATTTGGGTTAGGTTACAAACCCAATTTACTCAAAGTCCCAGAGTCACAGATGGCTGCATCATTCCAGACAGATAGTTTGCCTGGAATTGGGAGTTCGCCTCCCTGTGATGAAAGTTTCTCACTTTCAAGCAGAACTGGATGTGGTCCTGGGGGTAAAGATCCTGCATTATTTACTTTTCTTGGGAGCTTTAATACTACCTGTCTCCAAAAGACCTGGATTCTAGAAAGAGTATTCTCTTATTTTCATTGTGCTAACTTCTTCTTTTGTCAGCAGTTCAGACATAGTTGTGTGGTGGTGAGAGCTGCTCAAAATCCTAATCTTAGTCAACACTGGGTTCCAAAGTTCCTATAATAAGGATATATTCCTCCTATCTTGATTTCACTCCTAATTATATGAGCACCATATGCTTTAATATTTACATTTCTCCAGCCAATGCAAACTCTCTGTCTATAATTTAATAATCTTTCAGATTATCATTATTATTTTGAGACAGTGTCTCGCTCTTTCACCCAGGCTGGAGTGCAGTAATGCAATCTCTGCTCCCTGGAACCTCTGCCTACTGGGTTCAAGCAATTCTCGAGCCTCAGCCTCTTGAGTAGCTGAGATTACAGGTGCGCACTACCACGTCTGGCTAATTTTTTTTGTATTTTTAGTGGAGATGGGTTTTTACCCATGTTGGCCAAGCTGGTCTCAAACTCCTGACCTCAAATGATCTGCCTGCCTCGGCTTCCCAAAGTGCTGGGATTACAGGCCTGAGCCAGCCAGTCAGGCCTAAAATTATTTTATAGTCTATATATCCACCAAGTTGAGCTATTTCTTTTTGGAAGTTACGATGTTACTAGAAGGATTGTTTCTTTTGTATCATCCCTCTATAGGGATGTGAATTGAAAACTCCCAACCTTAATCATTTATAAACACAATTTATTATTGTGAAATAAAAGCTTAGAGGCTAATTGTGAAGACTTTGTGTTTTAGACTTTGTAAGAATTAGCTCCCACCCTGCTTGGTTATTGTCCAAGCAGGACAATGGATGATGGGCACGTTGGACCTAAGTTGGATCAGCCATTTCCCATCACCCATTCCTTTTTTTTTTTTTTTTTTTTTTTAAGACAGAGTCTTGCTCTGTTGCCCAGGCTGGAGTGCAGTGGTGCAATCTTGGCTCCACCTCCTTGCCTCCCCCTCCTAGGTTCAAGTGATCCTCCCACCTCAGTCTCCCTAGTAGCTGGGACTACAGATGTGAACCACCACACCCAGCTAATTTTTGTATTTTTAGTAGAGGTGGGGTTTCATCATGTTGGCCAGGCTTGTCTCAAACTCCTGACCTCAGGTGATCCACCTGCCTCGGCCTCCCAAAGTGCTGGGCTTACAGGCGTGAGCCACCATGCCTCATTCTTGACATGTTCCCTGAGCCAGTTGGTGCTATGACTGGACTGGTGAGAGAAGATGCCAGAAGACTGAAAGGAATGAGTGTGGTGGAATCCCTTGCACTCTCACACACTTCTGCAACATTTTGGTAGCCTCAGATGAGGGGCTCCATGCCTTATACCTTATAAGGAAAGATATCTGACAAATTGAAACTGGTCCTGGCAGTTCCATCTTTTAGCAAGTACAGGCTTTATCACTTCTGGTTAAATAAGACCTTCCAGGAAGCCATTTTTTAAATTGGCTAAGGAAAATGGCAGTTAATACCAAATAAGAAAGAAGTTCCTAGCTCATACAGTTAAATTTTATTATAAACTGTTTCTATTCTTTCTAAGATCTTGGGTAAGAAATTTCCTGTAGAAGACCCCAGGTTAGGTTATTAAAAGAAAAATAGGGCCGGGTACGGTGGCTCATGCCTGTAATCCCAGCACTTTGGGAGGCTGAGGTGAGCAGATCATGAGGTCAGGAGTTTGAGACCAGCCTGACCAACATGGTGAAACCCTGTCTCTACTAAAAATACAAAAATTAGCCAAGCGTGGTGGAGTGTGCCTGTAATCCCAGCTACTCAGGAGGCTGAGGCAGAAGAATGGCTAGAATCTGGGAGGCGGAGGTTGCGGTGAGCCGAGATTGCGCCATTGCACTCCAGCCTGGGTAACAAGAGCAAAACTCTGTCTCCCCTCCCCACCAAAAAAAAAAAAAAAGAATTGCTTGAACCCAGAAGGTGGAGGTTGCAGTGAACTAAGGTCTCATCATTGCACTCCAGCCTGGGTGACAGAGTGAGACTCTGTCTCAAACAACAACAACAACAAAAAAAAAAAAACAGTGGCGTGGGCAGAGGGGCAAATCCTACCCAAGAAAGTTCTGACAAAATGCCATCTCCGAGAGTATATATATGGAAACACAGATGTCCCTTGACATGTGCATCCTCATACTACTGGGCTGTATTTGACACTGTTCCCTATTCCTACCTTCCTGAAAGCCTCTATTCACTTGATTTCTGTGACTTTTCACTATGCTGGATTTCCTCCTCCAACTTCTCTAATACCTCTTCCTTCATGTTTTTTCCTAAGCCAGAACCTTATCTTTTAAGAACTGCCCTTTGCATGTGGGCATTCTCCAGGGCTCTACATGGTCAACCAGGAAGTTTCATCTTACTGTGATGGTTTTACCTATAAATTAAATTATTTTAATTCCCAACTCTACTTCCCCAGTCCTAACCCAAGACCCCTGCGAGTCACATCAGTACAATTTTATTTCCACTCACCTGGAACATAGACTTACAACTTCTTGCCAGTGTCTTCCATAGCCAGCGGCTGCCTATCTTGCTTTTATACTTAAACTCTTCAGAAAAAATTAAATTGTTTGTGGCTCTGGTTCTCTTTCTTTGGACTTAAATTGGTTATGGCTATACAAATTACAATGCTTTTGTCACCAAGCACATTAGTCTGTTCTTGCACCGCTATAAAGAAATACTTGCGACTGGGAAATTTGTAAGAAAAGAAGGTTAATTGGCTCACAGTTTTGCGGGCTGTACAGGAAGCATATCAGCTTCTGCTTCTCGGGAGGCCTCAGGAAATTTTCAGTCATGGCAGAAGGCAAAGGGGAAACAGACACATCTTATGTGGCCAGAGGAGGAGGAAGGAAGAGAGAGCGGGGAGAGGTGCCGCACGCTTTTAAATGACCAGATCTCATGCTAGCTCATTCACTCACTTTCAAGAGAACAGCACCTAGGGGACGATGCTAATCCATTCATGAGAACTCCACCCCCATGATCTAATCACCTCCCACCAGACCCCACCTCCAACACTGGGGATTACAATTCAACATGAGATTTGGTGGGGACATGGATCCAAATCGTATCATTCCAGCTACTCCAAATCCCATGTCCTTCTCATACTGCAAAACACAATCATCCCTTCTCAACAGTCCCCCAAAGTCTTAAATCATTCCAGCATTAAGTCAAAAGTCCAAAGTCCGAAGTCTTATCTGAGACGAGGCAACTCCCTTCCACCAATGAGCCTGTAAAATCAAAAACAAGTTAGTTACTTCCAAGATACAATTGGGAGTATAGACATTAGGTAAATGCTCCTGTTCCAAAACGAATAAATCAGCCCCCAAAAAGAGGCTATAGGCCCCACACAAATCTGAAACCCAGCGGGGCAGCCATTACATTTTAAACCTCCAGAACACTATCTTTTGACTTCATGTCTCACATCCAGGGCACACTGCTGCAAGGGGTGGGCTCTGAAGGCCTTGGGCAGCTCTGCCCCCTGAGGTTTTGCAGGGTACAGCATCTGTTTTCACAGACTGGCATTGAATGCCTGCAGCTTTTCAAAGCACAGGGTGCAAGCTGTCCATGTATCTACCATTCTGGGGTCTGGAGGACAATGGCCCTCTTCTCATAGCTCCACTAGGCAATACTCCAGTGGGGACTCTGTGTGGGGGCTATAACCCCACATGTCCCCTCCACACTCCCCTAGCAGAGGTTCACTATGAAGGCCCCACTCCTGGGGCAGTCTTCTGCCTGGACATGCAGACTTTTCCATACATCCTCTGAAATCTACGCAGAGGCTTCCAAGCCTCAACTTCTGCATTCTGTGCACACACAGGCTTAATACCATGTGGAAACTGACAAGGCTTACAGTTTGCAACCTCTGAAGCAGCAGCCCAAGATATATCTGGGGACTTCTGAGCCATGGCTAGAACTGGAGCGGGAACTGGAATGGCTGAGATGCAGGAAGCAGTGTCCCAAGCCTGCTCACACAGGGTAGGGTGGTGGGGCCCTGGGCCTGGCCCATGAAACTGTTCTTCCCTCCTAGGCCTTTGGGCCCGTGATTGGAGGGGCTGTGTGGAAGGTCTCTGAAATGCCTTTGAGGCCTTTTTCCCATTGTCTTAGCTATCAGCATTTGCCTTCCTTTTAGTTATGCAAATTTATGCAGCCTGCTTGAATCCTTCCCCTGAAAAAGGGGAAGGATTTCTTTGTTAACACACAGCTAGGCTGCAAATTTACCAAACTTTCACACTCTGTGTCCCTTTTAAATATAAGTTCCAGTTTCTGGCCATTTCTTTGCTCATACATATGAGCATAGGCTGTTAGAAGCAGCCAGTCCTTATCTTGAATGCTTTGCTGCTTAGAAATTTCTTGTCAGATACCCTAAATCATCACTCTCAAGTTCAAAGCTCCACAGATCCCTAGGGCAGAGATACAATGCCTCCAACTTCTTTGTTAAATGCACAACAAAGTGACCTTTGCTTCAGTTCCCATTAAGTTCCTCATCTCCATCTGAGACAGTATCAGTCTGGCCTTCACCGTCCATATTACTAACAGCATTTTGGTCACTAACGTTCCATAAGTCTCTAGGAAGTTCCAAACTTTCCCTCATCTTTCTGTCTACTTCTGAGCCCTCCAAATTCTTCCAACCTGTGCCCGTTACCCAGTTCCAAAGTTGCTTTCACATTTTTGGGTATCTTATAGCAATGCCCCACTCCTTGGTACCAATTTTCTGTATTAGTCCATTCTCATACTACTATAAAGAAATACCTGGCTGGGCGCAATGGCTCACACCTATAATCCCAGTACTTTGAGAGGCCAAGGCAGGCAGATTACATGAGGTCAGGTGTTCAAGACCAGCCCAGCCAACATGGCAAAACCCCGTCTCTACTAAAAGTACAAAAATTAGCTGGATGTGGTGGCGGGCACCTGTTATCCCAGCTACTCAGGAGGCTGAGGGAGGAGAAGCTTGAACCCAGGAGGTGGAGGTTGCAGTGAGCCGAGATCCCGCCACTGAACTCCAGCCTGGGTGATAAGAGTGAGACTCCATCTCAAAACAAAACAAAACAAAACCTGAGACTAGGTAATTTATAAAGAAAAGAGATTTAATGGGCTTACAGTTCCACAGGCTGTACAGGAAGTATGGCAGCATCTGCTAGGGGACTTCTGGGGAAGCCTCAGAAAACTTTCAATCATGGGAGAGGGCAAAGGGGAAGCAGGTACATCTTACACGGCTGGAGCAGGAGGAAGAGAGAAAGGCAGGGGGTGTCACACACTTCCAAACACCAGATCTCACACTAGCTCACTTACTCACTATCATGAGAGCAGCACTGAGGGGATGGTGCTAACCTATTCATGAGAACTCCACCTCCATAATCCAATCACCTCCCACCAGGCCCCAGCTCCAACACCGGGAATTAAATTTCTTCCCCAGCCCCCACCCCAGATGGAGTCTTGCTCCATTCCTCATGCTGGAGTGCAGTGGCAGAGTCTCGGCTCACTGCAACCTCTGCCTCCTGGGTTCAAGCAACTCTCCTGCCTTAGCCTCCCAAGTAGCTAGGACTACAGGTGTCTACCACCACATCTGGCTAATTGTGTGTGTGTGTGTGTTTTTGAGACGGAGTCTCACTTTGTTGCCCAGCCTGGTGTGCAGTGGGATGATCTCGACTCACTGCAACCTCCACCTCCCGAGTTCAAGCAATTCTCTGCCTCAGCCTCCCAGGTAGCTGGAATTACAGGTGTGTGCCACCATGCCCGGCTAATATTTTTATATTTTTAGTAGATACAGGGGTTCACTATCTTGGCCAGGCTGGTCTTGAACTCCTGAGCTCAGGTCATCCACCTGCCTCAGCCTCCCAAAGTGCTGGGATTACAGGCGTGAGCCACCATACCCAGCCTTCTTGTGTTTTAGTAGAAACGGGGTTTCACCTTGTTGGCCAGGCTGGTCTTGAACTCCTGACCTCAGGTCATCCACCTGCCTCAGCCTCCCAAAGTGCTGGGATTACAGGCGTGAGCCACTAAGCCTGGGGATTACAATTTGACATGAGATTTGGTGGGGACACAGATCCAAACCATATTAGCAAGTAACAGAATAAGCAAATAAAAATCAGTTCAAGCTTAATAAGGTGGTTCTCTATCTCTTATTATAAAGGCTAGTTGTTTCAGTGTTTTGTCAGTGCCATCAAGGGCCTTTCTTCTTCCCTATCTTCTGTGTGTCAGCTCTCATCTCTGACTTGTCCCCTCACAGTCACGAGACGACTGCTGCAATTCCAGGCATCACACCCTTAGACCACCTATGGGGGATTATTTGCGGGGGAATCCAGGCATTTCTCCAGATTTTTCTAAAGTTTCTAAAATGAATATAGCCAGATCAGAAAATTAGGTGCCTGAACTGTATCACATTGGCCCCTCCTAGAATTGTTTAAGCAGCTGTGCTTCAAGAGAAATGCCGCTTGAAGCTGCTAGAATCATCAGCCTTAGACTTGAATCGACTCTGGGTATGAATGTCGTTTGAACTTATCATTCCCCCTCTATGAAGACTCTCAGGGGAAAATGTCTCTCTGGTTTTTGTGTTGAGAAGAGTCCTGATTTGCCTAAGTAGTCATCCCATGGATAGTATGAATACCCAGCTGATAAGATAGATAAGGTATCCTCTATTTCTTTGGCTGCTAGAAAGCCTAGAGTCAAGTTCATGAGCCACTTAGGCCCAATACATGATTTTACCACATGTTACAAACTCAAATATCAAATACCTACAGCTGGGTTGTGTTCAAGCTTTTTTTTTATGAGACAGTCTCGCTCTGTCACCCAGGCTGGAGTGCAGTAGTGGGTTCTTGGCTCACTGAAACCTCCACCTCCTAGGTTCAAGTAATTCTCGTGCCTCAGCCTCCATGAGTAGTTGGGATTACAGGTGTGCGCCACCATGCCTGGTATTTTTGTATTTTTGTAGAGACAGGTTTTCGCCATGTTGGCCAGGCTGGTCTCAAACTTTGGCCTCAAGCAATACACCCACCTAGGCCTCCCAAAGTGCTCAGATTACAGGTGTAAGCCAACACACCCGGCCCAAACTATTTAACAACAGGTACAACAGAGTTACTAAGCAAAATTAAAAGCAGTTGTGAACAGAGAGCATTTCCACAACCACGCTGCTAACTTAAACAGGCAAAATCAATTAAGAAAAAAAAAACTCTCTACTTACTTTTGTTTGATTACACCTGCTAGAAGCGTGAGTTTAGAGAAGCAGTCCATGCTGATAAGAGGATCCACTGCTTCAGTGCTGGGGAGGCAAATGGAGTGGAGGCCAGCGGGAAATTGGAGCGCCCGTGCCCTCCCAAGAAGGCGAGACGGCTTCTCAGACCCAGATAATTGTTGCCAGATGGGATAAGGCTCAGAGCTGCCAGAACTTCACATTTTTTTTTTAGAGAAAAAGTTAGAAATTTTAATCTTTGAGAACTCTTGGATTTTAAGACTGCAACTCAAAACCAACAAACAAAACCCCCCAAAACCCAACAGACAAACATAAGACTGCAGGACACCACAGTCAATTCAGCAAATGCTGGCCAGGTTGTGACTTCTGCTTTCTGCTGTGTATTCTGTATTTAGCCTCATTCCTCCCTCTGGTTTATATCTCATTCTTTTCTGTCTGCTTTCTCTCCTGCTTAATTTATAACATCTTACTCTATGTTATCTTCATATGTCACTTTAAATCCTATCCAAGACCCAGCGGAGTATAAATAAACGGACCACAGGACATCTCCACTTAGATAACCCATCAGAATCTCAGACTCGAAGCCACAGCAAACTGAATTTGGCATTTTCCAACCCCATGTCCCCTCCTTCCTCTACCCCCAGAGAGGATTCCTTTTTTTGCGGCTCCAATCAACAGCAATACCCTCATTCACCCAGCTACGAGGCCAGAAACCTGAGTGGCATGCTATTTCTGGCCCCTCCCTCTCTCGTGCAATCAATTGCCAGCTTGTATCTCCTTAGTCTCTGCTCCTTCCTCCTCCGCCCTAGAGCCATAGTTCAGGCCCCTGTCACATGTGGCCTGAATTACTGTTTGAGATTCCGACTCACCTCCTGCACCTACTTTGCTCTTCTTCAAAATCAGCCTCCCTTGTCTGCTGGGACGCACACCTGAGCTCCTCTGTACCTTAACTTTCTGGACAGGCCCTGCCATCCCCTGATTAAATCTAAACTGCCTCCAGTGTGCCCACCCATCCCCTCTGCACCATCCATGCCTCACACGTGGCACTGCTGCTGTGCTGCCCATTCCTCTGCTCAGGCGCAGTCCTCCAGGAAAGCCTCCGATGCCGCTCAGCTCCTGGGAGCACTCAGCCTCTGGGTGCCTTTATATCACCTCATGCTTTCCTCTAGACCTGCACAGGCGCTGGGTTGAAGGACAATAATAGCAGCCAACATTAATTAGCACATACTCTGGGCCAAGCACCCTTTTAGGCAGTTTAAATATATTCCTTCATCTCATCCTCACAAATCCTATGAGCAGGCTGGGGGGGTGGGGGTGGTGGGGGCTCATGCCTATTATCCCAGCACTTTGGGAGGCCAAGAAGGGGGCACATCACTTGAGGTCAGGAATTCAAGACCAGCCTTACCAACATGGTGAAACTCCATTTCTACTGAAAATACAAAGATTAGCTGGGTGTCATGGAGGGCGCCTGTAATCCCAGCTACTTGGGAGGCTGAGGCAGGAGCTTGAACCCGGGAGGTGGAGATTGCAGTGAGCTGAGATGATGCCACTACACTCCAGCCTGGATGAGAGAATGAGACTCTTTCTCAAAAAAGAAAAAAAAAAAGAAATACTGTGAGGAATGATTAGCCCTGAAGCCTGGACAGAGAGGTTAGGTAGCTTTTTCAGTCACACACTGGTGAAGTATGGACTTGAACCCTGAGACTCTGGTGCCAGAGTAATTGCTCTTCACCATGAGGAGGCACTGGTGGTGGGAGTGTTGGATCACAGCAATTTCTTTTTCTTTTTGAGACAGAGTCTGGCTCTGTCACCCAGTCTGGAGTGCAGTGGCGCAAGCTCAGCTCACTACGACCTCTGCCTCCTGGGAACAAGCAATTCTCCTGCCTCAGCCTCTTGAGTAGCTGGGATTACAGGCACACACCACCATGCCTGGCTAATTTTTTAATTTGTAGTAAAGACGAGATTTTGCCATGTTGGCCAGGCTGGTCTCGAACTTCTGACCTCAAGTGATCCACCCACCTCGGCTTGCCAAAGTGCTGGGATTACAGGCATGAGCCACCAAGCCCGGACCAGTTTTTTCAGAGACCCGGTTCCTTCCCATTTCTTTACTCAGAGATATACCAGCTTTAGATCCTAAATTAAACCTCTTCCTGCTTTTTCCCACCTGATGAACACTGTGTGGTGAGTCCGGACCAGCCTCAGAACAACACGACTCACAGCAGGGCCTCTTGCTCACTCCAGCTCCTGGGAGGAAAAAGGCTTGCTAATTCCACACCCAGAAATTCAGACAAGAGCATTCTCCTTACCTCATCTCCACAGGAGGCAGCTCTAAAGTAAAATATTCTTTCTGTGGAAGATTCTTGCTTCTCAGTCTAGTAGTTGAAGTGTGAGCCTAGCAGGCGTTGGATTAGAGAGGGCAACAGGGGTGGAGGTTTTTGGGGAAGGCGGTTGCCTTAGGGCCTCCACTCTAAAATGTGGCTTTACCTTGGCCACAGAGAGGTGAGGGAAAGAGAGAAAGAAAAACAGAGAGAGAGAGAGAGAGAGAGAGCGTACGTAAGAGAGAGAGAGAGAGCAGCCTAATCATAACTCAGAGCCCAAGGTTCTGGAAAGTTCCTTGCCCTAAAGAACACTTAAGTTCATTTTGGCTCCTTTCCTGGTGACCATCCTGGCTGCCTGTTTGGCCTTCACCTCACCTTTAGAAATTCAAGTTTTATGTTTCTGTCCAGGCCAAAGACTCAGAAGAACCTTCAAGGTGAGGCTTGACCTCCTTAGATCACTCCAGGGATTTTGCTTCTATTTCCTGAAGCCTACTCAGATGCTAATGTAAGCCCATTCTCAGGAAGTCACAACAGCGATCTGTGCTCCTCCTCCTCACACTGGCCAGTGCTGGGCATGCCTGAACAGTCAGCCCTGGACCTAATGGCTGCTCTCAGCCTAGAGAAGAAGAGAGGGAAGAGAGATGGAGGGACTGGGGAGAAGTTGGTCAGAGGACACAAAATTTGGGTTAGACAGGAGGAATAAGGGGTTTTCTTGTTTTTGTTTTTGTTTTAGATGGAGTTTCACTCTGTCATTGGAGTGCAGTGGTGCGATCTCAGCTCACTACAACCTCTGCCTCCTGGGTACAAGCGATTCTCATGCCTCAGCCTCCTGAGCAGCTGGGATTAAACGCATATACCACCTCGCTTGGCCAATTTTTGTATTTTTAGTAGAGACGGGGTTTCATCATGTTGATCAGGCTGGTCTCAAACTCCTGACCTCAAGTAATCCACCTGTCCCGGCCTCCTGAACTGCTGGGATTACAGGTGTGAGCCACTGTGCCCGGCCCAGGAGGAATAAGCTTAAGAGATCCTATTGTACATGGCTGGGCGCAGTGGTTCACGCCTGTAATCCCAGCACTTTGGGAGGCCGAGGCAGGCGGATCACGAGGTCAAGAAGTCGAGACCATCCTGGCCAACATGGTGAAACCCTGTCTCTACTAAAAATACAAAAATTAGCTGGGCGTGGTGGTGTGTGCCTGTAGTCCCAGCTACTAGTGAGGCTGAGGCAGGAGAATCACTTGAACCTGGGAGGCGGAGGTTGCAGTGAGCCAAGATCATGCCACTGCACTCCAACCTGGTGACAGAGCAAGACTCCATCTCAAAAAAGAAAAAAAAAAAAGATCGTATTATACAACATGATGTCTACAGTTAATAACAACTGTATATTGAAAATTGCTTAGGCAGTAGATGTTGTTTTTATCCCCCCAAAAAAATAACAAGTATATGGGGCAATGAAGTCAAATAGCGTGACTTAGTCACTCCACAGTGTATACGTAAATCAAAACATCATGTTGTATACCATAAATATATACAATTTTTACTTATCAATTAAATAATACACAAAGAAGGGCAGAGACAGGTCAAGAAGCACTCAATAGAGAAATACAGAGAACAAGAGAACAATATATTAAAGAAAGAACTCAAAGATAAAGATAAGTTCTTTTTTTTTTTTTTTTAGACAGAGACTTGCTCTGCTGCCCAGGATGAAAGGCAGAGACACAGCTCTTTGCAACCTTAACCTCCCAGTCTCAAGTGATCCTCCCACCTCTGCCTCCCAAATAGCTAGGACTACAGGGCACGCCACCACAACTGGCTAATTTTTGTATTTTTTGTAGAGATGGGATTTCACCATGTTTCCCAGGCTGGTCTTGAACTCCTGGGCTCAAGTGATCCTCCCAACTTGGCCTCCCAGAGTGCTGGAATTATAGGCACCAGCCACTGCATTGGGCCAAAGGTACATTCCGAAGGCTGAAACATCTCTCTTTTCAAAATAACTACTCTTGGCTGGGTGCACTGGCTCACGCCTGTAATCTTAGCACTTTGGAAGATTAAGGCGGGCAGATCATCTGAGGTCAGGAGTTCGAGACCAGCCTGGCCAACATAAAACCCCATCTCTACTAAAAATACAAAAATTAGCTGGGCATGGTGGTGCACACCTGCAGTCCCAGCTCCTTTGGAGGCTCAGGCAGGAGAATCGCTTGAAACTGGGAGGCGGAGGTTGCGGTGAGTCAAGTCACTGCACTCCAGCCTGGGCAATAGAGCAAAACTCTGTCTCAAAAACATAAATATATAAATAAATAATAAAGTTTTTAGGTTGGGTATGGTGGCCTATGCCTGTAATCCCAGCACTTCGAGACAGTGAGGTGGGTGGATCACTTGAGGTCAGGAGTTTGAGACCAGCCTGGTCAATGTGATGAAACCTTGTCTCTACTAAAAATACAAAAATTAGCCAGGTGTGGTGGTGCATACCTGTAACCCCAGCTACTAGGGAAGCTAAGGCAGAAAAATCGCTTGAACCCAGGAGGCAGAGGCTGCAGTGAGCTGAGATCACATCACTGCATGCCAGCCTGGGTGACAGAGCGACTCTGTCTCAAAAAAAAGAAAAAGTTTTTAAAAAGATTTTTAAAAAAACAAAAAATCCAGTTGTAATGGACAGAAACTGTCACTGGAATAAACACCATCATTTCCCTTCCCGCGCTGCAATTTTTAAAGCCATAAATTCTGATAAATCTGTCATATTTTTAATGAGGTTTCCCATTTACACAAATCTCTGGTTAAAGAAAAAACTTTGTCTTTCACCAGAAACAACTAGACACAGTTCCCTACAAGAGCCCAGGTGGCCTCTGAAAGAGCTCAGAACATAAGGCTTGGCTGAAACTGCTTTCTCGGGATTAGGTAATTTAGTCTACCCCATGCTACATAGAACCTATAATTAAACGCTTTCCATGGGCTTGTCATTCACCCCAGGCTACATGGTGAAACTGCGGTGAGGAATTCGGACCTGAGCCAGACCCAGCAGTGTTGAGAGTTAATCCCTCACCTGCAGGTGAGCTGGCTAGGGCCCAGGGCTGGGACTCCAGGCTCCTGCTGTAGTGGCTGCTGCCATGCCCTCATGTTCTCCACAAAAGAATGATAGAAAACTCATCAGAGCAAAGGATGGTCCACGTGGCACAGACGTTTTCTGCAGCCCACCCAGAAGAATAGCGTAGGTTTCCTCTCACAGCTAATACAAAGAGAAATGGGACCAACTTCTTGCAAGGAGGGTCACTGCTTTGGTGGTAAGAAGTGGCAGGGGGAAATATGCCTAAAATATAAAGTAAATAAAGGAAGAAAGCAGAGCTCTATTTCTTCCCAGATGCCTATGGTCCCACATTATTATTATACCCAAAATTTGTAAGGTTCAGACTGGCGAATAAAAGACCGTGAAAATTTAGTATTTACAACACGGTAGATAAACAGACACACATTTTTGGCAAGTGTGTAATTGGCACAACACCTCAGAAGAGCAACTTACCACAGTCAAAATTACACATATCCTTTGACCCAGAAATTCTACTTCTTTTTTTTTTTTTTTTGGACAGTCTTGCTCTGTTGCCCAGGCTGGAGTGCAGCGGTGCAATCATAGCTCACTACAGCCTTGAACTCCTGGGCTCAAGCAATCATCCTGCCTCACCCTCCCAAGTAGCTGAGACTATACATTTACACCATCTCCCCTGGCTAATTTTGTTGTGGTTATTGTAGTGATGGGGTCTTGCCATGTTGCCCAGGCTGGTCTCGAACTCCTGGGCTCAAGAAATTCTTCCACCTTCACTTCTAGAAATACAATACATGCAAAGACACCTCCGTCTCTGCTGAATGAATGACACTCCTTGCCTTTCTTGCCTACGCATTCCCTTGCTCCCTTTCACAGTTAGACTTGCTGTAAGGGATTGCCACTGTCATTGTGTGGACTTCCCTCCTTCTCATTCTTTCTTGAACACACTCCATTTGGCTTCCTTTCCCCCATCATGTCACGGGGCAGGTGGTCTTGTCAAGGTCACCAACATTCTCCAAAGGCAAGCTCCAGTAGTCATTCCTCTGTTCATGTCTCACTTGGCTTCTAAGTGATTTTCACCATGATGGATCACTCTGTCCTTTTTGCCCTTCACTTTCCTGAGAGCATATTTGCTGGACTTTCTTCTTGCCATAGTGGCCGGTCCTTCTCAGTGTCTCTTACTGGCCCTTCCTCTGCTCAAAAGATTCTACGTGCCAAAGGCCTCTGTCCAGGGCCCCGTTTTCTTCATCTATATTCTCTTCCCTAGGTGTCAGAGACATTTGAACCAGAGCAACCCTTGAATAGGAGTTGGGTAAAATAAGGCTGACTCACTGGGCTGCATTCCCAGACAGTCACAAGATGAGACAGAAGGTCAGCACAAGATACAGGTCTTGGCTGGGTGCAGTGGCTCACACCTGTAATCCCACAACTTTGGGAGTCCGAGGCAGATAGATCACCTGAGGTCAGGAGTTCAAGACCAGCCTCAGCAACATGGTGAAACCCTGTCTCTACTAAAAATACAAAAACTTTGCTACATGTGGTAATGCATGCCTGTAAGCCCAGCTACTCGGGAGGCTGAGGCAGGAGAATGGCTTGAACCTGGGAGGTAGAGGTTGCAGTGGGCTGAAATCATGCCACTGCACTCCAGCCTGGGCAACAAGAGTGAAACTCCATCTCAGAAAAAAAAAAAAAGATACAGGTCATAAAGACCTTGCTGATAAAACAGCTTGCTGTAAAGAAGCCAGCCAAAACCCACCAAAACCGGATGGCCACCAGAGTGACATCTGGTCATCCTCACTGCTACACTCCCAGCAGCATACAAATGCCATGTCAATGTCAGGAAGTTACTCTATATGGTCTAAAAAGGGTAGGTATGAATAATCCACCCCTTGTTTAACATATCATCAAGAAATAACCATAAAAATGGGCAACCAGCAGCTCTTGGAGCTGCTCTGTCTGTGGAGTAGCCATTCTTTTACTCTTTCATTTTCCTGATCAACTTGCTTTCATTTTATGGACTCACCCTGAATTCTTTCTTGAGTGGGTGAGATCCAAGAACCTTCTTTTGGGGTCTGGATCTGGACCCCTTTCCAGTAATATGGTAACCTCACCAAGTTCTTTTTTTTTTTTTTTTTTTTCCTGAGACAAGATCTTGCTTGTTTCCCCGGGCTGGAGTACAGTGGCACAATCTTAGCTCACTGCAACTTCTGCCTCCTGGGTTCAAGCAATCCTCTCAACTCAGCCTTCTGAGTAATACTGGGATCACAGGGGCATGCCACCACACTGGGCTAGTTTTTAAATTTTTTGTAGAGACACAGTTTTGCCATATAGCCCAGGCAGATCTCAAACTCTTGAGCTCATGTGATCCTCCCACCTCCGCCTCCCAAAATGCAAGGATTACAGGCGTGAGTCACTGCATCCGCCTCCTACTCAACAGTTCTACTTGGATGTCTAACAGACATCGCAATCTCAAGATGCCATGGTCAAAACAGAGCTCTTGACTTTCAGCCTCCAAACGTGCCCACTCCTAATTATTTCACCATTATCCATCAAGCAGAAACTCTAGGCATGAGCTTTGATTCCTCTTTTTTCACATCTGTTGACTTTAGGCTCCTTCTCTCCATCTGTTACCACCACCCTAATTCAAGCCATCAACACCTCTTGCTTGGATTACTCCAAATTTTTCTTGCTTTCTCTTCTTGTCCTTCTATAATCCCTATTCCACATAGCAGCCAGTGATTTTTTTTTAAATGTCCAGTAAAACAACCCTATGGCATCCGACCTAGAAAGCAAATCAAGCTCCTTACTCCCTTACAGATCCCTTCAGTTATCCAGCTCTTGCCTCTCTCTCCAGCCTACTTGCTCACATTCTTCCTTCCCTTACTCATTCCCATAAAGCCCTTGCTTGGGATCCTCCCATGGCTGGCTTTCCTGCCCTTAACATTGCAACTTAAATTTCACCTCCTTAGAAACCTTCTCTGGTCTCCCAATATAAATACTCTGAGCATTTACATTTAGCATTTACTACTATTGGATGTTTTGTTTTGTTTTCAGTCTTTCTCCAATCAGAAAGTAAACTCCATGAGAACAGGGTTCTTGTCTATTTTGTTCTCCACAATATTCCTTACCGCCTAGAAGATGACTCGGCACATAGTGCATGGGGGAAGAATATTGAATTAACAAGTACGTACAAGATATTCACTCAAAGATTATTTCTATAGCAATCCAAGTATAGCATAAGCTGGATTCCATACATTTTGGAATATGTGAACATGGAGACAGCAGTTTAAAATAATGGGGTCAATCTGTAAATGCTAACATGGCAATAATATGCAAGATGTGTTTCTGTATATAATGCGGTAGCCAGCCCCCCACGTAGTCTCCAGTGATCCTCGCCTCCTGGTATTTATGCTCGCT
This sequence comes from Aotus nancymaae, assembly GCF_030222135.1. NCBI lineage: Eukaryota > Metazoa > Chordata > Mammalia > Primates > Aotidae > Aotus > Aotus nancymaae. The sequence continues at coordinate 69,225,249 of NW_026988425.1, read as the reverse complement.
GTCTTCTCCCAGATTGAATCGGAGCCAGCTTATCTGACCAAGCAATTGGAGCTAGGATGGTGGAAGTGACGGTGTGTGACTTCTGAAGCTAGGTAATGAAAGGCATTGCAGCTTTCCCCTTGTTCTCATGGATCACTCATTTTGGGGAACACCAGTCTCTGTGTTATGAAGTCAATCCAGTAGCCCCGTGAAGAGGCCCATATGGAGGGAAACTGAAGCTTCCTGCCACCAACGTGCCAGCCATGTAGAGGATTCTCCAGCCCTTCACATCTTCAGCAAGCAGCAGTTCCAGCCAGTATCTTACCTGCCACCTCATGAGATCCTCAGCCAGAACCACTGGGCTAAACTGCTCCTGGATTCATAACCCACAGAAACTGTGCAGGTTAGTAAATATTTACAACTGTTTTAAGCCACTAAATTTTGAGGTAATTTATGTATAATTTAACTAATACATGGTATAGTTTTTATTTTTTATTTTTAAAAAGCATGTATAGGCTGGGTGCAGTGGCTTACGCCTATAATCCCAACACTTTGGGAGGCCGAGGTGGGAGGATCAACTGAGGTTGGGAGTTTAAGACCAGCCTGACCAACATGGAGAAACCCTGTCTCTATTAAAAATACAAAAAATTAGCTGGGTGTGGTGGCACATGCTGGTAATCCCAGCTACTCGGGAGGTTGAGGCAGGAGAATCGCTTGAACCTGGGAGGCGGACGTTGTGGTAAGCTGAGATCGTGCCATTGCACTCTAGCCTGGGCAACAAGAACAAAACTCTGTCTCAAAAAACAACAAAAAAAGAATTATAAATCACTGGCCAGGCGTGGTGGCTCACCCAGAATCCCAGCACTTTGGGAGGCGGAGGCAGGCAGATCACAAGGTCAGGAGTTTGAGACCAGCCTGGCCAACATAGTGAAACCTCGACTTTACTAAAAATATAAAAAAAATTTTGCCAGGCGTGGTGGCGTGCACCTGTAATCCCAGCTACTTGGGAGGCTGAGGCAGGAGAATCTCTTGAACCTGGGAAGTGGAGGTTGCAGTGAGCCGAGATCACGCCATTCATTGCACTCCAGCCCGGGCAACAGTGAGAGACTCAGTCTCAAAAAAAAAAAAAAAAAAAAAGCAAGCATGTATACATGTTTATACATGCATAAAATATCTCAAAGAATATACAGAGGTTGTATAAATGGGTTCCCATGTTGGGGGTAGGGAGGGTATTCTTTCTCATTATGTACTTATACTTTCAGATTTATTTATTTTAGCCACTCATGGGTTTTAAAATTTGCATTTTTCTAATGACTAATGCTAAGCATCTTTTCAATATGCTTCAATATGCTTATTTGCTCTCTATTCTATTCAGTTCTTCTGCTTTTTATTTATTTTTTAGAGATACTCAGGATGGAGTGTAGTGACTACTCACAGGTGTGATCATGGCTCACTGCAGCCTTGAACTGCTGGGTTCACGCAGTGGTATAAACAAAGCAGTGGTTAGAGGGGTAAGCCACAGTAGCGGCCCTTCCAGAACCTTCTTGTTTTTCGCGTTTACCTTGACTTTCTGCCACTCTCAAGATCTAGCTCTGGAATAGGCTACGCTTTAAGGGCTTTTGAGAAGCCCATAAACAGGAGGGTTAGGTTTGGGGGTTTGGGGTTTTTTTCCTACATATTGATGTATTCTTCTGAGAATATCAACCCCTGAACTAGACAGCTGCTAAGGTAGAAATCCTGATTTAATTATTTGTGTTTAATAATGCAATAATGTTGCAATGAATGTTTGTGGGATCGTGAACCCCGAATATTTGAGACAGGTCTCAGTTAATTTAGAAAGTTTATTTTGCTGAGGCTGAGGATGTGTGCCTGTGACACAGCCTCTGGAGGTCCTGATGATATGTGCCCTAGATGGTGTGAAAAGAAAATATCCTGGGCCCCTAAAATCACTAAGCTAAAAGGAAAACTCAAGCTGGAAACTGCATAGGGCAAATCCGCCTCCCGTTCAATTCAAAGTGATCCCTCTGTTCACTGAGGTAAATGCGTATCTAATTGCCTTCTTTGCAAAGGCTAATCAGAAACTCAAAAGAATGCCACCGTTTGTCTCTCACCTATCTGTGATCTGGAAGTCCCCTCCTCACTTTTCTGGCCTTTGCATAAGTTGACCCGCCTTTCCAGACCAAACCAATGTATATTTTACATGTGTTGGCATTTCATATTTTTCTAAAATGTATAAAATCAAGCCATGCCCTGATCACCTTGAGCACACGACGTCAGGACTTCCTGAGGCTGTGTCACAGGCATGTTCTCAACCTTGGCAAAATAAGTTTTCTAAATTAACTGAGAACTGTCTCAAATTTTTAGGGTTCACAGTGTTCAGAGTAGTTTGGTTTTATACATTTTAGGGAGTCATGAGACATCAATCAACAAATGTAAGATGAATATTGGTTCGGTCTGGAAAGGCGGGATAACTTTAAGTGGGGAGGGGGCTTCCGGGTCATAGGTAGGTAGACAAATAGTTGCATTCTTTTGAGTTTCTGATTAGCCTCTCGAAAGGAGGCAATCAGACGTGCATTTATCTCAGTGAGCAAAGGGGTAACTTTGAATAGGAGAGGCAGGTTTGTGCCAAGCAGTTCTCAGCTTGATTTTCCCCTTCACTTAGTGATTTTGGGGCCCCAAAATTTATTTTCCTTTCACAGGATGAAGGAATGAACCACTCACTGCTGCTGGGTTCCTGATGGGCTCGCAGGCTTGGGTTGAGGTTTCTGCAGGAGGTGGTCTCTCCCTCTGGTCGGGCTTAATTTCTCACCAATAAAGACAGAGGCTGGGAAATAGTCCACAGATTGACCCACCGGTAGAGGCAAGAGCAGCTTGTACTCAAATCACAGAATTTTTCAAACTCTCCCTCTATAAAGGCATTCCAAGACTAGTCTGAGTCACTCTAATTACTTACATTTAAGTGGGACAGCCATCTCAGTGAAGTTCCAAGGCTTGAATTAAATGCAGAGACTAGATCCCTGATCACTAAGGGTTTGGTTTTTGTCTTCAGAACTGGGGGTCAGGAAAGGACTGGACATATCAGAAACTTCTCTTTGAGAAGACATCTGATCACCGAAGCAAAAATCCATAATTTTAATCAAGATTTGGAGAACAGCAAGGATTACCTTTGATTCTGAAATAAATTCTAGTCCTCTCAGGGGCCTCCAAAGGGTTAATGCTTCAGGAACAAAGTTGTAATCGCTAAACTATGCATACTGATGAGATTATAGCCCTAAGGTTTATGAAATGTTGATAACCAGGAAATTAATACAAGTTTGAAACTCCTGCTGCAAACCACTGAAGTGACACACTAGGAAAAGTCCATAAAACAACTCCAGCCAAGTCAGTTTACACATGCCTTTGTCCTGAGCAGTAGGACAGCAAATCTTAGTTTACTTTCAAAGTAAGAGGCCTCACTGTTAGTAAATTACTGTTTGAAAGTTACTCACTTTCAAATTAAGAGGCCTCGCTGCTCAAAGTATTTACATTTTCAGACATTTTAGGACATAGTTTAGAGAAATTAGGCCACTGTGCTGCTTCTTCAATAAAACAACGAGATTTTTTTTCCCTCAATCAGATTGGGAAACTTTCAAAAGATTGGTAGCATGGAGTGTGTATGAGCATTTCAGGAAACAAGTGCAAATACACTATTTTGGTAGAAGTATACATTACTGAAGACAATTTGGCAACACTTATCAAAACTTAAAACGGGCATCTAACTTTTGACCTGGCCATTCTACTTCTAGAAACTTATCGTCAAAATATATGCTCAAAGATGTCTGTATGCAGATTTGATGCAGCACTGTTTTAATATCAAAAAAAAGAGGGTAGGGGTGTGACAACTTAAGAAGCCCTTGGTAAGGAAACAATTAAATATATCGCAATATACCCGAAATGTTAAATAGCCTGTATCCTTTAAAAATAATCAACCTACAGATGCAGGTGTGGAAAAAACTCTAAAACATTTTAAAATGAAAAACAGTTGTCACAGAGTTTGGTGTGAGCATCCCATCATTTCCTTTAGAGGGGTGAAGCTATTGCTTCCCTTCTCTCACTCCTTCCCTCAGAACAAACACACAACTCAGAAATAAGTTGTTTAAAAAAATGTATTATTTATAAATCAGTTATACAACAAAATAATTATTTTTAAAAGTCACAAATACAATCGTTGTATGAAGTCAGTTTGGCATCAGGTACCCCTTAAATATGTTGCAAATTCATCTACTTTAGTGCTGTTTTCCAAAGAGGTGTGGTCTAAACCCTCTGAAGGCTTTATAATTTTGTATTTGTTAACAAGTGAACAAAACTGACAATAAATACTCCAACAATAATTTTTTAAAATACTAAGTGGTAAATGCTATTCTTAGTGGCAAAACAATCTATTACTTGGACTACATGAAAATTCCACTAAAGTCAGCAAAAATACACATTTAAAATTCTGATTGTATTTTTTTTTTTTTAAAGATGGGGTCTCGCTATGTTGCCCAGGCTGGAGTGCAGTGGCTATTCACAGGCGCGATCCCAATACTGATCAGCACGGGAGTTTTGACCTGCTCTGTTTCCGACCTGGACCAGTTCACCCCTCCTTAGGCAACCTGGTGGTCCCCTGCTCCTGGGAGGTCACCATATTGATGCTGAACTTAGCGTGGACACTCGATCGGCATAGCGCACTACAGCCCAGAACTCCTGGGCTCAAGTGATCCTCCCACCTCAGCCTCCTGAGTAGCTGGGACTACAGGCACATGCCACTGTGCCTGGCTTTTTTTCTGAGACAGAGTCTCGCTCTGTCGCCCAGGCTGGAGTGCAGTGGCGCAATCTTGGCTCACTGCAACCTCCACCTCCCCAGGTTCAAGCATTTCTCCTGCCTCAGCCTCCTGAGTAGCTGGGATCACAGACATGTGCCACTACGCCTGGCTAATTTTTGTATTTTTAGTAGAGACAGGTTTCACCATGTTGGTCATGCTGGTCTTGAACTCCTGACCTGATGATCTTCCGCCTCAGCCTCCCAAAGTGCTGGGATTACAGGCGTGAGCCACTGTACCCAGCCATATTTTTCTTGAAGTAATAATAATACATACAAAAACTCAAAGGATTAATAAAGAAGGAATTCAAAGTCCTAATAAGTCAACAAACAGATTTCATTATAAGCTGAACATAAAAGAGGCACCATTGTTTGCTTCCCTTTTCAAAAATTATCATAGCACTTTCTCAAATGAAAGCAGCATTCAGATCAATGGTTCTCAAATCTGTGTGCGCATAAACCTCACGCAGGCTTGTACCACACAGATTCCTGGACCCTGTTCCCAGAGTCTGAGCTCTCATTATTGAATCTGAGGAATCCCCGTTTTGAACAAAATTCACAATGACTTTTTTTTTTTTTTCCGGAAACAGAGTCTCACTCTGTCACTAAGGCTACAGTGGGGCAATCTTGGTTCACTGCAACCTCTGCCTCCTGAGTTAAAGTGATACTTGATTCTCGTGCCTCAGCCTTCTGAGTAGCCGGGATTACAGATATGCACCACCATACCCAGCTAACTTTTTATTTTTGGTAGAGAAGAGGTTTCACCATGTTGGCCAGGCTGGTCTCAAACTCCTGACCTCAAGTGATCTGCTGTGTTGACCTCCCAAAGTTCTGGGATTACAGGCACAAGGCACCGTGCCTAGCCAAGATCCATAATGATTCTCATGAATGGAAACCTGATTCTGGCAGCTCCTTTATCTTAGTTTCCTCATTTGTAAGGTCATTCAATTGGACTGATCATCTATGAATTTCCTGAAGCCCTAACAAGTCTATCACAACCCCAGATGTAAAATATATATATATATATATGTACGTGTATAGAATTTCAGCTGAGAAGTGAGTCTTCACGCCATGTCTACTTTGTGCAAGTTACTGAGTTTCTGTCTTCACCATCTTCTGAAAAGTCTGCTTCTGTTGCTTCAGTTTCTGGAGACATCTGAGTAGAGGAATTTTGAAACAGACACTAATGTTAATTTGGGAGACTATTTTTCTCATGCAAACAGAGGAGCTTCTAGCAATCCTAAGAGTGCTGCATCCACAGGGTATGTGGTGAGACCCATTTGCTTAGGAAATAACAGATACGTCCCCATAACATTAAATTGGCTCCACATCCTACTGTGCAACTCCCATCGGAGGACCTGGGAAACTCAATAGGAGGTCTTAACACTGGTTGAACTTGAAGAGTAAGAGCTGGATTTCCTGGAGTATTTCTTTGAGGTGAGGGATACTTGCATCTGCTTTACAGTGCGGACACTTCGGCAAAGGAGAGCGTTCTTTGTATGATCCCTGAAATCTTGTGAAACAAAGTAATAGACAAAGGGGTCGATGCAGCTGTTGAGGGTGGAGAGGCAGAGGGCTACAATGTACAGGGCATAGACATGACTCTGGCCCCGGCTTTTAATCAGAAAATAATGCACCACGAGCAGAAGGTTACTAGGAGTGAAGCAGATCAGGTACATGGCCAGGACAGTGATAATGAGCTTGATGGCCCTCTTCCTTTTCTTCTCTGAGTTTTCATCCATGGCAGAAGATCGCAGCATTCTGATCATCAGCACGTAGGCAGAGGCTGTGAGGAAGGCTGGGAACAGAAAGACCCCAATGGCCAGAGAGAGGAAGTAATTGAACATGTCTCCTACCAAGAGCTGCTCAGGCAAAACATCATGACAAGTCGTGATGTTTAGGGCTGGAATGAAGATGGTCTGCTTCACAACATACAAGGGGATGGTGACCAGCAGAATCAGCAGCCATATTGCCAGGGAGATGCCGATGGCAATGTTTCCCTTCTTCTTGGAGTGCCCCATGGGGTTCACGATGACCCAATACCTCTGCACACTGAGGCAGGTCATGAAGAGAATGGAGCAGTACATATTGCCATAGAAAAAGCCAATGAGCACATTACAAAGAGCTTCCCCGTAAATCCAGTTGTTGCCATGTATGTGATAGGCAATCTTCAAGGGGAACCAGATGACGGAGAGGAGGTCAGCCAAGGCCAGATTGGCCATGTAAATAACAGCAGGGTGTTTCTTCTTAGTTCGGAAGAGAAAGACCCACAGGGCCATGCCATTACTTGGCAAACCCACCACAAAGACAATGGTGTAGACAATTGGAAGGAAGACGGTGGTCAGTTTTCCAGTGAGGACAGATGCAGAAAACTCATCCACAGAAAAGCCTGGTTCAACTGTAACTCCTTTTCCAGTGACATGGGATGTGCCATCAACCTTGCCAATAAGACTTCTTCCTTTAGAGGATCTATTGGATCCTGTACAAGAAAGGAAGACAAGGGTCATTACAAAAATAAATGTTTCAGCAGTAACGCTGGTTGTTCAAATGAAAGTACATTCATTCATTCATTTTTTAATTTATGAGACAAGGTCTCGCTGTCACCCAGGCTGGAGTGTAGTGGAGCAATCATAACGCACTGCAGCCTCAAACTTTTGGGCTTGAGCGATCCTCCTGGGCAGCCAGGCCACAGGCATGCACCACTATACCTGGCTAATTTTTACTTTTTGTAGAGACAGGATCTCGCTATGTTGCCCAGGCTGTTCTCAAACTCTTGGCCTTAAGATTCTCCTGCCTTGGCCGGGCGTGGGGTGTACACCTGTAATCCCAGCACTTTGGGAGGCTGAGGCGGGTGGATCAGGAGGTCAAGAGATCAAGACTATCCTGGCCAACATAGTGAAACCCCGTCTCTACTAAAAGTACAAAAATTAGCTGGGCGTGGTGGCGTGCGCCTGTAGTTCCAGCTACTCAGAAGGCTGAGGCAGGAGAATCGCTTGAACCCAGGAGGTGGAAATTGCAGTAAGCCGAGATCGTGCCACTGCGCTCCAGCCTGGCAACAGAGCAACACTCCATCTCAAAAAATAAAAAAGATTCTCCTGCCTTAGCCTCCCAAAGTGGTGAGATTACAAGTGTGAGCCACTGAGCCCAGCCTCAAATGAAAGTACTTTAGATGAAGACAGAAATATACTATTAGAGGATTACACAAAAAGCTTATAGGGCCTTTTCTTTATGTAATAAGATCATTAAGATTTATATTGTCTGGTTTAGTTTGGTTTTATGGGATTTTCTTCTTACAGTGAGTATCTTTGTATCAGGGAGGTGGGAGTTGTGGGATGCATGTGGAACATTGATTTCTAGGAATATAAAGAATACTAACAATATTTCCATTTATTTTTACAAACTACCCACATTCATTAGTCCCTAGCTATTCTTTTTATTTATTTTTATTTTTTAGAGATGGGGTCTTGCTATGTTGACTAAGCTGATCTTGAACTCCTGGCCTCAAGTGGTCCTCCCACCTCAGCCTCCCAAAGTGCTGCAATTACAGGCATGAGCCATCATGTCCAGCTCTAGCTATTCTTATCACATGTCCAACAATAGTCCTTTCATCTATCAATTAGTAAAAATCAGTTTGGCTGGGCGTGGTGGCTCATGCTTGTAATCGCAGCACTTTGGGAGGCTGAGACAGGCAGATCACCTGAGGTCAGGAGTTTGAGACCAGCCTGGCTAACATGGTGAAACCCCGTCTCTATTAAAAAAAAACAAAAATTAGGGCAGGGCATGGTGGCTCACGCCTGTAATCTCAGCACTTTGGGAGGCCGAGGCAGGTGACCTCAATAATCACCTGAGGTCAGGAGTTTGAGACCAGCCTAACATGATGAAACCCCACCTCTACTAAAAATATAAAATTAGCTGGGTGTGGTGGCACATGCCATAATCCCAGCTACTCAGGAGGCTGAGGCAAGAGAATCACTTGAACCTGGGAGGCGGAGTTTGCGGTGAGCTGAGATTGTGCCATTGCACTCCAGCCTGGGCAACAGGAGGGAAACTCTGTCTCAAAAACAAAACAAACAAAAATTAGCCAGGCATGGGTGCCTGTAATCCCAGCTACTCAGGAGGCTGAGGCGAGAGAATCGGTTGAACCCAGGAGGTTCAGTGATCCAAGATCACATCACTGTCCTCCAGCCTGGGTGACAAGAGTGAGACTCCATCAAAAAAAAAAAAAAAAATCAGTTTAGGATTGCTCAGTAATTCCTTTCCAAATTCTCAAGTGTATAAAATAATGATCCCCATCCTGACACCAGTTTTCTAATTTCTCGCTTCACAATGGCCTTCTATCCCACTCTAGCCCTGAGCCAGGATCCATCCTGGCCTATTCATCATACCCTATTCAGTGCTTGCCACAGGGAGATTCCCAGGACCACAAGGGACATTCCCTTTTTACCCACAAGGATAGCCTCAACAATAGGCAGGGAATCCCCATGCTCATATGCTGGCTTCCTGGAGAACTTCCCATGGAGACCAGCTGGCAGGAAAACTGGCCTGGACAGGTGGCTGTACTGATGACAGATTTGTGTTCTGACTTTCAAGCAAGCAGCATGACAAGCTAACTTATTCTCCCTTATATTATAAAGTTGCCTTAAAAAACACAAACAAATGAATGGCATATCCCTACATTCTGCCGGCAAGTATTGATTAACCTGCAGGAGTAGGTAAGGACAGTTTAAGGATACCAAAGAACTTTCCTCTAATTCTGGGGAAAAGTAGACTTTCAGAGTAGACCAAGCACGAAGACAGGGCAGTACTTGCACTGCAGTATACCAGGGAGGACATTGAACCCACTCATGCTGTTATTCATAATGTTATGCTTGGTCATCATTTCTCCACTTCTAGCTTTACACTAACATTCCGCAGAATTTTTCACATCTTAATGCTTCTCTATTTGGGATGCTAGCCTGGGCAGAGTGCTGGAGGATGCAGAGATCAATACTTCATTTTTCACTTAGTGTAGTGGGTTGAAAGGTGGTACCCCCAAAAGAGAAATTTACGTCCTAATCCCCAGACTATGAACATTATTTAGTAAAGAAGTGTCTTTGCAGATAGAAATTAGGGTCCTGAGATAAGACCTCCTTGAGTTATTTAGGTGGGCCCTAAATCTAAAGACAAGTGTCTATTTTAAGATAAAGGCAGAGGCCAGGTGCTGTGGCTCACGCCTGTAATCCCAGCACTTTGGGAAGCTGAGGTGGGCAGGTCACTTGAGGTCAGGAGTTAAGAGACAAGCCTGGTCAACATGGTGAAACCCTGTCTCTACTAAAAATACAAAAATTAGCCGGGCATGGTGGCACGTGCCTGTAGTCCCAGCTACTCGGGAGGCTGAGGCAGGAGAATTGCTTGAATCTTCGAGGTGGAGTTTTCGGGGAGCCGAGATCATGCCACTGCACTCCAGCCTGGGTGACAGAGTGAGACTCCGTCTCAAAAAAAAAAAAGAGAAAGGCAGAAAGAGATCTGCGACATGTAGAAAAGGAAAAGCCACAGGAGTGAGTCACATAATGGAAGCAGAGATTGGAGTCATGTCAAGGAACAGGACAAGGAGAATGCCAAGAAATGCCAGCAGCCACTGCAAGCTGCAAAAGGCAAGGAATGGACTCTCCCTCAGAGCCTTTGGAGGGTATGTGGTCCCAGTTCCTTGATTTCAGAATTCTGGCCACCAGAACTGACAGAATCAATGCGTTGTTTTACATCAGCAGTTTATGGCAATTTGTTATGGTAGCCACAAGAAACTAATATGCCTAGCATAGGCCTATTTCTAATATTCCTATTTTTTTAGAATTCTTCAGAAAATGTCGTTTTTTTTAAAAAAATTCTACGTATTACAGTGTTCTTCAAATATTTGACCATAACCCCTAAAAACCATAGTCTACATAGTAATCCAGTTCCCAATACACATATCCATGGTGGAAAAAAAGATTCACAAAATAATAATTATTCTTATTACATAGGGTACACTGATATTTTCTATTGTATTCTATTATTATAAAAAGCCAGTTATGGCCAGGTGCGGTGGCTCACAACTGTAATCCCAGCATTTTGGAAGGCCAAGACGGGTGGATCATGAGGTCAGGAGATCGAGACCATCCTGGCCAACATGGTGAAATCCTGTCTCTATTAAAAATAGAAAAATTGGCCAGGCGCGGTGGCTCATGCCTGTAATCCTAGCACTTTGGGAGGCTGAGGTGGGTGGATCACTTGAGGTTATGAGTTTAAGACCAGCCTGGCCATTATGGTGAAACCCCATCTTTTATTAAAAAGAAAAGAAAAGGGCCGGGCGCGGTGGCTCAAGCCTGTAATCCCAGCACTTTGGGAGGCCGAGGCGGGTGGATCACGAGGTCAAGAGATCGAGACCATCCTGGTCAACATGGTGAAACCCCGTCTCTACTAATACAAAAAATTAGCTGGGCACGGTGGCGCGTGCCTGTAATCCCAGCTACTCAGGAGGCTGAGGCAGGAGAATTGCCTGAACCCAGGAGGCGGAGATTGCGGTGAGCCGAGATCGCGCCATTGCGCTCCAGCCTGGGTATCAAGAGTGAAACTCCGTCTCAAAAAAAAAAAAAAAAAAAAAAAAAAGAAAAGAAAAATTAGCTGGGTGTGGTGACGGACTCCTGTAATCCCAGCTACTCAGGAAGCTGAGGCACAAGAATTGCTTGAACCCAGGAGGTGGAGGATGCAGTAAGCCAAGATCGTGCCATTCCACTCCAGCCTGGCAACAGAATGAGACTCCGTCAAAAAAAAAAAAGAAAAGAAAAGAAAAGAAAAGAAAAAAAGCCAGTTATTATTCTTTAACATTGATTTCACAGGCCACTTAACATTTCAAAGCTGCAGTGAGAACAGCAACCAATTTTGAAGCACCACAATCAGAGAGAGATAATGTATGTAACAATTAGAAAGTAACACACTAGAAATTAATTTGGTGTTGGATTCAGTGCTTGATTAGTGTTATAGACTGAGTAACTGGTGCAGTTATTGTGGAATTTATCCAACACCAAACTAATGGAAATGAAAGGGGCAAAGTGTTAACACCACGAACATAGATAGTAAAATTGAGACTCTGGGAACTGCTACAGGATAAATGACCTGTCTTTTACAAAATATAAATTAAATGGCAAAAAAGTAAGAAAGAGGGCCATGCACAGTGGTTCATGCCTTCAATACCCAGCATTTTGGGAGGCCAAGGCAGGAGGATTGATTGAGACCAGGAGTTCAAGACCAGCCTAAGCAATATAGCAAGACCCCATCTTTAAAAAAAAAAAAAAGAAGAAGAAAAAAGGAAAAAAATGGGGTGAAGGTGAAATTTATAGAGTAGAAGATTTAAAAGACATATCAGTCATATAATGTGTATACCTTCTTTGAATCCTGATTCAAACAAACCATAAAAATAACATTTTTTTTTTGAGATGGAGTCTCACTCTGTCACCCAAACCGGAATGCAGTGGTGTGACGGTGGCTCACTGTAACTTCTGCCTCCCAGGTTCAAGTGATTCTCCTGCCTCGGCTTCCCAAGTAGCTGGAATTATAGGCCTGCACCACCACACCTAGCTAATTTTTGTATTTTTAGTAGAGATGGGGCTTCACCATGTTGGTCAGGCTGGTCTCAAACTCCTGATCTCAAGTGATCTGCCCACCTCGGCCTCCCAAAGTGTTAGAATTACAGGCGTGAGCCACTGTACCTAGCCTAAAATAACATTTATAAGACAATTAGAAATTTGAACACAGAGCCAGGCATGGTTGTTCATGCCTATAATCCCAGTGTTTTGCAAGGCCGAGGTGAAAAAACTTCTTGAGGCCAAGGTTTGAGACCAGCCTGGCCAACATAGCAATACCCTGTCTCTAAAAAAAATTAAAAATACAAAATTAGCCAGATATGGTGGCGCACAACTGTAGTCCTGGCAACTTGGGAAGTTGAAGCGGCAGGATCACTTGAGACCAGCAGTTCAATGATTTAGTGAGATTGTGCCACTGCACTCCACTGTGGGTGACACAATGAGACCCCTGTCTCTATAAAAAATAAAAAATTTGAATACTATTTGATTATATTAAAAATTAATGTTAGTAGATAATATAATGGCATTATGGTTATATTTGAAAAAGAAGTTCCTCATACTTTATTAATACATTCTAAAATATTTTAGGATGAAATAATATCTGAGATTTATTTCACAACCACAGGAATTGAAACCCTCAGACACTGCTGATTGGAATACAATAATGGTGCATGGCCAGGCAGAGTGGCTCACACCTCTAATCTCAGCACTATGGGAGCCTGAGGCAGGTGGATCACCTGATGTCAGGAGTTCGAGACCAGCCTGGCCAACATGGTGAAACCCTGTTGCACCAAAAATACAAAAATTAGCCAGGTGTGGTGGCATACACCTGTAATGCGAGCAACTTGGGAGGGTGAGACAGGAAAATCACTTGAATTGAGAGGCAGAGGTTGCAGTGAGCCAAAATCGTACCACTGCACTCCAGCCTGGGTGACAGAGAGAAACTATGTCTCAAAAAATATATATTAAAAAAAGGGTGCAGTTATTGTGGAAAATTGTCTGGCAGTTCCTCAAATAGTTAAAGAGTTACTATATGACCCAGAAAATCCACTCCTAGATATACAAGAGTCCACACAAAAACCTGTAGACATAGCAGCATTATTTGTAACAGTCAAAAACTGGGCTGGGCACAGTGGTGCTCACCTGTAATCCTAACGCTTTGGGAGGGTAAGGTGGGAGAACTGCTTGAGGCCAGGAGTTTGAGGCCAGCCTGGGCAAAAGAGCAGAACCCCATCTCTACAAACATTTTTAAAAATTAGCCAGGCATAGTGGTGCACACTTGTAGTTCCAGATACTATGGAGGCTGAGGCGGATTGCTTGAACCCAGGAGGTCAGATATCACACCACTGCACTCCAGCTTGGGCAACAGAGTGGGAGTTGCCCAGGCTGGGAAAAAAAAAAAAAGTGAAAACAACCAAAATGCCCATCAACAGATGAACAGAAATAAAATGCAATAGGCTGGACACGGTGGCTCATGCCTATAATCCCAACACATAGGGAGGCCAAGGTGGACAGATCACAAGGTCAGGAGTTCGAGACCAGCCTGGCCAATATGGTGAAACCCTGTCTCTGTTAAAAATACAAAAATTAGCCAAGAGTGGTGGCGCACATCTGTAGTCCCAGCAACTTGGGAGGCTGAGGCAAAAAATCACTTGAACCCGGGAGGTGGAGGTTGCAGTGAGCAAAGATTGCGCCACTGCACTCCAGCCTGGGTGAAAGAGTGAGACTCTGTCTCAAAAAAAAAAAAAAAAGAAAGAAAGAAAGAAAAGAAAAAAAGAAATAAAATGCAGTAAATCCATACAATGGAATATTATTTGGCTGTTTTATAAAATGAAGTACTTGGGAGGCTGAGGCAGGCAGATCACCTGAAATCAGGAGCTCAAGACCAGCCTGGCCAACATGGTGAAACTCTGTCTCTACTAGAAATACAAAAACTAGTGAAGCTTGGTGGCACAGGCCTGCAGCCCCAGCTAGCCAGGAGACTGAGGCAGGAGAATTGCTTGAACCCAGAGGCGAAGGTAGCAGAGATAGTGCCACTATACTCCAGCCTGGGTGACAGAGCAAGACTCAGTCTCAAAAAAAAAAAAAAAAAGAGTACTGATACATAGATACATGGATGAACCTCAAAAAAGATTATGCTAGGTAAAAGAAGCCAGTCACAGAGGACCACATATTATCCCATTTCTATCAAATGTCTACAATAGGCAAATCCAGAAATAGAAAGTAGATTAGTGTTTGCCATGGGCTAAGACCGGAAGACTGGTGAATGACAGCTAAGGTGTTTCTTCCGGGGTAATAAAAATGTTCTAAAATTGTTTGTGTAATGGTTGAATAATTCTGTGACTACACTAAAAGCCACTAAATTATATAGTTTAAATGGGTGAATTGTATGGTGTGCAAATTATCTGATACGGAATTCTTAGTAAAGCTGTTAAAAAAAAACAAACAGGCTCAGCATCATAGGAAAGGGGGAAAAAAAAGAAAAGAAAAAATAACAGGGAAGAGAGGTGAGAGGTGGGTTGGGGAATAGATGAAACAAGATTAGCCAACAGTTAATAATTACTGAAGTTGAGTGGTGGGTACATGGAATTCACTATAATAGTATACCTCTATATGATTAAAATTCTCCATAAAACCAAGTATGTCCCAAGTCAGAAAAGCTCACATAAAGAGTGCTCAAAATCTGTTTTAAATAAGAATGCTAAAATAAAGACCAAAAAAGGAGCAAGGAAAGGCACTATAACATTTTCTTAAAAAAGGAACTTTTTGGCTTTGCAGACGCCGCCGCCGCCTGGAGCCTTGTAGTATCAGCCATGGTCAACCCCACCGTGTTCTTCAACATTGCCGTCAACAGCGAGCCCTTGGGTGACGTCTCTTTCGAGCTGTTTGCAGACAAGCTTCCAAAGATCGCAGAAAACTTTCGTGCTCTGAGCACTGGAGAGAAAGGATTTGGTTATAAGGGTTCCTGCTTTCACAGAACTATTCCAGGGTTTATGTGTCAGGGTGGTGACTTCACATGCCATAATGGCACTAGTGGCAAGTCCATCTATGGGGAGAAATTTGATGATGAGAACTTCATCCTAAAGCATACAGGTCCCGGCATCTTGTCCATGGCAAATGCTGGACCCAACACAAATGGTTCCCAGTTTTTCATCTGCAGTGCCAAGACTGAGTGGTTGGATGGGAAGCATGTGGTCTTTGGCAAGGTGAAAGAAGGCATGAATATTGTGGAGGCCATGGAGCGCTCTGGGTCCAGGAATGGCAAGACCGGCAAGAAGATCACCATTGCTGACTGTGGACAACTCTAATGAGTTTGACTTGTGTTTTATCTTAACCACCAGACCATTCCTTCTGTAGCTCAGGAGAGCACCCCTCCACCCCGTTTGCTCGCAGTATCCTAGAATCTGTGCTCTCGCTGCAGTTCCCTTTGGGTTCCATGTTTTCCTTGTTCCCTTCCATGCCATGCTGGATTGCAGAGTTGAGTTAAGTTTATGATTATGAAATAAAGACTAAAAAACAACAACAACAACAAAAAAAGGAACTTTTTCTTAGAATATTCCAACATATAACCTTGAATGGTATCCATCAAAACTATATTTGGTATTAACTGTTCTATAACACTGGTAAATGTCAAGACGCTGCTTAGAGGTCCCTGAAGCCCTTTCAGCCTAGTGCATAGGTGGACTCTGTACAGTGTCCTACACGCACCAAAACTCACAGAGCTTGTCTAGAGAACCACTGCTATCCCAGTTCCCAATTGTCAACCAAGTAAAATCATTTGTATTTCACAGAGTTGAGGAGAGGGTAAATGCACAAATGAAGTTTAAACACATATAAAGTGCCTGGCTACAATTACATTCCCATTTCTAGGGCTGTAATAAACAATTACAGCCCAAGTATGCAAAAATACACACTCACAGAAGTTCAAGGCAGCATCCCCCATCCAGCTACAGACAAACAGCTGCTTATTGCTAACTTACCATGTCCCTAAAGTAGTCCTTATCACTATGAGTAGACATTGTACTAGCCAATAATCTTGACATGGAAAGACAGCCACAATATATTGTCAACTGAAAAAAGAAACTGGCAGAACAGTGTGCTCCCATTTGTTTTTATTTGTTTGCTTGTTTTGAAACGGAGTTTCACTCTGTCACCCAGGCTAGAGTGCAATGGGTGTGATCTCAGCTCAATGCAACCTCCGCCTCCCAGTTTCAGGCATTCTCCTGCCTTAGCTTCCAGAGTAGATGGGACTACAGGTGCGCACCACCACGCCTGGCTAATTTTTGTATTTTTAATAGAGACAGGGTTTCACCATGTTGGTCAGGCTGGTCTCACACTCCTGACCTTGTGATCTGCCCACTTCAGCCTCCCAAAGTGCTGGGGTTACAGGCATAAGCCACCATGCCCGGCCTTAATGTGCTCCCATTTGTATAATAAAATTATAATGTACAATTTGCAAAACATGAAATCTAGAAGGATACCCACCAAACAATAAAAAGTGACTGGCTCTGCGGAGTACAGGAGGGGACAGGAGAATTTGTCTTTTTATTCTACACCTCTCTATATTATTTGGATTTACTATCTCAAAGGAGTATAAATTGGTATATTTTTGGTGGGTAATTTGATAAAACATACCAAAATTTTAAATATACTGGCCACCAGCACGGTGGCTCATGCCTGTAATACCAGCACTTTGGGAGGCTGAGGCGGGGGATATGACCTGAGGTTGGGAGTTCGAGACCAGCCTGCCAAAGATGGAGAAACCCTCATCTCTACTAAAAATACAAAATTAGCCAGGGGTGGTGGCACATGCCTGTAATCCCAGGAGGCTGAGGCGGGATAAATCACTTGAACCTGGGAGGCAGATTGTGGTGAGACGAGATCGCGCCATTGCACTACAGCCTGGGCAACAAGAGAGAAACTTGTCTCTAAATAAATAAATAAATAAGTAAGTAAGTAAATAAACATACTTCCCATATGACCTAGCAATTTACTTCTCGGAATTTGCCCTGCATCTACTAGTTAAAGTGCACCAAATTACTGTATGTACAAGAATATTTACTGGAACATTGTCTAGCATGGTAACACAAAGATATTGATTTCAACATCTATCAAAAAGGGGAGTAGTTCAGGACCGGAGGCAGTGGCTCACGCCTGTAATCCCAGCACTTTAGGAGGGTGAGGCAGGCAGATCACGAGGTCAAGAGTTCGAGACCAGCCTGGCCAACATGATAAAACCCCATCTCTACTAAAAATACAAACTTTAGCCGAGTGTAGTAGTGAGTGCCTGTAATCCCAGCTACTTGGGAGGCTGAGGCAGGGGAATTGCTTGAACCCAGGAGGCAGAGGTTGCAGTGAGCCAAGATCACGCCACTGCACTCCAGCCTGGGTGACACAGCAAAACTCCGTTGGGAGGTGGGGTTAAGGGAGTAGGTCAGGCTTGGTGTAGTGGCAAACTAGCCATAGTCCCAGCTACTTGGGAGCTGAGGTGGTTACAGTAAGCTATGATCCCGCCACTGCACTCTCGGTCTTTAAAAAAAAAAAATGGGGCGGGGGGCAGTGGGGAGGATTAGTTCAATTACCCCCTATAAAAGTTTGTACAGATTTATATACACTGACCAGAATTGATTAGGTTAAAAAGATAAATAAACCATAGCACAGTATGTATAGTATGCTCCTTCTATTCCTATGAATTATTTGTGCACAGAGAAGATGAGCTGATGGCCGGGCACAGTGGCTCACATCTGTAATCCCAGAACTTTGGGAGGCCAAGGCAGGCAGATCATTTGAGGTCAGGAGTTCAAGACCAGCCAGACCAACATGGCAAAATCCTGGCTTTACTAAAAATACAAAAATTAGCCAGAGATGTTGGTGCGCATCTGTAATCCCAGCTACTCGGGAGGCTGAGGCAGGAGAATCACTTGAACCTGGGAGACGCAGGTTGCAGTGAACCTAGATCACAGCACTACACTCCAGCCTGGGTGACAGAGCGAGACTCTGCCTCAGACAAAACCAACCAACCAACCAAACAAACCCGAGAAGTCAGGCTGAGATTGGAGACTGGAAAGAATGAGAGATTTTCACTTTTTTTTAGACCCTTCTGATTTGCACAATTTTGGAAAAATCTGCATGTAAAACTTTTAATTTAATTTTTATTGTAAGTATACTCCTCTTGTGGACCATCCTCCCCTCAAACCAAGTGTAAAACAAGTACTTTATTGGCATTAATTCTCTTCCTTTCACCCTCTTTCTCTACGATGCCCTCACCCCAAATGTTCTCTTTTGCTCCCAATCTTTGGGAGCACAGGCTGAAAAATAAAAGGTTTCAATTGTGGGGTGCCCCTCCCTAGCTATACATTTAGTGCATTTTCTCAAGTGTTCTTTCAGAATGAACTGTTTTCTTCAACATTTGCCAAGCTAATAAAACCATAAGAAAGACAAATACAGACTTTACTAAAACATCACCTATCAAGGTTACTTAGTAACTACAAGGCAAGCAAAAGGATCACATTTAAAGTCCTATCTTCCAGTTCACTGCAGTGTTCTGTCATATTATAAAACATTGGCCAGGCGTGGTGGCTCACACCTTTAATCCCACCACTTCGGGAGGCTGAAGCGATGGATCACCTGAGGTCAGGAGTTCAAGACCAGCCTGGCCAAAACAGCAAAACCCTGTTTATATCAAAAACACAAAAATCAGCCAGGTGTGGTGGCATGTGCCTGTAGTCCCAGCTACTCTGGAGGCTGAGGCATGAGAATCACTTGAACCGGGAGGCAGAGGTTGCAGTGAGCCAAGATCATGCCACTACACACCAGCCTGGGCGACAGAGAGACTCTGTCTCATGAGGGGAAAAAAAAAAAAAAGAAAAAAAATTGTAAATACCACATGTCTATCAACAAAGGGCTAATTTTAAAATTGATACATCCTCCTATAACATTTTAGAGTCATTTAAAATGTTTTATATGTATTGACAAGATACTGATCTGCTTATATAATCCCATACTTGCAGAAACAGATTTCTGTATATGTGAATATGTATTTTTTGCATGGATAATAAAGAGTTAGAAAAGATATAAGTGGAAATGTTAGCAGTGGCTACTTTGGTACTGAAGTTCAGGGTGATTTAATTAAATTTTCCTCTTTTTTTTGTTTTGGCTCATTTTTCCCTACAGTGATCACATATTATTTTTATAATTAAAAAAAAATTATAGGTAGGGTGCGGTGGCTCATACCTGTAATCCCAGCACTTTGGAAGGCCAAAGCAGGCAGATCACCTGAGGTCAGGAGTTCCAGACCAGCCTGACAAATACGGTGAAACCCATTCTCCACTAAAAATACAAAAATTAGCCGGGGGTGGTGGCAGGCGCCTGTAGTCCCAGCTACTCGGGAGGCTGAGAAAGGAGATTTGCTTGAACCTGGGAGCCAGAGGTTGCAGTGAGCCAAGATGGTGCCACTGCACTCCAGCCTGGGAAACAGAGTGAGACTCCATCTTAAAAAAAAAAAAGAATTAGCTGGGGGTGGTGGTGCATGCCTGTAGTCCCAGCTACTTGGGAGGCTGAGGCAGGAGAATCACTCAAACCCAGGAGAGGTGGAGGTTGCAATGAGCCAAAATCACACCACTGCACTTCATCCTGGGCAACAGAGTAAGACAAAAAAACAAAAACAAAAACAAAAAAAACCACCAAATCAATTATAAAGAAAACAGAAATTTCAGTCTCCAAGAGATATGGAATGACCTAGGCTGGCAACATGGTGGAAAAAATAAGTAAGTGGCAGAGAGAAGCTGACTGAAATGAACATGGCATGGACAGCCAGGGTACTCTGGGCAAGATTCCTCACTTCATTCATTTGCTATTTATTGAGGTCCCATGGGTGAGGAGACTATGCTAGACGTGATGGAAAGGATGGTAGGGTCCCCTGCCTCCAGGAGTTAATGATACAGTGAGGACACATGTTAAACATATTTACCCAAATCATTATCAATTACTATTGGGAGGGGAAAGAAAGTGGGACCATGATGGAGTGTTTTCCTTGCCTTGCCTCCTCCCCAATTCAGTGTCCCTCACTTGTACCATGAGAAGGTTGTAATCTAGGCTGAGTTCCTTTCTATGAGGCAGTCTTTTGGAGTGAGGCTTTGGGAAGAAAATGAAACCCCAAATCGGCCCTGCAGCCAACTGAGGGGCCCGAAGAAGGGAGTGAGCAAAGACCTACAGAAAAGCTTTGCTGACACTGTATTTCTTATTAAAATCAATTTAGTTTCAAGGTGGGAGGAAAGCTCCATCTGCCTAAATCAAATCTGTGTTACTTCACTAACCCTTTGGAAAAGTTATCCAGCAAAGGAATAAAAGTATGGTGCAGGGAGGATGAGGAACAAGGTGCAATATTAAATGGCTCTAGTTAACAAGTAACCTGACTTTTCCTTGTTGTTAAATCAAGCTCACCTTGTACTCCTAGGATCTCCCATCCCCTACCAAGAGGGGTAAACAAGAACAAGCCAAATAATCGGGGCATGCTTCGTAGACAGACCTCTGAATCATAAAGATGTTGAATCATCTATACCAACATGTAATTTTTTAAAGTTTGCTCATACTAACCTTTGCTCCTGAATTTTAAGTTTCCAACTTTAAAGGACATAGAGGAGGGGTGTTCATTACAGTTTTCAATACTTCCCAGAACTAAATGTCTTTATTCTGATGCTGATAATAAAAAATATACCAGTGGTGCACAGTTTTCAAGCTTAAATCATAACACCCTTTCTCCTAACGGTAGAGGGAAAAGGATCACATTCTTCCATCTAATTCCAACCCACTGTGACTTGCTCTTTTACATTGTCTTTATGAAGAGGAGGATAAAAGTGAAAAACTGCGTTTTACAGCAAGTCTGCACATTTCTCAGGGAAATAAAATCTCCTTTTGACTGCTACCCAGGCTGCCCCAAACTGCAGGGCCTCGGTTAGCATCACAGTGGCGCGATCGCAGGTCAAACATACCCCACGTCCACAGCGAGGCCTGCTGGGCCTGGAAGAACACACTCCCAGCAGAACAAGTTCGAGTACACCCAGAGCAGCACACCCGAGGAACGCGGGGGCCGGGCGCAAGCGCTGCTCTGTTCCCAGGGCGGCCAGCCTCCGGCCTGCAGACCTGGGTGGCCGCCAGTGGCCGCTCCGGGTGGCACACTAGGAAGGTCTCGGAACCCCAGGCCCAGAGGGTCAACTGGTCAAATATAAGGCAGGGTCCAAGAAGTTGCACTTGTAAATCCTCGTGACGTCCAACTGGCCTGAGCGCTCATTACCACGAGAACCCAGCAGGGTCGCCACTGACTTTCATACCCCGGGCCTTCCACCGTGGGTGCCAGGAGCCGCGAGTCCCCGGTAGGTCTCGAACGCCAGGGCAGAACCCGAATAAAGGCTTCCAGTAGTTGGGTAGGGGGCGCAAAAAACAACCTAGAAGGCTCTCGGGCTGCGGGTTCCCACCCACTCCGCCCTGCCCTGCGCCATCAGCTCGCTAACTCTACTGGCCCCGCGGGGCCAACAGAGGAAGTCTCCGAGTGGGCGAAAAGCTCCTAATGACTTAGTGTTTACAAAGAAACCAAGCCCGGGGAGGGAACTGGGTCCTCTGGGTACCCTTTAGACACGGTTACTCCTTCCCTCCCTCCCTTTCCTCGCGCCCCCGCTGGGGGCTGCAGGTGCCCAGCATGAGAGCCTCTCCGGGAAGTGGAGGTCTTTGGGGAAATCTCTGCCTCTACCGGGCTCTGCCGACTTCAGCTGCTCCTGCATGTCCCACCAGGGTGCCTCCTTGGCGCAGAGACCCCCACCATCAAAGCCATCAAGGGGAGGCTGAGGGATTCGTGGAGGTGGGTGCCAGCAGCAGAACACCCTTCGCGCACCTGCCTGGATCCCACCGTCTGCCCGGCGTACCCGAGACCCCAGCTCCTCAGCGGTACGAGCCCTCCTTGGCCAGGTTTCTCACCTTGGATAGTGCCATTGCAGGAGACAGAGGCCGCCAGCAGGACAGCGGCCCCCAGCAGCCACGCCGCGCTTGGGTTCCGCATCCTCCCCAGGCCCCGACGCCGGGCGCTCGGG
Organism: Aotus nancymaae; assembly: GCF_030222135.1. Lineage (NCBI taxonomy): Eukaryota > Metazoa > Chordata > Mammalia > Primates > Aotidae > Aotus > Aotus nancymaae. Next base: position 69,202,750 of record NW_026988425.1, on the reverse strand, counting down.
GGATTCGCCGCCACGGATTCGAAACTCAGAGGTCTACTGGACGCACTGAGAGAAAAGTCAGCTTCTCACCTGCCCCGAATCGGAGCCTCTGCGCTCCTCACCCGGGCGGGATAGGTTTCTGGGAAACCGGAGGCGCCACTGGACTCACCTGAGGGAGGCCACGCCCCGAGACCGGAACGCGCACCTCGGCCCAGCCCCCGGATACCTGGTCTGCGCGACTGCGCCCCCAGCTCCCCGGACGCGCGCCAGGTCCCCGAGGCTGCGGGAGCCGCCTGCGGGCGGGGTTGGGCGGATGAGGTGTCTACTTTGGAATGCAAAGAGCCGGAGCGCCGGGACAGAGGTTATTCCCGGCCTGGGCTCTGCCGCAAACTATCTTTAACCTTTACTCACTCCTAAAGAGCCGGATCGTCTGTCTCCTGACTGTCAGAAAGCCACGATCCAAACTCACTGCAATTATGGTTGGTAACTGATACATAGGGGGCTTCCCCGTGCGGTGGACACTGCAGGAGGAGGGATGCGTTTTTTATTGCAGAGGCAGGTGGGCAGGTGCGGGCACCACGAAAGCGGTGGGGAGCATAACGGGCGGGGCGGGCAGAGGCAGGGGTGAGGTGGAGCGGGAGAGAAGAGATGGAACGGCTACTTGCAGTGCCAGGTGCCAAAGCTTTAGAGTATTATCTTGTTTAATCCCCACAACAACCAGCACAGCAGTAAGTATGATTATTCTTCCCATTATACAGACGAGGAAATTGAGCTCAGAAAGATTAGACAAATTGGCCAGAGTTACACTGTATATAAACACAGTGTATAAATGTTTATCACATTTCAACTCTTGTCTGTGATTGCCATTGTCTTCTCCTCACGGCACTATGAATGCGTCCACCGGGGCTCCTCTGCATTGGGATCCCATAGGCTAAATAAATATATAAGCAGATCGAAGGGGTGGGGAGAGGAGAAGTGTGGGTCTGGGGATGAGTGCATGAGGCTTAGCATCATATTGGTAATGTCTTACTTTCTATTTGCTTTTTTGTTTTGTTTTGTTTTTGAAGAAGTGGGTTCTTTGCTACACCTACCGTCCTGACCACTGTATGTGTGTGTGTGTGTGTGTGTGTGTGTGTGTGCGCGCGCGCGCATAATTTAAAGGTCTCTGAGGATAAAATAGTGACTAGTGACCGAGTTTGATACACAGTCTTAGCTCAATAAATATTTTTTGTTTCTTCCTTTCTCTCAGGAGTCTTCATACTCCACCTGCATCCCAGCTCTCACCTCAGCCCATGCCTGCTTTTCCTTCCAGGAAAAGTTGACTTCTAGAAGCAGAAGAGTATTTTTTTATTTCTTGTAGAGAACCTTTGACATCCTGAACAGGGGACAGTTCTCCTGATGGGGATCAGGCCATTCCTGAAGGTCCCTCCCCAGGGACAATAACTGATTCCTAAGATGTCCCTTCAAACTTTTCAAGCGTCCATTTCCTCAGCTGTAACTTATTAATGTTACATCTATCATCTGGGAATGATACTAGTACCTTTCTCGTAGGATGGTTGTGAGGAGTCACTTTGCTAAATGTCCGTTAAGCACTTCTAGCACAGTTTCTGGTATATAGTAAGCACTTAAGAAATGGGAGCTGCTATAGGATGCCTTTAAGGTAGAATCTTCCTTTCAGAGAACAATACATCAGGGTCCAGCTGCTTTCGATTTAAATTTTCACTGTATTTTATGGGAATACACCTTGAGTCATCACAATTTCTGAGAAAATACTTTATTGAACAATGCTATAGGTTAATTATCTCAAAAATGTGATTTCTTCCTGCAGCCTGACTAAATGAACTACGCTCACTTGAGTCGGTTTGCAGGTGTTTTTCAGTAACTTTGACAGTATAGTATTTGTTTTTCAGATGTTGATGACTCCTTCACCCTGAAGGAATTGGAGTATTGTATGGCTGTGTGGAACAGTACAAAGAAATGACCACAGGCAACTCCAGACTGCCTGGCTTCTAGAGATTAGGATTTTATGCAATCTTCCACCACCTATAATTCCAAGGAGGAGTTTAGACACTGAGGGGAAAGGTATTTCATTCAAATAATTTATCAGACTCTTCCTGGAGAAATAAAGTCCCTGAATTATTGGGTCCTGATCAAATATAGTTGGAGAAAGTTATACTCATTTATTCACTGATTCATTGAGCACTCACTCTGGACAAGGTTAGCAATGACCTCCATGTGGTAAGTCCTATGGTCCTTTCTCAGTTACTCAGCCTAGCTGTTGAATTGACACAACTGATTTCTTCCTCTTTCTGGAATGCTCTGTTCATTTGGCCTCCAGGCTTACTCTTCTCTTGATTCTCCATCTGCAGCATTAGCAACGCAGAGGTGGGTTCTTTGCTAGTTCCCACCTACCCTCCTGACCACTGTACTCTGGAGTGCCCCTAGCTTAGTCTTTGGACTTCTTTTCTTTTCTTTTTTTTGAGACAGAGTTTTACTCTGATGCCCAGGATGGAGTGCAGTAGCACTATCATAGCTCACTGCAGCCTCAACTTCCTGGGCTTAAGCTATCCTCTCACCTCAGGCCCTGAGTAGGTACACACCACCAGGCCTGGCTAATATTTTTTTTATTTATTGTAGAGACAGGGTCCTACCATGTTGCCCAGGATGGTCTCGAACACTTGGGCTCAAGTGATCGCGATCCTCCCATGTTGGCTTTCCAAAGTGTTGGCATTACAGGTGTGAGCCACTGGGCCCAGCAGACTTCTTTTCTTCTCAAAGTATACACTCATTCCTTTGGTGATTTCATTCAGTCCCATGGTTTTAAATACTATCTATATGTTGACAACTCCCAAATTTATATTTCCACTCCTGATTTCCCCAGTCCAGATATATAGCATGTTCATCTAGCTATTCAACATCTCCCCCTGGATGTTTCTACAGGCAGATTAAGCATAAGTCCAAAACCCCAATTCATTCCACGTCCACCTCCCTTTTCAGTCTTCCCCCTCTCCTTAAATTACAACTCCATCCTTCTAATTCCTCAAATCAACTCTTGGAGTCAGGCTGGGTGCAGTGGCTAATAATGCCTATAATCCCAGAAATTTGGGAGGCCAAGGCAGAAGGATTACCTGAGCCAGGAGTTTTAGACCAGCCTGGGCAATATATTGAGACCCTATCTCTACAAAATGTTAGCCAGGGGTGGTGGAATGCACCTGTAGTCCCAGCTATGCAGGTGGCTGGGCAGAGGGATCACTTGAGCCCGGGAGTTCAGGCTGCAGTGAGCTATGATTGTTCCACTATACTCTAGCCTGAGCAACCAAGTGAGAACCTGTCTCTAAAAAATTAAAATTAATTTTCCGGGCACAGTGGCTCACACCTATAATCCCAGCACTTTGGGATTACAGCACTTGGGAAGCCAAGGTAGGCAGATCACTTGAGGTCAGGAGTTCAAGACCTGCCTGGCCAACATGGTTAAACCCCATCTCAACTAAAAATTAGCCAGATGTAGTGGCACAGGCCTGTCTGTAATCCCAGCTACTCAGGAGGCTGAGGCAGGAGAATCCCTTGAACCCAGGAGGTGTAGGTTGCAATGAGCAGAGATTGTGCCATTGCACTCCAGCCTGGGCAACAGAGCAAGACTCTGTTTCAAAAAAAGCTTATAAAATGAAAATTAGGTGGGACATGGTGGCTCATGCCTGTAATCCCAGCACTTTGGGAGGCCAAGACAGGTGGATCATGAGGTCAGGATTTCAAGACCAGCCTGGCCAAGATGGTAAAACCCCATCTCTACTAAAAATACAAAAATTAGCCAGGCACAGTGGTGGGCACCTGTAATCCCAGCTACTCAGGAGACTAAGTCAGGAGAATGGCTTGAACCCCGGGGGCAGAGGGGTTGCAGTGAGCCAAGATCGCGCTACTGCACTCCAGCCTGGGCAACAGAGTGAGACTTCGTCTCAAAAAAAAGAAACTTAAAAAATTGTGGAGCTGGGCCAGTCACAGTGGCTCATACCTGTAATCCCAGCACTTTGGGAGGTGGAGGTGGGTGGATCACGAGGTCAGGAGATTGAGACCATCCTGGCTAACATGGTGAAACCCTGTTTCTACTAAAAATACAAAAATTAACCAGCTGTGGTGGCACATACCTGTAATTCCAGCTACTCGGGAAGCTGAGGCAGGATAATTGCTTGAACCTGGGAGGTGGAGGCTGCAGTGAACCAAGACCATGCCATTTCATTCCAGCCTGGGTGACAGAGACTCCGTCTCAAAAAGAAAAAGAATTATAAATCACTGGAGTTGGAGGGGTCTTTACAAGCCAGAGTAGGCCCTCACTCACCCAGCATCCCTTAGCTTATCGGCAGTGAAGCTGAGGTGTCTGGATAGTAGGCAAGGACTGAGTTGGTCATAGTGGTCTCATCTACCTAAAGGACTTCTAGACCCAAAGAAATAATCTCTCCTGATAATCATTTCAGGCATTAGCAGTCAACTATTATCTAGTGTTATGACCTTTAGGGTTTTCTACTTTTTGGATTTTTTTTCTTTCATTTGCTCAAAAAGTGGAAAATTTTTTAAAAAATAGAGTCTCACTCTGTCACCCAGGCTGGAGTGCAGTGGCACAATCTTGGCTCACTGAAACCTCCACCTCCCAGGTTCAATCTATGCTCCTGCTTCTGCTGTCTGAGTAGCTGGGACTACAAGCACATACCACCACACCCGGCTAATTTTTGTATTTTTAGAAGAGATGGAGTTTCATTATGTTGTCCAGGCTGATCTCTAACTCCTGACCTTGTGATCCACCTGCCTTGGCCTCCCAAAGTGCTGAGATTACAGGTGTGAGCCACCGCACTTGGTCAAGAAATATTTTTAAGGAAAAGAATTATAAAGACTCTCAAACTAGGGCTGGAATTGTGGCTGGGTAATGTGTCACTGGGACATGTGCAGACAGAGCTAGTCCTGACATCATGGGAGATATAGCCACAATAGCAATCTCATCTTCTGAAAACTGATACTGCTCTAGGGTGCAGAACTGGCATCTTGCCCCTCACGAAGAGTCAGGTGACAGCATCTCTGCCAGCGATTACTTTAATCAAGTAAGTACAGGATGGGGTGAGGTGTGGAGAGTCCTCATTATGCCACATACTAATTAAAGAGATGGGAAAGGTTGATCTGCAGGGCTGAGATGCCCCTATAAGCAGCTCTAGTGGTAGGATTGCATCCTCCTACTCTCCCCATTTTCCTCTTTCTATTTCTTCCACCTACTACTGAGACAGCCAGGTGGGAGGGGGTTCCTGGAGAAACTCCTACCGGCCTGTCCGCTGAGGTGAAGCCTAGGGGAAGTTTGCAGCAGGGAGGAGCCCAGCCCCTCCTCTTCCTATGTGGAATCTGGGATTCCAAAGGCTAGGCAGGAAGTGCTGTAGCAGGGACTCTGGCCTTGCCATAGTCCCTGTTTCCCACTTTCTTCCTTTTCACCCAATAAAACCCTGTCTTACTCACCATTCAAATTGTTGTGAGCCTGAATTTTCGTGGCCTAACACAAAACCCTGTGTTTAGCTGAACTAAGGAAAAGTCCTGCAACACAACTTCTACCTGATTGTTTTTCTTGTCATCCTAGAAGGGTCATCCTTCCAACCACCAGCCTCAGTGACATGCAGGTAGAGTTGGAAACAAATGGGTCGGCTGGTGTAGTGGCTCACGCTTCTCATCCCAGCACTTTGGGAGGCTGAGGTGGGCGGATCACAACATTAGGAGTTTGAGACCAGCCTCACCAACGTGGTGAAACACTGTCTCTACTAAAAATACAAAAATTAGCTGGGCGTGGTGGCGCACGCCTGTAATCCCAATTACTCAAGGCTGAGGCAGGAGAATCGCTTGAACCCAGGAGGCGGAGGTTGCAGTGAGCTGAGATCGCGCTACTGCACTCCAATCTTGGCGACAGAGCAAGACTCCATCTGAAAGAAAAGAGAGAAAATACAAAACAAACAAAAATGACGAAGGAAAGGAAGGAAGGGAGAGAGAAAGAAATGAAGGAAGGAAGGAAGGACAGAAGCAAGGGACGGAAGGAGGAAAGGTGGGCCCAGAGATAACTACTCTGAACATTTTGCTTTCTAGTGAGCCATCTTTTTAAAAAATCAGAGTGAGGGCAGGCAGGCAGGGTGGCTCATGCTTGTAATCCCAGCACTTTGGGAGGCTGAGGCAGGAGGATCACTTGAAGCCAGGAGTTCAAGACCAGCCTGGGCAACATAGTGAGACCTTGTTTCTACAGAAAATTTAAAAAATTGGCCAGGCACAGTGGCTCACACCTGTAATCCCAGCACGTTGGGAGGCCAAGGCGGACAGATCAAGAGGTCAGGAGTTCGAGACCAGCCTGACCAACATGGTAAAACCCCTTCTCTACTAAAAACACAAAAATTAGTTGGGTGTGGTGGCACACGCCTGTAATCTCAGCTACTCAGGAGGCTGAAGCAGGAGAATGGCTTGAACCCAGGAGGCAGAGGTTGCAGTGAGCTGAGATTGCGCCACTGCACTCCAGCCTGGGCAACAGAGTAAGATTCCATCTCAAAAAAAAAAAAAAAAAAAAAATGTAGCCAGGCCTGGTGGTGGTAGTATGTGCCTATAGTCCCAGCTACTCAGGAGGCTGAGATGGGAAGATCATTTGAGCCCAGGAGCTCAAGGCTGTAGTGAGCTGTGATCACGCCACTTTACTCCAGCCTGCGAACAGAGCTAGACTCTATCCCAAATACATAATAAAAAATCAGATTGATATTTGCATACCCCTTTTGTTAGTTTTCCCCACTCAACAACATAGTGAACATTTCCCCAAATGCTTAAATATTCTTCCATAGCGCCGTTTTCAGTTGCAACAGAATATTTCATCTTCTCAGTAGATTTTAATATCTGTTGTAAAATATCCAGATTATTTCATGTTTTTATTGTTTTGGTAACAGAGATAAACATACTGTGATGCATACATGTCTTTCTGCAGTCCCAGACTACTGTATGAGAGTAATCATTTGTTTGATAATAATCATTGAAAGCTTTAAATTAAACATAATTTTTTATTAAACAAATCCACCTATCCCTTGAAATATTTCTTCCTATTCTGATTAAGTTATTGCTAAATTAAATTTAAAAAGTAGTCTGAGACTTAGTATCTATTATAAAATTAAAAATAAAATGAAAATTAAAAAGAGAAAATGTGCATAAAATTTCTTTGGAAACCGTAAAAGCACAACACAAATGCAGGCGGTTATTATTACTTTTGTTACTAAACATGGTGAAGATCAGATTATAGTAGCCAATCTTAAATATACCATGTTGTTGTTTTTTTTTTAAATTTTTTTGAGCTAGGGTCTTGCTCTGTTGCTCAGGCTGGAGTGCAGTGGTGTGATCTCAGCTCACTGCAACCCCACCTCCCAGGTTCAAGCAATTCTTGTGCCTCAGCCTCCCAACTAGCTGGGACCACAGGTGCGTGCAATCACACGAGCTAATTCTTTGTATTTTTAGTAGAGGTGGGGTTTCACCATGATGGCCAGGTTGGTCTTCAACTCCTGACCTCAAGTGATCTGCCCACTTCAGCCTCCCAAAGTGCTGGCATTACAGGCGTGAGCCACCACGCCCCGCCAACCATATAGTATTTAAACAAGTCATCTTGTTTAAAGGTCTTCTCTCTGCAACCTGGCAGGACCCTGTTAGGCTATCATCCTCACAGAATATCACAGTGAGAGAGACAAAGCTCAGAGTCACTTCCTAAAAGCCCAGGATCTTAGAGTTTAACACAATAATGACTCCAGGTACGTGAGACAGATGCACCTACAAAAACCAGTCCCGGATGTCAAAGGAGGAACTGAGACCAGGGCGTGCTCTCAATCCTGCGTGTGAAAGCTACATGTAGTTAGCATCAAGGATAAGCCTCAGCAAGATTTTGGCGGGGAGAGAAACTAGGATGAGGACCTGTGGCCCAGCAGGGCCAGATTTGCGGATTCCATGAAGTGGTTCTGCATCTTGGGCCTCTCATGTATGCTGTTCTTCAGACTTTAGAGTTGCCTGATTCCTCCTCCAGTTTGAAAGGAGTCACTGTGATTAGGAGGAAGGGCTTGGGCAGAGTGTCCAATTGGATTGAATGTTGGTTGTCACTTATGATCCTGGTTAAGTTACTTCATTTCTTTGGGTACCTGTTTTCTTTTTTGTTATTTTGTTTTGTTTTTGAGACAGAATCTCACTCTGTCACCCAGGCTAGAGTGCAATGGCATGATCTAAGCTCACCGCAACCTCTGCCTCCCAGGTTCAAGCAATTCTCCTGCCTCAGCCTCCTGAGTAGCCAGGAATACGGGCACGCGCCACCACGCCCGGCTAATTTATTTTATTTTTTTTAGTAAAGACGGGGTTTCACCATATTGCCCAGGCTGGTCTTGAACTCCTGAGCTCAGGCAATCCACCTGCCTTGGCCTCCAAAAGTGCTAGGATTACAGGCAGGAACCACCGAGCCTGGCCCAGTTTTCTCTTATAAAACGGGGAACATTGTGAATACTCAAAGGGCTAAAGGGCTATGGGCTCTGCCACTGGGACCCCCTCAAAGGTGCTTAGAACTGATGGGGCTGGTCAGAAGCTGTTGTTTGCCTGGAATCCCTGGAGCACCTACAGGGAAACACAAAAGCCTGTGGGAAGCTGGTAAGGAGAGGAAGCAAGAGTCCAAGGAGCTTGGAGAACTGGAAGTGTCTGGATTTGATAAGCAAGATAACAAAGGGCCACACAGGCTGAGAGAGAAGAGTTATGACAGGTGGGTTCCTGGCAGTTTAAGGACAGCTGGTGGGAATGTGGAAGAAGGAGGGTCTGGGAAATCTCTGGGAAGAAGGGTAGGGCAGTAATTCCCAGCTGCTCGGGCCACAGAAACCAGTTTGGCCCTGCTGTTCAGCTTTAGTAATTGTTCATTAGCATATGAAGGAGCTGCCTGCAGAAGGCACTCAGGGTCTTTGAGCTGTGCTGCGTGTGCTGGGCCAGGGGTGGGGGCAGGTGAAATGGCTCTGACATCAGTCTGATTTCCCGAATCCAGATCCACCACCGATTCTGGACTCAAGAAGAAGGGATTGAATCTCAGTGCCTTTCCCAGCTAAAGCCAAAATTTGTTCTATTTACAAAACTTCTCAAGTCCTCAGCAGCTTCCATAATTTGTCTAATACAGAGAGCATAATAATTTTGGAAGGAAAAAAATTATCATAACAGGTATGAAGAACACGATGAATGTATTAACTCTCAATCTTCACTCTGTCTTATGAAATATAGACAATTCATATCTTCTTGTTAGAAATAACATGATTCAGGGTGGGCATGGTGGCTCACACCTGTAATCCCAGCACTTTGGGAGGCCGAGGTGGGCGGATCATGAGGTCAAGAGATCGAAACCATCCTGGCCAACATGGTGAAACCCCATCTCTACTAAAAACTACAAGAATTAGCTGGGCGTGGTGGCGTGCATCTGTAGTCCCAGCTACTCGGGAGGCTGAGGCAGGAGAATTGCTTGAACCTGAGAGGTGGAGGTTGCAGTGAGCTGAGGTCATGCCCCTGCACTCTAGCCTGGTGCCTGGCAACAGAGCAAGGCTCTGTCTCAAAACAAAAAAGAAGTAACATGATTCAGAAGGGGCTTCAGGAAACAGATGCCAAACTCTTGACCTTAAAACACAATCATTTCTTGCTGGTAGCACTAAATGCTTGTATTATCAGAAACTTCCCTGAATTTTCAGCATACAAAGAAAAATATTAGGTGCTTATTTCTTTGGGGGAAAAATTCAGGCCACTTTTTGGCTTTAGAACCTAATGATGGCAGGCATTCAAGTTTTAGTTCTCAAAACATTGCAGCCAGGCACTGCATGTGAAACTGTCCCACCCACCTTGTCTGAGAGCTAGAAAGAGGCCGTGGAGGAGTGGAGAGTTGAAAGTGCATAGAATCTCAGCTTGGTTCTGCCAGCTCTAATGCCCAGTCTCTTACAACCACATTTCAGCCCAGCTATTCTGAAAGGAAATTCACTTTAGAAATGCAAATGACTCACCAAGGAGTGAGGAATTTTAGTGTCTGACAACTGAAGTGTGTAGTTTTGAAGACTGTTTGGGAGACCTCTGTGTTCTTCCAGGAATACCTCCCAGGGTTGTTGCCGGAGCCAAAGGAGACCAGAACTCTAAATGGGCTTGGTAAAGTGTAAAGTACTAAAGGAACTTTTATTTTTATTGCAAAAGTGTTGAGTCCTGAATAGCTCAGGGTCCACTGAACTAGTCTATGGAAAAGAGGAGGTTGTGCCGGGGATAGTGGCTCACGCCTGTAATTCCAGCATTTTGGGAGGCCGAGGCTGGCAGATTACGAGGTCTGGAGTTCAAGACCAGCCTGACCAACATGGTCAAACCCCGTCTCTACTAAAAATACCAAAATTAGCCAGGCATGGTGGTGCAGGCCTGTAATCCCAGCTACTCGGAAGGCTGAGGCAGGAGAATCGCCTGAACCCAGGAGGAGGAGGTTGCAGTGAGCTGAGATCACACCACTGCACTCTAGCCTGGGTGACAGCAACAGAGCAAGAGTCCGGTCTCAAAAAAAAGACACAAAAAAACAAAACAAAAAAATAAGACGAGGTTGTGTTAAGACTCTATTTCATTGGCCAGGATAGACTATCTTGGTCTAGAGCTACTCCTATTCTTTTTTTTTTAATTGTTATTTTTTATTTTTAATAGAGTATAGTGGCATGATCATAGCCCACTGCAGCCTCGAACTCCTGGACTCAAGTGAATCCCCCACCTCAGTCTTGAGGTACGCACCACCACACCCACCTAAGGCTTCTATTCTTAAAGTCTGATTTTCAATCTCTGCTCCCCATCACTCCCCCACTCTCCACCCATATTGAGCAGGTCCTTTCTTGGGAGTGGTCCTGTGCTGGGTGGAGTTTAGCCAAGGACACTGCGGCTGCACAGCTCAAAGAAAACAGACCTGCTCATTCCAACAGGAAAGTCCAGGAGGTCAGAGTAAAAGCATCAAAGACCAAGTGAGCGGTGGATGACCCAAAAGAGGAGGGAGCTATGAGGAGGAGGATGGGAAGAGAAGCCAAGATGCGAAATATTACAGAAGTACAATGCAAATTCCGTATTACTCAGTGCCCAGCAGGCCCCCCAAACAGTCCTCAAAGCTACAGCTGGCTTGTCAGATGCTAAAATCCCTTTTTCGTCGATGAGTCATATGTGACAAAGTAGCAAACATAAGAATCATGTTTGCGCATTTCTGCTTGCTGGCGTAGTTTCACAAAGCCCCTGACTCTTGTCTACACACAGCTCTCTGGAAAGATGCTTTGAAGACAAAACAGGACGCCTCTTGCCTCAGTCACTATATTCCTTAAAAGATAAATGACCCCAGGGTTTGCCTTTGCCTACAAATAAGATAACCTCTGACAAGGTCAGTGATGATGCCTCTGTAATCTATAACCAGTTGTGCTCTGACACCCAAACCTCCATGTGATTCTGCTTTAATGCAAACTCTGAGCAAGTCTGATGTGACTTTGAACATAGTGAACCCCCACTGCCTGTATACGAGCCACAGGCTGTGATACTGCACCCCAGTAACCTTGCAGAGCTGCTCCCGGACCACAGGCCTTGGTCTATAGCCCTCCACAAGACTTCTGAATAAAACTAACTTCAAATCTTTAAAAGCTTAATTTTTTTTTTCATTGACAGTTATTTACATCCTCAAAGGGAGTTTTACATTAGAATAACTGAGCTGGGCAGAATAAAATAGGCAACTTAGCCACACTGGCAAAGAACTGGGACTCCTGGGCAAAACTGCTTGGGTTGGAATCTCAACTCCACTGTTTATGAGTTGCGTGACCTTGGGCAAATTCACCTCTCTGTGCCTCACCTTTTTTCATCTGTAAATCAGGGTTGATAATAATAGTACCTAGTTCTTAGATTTTTTTTTTTTTTTTTTTTTTTTTTTTTTTTGAGACAGAGTCTCACTCTGTTGCCCAGGCTGGAGTATAATGGTGCAATCTCAGCTAACTGCAACCTCCACCTCCTGGGCTCAAGTGATTCTCCTGCCTCAGCCTCCTGAGTACCTGGGATTACAGGCATACGCCAGCACACCTGGCTAATTTTTATATTTTTGTAGAGATAGGGTTTCTCCATTGCCCAGGCTGGTATTAAACTCCTGACCTCAGGTGATCCACCTGCCTTGGCCTCCCAAACTGCTGGGATTACAGGTGTGAGCCACTGTGCCCAGCAGTTCTTAGATTATTATACAAATGATGGGAGTTAATATTTGTAGGGTGCTTAAAACAGGGTCTGACACACAGTTTCATTAAAGTAGGTTTTTAAAACCTATTATTGTGGCCAGGCATAGTGGCTCACACCTGTAATCCCAGCAGTTTGGGAGGCTGAGACAGGAGGATCACCTGAGGTCAGGAGTTTTGAGACCAGCCTGACCAATGTGGAGAAACCCTGTCTCTAGTTAAAATACAAAATTAGCCAGGCATAGTGATGCATGCCTGTAATCCCAGCAACTCAGGAGGCTGAGACAGGAGAATTGCTTCAACCCAGGAGGCAGAGATTGTGGTAAGCTGAGATTGCACCATTGCACCATTGCACTCCAGCCTGGGCAACAATAGTGAAACTCCGTCTCAAAAAAACAAAACAAAAAAAACCCTATTACTGTTATTATTTCATTAATGCATCTCCATGACTAGATAAAAGCTTGGAGAGCAGAGGCTCGGTCTGGGTTTGCTCATAATTGTGTATCCAGTGCTCAGCACAGTGTGTGGTAAGTATCCAACTATTTGTTGTATAAACAAAATGGCAAAGGGAACCTCCTGAACCATTCCCAGACTCAAGACCACAGAAAAGGAGGATGGGAGCTCCAACCCCATGCACCCAAAAAACTAAAAAGTCACACCTGCCAACAGTCAACAATGCTGGAGAAGTAACCTCACCAAGCAATGCCGTGACACGGTTCCTGTCCTCAGACCCTTGGACTTCTCCTTGTCGTCACCACACGGGATGTGTTCACCACACAGGATGTGTTCACCACGCAGGGGCCCAGCTCTTACTGGCTTGGAGGGAGGCTTGGCCTCTGCCCAGGTTCAGGTGCGGGCCAAGTATCGCCTTGTCCTTGGTCTCCATACTCTGGGGAGGGAGAACAAGCAGCAGCGGGGAGAGCTCCAGAGCTGGCGGGCAGAGGGCCAGCTTCCCCAGACACGTGGATCCTGTCCTCCCAGGCTTGGGCTGAATGTGTGTGTAACAAAGAGAGCACTGCAGCCCAAAGTCTGTTACTATTATAAAGATATCAGCTTCTCTAACCAACTGTCAAAGTGAACGGCAACTGCAGGGCCCCGCTTTGCCCTCTGCAACGGACGGCTCTAGTTGGAGCCAAAGTAACAACGTCCCACAGTTCGCCATATCCAAGTCACCTTTGACAAAAAGCCTTCTGCATTGTCTGTAGCACCCGGAAGAAATAAATACCAACAACTGGACATTTCACTGATTTTAAGATTTACTCCAATTTCACCATGTTGATATTAAAATATGAAAAAAAAATGCATCTTGAAGTTGATGAAAACAGCAGCATGACTATATACAGACAAAGCAGGAAGGAATGGGAAGCAGTCAGAAGAGAATGTCCACACATTTCCCCCAACACATGTTCCCCCATGTACCCTACCCTCCCTCTTTTGACAGTGAGGGAGTTGCCGGTGCACCCATCCAGCCCCCGTCATGCTACATGTGCACCTGCTGTCATCCCCTCTCAATGACCTCAGGACATTACTCTAGCAAGCCTCACCCCTCTTCTCTGTATGGTCAACTTTCTCCTCTACTGGTTTTCCATTTTCTATTGCCTAAAACTATGAAATAATGCCTTTCTTCTTGATCCCTCTCCAATCCCATTTCTTTTTCTTTTCTTTTTTTTTTTTTTTTTTTTGAGACGGAGTTTCGCTCTCGTTACCCAGGCTGGAGTGCAATGGCGCGATCTCGGCTCACTGCAACCTCCGCCTCCTGGGTTCAGGCAATTCTCCTGCCTCAGCTTCCTGAGTAGCTGGGATTACAGGCACGCGCCACCATGCCCAGCTAATTTTTTTGTATTAGTAGAGACGGGGTTTCACAATGTTGACCAGGATGGTCTCGATCTCTTGACCTCGTGATCCACCCGCCTCGGCCTCCCAAAGTGCTGGGATTACAGGCTTGAGCCACCGCGCCCGGCTCTTTTTCTTTTTCTTTTCTTTTTTTTTTTTTTTGAGACGGAGTTTCGCTCTTGATACCCAGGCTGGAGCGCAATGGCGCGATCTCGGCTCACCGCAATCTCCGCCTCCTGGGTTCAGGCAATTCTCCTGCCTCAGCCTCCTGAGTAGCTGGGATTACAGGCACGCGCCACCGTGCCCAGCTAATTTTTTGTATTAGTAGAGACGGGGTTTCACCATGTTGACCAGGATGGTCTCGATCTCTTGACCTCGTGATCCACCCGCCTCGGCCTCCCAAAGTGCTGGGATTACAGGCTTGAGCCACCGCGCCCGGCCTCTTTTTTTTTTTTTAAAGACAGGATCTCACTCTGTCACCCAGGGTGGAGTGCAGTGGCATGATCACAGCTCATTGCATTCTTGACTTCCTGGGCTCAAGCAATCCTCCAACCTCAGTCCCCGGAGTAGCTGGAACTGCAGATGTGTCCCACCATGCCCAGCTAATTTTTATTATATTTTTTATTAATTAAAAAAATTTGTTTTGTTGAGATGGAATCTCCCTCTGTCACCCAGGCTGGAGTGCAGTGGCGCAATCTTGGCTCACTGCAACCTCTGCCTTCTGGATTCAAGTAATTCTCTACCTCAGCCTCCCGAGTAGCTGGGATTACAAGCACCTGTCACCATGCCCAGCTACGTTTTGCATTTTTAGTACAGATGGGGTTTCATCATCTTGGCCAGGGTGGTCTTGAAGTCCTGAACTTGTGATCCACCCACCTCAGCCTCCCAAAGTACTGGGATTACAGACTTGAGACATCATGCCCAGCCAAAAATAATTTTTTTTTAAATAGAGACAGGGTCTCATATGTTGCCCAGGCTGGTCTTGAACTCCTAGGCTCAAGCTATCCTCCTGCCTTGGCCTCCCAAAGTGCTGGGATTACAGGTATAAACCACTGCACCCAGCCTAATTTTTAATCTTTTGTAGAGATTGGGGGTCTCACTATGTTTCCTGGGCTGATTTCAAACTCCTGGGCTCAAGCAATCCTCCTGCCTTAGCCTTCTAAAGTGCTGAGATTACAGGCATAAGCCACCACACCCAGCCTCAATTCAAAAATTTTTTTTTTTTTTTGAGACAGAGTCTTGCTCTGTCACCCAGGATGGAGTGCAGTGGGGTGATCTCAGCTCACAGCAACCTCTGCCCCCTGGTTCAAGCAATTCTCCTGCCTCAGCCTCCCAAGTAGCTGGGACTACAGGCACACACCAACATACCCAGCTAATTTTTATATTTTTAGTAGAGACAGGGTTTCACATGCTGGCCAGGCTGGTCTTGAACTTCTGACCTCATGTGATCCACCTTCCTCAGCCTCCCAAAGTGCTGAGATTACAGGCGTGAGCCACTGTGACTGGCCTTCAATTCCACTTCTTGACTACACTTTATACGAAATTCATTAAATGAGATGTCTGCTCTTGCTATCTCTTCATCCCTCCCATTTTTTTCCATCAAATGCTGATAGGGACACCAGGCTTTCTCCCCACTACTCTATGTGTCTTGCCAAATGCAACAGTTAACCTTCAGTCCTTATCTTGCTCCCCTCTCTGCAGCAGCTGACTTCCAGGATACTGCTTTCTCTGGGCTCTCCTCCTACCTCCTTAGCTGTTCCTTCTCAATTGATTTCACTGCCTCCTCCTTCACACACTGGAGTGCCCTGAGGGTCACATCTCTTCTCCACCTGTGCTTACTCTCTAAGTGATCTCACCCAGTCCTGTGACAAATTATTATTTTTTTCTTTTTCTTTTTTAATATATATATATATTTATAGAGACGGGGTTTCACCATGTTGGTCAGGCTGGTCTCAAACTCCTGACCCCGAAATCCATCTGCCTTGGCCTCCTAAAGTGCTGGGATTACAGGCGTGAGCCACCAGGCCCCGCCCTGTGACTAACTATTGTCTTTACTTTGTTAACTACTGTCCCTAGCTCTGACCATTCCCCTGAACTCAGCGCTTGTATCTCCTAATAGGCATCTCAAACTAATGTCTCCAAAACCAAGCTTTTGAATTCCAACCTCAAAGACGTTCTTCTCAAGAAGTCTTCCAAGTCTTAATAAGTGGCAGCCATCCAGCTTGTCTGGCGCAGAGCCTTGGAATGCAAGTCATCTTGACTACTCACTTTGTCTCCCATCCAACCCATCAGCAAACCCTTTTGGCTCAACTTTCAAAATAGCTCCAGAACAAGATCAACTTTTGCAATTTCCTCTTTCTCCCACCCTTGCCCAAAACACCAGCCTCTCTTTCCCAGATTTCAATAGCCTCCCAACTGGTTTCCTTTTGTCCACCCCTGTCTCCTGCCTTCCAGCCCTCACACAGAAGCCTGAGTGATCCTTAAGAAGATAAGCCAGACCTTGGCCCATTTCTGTGCAAACTCTTGAAGGCTCCCATCTCAGAGCAAAAGCCAAAGGCCTCCTGCTGGATTAACTTCTGGCCCTCTGTGCTCCTCTCTTCCCACTCTTCCCTAACTGCTGTCTCCAGCCACCTTGTAGCTTCTAAATTACATCAAGCACTCTCCCACTTTAATTTTTTCTTCTTTGTTTCCATCTGTGCCTGTCTGCCCGCTCCTCACCAAACCTCTTAAGACCATGAAGATTTGAAGTCAGGGGTTGTATCTTATTCATCTTTATATCCTTAATCTGTAACACAGTACCTGGCACATTAGATGCTCAAAACTTGTTTACGGAATGACTGAATGAACTCTCCATTGCTGACAAGCTGACTCTCCAGGACAGGCTGAGCTCCTTATTGGCAAAGATGTGCTGCACCATGCCCCCCAACCAGCATGCCCTGCCCCTCATTTCTACATACACAAGACCACACTTCAATAGCTAACTATTTTTTTTTTTTTTCTGAGACAGGGTTTCGTTCTTGTTGCCCAGGCTGGAGTGCAATGGCGCAATCTCAGTCCACCGCAACCTCCGCCTCCCAGGTTCAAGCAATTCTCCTGCCTCAGCCTCCTGAGTAGCTGGGATTACAGGCATGTGCCACCATGCCTGGCTAATTTTACATTTTTAGTAGAGACAGGGTTTCTCCATGTTGGTCAGGCTGGTCTGGAACTCCTGACTTCAGGTAATCCACTTGCCTTAGCCAAAGTGCTGGGATTACAGGTGTGAGCCACCACGTTAGTTCATTAGCTAACTCTTATTAATAAGATTATTTTGGCTCACTAAGCATTTATTGTCTCTGAGAGATGATAAAGTACAGGCTTTAGAGTCAGACTGAAGCTAGGTGGAAAACCTGGCACTGACCTTTACCAGCGGGGTGAGCTTGAGGCAAATGACCTAGACCTTCTAGCCTCTTACTTCCAAGTGGGCCAGGCCTCACCCCAGACCTCCTGAATCAGCATCTGAATTTTAACAAGATCCACAGGTGATTCATACACACTTTAAAGTTTGAGACGCTATGATCTAAGCCTCAGTCTTCTTGTTGGTAAAATTGGGTGAGCAGCGGCAGGGCACGGTGGCTTACGCCTGCAATCCTCGCACTTCGGGAGGCTGAGACAGGTAGATCACCCAAGGCTGAGAGTAGGAGACCAGCCTTGCCAACATGGTGAAACCCTGTCTTTACTAAAAATACAAAAATTAGCCAGGTGTGGTGGTGCGGGCCTGTAATCCCAGTTACTTGGGAGGCTGAGGCAGGAGAATCACCTGAACCAGTGGGGCGAAGGTTGCTGTGCACTGAGATCACACCACTGTACTCCAGCCTGTGAGACAGAGTGAGATTCTGTCTCAAAAAAAAAAATTGGGTGAACCATAAAATGAGAAAATAGTACCTTAGGACAGTATCCACGGAGTTATTATCCGTGTGTCATTTGTTCATAGCACCCATTACTTTCCCTTTTATAACCTGCATTTTAATGTGCTATAATTGCCTTGTTTACCATCTTCCTCATCTGAATGGAAATTCTGTGAGATCAGGGACCATATTTATTATATTCATTGTATATCCAATGCCTGTCACTAGTTTCACATGGTAAGCATCTGACTGACTGAATAAACGAATGAACCAGGTCCAGGACTATTTCCTACTCATTCTCTGAGATGACCCAGGAGGGATACATTGCTTTATGTAATTTGCTCAATAAACCAATGACTTTATTCAGCCCCTTTGTTTTATAGATGAAGAAACTGATTTTCAAGGTCATTAACCACTTTTTTTTTTTTTAGATAGAGTCTTGCTCTGTCGCCCAGACTGGAGTGCAACAGCACGATCTCAGCTCACTGCAACCTCCACCTCCTGGGTTTAAATGATTCTCCTGCCTCAGCCTTATGAGGAGCTGGGACTACAGGCACGTGCCACCACGCCTGGCTAATTTTTTGTATCTTTAGTAGAGATGAGGTTTCACCATGTTGGTCAGGCTGGTCTTGAACTCCTGACCTCAAGTGACCCACCCACCTCAGACTCCCAAAGGGTTGGGATACAGGTGTGAGCCACTGTGCCCAGCCACAACATGTTAAATTTTTTTTTTTTTTTTGAGATGGAGTTTTGCTCTTGTTACCCAGGCTGGAGTGCAATGGCACGATCTCAGCTCACCGCTATCTCCGCCTCCTGGGTTCAGGAAATTCTCCTGCCTCAGCCTCCTGAGTAGCTGGGATTACAGGCATGAGCCAACATGCCCAGCTAATTTTGTATTTTTAGTAGAGACGGGTTTCTCCATGTTGGTCAGGCTAGTCTTGAACTCCCAACCTCAGGTGATCTGCCCACCTCAGCCTCCCAAAGTCCTGGGATCACAGGCATGAGCCACCGTGCCCGGCCGTTAATTTTAAGTGAAGACACTAAAAGGCATCCTGTTTTTCTGCTCTCCGCTTTGCATCCCTGTGGTCTTCCATGAGAAAAAAATATCTCCCAGAAGCTACTGGTCTGAGAAAAATGAGAAAACATGTGCAGCAGACCTAACCCAACTCACAGCCTGAACCCAAGCCCAACCCAGCCCAGCAGGGCTCTCAGAGTCCCATTGGAGCCATGGACCCAGGAAGGAGAAAAATAAATATTTGTTTTTGTAAACTGTTGAGATTTTGAAGTTGGTTAGGCAGCAAAACCTAATTCACTCTGAGTGATGAAATCATTATCTGAATCATCATCATCTCTGAATAATGAAATAGTTGATTTTTATTTCCTTCCTTATTATTTTTTGTATTTTCCAAGTATATTTGAATGAGCTTGTATTACTTTAAAGAAAAAAGATAAGCCGATACGGTAGCTCATGGCTGTAATCCCAGCACTTTGGGAGGCCAAAACGGATGGATGGCTTGTGGCCAAAATGATGAATTCCCCTCTACCGAAAATACGAAAATTAGCCTGGCATGGTGGCAAGCACCTGTAATCCCAGCCACTCAGGAGGCTGAGGCAGGAGAATCATTTGAACCTGGGAGGTGGAGGTTGCAGTAAGCCAAGATTGCACCACTGTACTCCAACCTGGATGACAGAGTGAGACTCCGTCACAAGGAAAGGAAGGAAAAAAGGGAGGGAGGGAAGGAAAAAAGGGAGGGAGGGAGGAAAAAAGGAAGGAAGGAAGGAAAGAAGGAAGAAGGGAGGCAGGAAGGGAGGGAGGGAGGGAGGAAGGAAGGAAGGAAGGAAGGAAGGAAGGAAGGAAGGAAGGAAGGAAGGAAGGAAGGAAGGGGAATGAAGAAAAGGGGCCAGAAAGAGGAAATTGATGAGGAAAAGTGGGGAAAAGAGGCAGTAGATAAACGAGGAGGGCTTGAGCCTTGGTCTAGAGAACTGGTGAAAGAGGCTTTTATTGCTGTTGTGAAATGGGGCCCATTCAAGTCTTCCCTGCTTCCTGAAGCATCTCCTGCCCACTCTGGTGTTTTTCTCCTCTAAGCTCTGAACTCTGGCCTAGACTCCCAGAGCTCCACCCTCAGCACTCCGATCTCCGCCTCCGTGTCTAGTAGATCTCTCCAATGTGTCTGACCTCTCCCAACCCTATAAAAGCTCTATGAGGCAGAGATTTAGGGTTGGTTTGTTCACTGCTGTATCCCAGAAGCATGCTTGGAACCAAGCAGACATTCAGTAACTATTAGTCGAGTGAATGAATAAACTCCTGTAGCAGCATCAGCCAAGGGGACACAGTATGCTTTTATTGCGTTGGCATGCTAATGTTTCCAGCTTGTTTAATTTTCCCCGCTGAACTGCAAAAACCCTTTAAGATCAGGGACCCTATGCTTTTATATTCCTGTTGGCGTTTAGCACACAGCTGTGCCCACAGGTGATTTGTTGACTGATTAAACAGCAAGTCCCACCAACCGTACAAGCTCATGGCTAAAGCCACCTTTTTCAAATAGTAGGAACCACATGCTAACTCAAGAAAAAATATGTTAATTCATATCCACAGATTTCTTTTTTTTTAGACAGAGTTTTGCTCTTGTTACCCAGGCTGGAGTGCAATGGCTTGATCTCAGCTCACCACAACCTCCACCTCCTGGGTTCAAGAAATTCTCCTGCCTCATCCTCCAGAGTAGCTGGGATTACAGGCACCTGCCACCACGTCTGGCTAATTTTTGTATTTTTAGTGGGTTTCTCCATATTGATCAGGCTGGTCTCGAACTTCTGACCTCAGGTGATTCACCCACCTCGGCCTCCCAAAGTGCTGGGATTACAGAAGTGAGCCACCATGCCTGGCCCATATCCACAAATTTCTAAGCATGTCAGCTTGAGCCTTGTGTCATGTTAATGGTATAATACTTTTCTTGTGTTTGATTCTCATCCTCTTTAATAGAGTTATGTCTCATGTACACACCTGGATTGTAAGCAGAGTTTTTGAGTCTTATTCTCCTCCTGTCCAGCCTTCAGTGGCTCACCAGCATGATGGGAGCACACAGAAGCTCAGCCCAGTCCTGCCTATGGGCTTCTGACTTTGAGTAAAGATTAGAGGCCATGCAGTGCTGGAGGTCCCTTACACACTATAGTACAAGCCCTTCAAATCCCTGTTAGACTGAAAGAAAGGATTCTGATTTGCTGCTAGTGACGTCACCATTCTGGGAACCTTCCCCTGCAGATGTGCCTCTGCTCTGTTTATCTTAGAGCCACATTTCACAGCGGCAAGAAGACACAACAGGAAGCAAATGTCTGAAGCTGTTCCCATCCACTCCAGTTTCGCATAGACTGTCTTTGACACACAGCAGCTCACAATCAACTATGTGGGATTCATTCACTAGGAACATTTTCCCACCAGAGTCCTTGCCGTAGGTGGAGCAGTCTTTTGTTCTGGCTGGTTTGCCGTCTGTGTGGAATTGCTATCAGAATGGCTATTTGCTGTTGGTGACTAAGAGCTGCACCATCGGTACGTTAGGAAGCAATTATCTGAAAACAAATTCATTTCCTGAGTCATCCAGCCGATTTAGCCTGAGCCCCCCTTTCCCCTTCCACTCCCTACATTTCACCAGCCGAGACATCCTATTCATACCTCCTGCTCTGTTTGTCAGAAGATTATAAAACTGGTTTAGAGGGATCAACAGAGTTATTACTTTTGCCTGTGTTACTCTGTCCTATTCTAATCCTGGATTTATTTTCGAAAGACACATGGTTTTCTGGATTTGTTTATTTGGCTTTCACTCCTTTGTGTGCTAGGTGACTAACACTGCATTCATGAGCTCAGCATCCTTGCTTCCTTCTTTCTGCCTTGTTTTAAAGGTATGAAGACTTTCACATCTTCGTATTCTGTATTCGTTTCCTGTGACTGCAGCAACAAATTACCATAAACTAGATGGTTTAAAACAACAGAAATATATTCTCTCACTGTTCTGGAGGCCAGAAATCTGACATCTGTATCACTGGGTGGAAGTGACCTGTCAGCAGGGCTGTGGGCCTTTGGAAGGCTCTAGGGAGAATCTACCTCTTGTCCCTTCCAGCAACTAGTGGCTGCCGGCATTCCTTGATGTGTGGCTGTATTACTGGTTTTTTTTTTTGTTTTTTTTTTTTTTTTTGAGACGGAGTTTCACTGTTGTTGCCCAAACTGGAGTGCGATGGTGCGATGTTGGCTCACTGCAGCCTCCGCCTCTTGGGTTCAATAGCTTCTTCTGCCTCAGCCTCCCAAGTAGCTGGGATTACAGGCACGTGCCAACACGCCCGGCTAATTTTTTTTGTATTTTTAGTAGAAAGTATTTTTATATTTTTAGAAGGCTTGTCTCAAACTCCTGACCTCAGGTGATCTGCCCACTTTAGCCTCCCAAAGTGCTGGGATTACAGGCATGAGCCACTGTGCCCAGACTGTATTACTCTAATCTCTGCCTTGCTAGCCACCTCTCTCTTTCTGTGCATCTAATCTCCATTTGCCTCACTTGTGCAAGGACGCTTGTGATGGTCCAACCAGATAATCCAGGATAATCTCCCATGGCAAGATCCTTAAATTAGTCACATACACAAAGCCCAGTTTTCCTTATACAGTAACATTTACAGGTGCTAGGGATTAGGGCCTGCTATCTCTGGATGGCCATTATTCAGCCAACCACACTCTCCATTCCCTGCCCTCCCACAAAACTGGGACTACAAGCACGTGGCACCACACTTGGCTAATTTTTGTTTATTGATTTTTTTGTAGAGATGGGATCTCACTATGCTGTCTGAGCTCCTCTCAAACTCCTGGCCTCAACTGATTCTCTCACCTCAGCCTCCCAAATTGCCGGGATTAGAGGCGTGAGTCACCGTGCCTGGCCCAATCTTTGCATCTTTAATGAAATCGATGCATTCCTTTTGTAATAAAAACTATGAAAGGGAAGAAGGAAAGTGGTTGGATTAGCATTGTGTGCCACAAGCATGTGGTAAATAGAAGAGAAAAAGGGAAGAAAGGCAGGACTAGGCACGTTTAATGAGGAAGACGGCAACTCCACGGGGGAAAATACGCTGGGTGCTTCCACCATGGTCATTCAAATGAGTCTGGCAATTAGTGGCTGTGTGATCCTGAGCAAAGTCACCTGTCAGGTGTGTTATCCTGAGGCCATGGCGCTGCCTTATTTACAGCATCACACGGTTGTTTGTGTTAATACTACTACTGCACACGGGGTAGAAGTCCTTATCTATGGAGCGGGCAGCTGTCTCCAAATAGCCAAGTATCCAAGCCGTCCTGCCCACATCATCCGGGCCTGTCTGATTGTAATTGGCTTGCAATGTGGTAATCTGCAAGCCAAATACCTGGAGGACCTTTATTCTTTGGTTTATTCAACTGACATTAATCGACTACAAAGCTAAATAGAATAATTATTTGCTCACCAAAGTGCATGTTTTGAAAATGGTAGTGGATTTAAATTCCTGCTCTATGACTTAATAAATATTCTCTGAGTTTTTTTTCCTTATCTGTAAAATGAGGATAATGTATATTTACCACATACTGTGTGTGAGGAGAAATAAATAAGATAATATATTTCAAACACGTATTAGAGTCCCTATTACACTTTAGGTCCTTATTATTATTATTTTTAGAGACAGGGTCTTGCCCTGTCACCCAGCTGGAGTGCAGTGGTATGATCTACCGGTGGGACTGTAGATGTGAGCCTCTGTGCCTGGCTAATTTGGTGTTAATTAGTATTGTGATCTCCAATTTTATAGCACAGGCATTGCTCTGATCTGAATGGTGATATCCCCACAACATTCATCTGTTAAAATGGAACCCCCAATGCAATGGTATTGGAAGGCGGGTCCTTTCGGGAGGTGATTAGATCATGAGGACTATGCCCTTGTGACGGAGATTAGTGCCCTTATAAAAGAAGTGTGGCTGGGCGCGGTGGCTCAGGCCTGTAATCCCAGCACTTTGGAAGGCGGAGGTGGGTGGATCACCTGAAGTCAGTTCAAGACCAGCCTGGCCAACATGGTGAAACCCTGTCTCTACAAAAATACAAAAATTAGCCAGGCATGATGGTGGGTACCTATAATCCCAGCTACTCGGGAGGCTGAGGCGGGAGAATCACTTGAACCCAGGAGGTGGAGGCTGCAGTGAGCTGAGATCACGCCATTGCACTCCATCCTGGGTGACAGAGCAAGACTCCATCTCAAATAAAAAAAAAAGTTGTGAGGGAGCCTGCTTACCCCTTTTGCCATTTGAGGGCACATAGAAGGTGCTATCTATGACAAAGTGAGCCCTCACCAGATACCAGATCGGCCAGTGCCTTGATCTTGGACTTCCCAGCCTCCAGAACTTTGCGAAATCAATTACTGTTGATTATAATTTACCCAGTCTGTGGTATTTTATTATAGCAGCCAAGTTGACTAAGACAGACTTCAAGTTGCTGGGCACTGATATTATAGGTTTCTCTTTTTCCATCTGTCTTAGTTCAGGCTACTGTAACAAATTACCATAGATCGGATGGCTTATAAACAGATATAAATATATATATCTTATTCTCACCTATTATTCCTCAATAGGTACATATCCTATTGGTTATATATCTCTGGAGAACCCAAATTAATACGATTATGAGTGACACATTGAAAAGATTATGGCTGTCTGTTATGGTCCTCTGAAGATTCAAAATTATTTATTTTATTTTTATTATTATTTGGAGACAGGGACTCACTCTGTTGCCCAGGCTGGAGTGCAGGGGCATGATCTCAGCTCACTGGAACCTCTGCCTCTTAGGCTCAAGCGATCTTCCCACCTCAGCCTCCCAAGTAACGGGGACTATAGGCGCACATCACTATGCCCAGCTCATTTTTGTAGAGATGGTGTTTTGTCATAGTGCCTAGGCTGATCTTGAACTCCTAGGCTCAAGTCATCTGCCTGTCTCAACCTCCCAAAGTGCTGGGGTTATAGGTGTGAGCCACTGCACCTGGTTTATCCCAAGTTTTTGGTTTAGTAGGCAGTTGACTTGGCTGAAATCAAACTGCAAATTTTGTCTTCCCTGTGGTGAGTGAACAGCTGAAGCCTCTGTTAAGTTATTTTAGCCTTTGCTGGGCACCGTGGCTCCTGCCTGTAATCCCAGCACTTTGGGAGGCTGAGGCAGATGGATCACAAGCTCAGAAGATCAAGACCATTCTGGCCAACATAGTGAAACCCTGTCTCTAGTAAAAATACAAAAATTAGCCGGGCATGGCGCACACCTGTAGTCCTAGCTACTCAGGAGTCTGAGGCAGAAGAATCGCTTGAACCCAGGAAGCGGAGGCTGCAGTGAGCTGAGATTGAGCCTCTGCACTCCAGCCTGGGCGAAAGAGCGAGACTCTGTCTCAAAAACAAAACGAAAAAAGTTATTTTAGCCTTATATGAACTGCTTGTAGTCTACCCTATGCATACATAGTTGGAGGTCTGCCAGGGCCTCGGGTAGCCTCCCCCTAGAGCTGGGAACCAGCGTTGTCAGGTGTGCTATCCTGAGCCAATATATACACATATATGAATGAATTGGCTCATGTGGTTATGGAGGTTGAGAAGTCCCAAGATCTTCTGTTGGCAAGCTGGAGACCCAGGGGACCAAATGATGTAAATTCCAGCCCAAGTCCAAGTTCAAAGGCAGAACACTAATGTTCCCAGCTCCAAAAGAGTCAGCCAGAGAGAACAAATGTTGTTATATTCAGCCTTTTTGTTGTATTCAGGCCTTCAACGATTGAATGAGGCCACAGACTTGGGGAGGGCAATTCGCTTTACTCAGTTAACCTATAAAAATGTTTTGTTGTTGTTGTTGTTTTTCAGACGGAGTTTCACTCTTGTCGCCCAGGTTGGAGTGCAATGGCGCGATCTTGGCTCACTGCAACCTCCTCCTCCCGGGTTCAAGTGATTCTCCTGCCTCAGCCCCCTGAGTAGCTGGGATTACAGGTGCCTGCCACCATGCCTGGCTAGTTTTTGTATTTTTAGTAGAGACAGGGTTTCACTACATTGGACAGGCTGGTCTCAAACTCCTGACCTCGTGATCTGCCTGCCTTGGCCTCTCAAAGTGCTGGGATTACAGGCATGAGTCACCATGCCTGGCCAGAAATGTTAATCTCATCCAGAAACACCCTCAGAGTTACACTCAGAATAATGTTTAACCAAATATCTGGGCATCCTGTGGTCCAGTCAAATTGACACATAAAGTTCACAGATAAAAAAAATCCAGACTGCCCTGTAATCCCAGCACTCTGGGGGGCCAAGGTGGGTGGATCAAGAGGTCAGAAGTTCAAGACCAGCTTGACCAACATGGTGAAACCCCGTCTCTACTAAAAATACAAAAATTAGCTGGGTGTGGTGGTGCATGCCTGTAATCCCAGCTACTTGGGAGGCTGAGGCAGGAGAATCGCTTGAACTTGCGAGGTGGAGATTGTGGTGAGCTGAGATCGCACCATTGCACTCCACCCTGGGCAACAAGAGCAAAACTCTGTCTCAAAAAAAAAAAAAAAAGTCCAGACTGTAAGGTTCTTTGAACTGACTGCACCATGGACTACATCATGTTCAAGCCATGGTGACCCCTGTGACCTGTACGTATACTTACAGAAAAGAAGAAGAATGGCTATCTCCTGCATTGGCTGATTAACAGACTTTGCAACATTCTGCCATTGTTCATGCCACAACCGGTCCTGTCTCAACTGATAAGCCAACCTTGTGACACTGGACATTGGACCTTGTGATATCCCCCACCCCCAGCAACACCCCCCTGGCTTGCAAAAACTGCCCTGAACTGTAACTTCTGTAATTTTACACTGCCTACCCCAAACCTATAAAACCAACTCCTATCCCACTGCCCTCTGCTGACTGTCTTTTTGGACTCAGCCTGCCCACACCCGGGTGAATAAACAGCCTTGTTGTTCACACAAAGCCTATTCTCCAAGCCCAAGTTAATTCCCTGGCTGCAGCTGTCCTCCAAAATCGCTGAGGCCTCGATCTATTGACTGCTGAGAAAGGAGGACTCTGCTATTCCTAAATGAAGAATGCTGCTTTTATCTAAACCAATCCGGCCTTGTATATGACACCATCAAACGGCTTAAAGACAGGGCCCAAATGCTCACTAGGTGGTCTCTTCATTCAGAGTGTGCTTAACACAGACTGTTATGGCAGATGAGTGGAAAGGCAAGGGAAGCTGGCTAAAATGAAGATGCTTGAGTTCTACCGGTGACCAGCTGAATCAGAATCTTTGCCCCAAGAAATCTGTGTTTTTAACAAGTTTCTCAGGCCACGCACGGTGGCTCATGCCTGTAACCCCAGCACTTTGGGAGGCCAAGGCGGGTGGATCGCCTGAGGTCAAGATTTACAGATCAGCCTGACCAACATGGTGAAACCCTGTCTCTACTAAAAATATAAAAATTAGCCAGGCATGGTGGTGGGCGCCTGTAATTCGAGCTACTCAGGAGGCTGAGGCAGGAGAATTGTTTGAATTGGGGAGGCGGAGGTTGCAGTCAGCCGAGATTGCACCATTACACTCCAGCCTAGGTGACAGAACAAGACTCTGTCTCAAAAAAAAGAAAAAATTTATCAGAGATTTCTGATTTACATTAAAATCATATTACTGTTGCTTGAGATTCTGGAAAGATTCATTAGATATGGACTTAATACTCAATCTGAAGGATATTAGAATCACAGGAATAACCACGGGAAATGGTCACGGGTCTTACTCCTGGGGGTACATGGGCCATTCTCAAGAGGAACGGGAGTAGTTAATGTGTGATCTATGTGTTGATCTACTATAGGGCAGAAACCAATTTGACCAAGTAATGCTCCAGGGCATACCCCGTTACTCACCCACACCTCTAAATAATTTTACCAACTTTTTGTTCAAAGTCCAAGTGCTGGTTGGACTGCCAAAGGGCAGTGCTGGTTGTCATTGCTCTTGGGTGAGTCATACTATACTGCTTACTAATTCCTCTTTCTCCTCAAACCGGCTTCCTTCCCATCTTCTAGGGGTTGAGGATTGTTTTTAATCACACTCCACAAATGTGAACCTCTTCTTCACCACACTACCAGGATCTCTTTCTCTTTCTCCCTCTCTCTCTTACTGTGCATGTGTGTGTTGTTTGCACATGTGTGTGTACGTGTGTTTCTGAATTTTGGATAATTTTTATAAAGTTCTATATGATGTAATGATTTGTGTGTGTGTGTATGCACAGTGAGGCCAGGTTTTAAAATATATACATTTATTTTTAAAAATATATATAAAATTATTGAAGTATCACATACCTACAAAAAGTGTACATGTTAGCCAGGTGTGATAGCTCATGCCTGTAATCCCAGGACTTTGGGAGGCTGAAGCAGGTGGATAACCTGAGGTCAGGAGTTTGAGACTAGCCTGGCCAATATGGCAAAACCCTGTCTGCACTAAAAATACAAAAATTAGCCAGGCATGGTGGTATACACCTGTACTCACAGCTACTCAGGAGGCTAAGGCACCAGAATCACTTGAATCTGGGAAACAGAGGTTGCAGAGAGCTGAGATTGTGCCACTGCACTTCAGCCTGGATAACAGAGGGAGACTCTGTCTAAAAAAAAAAAAAAAGAAAAGAAAAAAAGTGTACATATTATATGTTTGTAGTTTCATGAATTTATACAAAATTTATATCCATAGAACCAGAATTCAAATCAAGAATCAGAATCTACCAGAATCTTGGAAGACTCCCTCTTGCTGTCTTCCAGTCACAAATTCCCACAAGGGTAATGTGAACCAAAAAGGAAATTATAAGCTCCCTGCCAAATGGCTGAACAGACCCCACTCCTCTCCACCAAGGGGATTTCCAACGGTTGTCGGATATGCCTCATTATAATCTCCTCCCTTTGGAATTCAGGCGCAGCTGACCAGCATTAATATTAAAACAGAGATCTTATGAGTGACAAAGCAGACTCTTTGTAGCAATAAAATATCACATTCCAACCTGATTCTAGTATAGCATCACATGACAGATAGCAGGCCCTGAAAGGAATAAAATTTTTTTACCCCAGAATATATTTCTTTGACATATTTTTATTATTAATTTTCTTTTATGTCAGACAGGTAATGTGCCAACATCCTAACAAAGTTTGAGGGTGGCACATCTGACACATGCACGTGAACACCCAATCAATTTACTCTTGAACTACAAAAGGATCAACTTTGATGACATATTTTTAAATGGCTCTGCAAAGCTGTATCCTGTGCTTGTGGGGAAAATTTACTTCCTTCTTTTTTTTTTTTGAGACAGACTCATGCACTGTCGCCCCAGCTGGAGTGCAGTGGTGCAATCTCAGATCACTGCAAACTCCACCTCCCAGGTTCAAGGGATTCTCCTGCCTCAGCCTCCTGAGTCGCTGGGATTACAGGCATGCACCACCACACTCAGGTAATTTTTTTTTTTTTTTTAATTTTTAGTAGATACGGGGTTTCACTATGTTGGCCAGGCTGGTCTCAAACACCTGACCTTGTGATCCACCTGCCTCAAGTGCTAGGATTCCAGGTATGAGCCACTGCGCCCAGCCAAAATTTACTTTCTATAGAGAATCGCCTTCCCTTTCCAAGTCTTTTTCTGATCCTGAAGAGATTGGCTGAGAGACCAGCACCTTTTAAAGTTCTAAATAGAAAACATTTGCCATCTGTTGCCTCTAAGGGTGGCCACCTATGAGACTTCATCTACGTAATAGGAACCTTGCAAGTCTCCACAATTCCTTATCTTAACCCAGATACTCCTTTCTATTGATTCCAGGTCTCTGGGTAATAACTCTTTCAACAAACTGCCAATCCGAAAATCTTTCAATCGGCCGGGCACGGTGGCTTACGCCTGTAATCCCGGCACTTTGAGAGGCCGAGGCGGGGGGATCACGAAGTCAAGAGATGGAGACCATCTGGGCCAACACGGTGAAACCATGTCTCTACTAAAAAATACAAAAATTAGCTGAGCGTGGTGGTGTGCGTCTGTAGTCCCAGCTACTCGGGAGGCTGAGGCAGGAGAATTTTCTTGAACCCGGGAGGCAGAGGTTGCAGTGAGCCAAGATCGCGCCACTGCACTCCAGCCTGGCGCCTGGTGACAGAAAGAGACTCTGTTTCCAAAAAGAAAAAGAAAATCTTTGAATCTACCTATCACCTAGAAGCACGCTTCCCTGGCTCTAGTTGTGCTGCCTTTCTAGATTGAACCAAAATATGCCTCACATGTATTGACTGATGTCTTATGTTTCCCTAAAACATATAAAACTCAGCTGTAACTCAACCACCCTGGACACATTTCTCAGGACCTCTTGAGACTGTCCCTCGGGATATGGTCACTCGTATTTGGCTCAAAGTAAACCTCTTTAAACATTTTACAGAGTTTGACTTTTTTTGTCAACAGTAACAACTGTTCTAACTTCTAGAATAATAGGTTAGTTTTTAGCTGGCACAGCAGCTCACATCTGTAATCCCAGCATTTTGGGAGGCTGGGGTAGAAGAACTCCTTGAGCCCAGGAGTTTGAGACAAACCTAGGAAATACAGTGAGATCTCATCGCCACAAAAATTTTTTTAAATTAGTGGGGTGTGTCTGGGTGTGGTAGCTCACACCTGTAATCCTAGCACTTTGGGAGGCTGAGGTGGGCAGATCATGAGGTCAGGAGATCTAGACCATCCTGCCCAACATGGTGTAACCCCGTCTCTACTAAAAATACATAAATTAGCTGAGCATGGTGGTGAGTGCCTGTAATTCCAGCTACTCGGGAGACTGAGGCAGAAGAATTGCTTGAACCCAGGAGGCGGAGGTTGCAGTGAGCTGAGATCGCTGCCACTGCACTCTAGCCTTGGCAACAGAGTAAGACTTCGGCTCAAAAAAAAAAGTAGGCCAGGCATGGTGGCTCACACCTGTAATTCCAGCACTTTGGGAGGCCGAGGAGGGTGGATCACCTGAGGTCAGGAGTTTGAGACCAGTCTGACCAACATGGAGAAACCCTGTCTTTACCAAAAATACAAAATTAGCCGGGCGTGGTGTCGCATGCCTGTAATCCTAGCTACTTGGGAGGCTGAGGCAGAAGAATCACTTGAAGCCAGGAGGTGAGGGTTGTGGTGAGCAGAGATCTTGCCATTAAACTCCAGCCTGGGCAAGAAGAGCAAAACTCCATCTCAAAAAAAAAAAAAAAAAAAAAATAGTAGGGTATGGTGGTGTGTGCCTGTAGTCTCAGCTACTTGGGAGGCTGAGGCAGGAGGATCACTTGAGCCCAGGAATGCAAGGCTGCAGTGAGCTAAGATCACACCATTGCACTCCAGCCTGGGTGACAGAGTGGGACCCTGTCTTACTCTAGAACTTTAAAAATGAACTAGTTTTGTCTATTTTTAGTTTTTCCCTTTATATCTTACAAATGGAACTGTAAACTCTCTACTCTTTTTTGTGTGGCTTCTTTTGGTCCTCACATTGTGAGGTTCACTCGGGTTGTGGTTTATCGTTGCAGCTTATTCATTCTCATTGCTGTTCAGCAGTTCATTACATGGATATACCATCATTTTTGCCAGGACCCTGAACCCAGGCCACCACTGTGAAAAGAGAGCACGGCCACATGGTTACAAGGTCAGTTTCCCAAGGAAATGAGGGACCAGTTTGCTGGGCTGTCTTGAACAGTAGGCATATAGGGGTCCTAGGCCCACATTCTGTCCTAAGGTACTCCTCATTATGGTGGAACAATACAGGATACTCAACGCACACCAGATTCACTACAGTTTAAGATTAGCCTCATTAATCCTTTTTTCCATTATTCAAAACTTTACAGAGGAGATACACAGTGATGTTTGTTTGTTTGTTTGTGCCAGAGTCTCGCTATGTCGCCCAGGCTGGAGTACGGTGGCATGATCTTGGCTCACTGCAACCTCTGCCTCCCGGGTTCAAGCGATTCTCCTGCCTCAGCCTCCCAAGTAGCTGAGGGACTACAGGTGCTCACTACCACGCCTGGATAATTTTTTTTATTTTTAGTAGAGACGGGGTTTCGCTGTGTTGCCCAGGCTGGTGCCAAACTCCTGAGCTCAGGCGATCCGCCCCGCTCGGTCTCCCAAAGTGCCGGGATTACAGGCATGAGCCACTGTGCCGGCAAAAAACGGTGACTTTTACCATTCATTTAACCCATTTGCACGGGGGTGGGGGGGGGTGGGGGGAGAAGAGAGAGAGAGAGAGTGCAAGAGAGATAAAGCATTGCCTGAGGCAGGTTGGGGAAAGCAAAGAGCTCAGGGAGGCCAGAGAAAGACCCACCCATTGCTCAAAAGTTCAGGTGGCTGCTTGTCTGTCGAGAAGGGATCTTTTCCAACAGTCCTATCAGCTCTCAAGTTTCCCCTTTTAGGGAGGAAAAAGCTCCCCATGTCCCATAATTCTGTATGTGCCTAATCCTGTCACCCACAGTCGTCAGCAAAGAGTGCAAAGCAGATTATTCCAAAGAGAATAGCAGTTAATATCCTGTATAGCCAAACCCATTCTCTCACTCCTCTGAGTTGGACCTCTAACCCAATCCCATTCTTTACCCAGGTACCCCATCAACTTACCCAAAGTCCACCAGTCAGTGCTGCAGTCTATTTCCTGTGAGTGAGGGGATTTCTTCAGTGTCATCCCTTCAGGGTTTGCCAGACAGATGTTACTGGACCCCACCACTTACCCAGTTAGCCTTTGGGTCAGGAGTTTCCACACATCCCTTCGTGGTTGCCAGAAAGATGTTACAAGAAAGAGGTCCCAATCCATGCCCCAAGAGGGGGTTCTTGGTTCTTGCACAAGAAAGAATTCAGAGCGAGTCCTAGAGTAAATCAAAAGCAAGTTTATTAGGAAAGGAGAGGAATAAAAGAATGGCTCCTCCACAGACAGAGCAGCCCCAAGGGCTGCCGGTTGCCCATTTTTATGGTTATTTCTGGGTGATACGCTAAACAAGGGGTGGATTATTCATACCTCTCGTTTTTCAACCATATAGGGTAACTTCCTGGTGTTGCCATGGCATTTGTAAACTGTCATGGTGCTAAAGGGAGTGTAGCAGTGAGGACGATCATCAGCATCTTGGTTTTGGTGGGTTTTGGCCAACTTCCTTACTGCAACCTGTTTTATCAGAAGGGTCTTTATGACCTGTATCTTGTGCTGACCTCCTATCTCATCCTGTGGCTTAGATTGCCTAACTGTCTGGGAATGTAGCCCAGTAGGTCTCAGCCTTATTCTACCCAGCCCCTACACAAGACGGAATTGCTCTGGTTCAAACGCCTCTGACAATCATAGCTCACTGGAATTTCAAACTCCTGGGCCTCAGGTGATCCTTCCATGGTGGCTTCCCAAAGCACTGGGATTATGAATGTGGGCTATCATGCCCAGCCCTATCCATTTCTTTTTTTCTTTTTCTTTTTTAAAACAGGGTTTCACTCTGTTGCCCAGGCTGGAGTATATTGGCACAATCTCAGCTTAATGCAGCCTCAACCTCCTGGGTTCAAGCAATTCCCTCACCTCCTTCTGAGTAGCTGGGACTACAGCCACCTGCTACCATACCTAGCTACTTTATTTTTTGTAGATACGGGGTCTCCCTGTGGTGCCCAGGCTGTTCTTGAACTCCTGGCCTCTGGCCTCAGCCTCCCAAAGTGCTGGGATTATAGGCGTGAGTAACCACAACTGGAACCATTCTATTTTTGTTTGTTTTTGAGATAAGATCTTACTTTGTCACCCAGGTTGGAGTGCAGTGATGTGATCATGGCTCACTTAGCCTCGACCTCCCTGGCTCAAGTGATTCTCCTGCCTCAGCCTTTTGAATAGTTGGGACTACAGGCACACGCTACCATGCCCAGCCAACTCACACATTTTTTTGTAGTGTTGGGGTTTTGCTGTGTTGCCCAGGCTGGTCTCCAGCTCCTGAGCTCAAGCAATCCACCTGCCTCAGCCTCCAAAAGCATTAGGATTACAGACAAGAGCCACTGCACCCAGCCCCCATCCTGTTTGTAATGGGCATCTGAGTGTCCAGTGTTTGGCTCTTGCAAACAGTGTGAAGCATAGTTTTTATTCTGAGTCTGGTTTTAAGAGGGAGTGTTAACTATTCAAGTTAAAAAAACAAAGACTGCTTGTGGCAAACAATAGAAACAAATGAACATTCCACAGACGCCTTTGTTCACCCTAAAAATGGCTCCCAGGGTTGGAAGCCCATATGGGAAAGAGGCAAAAAGAAAGGGATCCCAGAGCAGAGAATGATTTACAGTGCAGCCTGCCGTCCCTGTTTGCTTCTCCAAGGCAACCCCTTGCCCCTCCTCCTAATTGGGCCTAAATCAGTAGATTTTCAAAACACCTGCTGGGTATCCAAATTGACCCATTTAAGGGCTCTATGATGAACTCACTGATGTGGTCAATGAACCAAGATGCAGGTGGGTCATCTCCTTAGAACAGTTAACGCCCTGTGAAGTGCTCTCTAGATTCTGACCTTTCCTGCATGGGTCAGAAAAGGTGCAGCTCCGTAGAATCAGAGATTTCTGCTGAAAGGGTTCTAAGGGAGGATCTAGGCCAACTCCTCACTTTAAAGATGAGGGAACTGAGTCCCAGACAGCTGATGTGCTCAAAATTACATGTAGAGTCATGAGTGGGACTGGATGTTGATTTAGAACCACATCCTCAACTTCAGAGGTTTTGTTTTGCTTTTTTCTTTTACTAGGCTACATTGTAACATGACCTTCCTTACCTCTCCACAGCATTTTGCAATATGATGCCGGTTGCCTTATTTTCTCACTTCCTCCATTTATAGTAGTTTTTCTCTGGCTAAAATGTTACTACCCTCTTCTGTGACCTCCTTGTTACTGTTTTGCTTCCTATTTTGTCCATCAGTGTGCAATCAATGACATTTATATGGCCTGAATAACAGAGGTGGGAACTCATGTGATGATATCCCTTAGAAACTAGGAGTTTTCAACAGTCAAACAATTAAAGAGTAATTACTTTTTTTATTGTTGCCCAGGCTGGAGTGCAATGGCACGATCTCAGCTCACCACCACCTCTACCTCCTGGGTTCAAGCAATTCTCCTGCCTTCAGCCTCCCGAGTAGCTGGGATTACAGTCATACGCCACCATGCCTGACTAATTTTGTATTTTTATTAGAGATGGGGTTTCTCCATGTTGGTCAGGCTGGTTTCAAACTCCCAACCTCTGGTGATCCACCTGCCTCAGCCTCCTAAAGTGCTGGGATTACAGGCGTGAGCCACCACACCCGGTTTTATTTTCTTTTGAGACAGGGTTTCACT
The DNA here is from genome assembly GCF_030222135.1 of Aotus nancymaae. Taxonomy (NCBI): domain Eukaryota; kingdom Metazoa; phylum Chordata; class Mammalia; order Primates; family Aotidae; genus Aotus; species Aotus nancymaae. Next base: position 69,167,496 of record NW_026988425.1, on the reverse strand, counting down.
CTTGCTGTGCAGGCTGGAGTGCAATGGCACCATCTCGGCTCACTGCAACCTCCATCTCCCAGGTTCAAGTGATTCTCCTGCATCTGCCTCCCAGGTAGCTGGGATTATAGGCCTGTGTCACCATGGCTGGCCAATTTTGTATTTTTAGTAGAGACAGGGTTTCACTATGTTGGTCAGGCTGGTCTTGGACTCCTGACCTCAAGTTTTCCTCCTGCCTCGGCCTCCCAAAGTGCTGGGATTACAGGAGTGAGCCACTGTGCCCAGGCTGAGTAATTACTTACATTTTTGTTTCATTTTGTCCTGTTTTGAGACAGAGTCTCACTCTGTTGCCCAGGTTGGAGTGTAATGGCACAATCTTGGCTCACTGCAAACTTTACCTCCCAGACTCAAGTGATCCTCCCACCTCAGACTCCTGAGTAGCTGGGATTCCAAGTGCCTGCCATCATGCCCGACAAATTTTTGTATTTTTAGTAGAGACAAGGTTTCACCATGTTGGCCAGGCTGGTCTCAAACTCCTGATCTCAAGTGATCCACCTGCCTTGGCCTCCCAAAATGCTGGGATTACAGGCGTGAGTCACCATGCTCAGCCTCTAATATATATGTATATATATTTTAAAAATTCACAAGAAATAAATGTTAACAGTGTTTTTTTTATGAGGTTGATAGAATTATGGATAGTTTTCCTTTTTTAGAATTCTCTGAGTTTTCACAATCAGAAAAGAATCCTTTATAGAAAACAAGAGGAAGATAATAATTTTAAAATGGCACTCTCCAAATCAGAGCCTGACATCAACTTCTAGTGGTTCTGGGGTTAATTTTAGGGGCTAGATTGTCAAAACAAAGAAAGAAACACAAACACACACATCAGCTCTCTTATGAAAATGATGAGCAGCTGGAGTTTGGTTTTTGTGCCTCCATCTTATCATTATACCTAATCAATATGGCGCACGCTAAATATTCTGTATCCCATTCCATTTTCAGAGTCTACGTATTGCTCAACAAATGCGCACGTGCTGCTCAGGCTTCAGAACGTTTTGCCCATGAAGGCAGCAGGATGGTGACCCAATTATTCCAAATATGGGGCCAGATTCTTCTGAAGCCCATTCTCCTGGTTGTAAGAAAGGTCCCTAAGAAGGTTTTCTTTGTCATCTTAAATGTATTAAGAACTTACTGTTTGCCAAATGCTAGGCCAAACATAAAGGATAATGGGAAGAAGCGCATCCTGGGAGCTCACCATCCTGAGAGGGGGACACAGGCAAGAAAAATAGTAGAGTCCAAAGGATGGTGTGCTGGGATGGATTTACAAACAGGATGCTGCGGGCACTCTTGGGGTAGAAGGACCCAGCCAATCCAAACCTGTGGGAGACTCAGGGGAGATCCCCAAGGGTGGTGCCCGGTGTGCTTTGCTGCATGAGAGGAATCAGGTGTGCACCATCCTCAGGTCAGGGCATGCTGGCCAGGGCATTGTGCCAGATCCTACTCTCTGCTCCTTCTTTTTCTCTGCCCTAAAGTTACCCATTCAACCAAGTCTTTAAGCCCTTGTTGCCCAGGCTGGAGTACATTGGTGCGATCTCAACTCACTGCAACCTCCGCCTCCCGGGTTCAGGTGATTCTCCTGCCTCTGAGTAGCTGGGATTACAGGCATGCGCCACCACGCCTGGCTAATTTTTGCATTTTTAGTAGAGATGGACTTTCATCATATTGGTCAGGCTGGTCTTGAACACCTGACCTCAGGTGATCCACCTGCCCCGGCCTCCCAAAGTGCTGGGATTACAGGCGTGAGCCACCATGGCCGGCCAAGAGATGCATTTTTTTTTTTTTTTTGTCAGCATCCAGAGGTCCACATTGCCTTCTACCGGCTGCTGGGAATACTAGCCCAGTCTCTGTGACTTTAAAATAACCCAAGAGGCTATCTTTTAGGTACATAAAGACATTAGAATTTTCATACCTTTTCAGACCTGTGCTCTATCCTACACAGCATTCAAATCCAGCAGGATTTATATGCCTGATTCTAAAAGGTGATCTCAAAGCTTAGGAATCAACCCTATTCTACTTAACCCGTTATGGCTTTATCATCCCTGAACTTATGTAACATCCTTCTCTTTTCTTTTTCGAGACGGGGTTTTGCTATTGTCGCCCAGGCTGGAGTGCACTGGCACGATCTTGGCTCACTGCAACCTCCACCTCCCAGGTTCAAGCAATTTTTCTGCTCGGCCTCTGAGGAGCTGGGATTACAGCCCACCAAGCCGGGCTAATTTTTATATTTTTAGTAGAGATGGGGTTTCACCTTGTTGGCCAGGCTGGTCTCGAACTCCTGAGCTCAAGTGATCCGCCCACCACGGCCTCCCAAAGTGCTAGGATTACAGGCATGAGCCACCATGCCCACCCCTAATATCCTACTCTTACATTTATATTTGTTCTAGAAACAGTTTTGAGTGACATTTAATATTTATTAAAGACAGACAAAAATCACCCATAACCCAGCTACCCCATCTCAGGTGATGTACACCCATCACTGACCTTCGAATTTGTCATCACAGCCCTGGAAAGATGTCAGTCAAGATGTCAATAGTGCCTAAAAGGCCCACGATGGAATTTTTTTTTTTTAACTTAGAAAGGCTCAACTTAAAGCTTACATTGGAAAAAGTAAATTATTCTTAATTCAGAGCACAAATCAGTCAAACCTGCCAGTCATCAACAGATGGCATTTTTCACACATTGTACATGCTGTAGTCTAAAACAAAATTTGCAAATTGACTATAGAGTAAAAATTTGAGCCCACACACTGCTTTTATTTTTTCACTCAATGTATATTAAATGACTTTCAAGTATATTCTGGTTACTAGTTTAGGTCCAGTGGACACAGCAGTGAACACAACCACCATCAAAGCTTTTATGTAAATTAATGTTTTGGACAACATAGACAATAAAAAAGATAAATGAAATTTTGGTGCATTAAATTGTAATAAGAACTAAGGAAACAATGCAGGTAAATGGTGGGTTAAATTTTAGACTGTTGCTGGGTGCGGTGGCTCATGCCTGTAATCCTAGCAGTTTGGGATGCTGAGGCAGGAAGATCACCTGAGGTCAGGAGTTCGAGACCAGTCTGACCAACATGGAGAAACCCCGTCTCTACAAAAAATACAAAATTAGCTGGGTGCCTGTAATCCCAGCTACTCCAGAGGCTGAGGCAGGAGAATCGCTTGAACCTGGGAAGCGGAGGATGGAGTGAGCCGAGATCACACCACTGCACTCCAGCCTGGGCAACCAGAGCAAAACTCCATCTCAACAACAACAACAACAAAAATTTTAGACTGTGGCCAGGAGAAGTATCACTAAGGTGTCTTTTTGGCCAGACAAGGTAGGCCATGCCCGTAATCCCAACACTTTGGGAGGTTGAAATGGGAGGATCGTTTGCCCAGAATTTTGAAACTGGCCTGGGCAACATGGGCAGATTCCAACTATACAAAAAATAAAAACATTAGCCAGGCATGGTGGCATGTGCCTATAGTTCCCAACTACTTGGGACTCTAGTGAGAAGAGTATCTTGGGTCCTGGGAAGTGGGTGTGAAGAGGCCAGAATATGCAAATGACTGAAAAGGTCAGTGTGGCCGGAGCTGGGAGAAGGAGGAATTGGAGGAGGAGATGAGGACAGAGAAGGGGTTGGTGAAGATGAAATGTGGCCTCGTAGGTCATCGTAGGGCTTTGGCTTTCACTCTAAATAAGAGTGAAAGTCATTTGAGAGTTGGTTGCTGATATTATGACATTTTACTTCTAAAAACTTCAGTATGCATTTCTTAAAATAAGGACACTCTACATAGAGATTCATTAGTAGAACATTGCTTTTTAAAAATTATTATCATTGGCTGGGCACAGTGGTTCATGCCTGTAATCCCAGCACTTTGGGAGGCTGAGGTGGGTAGACCACTTGAGGTCAGGAGTTCAAGACCTGACCAACATGGCAAAACCCCGTCTCTACTAAAAATACAAAAATTAGCTGGGTGTGGTGGCATTGGCCTGTAATCTCAGCTACTCAGGAGGAGGCTGAGGCAGAAGAATTGCTTGAACCCAGGAGGCGGAGGTTGCAGTGACCTGAGAGTGTGCCACTGCACTCCAGCCTGCAGGACAGAGCAAGAATCCGTCTCAAAAAAAAATTATTATTATTGTTTATTTAGAGATAGGGTCTCGCTCCGTTCCCCAGGCTGGAGTACAGTGGTGCAATCATCACTCACCACAGCCGTGGCCTCCAGGCTCTAGTAATCCTCCCACCTCAGCCTCCCAAGTAGCTGGGACCATAGGCATCCGTCACCACACTTGGCTAATTTTTTTCTTTTTAAAAATTTTATAGAGATGGTGCCTCACTATGTTGTCTGGGCTAGTTTTAAACTCCTGACTTCAAGTGACTCTCCTGCCTCAGCTCCCATACAGGCGTTGGTCCCAATGCCAGGCCTGAACATTACTTAATAATATTCCTAAATCATCTAATATTCATTTTACATTCAAATTTCCCAAGTTGTAATGTAAATAATTTTGGAAATCGCTGGACATGGTGGCTCACACCTGTAATCCTAACACTTTGGGAGGCCGAGGCAGGCAGATTGCTTGAGCTCAGGAGTTCAAGACCAGCCTGGGCAACACGGTGAAACCTCATCTCTACTAAAATACAAAAAATTAGCCTGGCGTGGCGGTGTGCGCCTATAATCCCAGCTACTTGGGAGGTTGAGGCAGAGCTGCTTGAACCTGGGAGGCAGAGGTTGCAGTGAGTCAAGATCACGCCAGCCTGGGTGACAGAGCGAAACTCCCTCCCCAAAAAGAAATTTGGAAATCATATCTGTTGATTAAAGAACGTAAATAAATATACATGCCTGCCACTGCCTTCATACAGACTTTCCAAGCTCAGATTTCTTTTACGGAGTTTCGCTCTTGATACCCAGGCTGGAGTGCAATGGCGCGATCTCGGCTCACCGCAACCTCCGCCTCCTGGGTTCAGGCAATTCTCCTGCCTCAGCCTCCTGAGTAGCTGGGATTACAGACACGCGCCACCGTGCCCAGCTAATTTTTTGTATTAGTAGAGACGGGGTTTCACCATGTTGACCAGGATGGTCTCGATCTCTTGACCTCGTGATCCACCCGCCTCGGCCTCCCAAAGTGCTGGGATTACAGGCTTGAGCCACCGCGCCCGGCCAGATTTCTTTTTTAACTTCACCCTAGAACGCAGCTCAGGAAGGCGGTGCAGTTTGCCTAGTGAACATTAGGGGGCGCCACAAGCCCATTATGCTATTTGCCAGCGCTGGTGATTTCCCTAGCCGAGGAGTGGTGCCCCGGATTCTGGGCAATTTTCAGAGTGTCACACAAGAACCTGTGATTTCAGGGTGCACGCATAACCCTACAATGTCTCCACTTCTGTAAGGGAAGTAATAAAGACTTCAAAGCAGAATTCAATTTTATTCCATTAAAAGTCAGCTCAAGCCACACAGTACTTTTTCAGGGTAATTTTCAAAACTGTGCTGTGAAATCAAATTAACAAAGAGTTATAATTCATTGAGCTAACCACTTAAAGGAAAAGACCCTAATCATTTGTCGAAAGCAAACTGAGAAATGATTGAGAAATTTCTTTTCTTTAAAATTTTCCTTTTTTGAGATGTAGTCTTGCTCTGTTGCCTAGGCTTGAGTGCAACGGTGTGATCTCTATTCACTGCAACCTCCGCCTCCCAGTTCAAGCAATTCTCCTACCTCAGCCTCCCGAGTAACTGGGATTACAGGTGTCCCCCCGAAAAAAACATGCCTAGCTAATTTTTGTAGAGACAGGGTTGCACCATATTGGCCAGGTTGATCTCAAACTCCTGGCCTCAGGTGATCCACCTGCCTTGGCCTCCCAAAGTACAGGCCTGAGCCACTGTGCCCAGCTTAATTTTTTGTTTAAATGAAACAGAGAGGGGGTCTCACTACATTGCCCAGGCTGGTCTTCAACTCCTGGCTCAATCAATCCTCCCACCTTGGCCTCTAAAGTGCTGGGATTCTAGGCTTTAGCCACCACACTGGCCTCAAATACTGTTTTTCAAAAATGGATTTACAAGTCAAATTGTCAGTAGACAACCATTATGCAACTATTAAAAACAAATTTTAAAAAATCAAAGTAATATATGAACATGATTGAAAGAAAAAAAAAACTTGAGGAATTACAAAGGGTTTTAAGAAAAACAATTGTTGGCCGGGTGTGGTGTCTCACGCGTGTAATCCCAGCACTTTGGGAGGCCAAGGTGGGTAGATCATGAAGTCAGGAGATCGAGACCATCCTGGTTAACATGGTGAAACCCTGTCTCTACTAAAAATACAAAAAAAAAAAAAAAAAAAAAAAAAAAAAAAAGCCGGGCATGGTGGCAAGTTCCTGTAGTCCCAGCTACTCGGGAGGCTGAGGCAGGAGAATTGCTTGAACCCAGAAGGCTCAGGTTACAGTGAGCTGAGATCATGTCACTGCACTCCAGCCTGGGCAACAAGAGTGAGGCTCTGTCTCAAAAAAAAAAAAAGAAAAGAAAAGAAAAAGAAAAAGGAAAAGAAATGTTTTCCCTCATATTTTCCGGAAACACTTTTAAAATAATATCTGGTTTTATCTCGAGTTCTTTGGGATGTTACTACAGTAAGCATTTTTTTTTTTTTTTTTTTTTTAATAAACGGAGTCTCACTCTGTCATCCAGGGTGGAGTGCAGTGGTGTGATCTCTGCTTACCCCAACCTCTGCCTCCTGGGTTCAAGTGATTCTTCTGCCTCAGCCTCCCGAGTAGCAGGGAGTACAGGCTGTGCCACCACACCCGGCTAATTTTTTTTGTATTTTTAGTAGAGATGGGGTTTCACCATGTTGGCCAGGATGGTCTCGATCTCTTAACCTAGTGATTTACCCGCCCTGGCCTCCCAAAGTGCTAGGATTACAGGCGTGAGCCACTGTGCCCGGCCACCACAGTAAGTTTTATTTCTAATTCTTGATTCTTAGCTTTAGAAAGTATCTGTTGACTTTTAACAATGAGAAATTAGACTTTAGTTCACTTGAGCCAAATCTCACCTTTCCATTCCCTTTCTTCCCAATTTTGTTGCCAGCCATATTGTTTCAAATTATTTTAAATGATTATTTTCATAACTCTAAATAATATACTTTAATTTCTATTTCTTTGGGTTTTTTTTTTTTTTTTTTTTTGAGATGAGTTTTGCTTTATTACCTAGGCTGGAGTGCAATGGCGTGATCTCAGCTCACTGGGACCTCCGCCTTCTGGGTTCAAGCAATTCTCCTGCCTCAGCCTCCCAAGTAGCTGGGATTACAGGCATCTGCCACCATGCCTGGCTAATTTTGTATTTTTATAGAGATGGGATTTCACCATGTTTGTCAGGCTGGTCTCGAACTCCTGATCTCAGGTGATCCACCCACCTTGGCCTCCCAAAGTGCTGGAATTACAGGCATGAGCCACCATGCCCAGCCTCTATTCTTATTCTACCAATTTTAGGTACCAACTCCAGACCCCCTACAGTGTTGGATAAGAATATTAATATTTCCACCCCTCCTTTCACCTCCTCCCTCTCCTTCCAGCTTCCAGTCTTTGCCAGCTGTAGCTTTGCTTCATGATCAGAGTTGAAAACATGTTCATTTGTTCTATAATCAAGTTCTCCTTATTGAGTAGCATCTAAAAGCTAAAGTAAACGGTAATATTGTTATGCCTATGTGTAGATATTGCTTTCAGAAAAGCCAAGTGGTGAGCTCCAATTATGTTTCCTTCTTCCTAGATACAATGTCATATTCCTTCTGCCACTACAAGAGAATATTTCTGGCATTAACTCTCTTTTCTTATACTCCCTCCCTCAATTGCTCAAAATCATAATTGCCATAATTTAGCTTGCTTCATACTAGGATTATGAATTTCTTGCAGAAATTTTTTTCCTCTTGCAGATTTAAACTTCCTTCCTTCCCTCCTTTCCTTCCTTCCTTCCTTCTTCCCTCCCTTCATCCCTCCCTTTTCTTTTCTCTTTTCTAATAGAGATGGAGTCTCAATATGTTGCCCAGGGTGGTCCCAAACTCCTGGACTCAAGTGCTCCTCCGCCTCTGCCTCCCCAAATCCTGGGGTTACAGACACTATCCCTTTTTTTTTTTTTTTTCTGAGACAGAGTCTTGCTCTGTCACCCAGGCTGGAGTGCAGTGGCGCGATCTTGGCTCACTGCAACTTCCGCCTCCCGGGTTCAAGCCATTCTCCTGCCTCACTCTCCTGAGTAACTGAGACTACAGGCTCGTGCCACCACACGTGGCTAATTTTTTTGTATTTTTAGTAGAGATGGGGTTTCACCATGTTAGCCAGGATGGTCTCGATCTCCTGATTTCCTGATCTACCCGCCTTGGCCTCCCAAAGTGCTGGGATTACAGGTGTGAGCCACCGCAGCTGGCCAGGATTGCATTCTTGATTTGGCTCTCAGCTTGAACATTATTGGTGTATAGAAATGCTACTGATTTTTACACATTGATTTTGTATCCTGAAACTTTACTAAAGTTGCTTATCAGTTTCTTGGAGACTTTTAGCAGTCTTTAGGCTTCTCTAGTTATGAAATCATATCATCAATGAAGAGAGATAGTTTGACTTCTTTTCCTATTTGGATGCTTTTTATTTATTTATATTTTGCTTGATTGCTCTGCATAGGTCCCTGTCATTGTCAATCTAATAATATGTTTATGTGAACAAAAGTCTGCCTTTTTTTTGGAGACAGAGTATCACTCTGTTGCCAGGCTGGAGCGCAATGGCGCAATCTTGGCTCATGCAACCTCCACCTCCTGGGTTCAAGCAATTCTCCTGCCTCAGCCTCCTGAGTAGTTGGGACTATAGGCACGCACCACCACACCCAGTTTATTTTTGTATTTTCAGTAGAGACGGGGTTTCACCATGTTGGCCAGGATGGTCTCGAACTCTTGATCTCATGATCCACCCACCTCGGCCTCCCAAAGTGCTGGGATTACAGGCGTGAGCCACTGCGCCCGGCCAAAAGTCTGTCTTAATAATTATGACCATAAAAGAAGGACAATGTTACTGAGGAGGCTGAGGCAGGAAAATTGCTTGAATCTGGGAGGCAGAGGTTTCAGTGAGTTGAGATTGTGCCACTGCACTCCAGCCTGGGTGAAAGAGTGAGACTCTGTCTCCAAAAAAAGAAAAAGAATGACAATGTTTAGTCTCCCAGAGTTATGTATCAATTTTATGTATCTTACCTCCCTTCAAAGATTGATGATTAGTTGGTGTTTTCATATTATTTAGGCATAGAATCTTATTTGAGATCAATGATAGTTGGTCTTTACATCACAGCTATAAGTAATATAAGAACTATAAATATTAAGATCTATAGTTAATAGGTCATTTCTGATGCATTTTTTGATCAGTCATTACAGTCATTATCCAACTTTCGTAGGGTGCCTACTTTATGGTTTGCAGTTTTTGTTTTTTAGTGAGGTTTTTGTATTTTTTGTAGAGATGGGGTTTCACCATGTTGGCCAGGCTGATATCGAACTCCTGGCCTGAAGTGATCTGCCTGCCTTAGACTCCCAAAGTGCTGGGATTACAGGCATGAGCCACGGTGCCCAGCCTATGCTTTGCATTTTGATAGAATTATTAGAGGATATTAAACCAAATAGGACTCTGCCTTCAGGAGTTTACTTTGATCTCTTTAAATTTTTTCCTAATGTATTTTGTTTTTTTAAAAAAATGTTCATTATGACTCACAGAGTTGATTTCATGACTCACTAATGAATCATACATATAGTGTGAAAAACATTGATAAAGAGACATTTGTGCCTTCTGCTGTGTTGGTGACTTCAGTATGTCTGCTTGATCATGAAAGAAACGAACTGGTCTGTTAGATGGATTGTACAGAAACTTACTGGAGTGGTAGGAATATATCTTATATTTTCATTTTTGATACTTTTGATGGCAAGAGCTTTTAAGAGTTCCAGTTATGGTCTGAACTAGTAAAGATTTGATAAGGTTTTTCCTTGGCTACCTCAGCTATCAGGTTAGAGTTGACAATATATTTTTATGGAACTTTCTTGGAATGCATCTTTTTTTTTTTAAATAAAAAAATTTTTTTTCTTTTAGAGACGGGGTCTCACTATATTGCCCAGGCTGGAGTGCAGTGGCCATTCACAGGCACGATCCCAATACTGATCAGCATGGGAGTTTTGACCTGCTCTGTTTCTGACCTGGGCCAGTTCACCCCTCCTTAGGCAATCTGGTGGTCCCCTGCTCCCGGAAGGTCACCATATTGATGCCGAACTTAGTGTGGACACCCGATCCTCATAGCGCACTACAGCCTAGAACTCCTGGGCTCAAGTGATCCTCCTACCTCAGCCTCCCGAGTAGCTGAGACCACAGGCACGCGCCACCGTGCCTGGCTGGAATGCATCTTTTACCTCCAGACCAACTGCCACCACCTGGTCAGGTCCAGCACTGCAAACCTCACATCTCACCCGTGGAGAGGCAGTTCCTCTCACCCCCTCATTCCCTCTGCAACACCATTTCTGGCCTCTAATCTCTCCAATTATAGCGGTGGTCTATGGATGAACTAGCAGAGGTTTGCTACATTTCAGTAAGAATATCTTTTTTTTTTTTTTTTTTTGAGAGAGAGGAGAATTGCTTGAAGCTGGGAGGTGGGGGTTGCGGTGAGCCGAGATTGCGCCATTGTACTCCAGCCTGGGCAACAAGAGCAAAACTGTCTCAAAAAAAAAAATGTACCTTTTGACCTGAGCTCGACACCATGGCTCACACCTGTAATCCCAGCACTTTGGGAATCTGAGGCAGATGGATCATTTGAGGTCAGGAGTTCGAAACCAGCCTGGCCAACATGGTGAGACCCCAATCTCTACTAAAAATACAAAAATTTGCTGCGCATGGTGGCATGTACCTGTAATCGCAGCTACTCAGGAGGCTGAAGAAGGAGAATCGCTTGAACCCAGGAGACGAAGGTTGGAATGAGCCGAGACTGTGCCACGGCACTACAGCCTGGGCAACAGAGACATTGTCTCAAAAGAAAAAAAAGTACCTTGGCCTGGAACATAATACTTGCTCAAAACGTATTAGCTATTATAATTATTGCTGGAAGCAGAAATTTAGTTTCAGTAAAATCAGCATCATCTGATGTGCCCAATTAAAATTGCTAAATTGGATTTTTGACTTTTTTTATATTTAATTTGCAGATTCATTTTTATATTTGTATAAGCATCAGGTAGTTATACTTACTATTTTGTAAGAGTATCCTTATAATAAAAAGGATTCCAGTCAACATTTTTTTTTTTTTGAGACAGAGTTTCACTCTTCTTGCCCAGGCTGGAGTGCAATGGCATGATCTCGGCTCACGGCAACCTCCACCTCCTGGGTTCAAGCGACTCTTCTGCCTCAGCCTCCCAAGTAGCTGAGACTACAGGCATGCACCCCCGCCCGGCTAATTTTTTGTATTTAATAGAGAGGGGGCTTCACCATGTTGGCCAGGCTGGTCTTGAACTCCTGACCTCAGGTGATCCACCCACCTTGGCCTCCCAAAGTGCTGGCATTACAGGCGTGAGTCGCCGCACCCTGCCTCCAGTCCACAATTTACATGCATGCCTTCCTCCAGATTTTCTTGAAAACCTGGTCTATAACATAGGTATTTTGGAAAAGAAGATACTTTGTTACTCTGTTCCGTTAAACAATGTTTAGCAAATAATTAGCCTTTGCAGGGTTGCTCTTACAGAGGGTAAACTGTGGGCTTGTTTGCAGGGAACAGAAGTGGAGAGCTGGTTCTGGACATAGCCTGTAGCTGATGCTCCAGAGTCTGATCCTTCTCCAGTGTGGATAGAGTGGGGAGCAGCGAGAGCAGTGAAGAACTGAGTCCTTGGGAGAAAAGCTTTGCATTGACAGTGACTGGAGCTCACTCTTAGGACTAAAGCCTGGGGATTTCTGGACCTAAGAAAGGGATCTGAGGAGGACAGACAGACATTCTCACTCAAAGAAGAGGGGGGACACCAGGTTGTATTAAAGAACTACATTGAGGCCGGGCGCGGTGGCTCACGCCTGTAATCCCAGCACTTTGGGAGGCTGAGGCGGGTGGATCACGAGGTCAAGAGATCGAGACCATCCTGGTCAACATGGTGAAACCCCGTCTCTACTAAAAATACAAAAAATTAGCTGGGCATGGTGGCGCGTGCCTGTAATCCCAGCTACTCGGGAGGCTGAGGCAGGAGAATTGCCTGAACTCAGGAGGCAGAGGTTGCGGTGAGCCGAGATCACGCCATTGTACTCCAGCCTGGGTAACAAGAGCGAAACTCCGTCTCAAAAAAAAAAAAAAAAAAAAAAAAAAAGAACTACATTGAAGTTGGACATATAAATTACGCATCCACTAAATTTTCCATTGATTATTTCTCTTCCTTATAAAGCTGAGTTAGGCGGAGGAAGTAGAGTTGTCAGGAGACTTAGCCTGGGCCACTCAGCAGCAGCCGTAGCAGCAGCAAGAATCCCTTCTGTGCACTGCGTCAACCACTTGGTGATGGATATAGTGCTGGTCCGGGAGTGCAGGGGTGACACTGCGGTCTCAGGCCTTCCCTGACTCAGCAAGGGAACCTATGTCTTATATTACTCCTATTGGCCAGATTCTCTCATTTTTTTTTTCTTTTGAGAGGGAGTTTCATTCTTCTTGCCCAGGCTGAAGTGTAATGGCATGATCTTGGCTCACTGCAACTTCGGCCTGCAGGGTTCAAGCTGATTCTCCTGCCTCAGCCTCCCAAGTAGCTGGGATTACAGGTGTGCGTCATGGCTAATTTTTGTATTTTTAGTAGAGACGGGGTTTCACCATGTTGGCCAGGCTGGTCTCCAACTCCTGACCTCGTGATCCTCCCGCCTCAGCCTCCCAAAGTACTGGGATTACAGGTGTGAGCCACCACGCCCAGCCTATTGGCCAGATTCTCAAACCCTTATTGATCTCACCAACACATCAAGACAAAATCAGGACAGGAACCCGCAGAGGGGTCAGGTAAGATGGAAAAGCACATTACTTTCTTTCTTTTTTTTTTTTTTTTTTTGAGATAGTCTTGCTCTGTTGCCCAGGCTAGAGTGCAGTGGTTCGATCTCAGCTCACTGCAATCTCTGTCTCCTAGGTTCAAGTGATTCCCATGCCTCAGCATCCCAAGTAGCTGAGATTACAGGCACCTGCCACCATGCCTGGCTAATTTTTTTGTATTCTTTAGTAGAGACAGGGTTTCACTATGTTGGCCAGGCTGGTCTCAAACTCCTGACCCCATGATCTGCCCACCTCTGCCTCACAAAGTGCTGGGATTACAGGCGTGAGCCACCGTGCCCAGCTGCACATCACTTCTTTAGGAATGCAAGCATTGCACTGTCTGGAGAGGAAAGAAAAATTAGGCTGAATGATGAATAAATTATTTGAATTGTCTGGGAGGAAGACTCTTCCTTTTCTGGAAGGCATAAACTCTGTCAGATGCTGGTTAAGGAAGACAGCTGATGCCAGCTTCTGCCAAATCCTTCTGGACTTTGTTTGAGATGGGAAAACTGAAAATGACCTGTCCCTTCCCAGGTTTTAATATCTCTGGAATACACATGTCTTTCTTCCTTTGGAGAATTATCTCTGCTCTGTGGAATGGAGCTGATGTTTGGGTAGTCATTTTTCTATTTTGGTCATTTGTGTGATGTCTTCGGTACTGCTCATGTCTTAATATCTGAGTGAGTGGTAATTTTTAAAGCATATGCACACACACATACATATATATTTTCCCCCCTGAGATGGAGTCTTGCTCCATCACTGAGGCTGGAGTTCAGTGGCACGATCTTGGCTTACTGCAACCCCTGCCTCCTGGGTTCAAGTGATTCTCCTGCCATAGCCTCCTGAACAGCTGGGACTACAGGCATGTGCAACCAAGCCTGGCTGATTTTTTAAATTTTGTAGAGATGGGGTTTTGCCATGTCGCCCAAGCTGGTCTTGAACTTCTGAGCTCAAGCAATTCACCTGCCTCAGGCTCAGAGTGCTGAGATGCAGGCATAAGCCACCGCGCCTGGCCCTTTAAAGCCAATGTTAACTGCAGTAGTCCTCCAATAAGAATCACCCCTTCCCCAAATGACTCCAGGACACCTCTAACAGGTACTTTGTATGAGGAAAGAAAACCAAGTGAACATAAATCTCTCTCTTATCCTAGGCCCACAAAATGAGCAAATCCAGGTTCTGGCTAGTGGCCAACAGTTACAAATTTCACAGTTTGGATCTCCTTTGGCCATGAATTTTGTCTCCTGTCTTCTCTTTCTTTCTTTCTTTCTTTTTTTTTTTGAGATGGAGTTTCCCTCTTGTTGCCCAGGCTAGAGTGCAATGGCGCTATCTTAGCTCACTGCAACCTCCACTTCCCGGTTCAAGCAATTCTCCTGTCTCAGACTCCACAGTAGCTGGGATTACAGGTGCCCACCACTACGTCTGGTTAGTTTTTTTGTATTTTTAGTAGAGTTGGGGTTTCACCGTATTGGCCAGGCTAATCTTGAACTCCTGACCTCAGGTGATCCATCCGCCTCAGCCTCCCAAAGTGTTGGGATTATAGGCATGAGCCACTGCGCATGGCCCGTATCCTGTCTTTTAAACTGGTAGTTGGATAGGGATGCAATCTGTGCTTGAGGGAGATAGAGACCCAGGACTCTGTCCACCCTTCTTGAGAACCTGACAGAGGCCTCCAAAAGGTTAGACTCACACGCTGTACAACCTGAAGTCCATGCCAGATCAGGGGCCAAAGTCAAACCACTGCTCCTCCAGAGCAAGCCAGCTAAGTAAATGTCCCCTAAAAGAAACTGACCCCAGGCATGAGATTCAAATGCTAAGTAAATGTTCCCTGAAAGAAACTGACCCCAGGCATGAGATTCTTTCCTAAGTTAGGTCATCTGAAAAGTGGTTTATTGAAAACCATGTGGACTCTGACTTGAACGAATAACCTTCTGAATAATATGCAGTTTGTGGGATGAAAACTCATTGCTTTAAAAATGAATCTTGGCGGAGTTTTCTGTGTTAGCACTATTTTTCTTGGCCTGAGTCTGTAATACGTGCAACTTGAAACATTCCTTATCCTGTTACAAATCAGGTAGAGAGTGACTGAGAACTCAAGAGATCAGTTCCAAATGGATGTGAACAATAGCTGGACACAGTACTCTTTGTGGATGTCACAAAGCGGATCTGATCTTACATTCTTTTGATGCTTTGTTATTTCTCTGTTATACAAAGAAATAGACACCACTAGAGTTTACCAAGTACAAAGTGCGTGAAGTGTTACATAAAATTACACTTACAGAACAGACAAATAACAAGTAAGGAGATTGAATCAGTAATAAAAATCTCCCATGTAGCATCACACACGGGGGGCAGTTGGGGGGGGGTAGGGGAGAGACAGTAGGGGGTGGGGAGGGAGAGGAGGGTGAGGAGGGATATCATGGGGAGAAATGCCAGATATAGTATGCAGTTAAAGTAAAATAAATAAATTAAAAGAAAAAAAAATCTCCCATGAAGGAAAAGATCAGGACCTGATGGCTCTACTGCTGAATTCTATCAAACATTTGGAGAATAACTAAAATCAATATTTCTCAAACTCTTCCAAAAAATTAAAGAGGAGGGAATATTTTCAAACTCACTTTATAGGCATTACCCTGATACCAAAGCCAAAGATACTAAAAGAAGAGAAAATTGTAGGTCAATATCCCCCATGAACATAGACGCAAAGATCCTCAGCAGAATACTGCAAATCAGATTCAACAGCACATTATAAGAATCATTTAGCCAGGTGCAGTGGCACTTGCCTGGAGTGCTAGCTAATTAGTAATGCCGACTAATCCGAAGGCTGAGGTGGGAGAATAGCTTAGCTCACGAGTTCAAGTCCAGCCTGGGCAACATAATGAGACTCTCATCTCTAAAGAAAATAGTTCACTGGCCGGGCACGGTGGCTCACGCCTGTAATCCCAGCACTTTGGGAGGCCAAGGCGGGCGGATCACGAGGTCAAGAGATCGAGACCATCCTGGCCAACATGGTGAAACCCCATCTCTACTAAAAAATACAAAAATTAGCTGGGTGTGGTGGCGTGCACCTGTAGTCCCAGCTACTAGGGAGGCTGAGGCAGGAGAATTGCTTGAACCCGGGAGGCGGAGATTGCAGTGAGCCAAGATTGCGCCACTGTATCCAGCCTGGCGCCTGGTGACAGACCAAGACTCTGTCTCAAGAAAAAAAAGAAAATAGTTCACTATGATAAAGTGAAATGTATCCCTAAAATGCAAGGACGGTTAAACATATGTAAAGTAATAAATGTGATATGTCACACTGCATTAACAGAATGACAGAATAAAGGATAAAAACCATATAATCTTCTCAATAGATGCAGAAACAGTGTTTGACAAAATCCAACATCCTTTCATAATAAAAGTTCTCAGCAAATAAGTATAGAAGGAATGTATTTCAATACAATAAAGTTCGTATATGACAAGTTTACAGTTAACATCATATTCAGTGTTGAAAAGTTCAAAACTTTTCCTCTAAGATCAAAACCAGAGAAAGATGCCCATTTTTACCACTTTTATTCAACACAGCTGGAGATCCTAGCAAGCGCAATTAAATAAGAGAAAGATATAAGAGGCATCAAAATCGGAAGAAGTAAAATTGTCTGTTTGCAAACATGGTCTTATATATAGAAAACCCTAAAACATCATGTTATACCCCATAATATAAAAAATGTTTGTCAATTAGAAAATCTATAGTAATAATTTAAAAAAGCCCAAATCACAAAACCTAAATCTACAGACCCAGGTCTTATGTGTTAGAAATTTATAGTTCCAACCCAACAGAAGTTGCTATCCTCCTTCCTTCCCTCTCTCATCCTGTTTTCTTTCCTTCCTCCCTTCAAGATAATTTTACTAAGTCTGAGTGGAAGCAGGAAGGAAGATGAAATAAGTCATATTCTTTATTGGGTGGTTTTTTTCTTTTTAATTGACAAGATCTCTCTCTGTTGCCCAGGATGTAATGTAGTGGTGTGATCTTGGCTCTCTGCAACCTCCACCTCCTGGGCTCAACCAATCCTCCCACATAGCTGAGACTACTGGCACATACCACCATGCCCAACTAATTTTTGTACTTTTTGTAGAGACAAGGTTTTGCCATGTTGCCCAGGCTGGTCTCAAACTCCTGAGCTCAGGCGATCCACCTGCTTTGGCCTCCCAAAGTGCTGGGATTACAGGCATGAGCCACCATGCCTGGCCAAAAGTGCCATTTTAAAATACTTTTTTTTTTTTTTGAGACAGAGTTTCATTCTTGTTGCCCAGGATGGAGTGCAATGGTGAGATCTTGGCTCACCACAACCTCCACCTCCCAGGTTCAAGCGATTCTCCTGCCTCAGCCCCCCAAGTACCTGGGATTACAGGCATGCACTACCATGCCTGGCTAATTTTCTTATTTTTTAGTAAAGATGGGGTTTTTCCATGTTGATCAGGCTGGTCTTGAACTCCCAACCTCAGGTTATTGGCCTGCCTCAGCCTCCCAAAGTGCTGGGATTACAGGCATGAGCCACCACGCCCAGCCTTTAAAATACCATTTAAAAAAGGCTTTGGAACAGTAATTCTGGTAGAAATCCTGTTGTCAGTGTGAAGGTGGGTTAGCTTCTTTGAACACAGCCCCAGTTTTATTTACAAGACAAACATGGAACAGAGCAAACGTCAGAACAAAGCCAGGAGACATGTCACCACTGGCCCTATCTCTCATTAATCAGATATTTGTGGCCTTGAGTTGTGAAACTCCAACCCCACTGCTTCCTATCAAGGAGGACTGTGCCCTAGATGGTGGCTGAAGTCACTCATCTCTCTACATCCTGCAAGGATGTGTAAGGCAGGATTCTGAAAGAGGCTGACTGCTGGCTCTCAGGTGGAGATACCACTACACTACTGTCCTCAGTGGCTTCTGGAGAAGGCAGTCCATGAGCTGCAGAGGAGAGAAAGCAGAGAACTGAGGGTAGTGGTGATGCTTGCCACCAGGTACCCATGAAGCGGAATCCAAAGTTTTCACTCTGACCCTCAATCCTCACTTCTCTTTTTGTTTGGAATTAATGAAAATACCGCTTATGTCTTTATTCAGCATAGCTCCTGTCTCTGTCTTCGGGTTTGTGGGGCACCAAGATATGGAAATCCTGGGCCTCGTTGTGCTTATTTGAAGCCATGAGGCTTGAAGACAATCATGACTGTAGCTGGATTCAATCTTCTAAAAGATGAAACAGGAAAAAATCTGCAAAAGCACAGCCTTTACAGCCACACAATGCAACGTCTGGAGAGAAAGAGGATACCTCTTTCTCTTAAAATAAGTGGGGGTCCTTCCCAGAAGTTTTTAGGACACCTCCCTGTTGTCTCATTGGCCTGAATTAGGGCACATCCCCACTCCTGGATAACCAGGGGGCCTTGGGGGTGGGATTACTCTCAGGTTTATCAGGCCCATTCCTGCATCTGGGGACGAGGTCAGCCCTCCTTGAAATACACAGGCTGTGTGGGGAGGCGGTAACTTCAAAACACTTGCTAAAGATTAGAGAACTGTTAGGAAGAGAAAAGAGAAGAATGGGTGGTAACCAAAAATATCCACTGTAACTTTCTTTTTTTTTTTTCTCCTGCCTCAGCTTCCCAAGAAGCTGGGATTACAGGCATGTGCCACCACACCCGGCTAATTTTGTATTTTTAGTAAAGATGGGTTTCTCCATGTTGGTCAGGCTGGTCTCAACTCCTGACCTCAGGTGATCCACCAGCCTCGGCCTCCCAAAGTGCTGGGATTACAGGCATGAGCCACTGTGCCCAGCCTCCACCATAACTTTCTTAGATATCCTTTCAGGATTTATTTATTTATCTTTTTTGAGATGGAGTCTCACTCTGTCACCCAGGCTGGAGTGCAGTGTAGTGATCTCAGCCCACTGCAACCTCTGCCTCCCAGGTTCAAGCAATCCTCCCATATCAGCCTCCCAAAGTAGCTGGTATTACGAGTACTCACTACCACGGCCAGCTAACTTTTTTTGTATTTTTAGTAGAGACAAGGTTTCACCATGTTGACCAGGGTGGTCTCTAACTCCTGATCTCAAGTGACCATGTGCCTCAGCCTCCAAAGTGCTGGGATTACAGGCATAAGCCATTGCACTGGCTTTATTTTATTATTATTTTTTGAAACAGTCTCACTTTGTCACCCAGGCTAGATTGCAGCAGCACAATCACGGCTCACTGCAGCCTCATCCTCTGGGGCTCAAGAGATCCTCCCATCTCAGCCTCTTGAGTTGGTGGAACTACAGGTGTGCATCACCACACCCAGCTAGCTAATTAAAAATATTTTTAGGTTACAAATACTAGTCAGGCTGTCATTATGTTGGCCAGATGGCCTCAAACTCCTGGGCTCAAGTGATCCTCCCACCTGAGCCTCCCAAAGTGCTGGGGTTACACGCATAAGCCACCATGCCTGGCCCTTTTCAGGAAATTTTATCTGGTGTTCCTTATTCAATTATGCATAATATTAGTCTGTTTTTATGCTGCTGATAAAGTTATACCCAAGACTGGGCAATTCACAAAGGAAAGAGGTTTAATTGGACTTACAGTTCCACGTGGCCGGGAAGCCTCACAGTCATGGCAGAAGGCAAGAAGCAAAAGTCACATTGTATGTGGATGGTGGCAGGCAAAAAATGAGAGAGCTTGTGCAGGGAGACTCCTGTTTTGTTTTGTTTTTTTTGAGATGGAGTCTCACTCTGTCGCCCAGGCTGGAGAGCAATGGCGTGATCTCGGCTCACTGCAACCTCCACCTCCTCCATTCAAGCGATTCCCCTGCCTCAGCCTCCCAAGTAACTGGGAATACAGGCACCTGCCACCACGGCCAGCTAATTTTTTGTAATTTTAGTAGAGACAGGGTTTCACTATGTTGGCCAGGCTGGTCTCAAATGCCTGACCTCAGGTGATCCACCCGCCTCGGCCTCCCAAAGTGCTGGGATTACAGGCACGAGCCACCACTCCAGGTGAGACTCCTGTTTTTAAAACCATCAGATCTAAGACTTATTTGCTATCACGAGAACAGCATGGGAAAGACCTGCCCCCATGATTCAATTACCTCCCACTGGGTTCCTCCCACAATACTGGGAATTCAAATGAGATTCAGGTGGGGACACTTATCATTCACTAACAGTAATGATAGCAATAGTGATTGTATTTTACCATCTGCCAGGTGCTGTGCTAAGGTTTTTTGGCTATTTTCTCATTTTAGTCTTTAAAACAGAGTGGCAAGTGCAGGTCCTATGTCCTCCTCATTTTACAAATTAGAAAACTAAGGGTCAAAGAAGTTCAGTGGCTTACCTGAAGACACAGAAGTCGTCAAGATGAAGATGAAATTCAAAGTGTGGACCCTGTGGGTGCAATGAATGTTTAACCATGACTCTCACTGCCTCTCATGTGTACCACACACCTACCACGCCAGACAGCTTGTTGGCTTCTTCACTGCTGCTGACCTTTATATCAGCCCCTTTTTGGTAACCCACTCCTGTGGCCACTGTGGACCCTTGTCACAGCCTCACACAGCTCCACTTCTGACACCTGGCACTCTTCCTTTTTTTTTGAGATGGAGTCTTGCTTTGCCGCCCAGGCGGGAGTGCAATGGCACAATCTCAGCTCACTGCAACTTTTGCCTCCTGGGTTCAAGTAATTCTCCTGCCTCAGTCTCATAAGTAGCTGGGATTACAGGCAACTGCCACCATGCCTGGCTAATTGTTTCATATTTTTAGTAGAGACTGGGTTTCACCACATTGGCCAGGCTGGTTTTGAATTCTTGACCTCAAGTGATCCACCCGCCTTGGCCTCCCAAAGTGCTAGGATTACAGGTGTGAGCCATCGTGCCCAGCCCCCTTTTGCTTTCTTTGTCCACAGCCCTCCGATCTTTTCTTTTTTCTCTCCTGCTTCCCATCAAAGCCTCTCTTCGACCCCTGCCTCCTGCCTCCCAGCTTCCTGGCCTGCCAGTCCCTCTTGCTTCACTGCCTGTCTAACTGGCTTGGACTCCTTGGCCAACCATTTCACGTCCACTGTCACCCACCCCCACTATTTCCTCATGCCTGGACCACCTGGTGCCCTGGCCTTGCTAACCCCCACCTGGGAGTCAAGCCGACCTGAAATTCCAGCACTGGAGTTTCTATCTTAATGCATGGGGAGAAGAGTCCTAAGTACCATTTCCAACCCCAGCTCGGTGCCTGGGGCTGTCTGTCAGTGATCCCCGGTCCAAGGTGCTCCACAGTCCCTCCCCTGCTGCTGTCACTCCCCATAGAGAAATGACTACTCTCTTGTGCTCTAGTGAGTAGTAATGCCCTCAGGGGTGAATTCACCATGAGCTACCTCCCTAGGGTCCTACAAGGCAGGAGCTGGGTGAGAGGCAGGCTGAGGAATGAGTGTTGCTCCCGTAGGAATGTGGCCAGCAGGTTCTGGGGTGTAGGGAGGCTAAAATTTTCAGGAGAAACAATAAAAGAGAAAATAACAACAAAATAAAATAATAAAAAAATTAAAATAAACAAATAAATAAATAAAAGCCAGGACACACGGCTCACACCTGTAACCCCCGCACTTTGGGAGGCCAAGGCAGATGGATCACTTGAGGTCAAGAGTTCAAGACCAGCCTGGCCAACATGGTGAAACCTTGCTCTACTGAAAATACAAAAATTAGCTGGGCTTGGTGGCTCGTGCCTGTAATCCCAGCTACTCGGGCGGCTGAGGCAGGAGAATTGCTTGAACCCGGGAGGCAGAGGTTGCAGTGAGCTGAGATCGTGCCATTGCACTCCAGCCTAGGCGACAGAGTGAGACTTTGTCTCAAATAAATAAATAAAACAAATAAACAGGACCGGCAAGTTGGTTCACACCTGTAATCCCAGCACTTTGGGAGGCAGAGGCGAGTCGATCACCTGAGGTTGGGAGTTCTAGACCAGCCTGACCCACATGGAGAAACCCTGTCTCTACTAAAAATACAAAATTAGCTGGGCATGGTGGCGCATGCCTGTAATTCCAGCTACTTGGGAGGCTGACGCAGGAGAATCACCTGAACCTGGGAGGCAGCGATTGCAGTGAGCCGAGATTGTGCCACTGCACTTCAGCCTGGCAATAAGAATGCAACTCTGTTAATCAATAAGTCAATCAATCAATGCCAGGAGAGCAACTCCTGCATGAGGTCACTCATCCTTGCATCTGGGCTGATGGTGAGAGGTAAGGCTGGGAACCAAAAGGGGCATTGGGAGAGGTCACAGAACCTGAAAAGCTGGGAATGAAGATGATGGAAACAGGAGAGAGGGCTGGGAGCTGAGACACTTTCCAGGGCTCAGGCTTGTGTGGGCAGCTTCATGTGAGCACAGGAGCAAGGCAGATAATCCATCCTCAGGCTGAAGCTGCATTTATTCTGGGTTTTTGTCTTTCAGCAGCAGTCCTCCTCCTTATTTTCTCACTTCTTCAATACTCCTTCCTTTTCTGGTCTTCATTCTTTTCCCCCTACAAACCTATTCAGAGCTTCCGTACCCTAAGCTACACAGCAATCTGAACTCACCTCTATCCTTTCCCAGCACCTCCTCGCCAT
This sequence comes from Aotus nancymaae, assembly GCF_030222135.1. Lineage (NCBI taxonomy): Eukaryota > Metazoa > Chordata > Mammalia > Primates > Aotidae > Aotus > Aotus nancymaae. The sequence goes on along the minus strand of NW_026988425.1, from coordinate 69,144,879 downwards.
CCCTTCAGATCCAGCACCTGGAGCTGCTGACCTTCTTAGCTTCCTGTCAGCTATGCCTCTCCATTCCTCCTTCCCATGCCGCTGCTCTCAAAGGTGCTGATAATGTCACACCTGGTGTCCCCCGGTGCAATCCGATGCCCTTGCCTGGGTACATCCTGTGTGAGCCATCTAGAGCACGTGACAGCCTCTCTTGGAAATGTGTCTCCCTTGGTCCTTACCACACCCTTTTTTCTGGTTTTTCTCCTTCCTTACTGACTATGGATCCCCTTTAGGACTCTCCTTTCTCTTTTACTGACCCTTAAATGCAAATGTCCCCCTAAATTCTGGCCCTGATGTTCTGCTCATTTTGCTCTGTGTTTTTTCCCTGTTCAATCTCATCACCTCCATGGTTTTAACTCATTTGTGTGCTGATGACCCCCCAAAATATTACCTTCAGCCCCAGGGTTGGGACCAGGTTATAAGATTTAAGGGAGTGCTAAAAAGATTAACAGTAATTAACATGTTAATATCATATTGGAAAAAATAAAAAGTAATGCAAGAAAAATCCGTGATGAACAAAATGTCAGAATTTTCAGTAAAGACAGAACCAATAACAGTGCTGCACAGAGCCATATTGGAGCCTGCCCAAAAGGAAAAATCAAGATTTAAAAAAAAATTATTATACTTTAAGTTCTGGGATACATGTGCGGGGCGTGCAGTTTGGTACGTAGGTATACACGTGCCATGGTGGTGTGCTGCACCCATCAACCCGTCATCTACATTAGGTATTTCTCCTAATGCTATCCCTCCCCTAGTCCCCCACCTGCCCCCAAACAGGCCCAGTGTGTGATGTTCCTCTCCCTGTGTCCGTGGGTTCTCATTGTTCAACTCCCACTTATGAGTGAGAACATGTGGTGTTTGGTTTTCTGTTCCTGTGTTAGTTTGCTGAGAATGATGGTTTCCAGCTTCATCCATGTCCCTGCAAAGCACATAAAATCATTCTTTTTTATGGTTGCATAGTATTCCGTGGTGTATATGCACCACATTTTTCTTTCTTTCTTTTTTTTTTTTTTTGAGACAGAGTCTTGCTCTATTTCCCAGGCTGAAGTGCAGTGGTGCGGTCTTGGATCACTGCAGCCTCCACCTCCTGGGTTCAAGAGATTCTCCTGCCTCAGCCTCCCGAGTAGCTGGGACTACCGGCGCATGCCACCATGCCTGGCTAATTTTTGTATTTTTAGTAGAGACGGGGTTTTACCATGTTGGCCAGGGTGGTCTTGAACCCCTGACCTCAGGTGATCCACCTACCCTGGCCTCCCAAAGTGCTGGGATTATAGGCGTGAGCCACCACTCCTGGCCTAAAATCAAGACTTAAATGGAATGAAATCTCAGTGCACAGACTCTGGTCTAAAGGTGATTCCTATGTTTGTTCTTCTGTAAATGGGCTGTGTGAGAGCTATGGATGTTCTTTTGACTTGAGGGATAGTAGCATTTTTGCACTTTTCTCACATGTCACTGTAAAAGTCTGACTAGAGAGTAAAGAAACATGCTGCCTGCATACTGACCCTGTACACACCTGCCTCTGCCTGTCCTGTGGAGAGACGGAGCTCCTGCAGGCAGCTGCATGGGCAGGTGGTGGTAACGGGACTCACCCTGCCCATAGGTAGCCGCCTCTTCCATCCTGTCCACAGCGGATAATGGTGGGTTAGTGGCTCAGCAGCAGTTGGTAGCTTTGCCTCTTAATCTTCAATATCACAGATGACTTTGTTCCCACAGAAAATAGCCACCCAAATTATGTGAAAAAACATTACACATACCCTGTATTTCATTATTATAAAATAAAATCCTTTTCTGCTCTTTTTGTTTTGTTTTGAGACAGAGTCTCACTCTGAAGTGAGGTGAAGTACAGTGCCATCGATATCAGCTCACTGCAACCTCCACCTCCCAGGTTCAAGCAATTCTCCTCTCTCAGCTTCCCAAGTAGCTGGGATTACAGGCGCGTGCCACCACACTTGGCCAAATTGTGTATTTTTAGTAGAGACAGGATTTCACCATGTTGGCCAGGCTGGTTTTGAACTTCTGACCTCAGGTAATTCACCCGCCTTGGCCCTCCAAAGTGCTGGGATTACAGGTGTGAGCTACCATGCCCAGCCTTTTCTGCTTTCTTAATTTCTTCTAATGAAATGTGAGTCCCTCAAACTTGCTTTTTTTCTTATGGATTAATCTAATGACATTCTGTAGGCTTAAACTTTAAAATGTTAAGTCTTCTTAATTAACCTCTTGACCCACCCTCAAAAAAAGGAATCTCAGAAAGGTAATAATGAGATGATATTATCTCTTTTTTCACAGCCACAGAGAATGAGACATCAAGTCTACATCTTTAATTCCAAGAATATGATCCCACAAAATGTCAAAATGACATCATTAACAAAGAATTTTTTTCTTTTTTGAAACAGGGTCTCACTTTGTTGCCTAGACTGGGTTGCAGTGGCACAGTTATGACTCACTGCTGCCTCCACCTCCCAGGCTCAGGTGATCCTCCTACCTTAGTCTCTGGAGTAGCTGGGAGCACAGGTGCATGTTGCCTAGGCTGGTCTTGAACTCCTGGGCTCAAGTGGTTCTCCCACCACCTCAGCTTCCCAAAGTGCTGGGACTACAGGTGTGAGCTACCACTCTCAGCCTCAATCTTTTTTTTTTTGAGATGGTGTCTCGCTCTGCCGCCCAGGCTGGAGTGCAATGGCATGTCTCACTCACTGCAGCCTCTGCCTCCTCGTTTCAAGCGATTCTCCTGCCTCAGCCTCCCAAGTAGCTGGGACTACGGGCGCCCAACCACCATGCCCAGCTAATTTTTGTATTTTTAGTAGAGACAGTGTTTCACCATCTTGGCCAGGCTGGTCTCAAACTCCTGACTTCAGGTGATCCACCTACCTCAGCCTCCCAAAGTGGTGGGATTATAGGCATGAGCCACCACAACTGGCCTAATAATATTATTAATTATATATTAACTATAATTGTTTATATCTATATTAACATTGATAATTGTTCACATTTATGTTTATATATCTATATATTTATGTTTATGTATTTATTATTAATATATTAACATTATTGATATGTTTATAATAATATAATTAATATTACTGATATAATAATGTTTATATATTAGGTATAAATATACATATATATTATATATACATATATATTTCAGACAGACTCTTGCTCTGTCACCCAAGCTGGAGTGCTGGAGTGCAGTGGTATGATCACAGCTCACTGCAGCCTTGACCTCCCCAGCTCAAACGATCTTCCCACCTCAGCCTCCCAAGTAGCTGGGACTACCACCAGGCCCAGCTAATTATTTTTTATTTCTAGTAGAAACGAGGTCTCCCTACGTTGCCCTGGCTGGTCTCAAACTCCTGAGCTCAAGCAATCCCCCTGCCTTGGCCTCTCAAAGTGCTGGGATTACAGGCCTGAGTCACCATACCTGGCCTGAAAAGTATCTTTAACCTCAAACAGAAGTTTGTAATATGCTGTCCTACTTGATAATTTGCCATTCTGGTAATGTTATCATTGATGTTAACATAATATTATAATGATAACATTGATAATGTTATCATTATATAGACCATTTTCCTAAATGGTCTATATAACTGAGGCAGAATGGGGTCTGGAGGCAGGGAACCTAGGGCTGTTTCACTGAGACTTCCTAGAATGAAACTGAAAGAAAAAGCCTGTTTCCATGCCTGAGTAACCAAAGGACCAGAGGCTACTCCCTTTGCAAACCCCCACCTTTTTTTGTGCAGAGTTGTCACAGATGGGAAACTGCCTGTAGGCAACAAATCAGAATGACTGCCTGTCCAGTCTTGGTTTGCAACTTTGTAACTTCACACCGGCCTCTGAATGGTTGCTGTCCCCAATGAATCAGACTGATTGCAGGCGGAGTCTTCGTTTGCATAGAAGTATAACTTTGTAACCTCACCCTAGCCTCTGACTAGCTGCTTTTTGCAACCAATCAGATGTTTGCACAGGCGTGAGCCCTTTGTAACTTCAGCCTCTGGTTGGCTGCTTTCTGCAACCGATCAGATTGATTGTGGGCTACCACTTCATTTACATGAGGTGAGCAGGAAGTGGCCAATGGGAAACTTCTAGGGGATATTTGGACCCAAGAAAATTCTATATCCAGACACCTGAGCTGCTGCTTGCCCGCTCTGCTCCCACACTGTGGAGTGTACTTTCGTTTTCAATAAATTCCTGCTTTTGTTCTTTTGGTGCTTCACTCTTTCTTTGCTTTGCTGGGCGTTTTGTCCAATTCTTTGTTCAAGATGCCAGGAACCTGGACAACTTGCAGTCACAACCCTCTACCAGGGACACGAGCAGTGAGGCCACAGAGGGCTACCTGGGGCTCAGAGGACTGAGGCTGTGGAGACTCGAAGGGTGCCCACCCACTGCAGCAGCTGCAGCCCAGCCTCTCCTGAGGGGATTGAGTTCAGTAACAGGAGCCACCAGGCTCTGAGCGCTGTTTAGCAACACCCAAGGACCAGGATCCAAACAGCCAAGAACAGAAAAACCACCTGGAAAGGTTCACTAAGTCCTTCTAGTAATGGGGCCTTGGGGTGTTTAGGACATTTTGCAGAAACTTAGGTGACATCTGAATGCTGTGGACCTGGCTGTTGTGAGATTGCTCAACTCTGTGGTCTGAGAGAATTCAAAGGAAAATGCCTGGTTATCTCTAAGTAATCTCTGAGCTAAACTGCTAGAAGACAGGCTGGACGGGAAGAAAGGAGGTGGGTAGAGAGCTAGCCCAGAAAAGCATTGTGTGTGTGTGTGTGTGTGTGTCTGTGTGCATATAGTGACACATCATTTTTCAGTAGCATTAGAGAAAAAGTCTTGTTTCAAATACGGCAATGTTCACATAACTGAAGCTTACCCTGCGCTAGTGTAGATGAAGACTGTAAACCCACAGCCCAGGACAGCTTTGAATGTGGCCCAACCCAACAAATTCTTAAACTTTCTTAAAACATTATGAGATTTTTTTTGTGATTTTTTTTTAGCTCATCAGCTATTTTTAGCATATTTTATGTGTGGCCTGAGACACTCCTTCTTCTTCCAATGTGGCCCAGATAAGCCAAAGGATTGGACATCCTTCATGTAGATTTTTCCAGAGGCGAATCTTGAGACAGGCTCTGCCTCTGGAAGAACGCAACTAGTTTACCTGGGACGTGCAGGAAGCGCCACTAGGGAAGCAGGAAATTATAAAGGGTGGGATAGCAGCCACAAAAGGTTATGCTACCAACGCAGTTAGCACAGAGGGTGACTGGAGCCTCACCTAGTGGGTTGCTCTGGGTCACTGTGTAAGTTCTTACTCAAGGGTCATGGAAAGGAATGGATTTGCACAGGAACGCCTGAGGGTTATTCGTGCTGCTCCCAAGAAAGCAGGGTGCGTTCATTTCCTGGCACTCTTCGGCTGCCAATGAATGTGACTGTGTCCAGGAAAGAAGCCATCTGGTTGCAGAAAAACCTTCAGGTACAGATCTGGGCAGTTGAAAGCCAGCCAGAGAATAATAAATCAGTAAGGTTCAAGGAATGTAACCAGAGCATCGACAGTAACTGTTGCATTAATTAATCCCCAGACTCACTTTAGCCTCCTGAAATTTTCCAACACAGTACGTGGAGCATAATTTAGTCCTTTCTTCATGGCTAGGCAGCATCCTGATGAGCATCAGTCATTTTAACTTCCTTTGTTGCAGCTGCTGGCAAGGTGATAGAATGATTTGCTTTAAACCACAGGCCCTTGAAACTTCTGAGTTTGTTTTAGATTTCCAGTGAATATCGATTGAAATAATAAATAAATAAATAAATAACTTTTCATGTCAATACATGAATTTTGTTTTTCTTGAAATGAAAATCTAAATTATAGAAGTAAACATATGAGCACTTTCTCTCATAAAAGGGTTACCCAATACAGATAAAGTAAACTTTTGCTTTTACCCTGCCTGTGAATCTCACTTTCCTAGGGGATAACAAATCATAACGGTGATTTGGATATATTCTTCCCAACCATGTTAAATGTATCTGTACATATATATGTATACCTCTAGAAATATGTAGTTTTGTTTTGTGTTGTATATAGATATACATATACATCTATATTAAATCATTATCTCTACCCAAAACATTTTCATCACCCCAACATATACTCTATATGCATTAAATTGTCTCATTCTTTTTCATTTTTATCTTATAAATGTGCCATAATTTATTGGTTGACATTGAGGTTTCCAGTTATTTCCTAGTGCAGATATTGCTCAAAGAAATATTTTGGGCTCTTGCCATTTTATGCATATGAAGATGTTTCTTTGTATATTCTCTGGAGTTTAGGACAATTTAAACTGTTTCTTTGAGATTGTTATGCTACTGATTTCCTTATTTTTTCTGGATGTTTTTCTGAAATAGATGTTGAAAGTGGAATTGGTGGGTTGTAGAGAATGCAAGTCAAAATTTTTGATAGAATAGAATTTCTTTCTACAAAGGCTATATCCATTTATTCTCTTCAACTGAGAATGACAGCTTCCATTTCTCCCTATCTTCACCCATATTGAATGTTATAAATCTTTTATTTTTGCCAATTGGGGTAAAAACTCATTTTAGCTGTTGAGATTGAACATATTTTCATATGATTATGAGTCATTTGTATTTCTTCTGTGAAATTCCTGTTCATTCCTGATCTTTTAAAAATATTTCTTTTCCATGTTATTAGGTATGATCTTTCTTGTTATTTACAGGCACTGTTTGTTATAATGGCTATTAATATTTTGTCTGTTATATATGCCAGAAATAGTTTCTTCTACTCTCTAGTTTGTCTTTTAAAGTTGTTTATGCTTCTTTTTTTGCCCACTGGAAGTTTTGAAAGCTTATCTAGTGAAATTTATCCATTTTATGGCTTCCTTGCTTAAGGAAGTCTGTGCTATTGCAAAATTATAACCACATTCACTTACGTTTTCTTTTAATATGTCTGAAGTCTTGTTTTTCATGTTTTCCTCTTAAGGATCCATTTTTTCCCTCTTAAATAAGGATCAATTCTTTAATGCTATTTATTCATATCCTTTCACAATTGATATGGAATGCCTTCTTTATCACAAAGTACACTGTCATGAAAATGGATCTACTTTTCAACCTCATTCTACTTTATCGATGTATTTGTCTTTCCTTGTACATTTCTGAGTATCCCTCTCTGCTTTTCATCATTCTGTCTCTCTCTCTTTTATACGTGGGTGTGGGTAGTGCCTCTGCCTCCAGCAGCATGGTTCCTTCCCAACAACTAACTCTAGTCTGCTGGGAGCTAGAAAGCAGTGTATAATCGGGCTTGCAGGTATTGTGGCCAAGAAAGAAAAAGGACGGCAATATAGCCTACAGATGTCCTATGAGCATTCTGCAAACACAGGTTTATCTGCCTCCTCAGAAGTCATTTTTTTTTTTTTTTCTGAGACAGGGTCTCACTTTGTCACTCAGGCTTGAGTGCAGTGCAATCTTGGCTCACTGCAACCTCTACCTCCCAGGCTCAAGCAATCCTCCCACCTCAGCCTCCCGAGTTGCTGGGACTACAGCCATTGCTTGGCAGCAACGCTGCTCTTGCAGGTAACTCACACATCCAGAATGAAGTGGGGAAGTCATTCCCAGCATGGGGCTTGCCAGGGCCTGTAGCATCTTTGAGAGTCCAAGGAAGTGCTTATAAAATCAGACTTGTTTAAAGTGAGCCTCACACCCCAGAGTGAACTCATGTATAACACTTCTTAGATTTGCTGTAGAACAATGATTCCCAATTGAGTAGAAATTGGAATGAGGGAGGAGAAAGGAATGGTATAGCTGAAAAATACTGTATTTTCCAACTAGTATAGTTGGAAAAACATTGTCATTAGAAATTGCTTTGATTTGTTTTAAATCAAAGGTAATTTACTTTGAAATGTATGAGATGTTAAAACGGTGTGAGATTTCAATGTTTCTCAAAAAGGAATATGAGTGTAAGCTGTTTGAGAGGACCTGTGGATGACTGGGATAAACCAAGAACTACAAATCAGATTTGCTGGGGGCATCTGTGGAATAGAAGAGCCCTCCTAAAGCTCACCCTCTCCTGGACCCTGCCTCCTGGTTGGCCCTCTCCAGCCCATCCTTCCTCTGCTATCTTTCTAAAACTCACACTACAAGTCAATAACCACCTTGACATTGTTGAAAGGTTCACTGCTGCCCATGGGATAAAACCCAAACAAACCTAAGTGTGGCCTTCAAGATCCCTCTGTCTGGCCCCACCCTAAACTTCCAGCTGTACCTCCTGACCTTGCTCACCACGTGTACTTTGTTCCCCCAACAGCAGGCTGCTGAAGTTACCGACACACAGCCCCACCATGGAAGCTTTGCTTGTGCTGTGCCTTTCTCCACTGATCTGTCTGCAGATCCAGCTCCTCACCCAGACGCCTTTTCGTTAAGCCTCTCCCATGTCGCATGTGCCTGGCAGAATCAATTGTTTCCACTTCCAAAAACAAGATGTTTGTTGATTGACAGAGTCAGAGTCAGAGTGGGGTCTTGGCAGGGGCCATGGAGTCTGAAAGTCATCTGTACATTTGTCCGGTTCTGCCCCAAGACAGGCACAGTTGATTAGGGGATTCCTTCCTTCCTTTCTTCCCTCCATCTTTCTTTCCTTCCTTCCTTCCTTTCCTTCTTTTTCTTTTTTCTTTCTTTTTCTATATTTCTCTCTTTCTACTGTGTTAAATAGACAAAACATAAATTTAGCATTTTAAAGGTAAAGTCATAGACATTAAGAACATTCACAGGGCTGTATAATCATTTCCACCATCCATCTCCAGAATTTTTTCATGTTTCTCAGCTAAAACTCCATACCCATTAAACAATAACTACCCCTTCTCATGTCTCACAGCCCATTTTTATCTATTTTTTTGTCTCTATGAATGTGACTACTCTGGGTACCTCATATAAGTGAAACTTGCAATATTGATTCTTTTGCATCTGGTTTACTTCACTTAGCATACATATTCAAGATTCATCCATGTTGTAGCAGTTCTCAAAAGTATATATATATTTTTTTGTGGCCAAATTATATTTCACTGTGTGTATATAGCACATTTTGTTTAGCCATTCGCTCACTGTTAGACATTTGGGGTGTTTCCACCCTTTAGCTATTGTGAATAAGTCTCTAAAAAACATGGATGTACAACTATCTATTTGAGTTTCCACTTTCAGTTATTTTGGGTGTATACTTAGGAGTGGAATTGCTGGATCACATGGTGATTCTATATTTAATTTTTTGAGGCACTGTCATACTGTCTTCTATAGTAGCTGCAACACTTTACATGCCCACCAGACGTGGCAAATGTTCCAATTTCTTCACATCCTTGTCACCATGTGTTCTTTATTGTCATCGTTTTTTAATAATAGCTATCTTAATGGGTGTGAAGTGATATCTCACTATGATTTTGATTTGCAATTCCCTCATGATTGGTGATGTTGAGTCTTTTTTGTTAAAAACTTCCATTTTATTGGGATAAAATGTATGTACAAAAAACTGCATCCATTGTAAATTCAATGAATTTTGAAAAATGTATATATACCATCACAATAAAAATATATAACATTTTGACTGGGCACAGTGGTTCATGCCTGTAATTCCAGCACTTTGGGAAGCTGAAGCAGGAGAGTAGCTTGAGGCTAAGACCAGCCTGGGCAACATGATGAGACTCCTTCTCTCTAAAAATAAAAAAAAATTAGCCAGGCATGGTGACATGTACCTGTAGGTCCAGCTACTTGGGAGGCTGAGGTGGGAGGATTGCTTGAACCTAGGAGGTTGAGACTGCAATGAGCCATGATAGCGCCACTGCACTCCAGCCTAGGCAACAAAGCAAGACCCTGTCTCAAAAAACAGAAAACAAACAGCAAACACCCAGAACATTTCTGTCATCCCTTGTTGACCCTTTGCAGTCAAGTCAGTTCTGTCCTTCACCCCACCTCCAGGCAACCTGTAATTAGTTTACATTTTCTAGATTTCCATGAAAATGAGAATTCTTTGTATCTGGCTTCTGTCGCACAAATGTAATATGTTTGAGATTCCTCCATGTTGGTGAGGATATCAGTAGTTTGTTCCTTTTTACTGCTGAGCAGCATTCCATTGTTCAGATTCATCACAATTTGTTTATCCATTCATCGACTGAGACATTTGGGTCGTTTACAGTTTTTGGCTGTTATGAATTAAAGGTATTGTAAACATCGTAGTGTAAGTCTTTGTGTAGAATATGTTTTCATCTTTCTTGAGAAAATACCTAGGAGTAGAATTGTAAGCTAATGAGATAGGTGTACGTTTAACTTTATGCCAAAGAGGTTGTGTCATTTTACATTCATACCAGCATATAAGAGTTTCAGGCCGGGCACAGTGGCCCATGCCTCTAATCCCAGTACTTTGGAAGGCTGAGGCACATAGATCACTTAAAGTCAGGAGTTTGAGACCAGCCTGGCCTACATGATGAAACCCCATCTCTACTGAAAATACAAAAATTAGCCAGGCATGGTGGCCCACACCTGTTATCCCAGCTACTTGGGAGACTGAAGCAGGAGAATCGCTTGATCCTGGGAAGCAGAGGTTGCAGTGAACCAAAATCATGCCACTGCACTCCAGCCTGGACGACAGAGCAAGACTCCATCTCAAAAAAAAAAAAAAAGGAGTTCCAGTTGCTTCATATCCATGTCAGGGTATCCTTCCATTTGAAAATCTCTCTGACTTCTGGCTGAGCTCAGAGGGCCACCAGTTCTATGAACTATGCCTGTGGGTACCAGTGACAAACATAAAGCAAAAGGGCAAAGGGGAGGAGGTGAATTTCTACAGCACTATGTTGCACAGATAATGTTGTACAATGTTTTTCTAGATCTCAGATTATGGAGAGTGCTGATGTCAGTGGGTGGCAATTTACAAAGGCAATACTTGTTCCATTGAGGCTAGTGTCTTAGTCTATAGCTTGTGTCACTATAATAGAATACCTGAGACTGGGTAATTTATAAAGAAAATTTTTATTTAGGCTGGGTGCAGTGGCTCACGCCTGTAATGCCAGCACTTTGGGAGGCCAAGGTTGGGGGATCACAAGGTCAGGAGTCTGAGACCAGCCTGGCCAATATGATGAAACCCCATCTGTACTAAAAATACAGAAATTAGCTGAGTGTGGTGGCGGGTGCCTGTAGTCCCAGCTACTCGGGAGGCGGAGGTTGCAGTGAGTCGAGATGGCTCCACTGCACACTCCAGCCTCGGTGACAAATTGAGACTCCATCTCAAAAAAAAAAAAAGAAAAAGAAAACGTTTATTTAGCTCACAGTTCTGCCAGCTGGGAAGTTTAAGAAGCATAGTGCTGACATCTGTTCTGGCTTCTGGGGAGGGCTGTATCATAACATGGTGGAGAAGATCAAAGGGGAAGCAGACACATGAGAAGAGGGGAAAACCCGAGGGCATCATGGCTTTATTTTTTACTTTTATTTATTTATTTTTTTTGAGATGGAGTCTTGCTCTGTCACCCAGACTGGAGTGCACTGGAACAATCTCAGCACACTACAATCTCCGCCTCCCAGGTTCAAGCGATTCCCTTGCCTCAGCCTTCCAAGTAGCTGGGATTAAAGGCATGTGCTAATTTTTTTTTTTTTTTTTAAGTAGAGACGGGCTTCTCCATGTTGGCCAGGCTGGTCTCCTGACCTCATGTGATTCGCTCACCTCAGCCTCCCAAATTACTGGGATTACAGGGGTAAACCACCATGCCCAGCCAGTGTGGTGGCTTTATAATGATTGAAGAAGAAACCTTAGACAAATTACATTGAAAGAGTTAAACTGAGCAAAGAGTGATTTGGGATTTGCCAGTCGGGCAGTCCCTGAAGCACATAGGTTCAAAGAGGCTCCAGCACAGCTGCCTGGTGGAAGATTTATTCACAGAAACAGGAAACTGACAGAGAAAACAGAAGTGAGGTACAGAAATAGCTGGATTGACCACAGCTCGGTGTTTGACTTATTTGAACATGGTTTGAACAGCTAACTGCCTTCGATTGGCTAAAACTTAGTAACCGGCCCAAGAGTAGGTTATAGTGTGTTTATGCATTCAGTAAGGTTACAGTTTGTTATGTATGCAGAAACCTTTAAGGCCAACTTAAAACAGGTAAGGAGGCAGCTTTGGGCTAAACTTAATTTAACAATAACAACCCACTCTTGAAGGAACATTCCCATGGAACTAATCTAGTCTGGAGAGCAAGAATTCACTACCGGGAGAATGGCACCAAGTCATTCATAAGGGATACACCCCCATGACCCACACACCTCCCAATACACTAACCTCTCAACACAGCCACATTGGGGATCACGTTTTGATGGGGACAAACTCAAACCATATCAGCTAGGATATGCCCAAATCTCATATTCGAACCTCTAAAACAGATTCCAGCTTAACTGCATGTAAAGACTCATTGAACTATGGCCTGATCACTGAGTGCTGCCGTCTTACTTCTCACTTTCTATCAGAGAGACACGCTGCATTTTCCAGTTACTGCCTACCAACCAATAGGACTTAATGTGACTGGGTCAAGAAATGCTCAAAGTCTAAGTGATTCCACATGTATATTAAAGTATTTGAAAATTCTAGTTAAAAGGTTATTTTTTAAATATCAGGATGAGGCTACTGATAGCATCAGAGGCAGTGTTATCTTAAGAAACAAAGTTTATTTCTTAAAATAAGCAAATAGCAATTTAAATTAAGTTAAATGGAAAGCAGAAACCCGAATCACCCCTGACATTTGTTTCATAAACCTTTCATAAGGGTCACTTTGTAAGTATGACTATTCTGATTTTAAAAAGGCAAAGATTTAAATCAGTATAGAACACTAAAAATAATCTCAAAAAATATGTTGACATAAAAGAATGAAAACTGTACTTGATCACATTGTTTTTCTGAAAGTGGCTTGTTAGTACATCAGCACCCCTGCTGGAGGAGGTAAAATTTTCAATTAAAATGGAACTTTTCTTTGGTACAACTTGAAACATTCTATTTCATGTTTCCTCAAGTATTCTCCCAGAGTCATTACCCATCTTTTTTTTCTTTTAAACTTTTTTTTGTATAAAATTAGAGACAAGGTCTCACTGTGTTGTCCAGGCTGGCCTCAAACTCCTGAGCTCAAGCAATCCTCTGGCCTTAGCCTCCCAAAGTGCTGGAATTATAGACCTAAGCCACCAGGCCTGGCCTCTTTTTCTCATTTCACATACGACAGTGGAAAGGTATGTGCTGACTAACCGAGTATAGGTCCCAGGTCTTTGAGATGTTTTCACAATTCTTCTTTTGGCATATATATATATATATATATATATATATATACACACACATGCCAGGCATGGTGGCTCACGCCTGTAATTCCAGCACTTTGGGAGGCTGAGGCAGGGAGGATCAACTGAGGTTGGGAGTTCGAGACCAGCCTGACCAACATGGAGAAACCCTGTCTCTATTAAAAATACAAAATTAGCCGGGCATGGTGGCTCATGCCTGTAATCCCAGCTACCTGGGAGGCTGAGGCAGGAGGGTCACTTGAACCTGGGAGATGGCAGTTGTGTTGAGCCAAGATCATGCCATTGCACTCCAGCCTGGGCAACAAGAGCAAAACTCCGTGTCAATAAATAAAATAAAATAAAATAAATATGTATATGGCTGGGTGTGGTGGCTCACAGCTGTAATCCCACCACTTTGGGAGGCCAAGGTGGGTGGATTGCTTGAGATCAGGAGTTCAAGACCAGCCTGGCCAGCATGGCAAAATCTCATCTCTACTAAAAATACAAAAATTAGCTGGGCAGGGTGGCAGGAGCCTTGCTACTTGGGAGACTGAGGCACGAGAATCACTTGAACCTGGAAGGCAGAGGTTGTAGTTAGCTGGTTCATGCCACCACACTCCAGCCTGGGCAACAGAGTGAGATTCCATCCCAATATATATTTATATATATACAACTGAAAAATCTTCAGAAAACATGGACCGTTTTATAAAAGTACAACACTTGAACACTAAGTCAAAAATTGTTATTGTAATGCATTTTCAATCATTACGTACAGCAGATTTTGGTGATAGCCTCATTCTTCATCACTCCCTGTAGCCATGGCTTTGTCATGTGACATTGAAATTCCTTTCATTAAAGAGGCAATGTCTATTTTTCCATCGCCTTAAAACTGGGATGGCCTGTGTCTTGCTTTGGTCAGTAGAATGTGACTGTGGTGAGAACATGCCAAGCCCAATCTTACACATGCTTTCTCTCATCTCTAACACCTCGGCCATTGCCATGGGAATGTGCCAGGATTAGCGTACTTGAAGATGAGAGACATATGGAATTCAGTAAGTCACCCAGCCATCCCAGTCCAGGTCTTCCTAAATCAGCCAATAGATCCCCAGATACATCAGCAGGACTACCTAGCTGGCTATCCCAGAGCATTAGCAATAAATGCTTGTTGTTACATGCCTCTGGGGTTTTGTGTAGTTTGTTATGCAGCAAATATTTAACAGAGGGCTTTACATCAAAAGGAGTTTTTAAAACTCAAAGATGCCATTAAAAAATAAAATGGCTTATTGTGGGTGTGGTGGCTCATGCCTGTAATCCCAGCACTTTGGGAGGCTGAGGCGGGTGGATCACTTGTGGTCAGGAGTTTTGTATTTGTAAAAATATAAAAATTAGCCAGGCATGGTAGTGCATGCCTGTAATCCCATCTACTCGGGAGGCTTAGGCAGGAGAATTGCTTGAGCCTGGGAGGCGGAGGTTGCAGTGAGCCGAGATCATGCCATGGCACTCCAGCCTGGGTGACAGAGCAAGACTCCGTCTCAAAAAACAAAAAACAACCCCCTCCCCCCAAAAAAACCAGCTTACTGTATACTCTCCTTTAGCTTTCCTACAAAAAGTAATGAGTTTCCAGATTGTTTTTTAAATTAATTCAACACCATACTCAAGAAGCTGTTAACTGTGGTTGCCTTCCAGGAGATGACAGAAATGGAATAGGGGATTTTCACTGTATATCCTTTTGTTCTTTTGAAATTTGAACCATATGAGTGATATCTATTAAAAAAATACAATAAAAATCCTACATGAATACAGAACATTGACTTGTATTTCTAGAGGAGAGGAGGGACAAGGCAGAGTAAATGACAGAGACAATTGTAAGGCAAACCCTCAGTGGATATAGTCAGATATTTAGGCTCAATATCTAGGGGGTTATAGCTAGAGAATACTAATAACTTTACTGAGAGACCTGATAATATACAGGTCAATTCTGAAAAACTTTAGCATTTTAACAAATAAGCTGTGGTTTTCCTCTTGCTGATCAGAAAATAGTGGTTAGAGATTTCTTCTAAAAACTAGATCCATGGTTCTCAAAGTTTGGTGTGCATAAAAGAATCACCCCCAGTGCTTGTTAAAAATGCAGATGGTCCAGGTCTTATCCCAGACATTCTGGTTGTAGGTTGGGGATGGAGACCAAAAATCTGCATTTTAACAAGCAGCTCAAAAGATTTTTGTGGACTCCATTTCCGAAAGCACTGAATGTAGTCACTGCTGAGTGGTTCAATCAACTGCTGAAGCTGCCTTCAACATATGGAAGCAGCAAGACTGTGGGTACCAGCCTCAGTCTCACCGTGTAGGAAATCATTTAATTTAACAATTGTAAGAAAATGAATAAGTGAAATTAAGGATCCAACAATGTGGGCCAAAGAATGCAGAAATTAAAGAAATAAAGCTCCAGTATGTTTTAAAAAGAGCTTATGGGATAATTTATCAGATTTTTAAAATAATAGAACGTGGGTTATACACATTCAGTAATTTCAAGATTAAGAGGACTAACATAATTATGCAATAAAATCAAAGTTTTTGTTTTGTTTTGTGAGAATAATATTTGCTGCTTGATAAGAAAATATGAATTACAGAAGAAAATAAATGAATAGCCCTTTTGGCTTAAGTATGAAGACTATCAGAGTAAAAGGTCATGCTGTGGTTATGTTGATGGAATGCTCTACTGAATGTTCTGGTAGAAACATTTCTGGTTTCAGAATATAGCTAATTAAAAATTTTTTTTTTTTTTTGGAGACAGAGTCTTGCTCTGTCACCCAGGCTGGGGTCATTGCAACCTCCACCTCCAGGGTTCAAGCGATTCTCATGCCGCCACCTCCTAAGCAGCTGGGATTACATGTGTGAGATACTGTGCCCGGCCATGGATAAAGATATTTTTATGTTTTTGAGATTTTCAGAGTTCCACAAGATATTCTGGGAGAATCTTGAAGATGTCAAATATATGATTTCTTTTTTTTTTGAGACGGAGTTTTGCTCTTGTTGCCCAGGCTGTAGTGCAATGGCACAATCTTGGCTCACTGCAGCCTCTGCCTCCCGGGTTCAAGCGATTTTCCTGCCTCAGCCTTCCAAGTAGTTGGGACTACAGGTGCACGCCATCACGCCCAACTAATTTTTATATTTTTAGTAGAGACGGGGTTTCACCATGTTGGCCAGGATGGTCTCCATCTCTTGACCTCATGATCTGCCCACCTCAGCCTCCCAAAGTGTTGGGATTACAGGCATAAGCCACCATGCCCAGTCAATTTTCTAACATTTTCATTTCCTGCTTGAATAATATATTGAGGCATGAAATATTAATTGTGGCTAGGAGATGGTCAGAAAGATTTGTTTGTTTTTTTGGGTTATTTGACTTCTTTTTTTTTTTCGACTTTTGTTTTAATATGGGTTGCTTTTTTGCTAGGGAGGCAGTACATAGGAAAGAGAGAAGTAAAAAATACTTTAAAGGAAAAAAAATTGCCCCAATTGCCAAATGCAAGTTTAAACATCTTGATATATTTCCCATTAGTTTTTGCCTTGACTTGGATCTATTTTTCCCCATCTTGTTGGTTTCATACTGCATGTATATCATTGCATTTTATTTCTTAAAAAAATTAAACATTATAAGCACTGCTCTGTGCTGTTACATACACTTAAAACATCTCATTGTTAAAGGGTATAATAGTCTCTGGAGAAGTCCTTTAAAATTACACATCTAGAGGATTTTCGTCTTCTGCTAATATACAAATAAGGCTGCTATTAACAACCAGAAGTCTATTACTTTTTTTTGATGTTATTTATAATGATTTCTTGATAGATTCGCAGAAGTCATACAACTGGATCAAAGGTTATGAACATTTAAGAATGATGACATTTTGTCACATTGCTTTCCTAAAGCGTGTCCACCGACATTATCTTACCCTTTCTGGTGTTTATATTATTTTCCTTATTTCCTTCATTCCTTCTATAATATTTATTAGGGACCCGTTTTAGCCATCATAGAAAAAGATCATTGCTAATTGGACAGAAGCCAGTCTTACCTTGTTTTAAATTGCAGCTGAGTTGCAACATTGATTATTGCTGAGTTGTAACATTTTCTCCTACATATTAGCTAACAAATTATAGTTTTTCTTTAGTCATTTAGTAGTTTTCTTTTTTCTTTTTTTTTCAAATCTACTTGTAAGAGGGCTTCTATAAAGAAGAGTTTACTCCAGGTTTACTGAATGAGCTGCAAATGTGTTCGCAGAGTTGACTAACAAAGTCTTTGGTTTTCCCCAGGCACAGTGGAGTCATGGCTCCTCTGATCATCCCTGGGCTGACTCATTTGCCTTTGGGTTTTCTCATTCCAGCTCCATCAAGATGGAAGCTCCTGAAGGCTAACCAGCACCGTAGTATTTTCCTGAGGTCAGCACTTTTCAGCCAGACCCAGCGACAGGAAAAATATCCACAGCTGTTTCTGGTAACCAGGAGCTGCTGCTATCTGCTGGGCACTATCTTTAAAAAACAGGATTTGCCACTTGAAACCTCCAGTGTCTTATGAAATGGTTTTATGTATGAGATTAGAGCCATTTAAGCTATCTTTTTCCCTGAAAAGAACCAAAGAAGGGAGAAAGTGGAGAGGAAGCATACAGCATGATAGATATCACCTACAACAAATTTTGATTAAGAATCTATGCTACCACTACATTAAAAATTGCCCCAATTTTCTCAGAATAAAAAAAATTGTCCAGAAAATGATTTTAAGGATATGAGAATTGATTTTCTGGATCCCTGGACCTGCAATCTATCCAAATTTTGCCTCAGGGCTATCTCTGAGGGCCCTGCTATTCAAAGCATAGTCTGAAAGGAGCAACTTCAACTTTACCTGGGAAGTTGTTATACAGGCAGATCCAGCCTCAGACCAATTGCAGCAGAGTCTGGTAATGTGTATGCATGTTAAACTTGAGAAGCAGATCACAGCTCACTGTAACGTTGAACTCCTAGGCTCAAAGGATCCTCCTGCCTTAGCCTCCTGAGTAGCTGGGACTACAGGCATGTGCACCATACCCAGCGAATTTTTTTTTTTTTTTTGAGATGGAGTCTCACACTATTGCCCAGGCTGGAGTGCAGTGGCATGATCTCAGCTCACCACAACCTCCGCCTCCCAGGCTCAAGCGATTCTGCCTCAGCCTCCCGAGTAGATGGGACTACAGGCATGCGCCACCATGCCTAGCTAATTTTTGTATTTTTAGTAGAGACGGCGTTTCACTATGTTGGCCAGGGTGGTCTCAAACTCCTGACTTCATGATCTACTCGCCTCGGCCTCCCAAAGTGCTGGGATTTACAGGTATAAGCCACTACACCTGACCACACCCAGTTAATTTATACATTTTTTTAGAGACGTGGTCTTGCTGTGTTGCCCAGGCTGGTCTCAAACTCCTGGCAACAAGAGATCCTCCTGCCTTTACCTCCCAAAGTGCTGGGATTACAGGTGTGAGCTACCGCACCTGGCCAAGAAGCACTTTTTTCTTTTCTTTTTTAAAAACTTTTACTTTAGGTTCAGGGGTACATGTGCAGGTTTGTTATATAAGTAAATTGTGTGTCTTGGTGGTTTAGTGTACAGATTATTTCATCACCCGACTGATAAGCACAGTACTCAATAGGTGGTTTTCGGTCCTCTCCTTCTCATCCTTCATTCTCAAGTAGGCCCTGGTATCTGTTCCCGTCTTTGTGTCCATGTGTACTCAATATTTAGCTTTCACTTATGGGTGAGAACATGTGGTATTGTTCATCTAAAAGGAAGATGAGGCAAAATTAATATAAGTAGAGAGTTTATTTGGGCCAAACTTGAGGATTGCAACCCAGTGTATATTCAAGTTGTCCTGAATATACAATCTGATTAGCAGCAGTTACATGTGGATGTTTATAAAGGAAAAGGGATGGCCGGGTGTGGTGGCTCATGCCTGTAATCTCAGCACTTTGGGAGGCTGAGGCGGGTGGATCACGAGGTCAAGAGATTGAGACCATCCTGGTCAACATGGTGAAACCCCATCTCTACTAAAAAGTACAAAAATTAGCTGGACATTGTGGCGCGCGCCTGTAGTCCCAGCTACTTGGGAGGCTGAGGCAGGAGCACTGCTTGAACCCAGGAGGCAGAGGTTGCAGTGAGCCAAGCTTGTGCCACAGTACTCCAGCCTGGCGCCTGGCGCCAGCAAGACTCTGTCTCAAAAAAAAAAAAAGAAAAAAAAAAGAAAAGGGCAGTTCCTAAGTTATCAAAATTTACATTAAAATAACATAAACTGTTGATTTGCTACACATCTGTTGTTCTTGTATCACAGATTCCAGGAACATGAAGATAACAGGGAAGGCAGGAACCAAATGGTTTTTTTTTTTTTTTTTGAGATGGAGTCTCTCCATTGCCCAGGCTGGAGTGGCACCATCTTGACTCACTGCAACCTCTATCTTCTGGCCTCTGGGTTCAGATGTTCTCCTGCCTCAGCCTCCCAAGTAGCTGGGACTACATGAGCGTGCCACCATGCCTGGCTAATTTTTGTATTTTTAGGAGAGTTGGGGTTTCACCATGTTGACCAGGCTGGTTTCAAACTCCTAACCTCAAGTTATCCTTCCGCCTCAGCCTCCCAAAGTGTTGAGATTATAGGCATGAGCTGCCACGCCACCAGGAAC
Source organism: Aotus nancymaae (assembly GCF_030222135.1). NCBI lineage: Eukaryota > Metazoa > Chordata > Mammalia > Primates > Aotidae > Aotus > Aotus nancymaae. Next base: position 69,124,871 of record NW_026988425.1, on the reverse strand, counting down.
AAAATGACTTTAAACAACTGCCCTCAGGCATGGGGGGCAGTGGGTGGGAGGAGGGTATGTGCCGGGGGCGTGACTGAAGTCCCTTACTCCAGTCTCTTTGGGCCTGATAAATTCTGCACACCTCACATGGATCAGACTGCTGAGGGATTTTTTTCTTTTCTTAGTATCAACCCTGGTATACACATTAGAATCTTCTGAGGAGCTTGAAAACAATGTCAATGTCCAAGTGTCACCCCTAGAAACAAGCAATGGAATTGTTTAGACGCTCTCCAGTGATTCTATGGGCAGCCAGAGTTGAGAACTGATTTCCTTTCTAAAACTTGTTACAAACAAGGCAGAGCTGCGAAAATTCTAAATCTGAGGTGTTTTTTCTTTTTTCTGAGACCGAGTCTCACTCTTGTCGCCCAGGCTGGAGTGGAATAGCGCGATCTTGGCTCACTGCAACCTCCGACTCCTGGGTTCAAGCGATTCTCCTGCCTCAGCCTCCTGAGTAGCTGGGACTACAGGTATGCACCACCATCCCGGCTAATTTTTGTATCTTTAGTAGAGACGGGGGTTTCACCACGTTGGCCAGGATGTTCTCGAACTCCTGACCTCAGGTTATCTGCCTGCCTCTGCTTCCCAAAGTGCTGGGAATACAGGCGCGAGCCACTGCACTCGGCCAGATGCAGCTTTCAAAGCTCATCTCCTTACAGTTTATGAATCATTTCCTGAAGTGATAAACACACAGTCTGCTGGGTTGAAACCATACATGCTGTGTTATCTGAATTCTGAAATGCTATTGAATCTGACCTTTGGTTTTTCGTGTGTTTCCAGAAACTAGCATGCAATCAACAGTCCCCATGACAAGAAACTCGGAGCTTGAGTTTCACTTTACAGGGATGCCACTGCTCTTCTGAATTGTCTCTTGGTGTTCTGGTCTGAAACTTTGCTTAGCAAGAGCCTCTCTCTTTCCTTTACACAACAGCTGGCTGAAAATCAGACCTCACACAGAGCTTCCTGATTTGTGGACCACACCATACCTGATGACTTGATCAGTTTCATTTCTTTTTCTCCTCTCTTTTCCCCTCCCCTCCCCTTCCCTTCCTTCCTCTCTTCTCGTCTCCAGACAGGGTCTTATTCTGTCACTCAGGCTGGAATGTAGCGGCGCCATCTTGGCTCATTGCAACCTGTGCCTCCCAGGCTTAAGCCATCCTTCCGCCTCAGCCTCCCAAGTAGCTGGAACTACAGGCATGCGCCATCATGCGCGGCTAATTTTTGTATTTTTTGTAGAGACGGGGTTTTGCCATGTTGGCAAGGCTGGTCTCAAACTCTTGGGCTCAAGCCATCCATCTGCCTTAGCCTCCCAAAATGTCAGGATAATAGGTGTGAGCCACTATACCCTGCCATTGAATCAGTTTCTTGCTTCACAAATTGGAACCCCTCAGCTCTGAAACAGCCAGAAACCCAGAGTAGTGCCTGCAGCTGTAAGCTAATTCTTTACCCCTGTTTGCTTTTGTGGTTTTGTAATCGTTACCAGTTTCTGTTTTCTTCAAGTCAATAAAGTTGGGAAATCTTGGATAAGGGCAGTGGTTTTCAAATTTCTTTTGCTCAGAACATCTTAATACACTTAAAATTATCAAAGACCAGCAAAGAGCCTTTGTTTATGTGGGTTGCATCCATTGGTGTACTGGAGTCAACTTGTACCTGCTCATAAGAATTCAGTATTCAGGAATTTTTTTCAAGCCAACTGTTAAAACTGTTGGGAGTTTAAAACTGGCAAAGGAAGAAGTATTCACACCATGAAAACTGGCAAATGCTACAGATCAGGCTGTGTGTGTGTGTGTGTCGATCCCATTTAGCAGCACATCACTGATTTTTTTTTTTCTTTTTCTCTTTTTGAGACACAGTCGTGCTCTGTTATCCGCTGGAGTGCAGTGGTGCCATCTTGGCTCATTGTAACCCTTGCCTCCCAGGCTCAAGTGATTCTCGTGTCTCAGCTTCCTGAGTAGCTGGGATTACAGATGTGCACCACGACACCTGGCTAATTTTTTTTAATTTTTAGTACAGATGGGATTTACCCATGTTGCCCAGGCTGGTCTTGAACTCTTGGCCTTGTGATCCGACCGCCTTGGACTCCCAAAGTGTCGGTATTACAGGTTAGCCACTGCACCCTGCTGCCAATGATTTTATCTACTGATATTTTCCATATTAGACATTAAAATGGAGAACTTTTGGAAACCTTTATTTCAGCTAAAAATGACAATAAACCTACTACATGTTAAAATAAATACTATATTTTTAGTAATTTTTTCCCCAAAACGATAATTTAAGGACTGAAGAGTTGCATTGTTTTCTGTTTGTGCAATCTCTTTAATGACCGGTGTAACAGGAGACAGATTCTCATCTTTGCTTCTGCATTCAATCTGTTGCACTTTCACTTGTTGTGTAGCTTTTGGAAAACTCATCTGTCCACTTGTGAGAGCATCAGACCAAAAAAGGCAAATAATATCTTGGTGTTTAGAGAGTTTTGACTTTGCAGATCTGAAAGAGTCTCAGGAACTCTAAGAATAACTGCATTGGAGAATTTCTCCTCTCTTCTCACATTGCAGCTCACTTAACCACACCTCCTTCACAAAACACGATTAGGTTTATCCTGTGGTCAATTACTCTCCACACACATTTGGTCCAGTAATTTTGAAAGGCATAGCCACACAATATGGTATTTATGCCAGGAAATTACCATTGGTGACCTGTTTGTTTTCCCCCTTAATTTTCACGACAGCACCTGGCTGAAGACAAACTACTAGTGGATGGTCCAGGCCCCAGAAACGTAAATAGCCTGGCCATCAATGCTGCTTAACTTTTTCCACTTGTTTCTGTAGCTCAACTTCCTCAAACACATGCCAACAGTTTACCTTCTTAAATTCAGAAGTATAACCTAAAATTTTCCAAGTGTATATTCAATAGCCAAGCATTCCATTTCCTTAAAAATGCTATTTTTGGCTTGACGGAAAAAAGATTTTTTTCTTTTTTTTGGAGACATGATCTTACTTTGTTGGCCAGGCTGGAGTGCAGTGGTGTGATCATGGCTCACTGCAGCCTCGGGCCTCAGATGATCCTCTTACCTCAGTCTTCTGAGTGGGTGGGACCACAGTGCCACCATGCCAGGTTATTTTTTTATTGAGACTGGGTCTCACTATGTTGCTCAGGCTGGTCTCAAACTCCTGGCCTGAAATGATCCTCCAGCCTCAGCCTCCCTAAGCGTTGGCATTATAGGTGTGAGCCACTGTGCCTGGCCAAAAAATATTTTTGTATTAGCAAAATTTAAATGTTTTTTGAACTAAGTCTATTCCTTGAAACACACGTGAAGAGTCCAGACCTCAGAAACTTTAAAAGCTTGTGTGTTAACTTATAAAAATTCTGTTAACAAAATCCTTGTTTAGTGAAAACAATTTTCATTGACTCTGACTTTAGATATAAGGTACAAAAATTTTTTTTGATTTTCAACCCTAAGAAGTACTAGTCATCTTGCTTTAAATTTCCCCTCTTCCCTTCTGCCTGAGGGAGTGTTAGATGGCAAAGGACTGTCATTCAGCCAGAGAAGTCAGCACAGCCCTTCTATGGATTTCCTTTCTGCTCTGACATTTAATTTTTCTCTCACTAGGGAAGAACTGCAGACACTACCATGATATCTATAACACAGAAAGATGAACATATTCTCAATAAGCTTAAATTTTCCTAAGAAGGGATTAAGAGAAAGAGAGAATCACTCAATGTCTTTGGCAGAAATGGTATTTTTTTTTTCCCCCTCATGCATTTGTTCTCCCAGATCCATTCTCCATGCTCAAGGAAGCTGATCTTTATGGACAAATTCACCACTGAGTTTTGGGTTAAGATTAGGATTAAGGGGAGGCCTCGCAAGAGATCAGAGGGTAAGAGAGAGGGGTCAGTGTGCTCCCTCCTCTACTTGGGCGTTGGGGGCAGTAACAGCTTCCCCTGATTGCTAGTCTCTGGGGGTGCTTCACCACTCCCTGTTGGTTCCCTTAACCCTGTCCATACCTCTGCAAATCACCTCTATATTAAATGCTCTTCAGTTAACCCCTTAAAGTATGCCAGGACCAGAAAGATACAATACTAATTTATTCCAAAGAGATACCAAGCAAATGTTCACATTTATTAATATAGGTTACATTTTTAAGAGTGAACACGAAAACAGTGACATACTATTTTACAAGTACAGTAATGACAGCATATTTTAATATATACAGACTAATAAACAATGACAGTAAACCTTCACTGATTTAGATAAAATGAATATAGTCACTAAATTAATAAAACCAGTGCTAGCTTCTACTTACAATACAGTTATATTTTATGTAAGTTATTCTATGGTATTTGGAAATAGTTTGCTTTTTTTTTTTTTGAGACGGAGTCTTGCTCTGTCACCAGCTGGAGTGCAGTGGCATGATCTCGGCTCACCGCAACCTCCATCTCCCGGATTCAAGTGATTCCCCTGCCTCAGCCTCCTGAGTAGCTGGGACTACAAGCATGCGCCACCATGCCCGGCTAATTTTTTGTATTTTAGCAGAGACAGGGTTTCACCATGGCCAGAATGGTCTCGATCTCCTGACCTCATGATCTGCCCACCTCAGCCTCCCAAAGTGCTGGGATTACAGGCGTGAGCCACCGTGCCCAGCAAGTTTGTTCTTTTTAAATAGGTAAACATTTGCCTTGCAACCTTCTATTTTGTTTAAAATGCTACCATTTTTTCACAAGAAAAAAGAGATATGTTTGAACTTAATTTCCAAATTACTTTGTGAATTCCATGAAGATTTTCTACAGTTGATACTTAGGAGGTTAAAAAATGCTTTTAAAATCATAGAATAATTTTCCTAGATTTCAATGCCAATTCCATTTTCTTCTGTTCTTTCTTTCTTTTCTTCTTCTTCTTTTTTTTTTTTTTGAGATGGAGTCTCGCTCTGTTGGCCAAGCAGGAGTGCAGTGGCGCGATCTTGGCTCACTGCAACCTCTGCCTCCAGGGTTCGAGCAAGTCTCCTGCCTCAGCCTACTGAGTAGCTGGAATTACAGGCATGTGCCACCACGCCTGGCTAATTTTTTGGTATTTTTAGTAGAGATGGGGTTTCACCATGTTGGTCAGGCTGGTCTTGAACTCCTAACCTCATGATCTGCCTGCCTTGGCCTCCCAAAGTGCTGGGATTACAAGTGTGAACCACCGCACCCAGTCTTCTTCTGTTATTTCTGAGCAGACTGACATGATTGATTCTTAAAACCTGATTTGAGCAATCTATTGAGCAAAACATTTGTAAATAAATAGTGCCCAATTAAATCAGACTTATTTAACAAAATATATGTCTTGTATTGGATTATGTTTTCACTTTAAGTTATAACCACAAGAAATAGTAACCAAATTTTCAAAGCTCTTTAGCTGACAGGCCTTGCTTGTGTGAAACATTTATTACATACACATCACACTCTATGTATCATCTACTTTGCTTCTGAGGGCAGGTCTCAGTCTTATTCCACTCTGTACACCCAGCACCTATCTGAGTGCCCATAGCACATAATGGGTGCTTCCATATCAGAACTGACCTTTCAAGACAACTACTGAATGTGTTTACACCCAGTTGACGGGCATCCAGAAGTCCATGCCTTCTTTCGTTGTTTTTAAGATGGGTAGAAAAGTTTTTCATGGTCATTACCTCCTAGGATATCACATTCTGCTTTGCCAGTTTCTCATAAACATGATCAGTTCACAGCCGATCCCATGGCGAAGGAGCAAATGTGGTGGCCCCAGTCTCACTGCTTTCTGCGAGGCTCAGCGGGAGGGTTTCTGGCCAATCTGTGTCTGACACGGCCCAGGCATGAGTCTGCTGCTCTGAGTCCTCCATCGGGGGCAGACACATGCAGCTCTCAGGAATAGGCTACTCTGAAAGCCAGCGTACCTTCACTAGAGGACTTAGGCTCAGTCTTGGCTTATGTATACTGTATATAAAATGTAAAAAATACTACCCATATTAAAACAGGGGGTTTTCATCTGTTTCCATAATTTTAGGAATTCAAACTTGGATATGTTTAAAACTGAAAACACTAGAACTTCTACACACAGATAGTACTAAGTCTTATCCCTCGATAACTTAAAGCTTGCTGTCAAACAATTTCAAAATACACTAATTTGCAAAAGTGGTACAAGCCCAAACTATGGAGTCTCTCACTGTTGATAAACATCCTCAAATGTTCAGGGCTAAACTCTACCAACCTAGACTGAAGTTAGAGAATCAGAGATTATTTCTATAATTGCTGGGAGGGAAGAAAAGAGGGTTTCAAAGTGCCTTTTCTAAACTGCACTGCAATAATATATGTGTATGTATACATCTACATACATACACACGTATAAATATGCCTATGTCACCTAGCTGTATCCAAAAGTGACATTCAGTTATTACTGTAGCATTGGCAATATACCCTTGGAATAACACGGTCTTCTAATCCTGTTATCTTTCTGGTAATTAACAAAACAGATGCTGGATGCCTCCCATAAAAAGCAGGCATGCAAGTCGTACATCTGTTGTTTTAGGAGGTGAAGTCAATACAGTTTGGGCAGGGACTAAAAGGATCCTCAAGTTATCCTTTTGTAAACGTTTCTTTTTAACCTCCCAGCAGTCCCTTTTCCTAAGTTAACAGCTTTTTGTATATGCTGTTATTCAGGTTACTAGAGCAGGTATCTATTTTACTTGCCACCAGCTGCCCACTGCTGTTATAACTGCTGGGATTGTAACTTTCTCTGCAGCATAAGATACTGTAGACGTACCTCTGGCACTCAGAGGAAGCGTAATAGTAAATCAGGGGGTCGATGCAGCAGCTTATGCTGCTGACACAGACACAGAGGAGGTAGGCAAAGTAGGCAGCCTCTGTGGTAGAAGTGTGAAAAAGGAACGAGTAATGCGCAATCAGGAGGATGTTTGTGGGTCCGAAGCAAATGATGAAGATGCAGAAAACAGCAGCTGACAGGAACAAAGCCCGGGACTTCTTGCTGCGGTTGGCAACTGTGGAGGAGCTGAGGCATCGAATGATAGACACATAACAGACTGTGGAAATGAGCAACGGCACAAAAAAGAAGACAGCAGAGAAGGCTGAGAAGTAGTAGGCATAGTAGCCTTCAAGCAGAGTTTCGTTGAGCACATCATGACAGGTGGTGATGTTGAGCCCGGGCACCTGGATGGTTTGCTCCTTGAGGAGCAGAGGCACTACCCCTGCAATGGCCAAAGCCCAGATGGCCAGACAAGTGAAGGAAGCCCTTCCCAGAGTACGCCAGGAGAGGGACTGGATGGGATACACCACAGCCAGAAACCGGTCAATGCTTATGACTGTCATGAGCATGATGGAGGCGTACATGTTACAGTAAAACGCTGCAGTGACGAAGCGACACAGTTCAGACCCAAACTTCCAATCACTGCCAGAAAAGTAATAGCTGATCTTAAAGGGGAGCACAGACACAAAGAGCACGTCTGCCGTGGCCAGGTGCAGCATGTACACCACCGCCGGCTTCTTGACCTTCATTTTCAGGATGAACACAATGATGGCCATGATGTTTAGTGGGAGGCTGACCACAAACACACCCGTGTACACGGAAGGGACAAAGAGTGTCAGCCAGGAGCTGGTCAGATATCCGGAGGCATCTTCTGAGATGAACGCAGGAAGTGGTTTTTGAAGAGGACGGCTTTTATTGATGGAGATTGATCTGTATTCAGTTAACCCACTTTTGTTTTTCTCCTCATCCTCCCAAAATGGTTCATATTTATCATTGGGATTCCTGAGAAAAAATGACCGAAGACCTAAGGTGGCATTTGTTGCTTTTGACTCTGAAAAATAAAATAAAATAATTTGTAAATATAAGAAGTGAATGCATCAACAAGGCAAAAGCAACAAGTGGACAGCGTGTTTTACTTTTGTTTGTTTTATGTTTTCTTATCAGGAGAGTGGGTGGTAAAGAGCAGAAGAGGCATAGATAGACTTTATTGGAGAGTAAGCCAACTCAAAATACTGTGCAACATTTGTCTTGATATAAGCAAATACTTCTAAAACTCTGCCCCTCAAAGAGACAAAGGTGAATGAGAGTTACCCTGAAGACATCAGGAAAGGCTGAGTACTTGACATAAATGAATCAATCAGTGATTTCTACACTAGCCACTGTCTATATAAACAAGTCACTCCCAGTTTCAATGGCTTCTCTTTCCTCCGTATGCCTTCACATGCACATTTCCTCCATTTAGTTTGTACCCATCCATGAAACCTGTCCCTTTTCAATGGAAAAATCCACATAGAAAGTTGAGGAAATTTCTTTCTATTTTTTTTTTTCCTGAGACAGTCTCACTCTGTTGCCCAGGCTGGAGTACACTGGTGTGATCTTGGCTCACTGCGATCTCTGCCTCCCAGGTTCAAGCGATTCTCTTGCCTCAGCCTCCCAAGTAGCTGGGATTACAGGTGCATGCCACCAGAGGGGATTTCTTAAAAGTTATAGAGTTAGAGGCAAGTTCATAATGGGACTCAGGACTCCCGATTCTATGACCATTGTCCATGAAAGTAGTTTTCCTCTATAGTCTTCAGTTTGCTTACACAGGAGAATGTAGAAATCTCTCACTATATCTGGGTCCAAGCCACAGTCCCTGGGGTTATCTCCTAACATAGCCACAAGGGACCCATCACCTCAGTCATTCTTCTGCTTGTTTCTTGAGCAGGGCAGCAGAGCGGCAGATGTTCTTGGCCACTTGTGCCAGGCCAGCCAAGGTTTCTGGAGTATCAACCAGATGTCAAAATAAAGGCTCAGCTGTACACGTCCTTTCCCACCAAAAAGGTCCATTTGAAATGCTCATCAAAGAAAAGCAACAGTTAGCAGCTGAAATTTCCTCCCAATGAGCTTTGCTAAAATTCTGCCACTAAAGAGAAACAGACAAAAAAGCCTTTGTTGGGTCTTGGGAAGCTGAGGGAAGATGGAAGAGAGAAACCACAGAGGAAAAAAGGCAAAGTCTGTGTTACTGGAAGTGCTCACAACAAAGGCTGGACACACAAGTCACTCAGAAGTAATGTTAGGGGATTTAAATATTGGCAGGGGCTATGTATGCTAGGTCATGCCTGTTATCCCAGGAGTTTGAGACCAGCTGAAGCAACATGGCAAGACCCCATCTCTACAAAAATTAAAAATTAAAACAATTAGCCAGGCATAGTGGCACATGCCTGTTGTCCTAGATACTCAGGAGGCTGAAGTGGGAGGACTGCTTGAGCCCAGGATTTCGAGGTTACAGTGAACTACGATCATACCACTGTACTCCAGCTTAGGCGACAGAGTGAGACCCTGTCTCTTAAAAAAAAAAAATTGGCACAAAGTTGGATAGATACAGTGAATTTTCAAACTTCTGGTTTTGTTTTTCAGCAGTGGAACCTTTCCTGGAAACAAAACTTCTAGAGAGAGGCATGATGCAACAAAAGAGAGCTTTCTGCTTCTGGCATGGCTCCTTAAGTCCTGGTAGAGCCAACCATCCCTTTGATAACAACGTTAAATTCTAAATTCCCTCTCCACCTCGTCCTCCCATGAAATCAATGACCTGAAGGCATTTAGGTTCCTGAGGTGGTGGAAGGAGAGAGTGGAGAAAGGGAGGGGTGAATCTTGGAAGAAAGAATGGCACTTGGTGAGTTTCTTGTTTTCAGTGACTTTTAGCTAGAAAGAAGGCTCATGTTGGTGCCTGTGATACTGTGAAATATATATTTGGTGATATGGTTTGGCTGTGTCCTCACCCAAAAATCTCATCTTGAATTGTACTCCCCTAATTCCCACGTGTTGTGTGAGGTCCCAGTGGGAGATAACTGAATCATGGGGGAGGTTTCCCCCATACTGTTCTCATGGTAGTGAGTAAGTCTCATGAGATCTCATGGTTTTATAAGGGGAGACCACTTTCGCTTAGCTCTCATTCTCTCTTCCCTGCTGCCATCTAAGACATGCCTTTCACCTTTAACCATGGTTATGAGGCCTCCCCAGTCACATGGAACTGTGAGTCCATTAAACCTCTTTTTCTTTTCTTTTCTTTTTTTGATTCAGAGTCTCACTCTGTCACCCAGGCTGGAGTGCAGTGGTATGATCTTGGCTCACTGCGACCTCTGCCTCTCAGGTTCAAGCGATTATCCTGCCTCAGCCTCCCGAGTAGCTGGGACTACAGGTACGTGCCACCATACCCAGACAATTTTTTGTATTTTTAATAGAGATGGGGTTTCACCATGTTGGCCAGGCTGGTCTCAAACTCCTGACCTCAGGTGATCCGCCCGCCTTGACCTCTCAAAGTGCTGGGAATAGGAGTGAGCCATCATGCTTGGCCTTTTTCTTTATAAGTCACCCAGTCTCAGATATGTCTTTAACAGCTGCGTGAGAACAGACTAATACATTTGGTCTTCCCATTTCCTGACATTCAGCTCCTAAAATGCTTGGAATTTAAAAAAGGTTATCTTGAGGCTGAGTGCAGTGGCTAATGACTGTAATCTCAGCACTTTGGTAGGCCACGGTGGGTAGATTATCTGAGGTTGGGAGTTTGAGACCAGCCTGGCCAACATGGTGGAATCCTAAAAATAAAATTAGCTGGGTGTAATCCCAGCTACTTGGAAGGAGACCAAGCTACTGGTGTAATGGCAGCTACTGGTGGTGGAGACCCCTAGATGGCTTCAGAATGGGAGCTGGTATTTCAACCCCACCCCTCAAGTTCTAAGGAAGTGAGGGGGCTGAAGGTTAAGTTGAATACCAATGGCCATTGATATAATCAATCATACCTATGAAATGAAGGCCTCATAAAAACCCCAAAAGATGGATTCAGGGGTGGGGATTCTGGATAGGTGAACACATGGAGGTTCCTGGAAGGTGGTGCCCAAGAGAAGGCATGGAAGCTCTGTGCTCCTTCCTACAAACCCTGCCCTATGCCTCTCTATCATGTGGCTGTTCATCTGTATCCCCTGTAATATTCTTTATAATGAAGGGATAAAGGTGAATAAAGTGCTTCCCTGAGTTCTATTAACCAAGCTAGCAAATTAATCAAATCTGAGTAGGGGGCCTTAGGAACTCCCAGTGTACAGTGTGGCTAGAAGTTATGACTGGCATCTGAAGCGGAAGGCAGTTTTTGAGACTGAGCCCTTAATCTGTGGAATCGGACTCTATCTCCAGGTAGATAGACAGTGTCAAAATTGAATTATATTATAGGTAGATAGTGTCAGAGTTGAGTTTTATTCGAGGACACCCAGCTGGTGTCCACTGGAGAATCTGCAGGAGAACTGGTTGCTTGGTATATGTGGAAACAAGCTCCAGCCATGTGGAGTCAGAAGGAGAGTGAAGTGCCGTGTAAGAGAAAACAGTTTGAGGAAAATAGTTTAGTTTTTCCTATACAACAGCAGTGTCTATATAACATAGAGCATGACTAAAGCCCAGATGGAAAATCTGTAGTCTTTCTTTTTTGTTTGTTTTGTTTTTTTATTGCCTTTTTTTTTTTTTTTTTAATCTGTAGTCTTTTTGGCCTACAGAACCAGAGGACGGAGTTCAGGGCAAGCACAGTCACTGCAAAGTTAGGAGAGAATCCTAGAAAGGAAAAGTCAGAGAGAGGGAAGCCTAAATTTCAGTGTAAATTCTGTCCCAGGGTTTGGATGACCCATGAACTATGCATGTGTAGGGAAGATGAGAAGCACCTCTGCTAAAGAAAAAAGAACTGAAGTGATATGTGAGCTTCTGCTCAAGAGAGAAAGAATCTTAACGTTTGAGTAGAACCAAATTAATTGGCTGCTAAAGCAAAAACACCAACACTCTTTGAAGGAATATAACAAAATCCAGAATATTTTTTTCCTGTAATTTATACAGGAAAACAGTTTATTGAACTTACAGTTCCATGTGGCTGGGGAGGCCTCATAATCATGGCAGAAGGCAAGGAGGGGCAAGTCAGTCACATCTTACATGGATGGCAGTGGGCAAAGAGAGAGCTTGTGCAGGGAAACTCTTGTTTTTAAAATCATCAGATCTTGAGAGACGCATTCACTATCACGAGAATAGCATGGGAAAGACCTGTCCCCATGATTTAGTCATCTCCCACTGGGTCCCTTCTACAACATGTGGGAATTATGGGAGCTACAAGATGAGATTTAGGTGGGAAACACAGACCAAACCATATCACCAGATCCAACCTCCCTGTATACAAAAGTGATAAACTCTGGACCTCTTGTTGCCTTTCTCTCACACTATATAAGCAAACAACTCAATAGATTAATGGCTTACACATAAGACCTGAAACTATAAAAATACTAGAAGAAAACACAGAGGAAAAGCTTCATGACATTGTTCTGAGCAATAATTTTTTGTAATGACCATAAAAGCACAGGCAAGAAAAGGAGAAGTAGACAAGTGAGACTGCATCAAACGAAAAAGCTTCTGCACAGCAAAGTAAACAATCAGCAGTGAAGAGAAAACTTACGAAACGAAAGCAAATATTTGCAAACCATACATCTGATAAAGGGTTAATATCCAAAATATATAAGGAACTCATATAAGTCAACAGCAAGATAACAAATAACCTAATTTAAAAATGGGCAAAGGACTTGAATAGACATTTTTCAAAAAATGCTCAACATCACTAATCAAGGAAATGAACACTAAAACCACAGTGAGTTATCACTTCATACCTGTTGGAATGGCTAGTACCAAAAAGATGAAAGATAAGTGTTGGTGAAGATATGGGGAAAGGGAACCCTTGTATACTGACGGTGGGAATTTAAATTGGCATAGCCATTAAGAAAAACAGTATGAAGGTTCCTCTAAAACGAAGAACAGAACTACTAAATGATACAGCAATTCCACTACTGGCATATATCCAAAGGAAATAAAATCAGGATGTCAGAGAGCTAGCTGCAATCTCATGTTCACTGCAGCATTATTTATAATAGCCCAGTTACGGAATCAAACTAGGTGTCCACTGATACATGAATGAATAAAAAATATGGTGTATATACACAGTGGAATAATATTCAGCCTTAAAAAAAAGAAGGAAATTCGTCATTTGCAACAACATGGATGAGTTGACAGAACATTACATTAAGTGAAATAAGCCAGGCACAGAAAGACAGATATAGGATGATCTCACTTACATGTGGAATCTAAAACACTTGAACTCATAGAAGCAGAGAATAAAATGGTGGTTACTAAAGTCTGGGGTTGGACGGGTGGGTAGGGTAGACTCGGGAGACATTGGTCAAAGGATACGAAATTTCTTTTAAAAAGAATAAATTTAGGCTGGGCCCAGTGGCTCACACCTGTAATTCCAGCACTTTGGGAGGCTGAGGTGGGTACATTACCTGGGGTCGGGAGTTTGAGAACAGCCTGACCAACATGGAGAAACCCCGTCTCTACTAAAAATACAAAATTAGTTGGGCATGGTGGCACATGCCTGTGATCTCAGCTACTCAAGAGGCTGAGACAGGAGAATTGCTTGTACCCGGGAAGCAGAGGTTACGGTGAGTCAAGGTCATGCCATTGCACTCCAGCCTGGGCAACAAGAGCAAAATTCTGTCTCAAACAACAACAACAACAACGACAACAACAACAACAACAACAAAAAGGAATACGTTAAAAAGAAAAAATCTTTTGTACAACACGGTGATGATAGTTAATAACAACGTGTTGTATACTTGACAGCTGCTAAGAGCGTAGACTTTAAGTGTTCTCACCACAAAAAATGATAAGCATTTGAGGTAATACATGCTATGAGTTTGATTTAGCCATCCCACAAGGTATGCATATTTCAAAACATTGTTATACAGTATAAATATATATATATTTTGTGTGTGAAATAAAAGAAAAACAGGGCCATCAGGCATGCTGGCTCACACTTGTAATCTCAGCATTTTGGGAAGCCCGAGTGAAAGGATAGGTTGAGCCTGGGAGATTGAGTCGGCAGTGAGCTATTATCATACCATTGCACTCTAGCCTGGGCAACAGACCAAGACTCTGTCTCAAAAAAAAAAAAGAAAAAGAGAAAAAAAAAAGTGACCCAGTCTTAAGTAAAAAGATAATCAGCGGAAACCAACCTCAAGTTGGCTCAGATGCTGGAATTAGCAGATAAGGATTTTGAAGAATTTATTACAACCATGTGCAATCAATCAATCTACCTATATACATATATTTCATTGAAATGAATTGAAAATAGGAAATATCAGCAAAGAATTACAAGTGGAAATTCTAGAAATAGAAAATAAAATACAGTATTTTGGCATCTATTTCCAAAATGGAGAGCAAAGCTATAGTAGTACCAACTCAGAGACAAAGAGACAGCAGAGTAGAGCCTGGCAGTGTAGGGCTGAGGTCAAGCTACCGAAGCAAAGTTAGGAGACAGTCTCCAGATAATGAAGGGGTGGCCTGGCAGATCTGTCACAGGGAAGGAACGAATGTCTCCAGTGATGAATGTGTCTAGATTGATTCTTAACATTTTTTTTTTTTTTTGAGACTGTTTTGCTCTTGTTGCCCCAGGCTGGAGTGCAATGGCCCAATCTCGGCAAACCACAACCTCTGCCTCCTGAGTGATTCTTAACGGTAAGAACTGTTCCTGTTAATCTCTGAACCTCCAGCACAGTGTCTTGCATGTGGTAGGCACATATTTGTATTCTAATATTGACTGTGGTCAGGGATCACTTAATCTCTCTCAATTTAGCTCAGAATCATTAAAATGGGATTCTAATGCTTGTCTGGCTACAAATCTGGCCACTGGAGCACCCCGTGTGAAACAGGATATACATTCACTTTGGAAACTCTAACAATTAAGCAGTTTAAGAAATTACTATTATCCTTCCTCTTCCACTTCCGTGTAGTGTGCTTTTATACCCAATTATTTGCTCACTTAATTATTTTAAATTAAAATGAAATTTAGGTTCATCTTGCCTCCTACCTAGCAATGTTTATAGTTTTTTAGTATAGTGAGGGAATGAACAAGTTGTAAATTATATAGCTCTAAGGTTCAGAGCTATAAATCAAATTTTGAATTCGCAAGCTTTTCTGGAAGTATCACTCTCTTACCTTTGCAATGCATGTAACTTACTCTGTGTTCACCTTGCCCCAGTCACACAGAAGCCTGACCTTGGCACCAACAGCCCCTGTGGATGTGAAGCTATCCTCAAAATCACAATGAGTGTGTGGGAGGTGAAAGAAAAGAATGAATGGCTACAGGCACTT
The DNA here is from genome assembly GCF_030222135.1 of Aotus nancymaae. Taxonomy (NCBI): domain Eukaryota; kingdom Metazoa; phylum Chordata; class Mammalia; order Primates; family Aotidae; genus Aotus; species Aotus nancymaae. The sequence goes on along the minus strand of NW_026988425.1, from coordinate 69,109,633 downwards.
TTAAAATATTTTAGATTTTTGTTTGTGGTTCTGGCACTTTAATATCACAAAAAACATGCATACACAAAAATGCTGACCTAGAGAAACCTTATTTATTTATTAAAAAGTTCTCATACTATAAATAAACCTTATTTATTTTTTTGAGACAGAGTCTTGCTCTGTCATTCAGGCTGGAGTGCAGTGGTGTGATCTAGGCTTACTGCAACTTCTGCCTCCCCAGTTCAAGTGATCCTCCTGCCTCAGCCTCCCAAGTAGCTGGGATTACAAGTGTGCACTGCCATGCCCAGCTAATTTTTGTATTTTTAGCAGAGATGGGGTTTCACCATGCTGGCTAGGCTGGTCTCGAACTCCTGGCCTCAAGTGATCCACCTGCCTTGGCTTCCCAAAGTGCTAGGATTACAAGCATGAGCCACTGCACCTGCCAAGTAACCTTAAAATAATGCAATTCTCCTCTGCAGTTTTGGAAGCCTGGCCAGATTATGGACTTCTGTGATGCACAGAGGGGAAAAAGTGCACATGAACATGCACACTTACATACATGAATCAAGATGATACCTGAGAGACTAATACCAATGTGAATAAATACTCATAACTAAGCTCCTCAGATACTATCACTTAGTCTGAAAATAAAACTGTCACTAGACTTTACTTGGTATTTAGTACTTGGGCAATAAGCACTTGTTTAGCCCTCAGGCAGTACAGTACTTCTGACACAAACATTATACTTGTGGAAACATGAAATTTTTATAGGCTGGAGTTCAGGAAGAATGTATAATCCTTTGGTTAAATATCACTGCCTAAGGTGTTACCTTTTCTTGCCACTATAGGTTTGATATTCTGTTTTTTTTTGTGAAATTAAAGAGTGTCAGAAAAAAAAAAGGAAAAAATGCAGTACATACCAGCATCAAAGAAAGGACAAAACCAGTGCAAAGGTGACTAGATAATTCCAAGTAGCTCACGACCCTTAGGCTGAAATTTGAGTTTAAGTATCTCACTTTTCCTCCAGTCCTAGCGCAGTGCAGGTCAAAGAGAAAGTGCTTGTCAGGGTGCCAAAAACTCTTATCATTCATCTTTGTGTGCTTTTTGTTGTTAAGCTATGGTTTCACAAAAAAGGCAGCAGAAGTCCTAAATTCAGTTCTCATACTATTTGCTAAGTTTCGCTTAATTTAGGCTTCTCTAAATTGCTCTAGAGTAGTTTTGTTATCAAATACAGCAAATTATTAGTTTAAATATAGACTCTTTAACTCTGGAGATTTTTAAAAATAAGTGAGTTCGGTAACACTTTTTCTGACCTTGATGAGCTCTGTCCTGGAAGCAGAGGGGTGACTAGAGGCTCTCTGAATGTCCCATTTGATTCTGGGATTGACACCACCCCAGCATTCCATGATACACTAAGCCTTGGTTTTGACTCATAGTTCTGCCCTACGGGGCTCATGCTTTTTGAGAATTAACAAAGCAGAAGTCCCAGGACTTTGCCCACATTCCCACAAGGAGCACAACATTTGAAACAACACTACAGGCTAAAGAGAAATGAAGAGGAGGATGACAGAAAAATAACAGAAACACACTAACTCTCTCAAGTGGAAAACAGCGGCATTACTGGAATGCTTCACTCCCTCAGATTCAAACACCATTTACCAATGAAAAGAACTGGGGCTCCTTAAAGAAATGGCTAGTTCCAGATCTGGAGAAGGAGCAATAAACATTGAACAGCTTCAAAGAATATCAGGGTTAGGTCAAAAAGACTAGAGTCAATCTGAAAGGGCTCCTATTGACCAAAGAAGTGACAATTTGATCACCAAAAGAATAACGATGGAAATGAATTGAAACATTTCATACAGGTTAAGCTCCAGGAGTTGAAGATGCAGTCAGCTGGATCCAGTATATAGAAAAGTAAGAGAGATGGCTTAGTTTCTTTGACAAATAAATAGCAATAAAAAAGGGGTGGGGTGGACGGTTACAGATTAAAATATAATGGTGGACCTTGTTTGAACCTGATTCAAACAAAGCAACTGTTAAAAGGCATTTATGAGACAAAAAGGAAACTATGAACACTGACTATCAGATGATATTAAGGAATTGTTAGGCTGGGCACGGTGGCTCACGCCTGTAATGCCAAAACTTTGGGAAGCCAAGGCAGGAGGACCGATTTTGCCCAGGAGTTCCAGATCAGCCTGGGCAACGAAGCAAAACTCTATCTCTACTAAAATAAATACAAAAATTAGCCGGTTGTAGCGGTGTGTGCCTGGAGTCCCCGCTCCTTTGGAGGCTGAGGTGGAAGGACTGCTTGGGCCCAGGAGGTGGAGGCTGCGGTGAGCCATGATTGTACCACTGGACTCCAGCCTTAGCAACAGAGTAAGACTGTGTCTCAAAAAAAAAAAAAAAAAAAAAAAAAAAAGGAATTGTTTATTTTTAGGTATTATTGATGTGGTTATGTGAAAAAAATAGTTCTTATCTCTAAGGATGTTTACTGATGTCCTTATGAATGATATAATATGATATCTGGGATTTGCTTTAAAATTATACAGTTAGGGGAGGAGGAAAGTTGAGGGTTTAGATAAAACTAGATTGGTCACATGTAAATAATGTTGAAGCTGGGTGATGGGTATGGGGAGTAATTACACTGTTCATTTTTGGGTATGTTTAAAAACTCCCATAATAAAAGTTAAAAAAACCAAATATTTTATGCATGTTTATTTGCCACTAGAATTTAAGGGCAAGGGCTTTTGCTTTTGTTTGTCTTTTGTCATGTTTGTGTGAAGATAGCCTGATATTTAGAGAATTTATTTGGTATCAACTCTTCAAAAGCTTTTCTAGAATATGGAAGCATTGGTGTACAAAAAAAGTTATCTTTTTTTGAGCATCTACTATGTGCCAGACACTTCACTTGCTTTGTTGATGTAACTCTAATATTTCTATGAAATGAGCATTACAACTACCATTTTATAAATGACAACATGGAGGCACAGAGATGTTAAGTAACTAATCCAAAGTCACACAGCTATGAAGTAGAGGAGCCTAGATCTGCCTAGCTCCAAAGGTCATACCGTTTGACCACACCACACTATTCTCTCTTTAAAAACTTGTGATTCATGACCTACTCTTAAAATAATACCCTATTTTTCTCTTAGCATTTCACCAAACGAATCTGCTCATCCTTTTAGCTACAGTAGGCAGTATGTGGACATGTGAATGAATAGCTTAACGTGATGATGCCCAAAACTGTTGCTTAGGAATTCTGGAGTCCTGCTGAATTTGGCTGCACACCAACTGCACACACCAATAACTTGGCCCTTACAGACAGGACAGAGATAGCAGGGAGACATTCAAGGACAAAACAGAAAAACATCTTTAAAACACTGTTCTAGGTGGAGCAGATGCAAGAGCAGTAAGTGAACAAAAATCTCTGCTACAGAAAAAGCAGAATTAAAGGTTATATATATATATATATATATATATATATATTTTTTTTTTTTTTATATGGAATCTCACTCTGTCTCCCAGGCTGAAGTGCAGTGGCATGATCTTGGCTTATTGCAACCTCTGCCTCCCAGGTTCAATCAATTCTCCTGCCTCAGCCTCCCAAGTAGTTGGGATTACAGGTGCCCACCACCACACCTGGCTAATTTTTGTATTTTTAGTAGTGACGGGGTTTCACCATGTTGGCCAGGCTGGTCTCCAACTCCTGACCTAAAGCGATCTGTGCCTCAGCCTCCCGTGCCCAGCCTAAAGGTAGACTTCTTGACTGACTGAGGCGGTCAGAAGAAGCTGCCAGTATGAGGCCTCCTCTCCTCCCATTCCACGTCCAGGAGCAGGAACTCCTCTGGAAGCATAGGAAAGCAAGCCTAAGAGGAAGGTGGGAGAAGGGAAGTTACAGGGAAATAAACGCAGGTGTACCTGACACCACAGCAGACATGAAGGCTACATAAGGAAAGTGTGTGGGCTCTTGTCTGGAGCAGCCTGGAAGCCAGAGCCTGATGTGGGGTGAGGATGCAAGCAGGTCTTGCCTGGAAACAACTCTCATTCCCTGGCTTTCCCCATTCCTCCAGGTCTGTTCTCCATCAAAAGTTACAGGCCCTGAGCTTTCTGTCTTGGGAATGCTGCTCTCTACTCTACAATAAGACATCTAGCTAAGATGAAAACTAATTCATAGTCAAGGATATTAATGATCACCAATTCCTCCCCAGGGTTGGGGATGGGGAGAGCTTCGTACTATACAAAGTACCGTTAGTTCTCTACAAAGCTGTCCTATTCCCCAACCCTATCCAAGTCCTTCTGCAGTTTGTAAATCTGAACTCGAATATTAGGTTCTAGATATGGTAAGAACAATAACGAACAACAGTTCCGGGAAAACAGAACTCTTCTTGAAAAGCTAATAAGACCTTGGATTTGCCTACCACAGGAAAATTCACCGTATCTGCTGCATTATATTTTAAATTATGGTAGAGATTTAGTAATGGCTATGAAATCAATTCACAGGATTGCAATAAGCATTAAAAATAAAATATAGAGTAGAAAATATCAAAATGCAAAAAAATGCAGAAAAAGGTGAGTGCTGTTTGGTAAAACTTTTGTTTCATGTTTACATATACATTATCATTGCCCACACATATTTATTGAAAACACACACGCCTACCATATCACAATGTAAAGTGTTATTTCTACAGTTCTTTTTTAAATTTTTTAATTGCATTTTAGGTTTTAGGGTACATGTGAAGAACATGCAAGATTGTTGCATAGGTACACACATGGCAGTGTGATTTGCTGCCTTCCTCTCCATCACCTATATCTGGCATTTCTCCCCATGCTCTCTCCCCAACTCCCCAACCCCCGCTGTCCCTCCCCTATTTCCCCCCAACAGACCCCAGTGTGTGATGCTCCCCTCCCTGTGTCCATGTGTTCTCATTGTTCAACACCCACCTATGAGTGAGAACATGCGGTGTTTGATTTTCTGTTCTTGTGTCAGTTTGCTGAGAATGATGGTTCCCAGGTTCATCCACGTCCCTACAAAGGACGTGAACTCATCGTTTTTGATGGCTGCATAGTATTCCATGATGTATATGTGCCACATTTTCCCTGTCCAGTCTATCATCGATGGGCATTTGGGTTGGTTCCAGGTCTTTGCTATTGTAAACTGTGCTGCAATGAACATTCGTGTGCATGTGTCCTTATAGTAGAATGATTTATAATCCTTTGGATATATACCCAGTAATGGGATTGCTGGATCAAATGGAATTTCTATTTCCAGGTCCTTGAGGAATCGCCACACTGTCTTCCATAATGGTTGAACTAATTTACACTCCCACCAACAGTGTAAAAGTGTTCCTATTTCTCCACATCCTCTCCAGCATCTGTTGTCTCCAGATTTTTTAACGATCGCCATTCTAACCGGCGTGAGATGGTATCTCAATGTAGTTTTGATTTGTATTTCTCTAATGACCAGTGATGATGAGCATTGTTTCATGTTTGTTGGCCTCGTGTATGTCTTCTTTTGTAAAGTATCTGTTCATATCCTTCGTCCACTTTTGAATGGGCTTGTTTGTTATTTTCTTGTAGATCTGTTTTAGTTCTTTGTAAATTCTGGATATCAGCCCTTTATCAGATGGGTAAGCTGCAAAAATTTTTTCCCATTCTGTTGGTTGCCGATTCACTCTATTGACTGTTTCTTTCACCGTGCAGAAGCTGTGGAGTTTGATTAGATCCCATTTGTCTATTTTGGCTTTTGTTACCAATGCTTTTGGTGTTTTGGTCATGAAGTCCTTGCCTATGCCTATGTCCTGTATGGTTTTGCCTAGATCTTCTTCTAGGGTTTTTATGGTGTTAGGTCTTATGTTTAAGTCTTTAATCCATCTGGAGTTAATTTTAGTGTAAGGTGTCAGGAAGAGGTATTTCCACAGTTCTTACTGTTGGTTAGCAAAAATAAAAATACTGTACTGGTAAACACTATTCTACAATACCATAATACTTGATTTTTCATTCATCTTAGACTTGAAATATAAATAAATTACATAATGTCTTTTACTAAAGTTATATAAATTTGTTTTCAAGGGCAAATTACAGATTATTCCCGTTGTTTCAAAAGGCCACTAACTTTTGAAAGCAAATAATGTACATAGGACTGTCTGGGCCCGTTAAGTGGCTTCCTCCAAGTACCATGACAAGGTCAGTGTGGGAGAGGGTATTTGGGGAAGTGAAAGCTCATATCCAGAGAAAAAAATCTCGGTCTACAGAGAGAGCTATTTATGATGTTGTAGGCACAAGCAAAAGAAAAAAAAGGCAGAATGAAAGAAATCACACAAAAAGGAAACAAACAGAAAATTATGAATGGTAAAACTACGGAGTCCTCAATGCTAGCAACATAGTCAAAAATAAACCAAGGCCCTGGGTCCTAATAACTCTTCTAACAAGGGTGTTTTTGTGAGCATCTGCAATGGAAGGGGAGCCCAGGTACTTGTGAAAACTAGTTAAAGACTGGGCATGGTGGCTCACGCCTGTAATCCTAGCATTTTGGGAGGCCAAGATGGGGGGATGGCTCGAGCCCAGGAGTTTGAGACCAGCTTGGGCAATGTGATAAAACTTCGTCTCTACCAAAAATACAAAAATAAGCCAGGCGTGGTGGCGGGTGCCTATAGCCCAGGCACTCCGGAGGCTGAGTTAGGAGGACTGCCTGAGCCGGGAGGGAGAGGTTGCAGTGAGCCAAGTTTGTGCCACTGCACTCCAACCTGAGTAACAGAGCTAGACCCTGCCTCAAAAACCAACAACAGCAGCAACAACAAAACCCACCTAGTTAAAGTTCCCCGGACACTAAGACCACATATTGTGTGATTCCATTGATATGAAATATCAAAAATTGGTAAATCCATAGAGACAAAAGGCAAACTGGTGGTTCCTGGGGGCGGCGGGAAGGGAGAATGGGATGTGACTGCTTAGTGGGACGGGGTTTCCTTTCCGGGAGATGACAGTGTTTTGGAAATAGGTAGGGTTGGGATGGTACATTGTACACTGTAAATGAATAAATACCACTGAATTGTACACTTTAAAATGGTTAATTGTATGTTATGTGAATTTTACATCAATTTTATTTTTATTTTAAAAAATATAAACAATTAAATTTAAAATTTTTATTTATTAAATACTTTGGAGACAGCATCTCTCCCGCTCTGTCGCCTAGGCTGAAGTGCAGTCGCATGACGATGGGCACTACCATCTTGAACTCCAGGGCTCAGGCCGTCTTCCAGTTTCCTGAGTGCTGGGACTACAGGTGCACACCACTGTGTCTGGCTCATTGTTTTTGTTTTGTTTTGTTTTGAGATGGAGTTTCACTCTTGTTGCCCAGGCTGGAGTGCAATGGCATGATCTTGGCTCACTGCAACCTCCACCTTCTGGGTCCAAGTGATTCTCCTGCCTCAGCCTCCTGAGTAGCTGGGATTACAGGCATATACCACCACGCCCGGCTAATTTTGTATTTTTAGTAGAGATGGGGTTTCCCCATGTTGGTCAGGCTGGTCTCGAACTCCTGACCTCAGGTGATCTGCCACGCCCAGCTTACCTGGCTAATTTTTATTTTTTTGGTAGAGATGAGGGTCTCACTATATTGCCTAGGCTGGTTTCAAGTGATCATCTGGCCTAGGGTTCCCAAAGTGCTGGGATTACAGGTGTGAGCCACTGCACTTGGACCCTGAAAACCTGCTATGCTGACATGTTCTATAAAAATAAAGGCAAAGCCACTAAGAAATATTACATAGATAGATAGAAAGATAGACAGACAGATAGTAGGGCAGAAAATTACTTACTGGCTCATAAGAAATCTGACTTTCAGGCTTTATAGAGCTTTCTGGTCTGCTTAGGGTAGAACTACTGTTCAGTTTTGTGTCTTTCTGTTTAGGCTAACTAGCAATATCTCTTGTAACATCTGATTAATTAACATATTCATGAGTAGGGATCTATTCAGAGCCTGCCTTACCATCTGTTAAATGTAAATGGTAGGATACCACAATCCATGCATAAATGCTTACTAAATATCTCCCTGTGCTGGGTCTGGGCTACCAAGGCAATAGGGCACAGACTTTGTCTCTAGGAGTACTAGGGAGCACAGTGGGTTACTTCTCTACTGTAAGATGGGCTGGGAGTTTAAATGGCTTCTTTTCTATAGGGGGTGGTAAAGAAAGCCTGCACTTCGGAGAGACAGGCCTGTGGTCAACTCCCAATTCCATCTCTTTTCTTTTTAGATAGAGTCTCACTCTGTCACTCAGTCTGGAGTGCAGTGGCACCATCTCAGCTCCCTGAAACCTCTGCCTTCTGGGTTCAAGTGATTCTGGTGCCTTAGCCTTCCAAGTAGCTGGGATTACAGGCACACCACCACGCCCAGCTAATTTTTGTATTTTTAATAGAGATTACTTCAACATGTTGGCCAGGCTGGTCTCAAACTCCTGGCCTCAAGTGATCCACCTACCTTGGCCTCCCAAAGTGCTGGGATTACAGCCACTATGCCCAGTCCCAATTCTACCTCTTTCTCAACTTGTGACTTAACCATTCTGGGTGTCTTTTTCCTAACCAGTAAAATGAGGATGACATCTGCTCAATGGGCTGTTAAGTAAGACAGTATGTGTAACATCCCTAAGCAGGGTGTCCTCTGTAGTCAGTGTTCCATAGAGAGTAGCTGTTTTTAATTAAACATGAATGTGGGAGGTATGGGATATGGGGAGGGCATTCTGGACAGAGGGAGTGGCATGCGGACAGAAGCCAGAGAAAGCATAGCTCCGTGAAGGGAGGATCTAGGGGATGGGGCTGGGTGAACTGGAGGGTGAGTAATAGGAGGTGGCTGGAGAGAGGCTGAGGACCCTCTTGCAAGGGGACAAACACTCCATTCCATGCCACGGAATTGGGTTTGACTCTGTAGGTAGGAGGGCAGCAAGTGGAATTGTCCACCGAGTCCTCTCTGTCATAGTGTCATGGTTACCACTAGTTATTCTTGAACACTTTAGCCCTCTAAAACCTATAAAATTCATAAACATCACCTTTCATTCTTGGATGTTGGCCCCCCGCTTTTTTTGAGACAGAGTCTCACTCTGTTGCCCAGGCTGGACTGCAATGGCACAATCTTGGCTCACTGCAACCTCTGCCTCCCGGGTTCAAGCGATTCTCCTGCCTCAGCCTCCCGAGTAGCTGGGATTACAGGTGTGTGCCACCATGCCCAGCTAATTTTTTGTTGTTGTATTTTTAGTAGAGATGGGGTTTCACTGTATTAGCCAGGATGGTCTTGATCTCCTGACCTTGTGATCCACCTGCCTCGGCCTCCCAAAGTGCTGGGATTAGAGGCGTGTGCCACTGTGCCCAGCCAGGACGTTGGCCCTTTTAATGATCACATGTCATCTCACTTAAATTGTCTGGACAAAGGAATGTAAACTGGTTGATAAATTGACAAATTTCTCAACAACTATCTGCTGGGTGAACATTTGTTTCAGTCACCATGGGGATAAATAAAACTTTATAATCTTAACTGGGAAAATGAGACACACACACAAAGTGACAAGGCAGGAAATGCCAAAATGAGTGGGAACAGAAAGTCGGAAAGTGCTTTGGCAAAGCTCAGTTTGGTGGGCAGGGCTAGTCCTCAGAGGGCTTCACAGACCCTCTTAGCACACAGAGCTGGAAATCCTGGGCAATAAAATATCACAGCAGCGGCTATCAAGGATGGGAGACACTCATAGTCCCAGCAACACTACTTTATGACAGACAGTGTTTAGAACTGCCAATGCATGGTGGTAATAAAAAGTAAACCTATCTCTGGTTGATTTTATTAGTCATTTTAAATTTTCTAAAGACAAAGCCCCAGGATGGGTGGACAGCCCCCACCCCATGACCACTGTCTCTGAGTGTTAGTTTCAGAATCAGCAAAAGGGGATTAATACCCAGCTTAACAAGGTGTTTTAACAAGGTGAAATGAGACAATCTAAGTGAAAATTCCTTCTGGCCCAGGGAATACTGCACATAGCAAGTGCTCCTTTTCTTCTGTCATACTCCTTTCTTCTTTCTCTCCCAAAGTGGTTCCAGAATTCAGTGCTGATAAACTAGCCAAGTTCGTCCACCTGCCTTTCTGTCTACACCAGCGCTGTTCATATTAACACGCACCACTCCTCCAATGGGGACATAAGAAGCATGGCAGAAACCAGCACCCTTTAACTTCACTCCCTAATGAGGCGACACACCTTGCTGGGAGGCGACTGTGAGAAAGGATGGCTACAATGGATGCAGCATTTCTACAAGCCCTGTTCTCAACTCCACTATCCAAATCTCAAACAAAACACTGTATTCTCAAGAGCTTGTCCCAAAACTAAATCAAGCAAATTACATAATGGAATGTGAAATCATGTATCATCGCACACAATTTTTCAGGAGTTCTCAGTGTTCTTACAAACACGCCCGGCAACAATGCTCACTTATTTACAGGCAGGCAGCCTAGTGACTGTTAAAACACTGGGCCCCTGTCTGGAGCTCTTAGTTTTCTCAAAAGCATCTCAAAACTCACCCTGAACAAAGAGAGGAGAGAACATGCTATGTCTTTGTCACCTCTTAATCTTGATTTTGTCTACATGTTTTTCGAGCGTGGGAGTAACATAGAGTGCACATTCTTTTAGCGATAACAAGAAAACCCGCTAGAACTTCTTTCTGCGTGGAAAAAAAAATGGCTCAAAGCTTATAAAATATTACTGTTATCAGGAAATTCAAAAACACTTTTCTCACTTCCTAGTCACTTTACAGGCTAAAAACAACTCATCTGCCCTGCTTTTGAAGAGAGGGATATAGAAAATATTTGACCAAATAAATTAATCAAATTTATTTATTTGGTCAAGTAACCAGATACTTAAAAATAGACTACTAGTGGGGAAAATATTCTACATGAGCAATCTTCTCCCAGCAGCGGATCAGAAATCTCATTAAGAAATACTGGGATCCCACAGTGTTCCAGGGAGCCCGGTCCTGGGAAGGGATCTCTTTCTGCAACTCACTTATAAGAAATGGGTTCTATTTAACAACAAAATCCTCCCCACTCCCGCCCCCTCCCCCACCACGCGGAGCGTCTGCTGTTGTCACCATATATCTCGCACCGTGAGCAACTCCTGGAACCAAGGCCGGGCCAGGGGCTGCTAGTACTGATTCTCTGCTAAACGTGCCAAAAGACTGCCTGGGCTTTTCTCTACATCACTTTTCTAGTCCGTAAAATGTGCAAGAAAAAAAAATTCCAACAAAGCAGAACTTCAGCGGTAGCAGTTCTCCACTTTATATTGAAAAGCTCGGAATGCTTATTGGTGGAGCAACGTGAGATCTTTTCTTTTAAGGGGTGGTCCTGGGAGAAAGAGGCTACACAATGATAACAAGTGCAGCGCGGGACTGCAGGCTCCCCCAGGGCGCTTCCGCTCCATCCTCCTCCGTATCCAACACCCCGTGGCAGCAAGATCGAGTCCGATGGGGCCCGCGAAGGGGGTGGCACGCCCCACCTAAACGTGACTGGGTAAAACTCTAGCTCTCAGCCCAAATGCCAGTTTGGCTTTCGGAGGAAACTGAGGCGGGGTGAGGAGAAGGCGCAACCGGGATCCCCGCAGTCTCCCCTCGGCGTCCCACCGCCCGCGCGCCCCATTCCCGTGCAGCACTCACCTGGCCTGCGGGCCCGGGTGCGAGCGGAGGACAGCTGGCCGCACAGACTGAGGCCGGCGGCCACCAGCAGCAGCAGCCGCCGCGGCCCCATTGTCCCGAGCTGGGCGCGGCGCTGCTCCGGGAGGCTATCCCGCCTCGGGCGGCTCCGCTCCACCCTTTCTCTCGACTTCTGCAAGTCAGGCAGCCGGTTGGTGCGGTGGGCAGAGCGCGGGCTGCCCGCGAGCAAGGTCAGGGTCCGAGCTCCCCTCGGCGAGCGCAGCGCGGGGGGCGGGACGCGGGGCGGGGCGGGACTGGTGCGCGCGGGCGCGCGGGGAAGAGCGGGGAACAGCGCCCCCCGGCGCGAAGTGCGAGTCTCGACGCGTCCGCCGCTCGCCGCCTTCTCCCCGCGGTCCCTCCGCCGCCGGCCGCCAGCCCCTTTAGCTCTGTGCTCCCCGCCCCGCCCGTGGACCCTGGCCGCCGGCCACCGCCCGGACGGAGAGTCCAAATGAGACGTTTTTTCCTCTGGGTGCCTTTGACCCGCGAAGCTGTCAGTGACTCAGACTGGCGGGGTCCTTGGAACGGGGCCGCACGGCTTACCGGCTGCTCCTTGCGGCCGTCTCGACCCTCCTGGGATGTGAAGAAGTTTGCGTCCGCGCCCCGCAGCCTCCGGAGTCCCCGCAGTCCCCGCAGTCCCCGCAGTCCCGCGTGGCCTCCCTTCCTCCCTCCCTGTGTGCAGAGCGCTGGCAAAGTTCGGTTTTCGCTAAAAATCTGCAAATTTCTGCTTTTGTGACGTGGGGATCGTGGATTTAAGTTTATGCGGTAGTGACAGGGTTGCCCCTAAGTGAGAAAGGGCCCTTGGGTTTGGACAGAATTCTTTAAGTTTTATGCGTCTCTCTTTATTTCGCTAAGTTAAGCGTTGCATACTCCGGGCACTCCTTTCCCCGACGCGCAGACTGCGAGTGGAATAGGAAGAGCTGCTTCTCCCGCATCCTCCCCTCGCGGCCTCGCCGAGCTCTTCCCGCCGCCCGTCCGGGTCACCTGCGCAGCCGGGGCGGAGGGCGCGCGTCTGCAGGTGAGGCCGGCGTTCTCGGGCCGCGGGCGCCCAAGAGCGAAGTGGCCTGGTAACTTTGCAAGTGTCCTTCACAGGTTCTTGGACGATATTAGTTTGTTTTTGAGGCAAGATCTTGCTCTGTCGCGCAGGCTGGAGTGCAGCGGCGCCAACACGGCTCACTGCAGCCTTGATCTCTGGGCTCAGGGTACCCCTTCACCCCAGCTTCCGGATTAGCTGGGACCACAGAAAGGCGCGCGCCTCCAAGTCCGGCTAATTTCACTCCTGGCTTCAAGCTATCCTCCCGCCTCAGCCTCCGAAAGTGCTGGGGTTACAGGCGTGAGCCACCGCGCCAGGCCTGATATGACAGGAGTTTGGCTAAATTCAAGACACAGGGCCGGGACACTCGCCTGGTAGTTAGCTAAGTGGACGTTGCGGCCGGGGGTGGGCAGGAGGAGCCTGCAGCTTAATTTGCTTTGCCAGCGGCTCCAGTGGGTACGCCTTTCAGACGCCCAGAGGAAATGTGTCTCCAGATAGCTGTTTCTAGGAAAGCTCAGCCGCAGCCCCTTCTCCTCTCCACCCAGAGCGCTGATGAGCGGGCGGGTTTGGAGTTCTGTGGTTGATGAGTCGATGGTCAGGTTTTCAAGCCTTTTTAAAAAGTGAATTTTGCATGAAGAATAGTATCATTCCCCCACTAGAGCCCTGACACAGTCGTGGAGAAAGTACGATCAGAGAAGATTTCGTTCTTCCCTATATTCTCCCATCATCCTTGCAGCACAGTAAGTACCTTGTTGTACATAGAAGTTGATCACTAAATTATGGAAGTACCCAGTTAAATAACGCTATTTAAAATCGGTCCTAATTCCATTCTCCTCTGGAAGCATTCCCAAGAGTAAATGTGAACGGTTAAAATTATATAGCTTTTCATTCACTATTAAACTATTTTTCATCACTCCTAAGACGCCATTGATTTTACAGTACATCATTTTAACCCAGGTATCACAAGCAAGAAAAAAATGTGACATACCAATGACTGTAAGAAACACTCCAATTTCAGGGTTGTTTATGAAAAAAAGGCATTTTAGAATCAATAAAACAGCGTAAAATATAAACACATATAACAAAATTTCTTATAGTTGTAAGATATGAAAAGTAAATTACCTCCGTAGTTGACATCTGACTACTAAGTTTCTTTTATTTTCTTCTTTCTTCTTTCCTTCCTTCCTTCCTTCTCTTTCTTGCCTTCCTTCCTTCCTTTCTTCTCTCTTTCTCTCTTTCTCTTTCTCTCTTTCTTTCTTTCTTTCCTTTCTTCTTTTCTTTCTTTCTTTCTTCTTAAGCGGAGTTAAACTTTTGGCACCCAGGCTGGAGTACAATGGTGAGATCTCGCGCAGTCTCAGCTCACTGCAACCTTCGACTCGAGTTCAAGCGATTCTTTTGCCTCAGCCTCCCGAGTAGCTGGGATTACAGGCGCCCACCACCACGCCTGGCTAATTTTTTGTATTTTTAGTAGACAGGGTTTCACCATATTGGCCAGGCCGGTCTCAAACCTCTGACCTCAGGTGATCCACTCACCTCGGCCTCCCAAAATGCTGGGATTACAGGCGTGAGCCACCACACCTGTCCACCATTGAATAAGTTTCTGTCCACCATTGAATAAATCATATCCACATACAGATTATATATATGTATATCCTTAAAATAAGAATGAAATAATATGACCACACGTTAAAATTTTTATCTGTGTTATCGGTGGAAAATGTTATTTTTAACCATTTTACAAAACTATAAAGTTTAAAAAGATGCTTTGGGGTGTAGTTATTAGAACAAAATGTACTTCTGGTGACAAAAAGAGGCACAATGAAGGCTGGGTGCTGTGGCTTACTCCTGTAATCCCAGCACTTTGGGAAACCCAGTGGGCAGATCACTTGAAGTCAGGAGTTCCAGACCAGCCTGGCCAACATGGAGAAACTCCATATCTACTAAAAATACAAAAATTAGCTGGGCGTGGTGGTGTGCACCTGTAATTCCAGCTACTCGGGAGGCTGAAACAGGAGAATTACTTGAACTGGGGAGGCAGAGGTTGCAGTGAGCTGAGTTTCTGCCGCTGTACTCCAGTCAGAGCAACAGAGCAAGACTCTTTCTCAAAAAAACAAAAACAAAAGAGGTACAATGAAATGCGCTTTGTGCATATTGACTAAAGGATTCCCTCTAGGAATATTTATACCAGTTGTATTTTTCGAGGCTTGTTTAGTACCTGTTTATGTAATTCTTTTAAACATACTATTTCCTTGTATACATATAGTACATTTTAGTCTTCTAAAACTATTTTATCTGTAGTATTGTCCCCATTTTTATTCCTAATATAGCTAATTTTTTGGGGTTTTTTCCCCCCCTTTATCTGACCAGTGGTCAGAAGTGACTATTT
The DNA here is from genome assembly GCF_030222135.1 of Aotus nancymaae. Classification (NCBI taxonomy): domain Eukaryota; kingdom Metazoa; phylum Chordata; class Mammalia; order Primates; family Aotidae; genus Aotus; species Aotus nancymaae. The sequence continues at coordinate 69,094,526 of NW_026988425.1, read as the reverse complement.
TTCAATGTCTATATTTTTGTTCTGGTACTTTTATTGTTTATTTGTAAACATAGATCTTTAATTCATTCTTTTCTTCTACCTTCTTTGAATTTTAGTATAATTTTTTAACTGATTACTTTTCACCTCTTCTCCTTCAAAAGACCACATCAGTTACATTTGCAAGTTTTGATATGTGCATATATGAAATTCAGGTCTAAATATTTTGTCAATTTCATTCAATCTTCAACCATAAATTCTTGGATATTTTGACTAGCTTTTTGTGACTGATTAATTTTATGGTCTGTTAGTGATGTTGTTTTCTGTTTTATCCTCATACTTTACAAAGTTCCTATGTTTATGTGCTCTTAAGAGCTTTTTGAAGAAGATAACTCACTACTTCATTTGTTCCACGCCACTCATGCCAAAACCCCTTTGTCAGTTTTAGAGCAAATATGTGTTGGTTCCCCAGACTAGAAAATCTACCTAACTGGAGATGATAAACATTCAAAATCTGCCTAACAAGAGTTGCTAAAAATATTTCTTAGAAATGAAATCTCAGCTTTGCAGTATCATTCATATTGGAACCACTTGATATTAATTTCCAGTTTTCATTTTCTCTGTTTTAACTTTCCTGGTACCAAATAGTGTGAGTCATTAGCCATCCTGCCATAATGTTTATGGTATTTAGTAGTGTTTTCAAACAAATGTGGCATCAACGTGGTAAACATTTTAACAATTAGATGATACGAAAGCAGTTTCATGTAAGCCGTTAGATGATCTACCTCCTTCAGGTATTCTGGTTACCACTCTTCTATTTGAAGTGCTCCAAAGACAATAGTATATTCTAAGAATTTGCACAGTAATTTCCTTTTGGAAGCTAATGGTGGGGATACCAGAGCTCATATGAAACTATTCAAAGTAGGTTGAAGCACTACAAGATTCTGTGTATATATTGCCATATTTTTTTTTTTAAGCAAACAGAAGGTTTGTAATCAGGTTCAAACTAGCCAACAGAAGAACGGTTTCTGTCTTTCATTGTTACAAACCTGTATTGTCAGTTTCAATTTAGAAGTTAATATCTCATAATGGATCAACAACTATATTTCCACCATAGATAGAATGGTAGGCTATCCCTATGGTTTAGGGTGCTAAGCAAAGGTCAAATTCAGTATTTATTAAAAGACAACAAAAACCAAAAGCTTTTATTCCAGTTAAGTAAGGTCAACACATTCTCTCCTAGTTCTCCCTCTTCATTGATTTCCTTTGCAATGGATTTTAGCTAAAAGATTTTATACTCTAAGAAAGACAGTGAGGCAACCTAGTAAATCTGAATAGGATACTTTATTTGGAGATTGAATTAAGAGGATACTCACTTTTAGACTGAGATAATCAGTAAAAGCCCCATTCATATGAGCACCAACCTAAAGTAACAGTGAACTCCTGGGGGGCAGTGGGGTGGTGGGGTCTGTCTGCTTTTCAATCCATTGCTAGAACCCATGTCTGCACCTGTCATTTATTTGCAAATCACTGACAGTCTCCGGATTTAGAGTCACTGAAACACAGCTTCTGTCCTCTGAAGCTTAGGGGGCCTCTACTGTAACCTGTTACCAGGTTTGGTTTTAGTAACATTGGCGATAGATTTTTCAAAAAGCTAGCCAGCAGCAAGAACATCTAGTGCTCACTATAATTTTTCAAAATAAAGACAACTTCCACCATTCAGTTCTGTGGTTTGCCTCTTGGAATGTTTGAGGAATACCACAAATCCCTACTTAATGACAAAGTCATAAAAAATCACATGATGAATAGCATCTCTAATTTGTGCCCAACCACACACAAACACCAACATATAATTATAGTTCAGATCATTCATATCAGACAACTGTCACATCAAGCTGGTCTTTCTTCAACACTAACTTCCAGATTAAAGGATAGACATGTTTTCGCTCTCTTGAAGATCACTAGACCGTATCCTTTGAGAGCACCTAAAGTGTTGCATAAGTACTTTTTGCTTTTAAGATCAAAACAATCAAAATACAGGAGTCAGTTTTGCAAAAATTTTATAGTTCCAACTGCTCAGTGTTTAAAAGCAAAAACAAACAAATAAAAAACCAAAACAACAAAAAATCTTTTCCATTGAGTAAGAAAATTTATGGGCTCTGGGAGGAAGTTGGAGTCCTTAGTGGCTCAGGGTTATCGGGAATTGTCCTCTGGCTTGAGGGATAGGTTAGTCCTCTTAAGAGTGACACAGGCCTTCCTTGGCTCCAGCAAATCTCTCTAAACTGAAGTCTGCTACACCCATGACCCCATGGCCTCTTGTTTTTGCTCCTTCATCATGAGCCTTCTTCTTGGGGTCACCCACTCATTCATACTGCTTAAAGATCTCACACAAATAGCAACTGGTGATATCTTCAACAATAACCCCATTTTGTTGACCAACAGAGAAAACATTTACAGCGGTCCTTGAAGGTATCTACATGATGCAAGTATCTTTATGCGTACGAATAACATTCAAGTGTATCATTCAGTGTTGGAATAAGTTAACAAGCTTCTTTCAGAGATGCTGGGAAAGGCTGGCTTTTGCCTCCAAACATGGCTCCCTAATTTTGGCTCCTTCTATACATTTTCACTAAAAGGCTTACCTGGAGCAAGAAGGAAGTCTACCCGGCCCCCACCCCACATTGCCCCTGGCTCCTGTTCCCCACTCTCCAATGCTAGCAGTAGGACAAGAGGGAGGTTTCTTTTCTTTTCATTTTTTTAAATACAGAGTCTCTCTCTGTCACCCAGGCTGGAGTGCAATGGCATAATCTCAACTCACTGCAACCTCCATCTCCCGGGTTCAAGCTATTCTCCTGCCTCAGCCTCCTGCGTAGCTGGGATTACAGGCATGTGCCACCACGCCCAGCTAATTTTTGCATTTTTAGTAGAGATGGGGTTTCACCAGGTTGGTCAGGTTGGTCTTGAACTCCTGACCTAGTGATCCACCTGCCTTGGTCTCCCAAAGTACAGGCAGGAGCCACCATACCCGGCCGGGAAGTTTATTTTCAATGTGAAACTTAACCATGTATTTGATCCCTTTTACCAAAGCCTGTATTAAGGCCAATGCATTAAAAAACATACATACCCACAAACTGTTGAGATAGTGAGCATTGTTTTACGCCATTCATCTCTTTGTCAGAAATACATATATAACCTGAAACCATCACTAAAGTAGCAGATTCTACTTTTCTAAAATTTGAATTTTCCAAATTCTGTTGGTCTTAAAGTTCATTTGTGCCACAAGAGCATAAACTAATCTACTTTCTCAATATTTTGCAATTTGTGAAAAAAATAAAGCCTGTTGAAGGCATGAACAAAGTGGCAGGGAGGTTCTGGCCCGAGAGTCTGGATTCCTATTGTGGTGGAGACTGCTAAACTGTCAGCAGGAATCACACTCCTTTTCTTCCTTTTAATAACATATCCAATTCCCTCTCTGCCTCTCTGTATTCACTGGCTACATGGCTGCCTAGTTAGGGATTATGTTTAGCCAGCTGTGTCCCTGTGACTCAGTTTTGGCCAATATGATGTAAGTGGAAGTGAAAGTGATATATATAACTGAAAAGGCTTGCCCTGGACTTCTTTCCCATCCTCATCTGTCTTGGGGAATCAGAACAAGGACAGAGCCAACTGACCCACCTGTAACTCTTTACCTTGTAGATCTGCTCACCTTTGAGCTGAATTTGAGAAAAACAAACTTGTATCCCTTGTTTTAGCCACCAGGGTTTTGTATCTTTTCTTTACAGCAGCTTGCTCTATACCCTAACTAGTACAGCAAGAGGTGTATTATTTCCTGAGAAACCCCACCAAGAATCTTCCCCTACCCACTAAATGACTTTGATTTATTAAGACAACTTAAAAGCCAAATTAATGTAATTAAGTAACATTTATTTTACATAAAACAATTTCCAGAGAATACATTTAAAAACCATCTAGATACTGATTTTTTAGCATTACAAAAAATTGAGAGGCACAATTGAAGTATTCAAATAAATTGTGAGGGGTGGAGGCGGGGACTATGCTCACTATCCGTGTTGTTCCTTAGTCACTTACAGGCTCCGCGTGCAAGAGTCTTTACATGAGGCAGTAGTGCACTTTTATTTAGTAGGAATAAATCACATAAAATATATACTTTTATACAGAAAGTGTTATTGTGTTATTTTCAATTACTTATAAAAACTTCATTTTGAATTGCACAAAAGTTCTCCTTAAAATTGATAACTCCTAGAAGACAGGGCTTAGAACTATCTGTCTAAATAATTCATTACAAATAATTAGGTTTCCATTTATCCACAGATTAAAAAGAAATCTATGAAGAATTACATTATTCAAGTGGGACATTTAAATTTTTTTCATAGGAAAATAGGTTTACATGTTTGTCCCTAGTCGGCTAAATCCCCACCACCACCCAGCCAACTTTAAAACAGATCATAGGATGTCCAAAGTTTTAAATCAGAGTACCTATACCACAGTACAGTGTGGATGTGTTTACATTAATTCATTTTATGTATGAATCTATTATAGTATCAAATTATCAAAAAGGCACATGGGTATATTCTTCAGAACAGTTTTGACCATTTTAAAAAATCACACATTTATAAGCGGTGGTTTCAATCATGTTTAAAAACAAAAATATTAAACAAATTCATCTCCTAATCCAGATGATATAGAATCCATGACATTTCTGCAGGCACTTCACTTTCCATAGAATTTCTTGTTCAGCAGGTATATGAGAAGGTTTACATTCACTTTAACCTTATCAAACATTTTCATTACAGCTACTCCTTCATACTGCATCTGAAGTAAATCCTGAAATTGTAAAAAGCATCATTAAATCTTAGCTTTGGTATTTTGTGCATTTAAAAAATATATTAGAAGAATTTGTTGACAAAAGGCAGATTCAATTGACCTAATCACCTAGATGGGGGCTAACTATGTTGCCCAGGTTGGCCTCAAACTCTTGGCTTAATCGATCTTTCCACCTCAGCATCCTGAGTAGCCAGGACTACAGGCGCATGCCACGGCACCATGCCATACATGGGGGTTCTAAAACTTTAATGTACATCAGAATCATCTGGTTTAAAACACAGGCTAGTTAAAATAAAGGCTGCCTGGGCTCCTCCCCCAGGAATTTCTGATTTTGTAGCTCTCTGGTGGGACCCATTAGTTTGCATTTTAATAAATTCCCAAGTGATTGTAACTTTAATGAAAGAAAATAGTTTTTTAGAATTGATAAGGGCCGTATGAAAGAAAATGATGATCATTAAGTTAATGTCAGATATATAATTATAACTTCAATTTTTAATTGAAAATTTTAAAACACAAAGTTCTGGCTAGATGCATATTCCTTTTTTTTTTTTTTTTTTTTTTGAGACTGAGTCTTGCTCTGTTACCCAGGATAGAGTGCAGTGGCCCCATCTCGGCTCACTGCAACCTCTGCCTCCCGGATTCAAGTGATGCTCCTGCCTCAGCCTCCCAGGTAGCTGGGATTATAGACGCCCACCACCGAGCCTGGCTAATCTTTGTATTTTTAGCAGAGACAGGGTTTCACAATTTTGGCCAGGCTGGTCTTAAACTCCTGACCTCGTGATTCACCTGCTTCGGCCTCCCAAAGTGCTGGGATTACAGGCGTGAGCCAGTGTACCCAGCTTAGATGCATATTCTTTAGAAAGCAGTGTTTTCTGGCTGCATGTGGTGGCTCATTCCTGTAATCCCAGGAGTTTGAGAGGCTGAGGTGGGCAGATCACTTTGAGGTCAGGAGAGTGAGACCAGCGTGGCCAACATGGCAAAACCCTATCTCTACTAAAAACACAAAAATTAGCTGGGTGTGGTGTTGCACACTATAATCCCAGCTACTCAGGAGGCTTGCTGGAACCTGGGAGGTGGAGGTTGCAGTAAGCCGAGATTGCGTCACTGCACTCTAGCCTCGGCAACTGAGAAAGACTCTGTCTCAAAAAAAAAAAAAAAAAAAAAAAATCCAAAAAAATAAACATAAAAAGCAGTGTTTTCTAAAGTGAAGTGAGCAAGAAAATTCCCTGAAGAGGCAAAAAGAATATTAGAACTCCTATTTCTATTTATTTTTTCTCATTTTTTGGACATTTAATTTTTGTATATATTTTATAAAGCACATTTTAGAGTACAACAGCAGGAGCATGTATACTTTACAAATAAGTATGTATATAGGGAGAAAAGTGCTCATACTATTTCCTGATGAAGTTGTGTGACCAAAGTTTGGGGACCATTGTACTAAGCAGTGGTCTGTACTTCTTGATCTAGACTACTTCTGTTTCTGTACTGAGAACACACCCTCATTCTTAACTTGACTATCATTCTGTTTTTCACTGCCAGCTTATAAACAAAGGAAATCAACTCTCTTTTAGAAATAAGTAACTGGGTCACACTGCCATGTGCATGAAACTAAGCTGTAACATTTCATAGTAATACAAGTACAGGAAGCCTTTCCTAATGGAAGATACCATTCTTGAACTGTCCTAGCACAATATCTAGGTCTCATTTTTTTGTTTCTCGCAAGTCAACTATGTAAGTTGGAGTCATCTTTGAGAGAGCTTTGACTCTTGACAGCTTCCTCCTCCACTTCCTCAATTACCTCTAACTCCACTCAAGTAAATCCCTACATTATTCAGATATGCTTCTAGAACTAAAATTCTATAGGGAATTGAAGTCCTTTCATCAATAATGCTTTTAGCTATTTAGAGTGTAGAGGAGATTCACTTTTCCTCTGGGAAATGCAACATCTGTTAAACAAAGTCTCTTGGAAAAGAATTAAACCAATAGAGTTAGATTGAAAAGACATATGTAGGGGAAGTAGCTGGGTCCCCAAAGTAGGGAGCAGAGAAAACATGGCTGCACTCATAATTTGAAAAGCAGACCTTAGTTATAGCTCTGCCATTTGCTATCTTAAGACCTTGCAACATGACATAACTTCTCTGAAGTTCTGTTTCCTTGTGTGTAAATTGGGGATAATACTGCCAATTTCACAGGGGTGCTACTGGGAATGAGATGTGAGATTAAGGTATATGCAAACCCTTTGTAAGCTACTCTTGTCTTGCAGGATCTACTGGAATCCTTTGAGACAGGCAGTGGACTAGAGTGATGAAGAACTTGGATCCCAGCTGCCTCTTCCATAATTAGCTTTCTTGAACCTCAGTTCTTCTTCTAGGAGAGGAAGAAGGCCCACCCTGCAGCACCTGATAAATACCTGACATTATTTTTATAAGCAGAACATGTATCACATAAGTCATACCTTCCTGTTACATATAAGACCTATAGTTACAGGCTATAATTCTATCCTACAGTTTTCTTCAGGAACTGAAGGGAGAATGGGTGGAAGACAACCAAGTGATATAGAGCTGTAATGTTAGAAGGGACTTTCCTTAGTCCTTTCAAACGTTAGTCCTGTTCCTGGTCCTTTACTCACAGTAAAGACTTGGCCATCACATTTCTCCTTGGCAATTTACACATTCAAGCAGTTGACTGAAAGCTGCCTATCTAAATAGAAGTCTGCCTTTACATCTGACAGCTATCAAATGCAGGGCCGTCTCCGTGGATGTGCAATCTGTGCAGCTGCACAGGGACCCATTCCTCCTGTGGTTTTATTCTCTTCTGTCATCATCCTAAAATCCCTAATAATTTTAAAAACAGGGTGCTACATTTTTATTTTGCTCTGAGCCCTGCTAATGATGTAGCCAGTTCTGATTATGTCCTACTGACTTGAACAATCCAAGACATATTAGTCACCTGCATATAGCTAAGGATTAACATCTCACAATCCATTATGTGTATAAATGAATGGTGTGAACAGCTAATCTTACCGTATACAAAATCCTTAACAGAGGAACGAGTGAAGCTTGGTTTTTGTCCCAGTATGAAGTCTTATGGAATTCCTGCTTTCTCTCTAAACACAATATAAGGTGTCTCCTGGTCATCTGTGACTCATCGGTCCAGTTGAGATTGACTGGCCCTGTATCATTTCCTTCTTGGTAATACATAATATGTCTTTTACTATTTCTATAGAGGAATCACTAACTAAAGGGTATCACCACAAGCACTTTCTTTTCTCTTCCTGTATTTATCTGTTACACAAGGTAACTGAAGACCCTAATTAGCTAAATTGTTAAATGGATACATTTAGTGACATTTAAAGTAAGTTAGAAAACAATACTGTTTACTTAATTATGCTTTCCATAATTACATAACAGCTTTCATCTTATCTTGGAATTCTAATTTACTCCATTATCTCAATGTTCTTATCAAACCCATTCAGCTCCATTTTTCTTTTTAAAATTACAAGTGCTGCCAGAAAAGAAGGGCTCTGGCATATGCTCCCATGATGGGGAGGTAATTCCAGCGCATGGAGCCATGGGCTGAGCAGACAGTGAGGCCAGAATTCACATCACTTTCAGGGTCTTAGTGAGATGATTCATGTAAACATAGGCAGAATACCTGGAAACCATTTTATAAGTAGGTTGGGGCCCAGGTAAATAGATGTTATTTCCATTTAAAAAGTGTTACATCAAAAAAGAAAAATTCAATTACTTCTTTAAATTGATTTTGTGCTAAAGATTAAGAAGTTGGGGGTAGATGAACATTTGTTTGCACTGCCTTCTTTTTTTTTCCTTTTTTCACAGAAATTGGATTTCTCAGTTTTCATTTATGTGTACTTGGCTTAAATGTGGCTCTTATGAGAAAATAATGATAATTCATATTGCAAACATAGTTTTTCTATTATTTATAGATATCTGTTTTGCATAATGCCTTTCATTCCTGTGATCCCAAACATTTAACAAATAGATTTAATAAACTGACCTAAAAACTATTCTAGGGGCCAGGTGTGGTGGCTAATACTTGTAATCCCAGCACTTTTGGAGGCTGAGGCAGGCAGATCACTTGAGCCCAGGAATCTAAGACCATCCTGGGCAACACGGTGAAACCATGTCTCTACAAAAAATACAAAAATTAGCCAGATGTGGTGGTGCATGCCTGTAGTCCCAGCTACTTGAGAGACTGAAGCAGAAGAATCGCTTAAGCCCAGGAGGTTGAGGCTGCAGCAGTGAACCATGACTGTTCCACTGCATTCCAGCCTGGGCGACAGGGTTGTCTCAATGCCCCACCCCCACACCCTTCCTCCACAAAAAAGAAAACCCATTCTAGGAAAGAGGGAGAAATGAGATCATGAAAGTTGCAGTCTTTGGCATACATAGTCTTAGAAAGAAACACAAGTTTCCAATAAAAGGAAAATTTGTAGCATGTATTTAATAGGCTCTGAATACTTATACTCTTTTGTCTAAGCTTTAAACAGGAAACATGGCTTAGAGAAACTGACTACTATGGTTTGCCAGCTAGAAGCATGTTAATTTGCAATCATTTGAAAAGTCACAGCTTTTAAACATCATCAACACTTAACAAATATTGGCAAATAAGGCTGGCACTGGTCTTCTGTTAAACTTTATTGTTCATGAAGAGGGAGAGCCAGGATAGCAATGTATGATCCACATATAAAATTTATCATTAATGTGGATAAAGAAATCCCAGCAGCTTACCTGAATATTGAGTTGCACCTTTTCCATCTCAACACCAAGGAATTTTGATCTTACGTCGAAAATGCCTACATCTTCAGTAGATATAATATCAAATGTAACATTCTTAAACCTGTGAAGAAAGGAACATTCATATATGTGAAATTACAAATACAGATGTGCTTAACACTGCAACAAATTAATGGAATCCCAAATAATCATTTTTAGTGAATGGCTTGTTAAGAAAATTCTAAGGAAGTCACCAAAAACCTCACATCATCTTTCCCCCAATTCTGCTCTCCAAGCACTAGGTTTGATGGCTGTCGTTGAGATCTGTAGGTCACAAAGTTCTGACATAAGAAATAGAAGATATGGTCCGTCTCTTAAGGAACATAAGATAGTTGAAAATATGTGAGTCACAGAACATGAATGTTACTGATCTATAGCCAAATGAGTATTTCAAATGGTGACTTTTATAGAGACTTCAGGCTGGGCATGGTGGCTCATGCCTATAATCCCAGCACTTTGGGAGGCTGAGGCAGGTGGATCACTTGAGGTCAGGAGTTCGAGATCAGCTTAGCCACATGATGAAACCCCGATGCTACTAAAAATACAACAATTAGCCAGGCATGGTGGCAGGTGCCATGTAATCCCAGCTACTCGGGAGGCTGAGGCAGGAGGTTGCTTGAACCTGGGAGGCAAAGGTTACAGTGAGCTGAGGTCATGCCAACTGCACTCCAACCTGGGTGACAGAGCGAGACTACACCTCAAATAAAAAAAAAAAAGAAACTTCAAAAGAAGAAGAAGCACTTTCTTCTGAATTGGTGTTGTCAAGAGGTTTCATGGGATAAACAGAAGCCAGGCTTCAAAGGAAGGCAAGAGTTAAAGAAGAGGCAAATGCCAGTGAGTCTGGCTTCCCTTGAGATTTTAGGACAAGGGAGTGATGGAGCACTGGGCTTATGATCCCTTTAAAATGAGGCAGCACATGGTGCCTGATGTGGGGCCATGAAGGTGGTTTGTTTTCTCCACCACATTGAATATGCACATTCACAGCATGCTTTGGAAATGGCTCTGACCCAGGGGTTGGCACGGTCTATTTTAAATTGGAGAGGTGCTGTTTTGTGATGGTAGATAATTCATCCATCAAGACCAAAGGACAGCCTTTTATTCTCATTGCTATGACTCAGTTCTGGAGGTTCACAAATCCAAACACACTGGACAAGCCACGGGAAAGACAACCACTGATCAACACTACATATGATCGACAGCACCAGATGCTGAGGCCAAGGGAAGAGGAGCCATGAGAATTTGTGTATTCTTCCCTTGTCACCCATCAGTAATCAAGGTTAAGCCTTGCTCGACCAAATGGAGCTCTCTCCAAGGGCACAAGAAATCAAATGGCGTGTGTGTTCTGTGCAGATTCCAGGTCACACTTACTGGTTTGTTTGAAGATCATCTATCCCTAGAAGGACACCCTTCTCATGCAGTTTTGCTGCAGTGTACTTCACTGGCTTCGCTCTCTTTGCCCCTTTGGGTTCTCCTTTTCCATCTAGTTTAATTGATCTCCGAGCATTTCTGACAAAATAAGAAAAAACCAGTTGTTAGGATGGCAAATACAGATGCCTCTGGCAGTGCAATTACCATACCCAGAATGACACTGCTGTTCATACCTGGGCCTCAGAGCACTGAATGTACACCTTTTTATTTTGTGATAGTAGGTAATTTTGTCCATAGAGTAGAACTTCACTACTAAACTGTTTGAGGGGAAAAGGATTTCCCGTGACTGAAGTTTGCATTACAGACTAACATTTTTAATAAAACTTACACTCTATTTTCTCAGGCATATTGAACTAAGTGGCTATATTTAGTCATTTCAGAAGTAGCTTTGGTGCAATAACATGAACTGTGTATTCCTACATAAAGATATTACTAGGACTGTTTTAATCTATTTAACAAACACTATGTGGCCAGCATTGTTCTAAGTGCCTTATAAATATTACCTCACATTTCCAAAATTCACATTTCCATAGTGCTTTGAAATTAATAAATGCTTTAACTATATAGTATATCATGTAGCTCTCATAACCATACTTGTGAGTCTGGTACTGTTTGTTTTTCAGGGGGGAGAGATTTTTTTTGAAACGGAGTCTTGTTCTGTTGCCCAGTCTCGAGTGCAGTGGCATGATCCTGGCTGCAACCTCTGCCTCCCGGATTCAAGTGATTCTCCTGCCTCAACCTCTAGCTGGGATTACAGGCACATGCCACCACACCTGGCTAATTTTTGTATTTTTAGTAGAGAAGGAGTTTCACCATGTCAGCCAAGCTGGCAAGGCTGGTACTCTTAATTCCACCTAAAAGATGAGAAAACTGAGGCTCAAAGTTCACTGAACTGGGCTGAAGATTACACAACATAAGAGAGAATGAGAACCCAAATCCAAATCGTCCTACTGTGGATTTTGTGTACAATGCCTTAAAGTAAATCCCTAACAACCTCGTTTCTACTGAAGATAAGCTTGAACAACTTCTTCCTTGCAGAAGGAAGAATATATACACCATATAAATATATAAATTATATATAAATATATATTAAATTAAATATATAAATTGTGTAAAAATAAATTATATATAAATAAATTTATATAAAATATATACACCATATAAATAGATAGGATATATATTTTTCATTCCTTCCTATTTATATATATTTAGTGTATAGTATATATACACTATATAGTATATAATGTATATATTTAGCATACTGTATAATTGTAAATGTATGTGCACATTATATAGTGTGTGTATACATATTTAGTCTACTCTGTGTGTGTGTATATATATACATATATGTGTGTGTGTGTGTGTGTGTGTGTGTAGAGAGAGAGAGAGGCCCGAAGCAAATTAAATGTGGTTACATCCCTTTATCAAATCTTCTGTGATTTCAGCAATCCAACTGGGTGTTTAGTCCAAGATGTGAAACCAGTTTGTCAAAGAGTTGTCTGCACTCCAATGTTCGTTGCAGCACTACTCACACAATAGCGAAGTTATGAAGTCAACCCAAGAATCTACTAACAGATGAATGGGTAAAGAAAATGTCGTATATATATACACAGAGGAATACTATTCAGCCTTAAAACAAAGAAATTCTGTCATTTGGGGCAATGTGGATAGAATTGGAGGACATTATACTAAGTGAAATAGGCCAGGCACAGAAAGGCAAATACCACATGTTCTCACTTATTTGTAGAATCTAAAAAAGTTGAACTTATAGAAGCAGAATAGAATGGTGGTTACAGAGGCTGGAGGGTAGGGGAAATCGGGAGAGGATGGTCAAAGGACACGAAATCTTAGGAGGAATCCGTTTTTTTTTTTTTTTGGAATCTATTGCACAGTGAGGTGAATATAACTAATAATAGTGTATTGTACATTTGAAAACTGCTAGGAGTCAATTTCAGGTGTTCTCATCACAAAAACTAAGTAGTTGAGGTGATGAATATGTTAATTAATTATTCAACATTGTAATAATAAATGATAACATCACCTTGTACCTCATGAATACATAAAATTATAGTCAATTTGCAATACAATTTAAAAGATCTATGATTAATGCAACAGATTTTTCCATACAGTACCATTTCCTCCTGCCAATTTGATAAGGATTATATAAAAATATTGCTGCATATTTAAATAGGTAATCAAAATTTAACTAGCATTGATCATAGTCTAATAAGAATAATTACTAAGCAAAGGATATTCATTAAAAATGTTTATACTGTATATAAAAATCTATAATACTTATGCTAATGGATAATAGACAGCTGCCAAATTTTGACAGTTGTGTCAATAATAATTTTTTAAAACCATTAAACAATTTAAAAACATTCAGCTGCTCTGTGTAATTAGTAAATATCTGGCATTATCAATTATATAAAATATATTCCAAAAAAAAGAGATTTTAAAAATAATACCATTTTAAAAAATCTTTGACTAAAAAAGACAAAAGAAATAATGAAAAGTGCTTCCCCAACTACTAATGCTATTTGCTTAATATACAACAGGTAAGCCACTTTAATTCCAGTGCTGGTGGGGAACTGAAAAGCTTTCATTTACTCCTGACTTCTTAGTTCGAAGTGACAAATAATAAAACTGAGACTAGTTTTTGGTTATAAGACAGCAAAAAATTTTCTTCCAAACCCAACCCAACAGACTAAAAATGCAGAATTGACATCTCATATAAATCATGACATTACAAAGGAACATGACGTGATTTTAACTTACTTTCTCTTTAAGTTGTCTAAACAAGTCTTTATGTAGGTGTCATAATAATTGATTTGCTCTTCATAAAATGCTGCCTTCTTGTTCAGTGCATTCAGGGTCTGCTGAAGTTTCGCCAATTCAGCTTTTCGAAGCTTACGATAGATTCTTTGATTTCGAATATCCTAAAACAACAAGTAAGGGCTATCATATTTAAGCAGAAGTTTGCTTTATGATTTTGCCAGTTTGGGACAAGAAGAATATCAAGTAATAGTAAGTTGCCATTTGTAACTTGACTGGTAGCTTATCTCAGGTACTTTATTTTACTCTCAACACCACAGGGTTCCTATCCGTTTTTTACTTCAGAACTGAAAAGTGTACATATTTCACGTTAAGAGACTTGTTAATGTTAATTTTTCTCTTGATGGAAAAGCAAAAAAGTTATTTTAGAATAATCACACATTTAGTCTAAGGAAAAACTGTTTTTTTTTTTTTTTTTGAGACAGAGTTTCGCTCTTGTTGCCCTGGCTGGAGCGCAATGGCATGATCTCAGCTCACCACAACCTCCACCTCCTGAGTTCAACCGATTCTCCTGCCTCAGCCCTCCCAAGTAATTGGGATTACAGGCATCTGCTACCACACCCAGCTAATTTTTGTATTTTCAGTAGAAACGGGGTTTCTCCATGTTGGTCAGGCTGGTCTCGAACTCCCGACCTCAGGTGATCCACCCGCCTTGGCCTCCCAAAATGCTAGGATTACAGGCATGAGCCACTGTGCCCGGTGAAAAATTGTGTTTTAAAAGGGGCACAAAGCAGCAGAAATGCAATTTCTTCAGACTGTTTTTTTGTTTTTTGAGACGGAGTCTCATTCTGTCACCCAGGCTAGAGTATAGTGGCCTGATCTCTGCAACCTATGCTTCCAGGCTCAAGTGATTCTCCTGCCTCAGCCTCCTGAGTAGCTGGGGCTGCAGGCCTGTGCCACCATGCCTGGCTAATTTTTGTATTTTTAGTCGAGATGAGGTCTCACCATATTGGCCAGGCTGGTCTTGAACTGCTGACCTCAAGTGATCCCCCCGCCTTGGCCTCCCAAAGTGCTGGGATTATAGGGATGAGCCATTGTGCCCAGCCTCTTCAGACTATTTTGAATATTCCTCTTTGAATAGTACTTTAAACTAAAAAGATTTACATTTAATTGTTGAATTCATTTTTGAAATAAGAAATGAACAAACTTTTTCGTCTGACAAATATTTCTCAAGGTTTGAAAAAAACACTGGGCTGTCAAGATGGAGTGAAAAGATTCAACACTGATAACTATTACTTGGATTTAAATAGAATTCCTAGAACATTAAGTTGCATAAGCTGCTTATAGCTTACAAGAACTATGCTAAATTTAAACTTGCAGGTAAGTTTTTTTTTGGTAATTCTAATTGGTAAGTTATTAAAATGTTTGACTTAAGAAAATGGTGCCTGTTTAATATTATTTTGCTTTTTTAGACAAATTAAAAATCATTCCCCTAGGAATTCAAAGAAATACCCACATACAGATACACTCCCCCCACAACTTTCCCAAGCCTTTAAGTAAAAATTCTTCATTAAATAGAATATTTAGAATAGAATATTCTTTGTTAAATAGAATTCTTCATTAAATAGAAATTCTTCATATAATCTTCATTAAATAGAATATCATGCCTTCATGATAGCCTTTTTCTTTTTTAAAGCAAAAGCATATATTTCTCTACCCCATATTCCCAAAGAGAAATATTTCTACCCCAAACCTAAAGAAAGACATGCTATTTCCCTTGAGTCACTTGGGCTAGAAGGAATAAGCCTACTGCTAGAATTGAACATAACTTTCTATAGAGTAACAAAGCTGAGTGAGTTTCCCTTCCAGAAGGTAAGAAAATTTATTTTTTTTCTGGTCATTTAACTGCCTTTAACCTCTAGATCTGTATTAATTTGCACATTTGAATAAAAAGAATGAAATAGCCTTCTAACCCAAATATATACTTCCTTATCCTTGACAAACAGATCTCAGCCACTTCCTGTGATGTTTCATTGCACTAAGTTGAGATCCTTTGCTCAGGAAGTTTCTCAAGTGTAAAAATATGGGATAAGAAAACAGAACCTTTAACAGAGAATCGCTTGAATGGCATTTAGGCTAAACTGCTTAAAAACAAATTCTCAGGGACACAGAATTCCATCTCATTGGCAGGTTCTAAGAGCAACTGAGCTATATGACAACTAATATCTCAGGAGAAAACTCTTCCAAGAGTTATTTTAAAAACTAGCTTAAAGGTATAGACCAACATTGTCAAGTACATTTTTGAGTATTTCTGATTTGTTTCAACTCTCTTAATGACTTGAAAATGTTGTGATTATTTTCTCTTAAAAGTCATCAACTGCTTTGAAACTTAAAAAATCTGTAACATTAAAGACTGCATGAACCACAGCATATGCAACTGTGAATCCCTCATGCTACCTCACAGAGTGCCCAGCACTTGAATGATGATTAGCAAATGCCTGCTAAGTGAGGAAGAAAGAATACTGTTTCCAAAAACCTTGGCAATCTCATTGAGAATGTCTTGGTATTTATTTTTGGATGACACGTGTCCAGTCTGTTCCAATGTCCGAAGATTCCTCTGGATTTTCCTCTTCTTCTGCTCAAGAGGCAGCTGTGCATCTTCAATCATAGACTGGCTATGCTTCATTTCTTCTGGAGTCCTGGAATCTATCCTTGCGCGGCTCACCATGTCCGAGGCATGATCTACCTCCTGAAAAGAGAATATCAAGATGCTGATTTTTCTCTGATCCCCTAAGCTCACATTTCAGAAGCTGCACAATATAAGTTAATGTCAACATGAAAGAAGTCCTCCAGCCAAAGTTCCAAGACTAGAACCAGAGCATGTTCTTCCTGAGTTTTGAAGTAGGTCTTTGAAAGGAATTACTTCATCTTTTTGATAGCAAGCCTTATTTGGGAAAAATTATAAATAGCTACTTTGTTGCCAAGGTGACAAATCGCCATAGTAATGGACATATTTTAATGGGTAACTGCTACTTTGTAATTCCCCAGATAAAAGGATTTCAATTCCTGGACAGTCTATCTGAGGAAACTAAACTAGATTATCTATTGAAATGTGGCTACGAGAACCCTGAATGTTCAGAACACCAACTATATTCTCACACATCAGCCATGTTTATGGAGAGTCCTAAACGAAACCAACAGTAAGGCAGTCATAAAGCTTTATTCTTATAAGGGAATCACAAACCAGCAACTCTCAAAAACCTGCAAAGTTTCTTTGAGCCAAAAGGAATATGAATATTCTAGCACATCGTAAGTTCCCAAACAACGAGTAAATGAATGAATGAATGAATGAATAGAATACTATTTGGATAGCTGGTTCAAGGAAACAGTAATAAAAAGAGACTACTGATCTTCCCATTTTATCATACTAGACAATTGACTGACCCAATAGATGAAGTCGAAGTAAGGAAATGACTATTAGTTAGGCACAGCAATGTTAGACATAGGACATACAGGTCAACACAATGGGCACAGGAATATTATTACCAGGTTAGCAGTAAATAACAAAAGCAGCATCCAATATTGTTGAGCACTGAATGTGCGCAGATACGAATGTACCCGCTTAACATGTTTTAACTCACTTAATCCTGCCTGTGAACTGGGTACTATTACTATTCCCATTTTACAGTTGAGAAAACTGTGGCACAGAAATGTTTCTAAGTGCCCAGAGTTGCACACCCAGGAGGTGCAGAGGTATCTTGATCTCAGAAGTCTGTGTTCTTGGTCACTTATTCATGACACATTTAGGGAAAAATGAAAAATAGCAGTAAAAGTCTTTTACACTAACCTAGTAAATATTCTACCCACATTGTTTAAAACATATTCACACATTAACAAGCATGTGATTTGAAGTTTTTACATTTTTATTAAAACATTTTAAAAATTAGAGGTGGGGGTCTCACTGTGTTGCCCAGGCTGGTGTGGAACTCTTGGGCTCAAGTGATCTATACATCTCAGCCTCCCAAAGTACTGGGATTACAGACGTGAGCCACCATGCCCAGCCTTATATATAATATATATATTTTTTGAGATAGAGTCTCACTCTGTCGCCAGGTGCCAGGCTGGAGTGGAGTGGTGCGATCTTGGCTCACTGCAACCTCCACCGCCCAGGTTCAAGCAATTCTCCTGCCTCAGCCTCCTGAGTAGCTGGGACTACAGGTGCACGCCACCATGCCCAGCTAATTTTTGTATTTTTAGTAGATATGGGATTTCGCCATGTTGGCCAGGATGGTCTCAATCTCTTGACCTCATGATCTGCCTGCCTCAGCCTCCCAAAGTGCTGGGATTACAGGTGTGAGCCACTGTGCCCAGCCTTTTTTATATTAAAAACCATTAAAAGGATTCCTTGGCAATCAATTAAATTAAGAATGATCCAGGAAAATTAGCTCTGCTAATAAGTAATTAATTAAATAATTAACTTTTGTTTTGGGAGTGGCAATTATTAGTACTAAAATTAACAACCTTGAATATATTTTAGGATGAACAATGACACATTTTCAAAGATGTTAATAAAAAGCTAAAGGCAAGATTGTTGTGAAACCTTACTTACACTAACATAATGATGCTGTGTGCTTCAGTGGACTCAACATGTGCTTCTGAAGCATTTGGAAAACATCTTTAACGTGTGAGATGCTTCTTCATTTCAAGTTAGTAAATACATAAAACGTGAAAGGTTCCCACCCCAGCATCGAGCCCAAAGCATAAGCCCTGGTCACTTGGCAATTGGCTGGGTCCAGTGGAGGCTGAGGGGTGGGCCAGGGCTCTAGCCAGATCCCCCAAAAGGAAGCAGGTGCTCCCACTTCTAAACCTTAGTTGGGGTGGTGGTGGTGGGGGCAGCTCCTGGGCCTGGGGTCTTCTCTACCCCACCCCCTTGTCCTGGGTAGGCCCCTGCCTGCCCCTGCCTTTTTTTCAGGTGTCCCTCCTTGAGCCCCTGTGGCACTGGCTTGGGTGAGAGAGTCCACTTGCTTCAGGGACCCCAGGAGGTGTCTCCTGGCTCCTGGGACTGTGTGTGGGTCTGGGGGTGGGGGGAGGAAGAAGGGCCAGGCAGGGGGTGCAGGGGAGGAAACTCCTCACCAGGAGAACCAAAGACAGGATTGTGTTTTACCCCAGGAGCCACCTCTGTCCCCCACTTGCCTTGCCATTCATCCCCACCCCTCCCCCTGGGTGGCCTGCTGCTTTTTCTTTCTCTTCCTCCCCTGCCCTGTCCTGAGCTGCATGGTTCTCCCACCCCAGGGAAGCCAGGAAGGAATCTGAATGGAGAATCACTGACCACCAGAGAAGAACGACTGTAGGGTCCTCCCCTGCCAACTCCCCTTCCCTGGCTGCCCACTCGCCCACACCTCTTTCACACAGGACAGGCTGCCCACCTTGTCCATGTGAAGTGCCAGTGCCCTCCCCACCCTGGGCTGAGCCCTTACTTCTCCCTGGGTCCCCACATGAGATGGCACATTTAACTACTGTAAGGAGAGGAATAGCGTTGGCAAATGTGAACCATGAGAATATCAGTGATACTGATGAGAATAAACTGAATGCCTTTGTAACAGCACCAAAAAAAAAAAAAAAAAAAAAGAAAAAAGAAAAAAAGAAAAAAAAGTGAAAGGTATTTTTCAATATACTGTCAGCTAGAACTCTCTCAACTGACTTATCTGCCCATCTACTATGTGATAAAGTTTATGATGAACATTTCCAGGCTTTGAAAAACCCAGAACTATCTTCCTAGTTAAATGCAAAAGCATATTTGGCATGAATTTGGTGCCATATTTTCTTTTTCATTCCCATTGATACTTTATACAGGTTTATATAGCTGAACTCAGTCCACTACAGTGATAGATAAAATTCTTTACTTCTGGACCATGTCAGATACAATTTCTCTGAGATAATAAACATTTGGCATAAAGATTTATTAAGGAAACCAACACCTGTCTATTATTATTTTACACATAAAGACAAATTACCTGTTGCGCAGTTGCTGGTGTCTCTAAGATTTCTGCCAGTGTGTTCCCAGGCTGGTTCCGGATCACATCAATTATCAGCTTTTTGGTCCTTAACAAAACAGAGAAAGAGACAGACTTTCAGACAGTAGTCCTTATGCACAAAAATCTGCTTCTCCTAAGAGAGTGCACAAACACATACAATACTGAAGCTTCAAGGACAGTATCTTACAATAAAACATTCCTGCAGATATTCAGCAGGTCTGCTGTAAGGCTCCTGAAAGTTTATGAATGCTTGATAATCAAAGTCTGGGCTGTATGTGCTTGATGCTGCAGGATTATACTGTCAGTATCATGGGCACGAGTGTGTCACAAGATTTCTTCTTTAAATTCTTTTCCTTCTTTTTTGGACGGAGACTACTTTTTGGTGGGCAGGAGGAACAAGTCCTGCTGATATGGCCTGCCATTGCAGAGTGCAGGAATGATATCTAATATTCTCCTTTCCTGACTTTAACAGGACTTAGACGTCTGAGCCAGTTTCATACCTCATAAGCATTTAGGAGCCAGACCAACTGTTGCCTTTCCTGCTATCAGAAAGTTATGAAAGAGTTTGAAGACCAGTGGGAGCAAAAATCCATTGTGGGCTGTGGAGGCTTGGGCTGTCAGCTGACATAGCAGCTTGGAGGATGGTGTTCAAGGGCCTGAGCAACTTACAAATAGTGTTAGGTCCTCACCTTCAGGTGGAAGAGAATAGAAGAGCTTCTCAGTAAACAGTAAAGAGCTGGAAAATTCTTCTGAAAGTATGAAAACCGTATGTTTTTTCATAGGTGTTCTTTATGGCATTGGCCACCCCTTCCTAGTGAGGGATCAGGTTATGTACTTATGTAAAAAGGTTTTAACATAAAAGCTAAATGGTGAAGTTTGCTCACTTTTACATAAGGTGGAAACAGTATTATTGGAAATGGCTTTCTTTCTAAAAAGAAAAAAAAGGGCCGGGTGCGATGGCTCACTCTTGTAATCGCAGAACTCTGGGAGGCTGAGGCGGGTGGATCACCTGAGGTCAGGAGTTCCAGAGCAGCCTGGCCAACATGGTGAAACCCCGTCTCTACTACGAATACAAAAATTAGCTGGGCATGGTGACACGTGCCTGTAATTCCAGATGCTCAGGAGGCTGAGGCGTGAGAATTGCTTAAACCTAGGAGGCAGA
Source organism: Aotus nancymaae (assembly GCF_030222135.1). Taxonomy (NCBI): domain Eukaryota; kingdom Metazoa; phylum Chordata; class Mammalia; order Primates; family Aotidae; genus Aotus; species Aotus nancymaae. The sequence goes on along the minus strand of NW_026988425.1, from coordinate 69,073,509 downwards.
AGTTGCAGTAAGCTGAAATCTTGCCACTGCACTCCAGCCTGGGGGACAGAGTAAGACTCCATTTCATAAATAAATAAACAGAAAAGAAAAAAGGAAGCGCAGACAAAACTTTGTTTAAATTATACATACACTGGTCTAATCAATGTCTGAAGTTTTACTTTTACTGTAGTCCCATTACTGCATTTAACTTTAGTTCTTTCAAAGCCATTGCATGATATCACTGAATGACTAATTTTTCTTCCTAAACTCTAGCAGGAAATGTTCACATAACATAAAATTTAGAAATGAACATAAAATTTTCAATTTTTTTTTTTTTTAAGATGGAGTCTCTCTCTGTTGCCCAGGCTGGAATGCAGTGGTGCGACCTTGGCTCACTGCAACCTCTGACTCCCGGGTTCAAACGATTCTCCTGCCTCAGTCTCCTGAGTAGCTGGGATTATAGGCACATACCACCACACCAGGCTAATTTTTGTATTTTTAGTAGAGATGGGGTTTCACCATGTTGGCCAGGCTGGTCTTGAACTCCTGACCTCAAGTGATCCTCCTGTCTCGGCCTCCCAAAGTGCTGGGATTACAGGCGTGAGCCACTATGCCTTGCCAAATTTTCACATTTTGAAGCATATGGGCAACTACTCCCAAATGACAAAGGAAACCCTCCAAGTTAATTACAAATATATTACTTTTGAAAATAGGATAACATCCAATAAACCATTTGTAAACATAATTTTTCTCATTTTCTATTTATCAGAAGTCTGTGGGAAAAGAACAATCACAATGTGTCTTCCTTTCCTCCCTTCCCCCTAGCCTTTGGAGGACCATTTCCTCTGGCCCCATGACCCTTTGCTGCTGGGGATTTACAGGCTGTCTGGGAATGCGCTAATTACAGCCACGTGGGGGATGGCACAGTTCCTAAGGCGGCTATGGCTGAGAAAGCCATGTATCCTTTCCTTCCTACACACCTCCTTCCTCCAGCCATCATCATCAATGTAAACAGGAACACTGAGCTAAAAATAAAAGCTTTGGATGATTAAAAAATGTAAATATAGTAACTTTCTTATTTGAAATAATATTCTCAGAACTGATTGTGATATACAATTCTAGGGAACATCTGGTTCTTTAGAGGAGCTGTGTAATAACCAAATGACTGGTCATTAAAATATGCCCACCAAAGACAAAGAATGTTTATTTGCTCAGGAGTTGCTGGAGGACAAACTGCTTATACACCTACTTCTCTTGGGCTTCTACTTCCTACCAGGCCTGTGGAATTCATTGCCAAAGTTCTACCTCAGACATAAGTAATCATCTGGTACCATGACAGGGAACTCACCTCCCTCCCACTAGAGTGCGTCTAGTGCTTAAGGACAACGGGGACGGACAGATTTAAAGCCAAATCTGTCTTGGCTTGGGCTCTTGTTGCATATTAGCTGTGTGGATTTGCGAAAGTTATATAATCCCTGTAGGTTTGGTTTTTTCATTTACAAAACAGGAATGTCTCAGGATTGATGCAAGGATTGGATGAAAAGATCTAAAGTGTTCTGTGAGGTCTGGCACATGGTAAGCACTCATGTGGCCATTAAAGCTGTGCTGGCCACGATGGCAGCCACTGGCCACAGGTGGCACTTAAGCACTTGAGACATGGCTAGTGCAAACTGAGATGTGCTGTGAGTGTGAGCCACACAATGGAGTTTGAGGATGTTGTATGAAACAAAGAATGTACAATATCTCATTCATTTTTTAAATTTATTACATATTGAAATATTTTTGGATATATTGGGTTAAATAAAATATATTACTAGAATTGATTTCATCTATTTCTTTTAAAATGAGGCTTCTAGAAAACCTAAAATTACATGTAGCTCATATTCTGTTTGCAAACAGGACCTCACTCTGAGAGGCCTGCCTTCCAGGGATACCTAGTCATGGTGCCTGGTTAGTCATAGGGCTGTGGCCTGTAGGGAGACCTTTGAAAAACAATCCAATCCTTGATTGAACAAATGTGGCAACTATGACTTAAGAGACTAGAGCTGCAGAAACAGGTCCAATTCCCTTTCCACATCAGCAGTCCCTCAAAAACCTATACAGAAAAGTTAAGACTGTGTCCTTCTATCCTCTCTTCTACCATCTTTCCTTTTCCCAACTGGAACCCCTCAGTCCCTTAAAGCTCCTCACAATGGCATCTGCAGAGACCTCACAGTCCTGCTCACATTCCAGTTGCCAATTACCTTAATATGCATCCCCCTTCCCTCCCCAGTCCAAATACAACATTCTGGATACGGTCTGACCAGCATAATCAACTGCTTAGAGCATTGGTGCCAGGGCTTTTCCAACAATACATAAGATAGGTTGATGCAAACCACAGGTCTTGCCCTCCCAAATGAGGAGGTATCTAATTTTGAAAAAGGATGAAGGAAAAAAAGAAGAAATACACCAGGGAGTTTATTCATCATAGCTGTGCTCAAACCCCGCTGTAGATAAATGAGCCCATATGGCACTTGTAAGCTGGTGTGGCCCCTTGGGTTTGGCCACTCCATTCATATGGCATCTATTATTACCAGCAGCATTCCTGAGGCTCCCCCTCTGTCATCTGCTTATAGTGTGGCCAAGGTTGAAAAGGAATTAGTGTTTGTGGAAGCTAAGGAATATTTTCAATATTTAAAATCTTAACAGCATAATTTACATTATTAGCTCCAGACCTCAAATACCACGTTAGCCATTTAGTGCTCCTGCTAGTTTGGACCAAAAAGCAAGAAAATCTTTCAGCTGGGATCATGGATACCTAAACTTAATCATGTGATAGGAAATTCTTAAGAGATGACAACTTAAGCACCCAAGCAGCTAAGTATGATTAAAAACCACAAATATTGCCTTCTACTTAAACACACATACTTTTGTGGGAAACTAAGCTTAATAAAGGCCAAAAGGATCACATATTTTAAATTGAATCATAAGTTATAATGACAGGTTTACAATTGCATAGTTCTAAATAATCTATATGGTATTAATCATAATTTCATGTGATCGTCATAGCCCTTCCTTTCCCTTCTCTTCTACGGTATGGAGGAGAAAACTGATGGCTAGGCAACTTACTGAGTTCCGTGGCTAATAAGCAATAGATTGAGGCTATAATCCTATTTCATCCTAAGGCTCCTCGACTAGGCTTTAGGACTCCTTGACCAGGCTTTTTTTTTTTTTTTTTTTAATATCCCTGTGCTTGGTAGTATTAGAAAAATAGCAATAGCCCAAACTGAGGTTCTCTATTCCATAAACATACACAAGGGAAAGAGAAATAAATATTTCTACCTACTCCAATATGTGCCCTTTGTCCCTCCTCTTTGGCCTGGAAAGATGCTCCAGCCTCCATTACTCAGTATCTGCTCAGCTATAATCTCATTATTTATTCTAGAATTCCTAAGAATGCAAAGAACAATGACCTTGCCCTCAACAAGTTGTAAATCTTTATGATCAAGAGTGTAGGCCCTGGAGTTTAAAATCATTTGGGTTTGAATCTCTGCTCTACTTAGTAACTGTATTACCCAGGAAAAGGTTTACATCTGTTCTGTGCTTAGTTTCCTCATCTGTAAAATATTGATAATAACCTCCACTCTCTTGGGGTTGCTGAGAATATTACATATTTTATATACATTTATTTTAATATATATATATGCACACATTATTCTTTTTCTCTCTTTACAGATTGCGTGTCCCTTTTTCAAAATGTTTAGGCCCAAAAGTGTTTCAGATTTTGGATCTTTTCAGATTTTGGAATATTTGCATTATATACTTACTGGTTCAGCTTCCTAAATCCAAAAATTCAAAACTCTCCAACGAGCAGTTCCTTTGAGTACTGTCAGTTCACAAAAGGTTTGGAATTTTGGAGCACTTTGGTTTTGGTGTTGTGTATGCACATGCGCGCACGCGCACACACACACACACACACGCACAGAGTATATAAAAACTGTCCCTGGTCCATGGTAAGCACTACATAGGTGTTTGCTATTATCATCTTCATTCTCATCTAATGAGTAAGAATTATGAGACTAGCATGGAACTAAATTTATAAGCATAATGATTAACAATGCCTAAAATTCTGCTACTGTGGGGGCCCCAATGAAGATGAGTCACTCATGACTAGAGAGCTAGTGACACTGTAATTCAACATAAGGGCATTTCTGAAAGTTAAGAACACAATATGTTTAACAAAAAAGCAGAACAGTTTTTTGACAGAGAAAAGCTAGGTATTTTCATCCCAATTGCTCTGCATTTCCTGTCCACTTCATAACTTATAAAAGTCACTGTCTGATTTTAGTTAGATTTGGTTCTCTAATGAATCTCAAGAACTGTATCTTATGCTCGAGGTGCAAATTTGGTTTATTAGCTTGGAAAAGAGTCATCCCCAGCAGAGGGTTCAAATCAGTATTTTAAAGGAGTGGTCCCCAACCTTTTTGGCACCAGGGACTGGTTTTGTGGAAGACAATTTTTCCATGGACCAGGGGTGGGAGATGGTTTCAGAAGGATGATTCAAGTGCATTACATTTATTGTGCACTTTATTTCTATTATTATTGCATTGTAACATATAATGAATTAATTATATAACTCACCATAATACAGAATAAGTGGGATCCCTGAGCTTGTTTTCCTACAACTAGACAGTCCGATCTGAGGGTGACAGGAGACAGACAGATCATCAGGCATTAGATTCTCATAAGGAGTGTACAACCTGGAACCCTCGCATGTGCAGTTCACAATAGGGTTCACACTCCTCTGAGAATCTAATGCTGCCACTGATCTGACAGGAGGCAGAGCTCAGGTGTTAATGCCAACGATGGAGAGCAGCTGTAAATACAGATGAGCTTCGCTTGCTCCCCTCTTGCTGTGCAGCCTGGTTCCTAACAGGCCATGGACTGATACTGGTACTTTTAGACTTTAGTTTCCTTGCCTCAAAGAAGAAGACTCAGTTTTCAAGTTTCCTGTCAATGCTGTAGTTTGTAATTACCTGTCAGTATCAAGATTTTTCAAATATGTACTTTAAAGGAAATATATTTAGAAGTAGGGCTTGTCTAAAATCATAGAGCTAATTCTATTGAATTTTTTGGACAAAACCCAAATTTCACTTTCAGGGATGGCTAACTAGTCAGTTTTGATTTCAAATTGTTACTGACATGGATCATTGAACTGCTTAGTAAAGTGGTCGGCCAACAGTAAGATCTCACAGTATGCCCAGAGGAAGGCCTTTGAGCATAGAAGACTTAGGGCCTCTATTAAAACACTGGCATTAAGCCTTTTTTACATACATGGAAAAGTTGATCCTAAAATTCACATATAACTGCAAGAGACCCATTCAACTGCAAGACCAAAACAATCTTGAAAAAGAAGAAAGAAGTTGGAGGACTTCCCTATTTCAAAACTCACTACAAAGCTACGGTGATCAATACGGTATGGCACTAGCGCAATGACAGACATGTAAGTGAATGAAGTGCAATTGAAAATCCAGAATAAAGCCATACACATGGGTCAACTGGTTTTTGACAAGGGTGCCTAGACTATTCCATGGAGAAAGAACAGTCTCAACAAATGGATCTAGGACAACTGGACATCCACATGCAAAAGAATGAAGGTGGATACCTGTCTCACATCACACACAAGAATTAACTCAAAAAGGGTTAATAGATCTAACTGTAAAAGCTAAAACTACAGACCCTTGGAAGAAAACACTGGGGTAAATTTCACAAGTAACAACAAAAACAGATAAATCAGACTTCATCAAAATAAAAAAAAATTGGTGCAGAAAAGGACATTATCAAGAGAGTAAAAAGACAACCCATAGAAGGGGCAAAAATATTTACAAATCATATATTTGATAAGGGTTCAGTGTCCAGAGTATATAAACAACTCTTAAAACTGAGGAACAAAACCACAAACAATCTAATTTTAAAATGGGCAAAGGATTTAAATAGACATTTCTCAAAAAAACAAATACATACATAGACAAGGGGGTGACAAACATGGAAGCATCTGCAATGTCACTGGTCATTGGAAAAGTACAAACCAGAACCACAGTGAGATATGACTTCATACCCACTAGGATGGCTATTATTAAAAAAAAAAGGTCAGGGCAGGTTCTGGGCACAGTGGCTCAGGCCTATAATCCCAGCACTTTGGGTGACTAAGACAGGAAGATCACTTGAGCTCAGGAGTTTGAGACCAGCTTGGGTGACCTGTTGAGACCTCATCTCTATTTAAAATAAATAGCCAGGTGTGGTGGTGGGTTCCTGTAGTCCCAGTTACTGGGGAGGTTAAGGTGAGAGGATCCCTTGAGCCTGGGAGATCAAGGCTGCAGTGAGCTATGACTGCACCACTGCACTCCAGCCTGGGTGACAGAGTGAGACCCTGTCATTCATTCATTCATGTGTACATACATACATACATAAATAGAAAAAAATGTTGGCAAGAATGTGGGAAAATTGGTAATCTCATACCTTGTTGGGGGAATGTAAAATGGTACAGCCACTGTGGAAAACAGTTTGACAGTTCCTCAAAAACACTGAATTACTGTATGACTCAGCAATTCTTCTACCAGGTATATACCCAAAAGAACCGAAAACAGATGTTCAAACAAAACCTGTAGCCTGGTGCGGTGGCTCATGCCTGTAATCCCAGCACTTTGGGAGGCCAAGACGGGCAGATCACCTGAGGTTGGGAGTTTGAAACCAGACTGACCAACATGGAGAAACCCCATCTCTACTAAAAATACAAAATTAGCTGAGTGTGGTGGTGCACCCCTGTAATCCCAGCTACTCAGGAGGCTGAGACAGGAAGAATCTCTTGAACCCAAGAAGCAGAGGTTGCGGTGAGCCGAGATCACGCCATTGCACTCCATCCTGGGCAACAAGAGCGAGACTCCGTCTCAAAAACAAAACAAAACAAAAAACAACGAAACAAACCAAAAAACTTGCACACAAATTTACACAGCAGCACTATTTACAATAGCCGAAAGGTAGAAACAGCCCAAAGGTCCAGCTAATGAATGAATAAACAAAATGTCATATATCCAGAGAATGGAATATTATATTCAGCTATAAAAAGGAATGAAGTACAGATACATGCTATAACAGGGATGAACCCTGAACCTTATACCAAGTAAAAGAAGCCAGACACAAAAGATCACAAATTATGATTCAATTTACATGAAATATCTAAGATAGGCAAAAGTTCAAAGAGATAAGAGTGCAGACTAACAGTTGCTAGGGGCTGTGTAGCAGCGGGAAATGGGGAGTGATTACTTAACGGGGACAGGGTTCAGGTCTGATAAAAATGTTCTGGAACTAGACAACAGTGATGGTTGCACACTGCGAATGTACTAAATGCATGTACACTTTAAAATGGTAAGTTTTATGTGTATTTTACCACAATAAAAAATAAACCCTCTGCTGGTTCTACATAGTGTGGTGATTAAAGTAGTAGGTAAGTGTTTGTTTTCAACTCTGGGTACTGGGAGAGAGCCCCACAAGGGCAGAGGCTGGTTAGTGGGTAAGGCAGACAGGACAATGTCCCAGGTTTCCCAGGCTAAGACACATTGCTTCCAGATATGCCTGACTTTGATGGTTTTATCTTTAAAATGTGATTTCCTAGAATTTGTGGTATTACGGAAACTGGTGTTTAGGAATAAGTATAAATATATATGATATTTAGATTATTTGAATTTTGAACTACCCAAATTGTGATTCCCAGGCATCATGCAGATATTTGAGTTGACTGCAAAGTAGATAATGTTCAAATAGCAGACAAAACTAATTAAGAAAAAATTTCTTCCCATGACTTTTAAAGGACAAAGCTTATGAGATCATTGGATACTTGGCCTAATTTCATTTACATGACAAAGCCACACAATCTGTATTTACAGTGATCTTTATAACTGGCACTTGTTCAGAGGAACCCAGGGAGTAGACTTTGCCCCCTTTTCTCTCTTGCCCTGCCCTGAATTGTCTCCCTGAACGTTCGATCTGCCTTGGTAATCTGTAGTCAAACTCAACTCTTGTGAGGCCAAGGGTGAGTCCTAGTCCTGCAGCTTGGTTGCTGTCCTACTGTCGAGCTGTGCTTTCCACCCCTGTAGGGCAGGGGCTGTTATCAGCTTGTTTACTGCTGTATCCATCCCCGGCCTCAAGCCCAGTACATGAACACAGAGTAGGTACTCAAGCATTTGCTGCACGACCAAATGGAGGCTCAGATGATCTAAGGACAAAATCAACAAGCCTAATAGAAGAACATATCAACACAGCACACTGAAGAACCTCTTCCTGTTGTTTTCATAGATGACTGAATATTAAAAAAAAATCAAGTGGCGATGAATGCCATCTTCATTCACACTTCAAGCACATTTTAGCACATCAGTGGCAGGAGAGAAAGATCTTGCCAGAAATAAAAACAACCTCCTAACTCAGGACAGGTAGCTTGGAAGTAATATGTGAAGTACTGTTTCAACACGTACTTGTTCCCTTCGTCCTCATTTTTCCACTTCCAGTCTGCATCTCACCCCAATATATAACTGTTTTAATGTACCAATATGCATTCTCGAGTTTGTATAAATTGAAAACTGCATTGCTTTCAGCGTGTGTTTTTGATTTATGGTGTTGTATCACGAATCTCATTCTCTTTGCTACTCTGTGTGGAATATCATTGATGCTTTGATGGAGAAAAGATAGTATTATTGAAGTGTGAATACTTCACTTGAAATCTTTGGTGGCAGGAAGCAGGGTACAAATAAAGCCAAAGCTGGTAAACATATCCAGGCTCAGTTTAATAGGAAGGAAGCCAGTAAATCAGATGCTATTATAATGTCTTACCACAGGTAAGCCTGTTTACATTATTATTTTATACCGGAAATTAATGTTGTTTAACTGAATTTCTTCACTTATCATCTGGCCACTCTGTAATATATATTTCCCTTCAGTTACCAAAGAACTTGCATAAGCTGAGTTAACCACTTCTCAAAGGAAAGCAATCAAATTATTACATGGAAAACTAAAAACCAAGGAAGGTGTTGTAAACTATTATAACATTTAATTCCTTCCTAAAGAGTCTATTATCCTTTGGTTAGATGTTTGATGGATATACATAATATATTTAAATGTTCACATACTTGTAAATAAATTAGTTTGAATTTAGTCTTCTTTGAATTTGCATGGTTTAAGATGTGTATTTGGAGACATGTGCCCTTTAACTCCCAAACTTACTTTATCATGAGGCTTCGGCTATCTATAGCCTCACCGTCCTCTATGTCATATTTGCTTGTCAAGACAAGAGAAATCTCGGTTTTTGAGAGCTGACTTAGTGTATTTGCCTTGTTAGGGTCACTGGGGTCAACTGCTCCTTCCCCTGCAGGGGGAAAAAAAGTAGCGTTATTTTTTCCAATTCACTCGTTGTGATGACGACACAAACAATGTAAGACAAAGGTTCTGTGGGGAAGATAGGCTCAGTAATTAAATGGGAGATCATTGTCTTCCTAAAACCCACATACTACTACAGCTAAAGGCGCTTTTTAAAATATTTTATTGAAAAATTAAAATGACATGGGACACAGATATTCCAAATACAAACAAATTACTAAAAGGGATAACTTAATAAAAGTATTTTCCATTTTCTAATAAATTTGGTTCTTTAATGATGCTTTCTTTCTGTATAATACAGGTTGACAATTCCTTTGTAACGTATCTGGAGCTTACCTTCAAGAATATTGAATTATTTTACAATCTTGGATGCTATCAATTACCGAACTCTTAACTGTAGGAAGGGGTAAGTGTAGTTGTTATTTATGCTTAAGCATTAAATTCCAAAAGAAATTGTTATCTAGGATAGGAAAATCAATCAACCAACCAACCCAATTAAACAAAAACCAAGTGATAAGTAGAAGGAACAAGCTCTTACCAAGAAAAGATTCCACGGTCGGCACCTCTCCCAGAGACCCCAGCAATTCACTCAGTAAGTCATTTTTTTCAGGGGCAATTGCATCCTGGTGTTCCAACAGGAGCTTTATGTAGAAAGCAACACACACATACAAAGGTAAGAGTAAATTCTCAACTGTACCATATTTATATCAAATTTTTCATAATTTCCCCCTGATACCATTTAAATCTTAAATACAAGTATGACATTTATAAAAATTAGAGACATAGATACAGTTTTTATTGTATCTCAGAGGGAAGCACCTACTCTACTTCAAGAAACTGTAGCAAGAAACATGTACCTAAACCCTTTTTCAGCAAGGTCTGCCAAGGGGCAGCCTTCTACACCTGATCTCTATGCTTCACTAAACCTCTACAGGAAAATACCTGTAGAGGTATTTTCCTCTAGAGGAAAATACCCTGAAAGAAACTGTGTATCCATTGGCAGTCACTCCCCATTATCTCTTCCTTCTATCCCCTGGAAACCACAAATATACTCTGTATGAATTTGACTACTCTAGGTACCTTATATAAGTGGTATTTGTCTTTTTGTGACTGGCTTAGTTCACTTAGCGTAACACAGTATTTGTCTTTTTATGACTGGCTCATTTCAATTAGCATAATGTCCTCAAGACTCCTCCATGTTGTAACATGTATCAGAATTTCCTTCTTTTTAAAAGGTGAATATTGCATTGTATGACTATAACAGGAAAAGTCAAAACTGGGGGAAAGAGTCCAGAATGAGGCAGGTCTTTCAGCTAACCTCGGTAGCAAACTGGAAGGGCATTTACATCTCTATGCAGATAAATTATTCCGTAAACAAACACTATAGTTATCTTCTTCTTAATCGCTACTTTAGCTGTTTCAATCTGTCTTGCATTGAAGATCTCTCATGGGTAAGGATGTAAGAGACTCTTCAGTGGTTTCCCCTTTCCTGATCCTAAGAAGGCCCAAAGTTGAGTAATGTCTGCTGGGGTGTCTTGCCAGGTCTTACAGGAAACTCCTGAGGAGTAGCAGCACTTGGTGGGGAAACCATGAAGGACAACACATCTGTGTTTTTGTTTGTTTTTTTAAATTTAAACAAATTTGACCGGGCACTGTGGCTCATGCCTGTAATCCCAGCTCTCAGGGAGGCAGAGGTGGGAGGATAGCTTGAGCCCAGGAGTTCGAGACCTGCCTGGGCAATATAGAAAGACCCTGTTCTCCACAAAAAGGAAAAAAACAAAAAGACACACACACACACACACACACACACACACACACACACACAGTGTAATTTAAACAAATTTTAATGGAGTCAGTTTAATTATTACAACCTTATACATGAACAGCAACACATCTGTTTTTGTTTGCACTTCTAATTAGATTGAAACAACATTTCCAAAGTATGAAACTAGGAATCCTGGAGACAAGAGATATGATTCGTTGTTCTGAGCAACTATTTCGTAAAACTGCATCATAATGATAAAGCTAGTTCCTTTTCCACTTTCAATTTTTTTTCTCAACAGCTTTACCGAAATAGAATTCACATACATCAAATCCACTCACTGAAAATGCATGGTACGATGGCTTTTAGTGTATTCACAGAGTTGTGCAGCCATTACCATTCTCTCTGACTGTAGAATGGTTTCACTACCCTGAAAGAAACTGTGTATCCATTGGCAGTCACTCCCCATTATCTCTTCCTTCTATCCCCTGGAAACCACAAATATACTCTGTATGAATTTGACTACTCTAGGTACCTTATATAAGTGGTATTTGTCTTTTTGTGACTGGCTTAGTTCACTTAGCGTAACACAGTATTTGTCTTTTTATGACTGGCTCATTTCAATTAGCATAATGTCCTCAAGACTCCTCCATGTTGTAACATGTATCAGAATTTCCTTCTTTTTAAAAGCTGAATATTGCATTGTATGACTATAACACATTTTATCCATTCATCTAGTGATAGACACTTGGCTGTTGTGAATAATGCTGCTATGAACATGAGTAAAAAAAACCTGTTTGACTCTGCTTTCAATTTTTTGTGGGTATACATCCAGAAGTGGCACTGTTAGATTATGAGGTAATTATATGTTTAATATTTTTAAATTGATCATGCCACCATATTCCAGCCTCTATGTCTAAATTATTGTAACCCCATAGCAGCTGCACCATTTGACATTCCCACCAACGGGGTGCAAGGATTGCATTTTCTTAACATCCTTCTCAACGTTTATTTTCTGTTTTTTGTTTTTGATATTAATCATCCTAATGGGTGGGAGTGGCATCTCACTGCAGTTTCAACTTTGATTTCTCTAATTATTAGTGATGTTGACCATCTGTATACTTCTTTGGAAAAATATCCGTTCAAGTCCTTTGTTCATGTTATAATTGGGTTGTGTTGTTGTTGATTTGTAGGAATGCTTTATATATTCTAGGTGTTAACCCTTTACCAGACATATGATTTGCAAATATTTTCTCCCATTCCACAGGTTATGCTTTCACTTAGTTGATTGTGTCCTTTGATGTGTAATTGTCCAATTTTTAAATTGGATTGTTTCTATCATTGAGTTGTAGGATTTCTTTATATATTCTAGATACAAGTCCCCCATCAGATACATTATTTACAACTATTTTCTTTCATTCTCTTGGTTGTCTTATCATTTTTTTTTCTTTTTTGGAGACAAATTCTCGCTCTGTTGCTCAGGCTTGAGTGGTTCACTGCAACTTCCATCTCCCAAGCTCAAGCCATTCTCGTGCCTCAGCCTCCAGAGTAGCTGGGATTCCAGGAATGCGCCACCACACCTAGCTAATTTTTGTATTTTTTAGCAGAGACAAGTTTGATCCATGTTGGCCAGGCTGGTCTTGAACTCCTGGCCTCAAGTGATCCACCTGCCTCAGCCTTCCAAAGTGCCGGGATTATAGGTGTGAGCCACCACGCCTGGCCGACTTTGTTTTTTTCTTTTCTTTTTTAATGAGACAAGGTCTCATCCTGTTACCCAGGCTAGGGTACAATGGCATGACCATGGCTCACTGCAGCCTTGAACTCCCGGGTTTAAAGGATCCTCCTGTCTCAGCCTCTTGAGTAGTTAGGACTAGAGGCATGCACCAGTACATCCAGCTTTTTTCCCTTTTTTGTAGAACCAGCCTGTTGCCCAGGCTGGTCTCGAACTCCTGGTCTCAAGCAGTCCTCTCGCCTTGGCCTCCCAAAGTACTAGGATTACAAGCATGAGCCACCACATCTAGCCTCAATTTCTTGATATTAATGTTTATAGCTCAAAAGTTTTCAATTTTGATGAAGTCTATTTTATTTCCTTACTTTGCTAATTGTGTGTTTCATGTCATATCTAAGAAACTCCTGCCTAATTCAAGGTCACAAGATTTACTCCTGTATCTTATTTCAAAGAGTTTTATAGTTTTAGCTCTTACATTTATGTCCATGACCCATTTTGAGTTCACTTTATGTACAGAGTGGAAGGAAGGAGCCCAACTACATTCTATGGCATGTAAATTTCCAGATGTCCTAGTACCATGTGGAGATGCTATTTTCCCATTGAACTGTCTTAGTCCCTTGTCAAAATGAATTGACCATAAATTTGATGGCTACTTTCTAGACTCTGAATTCTATCCCATTGGTCTTTATGTCTATCTTTATGCCAGCATAGCAGAGTCTTGATTACTGCTTTTTCTGTTCTCTTTTAATCTTTAAGATCAGCGAAGGACAGAGTATCTGTTTAATGCTAAATTTTTCTTAGCATTTCCCTGACACATGCTAATTGGGTTGTTAACAGAGAGAGAACACATCTCAGATGCATAACTTCAAGGCTAGGAAGTGACTGTATCCAACTATTTTGTTTTCATTACACTTACTTTCCTCTCAAGTTTCTGTGTATGGCAAAGCATGCTAGTTTTTCACTATTATAGAGGTACTTTGTTTCAAAGCAAAAAAATTACGTGCTGTTCTTAAAAAGGTGAGTTGATTCAAAGAAAGGCATTAAATAAATAATAGAGGTGATACAAAGATCGGGCAAAATCTGGAAAGATGGTACATATAATATTTTGGAGGAAAAATTAAGAGACAAGAACAAAATTTATCCAAAATTGGATAAATTTATATTCTTGTTCTCTGATGAGACAGGGAAATTGATTTGGCTGTTGTCTTTGGAAACGATGGTCTAGCTGGCTAGCTCCTACCCTTCATTCTGACAAAATTTCCTGAAGAGCTTATTTTGAAGTTCTTATATCTTCCTTAGAGAAAAGGGCAAGCACATGGCCACAGGCTTGGCAAGTCCTGCTACTGCTGTGCTTGTGTCTGCACACGGACGCCTCCACACAGAAGGCAGACAGTAAACAGCACAGTCTTCCTATGAAATTACACAATTTCCCCACGTTACATCTGCTTCCAACCTAACACAGGAAGGAATTCCAAATCGGTCACAAGCTGTCTTTCCCAGGATTTAATTCTGTTTTCAATTATTGTTAACAAAAGAATAGACTATTTCTCCTTACAGACTTCTAAATTAACACAGTAACATTTTCTCTCTGCTACCCTTGGAAAACAATCTCTCACTCTAAAAAAGTCCTCCCCACCATATTTTTTCTTGCATATGGATATTGCATTCAGCAAATGTGCAGCAAAGATGTACACATATTTTAGAGACGAATAATGTACCATAAAAATAGATAAGTGGGTCATTGCTCAAATATAAACGAGTCTGTTTGTCCAGTAGATAATTATTTTGGGGCCGGGCGCGGTGGCTCAAGCCTGTAATCCCAGCACTTTGGGAGGCCAAGGCGGGTGGATCACGAGGTCAAGAGATCGAGACCATCCTGGTCAACATGGTGAAACCCCGTCTCTACTAAAAATACAAAAAATGAGCTGGGTATGGTGGCGCGTGCCTGTAATCCCAGCTACTCAGGAGGCTGAGGCAGGAGAATTGCCTGAACCCAGGAAGCGGAGATTGCGGTGAGCCGAGATCACACCATTGCACTCCAGTCTGGGTAACAAGAGCGAAACTCCATCTCAAAAAAAAAAAAAAAATTATTTTGTAAGTAATGCATTGCTAGATTGCTGGATGGTTTTCCTTGTAATCTAGGGTGTTTATATACAGAGAAAAGAAGGATAGCCTATTCATGCCATCAGTACTTATTGAGAGCTTGATGTAAATGTCAGGGAAGTTCCCTGTTCCAACCCTTAAAGAAGAAAATCAATAGTAGATTCAATCGTTCCTTCAAACCTACATTCAAGCTTTAGTTTCTTACATGAGCTTAATCATAGATTGAAATTTTAAGGAGCTAATCTGCTACTTGTTAGCATGTCTGGTTTGATGGGGGCTGGAGCACAACCTTTGATAATGTATATTTGTTATGCTTTCCCCTTAGCTGTCTGTGTAATCCAAAGTTGGATGCATCCTTAACTGAAGCATCTAGAACTCGGATGTGCATCTGAATCCCCTGGGATCTTGTTAGAATGCAGGTTCTAATTTGGGAGGTCCATGGTGATTGCTAACATGTCCCCAGGACCTTGCTTTAATTCATGAAGTCTGAAACTATTCTTGAAAAGGTTACCTTTTAAAAACCAACACTTTTCAGGAAATATGTTCCAATTGATCTTAAAAACAAAACACAACAAGCCCTTCAATGCTTAGCTTTTTTTTTTTTTTTTAACTTTAAATGATTGCAAAACCATCTAAATCCTCCCAATTCCTTCCCCATGACACTGAGCACAGTGCCCTGCGCCCAAAAGATACTTAATACATGCAATGGCTGACAGCAGCGAGGTCTGCATGCAAACCGGATGTAGATGTCATAACACAGCACATGATGTGGAAAACTGCCTGCTTCCAAGAAATGGGGGTTTCCAGAACAATGAAAGTGATTATTTGCAGGAGGCTACTATTGGGTGGTAGTTTCTTGTTTTCTTTCCGTAGCCTGTTTACTACCTCTCTATGTTAAAACATTAGAATAAAAATAATATTCTCATTTCCTTCAGAAAATTACTGGGAAAACTGAGAGGGTTCCTGGAAGAGGGAAGAGACAGGGTGTGGGTCTAGATAGCATGGCTTTGGTGGATGGGAGAACACCATGGTCTGTCCCTGCCCAGAGCTTAAACAGCATATTTACAATCTGGCTTTATTTTTATTATGTATTTATTTTTTTGAGGCACAGTCTCGCTCTGTTGCCTAGGCTGGAGTGCAATGGTATGATCATAGCTCACTGCAGTCTCTAACTCCTGAGCTCAAGTGATCCTCCCATCTCAGCCTCTTGAGTAGCTGTGACTATAGGCACATAATACCAAACTTGGCTAATTAAAAAAAAAAATTTAGTAGAGATGGGTGTCTCACTATGTTGCCTGGGCTAGCCTCAAACTTGTGGGCTGAAGTGATCCTCCTGCCTCAGTCTCCCAAAGTGTTGAGATTACTGGAATAAGCCATCATCCTGGTCACAATCTGGCTTTGTAAATGGATTATGCCAAAGTACACTTTCTTTTTTGGGGAGAAGTAAGGGAATAAATGTATCATGTAAAAATAGAATTTTCTTGTTTGGGAGAAGGAATTTTATTAATGTATAAGAGTCACGAAATAAATAATTGAGGGATTTTTAGGGTGAAGAATATAAGTATTAGCACATATGTACAATAAGTCCTGTAGAGATTAAGCACTTTCTAGATAACAGACATCTAAACCATGGGTTCATTGCTAAGACACACCCCCAGCCCCACTTACTGAGTGTGTGCTGATGATTTCTTCAATTGAAATATAAATGACTGGTTTGCTGACTGTCACCAGGTCTGTGTATTTGTCCATATTAAACTTCTCTTCTGGCTCAGGGACATTACATGCTTCTTTGAAATATTTCCTAACAAAGGGGGAAAAAGTCTTAAGATAGACTCACATTTGTGCATTAAACAGTTTCATCAAAATAGCTAGGAAATTTTGAATGATGACATGTACTTTGTTCCCATCTCAAACCTTGAGAGGACATGTTATAGCTTCTTCCAGGCTGGCTTCTGTCTGTTGGAGCTGCATCCATGTTTCTGGATATTGGACCCAGCTCCTCAAACAGGACTGGAGAGAGTGGTAAGGGCCTCAGGCCCTGTTTGTGACTTAGTGATATCAAACTATGGGCAGGTCATCTTAAAAATGTTATTTTAAAAATGGCTCCTGAAACTTAAAAAGTCAAAAATGATAATTCTTGATCTAAGAACCAAATCTGTGTGAGGAATACAATCGAAAAAGCAATTAATCAAATTTGCTGCTATAAACGGCACAAGCTCCTGGGCCTATATAGCACCCTTATCACCCTTCAGAGCTTCTGTTATCAGTCTGACAAAAATGAGATTAAGTCTATGCTTCTTCGTTGCTGCAAATATCTGCTGGCCGATGGAAAGACTCAAGGCTAGACACCTAAATACATAACATCTCTCAGTACTCAAGCCCTAAAAAGTCTATTTTAAACTATAGCAAGTTTTGGCGGAGATCAAGAAAAGTGAGACATGCTGTGATCACAATTTAGTAGTTCCATGTATTTTTTGCCTAAACAATCCTTGTGCAGGTAGACTATATATTTTATTCTATAAAGTTGTAAATGTTTTTCATATGCCTGAAATCATCGTTGGTGTCTCAGGACCTGAGTCCTATGTACCTCTGCTTTCCCAGCCAGAGGCTGGGGTGGTTAAACTGCAGGCAGCCCTGTTGTGGGGAGCATGTTCTCATGTGACAATCGGTTTTCCTATGCTGCTTCAGTTATAATTTTTTATAGATTTCTGAGAAACACAAAGGATAAATATGAGTGGGAAAAAAGGACTAATTTGGAAGAGGCTCACCTCTTCGGTCTTGTTTCTTCTTAAAGAAGAGCTGGGAACATAACTGATTGACAGGAATAACAGCAGTTAAACATTCATGAGAAATGTAGGAAATGGATGTTACTTTGTGTCTGTGTGTGTTTTGTGTGTGCGTGTGTGTCTGTGTGTGTCAGGGTCTTACCCTGTCACCTAGGCTGGAGTACAGTGGCACAAACACGGCTCACTGCAGCCTCGATCTCCCGGGCTCAAGTGATCCTCCTGCCTCAGCTTTCTACATAGTTGGGACTACAGGTGCGTGCCACCATGCTCGGATAATTTTTTAAATTTTTTGTAGAGATGAGATCTCCCTATGTTGCCCAACCTGGATATTACTTTTTCAGTCAATGAGAAGAATGAAAAATTGCAGCCCAAAAAATCAAAACTTCCTGTAGTAAGAGGATTTGGGGTAATTTTCTCACAAAAGGCCAGGAATTCTAAATAGAAATGAATAATCATGAACTACCTTTGTTTTCAGATAAGTCACTCGCCCAGAGGGAAACTGAGGAATGGGAAATTAGTTTCCAAGTGAGGATTAAAAGAGGCCAAATTTATGCATTACTTCTATGGCCTGTTGATTAAATGGCAGACATAGAACAAACATGACGTGTTTCCTCAGAGCTTCAAGAGAAGTGAATCTGACTACCCGACTCATGCCTTTCTTGTGAATGATTAGTGATATAATTTGGAAACACAAAATCAATACAATTAAATCTTCTTACACGTGTCATGAAGAAAGGCTTGAGAATAGAACAGAACATATTCACATACACAATCATCAACAAACATAAAATCTGGGTTTCCCCAACCCTTCAAAATAGAGTATTCCATTTCCTACTACAGTTATCCCTTGGTATGTTTGGGGGGTTGGTTCCAGGACCTCCATACACACCAAAATTTGTACATACTCAAGTTCGAAATTGGCTTTGTGGAACCCATGTATGTGAAAAGTCATCTGTCTGTATATGTGGGTTTTACATCCCATGAATACTGTATTTTCTCTGTCTTTGGTTGAAAAAGTCTATGTATAAATAGACCCAAGCAGTTCAAACCTGTGTTAATCAAGGGTCAAAGGTATTTGATATAGGTAAGGGAAATTCTTCCTCATAGGAAAACTTTTTAAAAATGATTCCTCTCTTCATAGGTTGAAAAAAGCAGAAATCTGGTATTTTGATTTTTTTTTTTTTAAATTGAGACAGAGTCTCACTCTGTTGTCCAGGCTGGAGTGCAGTGGCGCAATCTTAGCTCACTGCAACTTCTGCCTCCTGGGTTCAAGCAATTATCTGCTTCAGCCTCCCGAGTAGCTGGGATTACAGGTGCCTGCCACCACGCCCTGCTAATTTTTGTATTTTTAGTAGAGACAGGGTTTCACCATCTTGGCCAGGCTGGTCTTGAACTCCTGACCTTGTGATCCACCCGCCTCAGCCTCCCTTGATTTTTAAATTCTAAGTATTAGATGCCTGTAGCATACAAGGAAGAACAAGTATTCCTTTTTGTGAGCAGCAGAAATAATATGGAAAAGACTCGGTGTAGCAGGAGTGCTGCGGTGGGGGCGGGACAGGATTGCCAGACAGAGGCAATCTTGCCTGTACTTCCCTCTGTCTTTCTCCCAGTGGCTGGTAGAAGAAATGCTTGTAACCATCTGGGGTTCCTGTCCTCCACGCCCCACTCTAGCTCTGGGCACAGAACACATATTATTCTTGCCTACCATTCTTGCATGTTTCTCTAAAACTAATGGCCCCTCTCACCTGAATTCCTGATAGGTCTCTGACAAATAATTGTTCATAGATGAGAGATGCTCATTTTCTCCTTCAAACAGCTTGTTGGAGGCTGCGTGCTGAAGAACCTTGGCCACTGATCCTAAGTTTCTCCTTTGGTCGGAATTTATCTGACCTCCAGCTGTCATGTCGATGATATCAAAGCCATCTGGAGCTACAATGGCTGGATTCATGTACCGATAGTACAGGAGATTTCCAACAATCTGGAGTGATGCAGAAGTGCAAGACCATTTTTAAGAGAGAAAACTCAAGAATTTTAGGGTTTTTTAAAAAAAGATACACATTCTTCTACATTTCCCAAGAGAAAGCAGATCATTTTCTGATTTAATCCTAATCAGGAGTTAAGTAAAGGCAATGAATATAATCACACATATTTAATAGCATAATTTACAAAGTTGTTTTTGATGAAAAATGCTCACTGCCCCCAAAATGCTCTAATACGAAGAATTTCAATGACATTTAGGATCTCCAAATTAATCTCAGCTTAATCAATTATCTTGAGAGTCATCAGAAACAGAAGACCTGCAGCTTATTACAAATAATCATACATGGGGAATCATCTTACAAATTTATATGTTGGTGATTTTGATTCATACCCCCAGGGGAAGCTGTGGTGAGATTACCCTTGAAAATCTACCTTTAATAGCTCATCTTCTGTTGCATCGGGGAATTTCTCATGGATCGAATTCTTCAGTACTTTGGCTATATACCTCAATCCATAACTACATATAAAACAGATGACAAAAGAAAATAATGGAAAAAAGGCTGAGTGAGGAAAAAACACATAGCAATTGTTCCAGTCAACTTCAGCTGAGCAGTTTTTCTAAAAATTAAACATAAGATGAGATGGTAATGGAATCACAGGACTTCCACTGATGATAATAACTGAGCTGTGTTTGCTACTGAACTATTGCCCCTTCTTTAGAGAACCAGTTAGGAATTTATAAGGTAAATGTAGGCCATCTTTTAAAATAGTAAACATAATATAAGGGAAAACTCCTGTCTTCACTACAGGGGCTTATTTTTACATCATATTCCAAGAACTTCCAGGAAAGAATGTTAAACTCACTACAAGTACAACTTACGGCAGTAGATCAAGGGAAGAAATGATAGAATTCAGGACTTTGTTGGTGACCCTTCGCAGGTTCTCAATGGAAGCCTCCAGTTTATTTTTCACTTCTGGGTATGTTAGAGCTTGTTCTGTGGTCACATCATAAGGCAACTTGCTGAAAACACAAAGGCTTTAAATTAACTGGAGACTTAGGTACAAGCATGAGTTTTCCTGCCAAGTTGGTTCTATAGTAAAGCTTTGTATAGTGAATTGGACTTTGCCCACTGACTCCAGTAACAAAATGTTTACTAACTGAGGGGAGACTCCACCCTCACAGAGGGGCCTTCTGCAACTTGGAGCAGGAAGGACTTGAGGCCGTCCCTCTGGGATCTTCTGGCAAAATCATAGGCAGACCCAGGTAATTTAGACTCAGCTAAATTTCTTTTAATTATAAAAAGCAAATGTTCGGCCAGGCACAGTGGCTTATGCCTGTAATCCTAACACTTTGGGAGGCTGAGGTGGGTGGTTTGCCTGAGCTCAGGAGTTTGAGACCACCCTGAACAACACCATGAAACAACCCCCGTTTCTACTAAAATACAAAAAATTAGCTGGGCATGGTGGCTTGCGCCTGTAGTCCCAGCTACTTGGGAGGTCGAGGCAGGAGAATCGCTAGAACGTGGAAGGTGAAGATTGCAGTGTGCCGAGATAGTGCCATTGCACTCCAGCCTAGGCGGCAGAGTGAGACTCCATCTCCAAAAAAAAAAAGAAAGCAAATGTTCATTACAGAAAAATAAAACCACATATAATCTAAAACAATACCAAAGCAGACAACCAATTTTCACACCTTAGTGCATAACTGTCCAAGTCTCCTTTGTGCATGTATGTCTATGGGCCTCACAATATTGATGGGTGTAATGCAATTTGTGTATATAGACATTCTATACAGATCCTGTGTGTGTGTGTATGTACATGAGCATTCTTTTCCGAGAAAAATGGGTTACTGTACCGAACTCCAACTGGAAAATATACCATGAACATTTTTTTCTGTGCCAACAAATGTGTATGTATACCACCATTCTAAATACTTATTTCATTATGTGCTATACAAGCATTTACTTAACAAATCCCTCAAAGCTAAATATTTTGACTTTTCCTGACTTTTGTTATTACAAACATGAATGTGACAACCACCCACATAATTACATAATTCTCTGTGTACACTTTATTTCACAGACATCCTTGTACAGGAAACAAGAAACTAGGATTGCTTAAATCTACAAACAACCACTCAGAATAAGCCAATCCTACCTGGATTGTTAAATCTTACACATTAAAGTTACTTGCTTGGTAACTGTAAAAAAAGTACGTATTATCAGGTAAAGAGAGAGTGTGCACCATCTCTAGGTCTAGGTTTAGAAACACACAAAGAAAATAAACAAGGGAGACAATTACGAAAGTTGTGGCATTGGGGATCACCTGGCTCTGAAATTTGAAAATACCATTTAGTATCAAGATGACCAAGAGTCTCAGAATGTGATTTGCATGGATATGTTAAAGGGAGGTAACATTTTGGACTGACAACTGACTTTGTACGGTTTGCCTAACGAAGTTTAATGGTATAAATAAATACACATGTAAAAATGATCGTAAAACATAACTGAAGACCAACACCTTCCTGACTTTGTTACCTGGCCTCTCCAGTCTGTGTTTCTAGTTGGTTCACCCAAGCCTTGTACACCTCTACAGGGTTTGTGTTGATAATCAGCGACTTGTCGTCGATGATCTCTTTCACCACTGGAGCCAGGAGTTGGCGCAGGGTGTTCTGTCCTCGGGCACCTCTGTTGAAGCTGACGACCATCTTGATGACTGTAGGGTTACCAGTAACTATGTCCTGTACCTGGTCCACTTTCGATCTAAAAAAACCCAAGACAAAAGAAAATGGATTGCTTCTATGGATACAGTTTTTTTTTTTTTTGACAGAGTCATGCTCTGTCACCCAGGCTGAAGTGCAGTGGTGTGATCTTGGCTCCCTGCAGCCTCTGCTTCCCGGATTCAAGTGATTCTCTTGCCTCGGCCTCCCGAGTAGCTGGGACTACTGGTGAATGCCAGCACATGTCCAGGGCTAATTTTTGCATTTTTAGTAGAGACGAGGTTTCACCATGTTGGCCAGGCTGGTCTCGAACTCTTAACTTCAGGTGATCCACCCACCTCAACCTCCCAAAGTGCTGGGATTACAGTCATGAGCCATGGTGCCAGGACTGAATATAGTTTTAAACAATGTATCCTCTCTGGCAGGCAAGGACTTCATGGAATTACACTTTTTTCTATGAAAATCAAAGTTAGTGTGCTTTAAAAACAAGCAATCATTTATAAAGTGTATATTTCTTATTTTTTTTCTTTTTGAAACAGAGTCTCACTGTTGCACAGGCTGGAGTGTAGTGGCTCGCTGCAACCTCCGCCTCCAGCGTTCAAGCAATTCTCCTGTCTCAGCCTCTTGAGTGGCTGGGATCACAGGCATGTGTCACCATGCCCAACTAATTTTTGTATTTTCCAAGAGATGGGTTTCACCATGTTGGCCAGGCTGGTCCCAACTCTTGACCTCAAATGATCCACCCACCTTGGCCTCCCAAAGTGCTGGGATAAGAGGTAGGAGCCACCACTCCCAGTCTCTAAGGTGTATGTTTCTTAGATGAGCAATTTGAGGATCTAAAAATAAAGTCACAGCCTCAATTTTAACCTATAAGGCAGGTATAAGCTGAAAATAGATCAGGACTAACAATACTGGCTAACACTGTACAAGTATCACTCCTCTGTAGTTATCAACTTTCAAAAACAACTTTCTTGATTGAATAAACGGTTTCACTTCTTCAAATCCTACTTAAAGCTGCGATACAGCTTCTAGCCATTTCAAATGGCTGAGAAAGCGCTTCTTGATTTATGGTGCTGACTCTCAGGGCCTCTCCCCTCTCTTCCTCCCCTTTCTCCCTTCCCCCTCTTGACCACTCTCTCTCCCTCTTCCACTTCCTTCCCCTTTAGAGCCTGACAGTGCCTGGTCCTTATCTTATCCAGTCATTCTTTTTTATTTCCTTTGCTGGCTCCTCTTCCCACTTTTAAATGCTATTTTTGTTTACTTTTTGACTAATCGTAGGTGCTTGTAAGGCGAATGAGGGCAAATCAATGCCCAAACAAAAGAACAGCTGGTCTACCAGAGCCCAACCAAACCTCACGAACAGGCACAGCTTGACCTGTCATCTCTCTGGGACCTATCCCTCTGAGGTCAGGAGTTGACCAGTCTGGCCAACATGGTGAAACCCATCTCTACTAAAAATACAAAAATTAGCCAGGCGTGGTGGTGGGTGCCTGTAGGCCTAGCTACTTGGGAGGTTGAGGCAGGAGAATCACGTGAACTCAGGAGGCAGAGGTCGTAGTGAGCTGAGATCATGCCACTGTATTCCAGCCTGACCGACAGAGCGAGAGTTCATCTCCAAAAAAAAAAAAAAGATTTCACAGATCCCCAAAAATCAAATAGAGCCTTAACAGCTGGGCCTTTACTCAGTGTGTCTCCCATGACCTGGCCATACCCTATCTTTCATGGTTCATCTCCTGGTAGTTAGTAATTGAGTCACATTCTGGGTAGACTAATTTACTTTCCTTCTTTCACCTACGCCCATGCTGTTTCCACCACATTGTGCCTTATTTCCCTTTTCTATCTCTTCTTATAAAAATTGTAGCTATTTCTCAAGGTTTTGGGTCAAGCACCTCCTCTTCTATAAAATCTTTACTAGTGAACCTAGTTGGAACCTTTCCTCCTATCCTCTAACCTGATACATTGTACATGTCCTTATTTAGACACATCCTTCATTTAGTACTTACCACATTCCACTGTATAGCATTCCTATTTCTCCCGAATCACATTTCTCATGGGCTTATAGACACCTTGAGGGCAGAGGTGACTGGCTCCCATGCTCCCAAAACCAATAGGAGCTAGCATAACTTAAGGTTTCCACAAGTCAGAAAGGCCACCTGAACTAAGGACATTTCTCATGCATGTTTCTCAGCCCACTCATTATAGCTACAATAACGTTATATAGACAATTTTTACATTAACTGAGTCAGAAAATAAATTAGCAAAGGTAGCTTAATTTCTAGTAAGAAGCGAAGACGATTTAGGCAGAGATCTCGCTCTGCATTCCCACCTGTTAAATGGCTTTCCTACTCAGAATTTTAATTAAGTTAAATGTTCTCACTGGTTTTCAAGAAGTTATTGATTTTCAGTTGTTACAAACATACAAAATCAAAAGTTAATTTAACACTAGAGAAAGTATCACTGGTGGGAGAAAATGGTACCTGAATATAGGTCTAATGATATAGAAATATTCTCAAGAAACTTGATGTATTTTAATATGTGAGAATAACTTATAAGAATTTAAAAATAATTTTAGTAAATCAAAGACAGCCTCCACTAACAAAAGCATCTATTCATTGGTACTTTCACATACATATTTGTATACCTACTTTATTTCTTCCTCCAGAGCAGTTTTAAAAAGCTTGAGAAGTAGATATTCTTCTCGCTGATTAGAAGCATAATTATATAGTGTGAAAATAACAGTATCCATAAATTTAGTGGACTTGTTCTGTGGCATCTGGAAAATCAGCTTAGCCAAGTATAAAGGGTTGGTCTAGAAAGAAAGAAGAAAACAAAAAATCCCATGAAACAATAGGTTAATATATTATTAAAGCACACAGCAGTATCTGATTCCCTGCTCTTCAATGACTTAATATGTCACAAAAAGCATATAGATAGGTATATAAAATAACTTTTATGTGCCAGGTACTCATCTCTATGCTTTTAGTATATAGTATAACTTTCTACTATTGCTTCCTATAGACTGATATTATATAATTTTCTACTTTAGCTTCCTATGGTATATTAATATTTTAAAATATTACTATCAAATACTACTTAATATTAATATCATACTATAGAAAGCTAGAGTAGAAAATTAGGATTTAACTGATGCACATGATATGATACACTTTACATATTATATCTACTTTTTACTGTTGTCCTTTTTGAGTCACATGTTAATATTTATTGTAGGGGTGGGGGCCAATAGAATCTGGTGTCCAAAGACACTGGCAAAGCTTGGGCATGGTGGCTTACACCTACAATTCCAGCACTTTGGGAGACCGAGGCAGAAGTATAGCTTGAGCCCAGGAGTTCGAGACATGCCTGGGCAACATGGACAGGCCCTGTATCTAGAAAAAAATAAAAATAAATTAGCCGGGCATGGTGGTGTGTGCATGCAGTCCCTGCTACTCAAGAGGCTGAGGCTGGCGGGATCACTTGAGCCCAGTATTTTGAGGCTGCAGTGAGCCATGATCGTATCACTGTATTTCAGCCTAGGCAACACAGACTCTGTTCTAAAAAAAACACACAAAACAAAAACAAAAAAGTAGACTAAGGATCCTGCTACATAGACTGGCCTAGAAGGATTGATGGATAAACAGAAGGAAATGCATACTATCTTGTCAGACTGGAAAGAACAGGAAGAGAAAACATTTACAATGTGGAGACAGCGAATGGCCACAGTGTTCTACACAGAGTGAGAAGGGGGAGTAAGGTAGGGAGGCTGAAGAGAGGGTGAAGGTCACGACAAGAAGACCGTGAGCAAAAAACAACAAAGGACTGAAAATGGACGTGGAATCCTGCGGGCTGATGAGGATGGACCCACTGGACATAGAACCAGCCTTCACGGTGAAGTGGCTGTTCTCCAGCAGCTACACCTACCAGGCAGATGTTCAAAGAGAACAACAGTATTCAGGTTATACAGGAAATTATGTACAAAAGGAAAATTAATACTCCTAATCTTCATCTCCCTTCTGACAAGAGAAAAAAAATTTTCCATACTTGATAACTAGTATTCATCTAATATACTCAAGCAGTTTGGGTAGTTTTTAAGAAATCTCCAATTCTGGTTTACTTTACTACTTAGATTTACTTTTAAGTTCATGATGGTTGGTTGAAATTTTATAAATAAGCAGATCAGGCCTTTTTCTTGATAGCTCTGTAGTGATTCTTTTTCAATGTGAAGTATATAGGAATTAGGAGAAAGGAAACTTACTCTAGAACTAAAGAAAGATGCCTACTCTCCATTCCTACTAAGGTTACCTAAAAACTTTAAATTTAGGTTCATACTGAAGAGACAAACCCCCAGAAAACTATACTAGCTGACCTGCAGCTTTGGATAAGAATTTTTGCTGGGTTGGGTGTGGTGTCTCATGCCTGGAATCCTAGTGCTTTAGGACGCTGAGGTGGGTGGATCACTTGAGCTCAGGGGTTTTAGATCAGCCTGGGCAATATGGCAAAACCCTGTCTCTACAAAAAACATGAAAAAATTAGCCAGGCATTGTGGGATGTGTCTGTAGTCCCAACTACTCAGGAGGCCAAGGTGGGAGGGGTGCTTGAGTCCAGGAGATGAAGGCTGCAGTGAGCTGTGCTTTCGCCACTGCATTCTGGGCAAGAGAGTGAGACTTTGTCACTACAAAGAAAGAAAAAGTTGGTTGGGCGCGGTGGCTCATGCCTGTAATCTCAGCACTTTGGGAGGCCAAGGTGGGCAGATCACAAGGTCAGAGTTCAAGACCAGCCTGGCCAACACGGTGAAACCCCGTCTCTACAAAAAATACAAAAATTAGCTGGGCATGATGGCAGGTGCCTGTAATCCTAGCTACTTGAGTGGCTAAAGCAGGAGCATCGTTTGAACCCAGGAGGCAGAGGTTACAATGAGCCGAGATCACACCATTACAGTCCAGCCTGGGCAACGGGGTGGGACTCCGTCTCAAAAACAAACAACAAACAACAACAACAACAACAACAAAAAGAAAAAGTCTTGCTAAAGTGTAACCTGCAGGTCAAAGGAATCCAGACCATTTTCTTTCCTATAATTTCTTCAGTGTTATTGGACTAACGTCTCAAAAGAGGAGAAGGAGAAGAAAAAATATGATTTCAAGAGAGACGTCACTTGATACAACTGAATGGTTGCACCCTTTGGTTGTACATTTTGGATTGCATGCGGATAAGGTTTGGTGGAATTATTCTAAACATGCTCCTGTGCTTTTTCTTCGTCCCATTAATGCGCCTCCATTACATAATAAACAATACAAACCTTAGGCCAACGACTAGATTTTGACTTATGACAAATTCTGTCAAATTGAGAAAACTAAATTCTAAAGAGTCTTCAATATGCTTGAAATTTCATGGATGTAAAAAAAGATAAGTGCCTAAGATTAAATTTCAAACTGGTGGTTGACTATTAAATCAGGCCAAGCAAAGTCCTTTCCTACTTAAAGTGAGCCCCCTTTCTTTCTAAAGGTTTGCTGGTATGAAGCAGTGGGTTCCACAGACAAAGTTCTGTTAACCTTTTCCTTCTGTGCCGCCATGTGGTGGCCACTTGTGTGAAGATGTTCATATGTTTGAAGATGTTCTCCAGTATCTTATTCCAAGCAGAGAATTTTCAAATCTACCAAAATTAACATTGTGTTTCTCCTCTATTTATGGTTTGTGTAACGTGCTCTCCATACATCTACTGCCAGTGACATCCTCTAACAAAGATCCAAGCATCTCAGTGCTTTGAAGGAATCCCAACAGTGGTCCCACTCTGAGGGACATTGACTCTTAGAAGGGAGAACTATGGATCCACCTCTCTGGGGAAACTTTTCCTGCTGAAGAGGATGCTTGTTTATATCTATTGCTATCATGCAGTTTCCTCTGTGATGAACTGTATGTGCCAGTAGGGCTTACGGGCTGAAATAATTGTCAAACAAAACAGTAAGTGATCCATCAAAGTCCAATCATAACCAGTCCAACTTATTAGTTCTCACCATTACTCAGGAAACAATGGAAAATTACTATTCGTTTAGATCAGAGTAATGCCATGAAAATAATAAAAGAAAAAAGAAGTACTATTTTGAAATCCCAAACCCTCTGGCTCTTCCCCCACAGAAGGGGAGGCTGGTTCTGGTAAATACACACACAGTTTTTTTTTTCACATACAGTTATTTTTTTTCATGAATGACAGCACCTGTTTTTGTTTTGCTATTATTAGATTTATACTGTTTCTGTATAACCGTAGTATAATATCATTGTGAAGAACATGAGCTCTGAAGTCAAACTGCCTGCATTTCAAAACCCCTGCTTTATCATTTACTGGCTGTGCCTCAGTTTCCTCATCTGTAATGCAGGAACAACAACAGTACTCATTCTCCATGGCTCCCAGGCTTATGGTAGGAATTAAATGAGATCATGTATGTAAAGCACTAACAGTAGCACTTGGTACTTGGTAGATGCTCAAAACACTTATGCTATTATAGCTGAAGCATAGGAAAAGACTCCCTGCAAGCCACAAACATGAAACATAGTATTATTCCCAAACTCAGAATGAAAGATAAATTGTTCTTACCTGTAAAAGGTAAAACAGCTGCTGATACGTTTCTAGTGTTTTTCTCCTCTCCTTACTCAAACTTTTTATTCCCTGGTTGTCAGTGTTATTCAATATTTCCATTTCTCCTCCTTTTTTCTTATTCAGCTTTTTACTGTGTGAAATTACGTCCTGTAAAAAAATTTATCAGATTACTACTTTTTAATTCTCATACTCTTTACCTCCTCCCTTCACATACAGAATTGAAACACACCTAATTGGAAATACAGGCACACCTTATTGTATTGTGCATTGCTTTACTGTGCTTCACAGATACTGCCTTTTTTTTTTTTTTGCACAAACTAAAGGCTTGTGCAATCCTGCATTGAACATGCCTATTGTCACCATTTTTTCCAATACCACGTGCTTACTTTGTGTCTCTGTGTCACATTTTGATAATTCTTTCAACATGTATAACTTTTTCATTATTATACTATCAGTTATGCGGCTCTGATCTTTTTTTCTTTCTTTGAAATGGAGTCTCGCTCTGTCACCCAGGCTAGAGTGCAGTGGTGCGATTTCAGCTTACTGCAACCTCTGCCTCCCGGGTTCAAGACATTCTCCTGTCTCAGCCTCCCAAGTAGCTGGAACTACAGGTGCCCGCCACCACATCAGCTAATTTTTGTATTTTTAGTAGAGACTGGGTTTCACCATGTTGGCCAGGCTGGTCTTGATCTCCTGCCCTCTTGACCCATCTGCCTCAGCCTCCCAAAGTGCTGGGATTACAGACGTGAGCCACTGTGCCCGGCCTACCAGTGATCTTTGATGTTACTATTGTAATTGTTTTGGGGTGCCACAAACCATGTCCATATAACTTAATCAATAAATGTGTCTGTTCTGACTGCTTCACCAACTTTCCTTTTTCTCTTCCCTCCGTAATGCCTCCTATTCCCTGAGACACAACGATACTGAAATTAGGTTAATAATCATATGATGGACCAGGTGTGGTGGCTTACACCTGTAATCCCAGCATTTGGGAGGCCAAGGCGGGCAGATCACGAGGTCAGGGGATTGAGACCACCCTGGTCAACACGGTGAAACCCTCTCTCTACTAAAAATACAAAAATTAGCTGGGTGTGGTGGCGTATGCCTGTAATCCCAGCTACTCGGGAGGCTGAGGCAGGAGAATCACTTGAATCCAGAAGGCAGAGGTTTGCAGTAAGCTGAGATCACACCATTGCACTCCAGCCTGGTGACAGAGTAAGAAGACTGTGTCTCACACAAAGTAAATAAATAAATAAAATAACCATATGATGGCCTCAAAGTGTTCAAGTAAAAGGTACACATCTTTCACTTTAAATCAAAAGCTAGAAATGATTAAGCTTAGTGAAGAAGGCATATCAAAAGCTAGGATAGGCCTAGAGCTAGGCCTCTTGCACCAAACAGCCAAGTTGTGAATGCAAAGAAAAATTTCTTGAGAGAAATTAAAAACGCTACTCCAGTGAACACATGAATGATTAAGAAAACAAAGTGACCTACTGCTGATGTAGAGAAAGTTTGATTGATATGGATAGAAGATTAAACCAGCACAACATTCATTTAAGCCAAAGCCTAATCCAAAGCAAGGCACTTTTTTAAAATTTTATTTATTTATTTATTTATTTATTTTAAAGAGAAAGAGAGAGAGAGAATAGGAAGGAGGAAAAAGGAAGAGAAAGAGAGAGAGAGAATGGGGAGGAGGGAAAAGGAAAAGAAAGAGGGAGAGAGAATGGGAATATTGCTTTCTTGCCCAGGCTAGAATGCAATTTAGTAATGGGTATTGAAAACCTCTTTTATACTGATAATTATACTTAATGATGTAGTCAGGAAGGAATAAGGGAAGAAGATAACAAACAAACAGCCAACCAATATTTAATTTAAACCTATGAAATGCTATGCGATTACTGAGGAGTGATTTACTTCCAATTATATAGTCACCTTTGGAATAGGTGTGAGGTGGTAATGTATGTTTTGTGTATTTGAAGTGGAGAGTTCTATAAATGTTTATTAAGTTTACTTGTTCCGGGTCTGAGTTCAAGTTCTGAATATCCTTGTTAATTTTCTATCTCATTGATCTATAGAATCGTTAGCTCTTCTTGTTGCATTGATCCTTTTGCCATTATGTAATGTCATTCCTCGCCTCTTTTAATCTTTGTTGCTTTAAAGTCTACTTTATCAGAGGCGAGAATTGCATCTCCTGCTTTTTGTTTATTAGTTTATTTTTACTCTCTGTTTGATTGGTAAATCTTCCTCCTTCTCTCTGAGTCTTTGTGTATTGTTGCATGTAAGATGGGCCCGGATGCAGCATACCGATGGGTTTTGGCTTTTTATCCAATTAAAATATATATAAGTTTAATACCGGCATTTGATGCTAGCTGGCTGTTTTGCCCATTAGTTGATGTAAATTTTTTATTGTGTTAAAGTTCTTTGCTTTTTGATATATTTTTGGAAAGGCTGATATTGGTTGTTCCTTTATATGTATAGTGCTTCTTTCAGAAGCTCTTGTAAAGCAGGCCTGGTGGTGGTGAACTCTCTAAGTACTTGTTTGTTCGCAAAAGATTTAATTTTTCCTTCGCTCATAAAGCTTAGTTTGGCTGGATAGGAAATTCTGGGTTGAAAGTTCTTTTCTTTAAGGATGTTAAATATTGGTCCCCACTCTTTTCTGGCTTGTAGGGTTTCTGCTGAGAGATCTGCTGTAAGTCTGATAGGTTTCCCTTTATGGGTAACCTGACCTTTCTCTCTGGCTGCCCTTAGTATTTTCTCCTTCATTTCAACCCTAATAAATCTGGCGATTATGTGCCTTGGGGTTGGTCTTCTTGAAGAATATATTTGTGGTGTTCTCTGTATTACCTGGAGTTGAATATTACCCTGCCTTGCCAGGTTGGGAAAATTTTCCTGAATGATATCCTGAAGAGTTTTTTCCAACTTGGATTCATTCTCTTCATCACATTCAGGTACACCTATCAAACGCAAATTAGGTCTTTTCACATAGTCCCATATTTCCTAGAGACTTTGCTCCTTCCTTTTCATTCTTTTTTCTGCATTCTTGTCTTCTCGTTTCATTTCACTGAGCTGGTCCTCGACTTCTGATATCCTTCCTTCTGCTTGATCAATTCAACTGTTTAAACTTGTGCATGCTTCGCGAAGTTCTCGTGTTGTGTTTTTCAGCTCCATCAATTCACTTATATTCTTCTCTAAATTGTCCATTCTCATTAACATTTCGTCAAACCTTTTTTCAAGGTTCTTAGTTTCTTTGCATTGGGTTAGAACAAGTTCTTTTAATTCACAGAAGTTTCTTATCACCCACGTTTTGAAACCTGCTTCTGTTATTGGAACACACGTGTAATCTATTAAACCTTGTTCCGTTACTGATGAGGAATTGCAATCCCCTGTAGAGGGAGAGGCATTCTGATTTTGAGTATTCTCTACCTTTTTACGCTGGTTTCTTCCCTTCATTATATATTTGTCTGTCTGTCGTCTTTATAATTACCGACTTTCTAACTGGGTCTCTGACGTCCAACTTGTTGATTCCCTGCGCCGAAATCTGAGCAATCCACTGAGCCGGCCAAAACAGCGGTGTTAAGATTGATGGTGCTTTTCTGCCCGGGAATCTCCGGACTCTGCACCAAGAACTGGCGTGCTAAGGCACCAGCAAAACCGCCACGCCGGCCACAAGAGTCGCCCTGGCGACCCGTGGAGCTCCTCCACTGGGAATCTCCTGGTCCGTGAGCAACTAATATTCGTCTGAAAGTGTGGCGTCCTCTCGTTCTTTGCGCTTTCACTGGGAGGTATGTGCCCGAGCTGCTAATCATCAGCCATCTTGGATCTCTCTCTTTATTTTTTTTAATTATACTTTAATTTCTGGGGTACATGTACAGATCTTGCAGGATTGTCATATAGGTATACACATGCCATGGTGGTTTGCTGCCTCCATCCCCCTGTCCCTTACATTAATTATTTCTCCCAATGCTGTCCCTCCCCAATCTCCCCACACCCCGCTATCCCTCCCCTAGCCCCCCACCCCCCAACAGACCCCATTGTGTGATGTTCTCCTCCCTGTGTCCATGTATTCTCATTGTTCAACACCTGCCTATGAGTGAGAGATAACACGTGGTGTTTGGTTTTCTGTTCTTGCATCAGCTTGCTGAGAATGATGGTTTCCAGATTCATCTATGTCCCTGCAAAGGACATGAACTTATCCTTTTTTATGGCTGCATAGTATTCCATGGTGTATATGTGCCACATTTTCTTTATCCAGTCTATCATTGATGGCAAGGCCCTAAATTTCTTCAATTCTATGAGGCCTTAGAGAAGCCAGGAAGCTTCAGAAGTAAAGTTAGAAGCAGGCCAAGTATGGGGGCTCATGCCTGTGATCCCAGCATTTTGGGAGGCCAAGATGGGAGGATGGCTTGAGGCCAGGAATTTGAGATCAGCCTCGGCAACCTAGCAAGATCCCATCTCTACAAACACATTTTAAAAATAAGCCAGGTGGCTTCTGCCTGTGGTACTAGCTACTCAGAAGTCTGAGGCCCACAGTAAGAAATAGTTTCCATCTTTTATTGGTGAACACACATACACTCTCTCTTTCATTAATGATACATGCTGATATTTTCTATTTCCTTTTATTTTATTCTACTTTTAAAGATTGCTCTCTGCACATTTTCACTCATAAGTGGGAGTTGAACAATGAGAACAGATGGACACAGGGAGGGGAACATCACACACCGGGGTCTGTTGGGGGTTAGGAGGTAGGGAAGGGATAGCATTAGGAGAAATACCAGCTGTAGATGATGGGTTGATGGGTGCAGCAAACCATCATAGCACATGTATACCTATGTAACAAACCAGCACACTCTGCACATGTATCCCAGAACTTAAAGTATAATAACCAAAAAAAAAAAAAAGATTGCTCATTGTGACACACTTAATTGATTTCATGACCCTAATGGCACATGACTCATATTTTAAAGTCACTGTTCTAGAACACCTCCCCTGCCACTTAACATTAGTTCACTGTGCCAGAGTAAGTGGCAAGAAAGTTGCTTTTCCCAAAACTTCTTCCAGATTTTTGACTGAGCTCTTAGCTGGACCTCCACATGAGGACTCTATTTGCACATCAGGAAGGCTGGCCCAGTGTCCTTAGAGGGGCACTATGGGTAGTGTGGTCAGCACAGAGTCTCGCTGTGCATGCACTACTGGCCATCCATCACCCTGGCCCCATCCCACCAAATACCAGCAGGGTCCCCTAGTCATTTTCACAAATGGACTTGTGCCAGCCCCCATTTCCAATTGCCCCTGGGGATGAAAACCACCTTCAGGTCCTGCCTAAGGGACAAGCTCTAAATCTGTTTACTTCCTGGCACCCCATTCTCCCATAGCTGTGGTCAGCCCATTGAGAGCTGGGGTCCAGGCTCTAGGAAGCCCTCGAGTAAGACAGTTCCATGTGGTTACATTCATTGCCTTTCAGGCCCATGATTTTATTCTTTCTCATTCTCAGCTCAGAGAGAGGCAGCCTTGACTTACCCACTTATTTCTGTCACCCCAATTGCTTTTACAGGGAAAGCGGGGAGGGGAGTTGATTTACATTCCCATAACGTTTTTAAAAAAGCAACATTGCCCCCTTGTTTTACCAATCTATAAAATGTCTTCAGTACAAAGAAAGGAAGTGCCAGCTTCCAGATAGAGGTTACCACCCAGATAGAGGTCAAAGATGAACCCAGGCAAGCTGCTGTCTGATAATCCTTATCTATAAGAAGTCCTAAGACATCACTAGAGTAAGTGTGGCTTACAGTGCCAGTTAATCCATGTTCTTCCCCTTCAGATAGCTGGTGACATGTAAATCATGCAACTCCCTCAAATACACAGAATAAATCTATTACCTTGATTTTAAATATATGGCCGTGAAAAAAGCCTTGTTACTTATAATCCCCCCTTTTCCCTCCCAAGTGTTTTCAGTGGAGGTTACTCTGGAAACTGGGGGCTTTTTGTTTTGTTGCAGACTTCATCTTCTGGGTAATGGTTTTTGCTGTATACAGATGAGAGGGTAAGGGTGGTGAGTAAGATCTGGGGCAGATCTAAATTCCTCTGTGTTAGCAATAGAGAGAGTTGGTTAAGGCAGGACGGGGAGAGGAATGGAGGGAGGGAAACAGCAGAGGCAATGCTGAACCCAGAAAGGGGAAGAGAGAGGGTGGGCCGGTGGCTGTGCTGATGGAACAGGGCCTGTCTGCTGGAGCTCCAGGGGTAAAGCCAGCACCGCAATGGAGAGAGCCCCCCTTCCTTCTCCCTGTGAGGCTCTGCCTTGCTCAGAAATGCGCTCGTGTGAATGGAGGTTTGCTTTGGGAAGCTTGAAGATGGGGGACAAGAGGCAACCCAGAGAGGGATAACAAACATGGGCAGATACTTTTTATTCATCAAAACTCACTTTTCCTGATTCTCAATAAATCTTGAACATCAGAGGAATACCACGGTTTGAAAGAGCAACCATATTTGGTTTGTTCATGGTAACCCCACATCTCAATGCTGCCCTTTGCCACCCCCTTTCCCCTGGGCCTGATAAGGGGAGAGCTGTATGCAGGTATTATGCTATGATATAAACATTTTTGTAGAAAGTGTGGGCCATTATGAAGGGCTTAGGCTTGGGCTTTGGAATCATAAAGATATGGGTATGTGCAGAGTATAATTAGCTTGGTAAACTTGCACAGGTTAACCTAAGTTTCAGTTTCCTCATCTATAAAGTGAGCATAATAACAGCAATCTTACTGAGTTGCTGTGAAGAGTAAAAATATATGTAAATCACCTAGAACATTTTCCAAGGAAGAAAACACACTCAGAGAAAGGTTAAGAAACATGCTCAAGGTCACTTGTTAATATAAGCAGTGAGACCAGGCGCGGTGACTCATGTCTACAATCCCAGCACTTTGGGAAGCTGAGGTTGGCAGATCACGAGGTCAGGAGTTCGAGACCAGCCTGGCCGACATAGTGAAACCCAACCTCTACTAAAAATACAAAAAATTAGCCATAAGTGGTGGCGGGTGCCTGTAATCCCAGCTACTTGGGAGGCTGAGGCAGGAGAATTGCTTGAACCCAAGAGGCAGATGTTGCAGTGAGCTCAGATTACGCCATTGCACTCCAGCCTGTGACAGTGTAAGACTCTATCTCAAATATATATATATATATATATATATGTATATATACGTATACATATATACGTATACATATACGTGTGTGTGTGTGTGTGTGTGTGTGTGTATATATATGCAGTGAAGTAGTATAATTAAGTATTAATAGTAAAAAATCTCAATCCTGGGTTTCAGGTAGTACTGGCCTACAAATCCGGGCTCTTACATGATACATCACACTCATGAACGGGAATTTTAGTTTTAGATTAGCGTTAGTTTCTATTTAGGCTTTCCTTCCAGCTAGGCTGACCTCTACTTTTTTTTGGCTCGTGTGCCTCCAAGAAACCTCTATTTCAGTTGCTTTGTCTTCTTTCTCCAAACCATTCTTTTTGCCTAAAACCAATGTTAGTCACTTCACTAACCTACAGATTTTGAGGCTTTTAGGAGGAATGCTGATTTTAAAAGAACTGTGAAAATGTTAAGGTTACTAGCAAAAGTCAGCATTGTTCTATAAGCACAAAGCCATTTCTGTTTACAATCTCCCTTTTCCTCACTGAACACACACTCGTTGTTAAGAATAAAAAGGTGTGTGGGGGTGGGGAGAAGAGAAGATAAACTTAACTCTATCACCAAAGAAAATTCACTTAACTTCTTTCTTCTTCTGGCATATTATTACTGCTTTTTGATAAGAAGAAGTCATGCCACCTTAGGCAGTAGATGCTTCTCTACGATATTGCAAGCCTTTCCCCGTTTTAAATAGTCTCAAAAAGTATTATTTTTAGTGGCTGTACGACATCCATATTAAACTAATTTCGTTGTCCTCTGTGTATTGTTTTGATTTTTAGGTTGTTTCCCGCTTTTTCACTACTATAAATAAAGCTTCCGCTGCTCTGTTCTTGTATCACTACAAATGCTCTGTCGATAAGGCTAACGGCTACGTATTTAATAATCATGAGTTTAGCCCGGGTGCGGTGGCTCACGCCTGTAATCCCAACACTTTGGGAGGCTGAGGCGGGTGAATCACGAGGTCAACAGATCGAGACCATCCTGGTCAACATGGTGAAACCCCGTCTCTACTAAAAATACAAAAAATTAGCTGGGCATGGTGGCGCGTGCCTGTAATCCCAGCTACTCAGGAGGCTGAGGCAGGAGAATTGCCTGAACCCAGGAGGCGGAGGTTGCGGTGAGCCGAGGTAGCGCCATTGCACTCCAGCCTGGGTAACAAGAGCGAAACTCCGTCTCAAAAAAAAAAAAAATAATAATCATGGGTTTAACCACTAAAAAAAGGCTGGATACATATTTGGTGTTTGAAAATGTGTTGAAAAATTTCACAATGTTATCTAATTGTAATAAATGACTTTTAAAAACCACAAAACCTCAAGCATTCATGAAGAGCTGATAACTTGCCATGATTGTATTTCCAAAAGATACATATTATTTAAACTATTTACTGATTTGTAACTAAGCCTTTATTTTAAAAGGCAAGACATTTCCTGTTTATGACTTTATGGGAATAGGATGAAGCACCAGTTTAAGGCTATAAAAAGCATTCTCTGAAGAACCTTCTGGAATATATTACACTTTAAAAGTTCTCATGTGTGTCAAACAATACAAATATATAATTTAAAAAAAAAGTACTTTTTTCTGGATAAAATAATAAAAGTAGAGTGAAGTATAGAACATTTAAACTGTAGTTTTATTCCTGAATATTTGGAAGAGATGATCATTTCTGTTTATAAAATGCTGTTTTTTTGTATTTTCTCCTCCACAATTGCCCTGGTGTCTTTATGATGTCTGGAGGACCCGCCTGGGGCATTCACATGGCCATGTAACTGGCAGCCGTCTCTGGCTGCTAATCTCCCAGTTGTCCAGAACACTCACTTAGTTGCTGGCAGCTGGTGCTCCACTTATGACCCACTGTAGCCTTCTCAGATCTTCCAGAAAGTCACTTTCCCACTTTGACCTATTAGTTTTCTGAAACTGATGTGGCACATAGGAAGGAAACAGGGACATGGAGACATCCTAGGCATCTGTTCTTGGGTAAAAATGATGCTTTTTATACTTTTTTTTGAGCCTTGATGTTGGCAGGTTTTATACAGATATGAAACCACACTGTGATTTATTTAGAAGCTATCAACAAGAGCAGTGTGACTCTGTAGGGAGCCATATTTTGGAAGTACATAGGGGTACTTTTTAATATCTTAACAATTGAAGGGCATTCCTGGTTTCTAGTAAGCAGGGATTGGGGATGAGAGGTGCTCTGTGATCTGGCAATTTGTGGGATAACGCTGTATAAATAACTGCCTATGCCTTGCGTGATAGAACTTTTGAACGTCTTACTGGTCATTTACATAGGTCAAGATTCTGTTTGTAATTATCTGAGCCTAGAATCTAACTGTTTTACGTAGAAGCATAATACATTTTCCCCACACAAAATCTAGGATTTTCTAGGATTGCAATTGCGTAAACTGGGTAGAGATGACACTTGGCTAATGCTGAACTTTAAAAAGGGCTGTTTTCCATTTTGGAAAATGAGTTCCTGCCAGTTCTACCACTCCCCACATCAGTTACTACTGCAGCCCTCACAATCTGTAGCTGTTCTGTGAAGAGGTCCACAGCCCTGGTAACTTTGTCATGTCTTCTAATGACATCAGGCATACACGTTTTCTCATTAAAATGTGTGCTTTTATTATCAATTAATCTTTAAATTTCTCTTTTGGATTCATATAAAGAGCCTAGTCTTATTCTGAAGGTATATACGTCAGTTACATTTTTATCATATGTAGATTTCATTTCAGAACGACAAAGAGGCCTTACAAAACGTTATAAAAGGGGGGGCATAAAATTTTACAGACCGGAAAACCACTAATTTATGATAAAAATGATAAACAAAAACTTATTCTAGATTCCAAATGAACTTAGCTAGACCAAAGTGTCATGGACATGTATAACCACACACAGCATAATGTTTCAATCAATAGTGGACCTCATATAAGACATTAGTCCTATAAGATTATAGTACGGCATTTTTACTGTATGTTTTCTATGTTGAGCCATGTTTAGATCCACAAATACTTACCATTGTGTTACAACTGCCTGCAGTATTCAGTACAGTCACATGCTGTAAAGGGGTGTAGCCTAGGAGAAATGGGCTTTACCATAGACCCTAGGTGTGTAGTAGATTCTACCATCTAGATTTGGGTAAGTGCTCTATGATGTTTGCATCAGGACAAAATCACCTAATGCCACATTTCTTAGAACGTATCCCTGTCATTAAGTGACTCTTGATTGTATGTGGGCATGTTCCCTCTTCTGGGAGCTGACAGTCCCCACTGACCTCTAGTGTGATCCTGTTTTTCACCAGGAGTCCAATCTTGATGTCCATCAGGTTCAGGTCTTTTTCCAGCTGTTGATTGGCCCTGATCTTGGTCACTACTTCTTCCCTTAATCGTGCAACCTCTAGTTCCTCCTGGAAATCCAAATCACTTTGGTCCAATAGGTATACAAATTTGCGAATTACTGTTAATGGTGGGTTTTCGGAGCCAACTGCAGTGACAGGAACAGATATACTTTAATTAGGAAAGCTTGGAATGATTATCAACAGGAAAGAAACAAGGTCATTAAATAATTACTAGAAAAATATATCAATGAAAGTACTCGGTCTAGGGTGAGAATCATTCTACCCACCCCCACGTAATTTAAAATCTGGACAAGGAAACTGATCAATAAATAAATGTACAAAACAGATATCTGGTCCCACTCTTTCCTGGTTATCAACTCCCCTTTTATCAGCTCTGTCTCTCACAGTTCCCTGGACTCATACACTAAGAAGATAGTCCTATCTGTGCCTCATTCCTGAGGAATCTGGGAAAGAAAGTTAACGTAAGTTACCTCGACCATGAGACCTTGTGCTTGAGCTAGATAAGTGACTTACATTCTTGCTGCAGGAAGCAGAAAGTGGTTTCTCCCAGCCCAAAAGATCTTTGGGAAGGAGCCAGAAGTAGGTAAAAGCTGAATTAGAAAACAGCCAGCAAGGGAGGAGTGTAAAAGCCAAACAGGAACCAACAGAATAATAAATGGAACAAATGTTCTACTCAGTAGAAATAAAAATATTTTAGAAATTGAAACTTGGCCCTTGTCCTTTCAGCATTGGCCAAGGGAGGGTGCTCAGAACCTAGGGGCCAGCACTTGTTATTGAAAGGGACATTCTCACTTTCCCTTAGTACCTGGAACTTTAGGCTTTAATTTCCTGGCACTGTGACTCTTGGTAAAACATTTTTAACATGCTTAGGGAGATCAATTCTGGGTAAACTATAAGAATAAATCATCTGGCCTGTTGAGGACAAATGATTGACCCAGTAATACAAAGATGACTTGAAAGAACCAGTCCAGTCATGGCCATCTCAATAGCTGCCCTCCTTTACACCTAGGCCCTTGCCAGCCTTCCTTGTACTTCTACCTTAGTTCCGTGGTGTTTTGACACTAAAGGAGAAGAAAGCCAACACCACAAACAACTGCATAAACCCAGCACGAGCACCCAAATCCATAGTCATGTATGTTATTATTTTGCCACTGCTGATGGCCTTTATTGGAGAATTTTCCTTGGATCATGGGACATCATTTTCCTTCCATTCCCAGAAAAGATGCTGCCACTGACATGACCACTTCAGGGAAGGCCTGAGCAATGCACCACAGCTCACCCATGCAGCCAAGTCAGGAGAACATGAGCCCTCCCACTGCGGCCAGAATTGATGGCTGCCTCTCCTACCCGCTAAGGGTTGTGCCTCTTCATATGTACTAAGAGGCCCTTTAGAAACAACTAAATTAGTATTTTAGCTTTACTAATTGTATGGCTCATACAGGCATACAAACTTACTCTAAGTACTGTAAGTACTATTAAATGTACTTTAAAATGGCACTGTAAGTACTATTAAATGTAATATTTCCTCTATCAATACTAGGCTTTTGTCATCTTCATCTGAGAATCACTTTGTGGTACAGGTATTTTAATTTCAGGAAATGAAACCACTTTATAGTCTCCATCTACCAGTGACCACATCTTAGTTCCACCAACTTCCAAGCTTGAATACCTTCAGTGCCATTCCAGAGAAAAAGGGTGAGAACAGATGATAAACTTAGAAAGTTCTCTTTTTTCAAATTAGAAAAACCCAAAGTCTTAGTTTTCTAAAGATGCTGAACTAAGAAAGAAATGAAAATGTATGTTTTGGTTACCATAAAACCACCCAATTTGCTGAAGCCCACGGAAGCTTAGATCTAACTCACTCACCAAGATAATTTGCCTAACTACTTTTTATGCCCCAAGACAAAGTTGCTTAGATTTTAAAATTGGAATCTGTCTTCGTAATAAAAAAAGTAAACAAATAAAAAACATTACTGCAACTGCTTACAAAAACATGTTACCTTGAATGAAATGAAAATTAGCCAGTGCTCAT
Organism: Aotus nancymaae; assembly: GCF_030222135.1. Classification (NCBI taxonomy): domain Eukaryota; kingdom Metazoa; phylum Chordata; class Mammalia; order Primates; family Aotidae; genus Aotus; species Aotus nancymaae. The sequence continues at coordinate 69,031,892 of NW_026988425.1, read as the reverse complement.
TTGGAAAATTTATTCTTCAGTCATCTTTCACATATAAAAGCAACAGCAAACCTATTTTAGTGTTTGGGCTCAGAAAAAAAAAAACCCCTCTTCAGCCTTCTTGAAAACAAAACAAAACAAAACAAAACAAAACAAAACAAAACAAAACAAAACAAAACATATCTATCAGCTGAGAGGCAAGCCCCATTAATTCAAAAATTGAGAAGTTGTGGCAATTGAAAAGACTGGCTGACCTTTCCTTACTCAGCTTGCATAGTACATGCTGGAATCTAGTGGAATGAGACATTATTCAGTAGATTCTGCAGGCTGGAGGCAGAGTGAGGGACTTCAAGGGACCCTAGGATTTTCCTTCCTAAGTACCAGGGAAGATCTTTCTTGAACCATATACTTCATCCCTTAATTCAGACAAATGTTAGACAATAAAAGGTCCTGGCTGGCCAGGCGCAGTGGCTCATGCCTGTAATCCTAGCATTTTGGGAGACAGAGGTGGGCGGATCACCTGAGGTCAGGAGTTTGAGACCAGCCTGGCCAATGTGGTGAAACCCTGTCTCTACTAAAAAAGTACAAAAATTAGTCGGGCGTGGTGGCGGGTGCCTGTAATCCCAGCTACTCAGGAGGTTGAAGCAGGAGAATTGCTTGAACTTGGGAGGCAGAGGTTGCAGTGAGCCAAGTTTGGGCCACTGCACTCCAGCCTGGGCAACAAGAGGGAGATGCCATCTCAAAAAAAGGAAGAAGAAAAAAAAGGTAAAAGGTGCTGGCTAAACTTACTAGGCACTGTAATTACTAATAAATTTATCAGCAAGCTCTTCTTGACTGTGCATGTTCCTGTGATAATCAGAATGTTAAGAATTTAGTATATTTTTAGATTTCAACTTGATTCAAAATTTAGAATCAACTTATGATCTGTAAACAAACCAAAATAACAAACATAGGCAAAGTTGGGACTGTAAGGAGATAGCACAAAATGTGACTGTTATTTCTGGGTGAATTTTATTTTACTATTTTCAAACTTTCTACCAATGGCATATGCTATGCTAGTATTATAAAAAATTTAAAAAATATTCTGTGAAAAGTTCAGAATGAAGTTGCAGGAAAATGTGTGCAGTTGTCATTTTTGGGAGAGGAGACGTCTAACAAATTAAACAATTTAAATGTAACCTTATCTTCTGGCTAACTCTTTTGCATTAGATTTTTGACTCTGGCTTAGATTAAAAAAAAAATTCCACACTTATGCCAACTCCATTCTTTTTGAAGAAGAAATGATACCACATGAGTTATCCCTTCCACTTAAGAGGAAGGCCCATTTCCTGTCACCATGGGTTCCTCTGTGTACTGGTTTAGAACCTGGGGCCTGAGACGATCAAAATCTACTGGAAACAATGGGTATTCTCCGTTCTTAGAGCAGCCTCTGAAGTGACCAGTGTGGACCAATATATCCTGGCTTGGTTTATAAAAAATCCTTGCATTGTTTCAGAAAGTTCTCACTTACCCAAAGTTTTGTAGTCATCTCTAGCTTTGTTTGCTCTCAACAGTGACTGTATTTTCACAATTTCATTATTCTGCAAAAGACAGAGACACATCTTGATCTCCCAGAGTCCCATCTACTCCACCGTTTTTGAATTTAGAACATCTAAGAACTGGCAGGATTTAAGAACTGACACTGCTTAGAACTGACAGCATTTCAATGTGGTGTATTCAATGTTTGTTTTTCCATTTTCTTTGAAGAAGAGGTCAGATACGTTAGCTAAAAGTACAAACAAGACTGCAGGGGACCTGCTTAGACCAAGAGATCTAAAAAGGGAAAATAATTTCAGTACAGAACTTAGATGATGCAGTCTATGTTCCCATATCTCTTCTTGAAAGATTGAGGAAAAAATCTCTCCCATGGGCTTCTATTTTAAGTAAGTGGTTAGCAGTTAGAAAAACTGTATATGCAATGCCGGAAATACTTTTCTAGAGTCTTCTCTCTTTGGTGTTACTCTCAGTTTTCCCCTCGCCCATTTTCTATCCAGTCCTGACTGGTGAAGTCTAACTCTCAACATGATTTCTGAATGAAAACAATAAGCATCCAAATATTTTCATATTAAGTTCTAAGATCCATTCTTTCCTAAGTGTTCATTTCCACCATTCAGTAAAAATCATTCAATGCAAACATTTAATAAAACACTCATTTAGTTCATTCTCAACCCAGATAAAAACCCACATGCATTTTTCTTACATGATCTCTGAAATACTGTAGTCTTGAAAGGTAGCTCTTTCTTGCGGTTGCCATTCGGAACCAGGACTGAATCTAAAAAGTTTTAAAAAAAATAGAAAAGAACAACAAAAAACAAATAGAAAAGTCAAGGTAATCGCCAAACAACCCGTAATACAGTTTTGTGTAGTTCTTCTAAAAACAATGATATTTGATAAAGAAAAAAAGTAGCCCACTAAATAACCAATCTCTCAAGCCTACTTTTCATCTTTCACTAATGTTTCTTAAGGGGTTCAAAACACTTTACATGTTACCCTTAATTTCACCGCCTTAATAAGAGAGAGGTGGGGAGAATAATTTAACTTTGTACTATTTCACCTTAATCTCAGTAAATAAAAGCCAGAAGGGTAAGGCATTTTGCTGAGAGTTGCAATGAGTCAGGAAGGAAATCAAGTAAACTATCAAGTAAACTATGTCCAGGGTTTCTTCTATCATCCCTTTAAATGCATCTAATATTCTTTAAGTGTTTACAGGAAAACATCTAACAGGTCTCACGAGGGATCAACTGCTAACAACATTTTTTGACAGAATAGGCAAATGTTCCATATGATGCTACTTCATCAAGGAGCTACTGTACAATGGATGTGGGTCATGTTATTATCTGCCTTCACAGTTTAAAAAGTTTTTTTAAAATTTGTTTTTATTTATTATCTATTTTTTAAAATATAGAAATGAGGTCCCCCTATGTTAGCCAGGCTAGTCTTGAACTCCTGGGCTCAAGCGATCCTCCTACCTCGGCTTCCCAAAGTGCTAGGATTATAGGTGTGAGCCACTAAGCCTGGCCTAAAAGATCTTTAAACTAATCTGATTCTACTTTCCAGCTCCATTGCTTCAACACTGATCTGGATTTCCAAGCTGGAGACTTGTAGATCTCTAAGTTGTAGATTTCCAAGTTCATTTTGGTCCAGTCCTTTGGCTTTCAGATCCATAACAGTGGACACCACAGTGCCCTTTCTTTCTCACTCAGAGCTATCCACCTGGGTGAAAGGCTGGGTTCGATTAATTCAACTCCCAAATATAGGCCCTAAATTAGCTCTACTTCCTCTTATCATTGGTTTTGTTCTATTATGTCTGAGCATTCTAAGTATGCTTAAGCGACTGTGGAAAGAGAAACATGAAATAAAGCTGGGTTCTGCCTAGAGTTTAAATAATCAATTTGGACTTTCTAGATAAAGAACATTTATTGGTTACAGAACACTGTCACATGTGATTCTCATAACCACACATAAAGGACTTGAGGTTTTATAGTGGTTTAACTGACCTGCATGAAAAATGATTAGGTAAGTGAGCAGTAGAGCTGGGATTCAAACCCAGTACTGCCTTCGGACTTCAAGGCTCACACACACTCTCCCTTTCTATAGCTGTCTTTCATATTAAACATGAAGTGAGGGGAAATGTTTAAGCTAAGCAGTTGGTATGGTAGGAAAGGGTATTTACCTTCACAATAGAATCAGTATTATCAATAAACGTTTGCAGCCTGTGCATATACTCCTTCTGCTGTTTATATCCTTTCCAAAAAGCCTAGGGAAAAGAATGGGTTATAGAATTATTTACCAGCAAGTTTCCCAGTTTATCTAGGAAGTGCAAGAGCAGAGGACATCTCGGGTTGCAAGGAGCAGGAGCATTGTCAGGACTCTCCCTTCAAATCTCATCTGGATACCCTCTCTGGGCGTAGCCAGTTAACCATGGCAGAGTAAATCAGCTCACAGCTGAGACTTGTCCTAAGCTTAGGACAGCAGAGCAACAGTGATAAATTACATGGAGAAGTACAGTTCCTGCTGGAAAGCTTAACTTTACGAAGTCCCTGGGTGACAAGAAGGAATAGTAACATGGAATTTCTCCAAAACCTACAAACAGTATTAACTAGGTGCTAGTGGTATTTGATAACAACAAAAAATGCTTGAAAATAATACCTAGTATTAAGTATCTTTACCGCAGCAAGTGGCCCACTGTGGCCCCGACTGGAAAGAAGGATGCTCCACCAACTTGTGGCCCGGAATCCCTTGGATCCCTGAGAATACTGGTGCTGCAACTGACCATCATTTCATCTATTCCCACATTAAGTTAAACAATGCTTCATCAACATAGCTTTACCTGATTATCACCATGAAGAATTTTTACAGGAAACACTTACAAAAACTGGACACAAACTAGTATCTTCAGAAGAATTAAATTCCTAACTGTTATCAGTTTATTCCAATTCACTTATGAGCACCTTTTTATTGAAAAATCTTTGTAACTCACCCCAATTCTGATACTGTTTTTCAAATCAGAATGGAAATAAAAGTTCCTTGTTAAAAAGGGCAAATATAAAAAATCAAATTATTATTATTATTTTTTGAGATGGAGTTTCGCTCTTGTTGCCCAGGCTGGAGTGCAATGGTGCAATCTCAGTTCACTGCAACCTCTGTCTCCCAGGTTCAAGCGATTCTCCTGCCTCAGTCTCCCAAGTAGCTGGAATTACAGGCATGCACCACCATACCAGGCTAATTTTGTATTTTTAGTAGAGACAGAGTTTCTCCATGTTGGTCAGGCTGGTCTCAAACTCCCGACCTCAGGTGATCTGCCTGCCCTAGCCTCCCAAAGTGCTGGGATTACAGGCGTAAGCCACCACGCCCGGCCAAAAATCAAATTATTTTTATCAATTTCTTTTCATGTCTGTATATATTTACTTTATCCTTTTTAAAAAGGGCACATGAAATTTTGTTATTTCAAAAATAATATCTTTGTAATGAGTCAAAACAATATAGTCAGGATGGAATCAAAAATGATGAACTGGGTACTTGTTCCAGACGTCCTCCCAGTCCAAATCCCTAGAAGGTATAAATATGTTTTTTTAAAAAACCTTTTATTTTGGAAAGAATCACTGACTCACAGGAAGGATAAAAAGTTACATAATGCATCCCATGTGCCCCTTTACACAGCTTCCCCCAATGGTAACATTATACAAATGTACTTTTATTATTTTTTGAGACAGGGTCTCATTTTGTCATCCAGGCTAGTATCCAGTGGCTCAATCATGGCTCACTGCAGCCTCCACCTCCTGGGCTCAATGGTTTCTCCTGCCTCAGCCTCCTGAGTAGCTGGGACTCAGGTGTGCACCACCACGCCTGGCTAATTTTTCTATTTTTCATAGAGACAGAGTTTTTCTTTGTTGCCCAGGCTGGTCTTGAACTCCTAGACTCAAGCAATTCAACCCACCTTGGCCTCCCAAAAGTGTTGGGATTACAGGCATGAGCCATGCCTGGCCCCAACATACTTTTAAAGCAATCTATAATAGTGCTAGAAAAAAAGAAGGCATAGAGATAAAAATCATGAGGGTTCCTAGAAAACGGAAAACAACTAGAACTGAACTGAAAGAGGAAAAGGCAAGACAAATTTCCACAAAAATGTCAAAACATCTTTGGTAAGGCTTTAAGGGTGAGGCAGTCAGGGTAATTTTGGGAAAATTCTTGCCTTATCCATTTGTCAATCGGTGGACAAAAAAAGGCACAGATGGTGAAGTGTGAGCTGGAGGAAACTACAAAAGGGTATAGTTTGGGGAGGAAATTTAGCAGTATCAAATTTAAAATTACTTAGCCTTTCACCTAATATTTCTAGTTTTCAATATATCTAGCCTAGGAAAATAAAAGCACCTGTGTAGAAAAGCCCCATATATAAGTATTTTTGTCAGCATTGTTTGTAATACCAAAAACGTGCATCCAGTAAAATGTTCACAAGTGGGGGAACAGCTAGACACACTGCAATTGCAGTCCCACTGAAGGATGTTCCACACCAGTTAATAAAGGTCATACATGTTGACTATGGCAATGCTCTGTACCTTGGAGAATAGGACGACCTCCAAGACATATTGCTAATATAAAAAGGAAATTTCAGCTTACCACACATATTATACCACGTTAAGAAAAAACCCACAAAATAATTATACATATTTCTAAGCAAACCATTTGTACCTCAATGCCTAGAAGATCTATAGAAATACACAGTGAACAAAGAGAAAGGGTATATATACCTGTGTAGCTATCTCTACTTCCACCTAACTACTCTATAAAGGGAACGACTATCTAACTTTTATTTTTTGAGATGGAGTCTTACTCTGTTGCCCAGGCTGGAGTGCAGTGGTGCGATCCTGGCTCACTATAACCTCTGCCTCCTAGGTTCAAGCAATTCTCCTGCCTCAGCCTCTTGAGTAGCTGGGACTACAGGCATGTGCCACCATGCCCAGCTGATTTTTGTATTTTTTAGTAGACACGGGGTTTAACCATATCAGACAGGCTGGTCTTGAACTCCTGACCTCAGGTGATCTGCCCACCTTGGCGTCCCAAAGTGCTGGGATGATAGGCGTGAGCCACTGTGCCTGGCCTTTTAATTAGGTATCCTCTGAAATATGCAAATATGTAAACATACATACTCCAACATTGTGTACACAAATACAAACTGACATTAAGATGTGAACTGGGCATGGTGGCTCATGCCTTGATATGGTTTGGATTTGCATCCCCACCCAAATCTCATGTCAAATTGTAATCCCTGATGTTTTAGAGATCTTCACAGCAGCCCCTGCCATCACAGGCTGGGAGGCCTAAGAGGGAAGAATGGTTTCATGGGCCAGGCCCAGGGCCTTGCTGCCCTGCACAGCCTCCGGACCCTAATCCCTGCATCCCAGCCACTCCAGATCTAGCCATGGCTAAAAGGGGCACAAGTACAGCTCAGAGGGTGCAAACCATAAGCCTTAGTGGCTTCCATGTCATATAAGGCCTGTGGGTGCATAGAGTGCAAGAGTCAAGGCTTGGGAGCCTCTGCCTAGATTTCAGAGGATGTTTGGAAAAGCCCGAGTGTCCAGGAAGAAGCCTGCTGCAGGGACAGAACTATCATGAAGAATCTCTGCTAGGGCAGTGGAGGAGAAATGTGGAGTCAGAGCTCCTACACAGAGTCCCCACTGGGGGATTGCATAGTAGAGCTGTGAGCAGAGGGCCACTATCCTTCAGACCCCAGAATGGTAGATCCACTGACAGCTTGCACCCTGTGCCTGGAAAAGCCACAGACATTCAACATCAGCCATTGATAGCAGCCACGGGGAATGAGCCCTTCATACATTCATTAGCACTTCAGCACTTCAACTGTCAAACAATTTTAAAAACTCAAAAGGAGGAGAAAAATGTATTTACTCATATTTTTATCCCTCTAGCTATCCTTTCTTTCTTTCTGATGTTCTGAAATTTCTTCTTTCATCATTTACTTTTTGTTTAGAGAGCTATCTATAGGTCTATGAGGGAAGGTTTGCTGGTAACAAGCGCTCTTAGTTTCTCCTTCATTCCTAAAGGGTATTTTTGCTGGATATAAAATTCTATGTTGACAGCTTTTTTTTCTCTCCAGGTTCTACAAGTGTCTGGGTGCCTTGTTACAGGAGGGTGGATGTCTGGACTCCCCACTCAGCCTTTGCTTCCCTGAAAAATCTTGCACTTCCTTCTGGCCTTCTTAGGTTATGAAAAATCCTCTGTCATTAGAACTGTCTTCCTCTCATAGGTAAGTTGTTTCTATCTCACTGCTTTTCAAAATATTTTCTTTGTCTTTTATTTTCAGAAGTTTGACTATGATATATCTTTGTGTGAATTTTCTTCACTTTATCCTGTTTGGAGTTTGCTCAGCTTCTTGAACCTGTGTTTCTGGAACGCTTCTACTTTTATTTCAAGCACTTTGTTAGTACTGCCTCTTTCTCCTTTCCTCTGGGAATCAGATGATACAAATGTCAAATCTTCTGTTACAATCCTGCTGATCCCTGAGGCTCTATTCATTATTTTTTCAGTCTGTTTTCTCTCTGTTGTTCAGACCTGGACATTTCTATTGTGATAATCTCTAGTTCACTGATTCATTCCTCTGTCCTTCCATTCTGCTGCTAAGACTATTCATTGGGTTTCCACCTCTGTTATTATATTTTTCAGTTCTAAAAGTTACTGTGTTGTTTATATACTTTGAATTATTTGCTGAGGCTTTAGCTTTTTTCCCTGAGATGTTCTTTCTTTTGCTTCAAGTGTTAGTAATTGCTAATTGCTTATTGTAACATTTTTATGATAGCTGCTTTAAAAATCTTTGTCTGATAATTCTAACATCTGTCATCTCTGTGTGGGCACCTAGTAGTCGTTATTTTAAACTGAAGTTGTGATTTTCTTGGTTCTTGACATAAGTGATTGTTGTGATTGCAATATCCAAACAGTCCAAGTGACTGAACCTTAGACAATGTGGGTATTACGGGGTGCTGGATCTTATTTAATCCTACTGTTTTAGGTGGCTTTTCCTGGCATTGTTTTGGCAAGGACAAGGTCGGGAGGCACTGCCTCATTACCAGGAGGTGGGAGGAGAAGGCTAGGCTCTCCATTTGGTTTCTGTCTATATAAACAAACGTAACCCTCTTAAAGGTGAGGAGAAAACAGCCAGGCTAGTGAACGTTGGGGCTCAAAGAACCTTAACACCAAGGTGGGGAAGGCCTCCTCATTACTGCTGGGAGGGGGTCCAGCAACCCACTGGATCTCTGTTGATATCTCTCTGGTTGGGAAGGTAGGAGTGGCTTCTTATTACTTCCCATGTGGCCTCCATTGACCAACTGAGGGGAAAAGACCGCATTACCACTAGATGGTGTGAAGGTCCTACCTCTCCACCATGGCTCCTCTTACACCACTCTAGCAGGGAGAGGAAGGGCTGCCACATTACTGCTCAGTGGGCACGAGATCCAGATTCTACAAGTGTCTGTGTACCTTGTTAGAGTCCAGGGGGATGGAAGTCCAGGCTCCCCACTCAGGCTTTGCTGCCCTGGGTGGAAGCATTACAGTTTTTTTTGTGTGTGTGGTGTTTGGCTAGAGTAGAGTAGCTACTACCTGAAATTATTTCTGTCTTGCTAGACTGTTTCTTTCTTGGCCCTTTGGCTACAGAGAGCAGGTTTTCATTGGAGCCTGTATTAGTCCATTTTCACGCTGCTGATACAGACATACCTGAGACTGGGAAGAAAAATAGGTTTAATGGACTCACAGTTCCACATGGCTGAGGAGGCTTCACAGTCACGGCAGAAGGCAAAAGGCACTTCTTACATGGTGGCGGCAAGAGAGAATGAGAAAGAAGCAAAAGCAGAAACTCCTTATAAAACCATCAGATCTCAAGAGACTTACTACCACAAGAACAGTATAGGGGAAACTGCCCCCATGATTCAACTAGCTCACACTGGGTCCCTCCCACAACATGTGGGAATTATGGAAGTACAATTAAAGATGAGATTCGGGTGGTGACACAGAACCAAACCATTTCAGAGCCTGTACCCACTGACATTTCTGAGTTGCCAGCCTCTTCAGCTCTAGGTAAGAATAATATAAACAAAAAGAAAACTCAAAGAATTCATCACTATGTCATTCTTTGGGTCCCAGGGTTTGCTAATTAGTCTGACTTTTTCTCTTCATCTTTAAGAGTGTTATGTTTGTTTATATATAATATTTGGGGCTTTTAGTTGTATTTATGAACAGGGAAAGAACATGTGTTCCATTTCCCTAGAAGTGCAAGCCAAGCCCAAATAATTTTTAAGTCCTTAAAGTTTATAATTTTCTATATTATTAAGGCTGTATGAATCTATTCCTTGACAAAATTCAATATGTAAAAAAAAAAAAAAAAAAAAAATCAGAAGTGTCAGCAGCAGTTATGACCCAAGAGGATCAACTAAAAATTTATTAGCACTAAGAGTCCATTCTGGTGACTAGTTATAAAATGAATATAAAATTGATAAATTTTCTACATGTCAAGAATAAACAACATAATAGAATAAAGATGTTATTCACGATAGCAGAAAAAGAGGAGTAAACAACAAATATAAAAGAATAAAATTATAAGGTACACTTTGGAACGGATTAATAAATGGAAAAAGATTAATATCTGAATGGTAAAGTTGATTATAAGGATGCCAATTGCCTCAAAAAAACCTTAAACTTCAATACAATCATTTAAAAACACAGGAGTGGGTCGAATTTTATCAAATGCTTTTTCAGTAGCTATTGAAATGAGCACATAGGGTTTTTATCCTTTAAGCTCTTATGGTGATAAAGAACTATACAGGGAGATGAATTATCTGGAGTTTTGAAACTGTAATGATCTTAACGGTACTTCTCAAACTTTAATGTGAATATAAAATCATCTGAGGATCTTGCCAGAATGCAGGTTAGGATTCAGTAGGCCTTGGGGAAGGCTTGAGACTGTGTACTTTTACCAATCTTCCAGGCAAAGACAGCATTGGGTATGTGGTCCACACATTAAATGATAAAAGTGTAAATACCCAAAATAAAGGATTTTAAATTGATTATCCAGGTAGCAAATGCTACCGTGGGATTTGTCACAGTGTGACACTTCTGAGATGGGCAAAATTCTCTGATGTCACCAACAGTTGTTCACAAAAGTGGCCCAATAGCACAACAGAGACTAGGGGAAGTGGACCCTAATCATGGGTCACTGGGACTCCATGGCAGTCTAACCAGTAAAAAATGTGTTGTGGGTCAGGCGGGGTGGCTTATTCCTGTAATCCCAGCACTTTGGGAGACCAAGGCAGTGGATCACCAGGTCAGGAGTTCAAGACCAGCCTGGACAATATGGTGAAAACCTCACTCTACTAAAAATACAAAAATTGGCCGGGTGTGGTGGCATGAACCTGTAGTCCCAGCTACTCGGGAGGCTGAGGCAGAAGAATCGCTTGAACCCGGGAGGTGGAGGTTGCAGTCAGTGCAAACTGCACCACTGCACTCTAGCCTCGGCAACAGAGCAAGACTCTCTCTCTCTCTCTCTCTCTCTCTCTCTCACACACACACACACACACACACACACACACACACACACACACACACAAAGTGATGTGATGGATCTTAACAGTTTGTATATTTTGGTGGTTAACATTGGTTTAAAGCACAGAATTGCAATTGTTTGAATGTATATCATAAATCCCGCTCCTTCCTTAGCCCATACTGAAGGCTAAACAAGATAATTGGAATTAGCTCAAGTTCCCATTCTGCTCTTCTGGAATTACCTAAACTTCAAAAACACTGTTAATCTCAATTACCTGAGATTTGCAAACATTCTGAATAAGTAATGTGTCATAATAACAGAAGATTTAACATTGAATCATTCTTGCATTGTCAAAATGACCCCATTTGTCCATTCTGTTTTTTTCTTTTAATGTACTAAGGCTTAAGTATGTGTGCCACCAGGATTTACCTTGAGAGTTCATTATTATGTTTCATCTCATTACTATTTATGTAAATTTTTCTGGTATTCTTCTATATATGAGTATTGTTACCTTTCCAAACAAAGGCAGGTTGGCTGGGAATAGAATTTTTTTGCTCCTGGACATGAATAGACACTTCTCAAAAGGAGACACTATAAATATGGCCAAAAAACATGAAAAAAAGCTCATCATCACTGGTCATCAGAAAAATGCAAATCAAAATCACACTGAGATACCATTTCATGTCAGTTAGAATGGTGATCATTAAAAGTCAGGAGACAACAGATGCTGGAGAGGCTGTGGAGAAATACGAACACTTTTACACTGTTGGTGGGAGTGTAAATTAGTTTAACCATTGTGGAAGACAATGTGGTGATTCCTCAAGGATCTAGAACCAGAAATACCATTTGACCCAGCAATCCCATTATTGGATATATATCCAAAAGATTATAAATCATTCTACTATAAAGACACATGCACACTTACGTTTACTGCGGCACTATTCACAATAGCAAAGACTTGGAACCAACTGAAATGCCTATCAGTGATAGACTGGATAAAGAAAATGTGGCGCATATACATGACGGAATACTATGCAGCCATAAAAAAGGATGAGTTCATGTCCTTTGCAGGGACATGGACGAAGCTGGAAACTATCATTCTCAGCAAACTAACACAGGAACAGAAAACCAAGCACCCCATGTTCTCACTCATAAGTGGGAGTTGAACAATGAGAACACATGGACACAGGGAGGGGAACATCACACACTGAGGCCTGCTGGGCAGTGTGGGGCTAGGGGAGAGATAGAATTAGGAGAAATACCTAATGTAGATGATGGGTTGATGGGTGCAGCAAACTGCCATAGCATGTGTATACCTATGTTACAAACCTGCACGTTCTGCACATGTATTCCAGAACTTAAAGTACAATAATAAAAAAAATTTTTTGTGCTCCACAGAAGCAGAATACTACGTGCCTCATATTTCATTTGCCAAAAAACTGTTTTTCTTTTTTTAGTCTGTTTTAGTTCCATTGAGATGAGCTTTTATTCTGTGCTAACAACAGAACTCTTGTGCATAGTCATAATATTGCAAGTTCTTCTCTAATTAGAGGCTGTTTATAAGCAAATATGGGTATAAAGTTGATATAAAGAAACTTGGAAAGTTATAGGCAGAAAGGATTTACAGGCCAGGTGCAGTGGGTCATGCCTATAACCCCAGCACTTTGTGGGGGTTGAGGTGGGTGGATCACTTGAGGCTAGGAGTTCAAGACCAACCTGGCCAACATGGTGAAACTCTGTCTCTATAAAAAATACAGAAATAAGCTGGGTGTGGTGGTACATGCATGTAATCCCAGCTGCTTGGGAGGCTGAGGCATGAGAATTGGTTGAACCCAGGAGGTGGAGGTTGCAGTGAGCTGGGATGGTGCCACTGCATTCCAGCCTGGGCGACAGAGCAAGACTCTGTCTCAGAATAAAAAAAAATGGATTTACAAAAATGGCAATCTCATTCTCCTGTCTGGTATGGAAACTTGTGGGAAAATTTATAATAGCCATCTTATTTGTTTTGTTTTCTAGTACTATAATAAATATATTTCTGTGCAGAATATCGCTATAAAAAAAGTCTTTCAAAACACTTAGACCTCAGAGGTCACTGCTCTGTTTTATAGACTTTAACTATTACTCTCTGGGAAATATGGCTTGATACACTGGCTGCTATGTGTGAAAACTGGACACTGAGTACAGATCTATTCAAATCACCAATGCCAACTTCTGATGCACAAAATACTTGTGTTATCTCAGTTAGCCAAGAAAGTCATAAAAGGAACCTCTTTTCCCTTTCCTCAAAGGTAAAAAAAATCCAGTAATCTAAAGGAGTAGTCAGTTACATTAAAACAACTGAGGCCTGACTCTCCCAGGTCATCCCCTTCCTCCTGGCCCACAGACTCTGCCGCTGCTCCTGGCATTGTGAAGTTCCTTCAGAGTCGCCTGTTTTTCTTCACCAGGATGCTGGTGGCACTCCCTAAGCTGAAGTTCAATAATTCATTAATTCTCAGGGCTAAGTTTTGGCGTTTGCCACTATTATGTCCTTTCCTAAAAAGTAGTATACTAGCTTTCTTCAGTTCAAGAGAAAAACTTCATCCTTTAGTTACCTATTCTATCCCATTTCATTTTTTCTGATGTCTTCCTGTGCCACACCAACAGTATCAATATTGGCTCCCCATTATCTGTCCTCTGAGTCATTATCTCTAACACCTTGACATTTCTAAAGTTTATCAAGTACTTAAGAAGCACAAACTAAGAGCCATCTGTTATGTGAATTACTCCAGTCAGTTGTCACCACCCTGCAATAAAATGGGCATTATACTTTTCCCATGAAAAAATGTGTTTTTAATCATCTATTCTTTCCCTCAGCTTTGGTGGATTTTTCTTAAGCTTTCCGTGTCTGCTACAGTTATGTTCAGTGCCTATTTTGCATTCTGCAGTTATAAATTCATTTACATTCTATGATGTCATTATTTCCCTTTCTCTCCTTAGCTGTCGGCTGTCTTTTCATTTTATTATTCTGTTGTCTTCTTAATTTCATGAAGTCCACCTTGTATCAAATAGCTTGACAGTATAAAGCAGTTTCAGTATAAAATTTTCTCCTGTCTTCTGGAAGAATAACTCTAGATGTCTACTCCATTTATATTTTGCAAGTTACATTCCTTTTTCTGTTTTTGATATAAGATCTTTTTTGTTTATGAGCAGTTTTTTTTTTTTTCTGGCTCACTCAGGAAATTTTATCAGGGACTTCTAACTGCTCAAGAATAATATAGCTATGTAGATTCTCTTTGACTTTTCTCTGTATTGACCTGAGCACCTCCCAGTTAACTCCCCAGGCATTTCAGACAGAGGACTGGATGTTGATCATGCACATTCTCTGTACCACTACTCAGTTCCTTGGCAGACCACCGAGGGCAGGGAGGGTGGTGTATCTGGGGTATAGCTGGCCTTGGCCTAGGAGCTTTGCCTTTGTATTTCTCTCCAAATTTGTTAAGACTGTGGTGTCTGGGGGCAGTTCAGACAGCTAGGAAGCTCACAGTGTTTTATGTAGGGGAACTTCTCAGATATCGGAACATTTTCCTACTTGAAGGTGAACTAGCCACTCTGGTGAGAAATGAGATTAGCATGACACCCTTTGGTTCACGGTCTCTTGGTTTTACGGGTCAGCAGGTTCCTGTCGATGCATATTTACTTCTGGTCCCCATCTGTGAAGTAGGCTTACCTTTAGACTTCATGCCCTCTGTTTTGGACAACTGTCAGAAGACTGAAAAAAAGGCATGGTGAGGTGACTTCACAGTTTGATGGCTGCCTCTTCAATTCTTTTGCCTCGCTGAGGTGGAGAAAAAAGGCTCCAAATGATCGCTCCCGTCCTTTCCCCATTTCTCTCATCCTTCAGCCCTGGTTTCTAATACAGAGGGATTCTATACTGGTGGGTTCTGTGGTGCATCTTCCAACTGCAACTCTGCTGTGTGCCCTGAGACTGGAGAGTGTGGGATCCAAATTTTATATTGGCTGACATGTGAATTCTGTGCAAAATTGGAGCCTCATCAGTGTAGGTGACTAGTTTTAGTCTTTTGTTCATTTCCTGTGTGTTTTGCCTACTACTTTAAAGAATGAATAAATTGAAAACTCATTGGCCCACCTAGAAAAATCCTTTAAGTATTAGATTTATAGTAGGAATTTCTTTTATAAAGTTGATTGTTTCTGCTTTGCTAATAATATCTTAAGCTTCAAGCAAATTTAAACATGCAAGCACCTATCATGTGTAAGATACAAGAAGACAAATGTTTGTAAAATTCATTTTCTGCCTTGGACATTACAGTTAGGTGGGAAAAGCAGATGAGTTCACCAGTGACCACACAAAAAAGAACCTCTTCAACAGAACAACTTCCAATTTAGGAAACTCAAAAGTAAAAACCCATCAGACTTTGCCAGTTGCTAACAATGTCCCTTTGAATTCACAAGAAAAAGAACAAACTCACAGCCTTTCAGAAATCAGTGTGGTGATTGGTAGAGGGCGCTACGGGAATACAGAAGAGAAACATCTAAGCCTGGCAAATTCTTCTCCTGCCAACCAGAAAGTTTGGACAAGTCATGCAAGCTTAACAACAACTTATAGCAAACAATTTGGGAATGAAAGTTTCTCCTGCAGGCCTAAATAAGAGTGACAGATTGCAGAAGGTGGAAGACATTCTTAGAGATGCCAAATCTGTTTATTTCATTCGTTCTCCTGTTCTTTCAGGCTAGAAGAGCACAGAAACTAAGATGCCACTCAACATCCACTAACCACAGAAGCCAAACTGTAAAGTCCCCGAGTCAGATGTGATTTCAACTCGGATCCAAGGTATGTCCTTTTGGGTCCAACTAGGGTGGCAGCAGGTGGATCTGTGCAAATGTGCAGCACTCCTAAATTCGCCCTAGAAGACCATAGGTTAAGTCATTCATCATCAATATGCTTCCCATTTTAAAGCCTTAGTGAAGTAGACTAGTGGCACTGATTATGTAAAAACATGCAGTCAGATTGGTTTATTAGAATGCAGGGAGTTGACTAGTCTATTATCAAATAAAACATTTTCAGGTGATATGACAGTTAGCTGTAAAAAGTGTTAGGTGATCCACATACCTGTATTTTGACCACATTCTCTTCTTGTTCATGCAAAAATGATTTTCTAGCTTCAAACTCTTCCCTAAGGATGGGTCCTGAGCTTGTGGCTTGAAAGCGAAGAAGCAACTCTTCTGAAGCAGACCATATATTCTCACGAATGTAACCTACTGTGACTTCCTCAATAATGTCCTGGCAAGAGATATTTCTTATCATTACACTTCACACATCATTTGAAAGGCAGACATAGAATAGTTTCTGATAGTTTATCTTTGAAAGGCACACATAGAATAGCTTCTGATAGTTTATCTTTTAGAAAGCAATATGGATGTCTCCTTTTGGCTTGGTTTTAAAACAAATGTAAGCAGAGCTGAAGGATGAAACTGGCTTAGCTTCTTTCTAGCAATATGATTTTGGCATCTCTGAACTTGGTGCTGAGGTGGCATGAGAATGTGGCTCAATGATCTCAGGATTTGGAGGTGGAGATGTACAGATGATGCTGGCAAGGACCAGGTGTGAGGCCTGAGCTCCGAAGAATGTAAAGGGACAAGGATGCTTTCTGTAAAAACATGCATCACCTTCCACCTCCCTTGGGCTCCCAAGGAAAACACTGCAATGACCATGAGGATCTCAGACTTCTCCATTTCTTCCCCAGGCCAGAGTAGGCAGATCCCTGTAATGAGCTGGGGCAAAACTCAAAATGATGCTCTGGGGCTAAAGAAAAAGGAGTGGGAGAAGCAAGACAAGTGCTATTAAGGACAGCTGGGAGAAATATAGAAGAGTGAGAAAAAAGGAAGAAGGAGGTTATAAGAAAGTTTTATGTGGGGTATGAACTGGGTTTACTATAAAGCTCAATGAGAGATGCAAAGAAAGGCTGGACTGTCACTTCTACAGCCGATGACTCTAGAAGTGAAAGTCCAGTCTTTCTTTGCATCTCTCATTGAGCTTTATAGTAAACCCAGTTCATACCCCACATAAAACTTTCTTATCTTGTACAACTGGAATCAATGGTTGGTTAAAGAGCTAAAAGTGAAATCATATGAAAGATGCATACATATCTTTAAGAGAAGACATATGTATGCATTCATTGAATAAAACCAGTAACTTCAGGTTGTTTAGAGGAAATGCAATTTTTTAAAACAGTGTTAGACCTTCCACTGGTTAATAATCTTAACAGAGTGATGCTTGATATAAGGAAAAGTTATATCTGGGGCATATCTTGGGATGCCACATGAGCAATTTTTGATTCTAAATTTTAAATCTTCGATGCTGCTTCTTTACAGTTTGATACATCTTTTCAACCACGGCATATGTTTTTAGTATGTCTATAATTTCTTTTTTTCAAAATTGACACTAATAATCCATTGCTACAATGTAAATTTTCTAAAACTTGTACGAACTCTGAACATCTGAAATTGGTCAATAAATTATGTTCTTCACTATCTTCTTGTCATTAAGCATTTTTGGTAGCAATGATCAGACTCAGATCATTTTTTTTTCCTCAAAATTTTAGTAAATACTGCATTGGTGATTCTGTCTACAATACTGCTTCACTGCGATATCTTTGATGTTGACTTTGAACGATTCTGTAAGATGTGTGTTCTTAATTATCATCAGTATTTCTCTGTAAACATATTATGATGCATGGATCCATCATCAGAAGTTTTCATATCTTTGGGTCCAACTTTTGGTCTTAAATCCACATCAATCTTGATGAATATTCCTTCAAGAGTATTCCCCCTGGGAAGCATTACTCACTTTTTAAAGAACCTGTGTATTTCTTAAGCCACCTACTTGTGTTATTAATTCCAGAGCAATGGGCACATGATATAACCACTCAGAGATACTGGTGACTGTGTCAAAAACAAGGCAAAAAGTGGAAAAGATACTAGAGTAGAAGTTGGAAGCACTGGAAATAAATCACTGTTTATTGACAAAATCTATACAAACTGCACAATTAGTACAAGCTGGTTGACCTACTCTGTGCCTCAGTTTCCTCACTTAGAAAAATAGAAGATGAGAATATTTGCTCTATCTCTACTTAGAGGATAATTTAGGGATCAAAGTGATGCGAAAGTACATTGGAAAGTGAAACTGTATACAAAGGAGGGGTACCTGGCTATGCTTATGGTTTCAGAAGACCTTATATTAGCAGTTTACACATTCTTTGGGTATTTGTAGGCACACCAGCCAGAAAGGCTACTTTCTGCCATAACTTGTTTCAGACACCTTTCTACAAGGGTTGATTCCAATTTCACATTCCTCTGACTTTATTCCCTCCTGTTTCTTCAGGGCCTTCCACCAGCCTCAGACAAAGCAAGAAGAAAGAAGGCCACTCAGCAAGATCTACCTCACTACTTGTTTATAGCTAAGTTTTTTGTTTCAGGAATCCCCACAGAGCATTTAGTTCCTTATTTCCATGTTGGAAGAAAATATTCAGATCTGACAAAGCCATGATCATACAGATAATCTATTGTCAAAGTGCTCCTTTCATCCCTCTATGTGGGGAGGAGCAACTAAAAAATGAATGAAATTCAGTGACCTAGAACTGAAACAAAAAAGAGTTCTTTTGGCTGTACTTTTTCTCATAGCTTTACTCTTATCTTTTTTTGTAAATACTTCAGCCCTGGGCTCCTGTACATATAAAAACTGCTGAATATTTGGAAGGGAATAATGGACAAGGCACATGGGGAAATCAGGAGGACCCGAGACTCCGGCCAGTCTTGTTTATAATGAGAAAAAGCATCTGAACCTGAGATGATTCTAACGCAGACTTTTATGGTTTTTTGTTTGTTTGTTTGTTTTTTTGTTTCTTCCTGAGACAGAGTCTAGCTCTTGTTGCCCAGGCTGGAGTGCAATGGCACGATCTTGGCTCACTGCAACCTCTGCCTCCTGGGTTCAAGCAATTCTCCTGCCTCAGCCTCCCAAGTAGCTAGGATTACAGGTCCTGGCCACCACATCCAGCTAATTTTTGTATTTTTAGTAGAGATGGGATTTCACCTAAGGTAGATTTTTCTAAATGGATTTCTTCTTTCTGTATTTAAAATAACAAATATATCCCCAAAAGAGAAACAAACAAAAAATAACAAATGTCCTAATAGACAATAACGATGCTCACTAAGGCACTGTTTCTTTACTCCTAACGAGAAGCTCAGATAGGTACTATTTATATAGTTTGGTTAAAAGAGATGAGAGGAGAGATAAATTGGTTTCAGTAAGAAAACTCTGGTAAAAGAAAGCTTTCAAATATGAGTCAAGGATTAGTTAAAAGGGACCTTTAGTAGTTAAATACAAATTTCAATTTGATGTATCACGTTTAGCTCTTGGTTAGTACAATACATGGACACATGGCTAACTTTTACGTCAGTTAATCGAAAGCCAAGTATAAGATACACTCAATTGTGTTGTTTGCACTTACATTTGGACAAGGGTACATCCAGAGCTCTAGAATGTTAAACAATGAAAACATGCTAAGATGACCATCTCAGAAGAAGTAAACATTTAATGTTTACCATCCTGCTCTTTGCCCAACTCTGTTCTTTGCTTCTGAAGCCGTCCTGGAGATGGCTGGGGCCATGTGTGGCAGAGATGCCCTCTCCAGCACTTTATAGAAAAAAATGACATTTTGGTTTGAAAGGTACAAGGTTAAGTTGCAGGCTGAGATAGGGGGAAAGAAATACCTTTTAAATATTGGCAACCAAGAAATTATCATTAATTGAACTTAAGTCAAGGAAAATCAAGATTGATTTCTTAGGATAATGTACCATCCCAAATAAATAGTAAAATATTTCTTCCCCCTGACGTATTTGGTTTTGTCAAGTCAATGTGGAAAAAAATCTGCAAATTAGTAACAATGCAGCCACATTCAACTGTAGTTCATGAAGACTTTATCACATATCCAGGCTTCAGATAAGTCAGTTAGTTCCTCTCATCACTTCCATGATACAGAAATAGAAAGCCAGTCACATTTAACTTTATACAGTACAATTATCCACCAAACACCAACTTCCTACCTCAATTTCTTTTCCCGTGAGCCATGATTCTTTATACAAGCATGATTCAGGTGTGACCCAGGAACTCTCTTTTGAATCGATGTTGTAATAGTAGTCATATTTTTCATGCAGGTTGAGTTTGAGCCATGAACCTTCACTAGACACTAAAGAAAAAAGTTTGTTAAATTCTACAGAGAGACAGTGAACTCTTAAACATTAGTGTAGTTTCTTCAATATGTAAAGTAACTGAATCTGTTTTTCACCAAACATTTAGACAGTCTAAGTCAACGGCATCAGAAATGACTCCCTAACATGGAATGAATTAGATATATTTAATGGCAGATCCCTGCTAAGCTAAAGAAAAGGAAGAGACACAAATGCCTAAGGCTAGCTCTAGAACTCAAATCTTTCATGAGGATGATAAAAACATGTTTAGCTGGGCCAGGCATGGTGGCTCATGCCTGTAATCCCAGCACTTTGGGAGGCTGAGACAGGCGGATCATGAGGTCAGGTGATTGAGACCATCCTGGCCAACATGGTGAAACCCTGTCTTTATCAAATAGCAAAATACAAAAAAATTAGCCAGGCGTGGTGGTGCACACCTGTAGTCCCAGCTACACAGGAAGCTGAGGCAGGGGAATCACTTGAACCCAGGAGGCGGGGATTGCAGTGAGCCAAGATACCACCGTTGCACTCCCAGCTTGGCAACAGAGCTAGACTCCATATATATATATATATATATATATATATATATATATATATACACACACATACATAAAGAAGTTTGGCCATAAACAGCCAAAGAGATAGAAAAGCAAACAATAATTGTAAGTTCCAGGTAGATGCAAACAACAACACATGCAGACAAAGGAGACCAATCGGCAAGATCCTCTTTGCTTACAACATTTCCCTACAACTTCTCCAATAAAGAGACCCACAAGGACTGTGGACTGTGGCCCTTATTTAAGGAGGGCCAATGATCTGCATTAAACCAAAGTAGAACCTTTGGGAACAGCGTTATTCAAAGTACAAAATGGCATACACATAACACAAAGGTCAACTGAAGAAGGGAAAAAGAAAATTCCTGTTCCCCTGACTCATTTTGTGCTACACAACCACACAAAATGAGAAAAAAAAATTTTTGAAATAACTAATTTTGGGGGAGGGATATTAGAAAAACCTATGGTAGTCATGACTTAAGTTGATCAAGAATGTCTCCTCCTCATGAATCCATGGGCTACACTTCATTAGACATCTGTTTATTTTGTTGAATGATTCTGGTCCCAGGCCTGAGAGCTAACCACAGCAGAAAAACATAAGAAGTTCTAACTTAGACTAAGCTAAGTCAACTGTACCAAGTGAGCATTGACTCATTGCCTTAACAGGTAAATCAAAGTTCAAGTGGATTTCTTCACAGAATATTGAAGTGCATTGAAATAACTAAATAGGGGTAACTTTAAGGCTCTTTTTTTTTCCTTTTTTTTTGAGACAGAGTTTGACTCTTGTTGCCCAGGCTGGAGTGCAATGGCACAATCTCGGCTCACTGCAACCTCCGCCTCCTGGGTTCAAGCGATCCTCCTGCCTCAGTCTCCAAAGTAGCTAGGACTATAGGCATGTGCCATCATGCCTGGCTAATTTCATGTTTTTAGTAGAGATGGGGTTTCTCCATGTTGGTCAGGCAGGTCTTGAACTCCAGACCTCAGGTGATCTGCCTGCTTCTGCCTCCCAAAGTGCTGGGATTACAGGTGTGAGCCACCACACCTGGCCTAAGGCTCTTTAATATGTGTTGATTCTTCATTTGGTTTTAAATGCCCCTCACCTGTTCTTTCTGTTTGTCAATGCCCAGGAAGAAAGATGTCTCTTTTCAATGGGCAGTCAGACATCCTGTTCATCTGTTTAGAAACATTGGTCTACTAGAAAATACATTGTATGGTCAAGTTAGGATGTTTACAAGTAATTATTATTCTTTCTTTCTTCCCTTCCCTCCCTTCCCCCCGCTGCTCCCTTCCTTCTTTCCTTGCTTTTGAGACAGGTTCTCACTCTGTCACCCAGGCTGGAGAATAGTGGCGTGACATGGCTCACTGCAGCCTGAACTTCTCCAGGCTCAGATGAGCCTCCAGAATAGCTGGGACCACAGGAACATGCAACACCTGGTTAATTTTTTGTAGAGATGGGTTTTGCCATGTTGTCCAGGCTGGTCTCAAACTCCTGGGCTCAAGCAATCCGTTTGCCTCAGTCTTGCAAAGTGCTGGGATTATAGGCATGAACGACTATGCACAGCCAACTATGATATTTTCAATTACCAATAGTTGTCAGATTCATAAATGTTTTTAGAATAATCAAGCTTCTTAAGGCAACTCTCTCAGTGGGAAGGAAAGAAGGCAAGCAAAGCTGGCGAAAATGTTTCTCTCATCACTTGAACTGAGAAGTAAAAAATTTCTTAGTTGGTTAAAAGCCAATTACCAGTGGTCAATTCACTTGAACTGTGATTTACTTGTAAAGACAATGAGTCTAATGCTCACTTGATAGTAGTTGACTTAGCTTAGTCTATGTTAGAACTTCTTATATTTTTCTGTTGTTTTTAGCTCTCACCCAAATATGGCACATGGGAAAAGAAGTAGGCAAGTTTTAGAGAGAGAAGATAAACTAAGTTTTTTCCAGGATGAATTTGAAATGAGGATAGCTCATTAATACAATTATCCGATTCTTTCCCAATGAAGGATGAGGCAGGGGACATTACAGTAATTCCTGATGAAGAGACCTGAATGGCATTAGAGGCTTTACTTGGGTTGGGATGTCAATAGGTAACAAGAAAGAAGAATTCCTATCTTTTTCACCTCTAGTTTGAATGCACAGTTAGATCAGAGACCGAGGAGAGCTGCTTTCCAGCACAGGCTCCAAATAGTTTTCCTAAGAAATATAGTTGGTTTGCCACTTAGAAAAAAGACTGATTACAGTTAGTTAAGAGGTCAAGAACATTCTAAAAGGAGGTATACTTTTTAGATGCCTTCCAGACAAAATTATACACTAATATACAGAAATGTTAAACGGACTTATAAGGTTGAGCAATCCAGTCACCAAACGGTGGATGTTTCAATTTGGGAAAAGATGGACATCTTAGAACCAGAGGGGAAAGAGATAAGAATAAATCATCGTATGCATGCCTGAAAACAATGCTCATAGCTCTATCTGGAGGTGAAAATCAGTCTTTAATTGCTTGGAAAGCTCTTCTTTCTAGAACGGGGGTTGGCAAACATTTTCTGTAAAGTCAGAGAGTAGGGGCCTGGCGCAGTGGCTCACACCTGTAATCCCAGCACTTTGGGAGGCTGAGGCAGGTGGATCACTTGAGGTCAGAGTTCGAGGCCAACATGGTGAAACCCTGTCTCTACTAAAAATACAAAAATGAGCCAGGCACAGTGGCATGTGCCTGTAATCCCAGCAACTCGAGAGGCTGAGGCAGGAGAATTGCTGGAACGTAGGCGGCAGAGGTTGCAGTGAGCTGAGATTGCCCCGCTGCAGTCCAGCCTGGGCGACAGAGCAAGACTTCATTTAAAAAAACAAAACAAAACAAAACAAAACAAAAAACCAAAAAAAAAAAAAAGAGAGGGAGAGTCAATATTTTCAGTTTTGCAGGCTATGGGTCTCTGAAACAACCACTCAGCACTACCACTGCAGCAGGAAAGCAGCCATAGACCATACATAAATTAATGTGTGGCTAAATTTCAGTGAAACTTTATTTATTTATTTATTTATTATTATTTTTTGAGATGGAGTTTTGCTCTTGTTACCCAGGCTGGAGTGCAATGGTGTGATCTCGGCTCACCGCAACCTCCACCTCCTGGGTTCAAGCAACTCTCCTGCCTCAGCCTCTCAAGTAGCTGGGACTACAGGCGCTTGCCACCACGCCCAGCTAATTTTCGTATTTTTAGTAGAGACGGGGTTTCACCATGTTGACCAGGATGGTCTCGATTTCCTGACCTCATGATCCACCCGCCTTGGCCTCCCAAAGTACTGGGATTATAGGCGTGAGCCACTGCGCCTGGCTGAAACTTTATTTATGAAGGCAGATGGCAGCACAAGAAATTTACCAAAAATGATTAGAATAAATGAGTTGCAGGATACAAGATCAATATACAAAAATCAGTTGTACGAAAAGATATATCCATGAAAAAACCTGGACATGAATGTTCATAGCAGTCTCATTCAGAAAAGCCAAAAGTTTGGGGGAGGGAGTGGTGCAGAATACAGGCTCTATCGGTTGATGACTGGGTAAACAAAATGTGGTGTATTCATACAACGGAATATTATCAGACACAAAAAAAGGAAGAACTGACAGATCCTACATGAATAAACTCTGGAAATGTTATGCTAGGTAAAAGAAACCAGGCATGAAAGGCTGTGTATTGTATGATTCTGTTTATATGAAATGTCCAAAACAGGTCAAAGACAGAAAGTAGGTTAGTGGTTTCCTGGGTCTGGGGAGTGGGTGATAGGGATTGATGCTAATAGGTACAGGGTTTTGTTTTGGTGTGATGAAATATCCTGGAATTAACTAGAGGTACTGGATGTACAACTGTGAATATACTAAAAACCTCTTAATTACATACTTTAAAAGGGAGAATTTTATGGCATATAAATTATTACTCAATAAAAAGTCAATTGTCAGTAAACTAGCAATAAACAATTCCAAAATATAATTTAAAAACAGTATTTACAATAGTATAAAAATGATAAAATACTTAGGAATAAATTCAATGAAGCAAATGCAACCTTATATGCTGAAAACCACAGAAAATTGTTGTAAGAGTTTTAAACTTGATTAAAAGGAAAGACATCCCATGTATATGGATCGGAATATTGTTAAGATGGCAAGACTCATCAAACTGATCTATAGATTCAATACAATCTCAGCTGACAAAAGTTTTGCTGCCTTTTTTTTTTCCCCAGAAGAATGAATCTAAAGTATTTCCTAGGTTTCTGAATTGAATACACAGGGATTTGACTATAGTCACCCAAATATGACACATGGGAAAAGCAGTAGGCAAGTTTAGGAGACAGAAGATAAACTAAGTTTTTTTCCAGGATGAATCTGAAATTAGGATAGCTCATTAATACAATTAGGTAATTCTTTCCCAAAGAAGGATGAGACAGGGGATATTACAGTAATTCCTGATGAAGAGCTCTGAATGGAACAGAGAGGGACTCAAGGTGACCAGATGCCAAGTAAGAGAGTGGTCATTTCATTAACAGAAAATTTACTGAATTGGAAGGTGGAATCTCCAAGTTGGAAATATATCAAACTTGAAAGTAAGTATATAGGGTACTATTAGACAAACATCAAGTTGGACTAAAAAAGTTTTTTCCCCCTTAAGTTCTACTTCTAAGGCCATACACTGTCACACTAGTTTCTTAAAGATGGATAGTAGCCTGTAGATGACCTCCAATGTGGTACAAATAAACACTAGCCTAGAAGTTCAGAGCCACCTCGATCCTAGACACTAGGAAATAGTAGGTGCTCAATAAACATCTATTAAAGGAATTCTGGATTAAAAATTAATTGTCCTTGGGTCTACCATTCTTTCCCTCTGTCTGAAATCTCATCAATGTGAATTTCCAAATCTAAAAAATGAGTATCAAACTGTATGTCAAAGATTCTTTCCAGAGCTAACAATGCAGGTTCTGCCATTGGACGGAGTAGGCATAACTAGTTGCCAAGGTTTGCCAACTGATCCCTTGCAGACTAGCTCACTGTACTTTATTCCATATAGTCAAAATTACTGTTTACCCCTACTTAACATTGTACAATCATAAAGGATTGAGATAAAATATTAGTGTAAACATCTGCTTATATCACTGGTATATTCACATGAATAAATGAATCAATAAGCATCACCCATACAAAGACTCCTCAAATATGACAGTTTCTTAATGCCACCCATATATTGCCACTGAGATCATAGCTTTCCAAAAAGGAAAAAGAAACATCTAAAACATTTCCTAATTTCCTTAGCCACAGATGACAAAAAAATTACAGAAATGTTAATTTGAAAGCAATACCTGTCTTATAGAAAATTTACAAGGATATCCAGAACTTGAACTCAAATCTGGACCAAGCAGACCTAATAGACATCTACAGAACTCTCCACCCCAAATCCACAGAATATACCTTCTTCTCAGCACCACATCACACTTACTCTAAAACTGACAACATAATTGGAAGTAAATCACTCCTCAGCAAATGCAAAAGAACAGAAATCATAACAGTCTTTCAGATCATTGTGCAATCAAGTTAGAACTCAGGATTAAGAAACTCACTCAAAAATGCACAACTACATGGCAACTGAACAACCTGCTCCTGAATGACTACTGGATAAATAATGAAATGAAGGCAGAAATAAAGGTGTTCTTTGAAACCACTGAGAACGAAGACACAACATACCAGAAACTTGGGGACACATTCAAAGCAATGTGTAGAGGAAAATTTATAGCACTAAATGCCCACAAGAGAAGTGAGGAAAGGTCTAAAATCGATACCCTATCATCACAATTAAAAGAAGTAGAGGAGCAAGATCAAACAAATTCAAAAGCTAGCAGAAGACAAGAAATAATTAAGATTAGAGAAGAACAGAAGGAGATAGAGACACAAAAAACCCTTCAAAAAAATCAATAAATCCAGGAGCTGGTTTTCTGAAAAGATCAACAAAATAGACCGCTAGCCAGACTAATAAAAAAGAAAAGAGAGAAGAATTGAATAGATGCAATAAAAAATGATATAGGGGATAGCACCACCAATCCCACAGAAATACAAACTAGCAGCAGAGATTACTACAAACACCTCTATGCACATAAACCAGTAAATCTAGAAGAAATGGATATATTCCTGGACACTTACACCCTCCCAAGACTAAACCAGAAAGAAGTTGAATTCCTGAATAGACCAATAACAAGATCTGAAACTGAGGCAGCAATTAATAGCCTACCAACCAAAAAAAGTCCAGGACCAGATGGGTTTACAGCGGAATTCTACCAGAGGCACCAAAGAGGAGCTGGTACCATTTCTTCTGAAACTATCCCAAACAATACAAAAAGAGGGAATCTTTCCTAACTCATTTTATGAGACCAACATCACCCTGATACCAAAAGCTGACAGAGATGCAACTAAAAAAGAAAATTTCACGCCAATATCCATGATGAACATTGATGCAAAAATCCTCAATAAAATACTGGCAAACCAAATGCAACAGCACATCAAAAAGCTTATCCATCATGATCATGTCAGCTTCATCCCTGGGAAGCAAGGCTGGTTCAACATACTCAAATCTATAAATGTAATCCATCATATAAACAGAACCAAAGACAAAAACCACCTGATTTTCTCAATAGATGCAGAGAAGGCTTTATAAAAAATTCAACAGCCCTTTATGCTAAAAACTCTCAATAAACTACGTATTGATGGAATATGTCTCAAAATAATAAGAGCTATTTATGACAAACCCACAACCAGTATCATACCGAATGGGCAAAAACTGGAAGCATTCCCTCTGAAAACTGACACAAGACAAGGATGCCCTTTCTCACCACTCCTATTCCCTTAGTATTAGAAGTTCCGGTCAGGGCAATCAGGCAAGAAAAATAAATAAAGGGTATTCAGTTAGGAAAAGAGGAAGTCAAAGTGTCTTTATTTGCAGATGATATGATTGTATATCTAGAAGACTGTATTGTCTCAGCCCAAAATCTCAAGATGATAAGCAACTTCAGCAAAGTATCAGGATACGAAATCAATGTGCATAAATCACAACCATTCCTATACACCAATAACAGACAAATAGAGAGCCAAATCATGAGTGAATTCCCATTCACAATTGCTACAAAGAGAATAAAATACCTAGGAATACAACTAACAACATACGTGAAGGATCTCTTCAAGGAGAACTACAAACCACTGCTCAAGGAAATAAAAGAGGACACAAACAGATGGAAAAACACTCCATGCTGATGGTTAGGAATAATCAGTATCATGAAAATAGCCATACCGTCCAAAGTAATTTATAAATTAAATGCTATCTCCATCAAGCTACCATTGACTTTCTTCACAGAATTGGGAAAAAACCACCTTAAACCTCATATGGAACCAAAAAAGAGCCCACATAGCCAAGACAATCTTAAGCAATAAAACAACAACAACAACAAATATCAAAGCTGGAGGCATCACACTACCTGACTTCAAACTATACTACAAGGCTACCATAATCAAAACAGCATGGTACTGGTACCAAAACAGAGATATAGACCAATGGAACAGAACAGAGGCCTCAGAAATAATGCTACACATCTACAATCATCTGATCTTTGACAAACCTGACAAAAACAAGCAATGGGGGAAGGATACCCTATTTGATAAATGGTGTTGGGAAAACTGCCTACCTGTATGCAGAAAGCTGAAACTGGATCCCTTCCTTACGCCTTATACAAAAATTAATTCCAAATGGACTAAAAATCTAAACATAAGACCTAACACCATAAAAACCCTAGAAGAAAACCTAGGCAATACCATTCAGGACATAGGTATAGGCAAGGACTTCACGATGAAAACATCAAAAGCAATGGCAACAAAGGCCAAAATAGACAAATGGGATCTATTTAAACTTAAGAGTTTCTGCACAGCAAAAGAAACTAACATTAGAGTGAACTGGCAACCAACAGAATGGGAAAAAATTTTTGCAATTTACCCATCTGACAAAGGTTTAATATCCAGAATCTACAAGGAACTTAAACAAATTTACAAGAAAAATACCAACAAACTCGTTAAAAAGCAGGCAAAGGATACGAACAGACCACTTCTCAAAAGAAGACATTTATGTGGCCAACAAACATGAAAAAAAGCTCATAATCACTGGTTTTGAAAAACGCAAATCAAAACCACATTGAGATACCATCTCACACCAGTTAGAATGGCTATCATTAAAAATCAGGAGACAACGAATGCTGGAAAGAATGTGGAGAAATAGGAATGCTTTTACACTGGCGGGACTGTCAATTGTGGAAGACAGTGTGGCGATTCCTCAAGGATCTAGAAATAGAAATACCATTTGACCCAGCAATCCCATTACTGGGTATATACCTAAAGGATTATAAATCATTCTATTATAAAGACACATGCACACATATGTTTATTGCGGCACTGTTTATAATAGCAAAGACTTGGAACCAACCCAAATGCCCATCAGTGACAGACTGGATAAAGAAAATGTGGAACATACACACCATGGAATACTATGCAGCCATAGAAAAGGATGAGTTCATGTCTTTTGCAGGGACATGGATGAAGCTGGAAACCATCATTCTCAGCAAACTGACACAAGAACAGAAAACCAAACACTGCATGTTCTCACTGATTAGTGGGTGTTGAACAATGAGAACACATGGGCATAGGGCAGGGAATATCACACACTGGGGCCTGTCAGTGGGTGGAAAGCTAGGGGAGGGATAGCAGGGGGTAGGGAGATTGGGGAGGGATAGCATTAGGAGAAATATCTAATGTAGATGAAGCGGGGACAGATGTAGCAAACCATCATGGCACGTGTATACCTATGTAATAAACCTGCACATTCTGTACATGTAACCCAGAACTTAAAGTATAATAAAAAAAATCCTAAGATATTAAAAAAGAAAGCAATACTTGTCTTAAAATTAAGAAAATACAATAACACAGAAATTATATTTAAAATACTTAGTTTGTGCTGAATAAAAAACAAACTTACCCGTTTCAGATTTGAGCTCTTTTGCCTTCATAAGGGCATCATAGTATCTGTCAGCACATTCTGGGATTATGTCATTTGAATTGCAAGTGGAAGACTTCAATGTAGACAAAATATCACTTGATTTTTTTCCTTCCAAACACTGATTAACATCAACCACAAGAGTAATCCCTTTGTAATTGGAAAAAAAAAAAGGTTTCTTGTTAATGGTTATCTTCCACTTACTTCAAGGCATGCAAATATATAATTCAACTTCTTAGGAATGCATTAGTATCAAACATTTTCACCCTTTGAGAATATGTACCACATATGCCCAAGACAATCACAAATTCACCTACCAGTTTAGTCCATAGAAGAATTAGATAACACAGGAGCATGGTTTATTAAAAACAACAGTCTTTCCTGGTCACTCATACGTGGTATAGAGGCCCTAGTTTGCTGTAGTAGTCTACGAAATGGGGTGAATACACACCCCAGTAGATACATAGCTCTAACCTAGGCCATTAACACATGTTTGAGAGCTAGTTTTACAAACACATTCGTTTACTTTAGGATAAGCAAAACACTTTTTTTTTTTTTTGCATAAGAATATCACAGTATTTATTTTCCTACAGGTAATTTTTCTATGGCTTCAACATTTTCTCTTCAAAGTTAAAAACATCCCGAAGTTTAGAACTGGATCACCTGGCCCTTTCTCTTATCTCCTTCCAGTCCAAAATGCTTGCATCTCTTAATGGCCAGCATCCTCTTGGATCTGTAGTTAGGCTCAACACATTCCAGCCTTAGCACAATCTTCTTTGTGGTCTTAGCCTTCTTCTGGAAAATTGGCTTTGTCTTCCCACCATAGCCACTCTGCCTCTGATCTTACCACCTCTTTCCCTGGGCATACAAGGAATCCTTGCCCTTCTTATATTGTGTCACTTTGTAAGGCCAATGCTTGCCACACTTCTTACAGAAGGTTCTTCGGGTCCTAGGTACGTTGACCATCTTTGCAGCAGGGCTGTTCTGTCTATGTGATGAAAATAAGAAATGGTGTCCGAGATCCTCACCTCATGCTGCGAAATGCTTTTTAAGTTATGGAAATCCTGGTGTTCTCTCGTATGGTGCAAATATGTTTAGCAAAATTGTCATAAACAACCTAAACAAGTGTTCTAGAAAGGCAGAGCTGGTGGATAGGTGGAACGGAGTCCTAAAACTTAATTCTGGAACCAATTCAGACCTAACAAGCATGTCATCCCATTGCAAATTTCTACCTCTCCTCATTAACAAAACCATATGAAACTCTTGGTAGTCTAATGAAAGTTAACTTAGTGAATTATTTCCCACTTTAATTTCAGGTGAGAATGTCCAATCAATAGGACTAGAGTTTTCACAACCAGTAAATGTACTGAGTTAGAAAAGTAGAACCAGGAAAATGAAAGAAGCCAAGTTAAAATACTTCCTACATGAAAAACGTCGTGATGTAAAGAGAAGGGAGACATGGATACTTTTTCTTTTTTTTCTTACAGGTACATCAAACTCTACGAGTATTAAATTACAATTTGTTGTCATCAAATTATGTTCACATGTGCACAGCACTATGAAGGTTAAAGGGAAATCTGGAGGCGCACATAGAGACTAAGGGAGAACTTCTCTAGCAAACTCCAGTGGTTGCTGAACAAAGCCTACAGCAGTATGTTTTCATGCTTCTAGAGGCTGATGGGAAATGGGTGGACATCGCCCTTTCCTCTTCTCCAGGAAAGCTTTGTAGGAGGGAGAAAACAGAGTACTGGCAATTGAGAAGTTTGTGGTCTGAGAGAAGCCCAAGCAAGAAAAAATGACAAAAATACTCACAAGAACTACATGTGATAGTGTCATCTAACCCAATAAAATGCAATTGTCCTTGAAAGATGATATTACAAAAGGCACACATTTCTTGCATATATTATCACTGAGTATTGATGAGCTGGTTTACAGGTCAATATCCAGATAATAAAGCTAATTCCTTTATGGACCAACTCTCATCTTCATAGAACCATTTTAGATGAAATTCTAAAACATGCCTTAGAGAAAATCCTAACAGGACAGTCGCTATTGCTCCTTATTTTATCCAAAGTCTCTGGTATAAAGTAGGTGCTTAATGTCTGCTGAGAGCTTCCAGAAGAGTCCTTTGTGTCATTAAAATTGTGCCGTGCTGCAATACAGTGAGTGCTATTTTCAAGGACTGTGGAAGTGTTTGAGCTTATTGGCTCCTGCACGAAATGGCCTCTAACTCCTATGCTTCTTAGTTTTTCCTTCTTCCTTCACTGTCAGCTGCCACTTTTTACTGACATCAGCGTGCCTGTCTATGGCAGTTTAAGCACTTTACTGCTTTGTGATTTGTGGCTTCTGATGTGCTTCGAGTCAGAAACAACCAGGAAAAGAAACCACCAAAGATAATGGAGTTCTGCTTAAGAAAAAAATCAACAGCCTCAAAATGTCTATCTGAGGGGTTCTCAGTGAATAAACTAGATTAACTTCAATGCTTGTGTTGAGATATCTATTTTGATGGCTTTTTTCTTAATCTGTGATTTGTGGCTAAGTTCCAGATAGTTAAAGGTATCAGATAGATGACTTTCACTCCAGAAAGTCAGGTATGTTTCTGCTAAGGAACAAATTAAGAAACCTCCCATAAATCTCCTAAGAGATCCAAAAAACGTTTGCTTTACATCTTAAGCCATATACCAGCAGGTTCTCTTAAGGCACACATTCACAGTGGAGGTGATTGATATAACCCCCAATGAGGCAAAAATTGGTTCCTGTAGGGAGGGAGTGAAAAAAACCTCTTTATGTATAAAGTACAGATCTACATATGGCACATAAACAGGTATACATCTGTGGCATTAAAATTTCATGGTAAGGATTAGAGAAAAAACTGCCTAAAAAGACTCCTTAGGGTGCCATAATGAGAAAAAGGTAGAGAAAGACTGCCCTAAGGAATCAAAAGTAGAGGCAAATCTACTTTAAGCAAGCAAGATACTCCAGTGAATGTCAACACTGGGCCAAAATGAAAGAGGCTTGAGTTACTCTGCCCTTTAAAATGTTGCTGGTGGTAACATAAATGGGCCAATACATTTTCTTTTATCATATTATCTGAGAGTGTGTTTGATGCTTACAGTGCATGACCACAATCTGTTTCAAGTCTTCATGCAAAGAGTGAAGAATGTTTTAAAAGGTTAAATTCTTGTTGAAAATTGGAAAATTCTCATAGGTAGTTTTAACTTTCAAAAATCTTTTTTGTTATCTATAGTAAAATAAAGTATATCAGCTCTTCTGAGAGACAGGGCAGAGGGAAATGATAGGATTTTTAGACGTGCAAGTACAGAGTACAAAATCATACATTTGAGGAAACCTCTTACTTTTATAGTCAATAGAACCATCAATCTCAATGTGAAAAACAGAATCAACATTTGCAGACCAAATATAAGAACAACAATGAATACAAGAAATAAAAACCTTCTAAATTGGTTTGATTTCTAAGAGATAAATCATAACAATTTTAGGCTATTTGAATGCCTAAATTACAATCTAATTTCTCAAAAGTGTCTCTTCAGACTATGGCTTCCTTCAGTTTTATATTTAAGTTGAAATCTCTTATATACACAGCTCCACTTTATTATTTTCTTCTTAAGGCACGCTGGAAAGGAAAGACGTCAAAGTTCCTTAGGGAATAAAAGCTCAGGTTACAAAAATACACATATTTTTCTAAGCTAAGGAAATAAAGCGCAGATGTTTCTCACAGACACTTCCGAGGCTGAAAAGCCCATCTGTGGAGCAGGACAAAATTATCTTAAGAACCTTCTGTGACCTGATACAACAGAATAGATTCTAATTATGCCATGAGTTGGCAGGTTAATGAATTATAATTTTAGGAATCGTTTCCTTATTTTAATTTATATATGGACGATGTTAGTGTATCAATTTAGAAGCTATTTCAGACTATCGGGAATTTTCATGATTCCTCCTCAAAAAGAGAGGGTTAAACAATTTTATCATTTGAACCAATGTGGGGATCCTGCCAGTTGCTGATTATGCCTATTCCAATTATGCACCCCAGAACTGGGGAAGTAACCACAGAAGGGGTTTGGGGACCCCCATGAGATGGGTCTGAGCTAATGTTCTGTTGATCACCTGACCTCTATAAACCCCTACATTGACTGGTGGACCACAGTGATGTTTTGGGTCTCTTGGAATTAGCATCAATTCAGAGCAAGTGTCCACTAATTTTTAAAAGTCTGATGATGTCCTTTCTCCTAAGTACAGTCACCCTGGTAAAAGGCCATACATCCCTTTGGGGAAGGCTGGAAGAAAGACTAACAGTATAAATTTTTGGTAGTGTAGCTGAGTTCCTCCTCAAGGTGCCTGGCCTTCCCTTTATTTGAGGGGTTCTGGGTTTGTAAACTGGCCCCATTCTGGGAAATGATTGAGGGTCTGTGATTATTTTTATGATTCAAGGTAGTTTTCCGTTTGCTTGACCCAGAACTCTTCCAGTTGTACAGATTAAGTAAGAATTGAGTAGACTGCCAGTCTATTTCATTGCTAGTCACCCGTGATCAGCTGGACACTCCATAGGTCTCCTATTAGTTCTGTTTCTATGGAAAATGCTGGTAACAATAAGGGGCATGGAAAGGAGAAAAAGGGTATTAAGCAGGAATGGTCCAGTTCTCTAAGAATCAAGAGGAAAAAAGGATCCGATTCAATTATAAAATTTGAGAGCTTAAAAACTATCTTTTACCTTCTGGATTTTGTTCAGCAACATTGATAAATTTTGTTGGAGACAGAGCGTAATCACTGACCATAGGGAAACCAACTAATTTTTGTATAATTATGCGTCCAAGAACTAAAACTTGGTAAGAATCCAAATCTTCCAGAAATTATAGATCGCATGACTTCAGGCACATAACCAAATCCAAAAAGGCAAGTTTCAAGAGCAAAGGAGGTGAGGGCTTACATTGCTTCGCTCTGTCCTCATCCACATTGGCCTCGTCGACAGCTTGCTGTATCTCATCCAGCCAAAGCACTTTGGAAACACTCTCAGAGTCCTGGGAGCAATGCCACAGAATAAAAAGAAAGAACAGTGAATAATGAGGAAACAGAATTAGTAACTGCTTTTGAGGAGACATTTAATCATAATTCCCACAAATTCTTAATCAGCAACTACCCAGCTCTGTCATGTACTGTACACACTCCTGATGAAGCTGACCCCAAACCTGACCACTTCTCTCTTCTCTGCCACTCTTTAGTCCGGCCCTCCTTCCTCTCCCATCTGGACAGCCGCACTGGCCCCCTAGCGGGTTCTGCTGCATCAAAGCTTGCCCTCACCACTGTGGCCCTCCACAGAGAGCCCAGAGGATATCTTTAAAATAGATATTCAGTGCACCATCCTCTGCTTAAACCCTCCTCAAAGGCTTCCCCAGCTGTTAGAAGGAAACACAAACTGCCTTCTCAGGGACAGTGGGGTTCTACCCGCATGGCCCTGCCTACTGCCTCTCTGGCTGCACCTCACAGCCCTCTACCTCCCGCTTCCTGTTCTAGACCTTCACAGGAGTCTCCTTCAGACCACAATACTCGATCTCACTGTGTGGCTGTTGGCTTTATCTTACCATTCAGGTCTCAACTCAAATGCTACCTACTCCAAAAAGTCTTCCTGGGCTACCCTAGTCAAATACTCTCTCCCTCAATCACTCAATTAATCACTCAATTAATTAACTTTATGTCAAGGTGCCCCAGGTTACCATGGGATATTTTTAATTTGAGAGAAACACAGGGATTGTCAATATTTACCAGAAAGACAAAAATGAAAAAGAAACAGCAACATGGTGATTGTCCTTAAGGAGCTAACAATGTAGAGTAAGAGACAGATTTGTCAAGACATATAGCTGGGTGCCATGTCTCCTGCCTGTAATCCCAGCACTTTGGGAGGCTGAGCGGGGAGGATCACTTGAGGTCAGGAGTTTGAGACCAGCTTGGCCAACATGGTGAAACCCTTTCTCTACTAAAAATACAAAATTTAGCCAAGCATGGTGGTGCATGCCTGTAGTTCTACCTTCTTGGAAGGTGGGAGAATTGCTTGAACGTGGGAGGTGGAGGTTGCAGTGGGCCACTGAACTCCAGTCTGGGTGACAGAGCGAGACTCTGCCTCACAAAGAAAAAAAAAAAAGAAAGAAAAATAATTATAATACAATGTGATTAGGGCAATATATGCTGCAGACACATGATCCAGAAATAGGCAAGAAAGGGTTAACCTATGGTAAAGGTGTTGAGTTGCAGGGGGAGCAAAGACTAAGTAGTGAAATACAGCTTTAGAAAGGAAGCAATAGCAGCAATGAAAATGTATTGCATGATTCCCATTATAGGTAAATATTCCTATTTAACTTTGGGTTGATTCTGATGGTACTGCTACAAATGCAGCCCTGGCAGACACTAAGTGGGACTTCCAGGTAAAAACTGTGTTTTATAAAATCCTGTCTGAGATTGCAAGTAAATTTTTATCAGCAGAGATATTTTCAGGAAAGGTGTGACGTTTAACAAATGGGAACATTTTACCTATGTGTAGGAATAAGTGTTGTGTTCTAAACCCTAAGTCGACTGTGATGAATGAAAGGTGATGGATTCGGCACCAACTCCGTCACTTAGGATTTAAGATGGATGGAGGCAGGAAGGGGAGGAATGGTCACTGGTTCCTCTGGCAGGCTTTTAACACTATTTTCCTCAGAGGCTAATGTGAGATAATGCATGGGAAAGGGCTCTGAAAATGAGATAAAATATCTGTAATTTCATCCTGCAACATCTGGGCTAAAGAAGGCCTCTGGGGAAGGCTTGGCGCCTGCTTCCGCCATCACCTCTGGCTACGTGGCAGACTACAAGGGAAGCATCAGCAAGATTTTCCATTATTTTCAAGAATGGATGAGGGAGGCTCAAACAGGAAGCAGGATGGAAAGGGGAAGACTAGAGGAGGCAAAAAGAGAGGGAAGTAGGAACTAATTTTTCTCTATTTGCAACATTTAAGAGAACCCAACATTCCCCAGGCATAGCCTAAAAACTAAGCTCTATGCATTCATTTATGTGTCTCAGTTCCTTTGAAGGGTATTTACTTTTCTTCATAACTTATCACTGTAGAAGATGCACCACACAAATTTTTACCCAGATGAGAAGACAGTAACAATCTTACTTCAAAGCTTAAAGTATTAGTCTTATAAGCCAAACTGAAGAGAGAAATTACAAATCAAATAAATTTAAGTCAACAGTTTAAATTATGACACATTAAACTAAAGGTTGCTAGAGTTAAATGTAAAACCAAGAGTAAAAACTGAATCCTATCAATGTGAAGTCTGCCTTTTCTTATTTATTTTATTTTTGAGATGGAGCCTTGCTCTGTCACCTAGGCTGGCTCGCTGCAACCTCTGCCTCCCGGGCTCAAGCAATTCTCCTGCCTCAGCCTCCCAAGGAGCTGGGATTACAGGTACCTGCCACCATGCTTGGCTAATTTTTGTATTTTTAGTAGAGATTGGGTTTCACCATGTTGGTCAGTCTGGTCTCAAACTCCTGACCTCAAGTGATCTTCCCCCTCTCAGCCTCCCAAAGTGCTGGGATTACAGGAGTGAGCCACCATGCCTGGCCAAGTCTGCTTTTTCAATAGTTCATCAGAACACTGAAAATAGTAGTATATTTACAGGACCGCCACGCCTCCACTTCAGTTAAACAGCCAGGTTCAACATAAGAGTTAAAAATGAATTAAATGACCAGAAATTAGGCCATGTGCAAATCAAGTCATAAATTCCTGAATTTAGATAACTCCCAGAAAAGTTCTAATTAAAGAACAACAAAAAAACCCTTTGTCAATATTTTATCGTTTTTATTTCTGCAATATAATAGCATTCTATCTCAGTTTGTATGACCATATATTATTTAGTTGTGGTATTAAACACTGACATTTGACCCTAAAAATCTTAATCTGATGTAATTTAATCAAGATGTGAG
Organism: Aotus nancymaae; assembly: GCF_030222135.1. Classification (NCBI taxonomy): domain Eukaryota; kingdom Metazoa; phylum Chordata; class Mammalia; order Primates; family Aotidae; genus Aotus; species Aotus nancymaae. Next base: position 68,993,996 of record NW_026988425.1, on the reverse strand, counting down.
AGGTTTCCACAGATCAATTTCTTCCTAGCATATCCCTAGCCTTTAGGTCTCATGTGAAATTTGTATTTTCTAATTCTTGCTGCATTTTGTAAGGAGCAGGCTGTTGGGCCATCAGGCTTCAAGTTTAAGTTTTATTAACTAATGATGCAGTTTGTTTCATTAGTGTATATTAAGTCATACTCTACAGAATATAACAATTCATAAAAGCTTGTATGTTGTACAACAATTTGACTATACTTAATGTTACTGGACTGTACAGGTAATACTAGTTAAGACAGTATATTTTATGTTATGCATATTTTACCACTATTAAAAAAATCTTATTGTAGACTTCTTCACCAGCACTCATGGAATAAAGGGAGTCCTCATTTGAATGATGTGCTATGATTTTAGTTTAATTGAACAATGCTGTTTGGGAGGTCTCCCCAGTTATCTGACCCTAAGAGTTATTGAATGGCTCAAAACACACCAAAATAAGGAAAAAAAAAAAAAAAAAAAAAAGCTAGAACAAACCCTATCCTCATGCCCCAAAGAAAAAGGTCCACCACTCAAAAGCCAACTGCTGGCCAGGCACTGATGACAAATTCAAATCAATACGACATCGATGGAAAATGTTCAAAGTAATTGAGAACCCAATTTTAATTTCCTAAAAAATGTTTGCTTTCCATGATTAATTTAATTTATAATTTATGTAAGGTGTTTATGAAATAAGATTTGAAATAGCTGGGAAGATCCAGGAAAGGACAATTTATTAAGTGGAAATTACACTCTGGAATTGCATTTTTAAAATGGATAAGAAATGAAATATGGGACAGATTCAAAACTTACTGCTGCTCAGCATCTGTTTTTGGGATATTTCTGTAAAGTCCTACATAATTTTGGCCATTTTTTAAATGCAAACATACTGGGGGAGAATTAAAGCACTTAGTCAGAATGGACTGTTAGGGGTGGTAAGAGTTAATGCCTTCCTCCAGGGAAGCTCGCCTGAGTCATGCTTACTGAAACACCCTTTTCCTACGGAGGACCAGGGCAAGTTTCTTGCCTGCACCGCACAGGAAAGCAAACTTCTACAGACAGAAGGCGGCTTCCATTTGCTGCTGACACATGGAACTGAGGTGAAACTGCTCCATGATTTTACACATTTCATAACGTTCAAGAAACGGGACTCAGGTCATCAAAATGAAAGCCTTCATCTTTGCAGCTGCTGGCCTGCTTCTGTTGCCCACTTGTCAGAGTGGTAAGCAATTTTCTCAGGGGATAGGATGGAGATTCGGGTTTGTGTTACAAATGAAGAGTCAGCTGAACCTAGTTTTCTTTGTATCTCACACAAACTGCAAGCCCCAAAGATAGTTTGATCTTTGTTATTAAAGGGTAGAATCATGGAAATGAACATCTATAGTTCATTCACTCTATGCAAACCTGGTCTAAGACTAAGTGTTCTCTCCTGATGTTTAAAAATGTGTGGCATATTCAAGACATTAGATGTCTACAATTAAATTAGGAAGCAATTTTCTTTGAGAGACATTTTGGTGTTTTTAAGAATTTCTTCTGATTAAGCAAAGATAGCACTTTTTCAAGGGATTAAAAAATATATCCTGTGTTTATAACTCTTGGTGAGATATAAATGGGAGAAACAAGAATATTGCCAGAAAGAGGAAATCATCTGCTTTCAAGAGCTGGCAATGTTAATAAGTCAGTATTTCCAAAATGAATGGCCGTTTTTGACTTTCATTGGCGAGTTCTTCCCATCCTCATATATGATTTTTTAAATTTTAGAAATAAGGTCTCTCAAATACTATTATTCAGCCTTGAATGTACTTTCCATTTCCCTATCACAATGTCAGCTTGAAACCTCCTGCTTTTTCCAAAAATAACAAATTTGAGATAGGTCTGTACCTGTCACTCTTTGACTGCTAGGACACACACTCCAGTCAACATTGTTAGGAGTGGGAGAGGCAAAGAAGGGACACAGCAAGGGAAACAAAAACCAAAACCAACGCTTTCTAAAGGAATGTTGCTTAAATTAACAGTTGGAATCCCTAAGTTGTACAGAGAGCTCTAAGAGATTTTGAGGTGATTAGCAGTAAGTGCATGTGGGATTTATGAATACAGTAAGTGCAAGCTCTTCCTGGGAGTAGACTGGCCGATATGGTGAGCAGCAGAATTGCAAAAGAAACAAGGTTTTCAGGGGGTGGTTCCTTCAAGACACTAGTAGGGTCTGATAGAGGTGAAAATGGGGGCCTCTGAAAGAAACAAAGAGGCAGCGCATTTGCTTTCTTCCATAGGGGTGGGGAGAAATGAGAAGCAAGAATCAAGCAAGCTTGTTCAACCTGACTTATTTTCTTGTTGTTTTGTTTTGTTTGTTTTAGGCTTTTAGCAGCCTGATGCCATGGTTTTTACTTCCTGTATTTAGTGATAAACACAAAAGAGGGATGAGGAAGGGGCTTTACTGGCTCAACCAGAAACAAACTATGAATCCATGACTGTATTCTCTCCCTTGGACACCCCTGAGAGACTGGAGTTCATGCCCTTTGGATTAGTTCTTCCAGGCCTTTTCCCAGATTGAAAAACATTTCGGAAATATTAGGCCCAATGGAAACCTTTATAAAGAATTCAAATACCTGAAAGAAAAATTAACAATGAGTATTATTCGTAAGGAAAACCAGTCTCTGAGGAATAAAGACTTATTTAAGTGGAACCAGATCTAGCATTCTTGTGGAAAACGGAATCATATCCATTTTTCCACAAAACGCAGGCACTGTTTGGGATGTCTGGAGACATAATGTCTTGCTTAATCCCAGAAATTTTCTGAAAACTGACAAACACTTGGTTTTAACAGCTTCTTAAAATCAGATCCCGCAGGTGAATAACTTGTACAGCATGCTCTTCAGCCATCAGTCTCCAGCTTTGTGCCTATCTTTAAAGGCACTTCTCTTTGGGCGATATGAAATGCGAGAACTTTTCTAAAATGCTAAAGTGAGAAAGGTTTGTGTGACTAAAGTATCACACAACATACTTTCAAAGATCACCTCTAAATACAGGCACAGAAGAATGCTGCCTCCCACATTTTTCTTTTCTTTAATCTATCTTTTCTTAAATGACACCTGATCCCCTTCATACCCGAAGTTATCAGGCCACACCTCTATTGTACACAGTGAATTCAGCTTGTGCAATCTCAGGATTATGCGGGAGGTGTCCATTTCATCCCGAAGCTAACTGCTAGAGATTAAAGCAGGAAGGGAAACTGGCTCTGAATGAAAAACGGGTTACTAAACACTACAAGTATTCAATGAGGAGGAATTCTGAGGCCTTGGGACAAAATGCAACAGGCACAGTACTGGATATAAATTTAAATATAATATATTTGGCATAAAATATAATATGCCAATATGAATTTGGCATAAAAGTCCATCTTAAAGGTAACATCAGAAATCTGAGTCTATTTTCTATACATGTGAAAGATTTACAAAAAAATTACATAATAATAAATGTTCAGGTTTGAGCTTTAAGATTTTGTTTTTGAAACTGCAGGAATTAGGATTATTAACATCAACATGTCAAGTTAACACCAAATAATGATAGCAGATAGTTGATGTGTTTCTATCTTTTAAAAAATTTATTTCCAACTTCTTAGGTCCTCATACCGATTTCATCTTCTGATTTTCCCTTCTTTGTTTCCTCTTCCCTTAAAATCTGTCATTTCCCCTAAAATCCACCTTTGGATTCTTTTTTCTCAGAACTCTCCCTAGGCCATCTCAACCACTCCCACTAAATTAAACTAGACGCACACTCCAATAAACCATGCCTCTAACTTGGGCTTCTGGAATTTTGGACCCACATACAGTCTTCTAACGAGTTGCTGGACATTTCACATACCAATATTCCACAAGCAATTCATCCTCAGTCAGACTAAAAACAGATTGTAGCTTCTCCTCCATCCTGCCCCCTTGTCTCTTCCTCGGACTCAATTAATGGCATCCTCTCCCTCCAAGTCATCTAGAGAGAAACCTGAGTCGTTATTGCCTCCTGCCCCTCCCTCACTGTACCCCAAGCCAATCAGACACCAAGTCCCTTTGAGCCACCATCAGAGTCTCAGGTGTTTGCTGTTGCCTTTCCATGACCAGTGCTCTAGCTCAGCAACTCACTAAGCTATGGATGACAGTAGCCTCCAAATCAGGTCCCCTCGCCTCTAATTTCTTACCTTTTCAATCTATTCTCTATGCTGTCACCTAAGTCATCTTAAAAACAAGTCAAAATCATGGCTATATTAATTTCCTATTGCTGCTTTATCAAATTATCACAAACTGAGTGGCTTAAAACAACAGATTATCTTGTATTTCTGGAGATCAGAGGTCAAAATCAAGGCTGTTGGTGGGGTTGTGTTCATTCTGGAGGCTCTAGGAGAGAATCTGCTATCTTGCTTTTTTCAGCTTCTAGAAGCTGCCTGCATTCCTTGGCTTATTACCCTTTCTTCCATCTTCAAAGCCAGCAGCATAGCATCTTCAAATCTCTGACTTAAGCCCTTACCTTCCCCTTATATGGACTCGTATGATTATATTGGGCCCACCTAGACAATCCAGGAAAACCTCAGTTTAAGATCCTTAAGTAAATTACATCTGCAAAGTCCCTTTTGCTAGGTAAAGGAACATACTTGTAGGTTTCAGGTATTAGCAGGTAGAATCTTTGGGGAGTTTTTATTCTGCCTAACACAATGGCCACTCCTCTGTTCAAAATTGTGTGTGCAACCCCAGCACCTATGAACAGGCAAGATTTCTTAGGACAGTTTAGAGGCCCTCCAGTAATTTAGCTGTCACTCACTCTTTCAATTTCCTTTCTCAGCTGCACCTTATTAGCCTGAGACAATGCATTTTTATACATCTTCTCCACTAGTAGAGTTACTTACAGACAGAAATGGATTTATTTAAAACTTTACACCACAGACATGTAAGTGTACAATAACAATTTGCTAAATCAACTTATCTGGCATTCCCAGATCTTATAATAGCCCATACTATGCTGCTGCCCATTCATCATCAGCAGAATCTTACTCATTAAATTCCATCTTTTTATGAATCTTGCTTGTCTTTGCTCAAGTTCATCTTTTCCTTGACACTTTGCTCAAACATCTGAATCTATTAAGTATTGTCTGAATGCCTATACAGTTTATAGTCAACATGCCTATAATGTTCTGATGTGCTATTTTTGTCTCTTCCAGTAGTATTATAAACACCTTACACACAATGAGTGATCATTTAGTTTTTGTTTCTGCATGAGATAGTGTTGTTCTGGGGCATATGATATGTATTAAGTATATGCTTGTTGAGTGTCTAATCTATGATTTTTAAAAATAAAAATGATCTTAAATTCTACAATCACAGAAATTACATAGCATAAAACACATTGTTTTCTTTTCTCTTGAACCATAAATATATGTGAATACTTCCTTTCAATTACAGGCATGGAAAATGATACAAACAACTTGGCAAAGCCAATCTTATCTGTTAAGACGTTTCGTGGAGCTCCCCCAGATTCTTTTGAAGAGTTCCCCTCTTCTGCCTTAGAAGGCTGGACAGGACCCACCATTACTGTAAGAATTAAGTGCCCTGAAGAAACTGCTTCACATCTCCATGTGAAAAATGCTACTATGGGGTACCTCACCAGCTCCTTAAGTACCAAACTGATACCTGCTGTCTACCTCCTGGTGTTTGTAGTTGGTGTGCCAGCCAATGCTGTGACCCTGTGGATGCTTTTCTTCAGGACCAGATCCATCTGTACGACCGTATTCTATACCAACCTAGCCATTGCAGATTTTCTTTTTTGTATCACGTTGCCCTTTAAGATAGCTTACCATCTTAATGGGAACAACTGGGTATTTGGAGAGGCCCTGTGCCGGGCCACCATGGTCGTCTTCTACGGCAACATGTACTGCTCCATTCTGCTCCTTGCCTGCATCAGCATCAGCCGCTATCTGGCCATCGTCCATCCTTTCACCTACCGGGGCCTGCCCAAGCACACCTATGCCATGCTAACATGTGGACTGGTGTGGGCAATAGTTTTCTTATATATGTTGCCATTTTTCATCCTGAAGCAGGAATATTATCTTGTTCAGCCAGACATCACCACCTGCCATGATGTTCACAACACATGCGAGTCCTCATCTCCCTTCCAACTTTACTACTTCATCTCCTTGGCGTTCTTTGGATTCTTAATTCCATTTGTGGTTATCATCTACTGCTACACAGCCATCATCCGGACACTTAATGCATACGATCATAGATGGCTGTGGTATGTTAAGGCGACTCTCCTTATCCTTGTGATTTTTACCATTTGTTTTGCTCCAAGCAATATTATACTTATTATTCACCATGCCAACTACTACAACAACAATACTGATGGCTTCTATTTTATATATCTCATAGCTTTGTGCCTGGGCAGCCTGAATAGTTGCTTAGATCCATTCCTTTATTTTCTCATGTCAAAAATCAGAAATCACTCCACTGCTTACCTTACAAAATGCTGAAACCATCTTAGAGAACAAGGACAGCCATCACAGAGAATGTTTGTTTTCACAGACTTCTGTTTTCATGGACAACATATGCATAGTGCAAGGAGCTCCATTTCTAAGCTCCTAAGAAATATGCTTCAAAGGTCAAACATTACAAAAGCATCAGTAAATTTTTTTTTTTTTTTTAGACTGAGTCTCCTCTATTGCCCAGACTAAGTGCAGTGGTGCTATCTTGGCTCATGGCAATCTCTGCCTCCTGGGTCAGCCTCCCAAATAGCTGGGATTACAGACATACATGCCCAGCTAATTTTTGTATTTTTATTAGAGACAGGGTGTCATCATGTTGACCAGGCTGCTCTCAAACTCCTGACCTCAAGTGATCTGCCTGCCTTGGCCTCCCAAAGTGCTGGGATTAGAGGCGTGAGCCACCACGCCGACCAGCATTTTCATTAGTCATTTTTAAAAACACTTTATCAGTATTTTTAAAATGTTAATACAGGAGAAAAGATATCACAACTCTTTATGGAAAATGACATTTCCATTTGCCTTATTGCAACTTCAAGCTCTTTAAATCTCCATCTTCCCTATTTCTGTGAGTGGTATTGCCATCCTTGAAATCTGACATAATTTTTTATTCTTTGGTCTCTTTTGACTCATGCTGGTTCTATCTTTGCAAGGATAGAACTGGTTCTATCTTTGCAAGGTCCCTTACCAGGATGATTAAACTAGACGCAGACTCCAATAAACCATGCCTCTAACTTGGGCTCCTGAAATTTTGGACCCATATACAGTCTTCTAACGAGTTGCTGGACATTTCACATACTAATATTCCACAAGCAATTTATCCTCAGTCAGACTAAAAACAGATTGTAGCTTCTCCAATCTGTTGATTGATGTTCTGGTCCCTCACCAGGATATCAACAAGTTGATAGAACCATCAACTGGTTCTATCTTTGCAAGGTCCCTCACCAAGATCCTTTATCTAGTTCCACCTTTACCTTCTTTTTTCTTTCTTTTTCTTTTTAAATAGAGACAGGGTCTTGCTTTGTTACCTGGCTGAAGTGCAGTGACCTGATCATAGCTCACTTCAGCCTCCAACTCCTGGGCTCAAGCAATCCTTCCGCCTCAGTCTCCCAAGTAGCTAGGACTACAGGCATGCACCACCATACCCAACGAATTATATTTTTTATCCTTTGCAGAGATGGGGTCTCATCGTTTCCCAGGCTGGTCTTGAACTTCTGGTCTCAAGCGATCTTCCTATCTCAGCCTCTCAAAGTGCTGGGACTACAGACATGAGCCACTATGCCCAGCCCACCTCTGCCTTCTAACCATTCTCTCCACCGCCAGCCTACCCTCCATTTCACAGGTCTCGCCAGATTAATCTTCCTTGGATATCAGTTAGGCTACATCACTAAAACACCTCTACTAACTCCACTGCTTCTATAATAAATCATAAACCTTTAGCCTGGCATTCAAGGCTAACTTGCTAATGCAACTTCCCGTTAAACCTTGCTTGTGATGTAGGCACCAACCAAACCTCTTGCTCTGCTGTTTCTCCATGCTGCCTCAGACTGAAAAGCTAGTCCCGACGTCTTTGCCTTAATTCTGTCCATTTCTGAAGTCCTCGAAGAACCATTCTTCCCTGATTCTCAGGCTAGCATTGTCATTTTTCTTATCTGTACTTCCAAAGCACTTTTGTACACTTTTTATTATGGCATCTATATATAGTTCATTTATATTTAAATTTTTTAATTCCATGAACAATCAAACACCATGTATAATGGAGAAGGTGCTCATCCTCTCCCTTCCTTGAACTTCTGGGTGATGCCAGGCCCAAGTCTCTGTGGGGCCCAGCTCTATGCTTTGCATTCTGTGTGGCTGAATGAATTTCTAAAATCTCAAAGCAGCTAAAAAGCCCATTAACTTCATACTGAAAAAGCAACATTCTGTGATGACATGGGATGATGTCATTTCAGGTTGGGTATACAAAAAAATAAGGAAGCTAAACTAAGACTATACTCACAAGGCCATTTAGAAGTTTAAAATAATGCGTCCACTATTTTTTTTTTCTTAAGCATAGCTTTTAATGGGGAAATGGAATTTTGTTATTAAAACCCATTATATTACTGTAAGTAAATGACTATTTTTCCCTTAACTCAGTGATTAGACAGGAAGGAAGATACTAGTGGTGACGAATGAATGGTAGTAGTGAATATAAATGGGGTTGAGGAAACTTTAAGCATAAAGGATTGCTGAGATGAATTTACAAGTCTGTAGGAATCTGTCTTGAGTGTACATTTTGTAACGACCAACAAAACAATAAAAAACAATTTTAAATGCATATTTTTAAATGTGCAGAGTTTTTTATTTCATTGGACTTAGGTAAGAAGAGTCCACATGAAGACCCTTTATGTGTGTGGTTATGCAAAGAGCAAAAATCAGGTAAATACTAAAGTGAGAATGAAAAACAAATCTAAAGTAAGTTTCAAGATGATAAAAACTTCAACGAAAGGAACTGACTTCTGAAAATTAAGTCATCAATTACAATACAGTTTTACCTAGGGAAAAAAATACAGCAATATTTGTTAAAAGCACACAATTTTTATGGTATATGCAGGGAGCAAAACAGAACTTTTTGGTGGGGTATAATTCTTACGTTCACAAGCAAAGCCTTCAATTGTAAAATAGCACACAACCCAGTGAACAGACAAAGAAAAAGTGTTCTACTCTGCTAAGTTAAAGTCAACATGACCATTATTCAAGTGCCTTTCTAAGAGGCAAAAGGAATTGAAGGCTACACAAAGTTATACTTGAAATACTGCTAAAGAGGACCAAGAATCCAACTTCCGTCACTGTCCTCAGTCTTTGATAAAACTGAGCATCCATTCTATGAAGATGTTACCCGTTGTGACCTTTAATAGCTATATGCTTTGGCACAAATTTTACTTATACTGATAATACTAGCAATATAATTTTCTTCTCTTATTTTCCAAGGCCAGACCTTGGGAAGGCCAAGGAACAGAAATATCATCATAAACATGCAACTGGAAACTTCCAGGAATAAAAATAGTAGAGGATGCTGAATGTGGTGGCTTGTGCCTGTAATTCCAGCTATTTGAGAGTCTGAGGTGGGAGGATCACTTGAGCTCAGAATTTTGAGACCAGTCTGGGCAACATAGCAAGATCCCACCTCCAAAAAAAAAAAAAAGCAGAGATTAAAAAACAAACATAAAGACACTGCCAAAAAATAGAATTAGATTTTTCCAGAGAAAAAGAACAGGCTGAGAAATCAAGGAACAGCGAAAGAAAACTGTGCTTAAAAACAAGAATTTAACCAAATATGATTTATTGCATGGATGTGCAGTGTTTTAAATCTGTTAGCAATTGTCAGTATATTTCAAAACTCCTAATTATATAGGCTAAAAGTGGTTTAATGCCTGAACTAGAACCCAGATCCCTAGGCTCCATATTAATGCTCTCATCACACCATGAAAGCTACCCCTTCCACACCTGGAAAGGATGCCTGACACAGAGCTGGCATGGTGTGGGCACTCAAAGGCTTCTTTCAAAAGACTCCTGTAGAGTTCCATCTCAATCTAGATTGGAATGCCCAGTCTAGAGGAGACCTACACTGCCTGCCTATGAAAGGCCTTGGGTTTGTGGAGTCAGGCTCACCTCAAAGACAAACCCTATGTGGCTGTGGGCAAACAGGGACACAGATCTGTCTCTGTTTGTCCTCAGAAGACCCTGACTTTGATGTGTGAACAGAGCAGACCCTATGTCTAGTAAGAACCTTGAGGCCGGGTGCGGTGGCTCACACCTGTAATCCCAGCACTTTGGGAGGCCGAGGCAGGCGGATCACCTGAGGTTGAGAGTTAAGACCAGCCTGGCCAACATGGTGCAACCCTGCCTCTACAAAAATACAAAAATTAGTCGAGCATGATGGCATGTGTCTGTAATCCCTGCTACTCTGGAGGCTGAGACAGGAAAATCAGTTGAACCTGGGAGGCAGAGGTTGCAGTGAGCTGAGATGGCACCATTGCACTCCACCCTGGGCAACTGAGCAAGACTCCATCTCAAAAAAAAAAAAAAAAAAGATCCTTGAGATATTGACATCACTCACCTCTTACTTGGGAGACAGCCATAGGTGCCCATAATAATACTAGCTACATCATTTAAGTCCTTTTTTTGGTGCCAGGCTCCATGCTAAATGCTATACCTACACACACATGTGCACATAGTCTTAATTAATAGTACATATAGTTATATATTGATATATATATTTATATATTGTATATTTGCATTGAACCCTTACCATAATTCTTTAAGACAGGTACTATTATTCCAATTTTATACACGGAAAAATAAGCATAGAAAGATTTGGTGACTTGACCAAGGTTGTATAACTAATCTGTGGCAAAGCCAGGATTTGAATGATGTCTGCCTTCAAAGCAAATAACTTTGTTTTGCTTTTAAGTTTACCATGTGCCATGGTCATAGCCACCTCAGTGGAAACAGCAAGGTGGAAGCCCACTTTCCTCCTCCTGGGATGTGCAGATACCAGGCTTGGGTATCAGTCTTCACTCTACCCCCCACTGGCTATACCTTGGCCAAGCATTTGCCCCAAGCCTCAGGCTCATTCACATTGGATGAGACGGCACCCATTCCACAGCTGGTATGAGGCTTAAATGAGAAAGACTAATGTGACTGGGGGCACTTGGCAAAGTTCAGAGGGTCCGGAAATGCCACCACCCTTCCAGTCAGAAGGCTGGCAGTGCAGAGGGCACCACCATGGGGGATACCTTCCTCTACCTTCAGTGAGGCAGTGGAGTAGTGAGGACAGGATTTACATTGCTTTTTAAAAGTTTAGCAACAGTAATTATGCAATACATACACTACTTAAAAAAATTTTAAAATCCAAGCAGTACAAAAACAGAGTGAAAAAGAAATCACCCATCTATACTAGCCTTCTAGTTCACCTTCCAGAAGGTATCCTCCCTCCAGAAATACTTTAGACACATATAAGAGTGTGTGTGCCCCTCCCCACAACACATATATGAGTCTGTACTCCATTTATATGCACATCACAGCATGATTCTTTTGCTTAACAACATTTAGGTTGTTTTTGGTGTTTTGTTATTGCAAACAAAGCTGCAATAAACATCTTTTCCCATCTGCCTTAATACATAATTATAATGTTTCTGAATCAGACAGACCTGAGCTGTAGTCTCAGGACTAATTACCTTTTAGAAAGCTTTTATTTTATTTTATTTATTTATTTATTTTTGAGACAGAGCCTTGCTATGTTGCCCAGGCTAGGAGTGCAATGGTGTGATCTCTACTCACTGCAACCTCTACCTCCTTGGTTCAAGAGACTCTTGTGCCTCAACCTCCTAAGTAGCTGGGATTATAGGTGTGTACCACCACACCTGGCTAATTTTGTACTTTTTGTTTTTTTTTTAGTAGAGATGGGGTTTCACCATGTTTGCCAGGCTGGTCTCAAACTCCTGGCCTGAAGTGATCTACCCGCCTTGGCCTCCCAAAGTGCTGGGATTACAGGCATAAGCTACTGTGCCTGGCCATGTCTTAGATAGCTTTCAACAAGTTACTTAATCTTGGTTTCATCATGTGTAAGACGGCAATAATGATGGTGAAATGGTTCAGAAGGCTGTTATGAATTATCATGATGATTAAATGAGATGATACACATGAGTATCTAATATCATGCCTGGCAAATAGTAGGTTCTCAATAAATGTTTGCATTAACCAAGGATGTTTTTCTTGTTTGAAATGAGGCAGCTCCTAGGTTCTAAAGACCTAGACAGAGGAGATAACCACCCTTTCAGTTGGGTTTGCACCTGAAGACATGGCAGCTGTAAGTGGCTAGGTCCAAGTGGCATCACTTCCACTCTTAGGTGACAGATCATATCAGCCTCACCACTCAGCCCACTTGCCTTATCACAGAGGCCAGTCTTTGCAGGGCTCCTTATAATAGCGGTATAAGTTCTGTACTCAGAAAAAGCTCTTCAAGAGGATAGCTCCTGCTCTACCTCCACACCTTCTCTTAGGCTTCTAGTCCCCCACAATCTCAAACATCTATGAATCACTCTGAGTATCTCTCATTTGGACACTTTGCACACCCTTATCTTTACTATCACTTAACTGTTCCATGTGACAATGCCCACTACCTCAATCAGTTTCTAAGCATTTTGAAGATAAGGTCAGAGAACATTCAAATGGTATTACGTGTCCCTCTGTATCCCCATCTTCTCTACAAGAAGCTATGGACTGAACCGTGTGCATAGTTCTACTCAGGAAATAGCCAATGAATTGAACTCTGAACAAGAACTCACCTACAACTGAGTTTTTAGTTGAAGAATTGAAGCAATAAATAGCTCCGGAGCTAGTTTCCCCCTAATGTTTGGTTCCAGGAAAATAACAGCTCTATTATTTCCATTCTGATTTATGGGTAATTGTTGGGACAAGAAGCTCATGAAATTTAAGGTAAATGGTCAAATTTTCCCCCCTTCCCCGCCCCTGCCACCCAGCATGCAAAATTTAAAAGAAACAGATATACTCTAAAACTTACCCTGAGTTTCTGTGATTTAGCATGGTATAAAACATCCTGGTAGTGCTGGGCATGGGCTGGGTCCACATCACTAATATTTGCAGTAGGTAACAGCAAAGTTTCTAAAGTCCTTGAAGGATTCCCTTCATCAATAGCTTCATTGATGTACCCTACAGCTACAATTCCTAGAAAATAAAGAACAAGTTTTCCTTTTAAGTCACAGTACATTATAACTTTTCTAGTATCACCTATTGCAAAAGGCTAATAAATCAGTAGAGAAAAGCTGTAGGACGCAAGATCCAGAAACAAAACCAATTATGTTTTTATATACTTATAATAAGCAATCTGAAAATAAAATTAAGAACACATTCAATTCATAATAGCGTGCAACTACAAATACATTATAAGTATAAACAGAATAAATATTTAGATGTAATTTAATGAAAGAAACACAAGACATGTACACTGAAAACTGTAAAACACCATGGGAAAAAAACTTAAAGACAAATAAATGAAAAGATAGCCCATATTCATGAATTGGAATATTTCATATTGTTAAGATGGTAATACTCCTTAAATTGATCTACAGATTCAATGCAACTTCTATCAAGGTCCCAGCTGCTGGCTTTGTTTGTTTGTTTTTGCGAAAGAGTTTTGCTCTGTTCCCCAGGCTGGAGTGCAGTGGCACGAACTCGTCTCACTGCAACCTCCACCTCCCGTGTTCAAGCATTCTCATGCCTTAGCCTCCTGAGTAGTTGGGACTACAGGCAGTGCCACCATGCCCGGCTAGTTTTTTTCTTTTTTGAGACGAAGTTTCACTCTTGTTGCCCATGTTGGAGTGCAATGGTGCAATCTTGGCTCACTTCAATCTCTGCCTCCCAGGTTCAAGTGATTCTCCAGCCTCAGCTTCCTGAGCAGCTGGGATTACGGGTGCCCATCACCATACCTGGCTAATTTTTGTACTTTTAGTAGAGATGGGGTTTTACCATGTTGGCCAGGCTGATCTCAAACTCCTGACCTCAGGTAATCCACCCACTTCAGCCTCCTTAAGTACTGGAATTACAGGTGTGAGCCACTGTGCCAGCTATGGGTAACTGTTATATTTTTAGTAGAGTCAGGCCTTCATCATGTTGGCCAGGCTGGTCTCGAACTCCTGGCCTCAAGTGATCCACCCATCTCAGCCTCCCACAGTGCTGGATTACAGGTGTGAGTCACCATGCCCAGCCCTAGCTGCTGTTTTTTAAAAATAGAAATGGACAAGCTGATTCTAAGTCTCATATGGAAATGCAAGGAACCAAGAATAACCAATTATCTGATCTTGAAGAAATAACAAAGTTAAAAGACTTTTCCCAGTTTCAAAACTTACTAAAAGGCCATGGTGATCAATACTAAGGATAAACATATACATCAATGGAATAGAAATTGAGAATGTGGAGAAAAATCCTTACATTTATGGTCAATTGATTTCTGACAAGAGTGCCAAGACAATTCAATGGGTAAAGTATAACAGTCTCTATAACAAATGGTGCCAGGATGACCAGACATTCACATGAATAAAGTTCAACTCCTACTTCACGCTGCAGCAAAAATTAACCCAAAATGGATAACAGACCTAAATGTAAAAGCTAAAACCATACATCTTTTAGAAGAAAACTTAGGAGTAAATCTTTGTGACCTTGGGTTAGGCAATTATTTTTTAGCTGTGCTGCCAAAAGCATTAAACAACAACAATGAAAATGTAAATGGGACTTTGTCAAAATTAAACTTTTTGTGCTTCAAAGGACACCATAAAAAAAGGGAAAAGACAACATAAGAAATAAAATATTTGCAAATTCTATATCTAATAAAAAGGACGTGTATATGAATATATAAAGAACAGTTACAACTCAACAAGATAAATAACCCAATTTAAAATTGGCAAAAGGCTTGAATAGACATTTCTTTAAAGAAGATGTATGAAGGGAAAATAAACACATGAAAAGATGCTCAAAATCATTAGTCACTAGAAAAATGCAAATCCAAAGCACAATATGATACCACTTCACACCCACTAGGATGGCTGTAATAAAAAAGACAGTAACAGTGTTGGTCAGAATGTAGAGAAAGTGAAACCTCACACACTGCTGGTGGCAATGAAACTGATGTAATCACCTTGGAAAATAGTTTGATAGTACCTTAAAATATTAAGCATAGAATTACGTTTAATAATTCGAATATAAGTTATGTGAATCCAGCAATTCTTCTCATGCTCAACTGATTACTGGATAAATAAAAAGTAAATCCATAGATTGAAATATTCTCTGACTTAGAAAGGAATTCGAAATGTATCAATACGTGACACGTGTGGAAGAACCTTGAAAACATTAAGTAAAAAAAGCCAAACACAGAAGACCACACGTTACAGAATTTCATTTATATGAAATATCTGGAATAGGCAAATCCATTGAAACAAAGTACATTAGTTGTGGCTAGGGCATGGGAGGAGTGGGAGAGGGAGTGACCGCTAATGGAAATGTAATTTCTTTTGGACTAATGAAAATGTGCTGAGTTTAGAACATTTTGGTGATGGTTGTACACCTTTTTGAATAGATAAAAATCACTGAACTGTACAGTTTAAAAGGGTGAATTTTATGTTATATAAATTATATCTCAATAAAGCTATTTTTTTTTTTTTTGAGACAGAGTCTCACTCTGTCACCAGGTGCCAGGCTGGAGCACAAGGGTGCGATCTTGGCTCACTGCAACCTCCGCCTCCCGGATTCAAGCAATTCTCCTGCCTCAGCCTCCCGAGTGCTGGGACTACAGGTGCACACCACCAGGCCCAGCTGATTTTTGTATTTTTTGTAGAGACAGGGTTTCACCATGTTGGCCAGGATGGTCTCAATCTCTTGACCTCGTGATCCGCCCACCTCGGCCTCCCAAAGTGCTGAAATTACAGGCATAAGCCACCATGCCCAACTAATAAAGCTAATTATTAAAAAGGGGTCATAACTTTGTGCAGAGGCAGCAGCAGGGATGCTCATTTCTAGTGTAACCCTCACTTAGATGTTAGATAGTAATGCCAAGATATTTGGTGATGGAATCACAGAATACAGGCGCTCGAAGAATTTAATGCAGAGATATACTGAAAAGAAACCGAAGTAGAGAGGGTTAGATAAACATTTTATTTTTTGGATAACTCTACTTCACCACTTTGTAAAGGATGTCAAAACAGAGATAGTTCAAAAGTAAGCAATTCCCTACAGTGTTAACCACATGTAACTGTTGAGCACTTAAAATGTGGCTAGTATAACTGAAAAACTGATTTTTAAATTTAGTTCTAATTAATTTAAATTTAAATTTAAGTAGCCACATGTGGCTAGGAAATGTAGGTAGGCTCCATGGAAATAAAGTCAGGCGTGTTCTGGGATACTTTTGTGGTTCAAATATGGGTAATTAATTTCATATATTGTTCATATAATACCAGGTGGTAAAACATTCATGGATGTACCAAATAATGAATAAGTGCATCCTCTAATTTAATTTTCTACTATCTCTAATACACCAAAGGATTTTAGAATATAGACTATGGGCCAGCAGGCACAGTGACTCATGCCTATAATCCCAGGACTTTGAAAGGCCAATGTGCCAGGAGTTCGACACCAGACTGGTCAACATGGTGAAGGTCTGTCTTTACTAAAAATACAAAAATTAGGCCAGGCAAAGTGGCTCATGCCTGTAATCCCAGCACTTTGGGAGGCTGATGTGGGTGGATCACTTGAGGTCAGGAGTTCGGGACCAGAGAATTGCTTGAATCTGGGATGTGGAGGTTGCAGTGAGCTGAAACTGCCCCACTGCACTATAGCCTGGGCGACAAGAGCGAAACTCCATCTCAAAAAAGAAAAAAAAAAATAGCCAGGCATGGTGGTGTACACCTGTAATCCCAGCTTCTTGGGAGGCTGAGGCAGAAGAATCGCTTTAATCCAGAAGGTGGAGGTTGCAGTGAGCCAAGATTGCGCCACTGCACTCTAGCCTGGGTGACAGAGTAAGACTCCATTTTCAAAAAAATGTATATATATACATGTATAGACTATAGGATTCACAAATGAAAAGCATGGAAGTCAAATATGAAATCTGAAAAGTTTTTGCAATTCTAACAAAATGGATCTATCTGGAGGTTACTTCTCAATTCCTTATTATTAAAAAATAAACTAACATCCATTAATCAAAAGATACATATGCATTTAGATAGACACATACACACATATATACATAACACATATATACACACACTGCCAAGGGGCTTTTGCTTCCTAGGTTAGTACTGATGGACAAGAACTGTTAAAGAAACTAGGCGTGAATGAGCAATAAGCTTAGAATATAAGCATTTTTAAGGCCAGACTTAATATTTCTTATTTTTTTCATTAGATTTCATCTCAAATGATCACCAGTTACTTCACAAATCTGATATGCCACGAAATAGAATGAGCACCACTCATTTTTTAAAAAAGTATCTCCATCTTGATATTCAAGTAAAGGTAAAATATTTAGGTAAATATTTTCTGAATAGATGAGCCCATAACCACCACCTTGTTAAGAATGAAAAGATTTACCTGTAAGAAGAAAGAAACCATCTAAAACTCCAGTTTAAATGGTTTCAAAATAAGTTTGAAGAAAAAGCAAAACTATTTCTCTAATGAGCAAGTTATATTATCTGTAAACATTGAGAGAACTCTGGAAAGTCTAAGTATTATCTATATACAAGGTACTGTTGTTTAACCCTGTAGGATTTATAAACTGGAGTGCATGGAATATTTAGTGTCATTCTCTAGTCACCCCCTCTTGGGCAAGCTGTTCTAAATACCATTAAAACACCCCATCCAAAAATGGTCTTAACAGAACCAATGGCCGATCACCTGGAAATGAGTGCATTTCAGCTGACTTGATTGAAATCCCCTGGTAAAGTTGTTGTTTGGTGCGTTTCTAAGAACACAAGCTGCTGAGGCCATAGTGAATGACATCATAGGAGCTGAAAGATCTACCCACAAGCCCCCTGGGAACATGTGCATCACTTCCTCTATTTATAAATAAAAGGGAAATCCTGTTCGAACAAAGGCTGCTGAGCTTCACTCAGCCCATGGTCCACTTCCTTATATCAAAATGAGTTATTAAAACATTCTAGTCCATGAGAGAGTGGGTGTTCTCTTAGAGTTCATGTATTTGAGGCAGCAGATGAGATAACATACAAAGAATGGTACCTACCAGATTTAAAGAGCAAAAACTCCAAGGAAGAAAACTTCGTAATCTAGGCTATATGGTTAAAATAATGCTCCTCTATGGCTCTACTGGGAAAAGTAAACTTTTTAGTAAGAAATCAACAGAACCTGAGGAAATGCATTTAGCAGCTAGCTTCTCCATTAAATTCACCTTCTGTATTTCTCATTTTCCATTAGCTGCTTACCTCACCTACATCACAACGCGGACATGGAATCAGACCTCAGAGCATGCAACAAGAGTGAGGTGGGGAGGCAAGAGTAATGCACCTTCAAAACGTCCATGAAAAATTCTCAGCTCCTCAGACGACTTAATTACTATACTAAGCATTCCTGCCTGTTTACAATGATGTATTTTAGAAATTTTAGATTTTTGAGTAATTGCCTAAACATGATATCAAACTCAATACTCATTTTGACAGAAGAAAAAAACAAAACAAAACCACAGATAAATTGCTCTTTATTAAAGTTCCCAAATTCTAGACAGGAAATACTAGTGTCTGAAATACCTTCTCTGGTTATAGCATATGTCCTTTACGACAAGATATTCAAAAGAAGTGTTATAGTGGCCGTGTGAAATGTCCTAGGGTGAATAACTCAGTAGTGCTGTTACCTTGATAGATAAAAGCCACAGCAATCAAATGAGATTTTGGCTTAAAAATAATATCTACTTACAAAAGACTATTCTCTTTCTAAGTTATACAAATATTACTTGGTTTCTTTTCCCCCTAGTAAACAAAAGGCTCTATGTGATAGCCAGGAAGAAAAATGGCATTTTCCCCCTTTTAATCAGCGTCAAGTCTACAATCATTCAGCACTGAGAACTAACATTCATTTGTGCAAGTGGCACATAGAGAAATAACCAAAACAGGACTGAAGCATGGGTATTGTCAAGAATTGGGAAAAAAGTTAGAAAGCAAAGATGGGACCTGAGTCTTTGTTTTGCCTACCAAAAGAAAGGAGTCCTACTTCTTGGGTGGCAGTTGCCATAGCAACCAAACCACTGCTGAAGGAGATTCAGAGCATTAAGGCGGAAGTTGTGGAGAAAGGCAGAAGCCTGGGGGACTGAGCTCTGTAGCAGGACATGGTCCCCCAACCCCCGCCTGATGACATTGAACATCTGTTCAAATTAGTGCTTGCATCTTGACTAATGTCTGCCAAGAACCATAAACTCCCAAGCTAAGTGTCAGAAAAGAGCTAAGTGGGCTGTGAGCAAGCTGTCTGATTGCAGAGATTTTTAAATGCTTCACTGAAAGGAAATGCCGAGGCAACAGGAAGCCGTGCCATCCCAAAGGAGATTTAGACTTGCACACAACTTGGAAAGGACAAAATGAAAGTGTCTAGGCATCAGTGTAACAGTGGGACATCCGTGGTACCTTATATCAGGGTAGCACGCCTGGATCCTGTATTATAGTAGGGGCTTAAAGTGAGAATATGGTTACAAAATGAGAACCAAATCTGGCCTTGATTTTTGGCCAGTGTTCACAGGAAATAGCAAAGAAAAATAAGAAAACTTTGTAAATACAATTAATTAACAAAGTCCTATGTTTTATTTCAAGAATGATCTTAGTATTCCTAAGTTAAATACAGCATTAGAAGACCAGACCTAAGACCTTACCCAAATACACTAGAATAAAACATAATAAACGGTGAGAGAAGTATCTGCCCACTCTATCCGCAAGCTTGGAGCAAATGAGTTAAAAAAGTCAAAGCTGGAGGGTGGAGGAGAGATCAATGATTTTAGCAATGCTCATCCACTCTTGCTGACAAGTCAAAAGCTCATAAGCCGCAGAAGATGGTGTTGGTTTGTTTTCATGATGGAAAACACAGCTTGAAGCTTGAATTTGGTAATGCATACTACAGAAAAGCAGTGAGTGTATATATTGCAGAAGCTACATAGCTCCTCATTCTTCACTCTATTTTTATAAGCAAGAAGCAAATGATGCAGCAAGCTGATATTCAAGAATGCAGGTTTCAGGGTGTATCTTGAGGTTGGTATGCTTTTATGCTGATAGCTCATAATTTCCTCAAAAACAGCAAATCACCATGTTTTGTGATCATTAAGCAACAGCTAGATTGTCTTCCAACGTCTCCATTTGTGGTGCAGAAAATCATGTCATATTTCAGAAAAAAGATGCCCAAATAAAAGGTCAAAATAAAATTGGGTGCTTAAAAAATATGAGTTATTGGCCAGGTGCGGTGACTCATGCCTGTAGTCCCAGCACTTTGGGAGGCCCAGGTGGGCAGATCACAAGGTCAGGAGTTTGAGACCAGCCTGACCAACATGGTGAAACCTCATCTCTACTAAAAATGCAAAAATTAGCCAGGTGTGGTGGTGCATTCCTGTAATCCCAGCTACTCAGGAGGCTGAGGCAGGAGAATTGCTTGAACCCAGGAGGTGGAGGTTGCAGTGAGCTGAGATCGCGCCACTGCACTCCAGCCTGGGTGACAGAGCGAGACTCCATCTCAAAAAAAAAAAAAAGAGTTATTGAGCTGTCTCTGAAGTACAAATAACCATAAAATACCAAGCCTTCTACTTGTGTATTTTTACTCTATTATATATTCTTGTATATGCTTTGTAATGTTTATAACATATTGGTAAAGTGGAATAGGCATAAAATCTATATATAAACAAAGGTATGCATATTAGCGGAGTGTGCTCTCACAGAGTTCCTGAGAAAAAACTTAAAGCTTTAATCTAGAAAACTAAGTTGTCCAGATACCATCTTCTCCCACTATGCTAGAGAAGCAAAGTGTCTTATACTTACGGTCATTTTCTTCTTGAATTTGAGCATTAACCATATCAATACAATTCTGAATTTCATTCCAGCTTAAATTATCTTGCCCTTGGGATAAAACTTCTAGTTTAACAGAGAGTAGTGTGTTTGAATAACTGTGGAAGAGAAAAAGATGTTAATCAGAGACATTCATTCTTTGTTCATGTTATATTTCTCAAATATGACACATGGTCAAATGTAGTTGTTATGCAGTTAGACAAAGAGTAGAAAGGCAAATAAAATTGTCTTGTGTAGTTCTGTCAACATACACCAAGCTTACTTGTACTAATGGTGCTTTCTTAAAGTATTTTTATAAACAAATTCTGTTTAACGAAAGCTCTTCAAAATCTAAACTTGTACCTAACTCAAGCAAAGCTAGAAGCTGTCAAGTCTGTGAAATTACTTTTCCCCAGTTACTAATTTTTCTCCCCTTTGTATGTCTTGGTTCTGCTCAGTCTTCAGATGATTGTTATAGGAAAAAATTCAGTTACCATGGCTCTCAATCTTTCCATCATCAAAAGAAGTCATTATTTCTCATGTTCCTTCAAAAATCTAAGTTTTAAAAGACCTTTTTTACTCTAACCCTCATATAGCTGAGCCACCTTGAGGCCAGATATGCCACTGAGGTATCAGATAACATGCAAATGCAGTTCCAGAAACCTTGCTGAGTAACACAATCTTTACTGTATGTTGTCCTGATGAGGTGGCACATGGGTTAAACCAGGATATACTGAAATTCCTTTTCACCTGCCCATTTCTCCAAAGGCTCCTAGCCAATACTCAAAAATCTCTCTTAGGCCTGGTGTAGTGGCTCACACACCTGTAATCCTAGCAATATGGGAAGCTGAGTGAGAGGATCGCTTGAGCACAGGAGTTTGAGACCAGCTTAGGCAACATAGAGACACCTCGTCTCCATAAAAAAAAATTAAAATTAAAAATGGTCTTCTCACCTGTCATTTATGACCCATGACCGTTCTCACTATGCATAGCCCTCTGGACGATACGGTTTATTCAACCACTCCAATTACTTTTTTATTGTCTGGGGACATTTCAGGGAAAAACTTAGTCGTACTGATACATTAAGAAACTTTCACTACTCAATAATCAATTTTGCCTCTTTCCAATTTCCACAGAAACAATATTACAATCACAGGCTAACATGAACCATTCTAGCCAAAAGTAATGAAACCAGATAGTTTAGTGTGCTTTTATGTCTTTACACCAGGGCAATGAAGAACAATCCTCTGTGTGAAATGAGTCACTCTGCAGTTTGACTTCTGAAATAGTCGCCAGGGGTCTGGTAATGGCAGAGGTTAAAATGAAGTCTAAAACTGCTTTGTTTTGGTTGTGACAAACTTTTTCAAAATTCTGGATGCTTCAAGGTGGCATGCAGTATCTTCCATGGAGTGTAGCTTGAGAGAAAAACATCATTCAAAACAGAAAATGATGGTAACAATTAATTGTCTGTAGCTGAATGAGGCCTCTGCCAAGTGCAGATGTGAAATACACTGGCGACCACAATAACAATATGGATAAGTGGCAACTTGCCCTGGTTAGTGTCCCTCATAAACGGAGACCATTCTAAAAGTGCAAAGTCTTTATGGGCATCCCATATACTTAACATCTAAATGCTGACCCAACAGGAGGGAAATGGGAAAGTTAAAAATAAAACAGAGAGGCTGGGCGGGGTGGCTCACGCCCATAATCCCACCACTTTGGGAGGCTGAGGTGGGTGGATGACGAGGTCAAGAGACAGATCACCCTGGCCAACATGGTGAAACCCTGTCTCTACTAGAAATACAAAAATCAGCCAGATGCAGTGGTGTGTGCCTGTAATCCCAGCTACTTGGGAGGCTGAGGCAGAAGAATTGCTTGAACCCGGGAGGTGGAGATTGCAGTGAGCCGAGATTGTGCCACTGCACTCCAGACTGGCGACAGAGCGAGACTCTGTCTAAAAATAAAATAAAATAAGTAAAAATAAACACAGAAATACAACCACCCATCATCACTTTAGAACTGAACAAAAACAAGCTATAAAGGGAAAATATTTTAGGAGTAACACAAGCCGCTCCACGGGCTTTCCCAATTTGAGTATTTCTCTCCATAACGAAGTTACCAACTTTGGGAAATATTCCATAGTTTACCCAAACAGGTCAATGTCCTCTCCTCTCACTCCTTCTCTCAGCTCTCTTCACCTCATGCTATGGACAGACTAGTAAGGAGTCTACTAATCTAAGAGGCCAGGGAAGGTCTGAGAAGATCAGTAATCCAATTAGTTCATCAGATGTTTCTAAGTACTTACTACATGTAAAACATGGCAGCACTACAGGAATATTTGGAGGAAAAAAAGATGCAGCCTTTGTGCTTAAGACTAGTGTGTAAGATGACAAAAATTCCAAAAGGTATAAAAGCAGAGTACAGGAAGGCCCATTAAAGTAGAGAGTCCCTAAAAGTAGATATAATGGGGTTCAAAGCAAGAAGTGGAAGGAAATCCTTATTGGTGGACAGCCCTCCCTGGGACGGGCACTAAATCAAACACTGAATCCTCAAAACAGAACTGCAAATGCAGAGTGGGGCTTTTGTTTCTTTTGTTTTTGTGCTTTATAGATGAACGAAAAGGGCTCAGTTGGGAGGGCCAAACTCAGACATTTTTGGCTCCAAGACGTATGCTCCTCTAACCACATCATGCTACCTCCCAGGAGAGATAACATCGGATATGGGGATGGGGAGAAGCATGGATATACCTCATGGAACATAATGTATGGTAGGGAGGGCTCAGGAGCTCCAATACTGTGGTTAGCGGAGTTGAGTGAAGATACCAAGTTCCTGATGGTGAGCGACCATGCCTAGGAACACAGAGACCAGAAAGTACACTTCAGCTTGGCTAAAGTGCAAAATACGAGTAGGGATGAAGCTGGAGCTAAGGTCAGAACAACATGCTTACAGTGAGAATTCTGGTCTTAATTCAGATGAGAACAAGGAACAATCAAACAGGAGAATTAGTTACATTTTAGAACAGTTAATCTGGGAACAGTGTATGCCCAAGGCTAATGTTAACCCACATAATACTTTTGTGAGAATTAGACAAAAGAATCTTTCTGGGCAAGTATAGCTCCAAGAGTAGAAGCCATGGTGAACAGGTAGAGACTTTGCATGAATTCATCAAGGTGGCCTTGCACAGCATGCTTGTGCTGTGAAAAACCTACTCCATGTGGCAAGGCCCTAGACAGAGCACTGTTTCTCAAACTTCATTAATCTGCAAAACTGGGCTTCCAAGATCCCAAGTCAAGATGCTGACTTTGGAAGTAAAATGCCAGGGCTGTATAAAATCATTTGGGGCCAATTCAGGTGTCAATACAAGAACCCAAGTGGGCCCTGAAATCCCACGTCAGTACTGGGTCATCCAGATCCAGAATGTACTTAAATTAAAAAAAAAAAAAAAATCAAAACCATTTAAAAAGTTTTCCACACAAATAGAACAGGACTACTTCTCTAAGGGTATTTGTAAATGAGGAAGTGGGCACTTTTGATAATCAGAATGGGTGAGTCGGAGGCTATTGTCATGTAGAGGGCAGTTGCCAGGTATGCTAAATATGTGGGACAGTCTTGACAGTTATCTCACCAAGATGCCCCATTAGCCTGTAGGTTTCAGAAGGGATTGACCAGCTCTTCTACTCTAGCACTAAGAAAGTATGGCAAAGCCTGGTTAGGTAGGAATGATGAATGAATGGGGAGAGAAAAGAAGTAGGATGACCAGTTTAGGGGTTACTACAGAAGCCAAGGTGAGAAGTAAAGAGGGTGGCTGCAGGGAAACAGAAACATCTTGCAGAGGTATAAGACACACAGATTGGCCACTGACAGCCAGCTCTTCAGTGCACAGGGGTGCCCAGCTGAGGGCAGAGGGAAACTCAGATTGAGCTTGTGGTTTCTCAGCTTGCAGGAGAGGATGGTGCCATTAACAGAAACAGTGGAGGTAGATATAAATTACCTTGGAAACAGACTCTAAGGAATCATATGAACCACATGCCCAAATTTAAGTAGAACAAGAGAATTAAGTTTCTCCAAAAAGACTGAAAACAAGGAAAACCCACCATCCTTCCATTACTTCTTGGCCATTCTCTATGTAGGCAAGTGGTCAAATGCCATTTGTTTAACCTAAGAAATCACTGGTTTTTCTTGTGCGACTGTACATGACCCAAGAGAATTAGCCAACCTGCCTAATAGAGCAGTTCCAAAATCAGTAGCTGAAAAGAGCTTTTGTCAAGATCTGTGCAGACATCTCCCCCTGGTGGTTACAAGAATCCAAGATTCACTCATTTTAACTGGGGCTTTTGTCTCAGTGACTCTCATCTGGTTCCCAAGACCCACTGTGGCCTCAGGATTTCTTTGGCTTAATAATCAGAAGAGTGTAGTTTGGGGCCCAACTGCCCAACTTTAGTTCCATAACTCTGGATTCTGTTTCTGCATCAGTGAAATAAAAGAATTGAACTGGATGATTATTAAAGTTTTCTTCTACATCCTGCTGCTGTTTCCAAAAGACACACAAGGAAAGGTATATTTCCAATAGTTCCTTTATTTTCAGCCTATCAAATAATCTCTGCCAATGACAAAGTCATTCATTAATTGCCACAGGATGATCACTTTCTGATTCTTTTTGTTTCTCCAGAAGGAATACTGTAAACAAGGATACTAATTAGAAGGACTCTTAAAACAGACTGGTTTTCAAGAAATATGAGCATGGTATACAGATTTCTCCACCAACAGACAAATTCCTCACTTGTAAGATCTGCCAACCATCATTTCTGCATTGAAAGCAGGTTTGGAAAATGTTCCTTACCGTTCCACATATGCCTTGTCCAGATTGTTTAAGCCTATTGTGGGGCTTCTGAGTTGATTCTGCACAGACACAAGATCGTTGCTTTCCAAGGCCTGGTTTAGTAAAGCAACAGCAGACAACATTTCCACAGCAATCAAAAGCTCCTCGTGGGCCAAGTAGTTCTGTTGGAAAACATATGGCAACATAAGCTCTCCACACAACACACCTCATGTGCATGATGGAGGTTTACAATGCACATTTCACCAAACAATGAAAAGTCAAGAACTTGATAGCTCAGCAGAAAGAGGAGTCGCTGGCCACTTGCTTTCCACTGGCTTTAAGAACAGGTATATGGTTCCTGGGTTTTCCTTGGATGATCATTTTTGAGACTTAGTTGATCACAACGGAAAGTTATGATTCCACAAATATCTGCATTCCCATTACTGATCCCTAATCCCAGCTATATTGGCTGCTTAAAGGCTCAGTTCGGCCATATAATTAAGCCAAGGACTAGATAACATTGTCACTGACTGAGAGTGCCAGATAAGATTTTAGCACACTAATGATTTCCAGTTTGAAATAATGGTTAAGGGAAGGTTGGGAGAATTTCACCGAAAAGTTATAATCTGAAACACAAAGCAAGGTCTTCAAACCAAGACTATTGATTCTAATTCCAAAATTCTGATTTCAGAATAAGAAAGGATAGTTTAATCTTCCAAAGCAAATGTGAAGAAGGAGTTACCATAGAGAGCATGTAAGTAAATTTTACTCAAATATCTTACATGAAATACACATTTAACATATAAGGTATCAAATTATAAGAGCTGAATGCAATCGTTTATAATTCACCTCCTCTACCTCTTTCAGTGACTTGTCCGTGGATACCTAAATTGGTGTATGGCAAAAAGGAAAAGGAGAAAGGAAGAAGAAATGGAGCTGGGCAGCCACAGGTTAACTGTGGCCATTTGAGGATGAATGAGTGTCCTCAAGCATAAGTAAGCCTTGAGTTTCAGAGCCAGAGAAGTGGAAGAAAATATTGATGAGAGAACCTAAGTGAAATTAAGAAAATAAGCTATTTTTCTTTTATTACAAATACTATATTTCTATTTAGAAAACATAGAAAGTCTTAATTTTTTTTTTTTTTTGTAAAGATGGGGCTTCACTATGTTGCCCAGGTTGGTCTTGAACTCCTGGCCTCAAGTGATCCTCCTGCCTCAGCCTCCCAAAGTGCTGAGATTACAGGTAGGTGCTACCACAGTCAGCCAATACAGAAGTCTTAATAAGCAAGAATAAGAAAACAAGTGCTATCACCTAAGCTCTTTTGTGTAAATCCTTTTATGTATTTTAAATTTATACATACATTTGCAGAGGTTTTGTCTTTATAACTGACTTTATTTTCTTATTGCAAAAAACAAGGTAATGCTATATATCTCAATCTCATTTTTTTCTACTTAATATTCGTATGGATATCTTTTCCAGTCATTATTCTTCACATTGTCATTTTTACTAGTTGCACATATTTCTAGCATATATAAGCACCATAAATTAGGCAATCTGTTATTAATTAAGTAGTCATTTGTTTCCAGGTTTTCAATATTATAAACAATGCTGTGAAACATCTCTGTGGCTAAAGCTCTTTGGTTCATATCCTTCAGACTCATTTTCTAGAATGTAACTGTCTGCGTCATGGGCTTTTGATCTATATTACTAAGACCACCCTGCAGAAAGGCTGTATAGTTCACACTCTCAGCGGCTGTGTAGAAGATGTTTGTGCCCCGTATTTATACCTACACTGGGTTAAATCTTTCTAATCTCTACCAATCTAATTTTAAATAATAAGTGTACTGTGTTTTAATTTATATTTATTTACTTCTAATTGAGTTCGAACTTTTTTTTTTGTTTGTAATTTGTATATTTCTTGTTTTATGAATTGCCCGCTCATGTTCTTGGCCTCTTTATTGTATGTGAACAAGTGCTGATTGTGATTTTAAAGATCCAATGACTGTCCTATGTTTTTCCTCAGAACTTTAATTTTTAAATTATTTTTTACATTTAACATTTTATGTTGAAAATTTATTCTGATATATGTGTAGTGAGTTAATGTTTTCTTAACAAAGCTTAAACACTCGCAAGGACATCATTTATTAAATAATCCTTTCCTCACCTTCTTGAAGTATGAGCTTTGTCATATACTGAATTCTTGGCTCTGCTTTCAGTAGTTTTCATTTTGTTTCATTGTTTGGCTTACAGGAGTGTTAGTAAACATGTTCTTAATTACTGTAACCTTGTATGAAATTATTGTTGAATGTTGTTGTCATATTAAGGAGTACAAATTTACAAAACTCAAAGTCATTGTGCTAATGCTCTCATCTGCAGTTTCTAAAATTGCAGATTGAGCTTATTTTCTATGTAAAAAACATTACATATTGTAAAAAAAAACACACATCGATACAGCTAAAAAATTATCCAAGGTTTTTC
Organism: Aotus nancymaae; assembly: GCF_030222135.1. Lineage (NCBI taxonomy): Eukaryota > Metazoa > Chordata > Mammalia > Primates > Aotidae > Aotus > Aotus nancymaae. The sequence goes on along the minus strand of NW_026988425.1, from coordinate 68,965,600 downwards.
AAATATCACACAGGGAATAAGAACAACCTATTTTCACATGTATATGTGCAGACCACTGCTGGAATCTCCTAACTATGCTCTTAGATTCTTTATGTAGACTAAAAGCAAGAGTTAACCAGGAAGGAGGCCATGGAACTGGTATGGATGGGCCAGTGAGACCAGGATTGGTACAAATTAGAGATCCCCAGACCCCTAATCCCCTTTTTCTAACTAGGCTTCCCTAGTGCGCCATGGCACTCAGCGTTACTATCCCCGTAGCTGGAGTCTTCTCTGACTTACCATGGCATTCTGTTTCTGGAGGTTGAAAAGTTCGTTCTGATACATGGCAGCAGCAAAGGGATAAACAGCAGGCAGCTGGGCCTCTGGTTTCTTCAGGGCAAGCAGCGTATTCTCGGGGTCACCTTCCGGAATGACAGCATTGATATGCTCCACTGCAGCCTGCCCTGAGGGTGGGGGTTCACATTCTGTCAGAATGGCTGCTCTTTCCACCGCTGCCTCACCCAACCTGCCCTTCTTCCCAAGAATTTGAACCTAAGCAGTTACTTTTCATGAACTCTGAAAAGCTGCAGGTAGAGGGTAGGTAAAACCTTGAAAATGTTATCTCAGTAATTCAAACCAATCAAATCCTTGGAGGCCTAGAAGAACCTCAGCATTGACGGAGCTTAGGTTATGAGATCATTCCTGAGTAGCATGACTTCCTTCCAAAATCTTTCATTTTAGGGCTGGCTCTGGTTTCAATCTTCCATGAAGCCTTCAGATTGCTCAGATCCTTAAGGATTTCTCATCTTGTGAACACCATAGTTATTTCAAGCTGGGCCATGTAGTTCCAGCAGGCATGTTCCCCAATGCTCCTTGTGCATTAGTACTGCCTCCCCAAGCAGACTTCAAGCTATATGAAGAGCAGAAGCAAGCCTTGCCCTACTGCTGTGTCTTCCTAATGCATAAGCACTGTGGTAAGCCCACAGCAAGCACTCTGACACATTGCTGCAACATCTGATACAACCACAAACTCTGTGATATGGTTTGGCTCTGTGTCCCCACCCAAATTTCACGGTGAATTGCAATCCTCAATGTTGGAGGAGGGATTTGCTGGAAGGTGATTATAACATGAGGATGGATTTTCCCCTTGCTAATAGTGAGTTCTCATGAGATATGGTTGTTTAAGTGTGTAGCACTTCCCCCTTCTCTCTCTCTTCCTCCTGCTTTGGCCATGTGAAGATGTGACTGGCTTCACCATTACCTTCTGCCATGATTCTAAGTTTCCTGAGGCCTCCCCAGACATGCAGAACTGTGAGTCAATTAAACCTCTTTTCTTCATAAATTACCCAGGTAGTTCTTTATAGCAGTGTGAGAACGGACTAATACACTCCATGATCTCTTGACCAGTTGTAAGGTGCAGATTATAAAGACCTGAATTTTGGTAACCAAACTGACATGCTTGGAACAGTAGATTCAGCATAGTTTTCAGAGAACAAAAATGAAACTGCTGACTAAATGGGAGAATGAATGATGAACTCTGCCACCAGGAAAGAGCAAACCAGACAGAGACTGCAGAGTTTTGCCTTATAGGGAAGGCATCTGGGTAGCAGAAATAACACACACCCATAAATTTCTAGAGCATTTCAAGGGTTAGCCTGTCTGCCTAATTCATGACTAACTGCAGCTAAGATCATTCTAACCCTTTTTGACAAGATGACAACTTATCTTCTTTAAATACATTCACAAGGATCTTCCCTCAATCTTTTACTAAGATATGTAACTCAAGAGCAGGAAATACTTAGGATAAATGGAATCCTTCAAGTCATCCTCTAGAAAACTCACACTTAACCTAAAGGACCCTGAGAACTTTACAACTTCTTTTCTATTTTTAAATTTAATGTGACAAATGAAAAAATTTCAGAAAGGAAGGCTAGTGGTTGTTTGTGGTATTTGCTGTTCTGCTAAAGGTAGGCCTTTCAGCTGCATCTTGGATTACTCTAGGTAGGATTTTGTTTCACCTTTGATAAATTTATTATATGGGTTTGTACAGCTGGATGTCACACATCAGAAAATGATATCCTTAAAACACTGTTGTTTCTTTTCCTTTCTTTTCTTTTTTTTTTTTTTTGAGATAGTCATGCTCTGTTGCTGAGGTTGGAGTACAGTGGTGCAATCTTGGCTTACTGCAGCCTCCACCTCCTGGGCTTAGGAGATCCCTCCACCTCAGCCTCTAGAGTAGCTGGGGCTACAGTTGTGTGCCATCAAGCCCAGATAATTAAAAAAATTTTTTTTGTAAAGACTCAGTCTCTCTTTGTTGCTCAGGCTGGTCTTGAACTCCTGGCCTCAAGTCATCCTCCCACCTCAGCCTCCAAAAGTGGTGGATTACAGGCATGAGCCACTACACCTAGCCTGAAAAACACTACTAAATAAACCATCTCTTCTAAAAAATAAGGTGAGATAAACCACTCTTTTACACTCTGCATTTAACAAAATGTCCAGGCAGGGCTCAGTAGCTCTTGTCTATAATCCTAGCATTTTGGGAGGCTGAGGTGGCGAGGATCACTTGAGCCCAAGACTTCAACACCAGACAGGGCAATAGAGTGAGACCCTGTCAAAAACAACAACAACAGCAACAACAACAACCACCAAAGAAATGCAAAGTGTCCAGCTCTGATCTTAACAGAATATATCACACAGTGAATGGAATGGAATGCAAGTGCAGATCCTGAAAGCTAAATGGTTGTAATGTGAACAAAGCTGAGGCCTCTGACAACAGATCTGTCAACAACCAATGTTGTCACTGATGCTATTACTATGGTTGCTATGAATGTAGATGCCTTAACATTTTAATATAATAACCTACATGGTTGGGAAAAAGCTTGTCAAAGTTACAATTCTTACATATCTTAAAGTGTACAATTGTCTCATTGTCATGTCACCAAAATGAGGCTTCTCTTCCTAAGGTTATTTTCAGTTCTACTGAACTATAAATTTTAAGATGGGGAGAGATAAAAAGATTTCAGAATAATCATATTCTATACATTTAAAGCCATCAAACCTTGCAATGTCCTTCATATTTTCAGCTGGTTATGCCATTAGTACAAATCATCCAATGCCGTTTACTTATAAATGGAAAAAAAGAGTATAGCCAATTTGGCATTACATTTGTGGTCAGGAAGTTATGGCACTGAGTGAAGAACTAAAACGTTTTTATAAAGCATTTTATTTAACATGAAAAAGAAAACTGTTTTCACAGTTATAAATATCTCAAAAATAAAGGATGGTTAAAGACTATGGAGCCATTTCCTCTCTAAGCTTATGGACCTCAGATGTCTCACCGGCAACATTAATTTCCCTCCTGTAATTCATTTCTGTCAAGCATAATGCAATTCTCAGCTTTCACACAGAACAAAAAGACAAACTTCAAATTGTACTTCATGTATCATCAGCCACATGTTTAAGATTTCACAAGAATAAAAGAACAGGCACGTGCATCCTAAAATGTGAAGGTGTTACATTAAAAAAAAAAAAAGCAATTGAGAGTTTTCAGCCCAGTTGTGTGTATGTGAGCCAAATTCTCAAACACATTCAGTTGTTAACTCCTAGATGTTTACATTAACCCTCTGAGGCTTTCCTTAATTATTGTTTGAGCCCCTTAGGATATTTCTCTCCAGTAACTTAGGAGCAAACTTCTGAGTAACACCTGTGGCTGTACCCGTCTTTGCACTCAACTAGGATGTTAAAAGGAAGGCTCGTGGACACTCCCAAGTTTTAATTTGGCAGGGGGTTCACACGCTTTATTAAGTGTGTTAAATGGTCTTTCATGTATTAGTTTTTTGGGTATATATGGATTATTTAGATTGACCAAGGCAAAATAAACATCAAATGAAATTCCTTATTGACTCTTCTGATGCTTAGCTAAAAATACTCTTAGCCAGAGGGGAGAAAAGGCTAATAAAAAAATTGATGTATCTAAAGTATATATGCTTATTTTAATTACCTAAGTCTGCTGCTCTTTATAGTCACACACCTGAACCAGGTACTAAGAGGAACTGATCTGCTTGAGTCTACAGAGGCTCAGGGGTGTGGGATTCAAAGCTGCCATCATGAAATTTCATCTGGCCTGGCCATAGTCCCATTTGCTGGCACCAAAATTACACAAGTGTAAGAAAAATCTTTCAAACTACAGACTATGGGAATGGCTGGGAAGTCACAGAGATCAGTGGTGTCAATAGTACCTTTTACAATTCCAACAGAATACCATCACAGAATCATGGGCAAGCAACTACTATTTGTAAGTTACAATCTTTTACTAAATTACCTTCAGTATTAGCCCCAAAAGTGACAGATTCAAAATGCAGAACGTAATCAAACAGGGAGGTAGAATCAAACTAGCTTCAGGATACTTTGTGTGGACTGACATCACCAGAAAAGTACAATGAGAAACTGCCAAATATTGCTCCATAATTAAGAGCAACATTGACACTGAGTAGATTTTTCATTGTATGAGGCAGTTTTCCAAGTACACAAATTGAGAGTTATGCTGGGATTCTGGCAAGGAAGGTCTGTGTCTTATGGAAATATCAATTTCCTTCATACAATCCATTACTTACTGTTGACTTTATTAATATTGCCTTGGATTTCTGCTTGTGTCAGCAGTTCTTCATAAGCATCTCTTTCTTCTTCTGAAATACAGCTATTCTGCAAAACAAAGTCTTCACTGATTCCTGAGGTTAAATAAAATATTTCCAAAACTCGAAACTCAAATGGAAAAACATGAAGAGTGATAAAAACCATTCTCTAATTATTTAAATTCATTGGAAGCATTTGTGGAGTGCCTGCTCTGTGCAGGGCACTGGAGGAGAATGCCTGGCAAAGATTACAAAGATGAATGACAGACCCAGTGACTCTTTGAAAACGGCTAATTTTCAAATGTGGAAAACATCAGTTTGGACCACTTTGTTTTGCCATTTTTGTAGATCAAAAACAGTTGAATAGCACCGATTTCACTTGATTTGATCTAATAAAATCAAGAACACAAATAACGAATATGCCTAGAAGAACAGAATAGATTCTATAAGAGAAGTACTATAAGCATTTTTTTTGAAAGTATTCATAGTTGGGAAGAAAAGTTTTCAAAAAGATTACAATCAATGAGGGCTTTGAACAACAGAATAATGTCAAGAATAGGACGCAGATAGCAGAATTTGGTTACACAGATGGAAAGCTTAGCATGCTGGGCTACAACTTGGAGTGTGTGTCCAGGGTTAGCCAAAAAGATGAGGGGGTCAACTGAAGGCTAAGATTTGGTGTTGAATATTCAGTAGGCAACAGAGAATCAGGGGATGTTTCTGGTGGGTTGACATCAGATTTGTAGTTAAAGATCAATTTTGTAACCTCTAGCTCTAAGGGGGATTGGCTTGGAGAATAGCAGCCAATCTTGTAGGCAGAGAGACCCACGAAGAAGGTGCTTGATACAAGAGTCAAGCAAAGAGGACAGCAAAGGCAGGACAGAGGCAAGACTGGTGACACTAAAAGGTTGGTGACAGATTCAAGTCTAACAAGAGTAGGCAGCAGAATTTAGCAATGGATGGGACACAGGGGGCATGAGTTCTGAGACAAAGGTAGCAATCATTCTGAACCAGGGAAGTCAGGGAAGTCAACAAGGGGAGCTCTTCTAATATAATGGGGTACAAAGCTCCAGGGTCAGAGATGAAGATATCTGGAGGAGAGGAGAGAGGCGAATTTGGGAAGGGCTGGCATAAAGCTGACAGTTGATTTCTTCAACAAGTGGATGAGCTCTATGGAGGAAGAACAGAGAAGGGATTGTGTTGGACCTTGAAGAATCCCCATACTGAGAGGGAGGAGGAAGAGGAGAAAGAGGCACAGAGAAGAACCATGGCAGCAAGGACGCACATAAGCTGGTGGAGCAGAGAATCTGAAGGCAGAGGGCCAACCCTACCAGATGCTGGTGGAAGCCACCAGTTGAGAAAAATGCCAAAACCTAAAGTGGTTACTTTTACTCATGGAGCTGAAACTGACATGGCAAGAGCTTAATGAGAAACAAGCTGGTGAGGAAGTAGAAGCTCTCAGTGTAGACAAAGTTTTCAACAATGGACTAGACAGAAAGGTGGTTACAAATGGAGTTAGGATTAGGAGCAGGCTGTCTTGCACAGGAAGGACATCCTCAAATCTAAAGGATTGACTACTGGGAAAATATGAAGATCGTAGATTGAAAAACATACTCTCTGAACTTCACCACACTGAATTATTAACCTCTAATACCAAATGTAAAAGTATCTTTTCTAATGTAAGATCTGCTGATGATGTCTAACAAGGGATGATTATGAATTGCTACTTGTACACTTTCTGGGGACAGTAGCAAGTTTGCCACATGACTTTTAATTCTTTCAATCTATAACATTCACACAAAATTCTCTTTTTAAAAATTGAGGGTCTGTCTGTTGCGTAGGCTGGAGTGCAGTGGCATGGTCACAGTTCACTGCAGCCTCAACCTCCCAGACTCAAGTGATTCTCTCACACCTTAGCCTCCTGAGTAATTGGGACTGCAGGCTTGAACCACCATGCCCGGTTAATTTTTTATTTTTCCTTTTGTTTTCATAGAGACAGGGTCTCACTATGGTGTTCAGGCTCATCTTGAACTCTTAGACTCAAGGGATCCTCCCGCTGTGGCCTCCCAAAGTGCTGGGATTACAGGCATGAGCCATCATGCCTGGCCTATAAAATTCCTTTTTATGCCTTATACAGGCATATAATCTAATTGCTTTACATAGTGTATCATCCTCTTTTATGCTACATTTCATTCAAATAAATTGTCTATGGCTATGGCGAACATAGCCAATTGATTTAAAAGTATTGCTTTTAACATTAAGGCTTTTCAAACCAGTAACTCATATGCACATTCATTACTGTTTTTATTACTCAGAATCGAAGTACCTTCAGTCTTGCATTTTCCTCTTTTTTCTTTTTGGCATCCCAGAGTTCTTTCTGATATTCAGGTGCAAGGTTGTCATCCACTAAAGTTAAAACTGCATTTGGGTTTCTTAGTGTTACAATGGTCTGCTCTGCTATTCCTTTTTCAATAGCTTCATTAATGGCTATAACTGCAGCATGTACTAAAGAGTAAAGAGACAGAGAAAAAGGTTTTATCAGCAAAAGACAACATGGAAAGTTGCATCGACCCTGCATAAACCCAAGCAGTTTTACTTTCTTTCGTGGTTTCCAGTAAATAGGTCAAAAAGAGAACTCAGACATATTATGGAGCACTTGATAACCTCTCCACATGGCTGTCTTTGGTCCTGATCTCAGCATCTGTTAAGTAATTCTGACTCATTTATAAGTCATTGAATGGCTAAAATGAACTGAGGCCTACGTCAACCTCAGGGGTTAGAAGGTAAGTCAATCCTTACCCTCTGGTCTGGGCGACATGGATAATTTTAAAGTAACATGTTCCAAGAGATACTTGCAATTTAGCTTACAATACTAAAAGACCTGTAACAATGTACTCTACCACTAAAATCTACAGACACAGAAAATAGAGAATGATGGACAATGAAGATATTTCTGGAACCTGAATTCATGTTGCATAAGTAGAAGTCTAAAAACCAAAACCAAATCAATTATTGGTTATATTCTGACATCCTTAATTTAATCATCTAGAAAACAAAAACTTTTAGGCTGCTTAAAGTATCTTCTAAATATTCTATTTCGAGTAATCAAAATCAATAAGTAAAGTACAGGTAAGTCTCACGTCAATGGCAAGTTTGGATTTTAAACGGACTTACATGCAGCTTCATCCACGGAAAGTTCATTGGCCAGAATACCACCTATTTTGCTGAAAGATGGCATCTGTATTCCATATTTTTCAAGTTCTTTTCTCATATTACTGATTTCCTCCTCTAAAAAAGAACCAGATAATAATCATCATTACCAGAGAAAGCTACAGAGATGGATGTAGGAATGAATACAATCATATCAAGAAATGTCTCCATCAGGAAGGGGGGTTGTTTCTAACAAGAGCCTTAGGAAGAACCCCGCCCAAAGTTTCTCATTTCACAAACGTGGGGAAGGAGAACTCAGTCAAGAACGAGCAAGATAGGTCAGTTTTCTCTTCTCATCAATATACAGGAATAAGGGAAATCAGTAATATCAAAATGGGGGAATAAAAAGGTATTGGGACTCTTTTTGTAACTAGATTGTAAAAAATTACAAAGATAAAGAGTAATACCTGTGAAGTCTACTTTGCCCAATAAATCCTGGATCTGGGGTGCTATTCCCAGTTTGAACAGATATAAACTGGAAGAAAAAACATAAAATTATCAGAAATTTCATTATCATAAATCTTAATGTGATAAATTACATAAATCTTAATAGTTTTTTCAGTTGAAAAAGACCTAAGAGATATCTAGTCTATTCATTTTATATATGAGAAAACTGAGTCCCTAGGTAACAGAGTCCTTGGTGAGGCCAGGATCAGAATTCTAATCTGTGTCCCGAAGACTGGTCTTCTGTAATCCACAGCACTTCTACAGGGCCAGCTAACTCTGCATCAATCATTTGTATGGAGAACAAGAAACAGAGCTAATACAAAACAGCAGGAAACAAATGCAATAAACATTTCTTTGAATATTCCTCACATAATTCTTATGTTATTGAAGATACAGCATGAATTACATTTTGCTTTTTAATATTTCTCCAAGTACCACATACCCTTGAGGAAATATTTGTTTTATATTTTATAAACCAATAAATAGAGTGACAAGACTATCAGTCGATGAGGTGATGTTAAACTATGATGTGTGTATATTACCCAAGGGGAAGATGAAGAATAAATTGAATGTATTTAAAAACAAATCCATAAGGTATTAATGATGGCATTCATTAGCCCACCCATAACCTGAGAAAAGAACTTGAGAGCTGGCATCTAAATTCTATCAAAAATGTATGTAATAGTATATATGAGAAAGTAAATGGAATGATTTTTATGGCTTGAGATATTTCAAAATTATCACTAAAGATGTTGATGTGAGATGGAGCTCCACAGTTTATAGAACATAGAATTTCATTAGATGCATTAAGGAGGTTCAAGATCAAGCCTTTTTTAATAGCATTAAAACAAACTCTTGAAATGTATTATCAGTCATTTAACGTAAGTAGCTTGCATTAAGACTGACAATAATTTTCTGATAATTTTCTTTCTTTTCTTTTCATTTTTTTTTTTTTTTGAGATGAAGTCTCGCTCTGTCACCCGGGCTGGAGTACAATGGCATGATCTCAGCTCACTGCAACCTCTGCCTTCCGGGTTCAAGCAATTCTCCTGCCTCAGCCTCCCAAGTATCTGGGGTTACAGGCGTATGCCACCATGCCTGGCTAATTTTTGTATTAGTTTAGTAGAGACAGTTTCATCATGTTGGCCAGGCTGATCTCGAACTCCTGACCTCAGGTGATCCACCCGCCTTGGCCTCCCAAAGAGATGGGATTACAGGTGTGAGACACTGTGCCTGGCTAATTTTCTGGTAATTTTTATGAAAAGTAATTCTTTAGAAAAGTAATACATAATCAAAGTTAAAAATTTGTGACTTATGGTTTAAAAAATTACATAGAAAATCACCACTCAGTTACACACTAAATATTTTGATATATATACTTTTAAAGTTGTTTCTGGACATATCTATTTTATAAACATATATATTATTCTAGAATATGAATGTACTATAATTTTCTTAAGCAATTACTGAGCATTTAGATTGTTACTAATTAATAACTATGGCAAATAATGCTTTAGTAAACCTACTTACATATACACACACATACATCTCTGTGCATATTTCTTATTACAATAAAGCCATGAAAACAAAATTGTCAACTTGAAAGGGTACACCCACAATAAAAGTTTTCAATGTATATTGTACAAATCTGATCTCTTTTTTTTTTTTTGAGACAGAGTCTTGCTCTGTCACTAGGCTGGAGTGCAGTGGCACAATCTCAGCTCACTGCAACCTCTGCCTAATGGGTTCAAACGATTCCCCTGTCTCAGCCTCCCAAGTAGCTGAGACTACATGGGTGCGCCACCACGCCCGGCTAATTTTTTGTCTTTTAGTAGAGACGAGGTTTCACCATGTTCGCCAGGATGGTCTCGATCTCCTGACCTTATGATCCTCCTGCCTCAGCCTCCCAGAGTGCTGGGATTACAATCATGAGCTACCCTGCCCGGCCCAAATGTGATCCTAAAAAGAGATTATATTCATTTATTCTTGTGAGTAAAGTGTTTAAAAAAATCCTTTTTCCTTTCACATGAGAATTTGACCTTTGGTTAACTTTCTAGCTCTGTTATCCTAGGAACCTGTACTGTTAACTGTGTTATAAAAGCATTATTGCTTAGGAATAAATAACCCAACTGATAAATTGTATCTCAACAAGAAGGAACCAGAAATACCTAATAGGCACCATATCTGCGGGCCTTCCTGGGTTCAATGACTCTTATAACTGGTATGGTCTTTGCAGAGAACTGGGAAGCTATGCAGTAGAGCTGTTACTATAGATATTGGCTCCTGGGGGCATGAGGCTTCCAAGCCAGGAGGGCTCAAACCCACTCCTTAGCAGCAAAGTTGTAACCTGGGGTACCAAAGAGAAGAACAGTGGCTTCCGGATGGCTGTATGGACAAGTATATGGAGTGTCACGAAGGTTCCCACTGAAGAGCAAACACCTGCCAGCATGCTGGCTTTGCCAGCTACTTCTCTCCTGAGCAACAAGTGCCAGATGTGGCTGATGACAGGTGGGTGAATCTTAGTATTTAGCTGAACCTAAGAACCCCCTGATGGGCATGGCCCTCTCTACCACCTGAACACATGTAAATGTCATTTTCTTTGTTCTCTTATCATCGCAGGATATAATCAATAAAATCTTTCAAGGGACTGGCAACTGATGGCAACAAGATGTTATTTAAATCTGTATTTCCTTAAGGTAGTTGTGAGAGTAAACATTTTTTCATCCATGCATTGGCCATTCATATGTCTTCCAGGAAATATCTATTAATGAATTTTTGAATTTTAAAGAATATTTAGGGGTGGAATTTGCCTCTCATTTTCATGCTTTTCCTTTAAAACCATAGCAAAGGACAAAGAACATTTTTTTAAACCATATGTGTAACATTAGTTTTAATACTAAATTTCAATATGATATTTATATCTTATCCACAGAGGAAAAGCTTTTATAATAGACTTTGAACATTCTTCAAAATGAAATAGCCATTATGTATTCATAATCCCAAACTAGCAAGACAGGATACATTCCTTAGTTGACGTTCGAGGTCTTTAGAGATTATCACGTATATGAAACTGCTTACTTTACACAGCCTCTGACGACTTTACTACCAAAGGTTCATGCCAACAAGTCATTATAATAAAAGCTAGATCATTAAGATACCATGCTGACATTTTCAAAACCATAATATTTTATGAACCAATTCTCAACTCATTATTACAATGGGAAAACATTCCAGTTAAAAGGGTGGTCATATCACTTAGAACAATGAAATGTCAACCTCTTCACTTGCTCCTTTCTAGTTAATGTGAACTACAAAATTACACAGGATTTAACAGGCAAGATAAACTGCAAAAGAATTCGGGGTAGTGGAAATCAAGCCATCATTTAAGAAATGAGAATAGATGAACAAATGATCAAAAATGTATAATTGTGTCACTTCAGTTTCTTTCATGGCACCTGATTTGCATTTTCTTCTTCTTTTCACAAATTCAAAAATATACCTAAACTAATTTACAAAGAAAACTATAAAAAAATCAGTGAAATCTAGAAATGTGACAGTAAAAGTAGACATCCATAAAATGTCTTTGAGCAACAAATTTTATATCTATTTCAAGTACTTAATGTGCTGAATCTTTAATATGCAATACCTATATTAATATCCTACTGAAGCTTTAACATACTTTTACATTTTTCTATCAAAGCCTAAGCTAATTGGTATCTACTATCCTTCATATACTTCCACCTCTAACTTACCCACCTATGGAATGTTGAGATAATTCAGAATTTTAGATTCATGCTTTCACTTTTTTATTATATCCACCAATAATTTAGACATCGATAAATTTTATCAGTTGCTTTTCTGATTTCATCTATACCAAATATTCCTTCTTAGAGTTTTATCTTTGGTTCTTCCGTGTATAATGTAAGTACTCAGTAAACATTTGTTGAACAAAAATGGAATGAATCATCAATTGCACATATTTTAACATTTTCATTTGTTCTGTGGGTCTTGGTTCTGTTTGGTGAATCTAATGCCTCTTTCAGTGTCAGTTTCCTTCAAATATCTGGCATCTTCTGATCTGGGACTCATCTTGGTGTTTGAGACTTGCTGTTTGTTGGTCTCTGACAACAGATCTGCATGTCAGGAGCCAGCATTAAGAAGCTGTAGAGAGCAATGGAACTGATGCCAGGAGGGACCAGTGTCTTTCCTTCTCAGGCTGGGGACTCTCTGTCCCTTCTTGAGGTCATTAGCTGTCTTGGGTACCGGCATGCTATCCTGCCATCAGCATCTACACCTGCTACTTTAGGGAAGGGCTGTACAGTTCTGCTGGTCCCAGCCTGATGATTGCTCACTTTGAGGCTCTTCTTTTTCTTGCTGTCCCCTTTGCTTGGAGCGAATGTCAAGACAGCTTCTACCTCTGCTGCATCCCCCAGGATTTTGTGGGCTGTGGTCTTCTCCCAGTTTGTTTCTCAGTCAACCGAATCCTGTCTGTTCAATTTATATTAGGAGTTGTTCAAGTTTCTGGTCAGTAGATGGCATTTGTTATTGCAAATGTATTTTTTAAAGGTTATTACTGCAGTTAATTTCACATCAGTTTTGGAAAGAGGGTAAGACAGCTGTGTTCAATGATCTTGATGCAACTGTTTTCACATTATGTTCTGTTTATCCATTCATTCATTTAATTACTATTTATAGGATAGCTCCTATATAAAAATATCTTTCTTGGCTGGGCATGGTGGCTCACTTTGGGAGGCCAAGGCAGGTGAATCATTTGCGGTCAGGAGTTCAAGACGGGCCTGGTCAACATAGTGAAACCTCGTCTTTACTAAAAACACAAAAAGTAGTTGGGCACGATGGCACATGCCAGTAATCCCAGCTACTCAGGAGAGGCTGAGGCAGGAGAACTGCTTGAACCTGGGAGACAGAGATTGCAGTGAGCCAAGATTGTGCCACTGCACTCCAGCCTGAATGACAGAGTGAGACTCTATCTCAAAAAACAAAACAAAACAAAAAAATTTTCTCTACCATGCTGTCCCTAAAGAAAGGTAGTTGGGCTACCAAAAAATAGAGGTTTAAGGGTAACATGAATTAAAATGTTTATACTAAATGTTTAGATAGCTATTTCCAATTAGGCTTTTTATTTCTCCATTGTACACCGTAATGTTAAATTTCACAATAAACAAACATCCTGGCTCAAGTAAAAGTCACCACAAGGTGGTGCTGAAAAGTTAGCATTTTGAAGATGGAAGGATCTTTGCTTTTAAATTTAAGTCTGATTTGTTTTTAGCTAATATTGATCAGGTAAATATCTCATTTGCATATCAAAAAATCTCATTTACTAAAAAATTAAAAAATATATTGTATATTTTCTGTTTGGTCTCAATTTTCAACATTTAAAAATAATCATTGATGTTGAAGTTTAAACTGTTAGGTTTGAAAAGATCACTTTTCTTGGTGTGGGCTTGTTACACCTAATCTCTGTGTGGGAGGTGCTTTCCAGCTGATTACTCAAATGGGCAAATGCTTATCAGGAAACTGTTTACCAGTATTCCCCATGCTGAAAAGAATCAGCAATAGCAAACTATTCCTTTCCAAGCATTTAAATTCAAATGAAGCTGCTCACTACCTGAAGTGTACAGGAAATCAAGTCTTAATCTTAAAAAAAAAAAAAAAGTCCATTGAATAGAAAAAATACCACTCTCGTGTAGCTCTTCAACACTGAATTTGTTAAGCACCATTTGGTGCCTAACAGCCAAGTCAAAGGGCTGAGAGCATTCCAAAGGAAGTCGTGGAATTCATGTCACCTTCGCTTCTCATGTCTAGGAGAGCACTTTGTGTGAAGCAGCAAGGCTCTTACCACACCAAAAGCTACCGCACACCTGTGCAGCCGAAGCCAGCAACAGAGGGCTGCCCAGAGGTATCTACAGTCTTGTTGACCTATGTGCCCCTATTTGTAAAATAATATCACTTAAAGTCCAGAAAGCAATAAAGTTTTAAAAAATACTATTTAGTGTATATCATGAAAGTAGTAATAGTAGTTGCTGTTTTATCTACTGAACCAAATTTTTCCATCTTACTTACATACATCACTGCCAATATCATATGGCATTACCACTTTCAAGATAAAACTAGTGATATTAGTTTTTTCTACTACTTTCAAGATACACACTAAAAGGTACTATAGTAATGAAATGCAAACTTAAAAGGCAGGAACTAAATGTATTTCAGCTCTCTTGGATCACATTATGTGTAGCTCATTTTGCACCATAACATGTGGGATGAATGTTTGTATATCAAAGCCTCATGGTAGAGCAGAAAGACCACAGGACTAGAATCCAGAAGCCCTGGATCCTGGCCCCAAAACTGGTAAAACCTTGATGTGTGACTATGAGCAAGTCACGTAACCCAAGCTTTCAGCTCCCTTATCTGTGAAATGAATGATCTAGACTACAATAACTTCCCAAGGCCCTTCCAGTTCTCCAGTTCCATGATTCTTCATTTAAAACATGTTAAATATAATAGCTGAGAGGCTTGTGCTGAAGTTCAAGTCTGATACCACTGTTCTTTTAATTTTCTTAGAAGTGGGAAAATAACTGACTTCTTTTGAAGCCAATGGCTGGCTGAATTCATAACAGCAGTTCAGTTCTCACACAGCCTGGGTTTTACTAACTGTGTGACCTTCGGCAGCCTCTCTGTGCCTCAACTGTCTTGGTTATAAAATGGGACTAATAATAGTAACCATTCCACAGATACGTTGCAAAGATAAAATAAGATTATACCAGTTAACTATTTTGTGCAGTGCCAGATATATAGTTAAAAGCTCCATTTGTGTTAGCCTTTGTTCTTATTATTTGTTAAATAAAGGTGTCCTTTGTATACACTTATTAATAACCTATCAAAGTGGTTTCCCTACTTTTTCCAATGCCAAGAATCTCTATTTCACCACACAGACTCCATGTTCGAAACAGCTTCATCTACTGAATCAAATTTTTCCATCTTAGTCACATATGTCACTGCCAATATCATATCAAAATCCAGGGTTTTATACCTAATTTTCAGCCCCAAACCAAAGGAATCCTGAGGCAGCCTTATCATTGAATTAGTTCAGTTAAATACACAAACTCCAGAGACTTTAAGTTGGAATCAATGGCGTGTAAGCTGTGTGAAGTAACAAGACATGGTTCATAGTGTCTTAAGAGCTCAGCATTTAGGAAGATAGAAAGGCATAACTATCATAATAATATAGGACAGAAAGAGGAGGAAAGGGAAGGGAATGGTTCAGAGCACAGGGAGAATTCTGAACAAGGAAGGACTTAAAAGAAATAAGCAGGTGCAGTTGCCTCCCTCACCTTACTCCCAAATACTGCCATCTCCAGATATCCCTCCTGAGAACTTAATTAGAGTCTGTCCTTTGGGCTAAGAAACTGTCTTTAGAAATCTTATTTACAAATGCAAATATGTTCACTGTTAGAGATATAATCAATCTGATATAAGGGTTCAATCGGTTTCTTAGGGAAAGAAAGGGTTCTAAGGGAATGGAGTGTTAAGACAAGGGAAGTTATGCATTAATGCCTGAGGAGTGGGTTCAAAGGCAACCTGGTAAGCAAGACAGCCACCTGGCTGTGTGGGAGCTGGCTAGACGAACCCTCCTCCACAAAGCTGCCAGGGTACTCGGCCAGCTGGTGAACCAGGATTGGGTCTGCCAGAGCCATGGTATCACCACTGCACCTCAAAACATGCCTGCTGTGACATAGCTACAGAAGTGGCAGCAGAAAGAGTAATCCTCTCATAGAGGAAAGGCAGAGATAGCTTCAGTTTGTGGCTGTCCATGTAGAAGAATCTCAATGATTAAATAAACTAGACAGCAAGAAAAGCAGAATTCAGTATGCTAATAAGGTTAAACTTGAAAAATCAATATAAACACATGACTTTTAAGAGAATTCCCTAGAGAGTAGTTGGTTCCACGTCTCAAAGCAGAAATAATCAGAACAGGATTGGTAAATCCTGTTATGACCACAAGCAAGGATATTTCAAAGAATGTCAGGGACAGTGCTAGAAGGACAAGGAAGTGGGCCAGAAAGAGCTCAGACTGACCAAGCTGAAACAACCTGGTTCATCAAAAAAAAAAAAAAAAAAAAAAAAAAAAGATATTAATCTTGGTAAAATCTGAGAACGGGCATGGGTTCAAAACAATAATCAAGAGAATAATATACAGTATCCAAAAAGGAAGTTGTAATAAAAAAAGAGATAAATAGTACATGTGTATTTCTATTTACTTTAACAAGTTGGGGAACGTTATTAAAACACAAGTACTCTGTTTCTTCTATTATCTGTTTTTTTGCTTTTGTTTTTCAAATTGAGATGCAGTCTTGCTCTGTTGCCCAGGTTAGAGTGCAGTGGCAAACTCTCGGCTCACCGCAACCTCCGCCTCTCAGGTTCAAACGATTCTCCTGCCTCAGCCTCCTGAGTAGCTGTGATTACAGGCGCCTGCCACCATGCCCGTCTAATTTTTGTATTTTTGGTAGAGACAGGGTTTCGTCATCTTGGCCAGGCTGATCATAAACTCCTGACCTCAAATAATCTGCCTGCCTCGATCTCTCAAAGTGCTGGCATGAGCCACCATGTGAGTCACCACTCCTGGCCTCTTATCTGTTTATACATATATATTTTTATACTATATATACTACATGAAAAAATAAAGACCAAGAACTTTGAGTAAGCTAATTAGCCCCAGAAAACGGAAGTGTCCCATGTTAAGGAAGAACCAAGGAGCATAGGTGGTGACAGAAACACCGGGTAGAAAGAGGATCCAGCACTGGTGGTCACATCTAATAACTAAGTGAAGGCAGGACTAGAAACATGATCTGAGATGATAAATAAGCCCAAAAGCCTAAAGATCACTGGGTACAGTCAATCCCTTGTTTCCTAGGGGATGAAATCTCTAGAAAGCCCAACTAATTTGAAAAAAAAAAAAAAAAAATTCTTAAAAGGCACACATAAGCTTTTAATAATGTGAATGGATCAGGCCAATACATCATTATGACAGGACAATGGATTATACAATGCTGGTCAAGTGAGACTTAGAAAGTAAATTATTTCAGGGTGATAGGGAATGGGGGCAGGGGTGAGGGGCCAGATTGTAAATAAAAACCTACCTGAAGGCAAGGTACTTAAAAGTAAATGTGGTCTGATTTTTTTTTTTTTAAACAAGGAAAGTTTAGCCTGACGCCTGTGGCCAGGGTCTGACTCATCATGGAAGAAGAACCCAAAATTGTGCTATGGTCTGACCCACAAGTGATCCATCAGAAACCTAGATCTGTAATCACGGCAGGTTTGAAGGGGTATTCTTTTGTTTCTGGTGCCTCTAAGATTACATCAATTCTGGGTAGGTGTCAAAATAATATAATAGCCTAGGACAACTCAAAATTAGCTATAAATACTAAACAAAATGAGTGAAACTTGTAGTATGGGTCTTACAGAATAGGTTTCAGTGTAGTAAGTTTGTAATAATGTACCTGGGCATTTCACCTGCTCTTTAAGGTATCTGAAGTACTCAAAATATTAGTTCAACTAAATTATTTCAATTCTTTAAAGAAATTCACTTTTATGACTGTTCAAACAAATAACAGTGGTTTAACATCATTTATCATAAATCTTTAATAAGGTGGGCACTAAAGAGCATGCCAAAAAAGTGTTCTTACCCATGCATAAAAGGCCTCCAGAGATTTTTAAAAAATTAGTATAGTAACTAGTTAGCAAGGCTGTCACTCTGGAACTGGTTCCTTTTCCTTGCAGAGGCTTTGTACCATTACAAAAGAAGCCACAAAAGGCATCAAAATAGTTATAGTGGTTTTCACTTGGTGTTGAGATAGTGGGTAGTTTAGCTTTTTCTTTAACATTCTTCCTCAATTTTCCTAACCACAACGAGCATACCTTTTGTTTTTTGAAAAAAATGAGAAAAAGACACATATTTCTTTAAAAAAAGAACGATGCCATCACCACTAAGGTGAGTTTGTCTACATTAGGTGAAGCTTGAGAATTTCCTCCGGTGCTGCTGTGGCAATGTTCATGGAGTCTGGCTTCAGAACGCCAATCTAAACGGACACAGGGATTGGTGAGTGGTAGGACACGAGACTGGGATCAGAAATAAAACAAAAAGGTGAAGGGCAGGCAGGAAAAGGGAAACAGATGCAAACAGGAAACAAAGGCAAGTACCCAAGAGATCTTAGGGTATTAAGCCCAAATCAAGAGGACAGGGAAGAGGTGACAAGTTTGGTCAGGGCTAAGAGCTAACTTTGGGCATCAAGTCAGGCCCACAGGCTGGCGCAGGAAGAAGGCTGCGTCTAGCAAGCTTAACTTCCTAGAGGAAACTTCCCTGCTGGCTTCTGAGCTATATAATCAGAATCTCTAACCTGCCTAATTACCAAGTAATAACAACTCTCAAATACAGCAGCAGTGCTGTATTTGCAGCCAGGATGTAAAAGTTGAAGAACATGTTAGTTCATTTCCATCATCACTTCTAACTATGCAGCAAGAGTATTTATTAAATCCATTGTATTTGTCAGAGGATTGCTCCTCAGCTTCCAAATGTGTCTTGTACAAAAGAGCAGAATATCAGCCTTCTTTGAGTGACTGGCTACATTTTAAATCACAGCAGGAACAAGTTCGGTTCAGATACACTTGGGACTTCTTGATTCCATAGTGATAGGCAGCTATACAATAATTCAGAACAAAGAAAAGTGAGGAGAATGGCTATTTACTAAATAAATACTGCTTTTGAAGGTAGAATATCCTCCTTAAGATCAGGTCTAGTGAATGACATGACCCAACAGGAATCCCCTCCAGTATGAGTAAAAATAATGTAGATGTTTATGATGAGTAACTGAAAAACACAGTCCTGGAAAATATCACATCAATATTTGTATACAATTGGCAATGATAAACAAAAAGTTGTTTTTTCTTTGTTTACTAAGCTATTCAAGTCATTGTTAAAACCATGGCAAATACACATTTGTAAGCCTAAGTGAAGTTCTATATAACTCCTTTAGAAGAACTGTGATATCACCAGAAAGGAACTTAGCATACCATTTGTTTAAAGCTGCTTAACATGAATGTCCAAGGTGTCCACTCAGAAAATCAGTTGAAACTTACACAAGACGGCGCATGAGCATGCGACAGAACTAGAGATGAGCACTATGATGCACATATATAGCAATGGCATTAACTAGTGGTGGCTGGCTCAGCAGGTTACAGACCCAGTACTAACTACAGTGTTAAGTAATCATTCTAAGATCTGAAAAATATTTAATAAAGAATATTGCACAATACAAGTTGAAAATATTCCTCAACATAAGCACTTTTACACATGCAGCTTTTAGAAAACCTGTGGCATAATTATACTCTAGCTACATATGAGGAGGCAGCATAGAAGTAGGTTTGTTTTTATTGTTGTTTTTCTTTTTTTAACCAGTTGTTCTAAGTTGTTAGAATAAAAAAAACCATAGCAAAGGCACCTATACTTGGTCTGTATTTCTAGCAACTGTCATCTTCCAAAACAATCCCATATGTACTGACTGGGGGGTAAAGTCAAATTATATGACATAATCACATTTCTTCTCTGGAAAGCCAACACCACCATGAATTATTGTAGAAACATTTTCCTTTGGAGAAGAAAAGAGCCAGGAAGAAGTCAACATAAACCTCTAGGCAGAGTACTCTGCCAGGAAAATGACTTCTAGTGATAAAAACACAAGGCAGATGTTCTAAAAGAAATTTAAAATTTAACCAGACATGAAGGCTTCCAAAACCACTATCTGTGTGCACTCAAGACAACAGCTACAAACTGGATTTTTAGAATAACTTTGTTACCTTCTAGAAATCACATTTCTTCCATGACAAAAAAATAAAATGCAATCTGTGAACTAGCAGAATTTCAGCATTTTTCAAAAATTAAGTTGTCAAATAACTGCTTTAAAGTAATGAATGTGTCTTGATTTGACTAACTTACACCAACTATTATGTTTCTTCTTTATCCTTAGGGTACAAATTCTATTGAAGAGAAGGTCAAAAGAAATCATTCATACCATTATATTTTCTTAATCTATGATAAGATTTAAATTAAATTATAATTTTAACTGCATTAAACCAAAATTATGACTATTAAAGCTGCTCGTTTGATATATTTGCATTATATTTGTAAACCAGGTCATAATTCAAGAATATAGTAGTACATTATAATTGGATATCTAAAAGTTTCAGCTTCAATTCTCTCTTTATTATACTTAATGGTTTTCATTCATTTTCTGGTTTTCTATTTTGAGTTAGATTTTTAAAAATCAGAAAAACATTTTTCAAGTTTAAGGATTGTTTATATGTGACCATTATTTTAATTTTGTACCAGCAAATCCAAAACAATGGAATCTAATAAAAAGTTTCAAACTATTAAAGTAACTTAAAATCTCTTTTAAAATTGAAATTTTAGTTTTATTTAAATCTACTTCCTAGAGTGTCTTTTAGCTGCATTTTCCCCCTACCTCAGTGCGTGAATGCAATATATCATTCTTGGTATGTTTTTCCGATCATAGACATCTGTTGTTTCTGGATAAAATATCTGGAAAACAAAATAAACAATACTTTTATTATATGTTTTGCTTCATTTTAACTCCCCGAAACGATCCTATTTTGATTGTCCTTGCTATCCTACAATTATGTAAATATGGAGGAACCTCTCCGGCACTGCTTCATCCTGCTGTGGAGATAGGCCAATCACTGTATCTGGACCCCTGCCCGACAGCATGCCTCTTAGTGGTCCACAAGAGGATGGGGGGCGCCCAGCCAGCTACTCCAAGAAGGCTGTGTCCACAGTGCTGGTGGCAGTGTTTCCTTTCACAGGGCATGAGCACACGTGGGCTCTGCCTCCTGTGTGCTCCTTCATACTCCTTCATACTCCTGTGACTTCCCAGAGGTCCCATGGGCCTGAGAAGTGTGTCCTTTTAATAACCACTTTATTTCATTGTTAAAAACTTGGCAAATATGTTCTGTACACATGTATACATGCATATATAATACAAACACAATTTTTAAAAATCTGCTTAAAGTAATACATTTTCACCAAATAAAATCTGGAAAGTATATAAGGTATGAAGGAAAAACACCTATGACTCTACCTCCCAGATTGCCACTGTTAGCAATTTTGTCCCTATTTTTCTTCTGGTCTTTTTTTCTATATGTCTCTGATTTTTTAGGTTTATAGATATGTGTGCATGTGGAAACAAAATTGTACTTAGTGTAAACCTGTTTAAAACACTTAACAGAACACAAGTATTTCCCACCCCCATCATTATTCTGTAAGATTATTTTTAATAGATGTATATGATTCTTTTATATTTTTAAACCATAGCTTAGCCAGTTCCCCATGGTTGAAGATGGTTTGTTTTGCTTCTAATTTTTTCCCTATTTTAAGCCACTGCAATGACTATTTCTGCATTTTCTTCTTTTTTTCTTTTTTTTTTTTTTGAAATGGAGTTTTGTTCTTGTTGCCTAGGCTGGAGTGCAATGGTGCGATCTCAGCTCACCACAACCTCCACCTCCCTGATTCAAGCAATTCTCTTGCCTCAGCCTCCCGAGTAGGTGGGATTACAGGCATGTGCCACCACGCCCAGCTAATTTTGTATTTTTAGTAGTAGAGATGGGGTTTCTCCATATTGGTCAGGCCAGTCTCAAACTCCTGACCTCAGGTGATCTGCTCGCCTCAGTCTCCCAAAGTGCTGGGGTTACAGGCGTGAGCCACCACACCCGGCCTATTTCTGCATTTTCTGAGCATCTGATAATTTTGGATCATCATCTAAATATGAAATTACTAAACTGAAAGGTCTGAACATCAAGGTATTGAACACGCTTTGACACTCTTTTCTTTTTTAAAAAATTTTATTTTAGGTTTGGTGTGGATATGAAGGTTTGTTACACAGCTAATGTGTGTCACGGGGGTTTACTGTACATATTATTTCATACTCTTTTTCTTAAACTTGAAAATAACAGCCTGATAAGAAACAGATTTCAGGCCAGTTGCAGTGGCTCATGCCTGTAATCCCAGCACTTTAGGAGGCTGAGGGGGGTGGATCACCTGAGGTCAGGAGTTCAAAACCAGCCTACCCAACATATAAAACCCCATCTCTACAAAATTAGCCAGGCGTGGTGGTGCATGTCTACAATCCCAGCTACTTGGGAGGCTGAGACAGGAGAATTGCTTGAACCTGGAAGGCGGAGGTTGCAGTAAGCCAAGCATGCGCCACTGCACTCCAACCTGGGTGACAAGAGCGAAACTCCGTCTAAAAACAAATGAATCAACAGAAGAAAGAGATTTGAGAGTGAGGCACCAAACTTCTCTAAGCACACACAAAAAATAATTAAACTTGAGGCTTTTAAAATTAAGATAATCATTTAGACATTATTTGCTTTAAATAAATATTTTATAAAAATGAATTCAAAAACTAAAATCATGTATCATATGGTAGTAGTTGATACTCAAGTGCAATTTTCTACTGGTCACTGAGAAGAGCTGAGAAAAGAAAGAAGCAAAATTTCTTGAGCTAATCACTAAATACTTAAAGAAATGGCAGCCTTCTCCTCCGGCCTCGGCTCCGACATGAGGGGCCGGCGGGGCAGGCCGCCCAAGCAGCCCGCGGCTCCCGCTGCGGAGCGCTGCGCCCCGACCCCGCCGCCACCGCCGCCACCGCTGCCGCCGCCCACGTCCGGACCCATGGTGGGGGGTGGGCTCTGCTCATGGAATATTATGCAGCCATCAAAAACGATGAGTTCGCGTCCTTTGTAGGGACATGGATGAACCTGGAAACCATCATTCTCAGCAAACTGACACAAGAACACAAAATCAAACACCGCATGTTCTCACTCATAGACGGGTGTTGAACAATGAGAACACATGGACACAGGGAGGGGAGCACTACACACTGGGGTCTGTTGGGGGGAAATTGGGGAGGGGCAGTGGGGGATGGGGAGTTGGGGAGAGAGAGCATGGGGAGAAATGCCACGTATAGGTGAAGGGAGGAAGGCAACAAATCACACTGCCACATATGCACCTATGCAACAATCTTGCATGTTCTTCACATGTACCCCAAAACCTAAAATGCAATAATAATAAAAAAAAAGAAACGGCAGTAGCCTAGGAAATTTAAAAAGGCTTTCCAACTTTCTTTTAACACATTTGCTACTAAAGTGTCAATGAGAAGAGGATCACCAAATTCAGAAGAGTATTAGCTGGGTGTAGTGGCGTTTTGGAAGGCAGAGGCAGGCGGATCACCTGAGGTCAGGACCAACATGGTGAAACCCCGTCTCTACCAAAAATTAAAAAAAAAAAAAGTAGCTGGGCATAGTGAAGCATGCTTGTAGTCCCAGCTACTTGGGAGACTGAAGCAGGAGAATCACTTGAACTCAGGAGGTAAAGATTGCAGTGAGCTGAGGGGGTGCCACTGCAGTCCAGCCCGGGCAACAGAGTGAGACTCCATCTCGAAAAACAACAAAAGAAAGAGTATTACCAGGTTTAAAGTTCTCTATGTAAGGAGAGAACAACTACAACCGCCTCTTCCCTTTTCTTTAAACAAGAACCTGTTATATTTATATTTCTCCTGGAAAGCCATTATAAATGTCTTCCTTCAGCAAGGAGATGAGATCAATTGATAGTACACCAGAACGTTTTATTCAGCATTATATGTCCAGCACCTAGCATGATACTGAGCACAGAGTAGGCACTTAATATTGATAAATGAAGGAATGCCAGTTAAATATAATACATCAAAGTTAATTCAGTACACAGTTAGTTTCTCGCCCCCTGCAATGCAATATATCAATGACTTCATAATAAAAACCAATGTTAAAATAGAATCTGCTATATAACACCAGTTGTTTGACCCTAAATACACACAACTTGAAAAGGTTTACATCAAATCGATCAAATCTAACAAAATTATCCGAATTTGATGTTGCCTTATACAGAACAATTCTGTTTAAATTCTTTTTTTTAATTAATCTGTTTACCACCCATTCTCTGGTTAGTACTTGCTAAATCACAATCCAGAAATATGACTTATGTATTATAGCTAGTTCCTAGAAGGAAACAGCATCTAACGTTCTGGGCATTTTAGGAGAAGAGAAAATAGTTTGATTAAAAATGGCAGAACAAAATTTAAATATTGATCATTTCAAGATAAAATGAGATTGAGCTAAAACAGATATGGGCACAATTATATTAAAAATAGGCATTCATAAATTACATTTAAGGAATCTTCTGTTTCTGTGGTGGTGGATGTTTTTCATTGCAAACCTGGCACAACAGAGGTCTTCATAACTCAGTAGCTTATCCTCTTGACCTCCAGCAAGACCACTCCTAAATAATTTAGGCCAAGTATGGTGGCTCATGCCTGTAATCCCAATACTTTGGGAGGCCGAGGCAGGCAGATCACCTGAAGTCAGGAGTTTGAGACCAGCTTGGCCAACATGGAAAAAACCTGTCTCTACCAAAAATACAGAAAATAGCCAGACGTGGTGGTGCGCACCTGTAAACCCACCTACTTGGGAGGCTGAGGCAGGAGAATCACTTGAACCTGGGAGGTGGAGGTTGCAGTAAGCTGAAACTGCGCCACTGCACTCCAGCTTGGGTGGCAGAGCGAGACTCTACCTCAAAAAAAAAAAAAAAAAAAAAAAAGTTGTACATACTAAGCAACACATAGGGCAAGCTATTGACCCTGATGGGTCTCAAGGACCACATGCAGAGCAAAAAGAATGTGACTCAAAGGTTACCTGCTGTATGATTACATTTATATACTGTGCTTAAAATGCCAAAACTATAGAGATGGAGCACATATTAGTGGTTGCCAGGGAACAGGGCTGGGGAGGGATGCAATCAGAAGGTCCACTCTTTCGTGTGCCTGTGTCTTGACTGTGGTAGTAGTTACACAAATCTATTACTGGGATAAAACTGCACAGAATCACACATACATGCACACACATGCACATTCATACAAATAAATGCATGTGAAATGGTGAAAACAGAAGAAAGTCTGTAATCTCGTTTACATTAATACACCAATTTCAATTTAATATGTACTGCAGTTAGATGTCACCACTAGGGGAGAGCTGAATGAAGGATACACATAGAAGCACTATTTTTACAGCTTCCTGTGATTCTATAATTATTTCAAAATAACAAGTTTAAAAAATAGTTCTACAATTTTTGTCAAATGTAATTATTTCCTCATTTCCTCCACTTGCCTAATTCTCTCACAGACTTTAGGATGCCTGCTCTTTGAATTTAACAAGCACTGGATGTTTGCTAAGTAAAGTATATTTAGGAGGTCTATTTTCAGAGTAAGAGCTATAACCCCCTAGCCTTTACAAGTGATATTATGTGTTATAATAATAATTTATAGGCTGAGTGTGGTAGCTCATCCCTATAATCCCAGGGCTTTTGGAATGTCGTGGAAGACAGATCGCTTGAGCTCAGGAGTCTGAGACCAGTCTGGCCGACACGGCAAAACTCTGTTTCTACAAAAATAAATACACAGATTAGCTGGGCATGGTGGCAGCTACTTGTCTGTGGTCCCAGCTACTTGGGGGGCTGAGGTGGGAGAATCACTTAACATGGGAGGTGGAAGTGGTAGTGAGCTGAGATCCAGCCACTGCACTCCAGACTAGGTGACAGAGCCAGACTCTGTCTTGAAACAAAATTTTGTAAACAATAATTTACAAAAAATAAATTTACAATAATTTACAGTAATAAAATATATAATGGTACAATGAGTTTTTTTTTTTTTTTTTAATAGAGACAGGGTTTTGTAATGTTGCCCAGGCTGGTCTCAAACTCCTGGCCTCAAGTGATTCTCTCACCTGAGCCTCCCAAAGTGCAGGGATTACAGGCGTGAGCTACCACACCTGGCTGAGACTCAGAATCTTTATGTACAAATAGCAACACAAGAAAGGGAGTTGGCTGTTTTAGACAGATCAACTACCTACTAGCTATAGCTTGTTCTGCCTTTATTTTGTACACACTTTTACCTGGCTGCTCTCAATCTGTGCACACCCCTCATTCTGAGTTCTTGCCATATGTTACTTTGGATAGGTCTTCCATATTTTTTATTCCTTACATTTCTCATTTCTACATTAACATAACCTAGTCTCCAAAGTCATTGCTTATAAAGAGGTGTTTGTGCACTACCCCTTCGCCCTTCCAGTTCAGGTTCCGGTGTGTGAAGGCTTACCTTGGGTAGACCGATAGACTCCATCGCTCTTAACCACTGGACGGTATTATCGGTGTGTCGAAAATGAAGGCCGGACTTCTAACATGAGCATAGGAGGGAAAAAAGGAGAGAAGGAACCACACAAAGAGTGAGTCATTTTTAGTAACTTTTTTCATGTACAGGATGCTTTTCAATTGTACTTCTTTTGGAACAGAGTTATTAATGTTCACATAAACAGAGACATGCTTAAGGAGGCTAGACTGCCTCTTGGCAACATCCCAACCATCTGTCATGAATTTCCATAATTCATATATTTGAGGTAAATTCTGAACTAGAATCTCCGAGACCATTTAATGTCTAGCAATGCTTAAGGATGTTTTATGAGACACATGTACACAGGCATGGGTGTGTACACACATACACACACATGCATGTCATCTAGATTTTGGCAACCATGGCTGAGAGGCCTAGTAACTTCAGAAAAAAACAGGATTTTTAGAAGATTACATTTTTTTTTGGTTCTAATCATGAATGTAATATTTCTGCAGGAAACCTGGAATAAATGTAGCCAAAATACAAACATGAAAACAAAAACAAAAAACATCCTACAATTCAGAGCTAATTTTATTATTGATTTTTCTAATTTAACCCTGATCTTGGCCTTGAATAAGAAGCAAATCTTCACTAGAAATATTTAACAAGATCTTTTTCTATCCCTACAATAAAAATAGCTTTTGTATATCTTCCATTTCTTTTCTATAGTCATTATCAGAAGGTTATTTCTTCTGCACAGTCTGTAAGTATAGGATTCTTGCCTGTATCACATAAAAATTTATCAGGAATGAACCATTAAGAACTTTAAAATGATCTTATGATTTTCACTTATTAAATGCATAGCACAATGTTATCCATTCATTGTAATTTTAAAGAAATGTACAAAACAATAACTATAGCAGTTTCACCATATAACTAACATTCAGTAGTAATCACATCCAGAAAGTTTGGCTCTTCCCACCTTCTGTTACCTTCCACATCTAATAGTTTGTTATATAAAAAGTATTTTCATGGCTTTTAGAAATTATAAATTATAAGCAAATTAACATTTGACAAATGTTTCTGCCTTTTAAATGATAGCCACTATTCGTGATTGAACCATGTGTTCCAATCGCTTTATGTAAATTATCCCTAATTTTCAAAATACCCTGAGAGGTAATTATCATTCCTATTTTTTTCCAGTGTTCATAACAGCTTTATTTTAATAGACCTGAACTGTGAATAACGGAAATGTCCTTTAGTGGGTGAATAAGATTAAACAAACTCTGGTGCATTCATACAATGAAATAAATTCCTTTCTTTTTTTTTTTTTGAGACAGAGTCTTGCTCTGCCACCCAGGCTGGAGTGCAGTGGTGCAATCTTGGCTCACTGCAACCTCCGCCTCCTGGGTTCAAGCAACTCTCCTGCCTCAGCCTCCTGAGTAGCTTGGACTACAGGCATGCGCCACCATGCCTGGCATTTTTTTTTTTTTTTTTGTATTTTTAGAAGAGACAGGGTTTCACCATGCTGGCCAGGCTGGTCTCAAACTCCTGACCTTGTGATCCGCCCACCTTAGCCTCCCAAAGTGCTAGGATTACAGGCATGAGCCACCTCACCCAGCCATAAATACCTATTCTTTAACGATGTGGAAAGATAGGCCAAAAAGATGAAGTGATTTGCCTAAAGTCAAGTAGCTGTGAAGTGGCTGAACTGGGATTCAAGACTACGTCTCTCTGGATCTGAATACCTTCCCTATGCTAACGCCCTCCCAGAGAAGAATGCAGGACCTAGATTGTTTGATTATTCTTTGGAAGGCAAAAATTAACTAGCAATGAAATAGGTAGAGGAAGGGAGAGTTGAAGGAAGGGAAGGAGGGAAAGGAATAAAGAGAGCCCAGAGAGTTGACAGGTCAGGCCATACTGTTTGAGTGTTTGTAACTCAGCAAAAATTTGCTTAATACAAATAATCTTCAGACAAGGACACTCTGTGACCGTGGAGGAACAAGACAGAAACAATCCGCACAATCAAGTCTGAACCAAGAGAGAGATGAGAACCCTCTGTGCCACAAAATAAGGTCCCCCTCTTCCAACTAATATGAGCTACTCTGCTTTCTTTACTGATGACAATCTAAGTCCCTATTCAATCTTCTCACCTCCCAGATAAAAATTACCAAAACACCAAATTGATCCCACCTCCTGACAACACCCAAAAGAAAATAGGTTCTTGCTTCCCTAAATTCTTACTAGAATCACCCAGCATGAGCCCAAATCTACTCACTTCTCTTCCCTGTGGCAATACGAGTACGCATTTTTCTTGCCCAACGAGCTAAATAAACCTAATCTTGTTTGACCATGGTGGGTTTCTGGTGTCCAAAAGTGGTGGGCTCCAACAATCCCAAATCATGTAACAAAGACTCCCATGTATTTAGTGGTTTTTTTAGTGAAGTAATCTCAGGAAAGATACAAATCTCTCCGAATCTTGGTTCCTGAGCCACAAAATGCTTCTCTGAGTTGCAGAGATTAAACTGAGAATATATGGAAGGTGTTTAGTTGCAAAGTACACCTAAGAATGCAGTAACTATTAGCTATAATAATTATTACAATACAAGATTAGGCTTGGAACTTTCATTTACCTTTAAGGTTAGAAAAAAGTTCAGTGCTTCACGTTAAGAGGCA
Organism: Aotus nancymaae; assembly: GCF_030222135.1. Classification (NCBI taxonomy): domain Eukaryota; kingdom Metazoa; phylum Chordata; class Mammalia; order Primates; family Aotidae; genus Aotus; species Aotus nancymaae. The sequence goes on along the minus strand of NW_026988425.1, from coordinate 68,936,376 downwards.
CTGAAGAAAAGGGTGGTTATCTTGATCATCTTTCTGCAACAAATGAAATGACAAGATTTCAAATCTTTCATCCTTTTAAATTACCTGTGAATGTTGACTTCAGAACCCTATGATTCATGTTTGCATACTTAAAGAGCAGACTTTGGCGAGTTAATTGCAGCAATAACATTACCAATCTACTGAGTGTGCTTCAGTTGGAATAAAAACGGTCTTCTAAATAGGCTTGAAATAATCTCAGTCCATTATAATCATTTTTAACTAGTGTTTTCTTCCCCCTCCAGTCCTGTATATTACTATTAGATGAGGTGACATGTCTACAGTCAGATTTAGCCAAGGGTTGCTCTTGTCCATATACCTAATTTCTTTCAGGTATTGGACCAGGAAGCATTCCACTGCTGAGCTATTACACCAGCAAACATGGTTCATCTAGTTTAAATTGCATAGATAAGGAATTACGTGGTCCTCATTGGATGCTAACATCCCACATATTGGAATCAGAACATTTTAAAACCATGAGGTAGTTTAGAAACCAATAACATTATTCAAATTTGCTTATTTTACAGATGGGAAAACTGAGGGCACAAGTAAGACACTTGAATTGACCTAACTTGTTAGGCTCAAGGTTAAGACTCCCTTGCAGAACCCCTTACTTCAAGTCCAAATATTATGTTCATTTTACTGCTCAAGTGCCTTAGAACAAGCACTGCCTCCAATATTCAGTAGATGCTCAAGTCTATCAGGCACCGTGCCAAGTGCCTTGCATGGATCATTCTGCACCTCACAATATCTCTACAAAGGCAGATACTGTTGTTATTTGGTTGAGGATCCCTTATCTGAAATGTTTGGCATCAGAAGTGTTTCAAGTTTCTGATTTTTACAAATTCTGGAATATTGCATCAGACATACTCACTGAGCATCCCTAATCCAAAATCCGAAATCCATAATGCTCCAAGGAGCATTTCCTTTGAGTGTCATGTTGGTATTCAAAAAGTTTTGAATTTTGGAGCACGTTGGATTTTTTTTTTTCACATTTATATGTATGTTTATTGAAGCATTATTTACAATGGCAAAGACCTGGAACCAACCAAAATACCCACCAACGATAAACTGGATAAAGAAAATGTGACACATATACACCATGGAGTACCATGCAGTCATAAAAAAGAATGAGTTCATGTTCTTTGCAGGGGTGTGGATGAAGCTGGAAGCCATCATCCTCAGTAAACTAACACAGGAACAGAAAACCAATCACCACATGTTCTCATTCATAAGTGGGAGCTGAACAATGAGAACACATGGAAACAGAGAGGAGAACATCACTCACTGGGGCCTGTCAGGGGTGGGAGGCAAAAGGAGAGAGAGAGAGAGCATTAGGACAAATCCCTAATGCATCCAGGGCTTAAAACATAGAAGATGGTTGATAGGTGCATCAAACCACTACAGTACATGCATACCTATGCAACAACCCTGTATGTTCTGCACATGTATCCCAGAACTTAAAGTAAAATAAAAATAAAATGAAATAAAATAAAACACGACTGCTTATTTAGTGTCTCAAATTTAATGCTAACTAAGCTAAATTTATTAAAAGGATTATTTCTGAGCATCTACTATTTGAGAAGCAGGATTCTAAGTTAAAGGAATGGGCAGAAGAAAAGGGAGATAAATATATGAGTAGAAAATAATTATCACAGTAAATTTACATGGAATTGTTTCTAGGTATTTTGAATGTAGAGTTAAAAATTATACATGTTTCAAGTAGACATAAGTAGATAGAAATAAAATATATAATGAATTCCTACTGAAGTTTCCAAATCTAATAAATATTCTTTAGACTCTTCTGTCTTACATCTTATATCCTCTTTCTTCCATGCTAGAATTCCCAGGTATCAGTAACACTTGGTATAATATTTTGAATAATATTTTGCTTGTTTTATATCATAGTTTATTCATAGAGCACCTTGGATTTTTGATTAAGGATACTCAATCTGTATTCCCACTTCACAGGTGAGGAAACTGAAGCTCAGAGAGCTAAAGTCAATGGTCAAGCTAGACTCTGAAGTATTTTGATTCTACAGTTCACACTACTAACCACTGTGTGCATGTCTTCTCTATCTAAGGCACACCTACATATTCAATAAGAATGTATTATAAACCTGCAATTATCAAGGCACTGTTCAGGGTACTCTTTATCCTTGAGCCTTGTCAGACTGAAACCTCTCCAAGGAATGCCCTTTTGTCCTCTTCTTTCTGTTGTCTGCCCCAGTCTGCCTGGGAAAACTCTAATCTCTCAAGCCCCCACCATGGAAACCCTCCTGGTCCATCACCATCCAACACCCCCTTTAGGATAGACAGGACTGCTCCCTCCTCCTTGGCCATCTCCCACTGTCACCCAGCTGTCTTCTCCTCATGGCCCTCCACCCATTTCTATTTCCTTCTCAGGATCCACCCCTGGTTTTCCCTCTGGAAGCAGTTCACTTCTTGTCTGTGCAGGCCACTGTCACTTGGACTGAATTATCCCCTTGCTGGACTCCATCCCCACCCTCATTCTCCTTCTGGTTTGTTCTCCACATAGCAGCAACTGATCTTTCTGAAGCACAAACTGCACCATATGGCATCACAAGGCTTCTGATTGCTGTCCCCCCAACATAGCATGAACTCTGAGGTGCTCCATGGGGCCTCAATGGCTGTGCAGTCTCATCTCTGCTTTTCCTGGCCTCATCTTCACCACCATCCCTTTCAACCACTCCGCTATGGCCAAGCTCTTTTCCTCCTTGTGGCAAGTCTCTCACAAATGAGCTCCCTCTCTTCGGGCCGTTCTTCCCAGTGTCCACCCCTGACTGCACATGGATGACTTTCTTCTCACTCTTCCATACTCAGAGTAAACTCTTCCTCGGAGAAGCCCATCTCCTGGTTGTTGCTATCTACACATAACACTGGCTTTCGTGTCTTCCTTTAGACACTTATTACAATTCACAGCCGTAAATTCACTTAGTCTGCCTTCCTGCCACCACGAAGCCAGGCCCATGTCTGCTTGGCTCACTATCCTGCCATTAGTGCCTAGAACAGTGCCTGGCATGCAATGGGTCTTGATAAGTGTTGTATGGATGAATGAATTCCACCCTATATGTATTTGTGTAGTGGTATGCCTTTATCTTCCTTCTCTACAACTGTATTGCAACTTGTGATATTAATGTTTATTCACCTATAAAGAGCAGTGGTTCTTAACTCAAACCTTAGCAGCGCAGAAGTAAAGAATCACCTGCAGATGATTTATTAAGATTACCGCTTCCTGGGTCAAGAGATTCTGCCTGACTTAGTAGTCTGGGGTGGGACCCAAGAATCCAATTTTTACATCCTCCCATTAGGTGGTTCAGCAGGAGGCTTGAGCACCATTCTTAGAGGAAGGGCATCACACTCAGTGTATTGAGTATGTACTGAATAAAGCACAGAAGATAAGAAAAGGAATGGAATCCTTTGGCTTCTGTGAAACTATTATCATTCATTCCTTTATCCAACAGCTATTCCCCAAGCACCTACTATGGATCAGACCCTGCACCATTCCCTGGGGATGGGGCATAGAGGCACACATGGTGCCTGCCTGCTTTACGATATACTATGGCATGTGCAAGAGGGACTGTGTCAGGAGCCGCAGCGCACATGGCATGGGCATGTAACTCAGACCTGGTGTGGAGGGCGGAGGTGACTGTGGAAAAAATACTCATAACTGGAAAGTTGAACTCTACTCCTCAGGACATCTTTCCAACCCAAAATTAATGAGGAACCAGGGTTGTACATAAGCTGGCAGACAAAGAGAATGGGGTAGCACGAAAGCTCCTGTCTACCTAACTGATGCTCATCAAAGCTGCCGGTGCCAAGGCCAACATATTTTATGGCTGCAGTCTAGGCAGACCCTGCAGCGAGAGCCTGAGTTCACTGAATTCATGGTTTCCAGATGGCACGAGGGGCTAGGGCTGGGTTAGTGAGCGTTCTCCAACGTCTCTTTGCCTTAGTCCTATGATTTAGCTCTCCTTGCAAAGGGCTATGTGACATGCTTCAGTCCTGAACAACACAGTATCAGGAAGTTGAGTTACCTGTTTGCTAATATTTATCTCCTTTCATCTTTTGTATGAGAAATGAAAAGGCCCTAAAATAAAATTTTATAATTATATGGCAAATCACTAAAAGTTTCCATCAAGAACACTAGGTACTTTCAGGGATTTAATAAAGGAAAAAAACAAATCTCTTTTCTGCACTGGAGAAAGGACTCCCCCACATGGGGTCCTTTCCATCTGTCTTGTTTTTTCTTTTAGCTCAGCAAAGAGGGGCTCCCACACCACAGCGGGCCACGGCCTCCCTCCTGCCATGACTCCCTCCTTCCTGCCCGTCTCCCAGCATCACCTCTGTGCCACCCGGCCTTCCAGGGATCTGATGTGGGGAGGGGTGGCATCCCTCTTGTGATGTTTCACTTAGGGATGTCATCACCTGCCTAACCCCCCAAGTATTTTATTCCATAAACAGAAATTGCAAATATTATTTCCCTTGTTCCCATTCCAAAGAGAGGTTGCTATTCATTTAAATAATAGGATCTCTGATGCCAGGAGGAGAAGGTACCTGTTTAAGTTGTGGCGAGGCAACTGCCTTGAGGGCCAAGAGCTGATCTGGAGGGACGCTCCTATATTCAAGGTATACAATGTTCCAGGAAGAGAAAAGAACTAGCCCACACACTGCTCTTAGGCTCACTTCCATGAAGGCCGTCTTCCCAGCCTGATTCTCACAGTCCATGAAAGCCAAAAGAAAACTGTAATTCCCTTTCAGCTGAGCTGGAGCCTACCCCAAACTCTATCATCAAATCTACATAAGTGTTGGTACTGACAGACCTAGATCTTGATTATAGCCAGAATAAAAGCAATGAAAAGAAGACAAGCTGTAGTCTACAATGTGGACAAATATTTATTTTGTGGAGAGATGATACAGATGGTCGTTTTCTGGGCTTCTCTGAATTTTTAAAAATATTTCTGAAAAAAATTTTTCTAAAATTTAATTTTAGCTGGCTAAGTTATTGTTTTATTAAAGTCCTGTGGAAGGTTAACATGAGCTGGAACTCTGGAGTGAAACTTCATGAACTCAAATTTACTTTAATAAATGTGAACATTTTTATTTATAACATTATTCAAGGCAAAAACTTTTGTTCGGTTACCTTTTTGACTAGGCTAGAAAAACAGACTCAAAATAAATTTGACAAGTGATCTTTTCTATTGTTTGCCTTAAAGATTATTCAAACATTCTATCCGTGTTTAATATACATATTAAAGAATATATTTTGCTTAAAGAACTGAAGGGTACTATGAATCATGCAATAAATGGGAAATCATTCCTTTTCCAACTTACTCAACACATTCCCTGCAGCTGTAAGAGAAATAACTGTTCAGAATACTTGAAAATCTGCAGATAAAAAATATTATGTAGAGAACTAAATGCATTAAAAACATAAAGATGAAGTTTCAAAGAAGCTTTAGAAACCTTGACCTGTAGCAGACAATCGGTCATATATTGCAGCGTAGAACACCAGACATTTAAACATTCTATTCTGAAGATGCATCGCTAATGGAGAAGCCTTTTAGTTTGGTGTTTGCTTTTTCCTTTTCCTTTTGAATATAAAACTTCAAATGTAAAAAACTACGCAGAATAGCATAATGAATTCCTATGTACTCATCATTCAAAATAGTTATGAACTCACAGCCGGCTTTTTATCATCTGTCTACCTTTCCCTCAATTATTTTGAAACAAATCCTAGATGTATCATTTTATCTGTAAATACTTTGATATGTATCTCTAAAAGTTTGGAATTTTTATTATTATAAAATTGGTGTTTATTTTGATTTTGTTTTCTTCTCCCTGCTTCTTCTAAATTTAAATAACAGTGCAGTTTTTATTGTTGATCTTACTTCTTCTTCTTCCTATTATTATTATTATTTTAGAGACAGGTTCTCACCCTGTTATCCAGGCTGGAGGGCAGTGGTATGATCATAGCTCACTGCAGCCTTGAACTCCTGGGCTCAAGCAATCCTCCTACCTTGGCCTCCCAAAGTGTTGGGATTATGGGCAAGAGCTACCATACCCAGCTGTTATGATGTTTCTAAAAGGGCTAAAATAGCTTTTTATTTTCTGATGCTTCCCAAATTAGCCCTGAAACAATTCTTAAAACTAGTTGTACACGAAGTGGTTAGTCATTTTTTTTTTAATTGCGTTTTAGGTTTTGGGGTACATGTGAAGAACATGCAAGATTGTTGCATAGGTACACACGTGGCAGTGTGATTTGCTGCATATTTTGTTTTAAACATCAAATGGAAAAGAATTATTGGTTAATCGTTCAACCTTCCTACTTTTTTTTTTTTTTTTTTTTATCACATTGGCCCTAACTCTTTAGGGCCACAAGTTTGAGTACCCACGCTAGGAGTAATAAGCTGTGTCAGTGGTGAAAAAAGGAGTGGTAGCATGCTCCCACTTTTACCTCTACTGGCACTAATAAAGTCAAAAATGACTTCCATGAAGTCATTCATGGAACTGGGGGGAGGCATTAGCAAGCTGTAAGATCAGAGGTCTCTCAGCTTCAGACTAGAAATAGAAACACTTTGCTTTGTAAAACTGCTACTGCCTCAGGAATGATATTAACAGGCTCCAAAGACATCACCCACTCCCCAAAATCCTTACAGAAACACTAAGAGTAAAAGAAGGAAGAGGACATGAAATACCAAACTTTCACTTTTAGCTGGAAGCCAAAAACAATTAGATCTTGGTTACCTTATAACGTGTTTGTTCCACATCATAGATCTTTTTCTCTGATACCATTTTCGGGGCAAAGAACTTGGCTAACTTTGCAAGGTAAACTCCATTCCGGAGCCCTTCTTCCAGTTCAGTGGTTGGTGGCAATTCTTCAACTAAGCAAACTTCCATCCACCTAAAAGGATTAAAAAAATATTAAAGTGACTCCAGTGGGTAACTTTCTGAAAATGAAGGCATGCAGTATTTTGCTGTGTGTGTTGGAGACAAAGCAGGATCTGAAACAAACATCTTTAGGTGTCACTGGTGGGAAGAGAAGACTTTCTGGGTAGAATGAGGATTTTGAACATGAGATGAACAGGGGAAATGAAAGCCCAGAGGCGCTGAACTCACTCTCATGCCAGAGCTCGTCAACTGTACCTTTATCCGAGCCTCTTCCAAGTCTCCTTTGTGCCAAAGGAGAAAAAGGCCAAACCATTTTGTATGGGTGAAAGTAGTCCTGCTGACATTAAAGAAAAAATAATTCCAAGTTTACGAGCCATTGGCAGAGGCAATTCTTATAGGGGCTGTGCCTCAAGGAGTGCATAGTCCAAAGTACTGTAAAATCTGCAGTTACCTCAGTCCAGGGATGACTACCAGGAAAGGTAGGAAGGCATGGAAAAGGGGCACTGGAATTCAGAAATAGACAAAGCTTCTTTAAATAATACACACTCCTTGTTCCAATACCAGGAACTTATTACAACACACTTATCTTTTTTGGGAATATACAGTACTTAATGGGTTCTGAAAAAAATATTTTAGACAAAGATCAGATTAAACCTAAGATGTTGTGCCAGTATTGTAGAAAAGAGAACACCAAGGTCAATTACTGGCTCAAGGACTTACAGTGGGAGAGGAGACAGGCCAGTGTACATTTCACAATGGTGTGCTCAGGATCTGCCAGAGTTATGAGAATACTCCTTTCTCGAGTAACTATTACCTACTAGAAGATCCAAGATGCCTGTGTGCAGTTCTCAGCAGGGAGCCCCCGGCCTCCCTGTCATGCAGCTACTGATCTACAAATTAAACTATTAGCATGAACACCATATCTATACAGACAGTCTCCCGAGAGGATCATTAACACAATAGCCACTGATCCTGCCAACACCTGGAACACAGCAGAGCACCATGCTGCAATATTAACAACTGATCCTGACCCAAGCCGCCAACACTGTAACGTGTCTGAACCACATGTAGCTCTGAATAGCAACTTTATAAGTTCAAGAAGCCCCTAATAAGTGGTTATGACAGACCACTTACTAGGCACTATAAGACTGGAATCCAGTAGTCCCCCCTTATTCAAGGTTTCACTTTCTGCAGTTTTAGTTATCTGAGGTCAACTAGTCTGAAAATATCAAATGGCAAGTTCCAGGAATACGCAACTCATAAGTTTTAACGTGCATGCCATGCTGAGTAGTATGATGAAACCTCATGCTGTCCCACTCCCATCCCTTACTCATCACAAGATGGGTAAGTGCAGCACAACAAGATATTGTGAGACAGAGAGAGTCCACATTCACAGAACTTTTATCATGGCATATTGGTATAATTGATCTGTTTTATTATTAGTTACTATTGTTAATCTCTTTCTGTGCCTAGTTTATAAACTGAACCTTCACATAGGTATGTATCTATATGAAAAAACAGTATATTCAGGGTTTGGTGCTATCTTCAGTTTCAGGCGTTCACTGAGGGTCTTCAAACATGGATGGGAGGGTAATAGTGTATATGAGAAAAATATAAACATAAGCCTTGCCTTCAAAGAGCATTAAATATAATTGAGAAGGCAACACAATTACAAGGAAAAGCCAGAGAACCATATGAGAGGCTATGATGTGCAATGCTACATGGCAGGATAGAATCAGAAAATGTCTGGGAGTAAAGGGGAATCACTGGGCTATCACTGTAGCAATCAAGAAAAACATTAAAAAGGAGGTAGAACCTGAACTTGGCCTGAAGAATGGAGTACAGTAAGTCCTCACCTACTTGGAAGCTATGAATTTAAGCAAAATATTGTGTAACAAAATCAATTTTACCATAGGCCAATTTCTATAAACAAGTTACACTGGGCACTATGGCTCATGCCTATAATTCCAGAACTTTGGGAGGGTGAGGTGGGAGGGCTGCTTCAGGCCAGGAGTTTGAATCAGCCTAGGCAGCAGTGAGACCCTGGTTCTCTTGTTTTTTTTTTGAGACAGAGTCTTGCTCTGTCACCAGGCTTGGGCCAGGCTGGAGTGCAATGGCGCAATCTCGGCTCACTGCAACCTCCACCTCCCAGGTTCAAGCAATTCTGTTGCCTTAGCCTCCCGAGTAGCTGGGACTACAGGTGCACACCACCATGCCCAGCTAATTTTTGCCTTTTATTTTTAGTAGAGACAGGGTTTCACCATGTTGGCTAGGATGGTCTTGATCTCTTGACCCCGTGATCCGCCCGCCTTGGCCTCCCAAAGTGCGGGGATTTACAGGCGTGAGCCACTGCGCCTGGCCAGACCTTGGCTCTCTTAAAAAAAAAATGAGCCGGGCATGGTGGTGTGCACCTGTGGTCCCAGTTACTCAGGGGGTAGGGTGGGAGGACTGCTTGAGTTTGAGGCTGCAATAAGCCATAGTCAGGCCACGGCATTCTAGCCCAGGCAACAGTGCAAGACCCTGTCTCTAAAAAGAATTAAGTTCCTATTGCCTATTTCTGGTCACAAAAACACCACCAAACTTCTAAATAAAGACCAAAACTCTTCTATGTTAAACACTGAAATAAATGTGAGCTATACATACAATTAAGAAAGATTAACATAAACTTTTGGTATAATGAAGGGACTCGGAAAAAACAAAGTAAGATAATTCTTCACTCTCTTATTCCAGTTCAGGGTCTTGGGTGGCCGGAGCCTATCCCAGCAGCTTGCGGAGGGGCACCAACCCTGGACAGGATGCATTCCCACTGGAAGACACGCTCACACTCCCACCACACTCACTCGGGTGGGGACAATGAGGCACATCAGTTAACCTAACATGCACATCTTTGGGATGTGGAAGACAACAGGAGTGCCCAGAGGAAACCCACACAGACCTGGGGAGACCACACAAACTCCGCAGTGGCCCCTTCTTCTTCCTCACCAACATTATGAGGAGATGACATCCAATGAAACGATGTTATTGGAGGACCTGCTGTAGCTAGAGAGGCAGGGAGAGAACCGGAAGCTGGGGAGAACAAAAACTAAAGGCATAAAAAAAACATGGCTGACTCATGAAGAAAGCCCAGAGAAGACAGCGGGCTTTGGGGCTCACGGGGAGAAGACAGCCATGAGGCTGGGCCTTCCCGGTGATGCCAGGCTCTGGAGGGTCTAGCACGCGAGGACAAGTGTTGATATTCGTAACCACGAGAAGCAGGGAGCTCCTGGCAGCCTCACAGAAGAGGAGTGAGGTGTTGACAGTGGTAATCAGAGAGAATTGATCTGGTATAATGGATGCCTCAGAGACCAAGTCCTCTGTCAGGCCTTTCCCATTGTGAGGTGTTGAGCGACAAGATCAGCCAGGAAGAAACGGGAAGGAAGACAACCAAGAGACATTTCCAGGAAACAGTAAGAGGACCTGGTGACAGCTCAGAAAAGGGAGTCAAAAAACAGACAAAGATTATCAGCCAGGGAGAGACACTGAGGCGAAGGGAGGGTTCTGCTCCGGACTCAGCCACACGGTGGTGGTGTGAGTGCAAGCAAGTCCCCTCGCCTCTCCGAGCCTCAGTTTCTCTCCTCTGCTAAAGGAGGGGTGTTGGTGATGAGAAGTTGGTGATAAAGTCCTTGCCAGCTCTAACATTCTATAGGGCTGTGAAACAGGAAGAACAAGAAACAGGTAAGATGCGATGCTGATGAACTTCCTTTTCACATATCATGCATATCATTCACATATCATCTGAGCCTCACTTCAAATAAACTGAAGTAAGAATACTATGGACTTGCTAAATTTTGAAAAGAAGAAATCAATAATAATACTGCCTTAAAAAAATGCGGCCAAGTTAAGAGTCACTGCTCTAGACCAAGTTTCTAAGCTAAATAAATGAATTCGAGTATTAGGTGATTTCACAATAAAACACATCTATTTACAAATAATTACATTTTCAAATAATTATCTTGGGAAAATGCAAGAAATTGTTTCTTACACAAAAATATATGAATGCTTTATAACAACCTGGTAGTTGGAGTATATGTGTGAGGGGTAGGGTTAGGGGTAAACTGACAATTGGTAGCAAGAGTAGGGGAGATATGTTGACAACTGGGAGCAAGGGGCAGGATGCAAAAATAAAAACTCTGAAGTATGATTATTTTAGAGTTGGGCTTGTTTCTAAAAAGAGCTAATCACAGTTATTTTTGTCTATATTAAAATATACATGCAGTTGGTTTAAAACACTGATACCAGGCTGGGGATGGTAGCTCGTGCCTATAATCCCAGCACTTTGGGAGGCCAAAGTGGGCAGATCATTTGAGGTCAGGAGTTCGAGACCAGCCTGGCCAACATGGCGAAACCCCATCTCTATTAAAAACAAAAATTAGTCAGGCATGGTAATGGGTGCCTGCAGTCCCAGCTACTCGGGAGGCTCAGGTAGGAGAACTGCTTGAACCCAGGAGGCAAAGGTTGCAGTGAGCCGAGACGGCATCACTGCCCTCCAGCCTGGCCGACAGAGTGAGACTCCGTCTTAAAAAAAATTAAAAACAAACAAACAAACAAACAAACAAAAACAAAAAACAAACAAACAAAAAACACTGACAGCAAAAACTTAGGTTAGGTACAACCTATTTAAAATATAGGCCATGATTAATTCTTATAACATTAGGAACTGCTCAAAGGCAAAGGCCATTTCTTCTTTCTTTTTATAATTCCTTTGTGACTAGAAACCTGTTTACACAAAGCAAGTACTCAACATATGGTTATGAAAGATTCTGACAGCCTAAGAAAAAGTTTCCCAAGCATCACAGTTACATCATAAAATCTTTTAAGATATTGCCAAAAAGTTACAAAATGTTACTTTTTTTTAACATTAGGCATCAACGGAGATACCTCTTTTTCTCTGCCTTGAAAGCCAAGAGATGATGTTATTATCAATGACAACTAGTACTTATTGAGCACTATTTTGTGCCAGAATCTGGACTTGATACCTTACGGGGATTACTATTGAATCTTCTCATAACCACCCATAAGAAAGAGGTGCTATCAGGATCACCATTTGCTGATGATTTTCCTGTGTTTTTCTCAGATTTTGTTGATTTTCTTTTTCTTTTTTAAATTTTTGTTTCTTCTTCTTTTTTTTTTGAGATTCTTTTGATTTTGTGACATGATGTCTGAGGTTTTCCAAAGCTCAGGAAAGGCTAAGGCTACACAGCTCAATAAAGTTGCCAGGGGTCTCTGCTCCTCTAATTCCAACTTTTAGCGTCTCACAACTCACCAAACTGAATCCTCCAGTCTAGGCCTAGTGTGAAAAAAAAAGTGATAACAAAATACTCCAGGGCTACTTCCAGAGTAGTGGTCAGAGTTCCACAGCTTGGAGACACAGATGTCACTGTTTCAGTATAAGGTCAGAGGATAGTATATTCATTGCCAGGGTTGAGGAGATTCCTGGGGCTTCATTTGCTCTCTCAGAACTCCCTCTTTTTCACCTACCTTGCAACAGGCATGGTAAATAGTCCAGGTTTCCCCTTGTGATGCTGTAGCAGGGCAGAGGTGGAATACAGGAAACTTAGAGCCTATTCAAATGCAGTCACCTCCTCAGGAAGGCCTACAGGCCTAGAGCTCTCAAAGCCCCTTCCAATAAGATATGACTCAGAAACTTGTATCAATCATCAGTCCATATATGATCAACAAACAAAACTATTCTTCTATGACAGGTGACACACTCTGCTGACAGGATAACCAGTCAGACTGGGTACTTAAGACTGCTCTAAAGGTATTAAAATCCCTCACAATGAAGCAGGAGCCATGATATACTGGAGTACAGTAGCATGATCTCGGCTCAATGTAACCTTCGTCTCTTGGGTTCAAGCAATTCTCCTGCCTCAGCCTCCCGAGTAGCTGGGACTACAGGCGTGTGTCACCACACCCGGCTAATTTTTACATTTTTAGTAGAGACGGGGTTTCACCATGTTGGCCAGGCTGGTCTTGACCTTGTGACCTCATTATCTGCCTGCTTCAACCTCCCAAAGTGCTGGGATTACAGGCATGAGTCACCGTGCCCGCCCAATGTGCAAACTTCTAAACTAGTGCACAATCATCATGTGGGCTGACTAGGCTTTGGATTGATTTTTTAAGTATAAGGAAAAAACTTCAAGCACAGATACTGATATAGGAGTTAAGAAGAAATCACTCAGGCAGATAGCAAGGGTATGGGAGTCCTTGGCAAAGCTTTTCTTTTTTATGAAAAGCAGTCCCAAATCATATTCTAACACAGAGCAGTCTGCAGGCCGGGAGCTTGCACAAGTGAATGTCAGCAGGAACTAAGGACTAGACATGTTCAAGATGACGGCTCCATCTTCCCTTCTCTGCCAGCCATGTGTACTGTAAAGGAGCACACATGATGGCTCCATCAACTGGAAAGTCCATTTGCATAAGGAGATTAAGGTGGGGCCACCAGCCTTCCCCATGCACTATGTAAACGTCATACCTGATTGAACCAATCTATGAGCCCTATGTAAATAAGACACCACCTCTTAAAACCAAACTATAAAACTCAAGGCATTTGCTACCAGCAGGTCCTTTCTGCTGGGAGACCCATTCTTAAATAATGCTTCATTGTATGAATACATCACATTTATTCATTTATTTATCAGTTTTTGGACATGTTATTTTTCCTCCTAACTTTTTGACTATTGTGAATGATAAACACTTGTGAACTATTTTTTGCACTGACGTATGTTCTCATTTCTCTTGGGTACATACCCAAGAGTAGAATTGCTAGGTCACATGGTAACTATATGTTCAATCTTTTTAGAACTTTCAGACTGTTTTCCAAAACAGCTGTACCATTTCCCCTTACCACCAGCAGTGTATGAGGATTTCCATTTCTTCACATCCTTGCCAATACTCTTCTTTTTGATTACAGCCATCCTAGTGGATGCAAAGTGGCATCTCATTATGGTTTTTGTTTTCATTTCCCTGAGGGCTAATGATACTCAGCTTCTTTTTATGTGGGTATAGCCCCTTTATGTACTTCTGGAGAAATGTCTTTCAAATCTCTCTCTCATGTTTTAGTTGAATTATTTGTCTTTTTATTTTTGAGTTATAAGAGTTCCTTACATATTCAGTATACAAGATTATTTGATCTATGATTTGAAAAATATTTCCTCCATTCTATGGGCTGTCTTTTCACTTTCTTAATGGTATTATTTGAGGCAAAAATGTTTTTACTTTGATGAAGTCTCATTTATCTAATTCTTCTTTTGTTGCTTATATTTTTGGTGTTCTATATGTTACATATTTACACCTATGTCTTCCTCTCTCTTATCTCTTAGTTTAGATCTTTGATCCATTTTGAACTACCTTTTGCATATGGTGTGAGACGAGAGTCTAACTTCATTCTTTTGCATGTGGCTACCCAGTTGTCCCAGGACCATTTGCTGAAAAGCCTACCTTTGTTGAACTGTCTTGGCACCTTTATTGAAAATTAACTGACTGTGTAAGTAAGTGTTCACTTCTGAACTCTCAGTTCTAGTCCAGTGATCTGTATGTCTACAACTTATGTAAGGATAGTATATAAAGTGTGCATACATAAAATCAAGCTAGAGATACTTTATGTGTCATCAAGAGCCTGTCCTCAAATTTGGCCTAAAAATCCATAGAAATAACAACCAGAATTTTCCCCCCTTCCCCCAACACTGTTCTTGCATTCACTGCTTCTTCTTCATCCCTTCTATTGATTACTTTTATCAGCCCAGAACCCCAATATGTGAATGTCTTGCTCCAAAGCAAAAGTTGAAGCTATTTCTTATGAGCATCTTAAGGGTTGCTAGAGAACTTCGTCTTCCTTTTTTTAGGGTGAGACTACTTTTTTATTAGTATTGCTTGTTTTCTATTCTCTCTGCAGAGAAAGTTTGGGTCATCTACAAGGCACAGAAAAACAAAATGGAAGTAAAAGGAATTTACTTTTTATCATTCAAGCAGTCTCTCTTCAACGTGTGTGTGTGTGTGTGTGTGTGTGTGTGTGTGTGTGTGTGTGTGTGTGTGTTTTGAATTTGAGGTGGCTTCCCTAGTGCCAACATACGTGTAAATGTACCAGGGCTGGTCCAAGTGACAGTGGAAGAAGAAATGGGTAGTGGGAAGTGGGGAGATGGAAGAAAGGGAGAGAAAGGAGAAATCTTTCAAATTTTAGGGCAAGAAGAAAAATTTTGTCTTGTGGGAGTTAAAAAAAAAAAAAACCACCCTACAAAAATCCTGAAACAAACAATCCTTTCTATTGTACTACTTTGTGCTTTGCAGAACATACGAAAGTTGTTTTGTGGAGGCATTTGCTATCCGAGTTGTTATTCAGGAAATCACCAACTATAAATCTTGGTCTCTATCATACAGTGCTGTATGGAGTAAGTATCCTGATAGTAGAACTGCTGGCCAAGAACAGAAAAATGTGTTTTATCTGCATAAGCCCTGTTTTACTGCAGTGCCCTGTTCTATGAACTTTCAAGTATCGCAAGTTAATTTCTCCCCTAATATTTTAAAAATCATCATATAAGACATACTCTAAAAGAATATAAGAATATCTGGCCTTTGTTTTTATGTATAGCATGATTGGTCACTTTTCATCTTCTGTGTCAACAGACAGTAAAAACATCAGAAGGACTAAGTTAAATTCTCATGGCAAAACTTTTCATCAGCTGGAGGCCAATACAGAATTGCCACCATGATTCCATTAGCCTTCTTAGCCCAGGGGAACGTGGCTGTAGGAACCCACCCTGCAAAACTGAGGTGGGCATCGATGTGCCCCCATCCTTCTCTCATACAAAACTTATTTCATTCATTCTAAGAAAGTGACAAGAAAGGCTATTTTCTTTAGTAAAATTTTTGCTTTAAGAATGAAAAAAAAAAAAGAAAGGTGAACAAGTCTGGGAAGGGATGCTTCTAAAATGGTCCCAGAAGCCACTGAGAGGATGTGGGGAGGGGGGACACTGGGCTGGCTGGAAAAAAAAAAAAGAATGCTAATTATTTTCTCTAAAACACAGGCACACAATACCATGGAAAGAATCAGTACATGACTTCAAGATCTAATAGGAGTGGAGCAGACTTCGGCGGACTTATGTCTCACTCTTCTCTTTCAGGGGGAGATGATATGGTAGAATCTGCTGAGTTTGGCAAGCTTCCCCAAACTGCGTTCCACAGAACACTGGCTCAGATGCTAAGACAGACTGTTGCTAGAAATAAGGATGTGAAAGGTGATTCCAGTGAGGTTTTAGACAGAGAAGAGGAACGTGTTACTAGACACTGACGAAAAGGCAATCCTTGTTATAAAATGGCAAAGAACGTTGCTGAATTGCGTTTTTGTGTTTTGTGGAAGGTAGAGCTTGCGAGTGACAACCTTGGATATTCCGCTGAGATTTCTAAGCCAAGTGTTGAAAGCCTGCTGTGCTTTCCTTGCCACTTTCCTTTCTCTTTACTGCTTCTAGCAAAGTGCAAGATAAGTGAGAGAAATTAAAGAAAAAACTGTTAGGCTAAACAAACCAGAACTTAAAGATCTGGAAAATTCTCAGCTTATCCATATTGCAAAGAAATGAGAATATGTTCTGGAGAGGACACTAACAGTGTGACTAGACAACCACTCCCTAAAGAGTGACAGTGGGACTCACAGATCTCATCAGCCATCTCAACAGATGCCAGAAATAGAGATGGGGCTCTACCAGCAGCAGAAACACTGCTAGCTTGGACTAAAGGGAACACAGACAGGACCCAACAGCACTAGGCTTCTGGGATGCTACAGGATGGGACAATAGAGCTCTCTGGCTCTGGCTGTGAGCATGTATTATCCTTCAAGAAAAAGGAAGAAAGGTCCCTAAAGCTGCCAATCTCACCCCAACCCAGAAGTGTTCAGGCCCAGGCGGTGAGGAAGTCTCTCTTCCATTTCAAAGGATACAGCTCTCTCTGCCTCAGTGTCACTGGGTCATGCTGTCCTTGTCCAAGGCCTCAAAAGCAAGGCTGCCACCTGCAGCCTTGAAGAAATTCTGCCAGCCCAGTGGGCCTGGAGGACAGAGCATCATGTAAAAAGAATCATTCTCTGGCCTTAAAATCGAACGGAATTTGCCCAGCTAGGTTTTGAACTTGCTTTGGACCCATGACCCTTTTTTCTTCCTTTCAAGTTCTCCCTTTTGGAGTGAGAATGTCTTTCCTAAGCCTGTCCCATCATTGTATTTTGGAAGCAAATAACTTGTCTGGTTTCACAGGTTCACAGCTGGAGAAGAATTTCTGCCTCAAGATGAATCACATATCTTGAGTCTCACCCACCTTGATTTAGATGATATTTAGATGAGATTTGGGACTTAGAAATGAGGCTAGAATGGGTTAAGGCTTAGGCTGTTGAATGCAGGTGAATGTATTTTGCTGTGAGGAGGACATGAATTTTGGGGATGCAGAGGGCAGAATGTTATGAGAACTGTGTTCTCCTACCCAAATTTATATGCTGAAGTCCTTACCCCAAATATTTCAAAATGAGACTGCATTTGAAGACAGGACCTTTAAAGAGAGATAGTTAAGTTAAAATGAGGTGATTAGGCATGCTCCTGTTCTTATAAGAAAAGGTGATGAGGGCACAGACAGCTCCCAGGGCTGCACACTCATAGAGGGAAGACAGGAGGACATAGTGAAAGGGTCATCTGCAAAGCCAAGGAGAGAGGCCTCAGAAGAAACCAAACACCATGACACCTTGCTCTCGGATTTCCAGCCTCCAAAACTGTGAGAAAGTAAAGCCTCCCAATCTGTGGTATTTTGTTTATGGCAGCCTGAACAAACTAATTCACTAGCTAAAACATCAACTCCCATCATCCTCTAAAATTCCTAACCCAATTTTAGTTCTCTTCACTGCATTTATTACTACCTGGCAGACCAGGTATTAATACTCATTTGTTTGACTGGCTCATCCAGTTAGACTGTGAACTCTACAACAGCAAGGACCTTACCTGTCTTGAGAGGCATCTAACACAATGGTTGAAAGCCCACACTCTAGAGCTCGATGCCTGTGACTGAACCAAAGCTCTGCCACTTACTAATTACATGACCCTTGGGCAAGTGAATTAATCTGAGTCTGTTTTCTAATCCATAAAATGGGATAATAATAGAACTGCTTCAAAGGGCTGTCACGAGTTAACGGTAGAAAAGCACTAGAACTGTGCCTGGCATATAGTGGGCACCTTTCATGGTAGCTACTGCAGTTTTTACTGCTTACCACCATATCCCAGACCATCCCCCTGTCTGACTGCCAGTATAATTCGCTGTTCACATCTGACCTTCAGCATTATTTGTTTAGCTCAGCACTATTTGTTTAGCCATACACACTTCCTTGTGCAGGAAGTATGCCAGCATTTTGACTATCAAACATGCCTTCTTCTCTTGTCCCAGTCTGTTGTATCCCCTGAACAACCCACTCCTCCCCCTAAACATATTCTATTGCCTTACACCACATACAGTCTTAAATGGCATTTAGTAGGGGGTATGTAAATATTTACATGTGTTCAGGAGAGCCAGGTTTCTGCTATAATGAGACTCCCACTCTACTGATAATGCCAATCGCAAACAATGGCAGCTCACATTTACTTAGCACGTGGGCCAGAACTTAGCAGGTACTTATATGAATGTATTCTCACACTAACCTGATGAGATTGATATTACTCCCCTTTAATAGAGAAGGAAGAAGAGGCTCAGAAAGTTAAGTAACTTGCTCACAATTACACAGCCAGTAAGTGGCTGAGCTGTGATTTAAATTCAGGTTGTCACCTCTACAGGACACCTCTCTGCCACTCTACTCTGCTCTGACAAATCAATTAAGATTAATAGGGTGAACAGGGCTTAAGCTCACTTCCTAGGAATGTTCTTTTCTTAAGCAGAAGCCTTAAGTGAAGCCTTTTCTAAAACTAAAATGAGCCAATTCAGATCTTCATAAACTATGCTTTCCCAAAGCCAGGTGTGCCTGTGCTTTAAGACAAGAAGGTGAACATACTCTTTAGGACTGGCTGAAGGGGCTGCAGTCACTTTCAGAAGTGTCTGTGGGGGTACAGCTGTCTTCACTAGACCTTGGAGCTCCAAAAATCTGGCTTCAAACTTGGTTCTGCCACTGTATTCATCTTGATTACCTTGGGGTACAACAATCTCTCTGGGCCACAATTTCCTCTATCAGAAAATTGGGTACAATACTCGCTACCTCATACAGAAGTCATGAGAATGAAAACAGATGCTAAGTGTGAAATCACCTAGGAAAAAAGTACCCAGCATGCACCAGGTCCTCAAGAAACAATTGTTAATGAAATGAAATGAAAAGGAGCTAGGCAGGTGGGCACCAGTTTAAAGCATAATGCTACAAAGGGTCCATCACACTGTCCTCCACAGAGCAGCCTGGCCACACTGACCTGAACACGTGAGGTCTAAAGTCTTCTAGGTGGAGATTACAGTGGGATGTGACACCCTGCAGGAAAATAAGCTGACCAAAGGGCCTTGGAGAACTGAGCTCAAAAATGGGACTCTGTCAAGCTGCCCTCCCTAGAACTTGCTACAGGGAAGGCTGTCATGTCTGTCTGCAGTGCAATGCACCTTCAGTTTTATAAGATAACCATGAGCTGGGGTGCAGAGGAAGAGTCAAGAAGAACCGAAAGTACTCAGCAGCAGTTTCCTGGCACATCTACATGTATCTGAGGCTTCCGCATACATTTTGGTCTAAATAACTTAAGACTTGATGAAGCAGATTCTCCTTCCTGGGTTTGTCTTCACTGTGCACATGCTCTAACCGCAAAATAATCACTGTCCTTGCACTTTTAAACGTGTCTTTGCCCGAACGTAGGCAGGAAAATGAAAGCAATGAGCATAACAAGATCATTGTAAACTTACTTAAATTGCCACAACTCCTTCCTACACTTGACTTCCCTCTTCTAAGCCCCAAGCAAGTATTCAATATGGAATTGTTAAATAGTGGACATTCCAGAACACCAGGAGAATGCCATAACTAAAGCCAGGCCATATTTCAACACATAAGAAACATAACAGGCAGAAGTTGTATCCAGTATGAATTTCCTTCCTTCTTTTTCTCCCCTTAAACTACAGGTGTCCTATGTCCAAAGTTAACCCTTTCTTGGAGGTGGTGAATGAGGGAGAGTTGTACAGACTGATTCCTCTACAGCCTAAAGGATCAAAAGAGAATAGCTCTCAGCAGTTAGTGTGAAGTAATAGCACAGTGAAAAATTCAGCTGTGAGGAATGTCATGTTAATACCATACTTGCAGCGTTTTCTTCCTCTAGCTACGTCGTCTGCCCAGCCCTTATTGATTTCCCCCACCTCCACTACCAGCTGTACCAAGGAAGTGACAAACGGGGACTCACTAGATGCCATCAATCATTGTCACCAAGAAGAGAAAGAAAATAATCCAACATATGTTCTCGCAAATGCCTCCCACTCTCCACTCCCACCTCTTCCTCTTCACTGACACACACTCTTTATAAGCAGTAAGCCACTTTTTAACATCTCTTGAGTGAAAACATTTGAGGCACAGATAGGAGGAGCATCCCAAGCACCATTCTTTCCTGACATGTGTATCTGTAGTTACAGTGCACACAGTGAGACCAAGGCAGGGTTGCCCACCAATAAGTTACTGCCAGTCCCAACCATAGAGAGCAGAAGTGCTGCAGATGATTCAACCAATGCTGCTCTTGTGCCACGTGGGACAGAAGAACAGAAAGATGCACAATACAGGTAGCAGATGGTACTCTGCAACTCATTCTGACGACAGAACAGGAGTTTCCTATTTGTCCACTGACCACCATGACGCTTGATAGATCAATTCCTATGGCAACAGCTCTAAGTCTAATGCACTACAAATAAAAAGGGTTTATTTTATTTTATTTTTTTGAAATGGAGTCTCAATCTGTCGCTCAGGCTGGAGTGCAGTGGTGTGATCTTGGTTCACTGCAACCTCCACCTCCCAGGTTCCAGTGATTCTCCTGCCTCATCCTCCTGAATAGCTGGGATTACAGGCATGCACCACCATACCCAGACAATTTTTGTATTTTTAGTAGAGATAGGGTTTCACTATGTTGACCAGGCAGTCTTGAACTCCTGACCTCAAGTGATCTGCCCACCCCAGCCTCCCAAAGTGCTGGAATTACAGGTGTGAGCCACCACACCTGGCCAAAAAGGGGTATATTAAGTAGATATGGACACCTGTGTTCATTTCTGAGAATAAAGCAAGAGGTGGCGTGTGGCCACTTCCATCACAGGCCATAGGAGAATATTTCTCTGGCTCTGTTGAGAAATGCTGAGTGTATGATAAAATTATACTATTTGCTAAGAAGAATGATGGCAAGGAAAACCTAGCTGCCACCCCCTGCCCCAAGTGGAAAACTGCTTGTGGCATTCTAAAGTAGCAAAACAGTATATGTCTACCATACACCGGTTAAAACAATTCTTTAAGCATAGGCTATGTGGCCCTGCCCCCGTGGCTCCCTCGTGGAAAATACTTTCTGGTTTGTCTGTGATCAGTGGTAAGCGGGCACCAGCTGCCTACCTAGTTTACCTTGGTTCTATGAGAAAACACAGGATACTTGTTTGTTAATAATAATCACCTATTCAGAGAGAATAACTATGTGGGTCAGGATCTGCTCAAGGCCCTCAGTCCGGAATGCTGTCAGCCCATGAGGCTCTCAGCTCAGAAGTCTATTGACCCCCAGACAGTCCCACTTTGTTGTTCTATCTGGGTGTCTGCTTCTTAATGCCTTCAGCGCCGCCTGGGTGGGGGTCTCTATGGCCAAGCTGGTCTTGGTATGGCTCCATAACCCCCTATTGGGCATCTATTCTGGCTTAATAAAATCAACCAAGATCAATGATATGCATGTAACCACTATGATATTAAAAAATAAACTGGGCCGGGCGCGGTGGCTCACGCCTGTAATCCCAGCACTTTGGGAGGCCGAGGCGGGTGGATCACGAGGTCAAGAGATCGAGACCATCCCAATCAACATGGTGAAACCCCGTCTCTACTAAAAATACAAAAAATTAGCTGGGCATGGTGGCGTGTGCCTGTAATCCCAGCTACTCAGGAGGCTGAGGCAGGAGAATTGCCTGAACCCAGGAGGCGGAGGTTGCGGTGAGCCGAGATCGCGCCATTGCACTCCAGCCTGGGTAACAAGAGTGAAACTCTGTCTCATAAAAAAAAAATAATAATAAATAAAATAAAATAAAATAAACTTAGATGTCTGATGACAGGAGGGAGTGTGAAGTAATAACTCATTATATAAGTGAAATACTATATAGGCATTAATATTTATGATGACAACTTAGCAAAACGGAGGAAAGCTGATATAGTAAAGAGAGTAAAAGAGTAACAAAAGCACATGTACTTTTTGTCATGTGTGTCAACATGTGAAAAAAACCTCAGTAAAAAGTCACCACGATTGCTTCAACTATTTTCCAAATCTCAGTTTGGCCCTACAAAGACAGGTAGCAATGAAATGGATGCACACCTAGCAAAATGGATGGAACCTCCAAAGCCTACTTAAAAAAAAAACTAAGGAACAGAATGAGATAGCCATATCATTTGCATAAACTAAAAATACACACAAAACAAGATACATTGCAAGAATGCACACAAATCTAAATGAAACCTTATATATAAGTCAGAATGGCTGCCTATGGGAGGGAGGGAACTAGGGATAAAAGGAAATAAATTTCAGGGGTCCAGCACAAACCAGCGCCCACCATGTGCCCAGAGATACTGTGTACCATGACCTAAAGAGTGTGGTCAGCTCGACCTTTGCCCCTGATGTCCTTCAGCAAGGCTAGGCATGGTTTTAAGATCGTAGTGTAAACTGGTGCAATTTCAGACCACCAGACATTTCCTCTCCACGGCATGTCCCTTGCTCCCAAAGAGTAGCTGCCTTTTATGATGCCACTTCTGTTCGGTCCATTTCTAATTTTCCCTGTTTAACAAGATTGAAAGGCTGCAGGAAATCATCATTAATGAGAAATATTTAATCATATCGCTATTGTATATACATTGTGTTACACAACAGTGTAACAATTGTATAGTTTTATATATATAGTTATGTGTATGTATGTATATGTAGAGACAACTATATAGAATACGTATATATACTTATATAACTACATATGTATCTATAGTCCTATCTCTATAGAGTTATCTATAAACTATAGATAACTATTCAGAAATTATTCCCACTAGGCTACAAAAGAAACTGGCAAGAGTGTATACCTCTGGGAAGGGGAACTGGGTAGGAGGAAGATACAATTTTCACTGTCCCTTCCTTTAAGCCTTTAAAATTTTGTACCATGCGTATATATGAACAACAAAATAAAATTAAAGTACTTAATTAAACAACCACTCACTCTGTACACATAACATTACACAGTAGGCTTAAGAAGTAAAGTGTTCTGGCTGGGATCGGTGGCTCATGCCTGTAATCCCAGCACTTTGGGAGGCTGAGGCAGGTGGATCATGAGGTCAGGAGATCAAGACCATCCTGGTCAACATGGTGAAACCCCACCTCTATACAAAAACCAGGTGTGGTAGTGCATGCCTGTAGTCCCAGCTACTCAGGAGGCTGGAGCAGGAGAACTGCTTGAACCTGGGAGGCAGAGAGTGTAGTAAGCTGAGATCGTGCCACTGTACTCCAGCCTGGCAACAGAGGGAGACTCTGTCTAAAAAAAAAAAAAAAAAAAGAAGTAAAGTGTTCATTATACCAGAACCAGTAAAAATCTGACCAGTTTCTCTCTAAGCTACATCCTGGTTTGCCTTAGCTAGACGCATCTCCACCCAGCACAACCACAGACAGCTCACAAGGTGGCAGCATTTGCTGCTGTGCTTGGCTGTATGTCCTCGATTTTATATGTAGGCTAATAATCAATTAGAGCCCTGCCACCCAGAATATCTTCCTAGGACCCAAGTCAGCTGGGAACTGCTATCTCTGTCAAGGGGCCCCGTCCTTGCGTCTCAGTGCTTCTTGGCTCTGAGGAGTGTAGACTTTCTTGTGAGCCATTGTGCGCTGCAGAAGCCCCTGGGGAATTCAGGGTCTTTACTCCTTGACAAAGAAAGCATGTTAAAAATTGTTTCAAATGAAGGTACTCATCTTAGAAGTCAGTTTATTTACCGTCTGCCAGCTTTTTGGTCAGAGCAGCAACATTTGGGGTGCTGTGGCTGTGGAAGCAGGAAGATGATGAGAGGTAGGGGCCGCCAGGGGAGCGTGGCTTTTGACTGGCTAGAAAGTGGTGCCTGTGGGGACCCATTCCTACATTATGCTCAGGAATGGGGCATCTAAACTGCTATCCACAGTGAATTCGCACTCAGAAAGCCTTGGAGGTGACTAGGAGTTTCCAGACAGATAATTAAGTACCATGTCACTTGCCTTACAATTTCATTATTATTCTGTATTGACATAGACATCAGAAATAGAGAAAACTTCTTTCCATGGCACACCCTAATGGGGGGAAATGTAAGTCTACATGACAAAAAAAAGAAAAAAAAAACACAAAAAAACAAACCAAAAAAAAACCTTGTCTCACATACCTTGGGAAATAAAA
This sequence comes from Aotus nancymaae, assembly GCF_030222135.1. Classification (NCBI taxonomy): domain Eukaryota; kingdom Metazoa; phylum Chordata; class Mammalia; order Primates; family Aotidae; genus Aotus; species Aotus nancymaae. The sequence continues at coordinate 68,911,806 of NW_026988425.1, read as the reverse complement.
GACAAGTGGAACTTTTAGGAGGGAGGGGCAAGAGAAAGCCAGAAAACAAACTGTTACAAAATAAAAAAAATGCCAAGTTCAAACTCACAACTGACTGCTATGCCCTCTTAGGAAAAAGAGGACAGATAAGAAGAGACTGATGGATGCAAAAAGAAAGTGGCTAAGAAGCAGAAGACACACACACCACGGATTTCCCTGACAGGAAGCACGAATCATCAGGACTGGCTGGGTGACAACGAGGCTCCCAGCTCCAATGCCTGGGAAAATGATCAAGAGCTCCTCAGAGAAACAGGCTGGATGAACGTGATGCCCTAGAGTGGAGGCGACGAGGCCGGTCTGCCTAAAGCTCCGAGGCGCACTTGCATATTTACGTCCCCCGACCACCATCAAGCACTGTTCATGATCACTGAAATGCTTCATCTTTGATGAAGTCATTAGCGACCACACAGAGTCGGGCTGAAAACCACAAGGGGTGTCATGCGAAGGTTTGAGGGAACAGGAGCTGGTTATAAGAGAACTCTATTCCACTCTGGCGTTATTAAGTTTCAGGAAATATGGCTTGAGTGGCAGTGCAGCCAGCTCTGTGCAATAACAAATCATGCTGCGAGGGTGTTCTGGGCCGGCTTGGGTTTCACAATGCCTCCATTTCATGGCTGTGAGGCAGCCTCACCCTACACCTTCCAGTACTGATTATCTGTAAGACACAGGATCTGAAGCTGGCCAATTATCATCTTCACAATCTAAACAGCTACAGTCACTGCTAACTGTATTTCCTGACCACAGACATGAAACATTTCTATTTCTTGCTCTTTAATTCTAGCACATACGAAGACTATGAAATGAATGGGCACACACACAGATGTAAAGTCCTTACATATGTGACAAGATTTCTCTATAACATAAATAGTGGACACCACTAGCAAGCAGAGGCCTACAGTCAGGTGGTAATAATGGAAGAGCCACTCTATGTTAGAATGTGGCAGAGCTAAAAGGGTGTATCTACCTAGTGGGCAGATGCAAAGCATGATATCCAATTATTCCAGGTATAAGGAAACAAATGTAAAGCAACTTTCAACCAGTAGAAACCAATCTGTTGACAAGACCTGTCCCTCAAGGGGCTCAAGGGATGCAAAGATAAAATAAGGAGATTTCAGATTTTATCAGGAAAGAATGTGTCAGTGGAGGTACTTAGTAGCTAGGTAGAATAGAAGTATTAGTGATATCTAATCACCTCAATTATTTACATAAACTGGAATAAATCCAGACTAACTTTAGCCTCAGAAAATCTACTCCAACAGGGCTTGGAAATAGTTACCTGCAGGGGTGAGGCCAGTACTGGTAAGGAACAAAGCTGGCTGGCTGGGGCTCTAAGCAAGGGCTCTAGCTCACAGCTGCTTGTGGAAACATGGACCACAAGGGCCTGACTTTGGGGTTTCCTAAGAAGTAGAAGATTCAGATCTTTTATGAGTTCTTCTGATTTTTAAATGCCCACAACTAACCGAAAAATAGTGGCTGGGCACAGAGGCTCATGACTATAATCCCAACACTTTGGGAGGCCAATGCAGGAGGACTGCTTGAGCACAGCAGTGAGACACCATCTCTATAAGAGATTTTTTTTAGTTAGAAGGGCATGGTGTTGCATGCCTGTAGTCCCACCTATGCAAAGGGCTGAGATGGGAGCACTGCTGCAGCCCAGGAGGGTGAGGTTTCTATGAGTTGTGATTGTACCACTGTATGCTAGTCTGGGTGATAGAACAAGACACTGTCTCAAACACGCACACACACGTCCATGGAGACCCCTACCACACCTTTCCAAGGTGAAATACATTTTAAGCCCACTGATCAAATCTGACACAGATGCCAGTAAGTATTAGCGTGGTCCTGCCCTCCCTCTGATACTGCAGGAAAGGATGCACAGGAAGAACATCCTGGGCACTACATGGAGGGTAGGTACAGAGAGAGAATACTACTAACTTAAAGAGGATATTGTTATGTGGGCCTTTTCTCTTATTCTTAGAATATAGCCAAGACAAAGCTGAGGGCAATAGGGCTAAGTACCCTACTTAGAAAGCCATAAACAAGTAGGGACAGACACTGCCCCCTATGGCTTTCCCAGGAGGTCGGAGGACCAGTCTTACTATCTGACCATAGCCCTTCTTCCCATGCAAGGAAAGGGAGAAGGGTTGATGCTGGCTTTATGGGGAGGGCAAGTTTCTAGTGCAGGTTACTATCTGCTTCCCCTACTAGTTAGGGTTAGGGGGCCTTCCAAGAGAATTACTATGAGATACTAGGGTACCTGCAATAAGGGGAGATGAGCATCTTGTTCCTAATCTGACTGCTGGCTGAGCTAAAGACTTCACAGTCCCCTGCTCCCATCCAGGCTGGCACTGTAGCAGAATGGAGCACGTCAGGGAGTAGGGGGAATGTGGCATCTAGTCCCTGGAGTGGGGGCACACCCATGAGCCTGAGACTAGTACTCATTTTTGAGCCAAAGATTTGGGATGTCCCCTTTTGGTATTGCTGGGTGCTCATGCTCCATCAGGCTTTAACTCCTCCTTTGAGTGAGTGTCCTGCAGGCCCACTGGGGGAGCCCCACGCAAGCAGAGCCTCAAGGGAATGTTCCAGGAAAGAAGATTGGAATATTCCTGCTCTACTTCAGTTCTGTACAACCCCTGGACAGACAGAGAGGACTGCAGTAACTCACACAGTTCCTTTTGAAGGAGCGTGAGGTCAGAGGGGCAGGAGCCCTTGGGCTGCCAGGCAGCTGATGGGCCAAGCACCAGGACACTCATTCGAAGGAGGAGTTGAGACCTGATGGGGCATGAACACCTAGCAATACCAAAACGGGACATTGCTGTCCTCTGCACAGGCTGCTCACAGACGAAGCTGAGGTAAAGCCAAGCACAGCCCTAAGAGAGTCACACACACCTGAGCAGACATCCCAGCATCAGAACAAACCACACAAAAGCAGCAGACTACAAGAGGCACTTTCTCACCACCAACTCTGCTTGGAGAGCTAAAGACCTACCAGCCACTTGTTCCCCATTTCCATCCTCTCCTCTCCACTCCAGCATCCTGGAGGAGCTAGAGCTCAGGAGAGAGAGTAGGAGAAGCACAGTGGTTGAACTGGATATAAGATTAGGAGAATTAGAAAGATGAAAGAATGATAGAATATGCCCAGTCCATCATTCAGAGACTGGAAAGGGGGATTTAACAGAGCACAGTTTTAGGTGGTGCCTAGAGAAAGTTAAACCCATTTCATGCTGTTAGCCCCCAATGAATTGAGTGAGACTCCTTAAGAAACCACTGACACTGACGTAGTGCTAAACACACATCAATAACAAACTCTCCCTAGATAAACTGGGTGCAGTTGAAAAACAGTCCAACAGAATTTAATCTGGCTTGAGGCAGGCAGAGGTCAGCTCTGGGTCCCTTGTGGCCTCTCTCCACGGAGCAGACTCAGACCACCTCCATTGCTCTGTAAGAGTACGTGGCAGCAGCCTGGACTCACTGGCTCTACACACAAACCTTACCCCTTGAAATGGTTTGGCTGTGTCCCCACCCAAATCTCATCTTGAATTATAGATTCCACAATTCACGTGAAGGACCCAGTGGAAGGTAACTGGATCATGGAAGCGGGTCTTTCCCGTGCTGTTCTCATGACAGTGAATAAGTCTCATGATATCTGATGGTTTTATAAGGAGGAGCTCCCCTGCAAAAGTCCTCTCTTGCCTGCTGCCATGTAAGAAGTACCTTTGCTCTTCCTTCATCTTCTGCTATGATTGTGAGGCCTCCCCATCTGTGGAACTGTGAGTGCTGTGGAACTGTGAGTCTGTTAAACCTCTTTTGCTTTATAAATTATCCAGTCTCAGGTATATCTTTATTAGCAGTGTGAGAACGGGCAAATATACCCCTCCTCTACACACAAATACAACACCTACTTTGTAGCAGGCAATATGTGTTACTTTACCCAACAGCTCTGCCAAGTAGCAGTGGTACCCCCATATTCCAGAGGGTACTTAATCTGGGTGCTGCCTTGAGGTTCCAAATAGTGAGACCAGGATTCCAGCGAAGGCTGACTCTAAACAAAATACATGCTGGTTCCGCCCCATCACACAGACCTGCGCTGATGGAAGATCAAAGAGGGGTAAAATGAGCTCAGAAAAGAGCTACAAACACCCATGTGATTTAGAATTGGCAGCTGCTCACAAGTAGTTTAAAAATGCCAACAATTTTATTTACATTTTAAAATCATTAAAATCTAGCATTGTGATAGGATATTATAATAGAAAAACTAAGTCAATACTTCCGCCCTCTTCCCTAATAACTCAGGAACAATACCAGTACTCGACAACTTCAGTCTGACCTTTAACAGAAAGACAAAAGCACTATTGAAAAAAAAAAAAAGAAAGAAACTAGTTGTGAACAGAATGCACCAGAACTCAAACTTGCCAAGCTGTATGCACTTTGGAATTTTGCAGTGTTTAATGTCAAGTGTCCAAAATTGGCCTTGCGGGTCCCTCTGAAATAATACTTTAATATCACTATTACTACCCAGCTCTATAGGTGGCATATGAGATAATCAAAAGTGCCTGGAAACCACTGCACATTATACAATTCCAGACAGGCCTTTATTAACCCTTTAAAAGCATAAACCTGGAGACTTATCTTAACCAAAATTATCACAGCAGTCAACCTCCATTGGCTGAATCACTATGCAAATATCAGGGCTCCGAGTCATTGAAGATTGCTGAAAGGAATTTGGTTTAATAAGCATAAGATCTTTTTCCTAGAAATGTAAGCTATGCTTTAAAAGTGTTCGCAAACTTTGCCCTCAAGATAGCTCTGGTACAGAACTTGTGAAGTAAACTTATTAAAAATGAAAATGACAGCCTCCAATTTCAGAATATCCCAAACTACCAAATTCCCAGTCACTATTCTTCCCTCAGTGGTACCAGCAGGCAAAATTTTATGTATTTTTGTTTTCACTTTTCAGAGTTAAGGAACTTTACAGTTTACACCTCTCGTGCAAAGCCCTGTCCATTTTCTGAACCATTTTCCACAGGTCAAAAAGAAGTGGAGAAGGATCCTAACACTTAAAATTGAGATGAAAAGTCATATCTTACCAATCCTTCAAAAAAGAAAAGAAAGAGCAGCACACAATTTAACAGAAAGCCTTTTGCCCAAACCGCTGTCCCTCCAAACTGTTCACAAATATGCTCCTGGAAAGCCAGCTAAGTGAGTACATGCTAGTAAGAAATAAATAGTTCTAAGGAACAGATTTAACATTAATGTTATTTCCTTCTCCGAGTTTATGTTTTCATCGACCACAGCCAATAAGAACAAAAAACGATTCTCTTATTTCCCATCACCATCCTAGTCACCTTCTCTAGTCATAAATACTTATTGTCAGTTTCGTTTCCAACATTCTCTGTCATTTACACTGCATTAAGGTTAACAAAGCCTTCGAGTTAAAGAACAGGTTACTCTGGGTGCACTGTCTATAGGGTAGCCCTGCTCTGTAAGGAGCAGTCTAAACAACAACAAAATAACCCGTAGTAGCTACACAAGCTTGGTTTATCTTTACCCCTCTGCCTAGACCACAGGAGTCATCATCAGCCTTTTTATGGAACAGGCAAGGAGAAGCTTCTCAGGGACTGATTCAAGCCACTTTGTCAAGCAGACCCAGGGAGTACTGCACAGCAATCCTACAGGGTCCCATGCTTGTTGAATGCCCTGCTGTTGCCACCTTGAAATTCTTAATTTTTGAACAAGGGGTCCCACAGTTTCATTTGGCAGTGAGGGCCCTGCAAATTAGGCAGCTAGTCCTGCACAGACCTGATTTTTTTCTTTTTAGTGACATGGGTGTTTTGAAAAATGTTTCATTTTACACCATACCTTACAGGGATTTTACTCTAAACAACAGATGTTCGTTTTTTTTAATACTTTCAAATCCAATAAAGGCAAAGTATCCCTCACTTGTATCACTGCAACAGGTTTCTAGATTATTTTTTTCTGGATTCACTCTTGCCTACTGTCAGTCTGTCTTTACACAGCCAAAGTTCTTGTCTAGTACAAGTCTGATCTTGTAACCTGCTTAAAATCCTCCCTCAGCATCCACTGCCCTCAGCATCACGCGCAGTGCCTTTGCCTGAGGTCTGGCCCTGGCTTGAGGCTTGGCCTCACTCTACTCCCTACCTGCTGTGTCTGTACCTCACCAGCCTTCCTTCTGTTTCTAGAACATGCCAGGCTCTCACTTCATAGCCTTGGCACCTACCCAAAGACAAATATTTTAATGTATGCCCAAGGATTTTGATGAAATCAAGGTGGAACACTTGAATTCAACAAATAGTCATTATTGGCTTTAATTTCTTAAAAGAAAGACAAGAGGGTTTAAAAGACTCACACGTCTTAGTAAATACGCTTTTCACTCACACCATGATTTGGGATACTTCCCCAATGGAAAGGATAATAAGCCTCGATCTGACTGTAAAATGTAGGACGATAATGGGGAAATGTGGAGAAGGTCAGTTTTAAAGTTTTCAAACCAGGTTAATCAGGCCTTAAAGGCACCTTCATGACCTTCACTAACCCCTGAAACACAACATTTTCAAACAGCTTGGAAGGGTTTGGGGAAAACAAAGTATTAATGAGGAAAAATAAATTATAGGATCACTTAAAAAAAATCTCATGTTCTTTGAAGAGACTTAACTATTAAAGCTGATAAAAGATTCATATAGAACATAATTAGGTAGAAATTTTTCTTGCTCAGAAAAACGAGTAAGTTGCCTACAACTGTTTTCTCATCCAGATAATCATAGATTTCAGTTCCGCCCCTATGTAAATGCCCTGATAGTAAAACTGGTCAAAGGATGTTGGGTGTCCGCTCCTACAAGGAGCTTTCTCAGAAGGGTATGTACCTTCTACACTGAGAAGTCATCTTACCTTGATCAGTAGGATGTTCAGCAATAATCTGTCATTCTCCCTACACCAGTCCCTTTAACTAGCCCTTTACCTACCCTTATTCCATTGGCTACAAACCATGCTGCTGGCTTTTCACAAGAGTGTTGAGATAACTAGCTCTCCATGTGGGAAAAAATTAAATTAGAGTCCTACTATTTATGAAAATATCCCAGATGGAATAACTCTCAAATCACTGCAAAATGTCAACTATTAGAGCATGAGAAGAATATATAGGACAAGGTGTTTATAACCCTGGAGAAGAATGGGCTTTTTAAGCCAGACACAACACAAAGTTCATGGTACCTCTGATATAGTCCAATTTCCCAAAGTTAAAATACAACGCCAAGCTGGGAGAAAATATTTGCTATGTAACAAAGGATTCGTATTCAGAATACATAAAGAACTACAAATTAATAAAGAGAAGACTTTTTTTAAGAATTGGGCAAAGAACATTAACAGGCAATTCACCAAAAGAAAAATTAAAATGCCCAATAAACATATAAAGAGCTGCCCGGTAAAGAAAAATAAAATGGTGAGATACATGTGTCTTTTTCCTTCAAAAGCGTAGTAAAAACATTTAAAGATCAATTTTATAAAGTGCTGGCAATGTGTGGCATGTACCTGAGACCCTGTTGGTGAGTAATTTAACATTCTATTGCACTATTCCTCTATGATCCAACAATTTCACAGGTAAGTCTCCAGTATAGAAAAAGACTTGCACTTATACACGTAATGAGTTTGCTACACTGAAAGTGTTGGCTCTAACACAAGATGCTAGCAATATCAGATACCAAAGTGAGTTAAAAAACCCTCTGCCCTGCAAAAAGGAGATAACTAAGAACCAGGCCTGAGTCCCTCTCCCACAGGGAGGGTCAAGAGCAAGATGTGAGGGAGGATTTCTTTGGAAAGAGCTGCACTGAGATCCCCATTCAGCACCCTCTTCCCATTGGGGAAAGAGTAGGAATATCAGCTTCTTACTCCACAAGCAGAATTTCCATGAGGTAAGGTAGGGGCTTGATTTGAGTGCTCCATCATTATGGAGACAGAGAGAGCTGCTGGGACCCCTTCTCTGGGGACCTGGAATTTGAGAGGCAGTGTGGCTAGCTGTCCTGGTGGCATGGGAGTGAAGGGAAATTGCTGCTGCAGTGGGTCTGGGCCATCTTCTAAGAGGCTGTGGGTGTGGGGGCAAAGAGTGCCTGATGTTGTAGGGGTGGCCCTCCAACAAGAATGAGCCAGTCCAGGGCTTCTTTAGGTCCAGTCCTCTAGGGATGTCTGAAAGGGCAACATGACCCAGTGGCAGGACTGGTGATGGGCCCCTGGACTCCCAGAAACTGACATGGATGACAGAGTCTTTGAAGAACCCTCATGAGTACCCCATGAGAGAGTCAGCTTTAAACCTTGACCAGACCTAGAGAATAGGAGGCTGTCTTACCACAATATCATAGGCAAAAGGATTTTCTGTCACCTTCTAGCCCTCTCCCACCCTATCCTCAGGAAAGCATGGCAAAAGAAAAATGCTGACCTGTGTTCTCCAAGATGGATCAAGTAGAAAAAAAAGCAATTTTCATTATAACCTGTATGATATAAAATCCATATGGGTTTTTTCTTTCTTTTTATAGCGATAAGGTCTTGCTATATGTTACCCAGGCTGGACTCAAACTCCTAGCCTAAAGCAATCCTCCCAATTCAGCCTCTTGAGTATTTGGGACTACAGACATGGGCTACCATGCCTTGCTTCATATGGTTTGTATTAAGAAACATACTTTATGAACATTTATGTACATAAACACACAGAAAATGATTTTGAAAGACAAAACATAGATAAAAATGGTTGCCTACAATGAACTGAATGCTTATGTCCCCCTCAAATTCCTATGTTGAAATCCTAACCCAGAACGTGACAGTATTAGGAGACAGGGCCTTTGGGAGCCCATCAGGCCATGAGGTGGAGCCCTCATGAATGGCACTAGAGAGATCCCTGGCTCCGTCCACCAGGTGAGAATATGTGAGCAGACAGTCATCTATGAGAAAGCAGACCCTCATCAGATACCAAATCTACCAAGGTCTTGATCTTGGACTTCCCAGCCTCCTGAATTGTGAGAATAAATTTCTGTTGTTTCTAAGCCACCCAGTTTATGACATTTTGTTATAATAGCCTGGACAAACTAAGACATTATCTCTGCGAAGGGAAGAAGTATTGAGTGGAAGAGGCAGGGTCAAATGAAGAATTCAATTTATCCACATTATTTTAAAAGACAAAAATATAGTCATGTATTCCTTGAATAATTAGATGCATTTTTTTTTTTAAAGGACAACGTTCCCAGGAACAGAGCCTTCTATGGTCTGAATAGGTCCCTCAAATTTGCCTGTTGGAAACTTAATCCCCAATGCAACAATGTTGGGAGGTGCAGCCTAATGGGAGATGTTTAGGTCATAAGGGCGCTACCCTCATGAGTAGATTGATGCTGCTATCAAAAGAGCTTGAGCTGGCCTGGCCAACATAGCAAGACCCTGTCCCTGAAAAAAAAAATAATATCTGGGCATAGTGGCACACACTTGTAGTCTTAGCTTCTCACGTAGACCACTTTAGCCTAACGGTTTGAGGTTGCAGTGAGCTATGATCATATCATTGCACTCCAGCATGGGCAACAGAGCAGAGACCCTGTCTCTAAAAAAATTAAGATTAAAAAATCAAAAAGACGAGCTTGCAGGAGTAGGTTCTCTCTCTTCTGCCCCTCTGCCACTCGAGTACATGGTGTTCTCCTCCAAAGGATGCAGCATTTAAGGCACCATCTTGGAAGCAGAGAGACCAGGCCCTGACCTGCTGGTACTTTGATTTTGAACCTCCCAACTTCCAGAACTGTAAAATACATTTCTGATCCTTATAAGTTACCCAGTCTTGGGCATTTTGTTATAGCAGCACAAAATGTACTAATACAGAGCCCATCTGTCAGTCCTAATTACTAAGCATGAATCAGCAAAATTTCTAATCATCAGCATATACAACACACCTTTGGGCTGTTTTGTAAAAATCTGACTGCCATTTTTCAGCTTTCTCTGCAACATGTTCCCATTCAAGAGAATTCTGCATCTGGGGCTTGGATGTCAACTATACACCCCACATTAATTCTTAAAGTATACAAGATTCACAGCTGAAGTGACATCGTTTTCTTAATTTTAAGAAATCCTTTATGTGATTTCCTCTCTCAGCAAGGAAAGAAAGAAACAGGACTTTACCAGAAGAAAACTAAGATGGACATGTGGAAATAAGCTGACAGATGGAGAATAAAGAATCACATAGCAGTGAACAAAAAAGAGATTAGAACTTGAAATTGTGAAGGTAAAGAGCCCTCTTGTGTGTGCATGTGCACATACATATTTGTGTACATAATGCAATTTGATTTGAAACAGGAGAAACCTAGTACTAAACTGCAGCCTTTGAAATCCAGCAACAAAACTGTACTTTGATTATAGACCAAATATTTTAGGAAAGCTAATATAATCAGTTTGAAGAAATTAGTGAAGAAATTCGTGGTTTTGAAATGACTTTTGAAAGGATGGTAAAAGAAGCCTCAGTTGTCAAGAAAAGGCTGGGCAAACCTTCTTTCACACTATTGCAAACATATAGCAGTCTGTATTTTGTACTATTTCTTCCTGAAACTCATTCTATTCTATGGTATGTACCAGGGATTGGCACATGCAGCCTGTGGGTAGAGGATATTTTTTATACTTTTCAATGGCTGGAAAGTTTCAAAAAAAGAATAGGATAACACATTAGTTTATATGAAAATCAAACTTCATTTTCTATAAAGTTTTATTCAAACTCTGCTGCACACATTTGTTTATGGTCTATGGCTGCTTTCAAGCTATAAGGACAGAGTCCACACAGTCCACAAAACCATCTGGCCCCTTACAGAAAAAATGTGCCAGAGGCTGTTACAGACTAATCAAACCTTCTTTACTCCTATTTGCATGGCAGAACCATCATGATTGATAGGTGCAAAAAGGAACCATTGAGATTCTTATATATGTTTAAGTGATTGCCAGTTGCTCAGAGATGATAAACTGTTCTACATCAGTCCGTCAATTAGTGTTTATCCAAACAGATTTCCTGGGCTCAAGCCACTTCAAAACACCCCTTGACATTGTCCACAGGAAAAAGCAGCCCCTGATAAATACATAATTCTAAGATGGCAAAAATACTGATCTGTGTTAAAGGACAATGAGCACTATCCCAGGAATTAATCCCTTCCAATTTCTACTAATTTTGAGTCATGAATTTTACATTAAATATTACTTTAAAAATAATCATTTTTATGCCGAGACATATGATTCTGGATATCCTGAAGCTCCTTGTAAAAACCATTCAGTTAATTTAGTTTGAAGGTAACTTATTCATAACTTACTAAAAGTTCGAAGGTAACTTTTTCATATGTACATCATTGGTGAAAGCATCTTCAGGAAAGACAAAGTAAAGAAATTAACCAGCTGTCAGTCATACTTCTCTTTCAACATTCTGATCTCCCCTCAGCATCACTCAACACAGCCACCTGCCCCTTCAAAACTCATCTCCCTTGCACTGACTGCATTTCCCATTCTCTCCAGCTCATAAACGCTATCCACCTGATTCATAAAACTCAAGTCTTTGTCTCCAGTTACAACTTGGGCAAAACTGTTCCAAAGTCTTCTCATGGTACTTTTGCCCTTGCCTAAATTATCTTCTCTTTGCTTCTCAAGCCAGTGAAATCTGGTGTTTAGAACATCTCTGAACAGGTTTTACTCCTGTCTATAGAATAGCCCTTCAATTCCTTTAAAAAGCAAAGAGTCATCTACGAGGAAGGGGTGAAACTAAAAAGCAAGAACTTTGCAAGATGTCCCTAGAGTCTAAATGGCACACACTAGGGCTTCAGAGCTGGTGCAAATGAATCATATTGGCCACCAATGATCCTAGAGTAACCTGCTGGAAGCCTTGCTACAAGAAAAAGGATGTAATGAATGGCTGACACAGATATTCCAGTTATCTAGAGGTTAGACTTTTCATTGTTATTGAATTGGCATTCACTCCCTTGAGCTTGTTTATTTGTTTTTTTGAGATGGAGTTTTGCTCTTGTTGCCCAGCCTGGAGTGCAATGGTGCGATCCTGGCTCACCATAACCTCTGCTTCCCGGGTTCAACTGATCCTCCTGCCTCAACCTTCCGAGTAGCTGGGATTACAGGCATGTGCCACCACACCTGACTAGTTTTGTATTTTTAGTAGAGACAGGGTTTCACTATGTTGGTCAGGCTGATCTCAAACTCCCGACCTCATGTGATCTACCCGCCTCGGCTTCCCAAAGTGCTGGGATTACAGGTGTGAGCCACTGCATCCAGCTTAGCTTGGTTTTTATGAACTGAATTCCCTAAGCCTGTATCAACTCTGAATAAAGGAGAAAACTGGGTTTCTGGTTTTGTAAAAGAGGCACACTTGATGCTGGCTGACCCCATCAATGGTCCATCTCCTCCTATTTCAAATATCTAACTCATGACACCTTTACCTGCTTCCTCTAAATATTTATTGAACACTTACTGTGTGTTGGTGCTTTGCTAAGAATTACAATATATAAATAAATAAAGCAGAATACTTTCTACTAAGGTACTCTGACTTGCTGGAAAAACAAGTAATATGTGAAATAATAGAAGACCAATATAAAACCAAATATACCAAACTGTGCAGGCAAGACAGTGAGAGAGGGATACAAGAATGCTAGGAAGGCAGTGTGGGCCAAGAATGGATAGAATTTGGCTAAGAGAAAAATTCCACAGTGAAAGGACAGAAAAGAACAAAGGGTATCTGACAATGAGTAAACCACCTTAATGACGTCCAAGATCCATGTCAGTGAATCAAAGAACAAGGTCGCTAAGATAAAAGAACCTTCACCTGAGGTCTAGATGGCCAGAGAATTTGAGACTTGATAGGGAAGCAAAGGGAAGATCCTTAAATAAGAGGATAATGTCATGACATCAGCATGTGACCTATAAGTGCAATCTTCCTTCTGACTGGACTGATTAGATCAGAGAAAGAAAACCACAAAACCAAGAGGTTAGTTAGCAAGTTAATATACAATACAATGTAAGCTTAGGGTCTTGGAAGTTTAGATTAATGGAAGAATGGGGTAAATAACTTCAAACAGCCAAGACATGAGATCTGGTGAATACAGAGATAAGGTATTTCTTCCCTTTGCTTGCCAAGAATGCTTACCATTCATATGCCACCTAGTCATCAAATTGACTAGTCACCATAAATGATGGCCAAGGCACAGGACCCTCATAAAGTCCTGATACTTTTAGAGATTAATATGACAATTATAGACATCATCCTTAGTGTTTTTATAAATTATATGTTGAAAATTAGTGATCCATCACAGTATATTTGGTAATTCTCTATGAACTGTAACTTCTTTTTTGAGCCACACTAGGTTAGAATTTACTGTATTTTCCCTTTATATCCCAGTCCTGCTTCTGCATTTAGAAATGTAAAAGAAGAGCAGGAGAGGTCTTCGGGGGGCATTTAGTGATCTCAGAAGTGCTGGGCTAATGAAGGATCCCTGGCAGATTTGGAGAAGACATTCAGGTCCCTAAGCAGCTCCTGATTAAACAGCTCTTGGGGGAGGAAGAGGAAGCACCTCTGAGACTAGCAAGCACACACCTTCTTGAAGCTGTTTAGACCCTGTCTCCATCTGTTCCCCTTAACAGCTTCCTTCTGCAGAGGCGAAGCTCTCCCATCTTTTCTGGCTTGCATTACTTCCAGTTTGTTTTCATAAAGATCACTATCTTGGCCAGACACTGGGAAATAAGTGAGACGACAAATCTGGTTTTGATGAAAAGGAGACATTAAATGGGGTGTTAGCCATGACCCAAGGGACAAGGAAACCCTGAAGCTCCATTGCCTCACTGATTTCACACCCACACTGAGATGATGGATCAAACACTCAGTATCCTGCCTTTAAAAGATGTCATAGAGAAAGGAAGAACTGCTCAGGACCATGCACAGACTCACTCACTGGCCAGCCAGAAAAAGAACACATCCTTACGTCCTATAGGTACATGTGCTTAATAAAACATTCAGACAAAACAAAGGTATCCGCACTTTCGAGTTTCCCCCTAAGTAATAAAACTAGACTATCATCACATGTTAAACCCTAATCTAATAGATTAGGCAGACTTTTGAGGGCTCTGCAGGTGTAGTAGTTATGATCCAGGAAGGCAGTGATCCTGCCCCTTCTAGAAACAACCAAGACATGTTCATACTTTGCAGCCAGTCAATCATCTTGGGATCTGTGTCTCCAGTGGAAGAAAAAAAACCTCATGCTCAAATGGGCTGGATGTCAACACCAGTTCTAGTTATTGTTAAAACTTTCATGATGAGCAAAAAACTGTTTCTTTGCAACTAAAGGCTTTGGATCAACAAGGCCAGGAGGAAATTTCCCACCTTCCCATATATTTTATAATGCTTTCTCTTTTCTCCATATTAAACCCCACTTCTGACACTCCTTAAGGGTCAATAACTCTTAAGAAAATCTAAAGGTAAAGGAGTTTTCCGATTTCAGTATCATCTTTGAGCTCCCTACCTAGCATAAAGTCTGCGCCTGCCTCTCAGCAAGTGTAGCAAGTGTCATTTTATACTATAACTGCCAAAAGAAATCTGGTCAGAATACCTAACGTGCTTCAAGTCACCATGTGTACACAAGGAGTTAGGCTAGGCAAGATCTTCCTAAGTCTTCCAACAACTCTACAAAGTGGGTCTCATCAACGCTTTTATAGATGAGGAAATAGACTTTTTGAGGTTAACTTGCCTAAGGTGGTACAGCCACTAAAAGGCCGTGTTAATATTCTAGCCAAGTTCTTCTAACCCAGGGCATCTTAATCTGAGATCCACGAGCTCTGTTCTGGGAACTGGGACAGGAAAATAATTACATTTTACTTTCCATTAACCTCTACAATTTAGCATCTTCCTTCAATTATGAATGTATGAACCACCCACCAGGTAGTGGCCATATCTATGATCTTGTCTTCAACAGAAATACACATATTTTCATATCACTTCACAGTTGTTACCAATTGTGAAATACTGTTTATGCCCATTATCATTTAAAAATTATAGCAGTCATTAGGTCCCACAGCTAGAGCTTGTTATTTTGTGCATTAATAAAGAAGCACATACTACTAGGCCACAAGTGTTTTCTTAAATATTTTGATAACTTTTCAATATCATTGGCTTTCTTTGTAAGTCCCGCTTATTGTATGCATTTAAAAACGTTCTAAGAGGGGTTCCACGAAATTCTCAGTCTGCTAAAGGGGCTCTTGCCATAGAGAATGTATAAGAACTACTGGCTTATCTAATCCCAAAGCCTACCTCTCTTTCCATTTCCCCACCCAGCCTGCCTCACACTGTATTTTCCTTCCTGGTTTTCTTCTTTCCCAGATTATCTTAAAATAGTTCCCTACAAAGAATTAAGAAAACAAAATTCACTGAAAATTCAACCAATGCACTGTTTCCTATTAAGCAGTACTTATACATTTGCATGGCTCCAGATTTTAAGTCCTAAATTAGCTTTAAGTATGACGGTCAAAAGCCCAACTTAACATTTTGCTGATATGAAGAATGACACCGATATTCTTTTTATCAGAAATCCTAGCATTGCCTAACAATTGCTGGCCAGCCTGAAACAATTTCCATCAGCAAACAATGGCACAACTGGTTAAAACAAAAAATGGTATCATAAAACAACAGTAAACTAATCCAGAGAGGGATGCTAAGCTTCAGCCAAGATTCTCTGAGTATCAGGTAACAACCTTCTCTTATATTGGAAAATGCCAAGACATAGTTCTCCCCCAAATCCAGACTTACAGCAGTCCCATGGGAGTGTACTTAAATACCACACCAGACTCACATGCATAATGCATAGGCATGGGTTTCCTCAATGAAAATAAGACAGAGGAAAAGATAGCTTCCTTGTTGAATACATTGGCACAAGGCATGCATTTGTAATACATTCTAGTGCAATTGCAGGATGTCATTGTCTTGATGTTACTATAAACACATAGAAGGTTTGTAGGACGGAAAAATACATTTCAGATTTTAAAAAACAAGTCTTGCACTGCAAAATATTCCCTAAGTCTTTCAAAGTCTATTGATGTAAACTTTCTTTTCAGATGAATCTTCCATTCAATATACACAAGAATGTGAATGCCCTAGTTATAAGGTTAAAGAATTTCTTTAACATAAAAATATCTTAGTTGATTCAACTGGGCCATGATATCATTTCTTCCTTTGGCTTGTTCAACTCTATGTTTTTTGATTCTTAACAAAGAAATTCTTTGTGGTTTCATGTCAAAAGCAGTGAGAAATCATGGCCTCCCCATTATGCCCAGACATGTGGCTTGAACAGCCAACACTGCCTTCTCTTCTGTTTTCCCATAATCAGAGTTTTTGCTTGTATATCACTGGATCAGTATTAACTGATTCTCAAACACAGGTTTGAGGAATCTGCCACAGTCCTGAAGTTGTCATTAAAAAACTCTCAAATGGCTTTACCAGGCTATTCTAATTAGCCCAGCCTCAGAGAGTCTTGAAAAGTCAAATGTATGAACAATCAAGTCACAATACACAGGAAATCAGGCGCAGGTCAGAAGTGAGGCTTTTGGGTAAGGAATAGC
Organism: Aotus nancymaae; assembly: GCF_030222135.1. Classification (NCBI taxonomy): domain Eukaryota; kingdom Metazoa; phylum Chordata; class Mammalia; order Primates; family Aotidae; genus Aotus; species Aotus nancymaae. Next base: position 68,895,147 of record NW_026988425.1, on the reverse strand, counting down.
ATATTTTATTCAACACCAAAGGCTGTTTGATTCCTTGCATTATTAAGACCAAAGCCAACTCTGCCACACAGGTAAATTTGGGAATAAGTTGGGTTGTCCTTTGCCTTACGTGGGGGCCTTCTCCTAACAGAGAGTGACTCAACAAGGCTCTCTCACATTTCAGAGCATGTGCCCCAGCTTTATAGACTCCTAGATAGGTTGTCTACAGGTTCCTGCTTGAGTTTAAAATTTCTTACATGTGTAGGTAAAGGTCACAGGGTAATGGGCACCTGGGATCTATCTAATCTTGTCTGCCTCAAAATGTATGTAAATAAAGCTCACAATGTGTCCAAGGTGGGAAGTATGGGTAATCACCTGAATCAGGATGTAATAACTCTCTAAAATCCTGAAACTTCCCCCATCTTTGTTTTCTCCTAATCATCTCAATTTAAACCAATTAAAAGAAATGCGATTATTAATCAGGAGCTCTTCACTACTTACTGATGAAAATTTTTCTCTTCAAAGCACTTTAAAAATGTACACTCCAGAATAGATTGCTGATGATTCCCCCATTCTATTCAGGGCTAGAGGATGAAAGCTGAGCTCTTACTGCATAGCTGATTGGACAGAAAGAGATTAGAAACTCCTCCACACACTATACTTGTAACAAGCCACATTTCCATGTCTTATTCAGCTGTGCCTTGCCTATTTGACATCTGCAGACAAAAATGCATGCATTTTAGAAAGACATGCAAATTCCCTGTTTCAACCCAGGTAGCAAAAATTTGTTATGGCGAGATTCCTGATGAACACAGCATACAGTGTGGTTCAATAACCTCTCCCACTGAAAATTAAGACTGGGGGTGATGGTTCATGGTTGTAATCCCAGCAATTTCGGAAGCCAAAGAGGGAGGATCGCTTCAGCCTAGGAGTTCAAGAACAGCCTGGGCAACATAGAGAGACTCTCCCCATTATAAAGTTTTTTTAAAAAAATTAGCAGAATATGGTGGTACCTGCCTTTGGTCCCAGCTACTAGGGAGGCTGAAGTGGGAGGATTGCTTGAGCCTGGGAGGTTGAGGCTGCAGTGAGCTGTGATCACACCACTGTACTCCAGCCTGGAACAAAAGAGTGAGACCTTGTCTCAAAAAAAAAAAAAAAAATTAAGACTGAAAGGAAATTTGTGAGTTTGCTAATTGCATTTCCTCTCCTTTTGACATTACGATCTTTTACAAAAAGACATTTAATTTGTAAAGAGGATGGATGGTGGTAAGAAAGAAAAAGGGATCATTTACATAGGCCGAAATAAATAAAAACATAAAATCTCAAGGCCAAAAAGAAGCTTAAAAAGATATATTCAAAAACTCTTCAATTTCCTTACTACAGTGATACTCAAAGTAAGTGACTTTCAAGGCCCTTGTATTGAGTGTCAAAGGCACACAGAACAGATTTCCTCAGTTAATGATTGATCTTTCTGCTCTACCATATTATCTCTGGTCTATCAAGGTACAGAGGAGTAAAGCATTTAGTCAATGGTAAGCATTTAGAATGAATCATACACAGTCACGCTGTAAATTCATTTTGAGTGCTGTTGAATTCTTCTCTCTGCATTCAAGTTAAGTCTGCTCTCAACATACAAAATTTGCATGTCTAAATGAAAGAACTACATATAAACATCTTATATCTCCTTGAGGTAAGGAATGGAACTTGAGACCCAATCTTAAGGGAATATAATAAGCTGTTAAATGGCCAGGTGTGGTGGCTTATGCCACTAATCCCAGCACTTTGGGAGGCCAAGGTGAGTGGATCACTTGAGGTCTGGAGTTCGAGACTAGCCTGGCCAACATGGCAGAACCCCAACTCTACTAAAAATACAAGAATTAGCTGGGTGTGATGGCAGGCGCCTGTAATTCCAGCTACTCAGGAAGCTGAGACAGGAGAATCGCTTGAACTTGGGAGGCAGAGGTTGCAGTGAGCTGAGATCATGCCACTGTACTCCAGACTGGGCAACAGAACAACACTCCGCCTTAAAAAAAACATTATAGGGATATGTTCCCTCCTGGTTATATAAAAGAAGAAGGCAGAAAGCAATGTGAGCCAGCTTTGTTTTCTCTCTCACATCAGCTATGGACAGGGCTCCTTAGTGGATAAGTTCCTGTTTGCAGCCAATAACTTGAGAACAAATCCATACCATCTCATTACTTGTAAGAATGATTTAACTGTAAACATGTAAGATTTTATAGAGATTCTATTGGTTCCATTTTTTTTTTAGTTATCAGTTCTTTTTAATGACACAAACACAGAAATTAGAGGAACTCATCTCAAAGCAGGCCCCAAACCAGCAGCCTCAGTAATGCCTGGAACTTAGTCAAAATGTAAATTCTCAGGCCCACCCCAGACCTATAGAACCAGAGATTCTGGCAGTGGTACACAATCATCTGTGCTCTAAAAAGCCCTCCAGGTGGTTCTGAAGTAGCTAACATCTAAGAGCAACTGAACCAGAACATTCCAAAATGCTAGTGACGTGTGTTGACAAGCTGAAAGCCCTGGGACACGGACAGACACATGATGGTCTCTGGTTCCTAGGAGCCTTCTCTACAGGGGCTCTGAAACTTGTACAAAGCATCAAGCTTATCCAAGTTAGATCACTTTCTGGCAAATATCTATGGCAGACGCTGCCTAAAAGTGAGTCATTTTCCGAAAGTATGGAGGAGTTTTATAAAGACAGAATTTATGACTCAGTTTTCTATTGTTTAAGTGGACAGCTAGTTCTATCCATTACAAATTAGATTTTGCCTGCTTTTCCCCAAAGACGAAACTGTAACTGAAAATAAAGAGGAGAGAAATAGGAAATAGTGACGTGAGTATGCTCTCTGGTCTGCTGTCATTTGAGAAGTGGCTAGATCCACGGAATTGGTACACACAGTCACTGCCTTATTAAAGGGGACCGTCTGTCATTGAGAGTCTGGGTCCAGCACTAAATAAGACGGAGATCTGCACAAATAATTATGTTTTCTAGTGTACCCACTGCAGTAAAAGAAACTTAAATCAGATTCTGAAAACATTTCTGTTAGGAAGAAAGGTAAAAAAAAAAAAAAAGCCTCAAACATCAGAATCAATGGATGCTTCAACTTTAAAGAGAGATAAAAACTACAAAACACTGATGAAAGAAGTCAGAGACAACCTAGATAAATGGAGACCCACCATGTTTATGGACTTAAAGATTTAACACAGTTGTCACTTTTCCTCAAAGTGATCTATAGATTTAACACAATTCCAATCAAAATCCCAGCAGAATTTTTTCAAGGTACAGACAAGCCAATAATAAACTTTATATAAAAATAGCAAAGGAGTTTAAACAGCTAAAATGATTTATGATTTTGAAAAAACAAAAGTTAGAGTACTCATACTACCCAGTTTTAAGACTTACTATAGCGTTTGGATAAGGACGGATACACAGACCAATGGAGGAGAGCTTAGAAAGAGAACCATGCAAATAAGGTCAACTGATTTTTGACAAAGGTATAAAGGCAACTCAATGGAGAAGGAGTAGTCTTTTCAATAAGTGATGTTGAGATAAGTAAAAATCCATATGCAAAAAAGAAAAAAACCCTTAACCTATACCTTACATCTTATATAAAAATTAACTCAAAATGTGTCACGGACCTAAATGTAAAACATAAAACTCTTTGGAAAAAAACACCAAGGGACTCTTCGTGACTTTGGATTAGGCAGAGTTTTTAGATATGACACCAAAAGCACAAACCTTTGAAGAAAAATATTGATAAATTGGACTTTACTGGAAATAAAGACTTTTGCTCTGTGAAAGATCCTGACAAGAGTAAAAAGGTAAGCTACAGACTAAAAGAAAATACTTGCTTTTTAGATGTCCAACAAAGAACTTGTATCCAAATATATGAAGAACTCGCAGAACTCAATAATAAAAAAGCCGAATTTTAAAAAATGGACAAAAGACTTAAGCAGATAGTTTACCAAATGAGCAAATAAAACTTATATATGAAATGGCAAAAGGGTTTAAATAGCTAAAATAATCACCATTAGAAAAATGTAAAATAATAAACCACACTGAAATACTACCACATACCCGTTAGAATGGCTAAAACAAAAAGCTTAATATTAAGTGCAAGGAGGTTGCAGAAAAAATCGAACTTGCATATATTGCTGGCAGGAATGCAAAATGGCACAGCCATACTGGAAAATGGTTTGACTAGTCATTATAAAGTTAACCATATATTTTCCATATGATTCAGTACTACTAGATACTTATCCCATAGAAATAAAGAACTATATTCACACAAAACTCTGTATATGAATGTCTGTAACAGCTCCATTAATAATCACCAAAAACTGAAAACATCCCACATATCCTCCAAACAAATTGTGGTACCTCCCTCCAAGGCAATACTATCCAGCAATAAAAAGGAACATATCATTACACACAACATGGATAAATCTCAAATGCGCTACAATGAATAAAGGCTGCTAGTCTTAAAAAATTACATGCTGTGGCTCATGCCTGTAATCCCAGCACTTTGGGAGGCCGAGGTGGGCAGATCATGAGGCCAGGAGTTTGAGACCAGCCTGACCAATATGGTGAAACCCCGTCCCTACTAATAATACAACAATTAGCCACTCGTGGTGTCATACGCCTGTAATCCTAGTTACTTAGGAGCTGAGGCAGGAGATTGGTTGAACCTGGGAGGTGGAGGTTACAGTGAGCTGAGATCGCGCCACTGCACTCCAGCCTGGGTGACAGAGTGAGACTATGACTCAAAAAAAAACAAAGATTACATGCTTTATGATTTCCTTCATGTGATATTCCGGAAAAGCAAAACTATAGATCAGTAGTTGCCAAGGGTTTGGGGTAGAGGAGGGTTGTGTTTGATTACCAAGAAGTAGCACAAGGGCTATTTTAGGGAGGACGTAGCAGTTTAGTATTCTTAGTGTAGTGGTGGTGATTACAGGAACATATGTATAAGTTAAAACTTGTGGAATTTTAAACCAAAAAATGAATTCATGCATGTAAACTTTAAAAAATAATAAAAAAGAGATGGAAAGAGATATGAAACATATCTGTGTTGGGTTTGTTAGGATGGTAAACTCGTCTCATCTTCTCTGGTGTGGGAGAAGATCTTATTTTTAATACAATACATTTATAATAGAAATTACTTGACTCACAATGTTTTAAGCATGCACAAGCCAAAAACTTGAAACTGAATCACATTAATTTACTAACGTTAACACTGGACCCAAAAGCTACTTTTTATTAACCATATTTAAATGTTACATTTAAATGTATTAAGTTCTTTGGCAGAATTTTAATTTTTCTTATAAAAACTAGGAATCAGATGAAAATGTTGTAAGTGAGTCTTTTCTGTGGTCCTGTCAACTCCATCAGTAGTGTTGGGCAAATAGCTGATAAATTCAAAGAAACTTTGGGCAAAAAACCTCTGTCCAATTAGTGCCAAGCAGCAGCCGGAAGAACTGCCATTATTTATGTATATCAAAGTTGAAATCCTAAATTTTATTTATATCCTTTCTTCCATTTATGTCCCTGATATGGTTTGGCTGTGTCCCCACTAAAAGCCCATCTTGAATTCCCATGTGTTGTGGGAGGAGGAAGTGGGAGATAATTGAATCATGGGGCAAGTGTTTCCTGTGCTGTTCTTAAGATAATGAATAAGTCTCATGAGATCTGATGGTTTTAAAAGGAGGAGTTCCCCTGCACAACTCTCTATCTGTGCCTGCTGCCATCAATGTAAGATGTGACTTGCTCCTCCTTGCCTTCTGCCATGATTGGGAGGCTTCCTCAGCCACATGGAACTATAAGTCCAATTAAACATCTTTCTTGGGCCAGGTGTGGTGGCTCACACCTGTAATTCCAGCACTTTGGGAGACTGAGGTGGGTGGATCACCTAAGGTCAGGAGTTCAAGACTAGCCTGGCCAACATGGTGAAACCTCATCTCTATTAAAAAAGACAAAAAAATTAGCTGGGCGTGGTGGTGCGTACCTGTGGTCCCAGCTAGGCTGAGGCAGGAGGATATCTTGAACCCGGGAGGTGGAGGTTGCAGTGAGCAGAGATCACGACACTGCATTCCAGCCTGGGTGACAGAGCAAGACTCTGTCTCAAAAAATAAGTGAAATAAAATAAAATAAAATAAACATCTTTCTTTTGTAAACTTCCCAGTCTTGGGTATGTCTTTATCAGCAGTGTGAAAATGGACTAATACAGTCCCCTTATAAGAGTAGCAGCCCTATCATCTTAGTGAGTTCCTACTCGAAAATAGGTGCTTTAGATAGGTTTTTATTTAACCCTTACAACAGCTCACTTTCTGGCTAAGGATGTAATTCAACAACCGCATACTTGCATGTGATGGATCTAACTTCTAGTTGTTGCTACCCAACTCTCTTCCCAATTCCCAACCCCTCCAATGAAGTAATAAGAAATGAAAAACTTCTGCTTTACAGTGTCTTTCTTATAAACTTCCCCCCTCAACTTTATTTTTTTGTGAGACAGGGTCTGTCTTTGTCACTGCAGCCTCAATCTCAAGCGATCCTCCCAATTCATACTTATGAGTAACTGAGACTACCGGCAAGCACCTCCATGCTACTTAACATTTTAAGCAGTTCTAGAAATAGAACATTAGAATGTAAAACTAGGTAAATCCATTACTTTTATTTGCATGATTCTTTATGATTATGAATTGAAGAGCTGAATACAGTTAGAAGGAACAAAAATTGGGACAATGGTGAGCAGGTTTAAAAGGAGCATATGAGTTGGTACTTACCTCCCTCAGATCACATCCCATGGATGATTCACATTTGCATGTGTGTGCATTTGTGTATCTGATGATATATAAAGAAAAAAATATTTTGAATTATGGCATATGAGATCCTGAATGTACTTTCTTTTATACTTTAAGTGTTAACCTGACTCAGGGGAAAAAATGTATTTTATCTTCCTTGGCAGATTGAGCAGACCATGAGGATTCCTACTGACCACCAGTAGTTGGCTTCTGGCTGCTGGTTTTCTTTTGCAAGCTCTCTTGCCAACTTTTAATTTCTACCTTCAGCTGCTTTGGAGCTCCACACTGATAGGAAAGGGGCCACTACCTTGCCTTCTAGATATATTATTTTAAAACGAGTATTTACAAATGGAGTGCCTTTACCAATTTTTAAAATATGATGTTTTCTGGCATGAAAAATAAAATTTTGCAAGTTAAGATAGCAACTATTATGGGGCAAACAAGCAGATATGCAAAAGTGAACATATACCTTTCTTCTCTGTAGAGCACATCACTTGCAAAGAAAAAAACTTTCAAAGATCCAAGTCACACATGACCAATTATCAGTTAACATCTGCGGCTATTTTCTGCTCTATTTTTCTGCTCTAGTTAAAGCACTAGGAATTCTTTAAACAAGTTTCCATCACATATTCTGGTAACCCCCTCCCCAACACACACACACACACACACTCAAACACACCTTTTCTTTGAAGTTCCTTATATTCGGAGTTTCTCTGACTACTTAACGTTTCTATTATCCTGGAGAATTAAGAAATAACTTTTAATTCAACTATAATCCAGTATGAACCTGAAAAAAATATGCCATCGGCTATTGTTGGAAGACAAACATCACAAGTTGACTTGTTTTGTTATAACTTTATGATTTTTATAAGTGAAACAAATACAAAAGCTTAAAAAGTATGTCACCTGAAATCTTAATAGGATGCTTATCTTTCTTCAAAACAATAAAGCATACTGAAACAACCTAATATTTTAAGAATGGTTCAGGCAGCCACATTGTATTATAGATTTATATTAAGTTTATAGTCAACTCAAATCTTAAGCCTATTCCCTGCATATTATTATTAAACTACACTTCCTTTAAAAAAGATCATCCCTGGCCATGTGTAGTAGCTCATGCCTGTAATCTCAGAACTTTGGGAGACTGAGGCAGGAGGATCGCTTAAGCTCAGGAGTTCTAGATGGCCTGGACAACATGGCAAAACCCTATTTCTGCAAAACAAACAAACAAAAAAAACAAAAAGCAAAAAAACAAAACCCAAACAAACAAACACAAAAATAAATTTGCCTGACAACATGGTGGCACATGCGTAGTCCCAGCTGCTCAAGAGGCTGAAGTGGGACAACTGCTTGAGCCTGGGAGGTCAAGGCTGCAGTGAGCCGTGATCTCACCACTGTACTCCAGCCTGGGTAACAGAATAAGACTCTGTCTCAAAAAAAAAAAAAAAGAGAAAAAGAAAAAGAAGAAAAAAAAGAAAAGATCACTCCCTTGTTCCTCAATGAGGGCATTTATATTTCTAAGTTCACTTCTGACTTTCCTGCAGATATTTCTCTTGACCTTCATTTTTAAAGAAACAAAAGAAAACAAAACAAAAAAACGACTCTTTTTCTAAAAGCACAGCATATTCAGTATTTGGAGTTCTGCCATTTCACATCTGGACATCTCTCAAGCTGAAATTCAACTTGGTGAAATGTGCTTTACTTAAACAATTTTTAAAGCAAGTAAGAAACAAATTTGTTCCTATGGATGCTCTTCTTTATCTCCTTCTCACCTCTGTCCTTAAGCCATATTCTTTCAAGTCAACTATTTTCCCTCAAGCTGAACTCTTAAATGTCAGAGGCAATAACTGAGCTACTAAATATTTCTATTTCATCTCCCTTTTTACTTAGGATAAAGAAAAAGACCTAAAGGATATATGCAACTCATTTTCACTTACTTGAAAATCTTTTACTGGAATTAAGCCACAAAAGGTTAAAAAAGAAAACTCCAGAAGGAAAATTGCTTAACAAAATAGTCACCAGATTCCTCAATCTTCAAAGAATGTAAAACAGTGATCAAAACAACAGCATCATTTAAATATTTTCAATTTTCGAATAGGAAAAATAGGTAAAGGCAACTCTTTATCATGTAACAAGCACGGTGAGCATGTGAATAAGCATGATAAGCACGTGCCCTTCTTTTGCATGTGTACAGATGTTTGACTGGTTTAAAAATAGTGGTTAAAAAATGTTAATACCATCCGAGTTACGGCACTAGAAAAAAAAATTTATGTATATAAAATGTTAATACCAATCTAAACTCTTCATCCAAGACATAGTAGAGCAGCCAAAGTAGGGCTACAAATCCCAAATATAATGTGCCAGTGATCAAATACAAATAAATAACAGCATTCTAATGTCAGAAAGGTCTCAGCTATTGTACTGTACATTACAATAACAGTCATATAGTCAGTGAGTTTCTCTTCCATTTCACCTAATAGCAGGGCTCTGGATAGACTGAAAACACAGACACACTGAAATCAGCTGAATGCATTTTTCAAGGGCCCACTGTGCTAATAGCACTCTGGGTGACTCAAAAACCAAGGTGGAGGGAAATAGTCTTAGTCTTAACCATCAGGTAACTTACAGTCCAAGGGGGAGGGGGAGGCAAGTACAACGTGATGTTTAATACAAGAGTGTCTGAACAAACGTCAACAAGTTACAAACAACTATGATAGAGGTCTCTTCTGATTTCAATGCCTGCTTCTAATGAGATTTCAGAGGACAGGCAACATTATGCAGGTGATGGGGAGAAACTGAGGCAGGAGAGCAGCATGAACAAAGGTTTTTCACCAGGGCAGTGATAGAATCAAGACTACATTTCAGGAAGATTAATCTGATGGCAGGAGGTAGGACAGGCTGGGAGTGGGTAGACCAAATGTGAGCAGCTAGTATGCTGGCAACTAGAAAGGGATAGAGAAAACAGAGAAGGAAAAGCTCATCCACAGAGCTATCAAAAAATCAAGTGTGCCATGAAGAGCAGTGGAATTTTTAACATGACTGATGTCTTAGGGCCTGGGGTCAGTAATTTTAAAAATAAAGAGAATCCTGCCTGTAATCCCAGCACTCTGGAAGGCTGAGGTGGATGGATCACTGGAGGTCAGGAGTTCAAGACCTGCCTGGCCAACATGGTGAAACCCCATCTGTATTAAAAATACAAAAATTAGCCTGATGTGGTGGTGGACACCTGTAATCCCATCTACTCAGGAGTCTGAGGTAGGAGAATTGCTTGAACTAGGAGGCAGAGGTTGCAGTGAGCTGAGATCACCATGCCACTGCACTCAGGTAACAGAGAAAGACTCTGTCTCAAAAAAAAAAAAAAAAAAAAAAAAAAAAAGCAACCAGTAGACTTTTGAGCAGTTTTAGGTTTACAGCAAAATTAAAGGAAAAGTACAGGATTCCCATATAGCCCCTCACCTCTACCCATTAATGTCTTGCATTAGTGTGGAGCATTTGTTATAATTAATGAGGCCAATAACCATGTTATTAATAATTACAATCCGGCCAGGCGCGGTGGCCCACGCCTGTAATCCCAGCACTTTGGGAGGCCGAGGCGGGTGGATCACGAGGTCAAGAGATCGAGACCATCCTGGTCAACACGGTGAAACCCCGTCTCTATTAAAAATACAAAAAATTAGCTGGGCATGGTGGCACATGCCTGTAATCCCAGCTACTCAGGAGACTGAGGCAGGAGAATTGCCTGAACCCAGAAGGCGGAGGTTGCGGTGAGCCGAGATAGCGCCATTGCACTCCAGCCTGGGTAACAAGAGCGAAACTCCGTCTCAAAAAAAAAAAGAAAAAAAAATAATAATTACAATCCATAGTTCATGCGAGGGGTCACTGACGGCATTGCCCATTCTGTATTTTGACAAATGTGCAATCCACTATGACAGTATCATCCAGAGTAGTTTCATGTCCCTAAAAATCCTCCATGCTCCACCTATTCATCCCTCCCTCCCCTTAGTCCCTGGCAACTGCTGATTCTTTTACTGTCTCTGTATCTTTGCCTTTTCCACAATGTCATGTACTTGGAATCATACTGTATGTAGCCTTTTTAGCCTTAGCTTCTTTGGATGGCCCAAAAGCTTCCACTTTTCACTGTGGCAAATCAATATTTCTATGGCTTATGTGAAACATGGAAAGTTACTGAACTTCAATGGCATAAGGAATTCTAGGAATTTTATACATATACGCTAACTAGCTTAAGTGTTTGAATTATGCCAGATTTTACCACTGTTCCAGACCATCATCCCTATTAAGAGTGCTGTTTGGGTGACAGACAGACCTGGTTCAGACCCAGAACTTTCTCTTCCAGCTCCAATCTTCATCTTTGAAATCTCAGGGGTTCTTAAAAATATATTTTGGGGAAAATACCATGTTCCTCAAAGGAGTGCTGTAAGGACTAACTGTGATAATATGCCAATTATTTAGCACAGTACTTCGCACAGAAGTACTTCGCACAGAAGGAATACACAATAAATGATAACTATTAATGTGTAATGATCTCTGTATGGGCGCCTGTAATTCCATCTACTTAGGAGTCTGAGGCAGGAGAATTGCTTGAACCTGGAGGCAGTGAAAATGCCTCTACCAATGAAAAAACATTCCTACCAATGAAAAAGCATTTAAAACTAGCCAAGGCCATGAAAGTTCCAAAGCAACATTTCTAAAAACTCATACATAGTATACAGTTATTAGAGGCAAAACACTGCAGTCGTAGGAAATACTGTTTTCTGAAAATTGTAATTTGATAGACTGTCTAAAAATCAGCAAACTTCCACATTCTCAGTTGTCACTAGGTAACATCTGAGAAGCACTTCAGTCTCACTGCGCTACTAATTAGCTTTTCCCCTGCCTAATTCAATAGATAATATCACACTTCAGAGTTTGGTTTCTTTACAGACTGACACCAGTAAGCCCAAGTTATCTCCTAAAGGTCACCAATAAAGAAAGCAATTAAAAGGTTTTGATTTCAGGGAATCAAAAGTCTAGCTACTAAAGCAGAAAGGTTAGCATGTGTAAACTTGGTACAGAGAAAGATCATGAATGCATGAAGCCCCCAAGACTCCTAAGGTTTTAAATTTTCCCTCTCAACATACAAAAGCCTTATACAAAGTCTGAGTTTCAATCTGTCCTACAATCTCTGTTTTTGGATGCCCCATTAACTTCTGGGGGTAGGATTCTAGACCCTCTTCTTTAATAGCAAATTCTGTACTTTGGCTAATAATCAAGTTCCACTAAATTTTCTGTCTTCAAATAGTTTTGTCTTTCAAAATCTGACACACGCTTATCTCTCAATTTCCCTGTTAATGCAATTTGAGAGCAGGAATTAGAATCCATCTCCAAAGTTCCCTGGTGATTATCTACAATGAAATATAATCTTGACCTAAGGATTTTGATGAAAGGGCTATATGCCAATTGTCTGTATAAACTCACTTAAGAAAGACACTTCCTCTTTTTGTCTAAATGGGATTTCAGTTTTATATCAGGAGGCAGTGTACCAGTCTCAGCAGATGGAACATGATTGGTCTACTCAACCAATACAACTCTATTCCCTACTGTCTTAGCTTTCTTCACAGCTAGGGGTGCAGCAGTAGCTAGCTCAGGCCAAGGGCATCTAAGTGAAAATCTGCAGGGGGAGAGAGTAGGAAACAGGCTTCTGACAGAGGTTTTACTTTCTGATAGAAGTTGACAGGTCCAGCCAGCTTGGCCCTGCTTCTTCCCCCACTCCTTCTGTCCTTGAACACAGACATAATTCTTGGAGATGTGGCAGCCACCTTGTGACCATGAAGTAACAAGCAAACGAGAACAAGGCAAAAGAATCTCAGAGATGTGACCCCTATCATCACGGAGCTGTTGAACGAATACCATTAGCCACCCATCTCTGGAATTAATGCTATGTGGAAAAACAAACTTCTGTTTGTTTAAAACACTGCAACCAAGGTTTTCCTTTACTTGCAGCTGAATGTAGTCCACATAATAGTTTACATAAAGACAAAAATGCAGAAGGATCCTTGCCCCTGGGAAGTTGGAGCCAGCAGCATATGGCTCTCTGAGCCCATCTCCATTCTCATTTCATCCTCTCAAAAATGCTTCACGGGTAAGGCCATGATCTTATTGTCACAGAGGTGGGAACTGAAGCTCCCACACTGTTTAGCATGAGTCCAAGGTCTTGCAGCTGGCAAGAGGGGTGCCCAGAGTGAGACCCTCTCCCCAGGTGCAAAGAGAATGCATCCTTGCTATCCCTTTTGCAAGGCCCAGCCTGCTAGAGGCCAGGTGTGTCTTCTGGGCTCTTGAAGGTAGGGGCAGGTGCCAAGGAGGTGGCTACTGCAAGTCTGGTGTGGGTTCCCCCAGGTACACCCTTAGGCCCGAGAGGCTGCACTGGACAAGCTTGGCAGTCTCTAGCTGCAGCTGTTGGTAGGCGGTTTAGCAGTGGCAGCCCCCAAAGGAGTAGAAGTAGTCACCTCCCTGGGCCCCTTTGCTCTAGAGGACGTTAATGGGAGGCATGCTGTCTGGGTCCTTCTGGAGTGTGTCCATGAGGCTCTACAGCTTGGTGGGGTCCAGCACAGATGGCAGCGGCTAAATGAGCCCCACGGGAGATGCAGCCTGAGTGGATTCTGCTGCCCTGTGTGCTGCTGCCTGGCTTGGGACCCTCAGGCACCCCACGCCCCCCACCTGCACAGGCCCTGCATAGTGCTCCTCCGCAGGCAGCTCCATCTTTTCTGCATCCTCCAAGAAAGACATGTTTTTACTGTGGCTGCTAATACTGCATTGGAAAACTTTCTTAATGATCTAATAACATTCAACAAGGTGAAAAAATGAGAATTAGGCTGGGCATGGGGGCTCCCACCTGTAATTCCAGCACTTTCGGAGGCCAAGGTGAGTGGATCACCTGAGGTCAGGAGTTTGAGACCAGCCTGGCCAACATGGCAAAACTTATTCTTTACTAAAAATATAAAAATTAGTCGGGCATGGTGGTGGGTGCCTGTAATCCCAGCTACTCAGGAGGCTGAGGCAGGAGAATTGCTTGAACCTGGGAGAAGGAGGTTGCAGTGAGCCAACATTGAGCCATTGCACTCCAGCCTGGGTGACAGAGAGAGACTGTCTCAAAAACAAACAAACAAAAAAGGCCAGGCATGGTGGCTCATGCCCATAATCCCAGCACTTTGGGAGGCCAAGGCAGGTGAATCACGAGTCAAGAGTTTGAGACCAGTCTGGCCAAGATGGTGAAACCCCTTCTCTATTAAAAATACAAAAAAAATTAGCTGAGCATGGTGGTAGGCACCTGTAATCCCAGCTACTTGGGAGGCTGAAGCAGGAGAATTGCTTGAACCCAGGAGGCGGAGGTTGCAGTGAGCTGAGATTGTGCCACTGCACTCCAGCCTGGGTGACAGAACAAGACTCCACCTCACAAAAAAAAAAAAAAAAAAAAAGGAAAGACAATCATTTAAATCTATTCAATGTGAAAAAGAAGCTCTTTAAATACTGTTTTTCATAATTTTAAGATATGGAAAACTATTAGCAGCTCTTAGGAAATGTTGGGTGGAAAGAAAGTTTTATTATTCATTCTGCCCCAGGTACACCCTTAGGTCCGAGAGGGTGACTCCCTACTATGGACAAAGTACTATGGATATTTTCCTCATGTTCTGTCCTATGACCCATCTCTGCCCTCAGGGTACTCCCAAGTCTAGACATAAAGACAGTTAAAAAAGGACAAGAAATTGCAAACAAATTGGCAAGTACTATAATAGAGGTAGTTTATAAGGTACAATTGTGTCTTGCTTTTCTCACTCAACAATACAATTATGAACATTGTTCAGTGTTATTATTCAGTCTTTCTACACATCATTTGTAAAGTCTGCCTAACAGTCCCATTGGCTGGCCAGATTAAGATTTCCAATTCTTCACTATACCAAGTGGTGCCATGATAAACAAGTGGCATTTACTGTACTTGAAATGGTTTTCTTAGGTAGAGTTTAAAGAGAGACATTTAAGTATGAAATACACACACACACACACACACACACACACACACACACACACACAGCCAAACTGTTCACCAAAAGGGTTCCCCCAGAGCACACTGTCATCAGCATGGTATACCTAGTTCCCCAAGAGGATCAGGATACTTAAAACAGCGGGTACAAGTGGGGGCTGTACGCATGCTTGTGTTTGTGCTTTTACTAAATTAATAGGTAGAAAAAGGCACAGCATGGTTTTGTCATTTTGTGGAACTCAGCAAGCTGGAAGCTTTTAGCTTTACTTTTTTGTGTGAATTGGCTACTCCTGTTCTTTGTCCACATAATACTAGACCACCATTTGGTATTTTTCCTATAAATCTGCACGCCTCTCACTTGATTGCTGTTGTTGTGGTTGTTAAACAGAGACAGGGTCACAGTATGTTGCCCAGGCTGGTTTCAAACTCCTAGGCTCCAGCAATTCTCCTGCCTCAGCCTCCCAAAGTGCTGGGATTATGGGTATCAGCCACTAAGCCTGACCTAATCTTTATTAAATTCTAGTACTTGGTCTTTGGTTTTCAGAGGGGTTCTGGAAACCACCCTCTGTACCAGCCTATCATAAAGGCCATTCTAAGAGGTATATAGTGATACCTCATTGCCATTTTAATTTGTAATTCCCTAATGGCCTATGCTATTGAGCATCTTTTCATATGCTTATTTGCCATCTGTATATTTTTTTGAGATGGAGTCTGGCTCTGTCACCCAGGCTGGAGTGCAGTGGTGCAATCTTGGCTCTCCTGGTTCAAGTGAT
This sequence comes from Aotus nancymaae, assembly GCF_030222135.1. Classification (NCBI taxonomy): domain Eukaryota; kingdom Metazoa; phylum Chordata; class Mammalia; order Primates; family Aotidae; genus Aotus; species Aotus nancymaae. The sequence continues at coordinate 68,879,535 of NW_026988425.1, read as the reverse complement.
TCTCATGCCTCAGCCTCCCGAGTAGCTGGGATTATAGGCATGTGCCACCATGCCCAGCTAATATTTAAAAGAGATGAGGTTTCACCATGTTGCCCAGGCTGCTCTTTAACTCCTGAACTCAAGAGATCCGCCCACCTCAGCCTCCCAAAGTGCTGGGATTTCAGTTGTGAGCCACTGCACCCAGCCCCATTCACATCTTTGGCCCAATTTTTAATCAGATTGTTTTCTTATTGTTTAGTTTTAAGAATTATTTGTATATTTTGAATAACAGTCTTTTATCAGAGATGTCTTTTTGCAAATACTTTCTCCCAGTCTATGGCTTGTCTTTTCATTCTCTTGACATGGCCTTTCACAGAACAGAAATTTTTAATTTTAATTTAAGTCCAGCTTATCAATTCTTTCTTTCACACATCATGTCTTTGGTATTGTATGTAAAGTCAATGCCAAACCTACAGCCATGTATAATAAATTTTCTATTACAAATCTAACAAAACATGTACAATATCTAGGAGTTTTAGAGTTTTGCGTTTTACTTTTAGATCTTGTCATTTTATGTTAATTTTTGTGATGGGTGTAAGGTCTGGTCTGGGTTCATTTTTGTGCATATGGATTCCAGTTGTGCCAGCACCATTTGTTGAAAAAAACTATCTTTTCTCCTTTGTATCACCTTTGCTCCTTCATCAAAGATCAGTTGACTCTATTTATGTAGGCCTATTTCTGGGCTCCCTATTTCATTCCATTGATCTACTTGTCTATTCCTTCACCAATGCCACACTGTCTTTATTACTGTAGATTTACAATAAGTCTTAATATTAGATAGTATCAGTTCTCCAACTCTGCTCTTCTCCTTCAACAGTGTATTGGCTATTCTGGGTCTTTGCCTCTATCTAAAAACTTTAGAATCCATTTGTCAGTATCCACAGTTATTTGCTGGGATTGGTACTGCACTGGACCTATAGATCAAGTTGGGAAGAACTGATATTGTGACAACATGGAGTGTTCCTACCTGTGAACATGAAATCTCTCTCCAGGTATTTAGTTCCTCTTTTATTTCTTTCAGAGTTTTACAGTTTTCTTCACATAGATATTGTACATGTTTTGTTGGACTTATACCTATTTCATTTTTGGGGGTGCTGATGTAAATTTGCTGTATTTTCATTTCAAATTCTACTTGTTCATTGCTAATATATAGGAATGTGATTTACTTATGTATTAATCTTTACACTGCAATCTTGCTATAATCACTTGTTGGTTCCAGAATGTTGTCTACATTTTTGTATAAAGCAAAAAAAAAATTTTTTTTCTGAGGCAATAAATTAGAAAAGTAGATATTCTAATATTTCCTTTTCACTTTTGATTCTGGAGACCACTGTTACTGCCTGTTTTGGAGTCCAGTTGTCTTAACTGTTAGGTCAAACCTAAATAGGATGAATAGATTTATGCTCATTGGTCAATATTTTTCCCATTAACTTCAACTTTGAGATAAATACATGCCACTGCTTTTGGGGAAAAGACAGTAGTATTTAGGGATTGTCCACTAAATGCTAACATTTTCACACATTGGAAGAAAGAAGCTTACGGGCAATGAACTAGTATTTAAATAGGGTATGAGAATGAGGGAGAAGAAGGTGATAGAGACAGGGAAAGCAGCCCAGTCCCTTTCTCCTGCCCTTAAGTAGCTCTCTTGGGTTACTTTCTGTACATTGTTTGACCTATGATTAGATCAAGGCCTCAGAGCTGTACAGGAGCTTGAAAACCTGTAGTGCTTTCATGGATCACAGAAAACTATGGATACTTTCTGACTTCACACTAGTTCATCTGCCCATTCTTGTACGGTTGATGATAGTATAAACAGATTTCAAGGCACAGAGTGTGTCTCTTCTTAAACTTCCAACTGTAGCACAGAATCTGCTACACAGAAAGTGCCCAATTAATGCTGAACTAAAATCATAAGGCTCTGCACCTGTTTATAGTCAAGACCGTATTACATAATGAATGATAGTTCCTGTGGAAGTGTGGGGGCTGCTGAGCAGAGGGGCAATGATAAGGAGATGCTTACCAAGAACAGGAGTAAAGGTGGGCAACCAGCCTAGTACCCGGAACATAATGGGTGCTCAATAACAGTTTCCAGAGCGAATAAATAGGGTCTAAAAAGACAAGAACCAAAATGGTAGGGAGGAAAAGAGCTGAAGCAGTTTAAATCAGAGCTACAAGCCACGAGATGAGGAATACACCCACAAAGCTCTGACAGGCCTCCTCGGAAGCAGTGGAAAGTGGACCTGGAATATCACTTAGAGGTTGGCAGCAAAACCTCTCAGCCAGCTCTACAGCTCCCCAAGCTTATTGATTAAGAGGATTTTTTTCTTCCTTAAAGAAATGACCCTAAAGAAATTAGTATCAGTAAAATGTAAGTCTCTTCAATGTCTATCTAATTTCTCTACTAGAAGAAGTCCTGCTCCTTTCTCCCTGTATCATCACAGATTTTTATTAGTAAAATCTAACAGCAGCAACTGTCTCTCCCTCAAGGAAGCCAGTGGCAGGAGCAGAGAGAGCCTGGGCTTGGGTGTTGACTCAGCGCTGGGTTGACTCCCCAACTGTGTCTTGCAATTTAAATGGTTTCCTGGATTAAATGAGATGTATACAGATTGCTTGGCACAGTGCCTGACATTCACTCACTCATTCACACATTCATTCCTTCACTAGATAAACACTTGTCAAATGCTGACCTCGTGAGGGCCCTTCTCTAGACACTGACCTCATTTGAGCATCGAGGGAAGGCTCCCCTGAGGACATGACCTTTGAACATGAAACCAGAAGGATGTTGGGCAGTGGGGTGGATTTCACCAAGTGAAGGCTGATGTGAGGGCTCTAAGGTGGGGAGGGTCCACCTAAGTGGGGCAGAAAGGGCTAGATCATGCTGGCCCTCCAGAGCCACGTTAAAGACAGAGATTTAAGAATCTAAACTGATAAAATGTAGGGACTACTGAACACAGAGGGAGAGCAAGAGACTATGGTATTAACTTCCAGTTTGCAAAGTTAAGTGGATAACTGTGTCCTTCCCATGATGAGGACATGAAGGAGACCAAATATGTTATTTTGTTGTTGGGGGAAGGGATATAGGTAGGAGGGAGGATTACAAAATAATGAGCTTAGAGTTAAACATTTAAAGTTTGAAATAGTACACAGTAGCAGAGAACACTGAGTTTGCAATCACACACACAGATCTGGGGCTCACAGGGGAGGCCTAGGCTGGAGCTACACATTTGGGAGTTGTCAGGAAATCTCACCTGCATCCATCTATACCATAGAGGCAGTACAGACTGACAAGAAGCAAGCCCAGGACTTTAGCACTTCGATGTTGATTATACAGAGTAACACAAATGGAGGGAGAGTGGCAGTAAAATAGTAGTAAGTAGAAGAATAAGGAAGGCAGAAAATCCTTAAAAGTAGACAACCCCGGTTACTAGTTCCCCTGCTCTGCCTTTGAAGGCACTTAGCTGAGCTGTATCCAAAGACTCTGCCTGCTCCCTCACCACCGGGACAAGAGGTGTGGAACAGGAGAAGGTGGCAGAAGGCTGAAGAGATGGAAGGTGCAGAGCACTGGGTGAAAGGAAAACACTCACTGATCCCTGGACATTATCCTATTACTGTTTGGAGGGAGCAAGCTCCTCTTTGTCAGCACGCTATGCTCTAAAAGTCAAGGCCGCTGCCAAAGTCAGTGCCAGCTTTGATCACTCAGGGATTCAGAAGCTTTAGCAGGGTGTTTGAAAAGTACCCAACAATCTGGTCAAGTCTTGTGAGACCCAAAGTTCTACATAGACACTGCCAAACAGCACCAACCAACAGAAGAATACCTGTACTCCACAAATGAGTATAGTCTAGCTTGAAAGAAAAGTAACTTGAGAGTTCTTTTCTAAGACCACACACACACACACACACACACACACACACACACACACACGAAGGCATAGCATCAAAACTCAACCTATACCACAATAAAAATAAATAAATTAGAAAATTAAAAAGCAAAATTTTAAAATAAAGATAATTAAAAAGTGAATCTGAACTTTACATTAGATTTATTGCTTTCAGGAGTAACCTATCATAAGAAAATGTTTTGAGGTCGAGCATAGTGGCTCATGCCTATAATCCCAGCACTTTGGGAGGCTGAGGCAAGGAGGATCACTTGAGTCCAGGAGTTCAAGACCAGCCTGGGCAACATAAAGTGAACCCTCTGTCTCTACCAAGAATAATAAAAAAAAAGTAGACAGCTGTGGTGGTGCACACCTATAGTCCTAGCTACGTGGGAGGCTGAGATGGGAGGATCACTTGAGCCCAGGAATTCCAGGCTGCAGTAAGCTATGATTGCACCACTGCACTCCAGCATGGGCAACAGAGTAAGACTCTGTATTAAAAATAAAGAAAATATTTTTAAATTCTCTCCTTTGGATACAAATTGTTTTATACTTTAGACATGAAGTAGGGCCACATAAAACTATTTTATGTTGCTCTATTGCCACAATCACAGTTTTAAAAAATCTATTTTAATTCAGGCATGATTAACTGAACTAAAACCAATGATGGCATTATTTATGTTGGACACCTACAGTGTAAGAATTCAAACAGACCCTAAGTGACTGACTGCCTTCCTCCACTCCTTTTATTGTCCCTCAGCAAGTGGTGGTCGCTATTGGCATTTAATGGCCATTTGAAAAAATCGCAGTAGTGTTTTACTATTCACTGGTCACAGGCAGTAAATTGTCATACTCCCCAAAAAAACACTGGCAAAATTGAAGGTGACGCTTATATTAATGAATACTTTGATGAGGTTAACCAATACCATCTCACTAAACTTACTAACAGCCATACTTCTACCTAAAAGCCTTTTATTCACCTTTCACAGCCTTTCATTCACCTCCCAATTCTCTACACATCTTTGAGTTTGCAGAATGGGCCCAAGGATGCCACAGTGACTTTACCTGCAGAATATAATGAGCAACTGTATCTGTGCCAAATGGAGTCTCCTCTCTTTCCACAGATAAGCAGGCGACTTTCTAGTCAGTTTTCAGCTTGGCATTGTAGCTGCCATAGCAACCATAGCAACCGTTTTATTCTTCTAGACCTAACAGGGCCACGTCTTCATGGGCAAAACAAAGGAGGAGCGTGGCTTCCTCCCAGGTTATAGCACAATCACAGATGCACAACTGTACAACTGTAGAAAATGCAGCAGGGGCTGGGTGCAGTGGCTTACCTGGGGTCAGGAGTTCGAGACCAGCCTAGCCAACATGGTGAAACCCCACCTCTACTAAAAATACAAAATTAGCCAGGTATGGTGGCATATACCTGTGATCCCAGCTACTTGGGAGGCTGAGGCAGGAGAATCACTTGAACCTGGGAGGCGAAGGGTGCATTGAGCTGAGATTTGCCATTGCACTCCAGCCTGGGTGACAAGAGGGAAACCCTGTCTTAAAAAAATAAAAAAGAAAATGCAGCAGGAGGCTACTTAGAACATAAAAGCCCAGACTTCACTTTGCAGCAGCATGGGGGTGGCAGGGAGGTGGGGAATTAAGGGAGGATAAGGGGGAAGACCAGACAACCCAACACTATAGACTCTCCAAATAAAAGCAGATGCATGCAATACTGTTCAGATTATCAAAAAATTGTTTTCCTTTTTAGTTTATTATTGTTAATATTCTTTTAAAATTAAAAATAGATATGGGGGTCTGCCTATGTTGCCCAGGCTGGTCTTGAACTTCTGGGCTCAAGTGATCCTCCCACCCCAACTTCCCAAAGGTCTAGGATTATAAGCATGGGTCACTGCACCCAGCCAAGAAATTATTTTCTTTTTTCCACATTTCTTTTGGAAGTCTGCCTTCATTTGGATTTTTCTGGCACCAGTACCACTTAAAAATTAGACCCTAGACATGCGTTATTCTTGTTTAGAATTAGGCAGAAATATTACATTTCTGTTTTACTAGTTTCAGACTATGTTTTTGTTCCTACTTTATCATAAGGATTATCCCACAATGTCATCATCACATTTAGTGGTCAATTCCTTAAATGTACATGGTGCCTCCAACATACAGCCCCATAAAGTCAGCCTGTCAGTGGTAGAAATGGCAAGGATTTTGGAAACACAGACTTGGATTCTAATATCAGTTCTTTGGCATATTCTGTCACCAAGACAATTTACTTAAACATTCTGAAAGTAGCTTTCACATCTGTAAAATGGGGAGCTACTGCAGCTCACAGGGTGTTGTGAAATTAAATGAGTATATAAGGCATGGTACCTGAAAGGCTATTCCATGATCTGTAATTACCTTAAGTTCCAAAGATCAGAAAGTAACCGAAAATGATGATGTTATTGAAAAATGCTTATGATACAGCAAGAACAAAATCACAACATGAAACTATATAAACAGAACTCACTTGACTCTAGAAAAAAAAAATAGATGGAAGAGCCAGGCATAAAGGGGCTCATAGAAACTAGCAGTGTGCTAGCTCTCCTTAATTCATACATATATGTTCCATGCACTTTTGTAGTCATGGTCTATTTCACACACAAATCTAAGTTAAAAAGAGAGAGAAAGCAAAGATACCAAAATGTCTTACTTCTATAGAGTAAGGTTGTAAATGAAATTTATTTTCTTTTGTATGCATTTCTGTATTTTCTAAGCTTTCTACAATGGATAAGAAAAAATTTTAAGTCATGGCAATGCTATGCTTAGCCACACAGTCTAGCTATGGAAAGAACCTCTCCATTTCTTAGGTCACTAGTTCTGCCAATGAACAAATGCAACCATTCTAAACCAGCATCTTCATTCATTTTTAATTACTTGGGAGACTGAAAATGCCTATCTCTTAGGAAGTGGTAGCATGAAACAGAAGAAAGTAAATGGTTATTCTAGGTTTTTTATTTCCTTCCAATAGCTTTTATTTATTCATTCATTCATTTTGTTGAGATAGGTTCTCTCTCTGTCATTTAGGTTGGAGTACAATGGTGTGATCATGGCTCACTGCAACCTCACTTCCCAGGCTCAAGCATTCCTCCTGCCTCAGCCTCCCAAGTAGTTGGGACTACAAGTGCATGCCACCATACCCAGTTAATTTTTGTCTTTTTTTGTAGGGATGGGGTTTCACTACATTGCCCAAGAGTTTGTCCAGGGTGGTCTTGAACTCCTGAATCTAGCAATCCTCTTACCTCGGCCTCCTAAAGTGCTGCAATTACAGGCATAAGCCACCAAGCCCCAGCGGATTTTTTTTTTCTTTAAGGAAATTAACAAATGAGTTCTTACTGTGAACCTATTCTCTTGGTAACAATTTTGTGAGGCAGCTCTTCTTATTCTCATTTTACAAGTAGCTTAGAAAAGTTAAGCAGCTTGCTCCAGAGTTGAGTTAGTAAGTAGGCTAACCATTTTGCACAACTCGATACTACTATCTTACCTTGAAATTGGAGGCTTTCATCATCAAATGCTGCTGAGTATGTGTGTAATGCCATGCTTTTAAAAACTGCACAGACAACATGCTAAGGTACTAAAATCTAAGAAACAATTGGCCCAAAGAGCTCAGAGGATTTTATTTTCTGCAATATATCTCAGCCCCCAAGTAGGGAGATGACAGAACCTCTCCCCTTTAAGGGAGTTGTTTTATTTTTGAATGGGGAAAGCAGGAGATCCAAACAAGAAGCAACAATACTTTTAATATTGCTTAAGAATAAATCTGCTAAGAGGCCACGAGGTAAAGTTGCTTTCTGATTCAAAGACAGAGGGGCAGGAGTGAGAGTCCAGCTGCTTACATTTCAGAAGATACCCTCCCCAGCACAAAAAAGACAACCAAGTTTACTGCAGCAGATCTGTGTCAGTGTTAGTACCTGCGATGGATTTTGAGAGTAGGTTAGGGGAGAACAAGAATTATGTGCTATCATAATGGTGGAATGGAGTTCAAGACCAGTCTGGGCAACAATAGTGACACCCCATCCCTACAAAAAAAGACAAAAATTAACTGGGTGTGGTGGCATGCACTTGTAGTCCCAACTACTTGGGAGGCTGAGGCAGGAGGATTGCTTGAGCCTGGGAGGTTGAGGTTGCAGTGAGCTGATTACACCATTGTGATCATAATCATAATTGTGCTATCTGCACTGGTGGCAAATTAGAACCCAAATTCCCTGCCAGGTGGTCAGAATTCAGATATTTGATGTCACAGTAATGGAAGCCCATCACATCTCCCTGCTCTGTTCTTCTCTAAATGAATTGCTAATACATCTGAACAGCAAATCCAAAAGTTTGCCCAAAAAGCTACTATCGATCTAACACTGCCTCCACCAAGGACCTGAACCAGCAACTTTGCAATTGCAGGCCCTATACCTTAACTACCATGCTAACAGGGCAGTTGCCACTCTCCTGTTTCTACTATTTTCTTTTCATCCTCTTGTCTGCAAAGCCCCTCATCCCATATTACAACTCTCCTGTTGGGGGCACTATCTGGAACCCCAGATATCAAGCCAGCTCCCAGGTAACCAACCCTCAGAGATGTACCAACATTGTCTCTTCCACTGATTCTGAATTATGGGCCTAGAATGCCAGATACCCAGATCCAATGGGCTTTAAGAAGATACAGCAGGTGAACTCAACTAACACCCAGTTGTGCAAATAGCACTATGCCCCACCCAACATAAACTACATCAGTAGCTGCCATTTACTGAGTGCTTGCAAGGTTTAGGGACTGTTATAAACTTTCCTTTAACCCTAACAACCCTAAGAGAAGGGGGTCTCCCTATTTCACACATGAGAAAACTGAGGCTTTGAAGTTCAGTAACAGCCTAGTCACAATGCTGGCATATGGAAGAGCCAGGATGCAAACCTACTCCCTGCTCTTTCCCATGGCTCCTGGCTGAGGTTTGGAATGAGGGGGCCTTGGCTCTATTTCTGTCTCTGCTAAAGAAGTGTGATATGACCTCAGGCAAGTCAAGTTCTTGAGCCTCAGGTTCCTCATCTGTCAAATGGACATAACACCATCTGCCACATTCCCATAGTTTGGATGCATTCAATGAAGATCTACAAAAACATTGAAAAGTTAAGTGTTATGCAAACATGTGGTATTCGGAAGAGTGGAAATATGTAGACACTTCTTCATCTAACCCTGCATTCTGAAACACAATTGGCCCAAGAGAATGCTGAAGCATCTCCCTGTTCTAAATTTGAATATGTATATCACACACAATCACAATATCCATGGTGGGGACTGCATAGGCTCTTTGCTCTTACTGTTATGAGGCAGTTGGGATGTTTGGCTTTTCCTCATCCAGGAGTTCCAAACTGTAAGACAGCCCACGACTTAACAATGCCTTGCTAAGTTTGGTCAGTGAGCCGGAAACTTAGGATGTGCTGGGTCTATGGAATCATAAAATATTTCAGAGTCTAATCATCAAAACGTCAACCTCCCCCAACTGCAATGGCCATAGATGGTGACCAGTACACCTGTGTTCAGCAGAAACAAAGGTTCCAAATATTCTTCAGGGCCTCTTAATCCTTGGTTAAGGGTGTGGTCAATCACCCTTCCTTGTTGTCTTACAAATGTACCTCAAATCATTAAATTGTTTTGCATTTTGGTATCCTCATCTCAAGCAGCCATCTCACTTTGGCGTTTGCAATACCCATATAATTCTCAGCATTGTTTCCCAACATTCTCCCATACAGAGCAGAGCTGACTGAGCATAACTCTGAGCTAGTGCAGGAAGGGGGAGCCTAGCAGAGAACACGAAGTGCCAAACTTCTCATTTGAGAATGCTAATTTAAGAACAATCCAAAAATGGCTTTTTTCAATTTAGAAAACAAACGCAAGTTTAAAGCTTGACAATCAATCCAAGTGAAACAAAGCATTGGTTATTCTCACTGACATGAGTACTTATTATAAACACTGCACAAATAATCAAAGAAAGCTTTACATTTTAGTAAAGATTTTTTTAAAATCACCTTTGCTGGGATATTTCAGTTATTCCTTACAAAGTAAGAAGTTTTGAGGTCCTGAAAAGCTTCCTTGGTTGGAAGACGTCAGATAGCCATGTTTTCAAGGAAGAGAGCTGTATCCTCAATAAACTCCAAACTGCAGAAGGCAGCATTATTGGCTGTTAACAGTTAATATTATGCTGCACAAAGTGGCTTTATCTTGCTTTCCAATCAGTATTATTAAAACATAAGCCAATATTTTTCTCAACCAAATCTTTTGCTGAAAAAAAGATTTGGCACGTTTGCCTTTACTACGTTGGAAACACATGTGAATATGAATACGGTTTGTAGCAAACAGACTCCTGGGCCCGTGATGACCCTACAATGTTCACACCTTCATGTAGGCCTCTCTCCCTCAGTATGGACAGAACCTGTGATTTGCCTCTATTCAGCAGTAGATGGCAAAGGGGACAGACTGTACTCTTGTGATTACCTTGCATCACATGAGACTCTGTCTTACTGGCAGACTTGTGCTTGTCTTTTTCACTCTCCTTTCTTGCTGGCTTTGAAGAGCAAGCTCCCATGAATCCTGCAACCCTAGGAAACACAGCGTTGCTGACCACCACACGAGCGGGGAACTAGATGCCTTTCTAGCTGAGCCTACAGATGAAAGCCCAGTCCCAGTCAACACTTTAATGGCAGCCTTGAGAGACCCTAAGTAGAGGACCCAGTAAAGCTGTGCCCACGTTTCTGAGCTAAAGAAACCATCAGATGAATGTAAGCTGCTAAGTTTAGATAACAGAAAGTGAATGTATCATTACCATAGTCATTCTCTGTAAAGTGAGTAAACACTTTTTAATTCATGGTTTCCAAGTTTGGTTCTCTTGAAGGAAGTGCCATGCCTCTGCTGAGGGCTGCTCTTCTAAGAAGAGCCATTTGATCACTGAGCTGCACTCTGTGCTAAGAGCTTTGTACGCACTTACCTCAACAACTCAACACTACCTGATACGGTTTGGATGTTTGTCCTTTATCTCATGCTGAAATGTGATTCCCGATGTTGGAGGTGGGGTCTAGTGGGAGGTGATTGGATCATGGGGGCAGATCCCTCAAGAATTACTTCGTGCCATCCCCTTGGCGATAAGTGAGTTCTCACCCAGGTAGTTCATGCCAGACCTGGTTGTTTGAGTCTGGGACCTCCCCCTTCTTTCTCCCTCTCCTCCCTTTGCCTTCTGCCATGACTGTAAGTTCCCCAAGGCCCTCTCCAGAAGCAGATGCCAGCAACATGCTTCCTGCATTGCCTGCAGAACCATGAGCCCATTAAACCTCTTTTCTTTATAAATTACTCAGCCTCAGGTATTTCTTTATAGTGACTTAGGAATGGATTAACACACTACACCACAATGGTTCTATGAGGAGAGGGATGATTATTATACCCATTTCATAAACAGGAAAACTGCAGGTCAAAGAGGTTTAAATAACCTGCCAAGGTCCCACAGCTACAGCCATGATTCCAACCCAGGACCATCTGACTGAGAAGTCCCTTCTTCTACTAGTCCACACTGCCTCTACTTGTTTCTCTGTCTTAATAATCTATAAAGCAGTATACATTAATATTAAGGGAATTTTATCCAAATACTTTTCCTTTCTTAACTACTGGGAAAGATCAGTTAAAAGAAAAGTCATCAGTAAGGCATTACAGTGATGAGTATCCTTTTAAGTAATTAAGACTTGATGTCACTTCATATGCTAAGTTTTGCATTATTAAATAATTTTCCTGCTTTTGGAAATAACTTTGATTTATTAAATTCCATTTCTACTAAAAATACAAAAATTAGCTGGGCATGGTGGCATGCACCTGTAGTCCCAGCTACTTGGGAGGCTGAGGCAGGAGAATTGCTTGAATCTGGGAGGTGGACGTTGCAGTGAGTCGAGATTGCGCCACTGCACTCCAGCCTAGTGACAGAGCAAGACTCCATGTCAAAAAAAAAAAAAAAAAAATTCAAAAAATGCTGAAAAGTATCAAAAAGAACTACAATTCTTTATCTAACAATCAGCATAATTAACAGTAAGCAAATTCATAAATTTGTATGAACTTACATAAAATATACTTTAGATATTATTCTGTATGATTCTATTTCAGTTATACAATATCATCAGACTTCATAATTTTTAATGGCAAAAAAATCTAGTATTTGTGTTTATATCATTTAATTAACTAGTCACTTATACCTAGACATGAAGGTTGCTTATGACTTCCCACTTTTGTAAATAATATGTCAATAAACATCCCTGTGGAAGAATTTGCTGAGCCATAAAAAATATTTATTGCCAAATCATCCTCCCAAAAGATTGTTACTTCCATTTTTGCATGAAATGTGTGAATGCTTTTTTCCTTAACCCTAACAATGGCGATGTTCTAATCCTTGCCAATTTGATAGGTAAAACAATGTTTTTATACACGACATTTCTTTGATTTAGTGAGTTTGGCATGTTTCATGTGGTTACTGTTTTTGTAATGCAGATGTATCTATTATTAAAGTAGGAAAATTCTTCAACTAAGTGTTCTTCCCTTATTTGAAAGGGGTTCTATATATTCAGGAGATTAATCTTTGTCTTACATGTTGCAATTGCCCCCCCTTCTATCTTCTTTCTTTCAAAATTGATGTTCAAAGTTTTAATGAAAAAGTTTTAAAACCTAGTAACTACTAAGTCACCAAACTAAAGTCTGAGGTAAGGGCTTTCCATAGCCTGCCGGATCATGGTTAGGTCACAAAATTTATTGGAAATTTTCCATGTGTCAGACACTGCACTAAGTGCTAAAGAAAGAGAGCTGAAGATAATAGAGTCCCTGTGTTCAAGCTTCTCACAACTTAAGGAGAGAGATCATATTAGCTGTACATGCTGTCTGTAAGATACTCAAAAAAGTCCAGGTAAACTTTTCCTTTGCTGATATTAAGGTATTACACAGATTGATTTAAGAAGTCTCAAAACTTTAAGATTTTTGTCCCAAGTGTATGCTGAAAGGGATTCCAATGGAAAGTCTTCGGCTACAATTACCTTCATCAAACACCCACCAGGTAGGTGAGGCCTCAGGATGCCCAGCTCATCCTCAGAAGCTCTGTTCGCAGGGATTCCTGACCACAACCCTCTGGGAAGTGGCCTCAGGACATTTCTTAGACAGATGTAGCTACGTACAAATCCTGGATGGCCCCTCCTACCCCTAACTGGGGTCAAGATGGCAGCTGGCCCAGGGCAGTCTGTCTTTGGTGACCACAGGTCTACCTTACTGGCCATTTTCATTCAGCTCTGCTCAGACCCAAATTGGCAGGACTTAGTTGTCCACATTCTCTCCTAGGACTTTGAAACAGGAAATAGGGAAAGGGTCCCTGAGTTAGATGAGGGAACAAAAGCAAAATCACACAGATCAAAGGGAGTCACATTAATGGCAGAGGCCTAGAATCAAGAGTATAGAACTTCCTGTTTCTGGGGCAGATAATTTACACGGAATGTTTCAAACACCGTTCTCCTTCCCAAACTCTGCTCCTGCCAGCTGGTTCCTGGGAGCCCAGCAAGGCCTTCCCTCTGCCCTCCAGGAACGGAGTCACCTGAGCAATTTTGTCCCTCTAACCAAAAAGAGCCTAATGGACCAAACTGATCATGATAAGCCCATGTCCTACCTAACAGGCTCATGCCCTGGGACACAGCTCACTGTTAAGCTATCAAATGCCACGTAAAAGCATGAACATGCAGGGCATACCACTTGTGCTCTAAGCTGGTGACCCTGAGTATGGGTTCAACCAGTGCTTCTCAACCATTTGCATTACTGTACTCACCCTGAGTGTATTTTTATACCATAGATTTATTGTACATCTATCTATTGTACATCACACACACACACACACACACACACACACACACACGTATATCTGTGCTTTATACATTTAAAAAGGTTTTGTTGTTGATGTTTTTACCTTCCAAGAACCAATGTTTGCCTCCTGCAGGGAGATACTGCCTCCAATGACAAATGGGTTATGCAATGAAAAGAAAACACCCTCACAGTCTAAATGGAATTGGGAATTTAGAAAGGTCCCAATTCACTTTTGAAAGTTACTTATAAGATGGCAGACTAGCTAATTAAAAGTTATCCAAAGGTTTGCACATGTCCACGTTCTCAATTCTGATTTCCTGAATTTTCTTCAACAGCTTTCCATAATGGGGAGGGGTAGGGACAAGGAGGGGTGAGAAGAAAAACAGGCTAGGTGACAAGACCAACACAACAACAGGAACAACAAAAGACTAAAAGCTTCTGTGGTCAGTCCTTGTTTTGAATTATTCTCTTTCATCTCATATTCTATCATGTGCTTGTTATTTAGCATTTTGTGCTGTGTGTGTTTAGTTCCCCAATTAAGAGGTAATGGAATGCTAAGGGCACGTACAATTGTGGGGGTATCTGAAATCCCCCCGAGACAGTAATGATGGAGAACTTGTCACTGTTGTTAGGAATAACCGGAATGCACCCAGACCATGCAAGCCAGAGAACCAGAGGACCTTATCCTCCAGTTACAACATTTTTATACTCCACTGTAGCCTTGCAGATTACAAATCCTTTCTAATATGTGACGGAATGCTTTTTCCACGCTTCTCTTACTTGAAAAGCCGCCTTCAAATTTTCTTTTCTAATTATTGTGTCTATTTTATAGAACTTTGCTCTAAGAATTTCAGAGGCAAAATAGGTCATCTGAAAAAAACAATAGGTAAAATACACAGCTGGCCCTTTGTATCTGTGGGTTCTGCATCTGTGGATTCAACCAACCGCAGATCAAAAATAACAAGACAACAATAAAAAATACAAAATTAAAGAACAATACAGTAGAACAACTATTTAAATAACATTTACATTGCATTATATATTATAAATATTCTAGAGATGATCTAGCACACATGGGAGGATGTGCATAGGTTATATGCAAATATTACATCATTTTACAGCAGGGACTGGAATATCTGTGGGGGCTCCAGGAACAAATTCCTCAAGAATACCAAGGGGCAACTATATTTGGAATTTAGGCCGTGACAGGATCAACTCTTCCATCTCACAACCAAAATCCACTTGGTAGGGGGGAAAGTTAACTAGGCCCTCCTAGGAAGAGCAAATAAATTATAAATCATTCAACAAATATTGACCGAGCTTCTTCTTTGTACCAGGCACTGTTCTAGACATTTGAGACCCATCAATAAACAAAACAGAAGCCGATTCCTGCCTTAAACAGCCTTAAACTAAATAAAAGGAAAAAAATCAGTAAATTAATTAATTCCAAAAAAAGAGCCTACCTCTGGGGTGGGGAAGCAGTGTGGAGGGTCTGACAAGAAACAACAGTAAATGACACATCATGTCAGAAGGCAATCAGTCAAGACAACAAAAGGTAGGACAAGGTCAGAGGGTCAGAAGGGTTAGGGCTGGGGGACAGGTTACAACTGTATAACTAGGGAGGTCAGTGACACTTCAGCAGACTTCAAAGAGGTGAGAAATCAGACATGGAGACACACAGGGAAGGAGGGGCCTCGGGGAGCTTTGCAGCGGTGAGAGGAACAGCAAGGAGGCAGTGTGCTTACAGTGGCTGAGCTGCGCAGGAGGAGATGAGGCCAGAGGGGTGGTGAGGGGCAGGAGGGGCCCCGTGGATCCTCATGAGGACTTTGTTTTTAACTCTGGGTGCGACTGGAGTCATTGTGAGTGTGGAGAGGAGACGTGACACTATCTGGCTTAAGATTTAAATGGATCACCCTGGCTGCCATGTTGAGAACAGAGCAAGTAGGGACAAGGGAAGCAGGAGGAGACCCGTTAAAAGGGACTGAAGCTGACAGCATCAGGGAGATGTCTGGTTAAGTGACTAAAGCAGCACAGGCAGTATTGCTTGTTTCACTGTGAACAAAGCTCAGATCTGCAATCCACGATCTGCACATCCTGTGACTTTGCTGGTACTCTTATCAGTTAACCAGCACCCTACCACCACCTATAGGTTTTCCTTCAGGTTGGAATCTTCTCAGTATAAACTTGACAACTGAGGTGGTTTTGTTTTCATGACCCTTTCTTATCAAGGGACACTACACATCATAGACTCTCTATGGCCTGGCACTGGGACTCGCTCTGTAGAATGAGTGAAGAGCAGACTGTGTCTTGGGTTGGGATGCTCCCTGCCTAGATTACTGCAAAAGTCTACTTCTCTGCCCAGTATTCGTCCGCTCTCATCACTAGTACTGTTTGCTTCCATTTTTCAAAGTTACAAAACCTTCAAACACCCTTCTGTGTGTCAGGATAACACCCAAATGCCTTTAGCCTAGCAATCAAGGCTCTCCATAACTGGCTTCGAGATTCCTTTCTGCCTTCCCTCCCACTGCTAATTCCAGAACAGGAAATCTCTGCTCCAACCTTTTGCCCAAATACCTTGCTTCTTCTCAATGCTAATCTTTTCCTTGTGCCCCTCCCCGTTCCCTCACCCCAGCTTACAGAAATCCTATTCATCTCAAGGCAATATCCCAGTGCTACCTTTTCCTTCAGCCTCTGACCACCACCAGCAAGATGCTTGCTCCCACTCTGCCTTCCAGGGACAGGAGGCCTGAGCCACCCCACACCTCACACTCTAGAGAACAGGGCCTGAAAGCGGTCCACAGGCGCATGCTATGCTCTGTTTTACTTTATAGCTCCTCTGCTTACCAGCACAGCAACCTTCCTCAGGTACATGCCTCATTTCCTCACCTCAGGTTAAGAACTACTGGGGCCAAACACATCTCAAGCTTCTCTGAATCCCTTTTCATAACCTCAACAGATCCACACAGTTGATCAACATTGACCGCTGACCTGCTTATGAGGTTATGACTAAGGTAATGAACAGGGCTGTGTCTCACTGCAGACTTTGCTATGACAGGGGAGATGGCAGGTGAGCAAACCAACAGTGACTGCCCAGTGCAGGACATGATAAGAAAGGTGGACTGGGTGTTCCAGGAGCACTGAGAGGAGACAAATCAGTAATTCTGGGTGTGCAGAGCCATGGGAGGTGCAGAAAAAAACTCCAGGGAGAACTTCTGGAGATAAAGGTGTAACTCAAAGTTCCTAAAGGACTCGTCATTTCTGCAGGGCATTCAAGGTGAGGGGAACAGCATGTTCAGAGAACATGTGAATTAGGCAGAGAACTATAAGGAACTTGCTTTGCCTGGAGGGCAGTGGGTATGTGAGAGAAGAGAAAAAGAGAACTGAACAACCAACAGGGGCCAGGTATTTGCTGATGGCTATCAGAGGCTAAAGCACACGTCAGGAAAAGAGAAAAGTTATGGGGAGAAACATCAAGAAATCCTGGCTGGGTGTGGTGGTTTACACCTGTAATCCCAGCACTCTGGGAAGCCAAGGCAGGTGGATCACCTGAGGTTGGGAGTTTGAGACCAGCCTGACCAACATGGATAAACCCTGTCTCTACTAAAAATATAAAATTAGTGGGGTGTCATGGTGCGTGCCTGTAATCCCAGCTACTTGGGAGGCTGAGCCAGGAGAATCGCTTGAATCTGAGAGGCAGAGGTTGTGGTGAGCCAAGACCATGCCATTGCACTCCAACCTGGGCAACAAGAGTGAAACTCCGTTTCACACACACACACACACACACACACACAAAAGTAAGAAAAAGAAAAATACATCCTGCATACTGGCCAGGTGCGGTAGCTCATGTCTGTAATCCCAGCACTTTGGAAGGCTGAGGTGGGAGGATTGCTTGAGCCCAGGATTTGAGACCAGCCTGGGCAATATAGTGAGATCTTATCTCTACAAAAAAATTAAAAATTAAAAAAAAAAAAGAAATCCTGCATACCTCTCCAACAGATAAAAAGCCCTATAAAACTGTAACACTGTTACCAATCCTATTTAGCACAACTCACAGAAACATCTATTAAGTCAGCATTGTTTCACATTATTTAATTGAAGGAAGTATGAAGAAAAAAGGCATCTTCCTAGTCTTTCCATTGCATTCTAGCTAATGAGACTTTTTCAAGGTTTAGCAAACAAAACACACCCAGAGAGCCAGTGCTAACCATTCAGAGAAACATCAACAAGAACATGAATAGTTTTGTCATGTTTATACAAAAACAACATAAAACACAGCAAGGACAACATGCAAGACAGAAACCATCTTCCAGGGAGTAGAGGAAGTGAGAGCATTTTAAAGCACATGTCAATCAGAACACATTTATTACTATGGAAAGATGCAATGCCATGAAAGTTTCCAGCGGATAAACCCAAGATCTCAAAAAAAAAAAAAAAAAGAAAGAAAATCTCCCATGCTACATTTATATATTATGTATGCTACATAATTATGTATTATGTATGCTACATAAATGTCATTCATTTTACTGTACATTCCTTTTAGGGGTGCCAAGGAATACGCCTTTAAACTTGAATAGTTAAAGAAAAATGCTCAAGGTTGTTCAGCCCTTCAGTCCTACAGCCTTAATCTGTTCAGCTTAAATACATTCTGCCACACAGATTCCATAGTATTATTTTTTTAACGTAATGGTTTTTTCATGTTTGAATGTCAGAATAGAAATAAAGTAGTATCCAGCTGAAAAATTTTAAAAGGCCCTATAACCTATACAGTTCCTTGCTGGCTACTATAACAATGACAATAAAATAGCTTTTTTCTCATAGCCATCATTATGCTTTCAGCCACATTTTGGCCAGGCTGCCCCAATTGAGTGGGACCTCAGGGTCTTATGTAGTTATTGTTGAATCTTTCATTCCCTCTACATCCACCTCACTGCTCATAAATTCTAATGGTCTCTAAAAGCATTCCAAACAAAGGACATTAATTTTATTTTTAGATTTAAGTCACTATTTGATAAATGCCTTAAGGTGGTTCATAAGTGGATAAGGAAACAAATAAAAATGGGCATTCCAGGGTGATGGTAGTTTATTGATTCAGAAATTAAATCCAGATACAAAGTTATCTTTCTCCCCTCAATGTACCAGCAATCCCACACTGGTAAAATTCCTGAGAATATTGCAAATTGTTAGATATGCAAGCTCCTAGAGTAGAGCAGAGTTGCCTAAATGAATCATCCTCAATCTTGCTGCACAATGAAAAAAGAGATACCGGGAGAAACTTTTCCTCTTCAATGCTTGTAACATAAAACCTGTCTTCCTCCTGTGAAGTCTGCAAGAATGAAAATGGGTATAAGGCAATTTACATTTCAATGAAAAGCACTGCTTAGAGTGAATTGTTATTTCCAACTGGCACTCTCAATTTGAGGCATACATTTTAAATACCATGGTGAGCTGCCAACAGAGCCCTCGTGTCAAGGGCTAAGAAATTTCCTTGCAGCCAGATTAACAAAGTAAAGTGAATGTGGGTGGTGAAGTCTGTAGTGTGCATACGTGTGGTGTGGACATGGAGTGTATGTGTCTGATGGGGGGCGTGAAAAGGGAAATGAGAAATAGGAGTTAGAAACAATCCTTATAAAAAACAACAGCTTAATTCAGATTTTATCAAGATAAGCTATTATTTTAAAAAGTATATGTGGGCTGGGCATGGTGGCTCACACCTGTAATCCCAGCACTTTGGGAGGCCAAGGCAGATGGATCACCTGAGGTCAGGAGTTGGAGACCAGCCTGGCCAACAATGGTAAAACCCCATCTCTACTAAAAAAAGTAAGCCTGGCATGGTGGCGTGTACCTGTAGCCCCAGCTACTTGGGAGGCCGAGGCACGAGAATTGCTTGAACCCGGGAGGTGGAGGTTGCAATGAGCCGAGATTGTTCCATTACACTCCAGCCAGGGTAACAGAGTGAGGCTCCATCTCAAAAACAAACAAACAAACAAAATAAACAAACAAAAAAACAGAAAAGCCTGTATGTGGAAGAGGTCAGGGATTCAGGGGTCAGGGGAGATGAAAGAACATCATTACCGGCAAAGAGGTTTTCCTAAAAAAAAAAAATGTTACTTCTTGGCCTGAGAAGTAACAGAAAACAAAGGTGTCAGTTCTACAAGAAAAAACTATAGAGTTTAAATCAGGAAATGCAGGCTCCAGAGACACTCACTGCAAGGACTGTGTGCAGTGTCTGAACTGCAGGGACCAACCTGCTCCCCCGAGGCAGGCTCTCGAGAACGGCTCATCCATAGGCCAAACTGCTCACCTGCGCGTTCCACGCAACCCTGTCACTTTCAGGCACAGAGTGAGAGAGGACAAAGCTGTATAGGCCCAATCTGGGAAAACGTTTAGAACACAGTGGAAGAATAAGGAGCTGGGAGCCTGTCTTCACATCTGGGGTCACCCTTCTCCAGTCGTGTGACCTTGGATGATTACTGAACCTCCTACCTGAAGGGAAGAACAGTACCTACATCATAGTACTGCTATGGGAACTGGATTTAACAATGGGTAGGAAAACCTAGCTGGTGCTTGGCCTTTCAAGGTATGACATTTATTAGCTCCCATCTGTCCTTCCCAAGCCCACACACCAAGAGAATCTGAAAGCAGAAACTTTTGTCTCTGTTTTAGAAGCTAACAGATGGCTAATCTTACTAATATAAGCTGGCGGATTAGTCCGGCAATTACAGGGAAAGGGCAAACCTACAACCTATCTCCTTGAGGCAATGTGTACCTTGTACCTTCATACCTCCCTTACTGAAGCAAAACCTGATCAAACTGTTCAAAGAAACGACTTGTATATAAACAAGATGGATCCTCAGAAGATGAATTATCGAATCTCAGTTTCTCTTTCCGCAAATCAACGTTTTCAGACCAGAAGAATTTTATTCTAGAAAGTTGACCTTGTAATTTATTGTTATTCAGAAGCACAGGGTCTTTCACAGGGAACTTGATATCTTACCCTACACTGCTCCCCTAGGTCAATCTTAAAAGATAGGCATTTATTATGAATTGAAAACCAAGAAAAAGCCAACCAATAATTTTTTTTAAAAAAAGAATATTTAATCTATAGGAGAAGGATCTGACCTTAGCTTGATTAACAGACCTTAATTAACAGATACGACAGACAAGTGTTACAAACACTTTGATACCAAAGAGTAAGCAAATTTCTCACTAACAAAAATTCCTCCTTCCCTTCGCCTCACATTTATAATAATTTAAACTAGGATTAGGAACTGACAACTATTAGTTACCAAGTCCCAAGGAAACTGTGCTGATTGCTAAAACAGTTTTTTATATCCATTATTATATCCAGTGCTCACAGCAGTCCTATCACTTAGGTGTTATTCCCCAGGAAAACCAGAGATGAGAGGCTCAGTGATCATTCAAGGGCACATGAATGGCAAGGGGTGACCCTCAGATGTGAGGCCAGGCTCCCAGTTCCTACAACTTCGATCAGCCCTAAACTGCTTCCCAGCTAGGGCCTGATAAAACTTCCTCCATGTCCCGAGTCATGGCTTCCCAGTACGGTTCTACCATTTTGAATTTTGAAAAGCACTGGACACATTCCATGTGCCTGAGCATTCAAGCATGTTTTCTAACCCACTGCTTCAGTACAGCTTTGGGCTCTGTGTTCCAGAGGTGAGCTGCACCAGGACAGAGTGGAGAATAGACAGATGCAGTGTCTGGCCAATGTACCCCTACCCCATGTAGGAAAAGACCCTGCCCTCCATTTTCTAACCCTGCTGCATAAAAAAAAGCACACACATGTGCCTGAGCACCACTGCATGGAGGGTTGGTGACATGGAGGAGGGAAGCTGCCTCATGATGAAGGGTTAGAATGGCTAGACTCCAATATCCACTTTGCAACATCTTCAAACTTGGATTTGCAAACCAATGTACAAATAAAAGCCAACTTCAATTAATAAATAATACTAAAAAGATAAACTTTTTTCTTACAGTAATCCTAACTGTAGGATCCACATCCACATCCCCTCATTCCAACTGACAATATGAAATACCGATACACACACACACAGCAATCAAAGTGTGTAAAAATAACACTATTACTTATTATATAAAAATAGCACTATGGTGCTTAAAACTGTGTTTGGCATGGATCAAATGCTCAGTTATGATAAATGCAGGTGACTAAATAAAAATTTAAACATCTTATATTCTAGATAGTCCTCAGGTTAAATGATTAGTAACCTCATAGGTAAGAAAATGTGCCTGGGACAGATATAAAAATGAAAATAAAAGAGGAACAACTCACTTATCACTTATAACTGAGCTTGTAACGGTGGCTATGGCAGCAAAAAAGAAGAAACAACAAGAAAAAACTCTGAAGAAGTTTAAATTCAGTGATCTTTTTATGGTATTCAGACATACTATCAGTTTCTTTTACATGGGTGTTGTCGCTTTTAAGGGCATAACATTCATTTAATGAAAGAAATCTTTGTTTTAAAAAAAAATCACTGAATTGGCAAAATAACTTTAATTTGTTTTAAAAAAAAATTTCACCTAGTCAGCTGACAGGCCTTCAGCACTATTTAAGCAAAGTCAAATAGAAGCATCTAACAGGTTGATAACTGTGCTCTCTGTCTGAAACTGATGAAATTTATGTGTTGAGGAAGAAAATGAGTTTATTTCAACATAATGCAGTATATTAATATAAGCCTGAAACATCATTAACATTATAAGCCAACACATGGTAAAATCACTTGATGGGGGGAGATAAAACTGAGCAGGATTTTAAATCCATGTTTTGTAGACCCAAACAAAATCTAAGCTAACATTTGTGTAGAGGGCAAACAGGCTGCAACCAAATGAGATTTATTTATTTTAAAGATGGCTAAAAATGCCCTGATAAGCTTTTCAAGCTATAACCTTTTGTAGTTTTAGTCCTTGGCAACTTTTTTCATGAAGGTTCAGCTGAACACCTTTATAACAAAGCAAATTCTTCTTCTACATTTTAAATGAAATCTACTGTTCAAGGATATTGCTCTTTGCATTAGGAGCATTCTGAATTTCACCGAAGTTACCATAACAACCCTCCTTAATTGGGCCTTGTCTGGATTTTTAAGGGGAGAAAAAGGTGAATCAAAACATCTAGGATCAAGTTTTTACAAAAATTAAAACCAGAAAAAGTGTACGTGCTGAGGAAGTCATTGACAACCTTCCTATGTGGGGAAAAAACAAAATTAAGACTTCAAGTTAAAATGTACTTGAAATACATCAAATATCTAAAATACAATTGGAAAAGGTCACCCTTCCTCCCATCCAGAAGCTACATAGAACAGGACAGACCTGACAGTGCATACCTGCTCTCTCTGGAGCCACACCCGGGGGGCTGTATAGAATGAGTGCCTGGCCAGGGATGACACACTCAGGATCTGTCTGGGTCCAAACAGCAGCTCTGACACCCAACTTTGGCCACTTCTCCAATGACCGCATGAACATTCAACTCCCCATGTGTGTCCTGTACTCCATAAAGATGTGATTTCTATAAAACCTCCAAAAGCAAGGACCCACTTAGAACTTAAAGAACTAATCCATACAAATGCAAATACTGGGTTGTTTTCAATGTAACCAAGGAAAACTCCAAGGAAACCAAGGAAAAGTCTAACCAAGCGGGGAGGAAAGGAGTGTTTACTCGCTATTGCAATTAAAACACAGCAAAAAAAAAATTCTCTCCTCACTACACCACAGCAAATCAGAACCTACAACTAAAGCAAAGGCATTCTGAAGCTATCAGAGATAGTATTTTGCCATATGTGAATGTGTTTAATAAATCTTTATGTGTCAAAAGGGCTCCAAATATTCCACAGAAAGATACTTAACCAAGAAACATGGTCATCCAGAGAACTGGGTTCTGGCCTGGGCTCTGGAAAGGGGCTCAGCTCTCTTGCCTCTTGGCCCATTCGCACCCTACCTGGAGGTGTTATAGATATGAAAATGATTTTGAAAAAGGAAGGCCAGACACCATGGCTCACACCTGTAATCCCAGCAATTTGGGAGGCTAAGGCAGGAGGATTGCTTAGGAGCTTGAGACCAGACAGGGCAATACAGGAGGACTCCGTCTCTTAAAAAAATTAAAAGCATAGCCATCGTGGCACACACCTGCAGTCCCAACTACTCAGAAGTCTGAGGTAGAAGGACATCTTGAGCCCAGGAGATCAGGTCTGCAATGATTCGTGACCGTGCCACTGCACTCCAGGCTGGGTGACACAGTTAGACCTGGGTGACCCTGTCTCAACAACAACAACAAAAAAGAGAAATGAGGCCACCTGTAATCCCAGTGGCTTTGGAAGCTGAGGTGGGAGGACTGCTTGGGCCCAGGAGGTTACAGCTGCAGTGACAAATGATTGGGCCACTACACTCCAGCCTTGGTGACAGAGCAAGACCCCGTTTCTAAAGATTTTTTTGTTTTTAAAAGAAAAAGTGCTTCATAGCCCGATGTATTTAGTGACTGCTTTATAGGATGGTGCAGAAGAGAACCCTCCCCCCAACATTCTGATGCTTAAAAACGTGATGGGGAACACCCCATTAAGGAAGAATAAACAGGTACTCAGAAGTGGGAAGAAGAATAGGCAGATGGAGACCAGCTAGCACTCAGACAGCCATCCCCACCTTGTGACGGGGCTGCCTGTCACAACCTGCACCCTCACATCTGCAATGGCAGCTGGACTAGATTATTCCTATAACCCTGAGAAGGTGTTGACACTTGACTAAAGCCACCCTCCTTGTAAGCCTTCACAACACATGAAATTACATGCTTTAATTTGAGTTCTTTGAAGTTTTCATTTGCTCTATGGGGCTTAGCTTAAATTTAGGTTTTAAAGCAAGACTCTTCCAAAGAAATGCCTGAGGCCCAGGCTGGAAGTTGCTTTAACCACCACACCTTTGCTGAGAGCCTACGAGAAACCAGATATCATTTGCAGGACAGGGGAAAAAAAAAAACAACTATGAACAATGAGACAGTCTCTGTCCTCAAAAAACTTGCACCCCTAACATCGTGAAGTCAGGAAGGCTTCTCTGTTCTATCCACACTGCGTTCCCTAGTTCTTCAGGGGAATTCTAGAAGGCTTTTTGGGAAGAAGGGAAAGCTATTATTCCCTTGACCCTTGCCTATCCTGTAGCTCTTCCCAGGGGCCTCTGAGAGGCTAAGAAGCTGTCTGTTTAGAGCCCTCTCCCCATGCCCCCTTTCTGCTTGGCTGGCATGGGGTGGGGGTGGGGAGAAGAGGCTGCAGGACTAACAAAAACGAACAAAATTATAAGACTGGGATTTAGCAAGAGTAGACGCACACATACCCCAACCCGTGGGGGAACTGAGGTGAGGCTAAATGAGCTTTATTTTAGGAGAGGAACTGACAACAGCGCTGTAGTGACCGGGAGAAAACCTGCAGCCTTTTATGCACTTGACCTGAAGACGCCCAGTCTATGTGCTGTCCACATCACCTGTAAGAGCTGGTGACTTAACATCCAGCCCTGTCCAAGATGGCAGGTCAGAGAGTCAACATTTTAACCACCTTATTTTTCTTCCTGAAGGAGATGCTAATTGTTCCAATAAGAGTTATATTTAAAAGCTGAATTTGCTGTGCCAACATTGCTCCAAGTATTTCCCTGATGGATGCTTTACCTTGTAAAGGCGTAGTTAACTACATGCATATATTTCTAGGTGTAAAAAGTGGTCTCCTACTCTCCCCGTGCTACAATAGAAGGGCCTGTATCTGGTATTGAAAATGTTGTTTACAGAAGAAAGATTCCACTTCTAGGTTGTTCCAATGTACTCATTCTTCCCTGCATAAACCTACTCCACCTCTATTTATGCTATTCAGGAAGTAAATGTGCAAACAGTATCAATAAAAAAGCAGCTGAAGGCGCACATTCTTTGACTCTAATTAAGTTGGGCTGCCTGATTCACAGCTGTTCCTTCTACTGAAAATGTTTTTTGTAACAAACAATGGAGTTTAAGAGGTATTTTGTTCTGTTTCCACACTTCACAATTTACAGCAACGTAGCGCTTAATTGTTAGGCTGCTTTTCACATCCTAATGCTGAGATGGAAGTGTGAAAGGTGTTCCTGGACCCATTTCATAAATACAGACGTTGAGGCCCAGAGACAGTGCTTTGCTCAAGGTCACTCAGGCACTAACAGAACCAGGACTAGGAGAAATAAATTGACTATGGTTCATACATTGTTTGAGAAGAACAAAATCAGCATGTTACCTCCACACATTTCAGTCAAGGCTACATTGAGCCTGATAATTTTTTTTGGATAATGCTGCTCTGATAACCAAGGGGCTATATTTTCTATTGTTTCTGCAGCTGTACACAATGAATAACTGAGCCTTGATCTTCCTGTGGATAAAATTTGGACAATGTTTTCCTAGGTAGAAAGAGAACATCCTTCCTGGCCATTATAACAGTAGAGACTTTGTTTCTAGTCCTGGGTATTCGCATGTCAATACTGGGCTGCCCTCTTCCTTCTGTATGTACTATCCTCTTCTCCCTTCAGCACCATTCTTATGAAATTAGGTAGTGTGGGCATGTCCTAATTTAATTCCACTGACTCTAAAATAGGCGGCCAATCTTGTCACAGTCCATCAAGTCCTTTATTAAGAGAAAAAGACAAATGCAACATGGATTTGCTGCCATTAGAGATACCTGTTGACTAAGAGGTAATTTTTCATCACCACTTTATATGCATCCATTTTGGTTAACTTCAGGGACAAAGCAAGAGGCTATCAGAGGCAGAGGATGAGATGGCTGGTATCACTATTTCTTCTCTACGAACTCTTCCTGCAAAGATGCCACACTATCATCCACTCACCCTGGTAAGGCAGGTTCACAGGACAGAAGAAAAAGAATGCACCCCATGCTACTTGTATTCGCATAAGTATTTTGGTGAGTTTCTCCTTTCTGTTGTAAATGTGAATATGGGAAGAAAACTGAGAGAGAAAAAAGTTAAGTGCACCTCATTGATAAATTCTCTGTTTCTGTTCTCTTAAAGCTTTAATTTGCCTCTGAATACCTGAAACACAACCCTGTAACCTTTCTTGTTTCTTCTTGGCATAATCAGAAGATCCCTAAGAGGCTCCTGTTAGACTAAAGGATCAAGAGTGCAGGGCCTGTTCTCTCCAATGTGGCAGCTTCTAGCCCCATGTAAGTATTAAACACTTGAAGTACAGCTAGTCTGAGCTGCAGTGTTCTGTAAGTGTAAAATACACACCAGTTAGTAAAGACTTAGTATGAAATAAAGGACATAGCATAATTCATTAATATTTTTTACATTGGGCTGGGTGTGGTGGTTCTTGCCTGTAATCCCAGCACTTTGAGAGGCCGAGGCAGGCGGATCACTTGAGGTCAGGAGTTCAAGACCAGCCTGGCCAAAATGGCAAAACTCCAACCCTACTAAAAATACAAAAAAAAAAATAGCTGAGTATGGTGGCACACACCTGTAATCCCAGCTACTCAGGAGACCGAGGCCAGAGAATTGCTTGAACCTGGGAGGCAGAGGTTGTGCCACTGCACTCCAGCCTGAGCGATAGAGCGAGACTCTGTCTCAAAAAAAAAATTTTTTTTTTTGTACATTGATTATATATGAAAATGGCATTTGGGATATACTAGGTTAAATAAAGTACATTAAAATTATTTTACTCGTTTTTCTACTTTTTTAATGTGGCTAGTAGAAAAGGTCAAATCATACACGTGGCTCCTGTTATATTTCCATATAGAGGACAGCCCCGGTAGAGACCATATTGTCAACTGCTATGGCCTGAATATGTGCCCAGAATTCATATGTTGAAACTTCGTCACCAGTGTGATAGCATTAAGATGTGGCTCCTTTAGGAGGTAATTAAGTCATGAGGCCAAAACTCTCATTAATGGAATTAGTGACCTTATAAAAGGGCTGGAAGGAACTAGCTAGGGCCTTATTGACCTTCCTTCCATTACTTCCACCAGTGGAGGATGCAGTGACAAGGTGCCATCTTGGGAGAAGCAGATACTGGACTGGATGAGACACCAAACCCACCAGCACCTTGATCGTGGACATTCAGCCTCCAGAAATGAGAGAAATACATTTCTGTTCTTTTAAGTTACCCAGTCTCAGGTACTTTGTTATAGCAGCACAAGAGACTAAGACAGCTGTGTGCCCAGGGATACACAATAAATTCTCTGACATTCTCAAAGTACACCATTACTTCACTTACATAAAAACTCACTTCTTTCCCCCTGCAAAATCCCCTAGGAACAGCAGGGGACATGGTAAGGGTTGACACATTGGGGCTGTATTTGGGGTGACAAGAAAACACAAAGAACAATAATATGGAAGTTGCCTACGTGTATGAGACACAAGAACACTGACGTTCCTCCATCTGCTATTCTGCTACACATGACACAGAAGTTGTATGGACAGTAAGTGCTAGGGGTGTTCAGAGGAAAAGTTACCACGATTTGGGTGACCAAAAAATCTGCAGAGAAAAGAAAGCTCTGGGTTCATCTTTGAAGACCGAGTAGACTTTAAAAGGGTAAAATAATGAGTGAGGGAAAAAGGGAATGAGAAAACTATTCTAGAGAGAGAGAGGATTAGCAAAAGCATGACTTCAAGAAAGAGGGGCTTTATTTGAGAAGACGGCCCCCTCTCCACCCAGTCCCTTGAGCTCAGCTCCATCCAGAACAGAGGCCATGTGGAACATGTGCCTTATCCCTCAGGGGACACATATTTGCTTCTCCCTCAGCTGGCTGACACTGATTTGAGATACACAGACACCCCACAGAGTGAAGTTCTGAGGCAGAGAAGTCAAAGTCTCTGGCAACACTCCCTGCCCGGCCCCCACCTACACAAAAAGCTCTGTGGGTGTGTAAAGGGGCACAAATGTCCTTCAATTCTCTTCCTCCACACTTAAACCATATTGCTCCTCCCTTCTCCTTGACTGCGCCTGACAACTTCTTCTTTGTTCTTTGTCAATATCCAGCCTGGGAGACACATCAGGAATAAGAAAATAATACTCGGTCTACTGCTGTCTATCAGTTTCCCAAAACCAGCACACACACACGCGCACGCGCACACACACACACACACACATCAGGAATAAGAAAATAATAGTCTACTTCTGTCTATCAGTTTCCCAAAACCAACACACACACACACACACACACACACACACACACACACACACACTCCAGGAATAAGAAAATAATACTTGGTCTACTTCTGTCTATCAGTTTCCCAAAACCAACACACACACACAGACACACACACACACACACACACACACACAGGTCTACACCACACACATGAGTTTATTTTATAATCTGACTTAGCCACAAGACTTCTGAGCATCCCCCTTCTGAGCATAATCTCAGTTTGCTGAACCTTTGTTAATTCAACCTTGAATCTGCCCTTGTTGGTATGTTTCAGAATGTAGGCAGTTCTGATGCATAAAAAGCCTACTTAAATCTATTTGTGCAGAACATGCTGTCAGGGGTTGGGGGGCTCCATTTTCACAGAGGTCCTTTAAAATCCCTGTTTCACAATGTCATCAGCACAGAGCAGCTGCTAGACAAACTATCCCACTGAAATGGAAGGGTGAGGAGCATCCGGTCCTATGTATTCAAAACTGTGAGAGGGATGGCACGTGCTCCTCCGAATGTCTGTGAGTAACAGAGGATATGTGGAATTCAGCCATTCCCACCATACAACACCTTGCTGCCAAGCACAGCCAGCTGGTCTGTGTTCCCCAAAGCGATCCATGCATTGAGAATGAAAATCGTCAGTGATCGGCAAGATCCAGTCAAAGGCTATCCAACAGAATCAGTGTCCCTCACAAAGCCTCTCTCGGCCAAAGCACAGGGACAAGGAACCTAAGCCAGGACTTCTGAGATCACAACGCTCACTCAGGCAAAGCAAGCTAGCACCCACTCTGCACAGGCCCCGTGCAGGGCAGTGGGGTACAGAGCGTGAGAATGTCTTTCCTCAGGGAGCTCCCTGCCTGCTAAGAGAGGACAACATGGCTGGGCGCAGTGGCTCACGCCTGTAATCACAGCACTTTAGGAGGCCAAGGCAGGCAGATAACCTGAGGTTGGGAGTTCGAGACCAGCCTGACCAACATGGAGAAACCCTGTCTCTATAAAGAAAATAAATAAAAAAAATTAAAAATTAAAATTAAAAAATAAAGAGAGGGCAACACATGGAGAAAGTTACCATAAAGTATGCGGTGCACAGTAGAAGCAGTCCAGGGACCTGAGGTGTAAGAGAACGATCAACCATGGTGTGGCAGGGGGCAGTGTTAAAGGGGTGAGCATGGGCTCCTGGGCCAAGCTCAAGAGGTGCCCTTCCATGATCCTGCAGGGAAAATAAAGCCGATGAAGACTGAGAGCAGGTAAAGGACTGACCAAATACCTCCTGGTTTCTCCCAGATGGTGCAATAAGCCCCAAGTATGAACTAGATACAGAAAATTAATGTTCTTCCTCTCAGAGATGTCGAGGAAGCAGCACCTAGTGCAGTTATGTATCATTTAATAAGGGAAACATGTTCTGAGAAGTATGTCATTAGGTGATCCTGTCATTGCACAAACATCATAGAGTATATTTATGCAAACCTCGATGGTACAGCCTCTACACACCTGGGATATATGGCCTATTGCTCCTAGGCTACACACCCATAAAACATATTACTGCACTCAATACTGTAGGCAACTGTAGTATGATGGTAAGTATTTGTGTATATAAACATAAAAAGAGGGCTGGGCAGAGTGGCTCACGCCTGTAATCCCAACACTTTGGGAGGCCAAGGTGGGCGGATCACTTGAGGACAGGACACTAAATGTGAAGGCCTAGGACATTACTGTACACTACTGCAGACTTCATAAATACTCTACACTTCGGATATGCTAAATTATTTATTTACTTCTTTATTTTTGGGGGCAGAGTCTCGCTCTGCCTCCCAGGCTGAAGTGCAGTGGCATGATCTTGGCTCACTGCAACCTCCGCCTACCGGGTTCAAGTGATTCTCCTTCCTCAGCCTCCCAAGTAGCTGGGATTACAGGTGTGCACTAGAACAGCTGGCTAATTTTTGTGTTTTTAGTAGAGACTAGGGTTTTGTCATGTTGACCAGGCTGATCTCAAACTCTTGGCCTCAGGTGATCCACCTGCGTTGGCCTCCCAAAGTAGGGATTACAGGTGTGACCCACCACACCATTGCACTCCATCCTGGATGACAAGAGCAAAAATCTGTCTCAAAAAAAGAAAAAAAGATTCTTTCTTCAATAATAAATTAATCTTAGCTTACTGTAACTTTTTTACTTTAAAAGCTTTTGAATTTTAACTTTTTGACTCATTAGCTTAACACAAATACATTTTACAGTTGTACAAAAATATTTTTTCCTTGATGTCCTTATTCTATAAGCTTTATTTTCAGCTTTTTCATTTTTTTTTTTACTTTTAAAGTTTTTTGCTATAAACTAAGACACAAATACACACTTTAGCTAGATCCTATATGAGTCAGGATCATCAATATCACCATCTTCCACCCCCACATCTTGTCCCACTGAAATGTCTGCAGGGGCAATATCATGCTGGGAGCTGTTATCTCCTATGTTAACAAGGCCTTCTTCTCCAATGTCTCCGGAAGGGTCTGCCTGGGGCTATTTTACAATTTGCTATTTCTTTTTTTTTTTGTAAGAAGAGAAAATATACTCTAAAATAACTATGAAAAACATAGTAAATACATAAAGCAGTAACATAATTATTATGACTATGAAGTATTACATACTGTACATATTTGCATGTGCTATACTTTCATGTGACTGGCAGCACAGTAGGTTTATACAGCATCACCACAAACACGTGAGTAATGCCTTGATTGCACTAGGATGTTACAACAACCATGACATCACTTGGCAATGATAATTTCGGCCCCATTATAATCTTATGGGGCCTAAGACTTGTATATTCTGTCTGTCATTGATTAAAATATTGTTACATGGAACTTAACTATTACCAAAACATGCTCAAGATAGTGTAAAGCACTTTATTCAACTGCAGGCTGTAATGTTTTGTTTTGTTTTGATTTGAGACAGGATACAGTGGTGTGATCACAGCTCACTGCAGCCTCTACCTCCCAGGCTCAGGTGATCCTCCTGCCTCAGCCTTCCAAGTTGAGACTATAGGTATGTACCACCATACCTGGCTAATTGTTTTTGTATTCTGTTTAGAGGCAGGGTTTCATCATGTCGCCCAGGCTGGTCTCAAACTCCTGGGCTCATGCAATCTGCCCACCTTGGCCTCCCAAAGTGCTGGGATTATAGCCACCACAGCCGGCCTATAATGTTTTCATGGATCATAAAATCAACACAGTGGATCATGACCAGCATTTTCTCAGGAAATGAATTAGAACAGAACAGAGTAGTAAACATTAGAGTGTGTCGCTTATAGTAGAGGTTAAGCGTTGCTTGGTGAATCTTTAGTTAGACACACCCACCCACTTACTACGTACATCACACAGTTATCTGGGTCATGATATAAAACTGTTTTACTCCGGGTCATAAGGTTTTAGTCATTTGCTGAAAGTGTATGTCGCAGCTAATGAATTAGTAATAAATTAGTAAGAGAAGATCTCTAATGGGCCCCTACCACAGTTACATAAATTGATGCGTGTTTCTGCAGTAGATTTGGTCTCCTACTAAACTCCAGTAAAAGTCCTGACTCCCAGAACTCATATACTGTCTCCATCCTGCTACTCAGCCCTCCTTACACACACCCCAAGCTTACTTATTCCTTCCAATGAGCCTCTGAACTCCTGACCCATTGTCATTCTCCTATATCATCACTTTTTGTTTACACTTTCTCTACCTACTTGTCTAATGAAAAGCTGGCTTTTGCTTCAAAATCCCACCCCTCATAAACCCACTCCAGGGGTGGTTGTTTCCCAAATTTCCTTGACTCCCAGGGCAAAGAGAGGAAAGTCATCACTTTCCTAAATAAAGTGTTGTCCCAGGCCACATCCTGTCCATCACCTCACTTCTCAGGGCCTCACTCTTCCATCTCACCCCCTAACCTTGCCATTCATCTCTTGACCTCCAGGACTTTTCCTTTCTTGCCACATTTGCTGCATTCCTCCCAGGCCTGCTTCTGCTGGGTGGCTTCAGGAAGAAGGTGGATGACCTTGGTAACACCCAAAGGCACAGCTCAGAGACTTCCTTCTGTATGTGAGGGTTTCACCTCCACTACACTCGAACCACACACAAGCACCACGCCCTGCACATTATCACTAGCTGGAAATACTCCACCTATAAGATCAAGGCTTCCAAATCTCGGACTATAGCCTTTCTATTTACTCACTTCTCCACTTCCTTATTCTTAAAGATCCTGCCCTTTACCCTAATTATAGGTGGTTCCTTGACTTCTCCCCACTCCATCTTTCCCATCACTTCATAGGCTCCTTAGCCAGATGGGACCTCAAGAACCCAATTTCAGCAATACTCCCATGAACACCCTGGGTTCCCCGTTTCCTACATAGAGGCCAAAGGAAATCTTCCCCTTTGTCATCTGAAGTTTTGCTGAAAAATCAACTCACAAAAGCCAATCAATTGGAGAAAAGGCATACAAGTTTTATTAACATGTACACAAGTAGAATGACAGTGTTTACCTACCCCTCAAATGACTCAGGAGCTTAACTACCCCCAGCAAAACAGGCTATGAGAGGGGGAGCAGAAAAGGAATTCTGTTGGGATTACCAAGGAAAATAGATGGGGAACAGAGATTAACCAGTAAAAGGCTCTGTTCAGGTGTGGCCACATTCCTGGTCTTACAGGCAGGGGAAGGAAAAACAATTCTTTCCCCTGGTGGGTCTGGATCTTTGGTAGACAAAGGCTTTGAAAGAGAAGGTGGGATGGGAGAATGTCAGAGACACCTAGAGGCTTTTTCAGTTTGGAATGTCAAAATGCCATATTTTGGGGTATCAGTTTCTGAGCCCCAACACCCATCACTTGTTCGGGGCCAACAGTTCAATCCCTAGGCATAGTTACCCCATTCTTTTCTCTCATCTTGTTGGAGAAATTCTCATGAAAATGCTCATTGGCTCTGAAAAGAACATTTATAACTCTTTTGCATCTTCAAAACTACTCAGGCTTTCTTATCCAACCCTGGCTGATGCACTATTGCTTTTTCATACCTCCACCCTCCTCACCTCAGCCGAAGGTGACTCTTAGTATCTTTCCTCTCTCCCCTCTCATCCCAGAGAAAGTGGTATCCTCCATTCCTTTTTCCTAAGCTGGGGTGGGAAGGCTGAGAGCTGAGACAGCATCAGCCATAGATGCTATCTCAAACATCAGTGTGTGTAAAAGTGTACTTGAGTGCTTTGTTAAAAGGCAGACCTCATGGTGCAGTGGCTCATGCCTGTAATCCCAGCACTTTGGGAGGCCCAGGCAGGTGGATCACCTGAGGTCAGGAGTTAGAGACCAGCCTGGCCAACATGGTGAAACCCCATCTCTACTAAAAATACAAAATTAGCTGGATGTGGTGGTGCATGCCTGATTCCAGCTACTCAGGAGGCTGAGGCAGGAGAATTGGTTGAACCTGGGAGGCGGAGGTTGCAGTGAGCTGAGATAGTGCCATTGCACTCCAACCTGGGCAACAAGAGCAAAACTCTGTCTCAAAAGAAAAAAGAAAAAGAGAGAGATCAAGAAAGAACTAGCCTAGAGTGAGAAGGAGAGAGAAAGAGAAAGAGGAAGAACAGAAGGTAAATACAAGATAAATTCTTCCCAGAACAAACTATAGTAGTACCAGTAGTACCAGTTAAATAGAAACAATTCACAGGAAAAAGAAGAGAAAGGAAAAGAGAATAATATATAGCCAATGGATGGCTATACTGTGCTAATTCCACCAAAGTTTAAGTGAGAATTTATGATCAAGAACTAGAACTAGCACATATAGAACCTAAACACCAAGACCATGTTTTGAACTTACAAGGAAGACATGATCAAAACACATTAAGAAATAAAGAAATGGTGCAGTTTGCTGTAATTTTTAAGCATAGACTTTGAAGTCAGAAAGACCTAGGTTGTGACATTGAACAAATTACTTAATTTTTTCCAAGGCTTGGTTTTTCCATCTGTCAAATGGGAATAATGCTCCTTCCCACAAGGTGGCTGTCAGAATTGATACCATGTGGGTTGAATGCTTACAGCACTGTGCCTGCTGAGTAGACACCCGTGTGATAATTCGCGTGAATAAAGTACATTTGCAACCATGGAAAATTCCAAACCTTTCCCAGGTTTCCAACTTTGAAGATCCTGAGAAACAAATATAAACAAATATAAACTTTGGAATCAAATATCATTTGCTCAACTTGTCTTTGGCTGGAGATGATTAACACCAATTATTTGTATTTTAAAATACCAGCACTCTAGAAAGTTACACTTTCATCTGTCAGAACATACCTGATTGGCACCTGTCCAACATACATCCAAACTAGAACACACAATATGTGAAACTAAAACCAAAAAATTTTTTCTACCTACTATATGCCCAAGCCTAGGCTTCACTGATAAAGAACATGAAATGTGTCCTGTTGAGTCAGATAAGCAATGCCTTGATTTGCCCCAAGGCATCTGACCTCCCAGTGTCCTCTGTTGCCCAAATCCAGGCGCCTGCCAAATCCTGTAGCTTTTTCCTTTATATGCTTAATAAGTGTTCCTTCCATTCTAGCTCCACAGCATAATACCTGGTCACCGCCAGCTGGCCCTCAGCACCTCCCTGAGGCCCCAGCTACCAACTACAAGTACTCCTTGCTGGCAGGAGATCACCCTGTTAAGACCACCTCTCCAACTCTGCCAAGCTACCCTGGACAAGTCTGGGCTCCTTGCAAGTTACTCTCTCCCTGACACTGGGATGTGCCAGACCCTGATCTCTGCCTGCTGGCACAGGGCTCCTGGGGCAGGCTGATTGGAAAGCAGCCCCAAGCAGGTGCTACCCTCACCCAGGTTCCAGACTTGCAAGGGGGATCCCTGCTCTCAGCTCACTGCACCCTCTGCCCCACCAGCTGCTGCATGGAACAACCAAGCACTTCATCTTGCTCCCCATGGACAGCAGAGGTGAGGTCAGAGCCAGGGAGAGAACAAGGGAGAGAAGGGGCAAATACAGAGTTACAGGGGAAACATGAAAACTATTTATGTTTTGAAAATGCAATTAAGACTTATTTAAAATTTCATTACTATTTTGTGTAGAGCAACAAAGAAAAATATTTCCCTGGAAATTCCAACTTCTTATTAGTGTTGCTTATCCATGTCCTAGGAATAAGGACAGTGAGGTCCAAGCATGCAGAGGAAATCCATTGGATTCTCTAAAGTATTCCCGAGTCAGAAGATTCTTTTTTTTTTCTTTAACTAATCATAAATATTCAGTGTTAAGCAACTCATGGCTTTCACTTGCTTAAACATTTGAAGCACTTCTCCTTTCAAATCTGATTCTCTAACTCACCACTAAGTAAGGCCAGAGCTTGAAACCTGATTTAATCAACAAGGTGTCCTTTTGGTATCTGAGTTGTAAACACCGACACAAAAGGAATCACATCTGTGTTTTGCTTTTTTTTCCAGGGCACATACAAAACTGTCCCAGACTCACCAATACTACCAATAGCTTGGCTCACATAAAGAGCCCTTAGAAAATAATATTTCTAAACAAGCCCAGCATCAAGGGAAGGGGTTTTTTCCTTTCTTTTTTCTTTTTTTTTTTTTTTTGCTTAGTTTATTTTCAGAGGTAGGACAGAAAAAGGAAGCACAGCAAAAGATTTCTGTGCATTTTCTCTTTCCTTAAAAAAGGAATATAATATTACAGGAACTTTCCTTTGGAGACACAATAGCAGTCCCATTCATAACTATGTACTCAAGCTGCAATTTGCAAACTCCCTCTCCATTCCTTGCCAAGATTCCCTCTCCTGTTTCTGACCTTCACAATAGCTCCAGTTGGATTAAGTTCCTCAACCTAGAGTTTATCCAAAAAGGACTCTCCATCTTATATTTTTACATAGTTGTCCTAAAAACTAAAAGACTGAATTTCTTAAAACAGATTCATTTTCATTATTTGAATAAATTTTAGGTAGATTAATATAAAATCTACTCAGCAGTACTAATTCTTTTGGAAAAAGAATTTAATTTAATGTAAATAGTGGGATTTCTGGCATCAGAGAGAACCTTTCAAAGCCCATATGAGTAGCAGACTTGTCTGTACAGACTCATTTCAGCAAAAGCCCCACAGCAAAAAGCTATAAAGTTAGCTTTGAGGGACTACTTTAAAAGGAAACTTAAAAGTCCATTTAGTATTATTTTAAATGACAAAGAAATGAAAAGGCTTAGTTTAAAACAGCTCACAATTCAAAAAAATTAAGGCAGTTTTCAGGCATGGTGGCAAGCACCTATAGTCTCAGCTACTTGGGAGGTTGAAGCTGGAGGATTGCTTGAGCCTAAGAGTTTGAATCCAGCCTACCCAACCTTAAAATAAAAAACAAACAAACAAACAAAAACAACAAAAAACACTCAAGAGAGCAATAAACTTAGTACCATAAGCATTCAGATCAGGAATGATCCAATTCCTGATTGAGTTTCTGATAGTAACAAAAATAATTTTCTCCTCAAATTCCCTTTCTGGGGTCAATTTCAAAAACCTATGGACACACCCTGTGAAAGGCAGCTTCTAAGGTGGTTCCCAGTCATCTCCATCCCTCTGAATTCATCCCCTTGTGGAAAACTCGTCCCCTTGAGCATGGCCTGGATTTAGTAACTCGATTCTAATGGATAGGATACAGCAAAAACGATGGGTGTCACTGCTGAGAATAGGTTACGAAAAGATTGTAGCTTCCCTCTTGTTCTTTCAATTGCCCACTCTGATGGAAGCCAGTTGCCATGTGTAAGCTGACAGTTGCCATGCGTAAGTTGCCATGTGTAAGAGGCCCAAGTAGTGAGCAACTGAGGGTCTGGCCAACAGCAGCAAGGAACTGAGATCTCCTGTCCAAAAACCCATCAGAAACTGAATCCTGCCAACGTCACTGGGTGGCTTGAAAGTGGGTGTGTCCCACATGAACTGTGAGATGACAGTCCCTGAAGCTTTGTGAGACCCAAAACCAGAGGACCCAGTTAGGCAATGCCAAATTTCTGACCCTCAAAAATTCTGAGATAAATGTTTATTGTCTTAAACTGCTAAGTTTTAGAATAACTTGTTATATACTCTTAGGTAACTAATACATACAAGACATCCTTTGCCTCCCAACAGAACTGATTCACTCTCTGTATCATCTGAATCCTTCAGCCTGTAGGGTGAAGTAATTTAGGTGAAAAGAGATTACTTCTTTTTGATCCTAAAAATAAGCCTGTTTAATATTTTGTTCATTGCCATTAATATTAGTTTTCTGAGGCCAGGATCAGCGGCTCATGCCTGTAATCCCAGCACTTTTGGAGGCCAATGTGAGCAGATCACTTGAGGTCAGCCTAGCCAACATGGCGAGAACCCATCTCTATAAAAATATAAAAATTAGCCGGGTGTGATGGCACACCCCTGTAATTCCAGCTACTTGGGAGGCTGAGGCAGGAAAAAGAATCACTTGAACAGGAGGTGGAGGTTGTGGTGAGCTGAGACCACACCACTGCACTCCAACCTGGGTGACAGAGGGGCACTCTGTCTTTAAAAAAAAAAAAAAGAAAAAATTGGTTTTCTGACACTTAATAAATACCTATATGTAAAGACTTCATAATTTTACAAAGTATGAGCAATAGTTTCAGTCTGAAGTCCTCCTAATACACAGGCTTCCTCTATATTAGGAGGAATAGAGTATTCCTCTGTATTAGAGTATAGAGTATTGCTCATTCATTCATTGAGCAATACTCTATACCCTTTCCTGGATATTTTCTAGTTCATTGTGGTATCATGGCTTATTAAGCTGTCTGAAATTCCCAACTTCATAACCTATTGGGGTCACAAACCTATCAGGAAGGACTTGCATCATCTAACTGCAATATAGAATTTTCCATTGAAACAAAGATTACCTCTAGGCTGGCAGTCTAACTGTCTACCATGAGTCTAATTCATAGCCTTCTTGTTACCTCCAACATCCAAAATGTACAGAAAACAGAGCATAACTAATCTTCATTAGTAGCGAATGATACTGATCCAACATTGGGCATTAAGTTATTCATTCAAAAATGCAATAGATATGATGTCAAAAGGCCTTCTAATCAGTGAGTTTGACCTGGATGTGGAAGTCAGAGAAGGACTCTCTGAAAAAGTGAGCTGCAATCTGAAGAGGAAGTAAATGTGACTACAAAAAGAGGAACAGGAAAAGGGAACAGCACATGCCGAGGTCCTCTGCAGGAGGGAACAGGGGAATAGAAACAGATCAATGTGGTTGAAGCATAGAGCAGTGCGGCACAATGTAAAACTAAAGAGGCTGAACTGGCCTATGCAGAGCCTAAGAGGCCCTGTAAAGGAGTTTGCTCAGAGTTTTGCAAAGATTTATCTGACTATAAGATAGGTAAGGGATTGAAGGAGGCCAGAGAGGCATGAAGAAACCAGTTAAAGGCCACTGCAATAGTCTCGCAAGAGATGCTGGAATCCTTTGGTGGGCTAGCAGTGGTGGAATAGAGAGGTGAACATATGAGAGCTGTTTAGGAGGATGATGGCTGGATATGAAGATGATACACGTACACAGAGAGATTAACAGAGCAAACACCATTGAAGGAAAATAACTTTAAACTCTTGAGTAAAGAGTCCAACCAAATGGTGAGCTTTTCCCAGCACAGCATTATTCAGATGCCTGAACTCCATCTCCCAAAACAACCTATCCGTCTAGGCTTGTTTACACACAGAGGATGCTCAATAAATATCTGTAAAACAAACACAGTATATAGACACCTCATGTATCTTAGGGATGCCTTCTGTATGCAATGTATCTGCTAATACCAACTGACCTTATGTAACAGCTTCCTAAGGGCCTCTCCAAGCCAGTGTAAGGAAATTATCTTTAATAAAGTTTTATTGAGATGCAATTTATATACCATACAAGTCTCTCTTTTAAAGTATACAACTCAGTGGTTTTTAGTATACTCAGAGTTGTGTAATCACCACCACAATCAATTTAGAATATTTTTATCAGCCCAAAAAGAAATCCCATACCCAGTAGCAGTTACCCAGCATTCTCTTCTTCCCCCCGGCCCTAGCAATCACTAATCTACTTTGTCTCTATGGATTTGCCTATTCTGGACATTTCATATAATATGTGGCCTTTTGTGTCTAGCTTCTTTCACTCAACATGTTTTTAAGGTTCATCCATATTGAAGTATGTATCAGTACTTCATTCTTTTTTATAGCTGAAAAATATTTCATTGTATGAATACATCATCATTTTCAGTGAGTAGACATTTGGATTGTCTCTGCTTTTTGCCATTATAAATAATGATTCTGCAAACATTTGAGTACAAGTTTTTGTGTGGGCATAAATTTTCAATTTTCATACATATATACCTGGGAGGAAAATTGCAGGGTCATATGGCAACTCTATGTTTAATCTTTTAAAGAGCTGCTAGACTATTTTCTAAAGTAGCTGTACCATTTTACAATTTGTCCAGCAATGTATGAGTTTTGATTTCTCTACATCTTCACTAACATTTGTTATCGTCCTCTTTGATTATGGCTACCCTGGTGGGTATGAAGTAACATCTCATTGTGGTTTTGATTTGTATTTCCCTTATGACTAATGATGTTGACTATCTTGTCACATGCTCATTGATCATTTATGTATATTCTTTGGAGAAATGTATTCAGAACTTTTCCCCATTTTAAAATTAGGCTATTAACTTTTTATGTAGAATTTAAGAGTTTTTTTTTTTTTTTTTGGAGACAGTCTTGCCCTGTCACTCAGGCTAGAGTAGAGTGGACTGCGATCTCAGCTCACTGCAACCTCCGCCTCCTAGGCTCAAGCAATTCTCCCACCTCAGCCTCCAGAGTAGCTGGAACTATAGGCATGTGCCACCACACCCAGCTAATTTTTCTATTTTTTTTTTTTTTGTAAAGGTGGGGTTTCACCATGTTGCCCAGGCTGGTCTTGAACTCCTGGGCTCAAGGGATCTGCTAGTCTCAGCCTCCCAAAATGCTGGGATTACAGGTGAGTAAGACCCTCAACTGACTAAGAACTCTTTATATATTCTGAATACATATATCCTTTATCAGATACATGATTTGTTTTTTCACTTTCTTGATGATATCTCCTGACTCAAAAAAGGTTTCGGTTTTTATGATGTCTAATTTATCTGTTTCGCTTTTATTGTTTGTGCTTTGGTGTCATAGCTCAGAAACCAACGCCTAACACGCAACGTCACAAAGATTTACTTCTGTTTTCTTCTGAGAGATTTACAGTTGTGGCTCTCACATTTAGGTTAATAATCCATTTTAAGAAAATGCTTGTATATGGTGTGAGGCAGAGGTCCAAATGCACGTAGACATTCAGTAGTCTCAGCATCCTTTGTTGAAAAGGGCATCTTCTCCCACTCCCAGTAAATTGCCTTTATTCTGCTGATGAAAATTAGTTTACCAGAAGGATTAGGATTTATTTCTAGACTCTCAAATCTACTCTATTGATCTATATGTATATCCTTATGCCAGAATCACACCATCTCGATTATTGTGGCTTTGCAAGTACTTTTTGAAATTGAGAAATGAGTCCTCCAACTTTGTGTTTCTTTTTCACGACATTTTTGACTATTCTGCATTCCTTACATTTACATATAAACCTTATGTTTGTTCTTGTTTTTGAGATAAGGTCTTGTGCTGTCACCCAGGCTAGAGTGCAGTGGTGTGATCATAACTCACTGCATCCTCAGCCTCCTGGGTGATCTTCACACCTCAGCCTCTAGAGTAGCTAGGTCTACTGGCATATGCCACCACATCTAACTAATTAAAAAACATTTTTTTTTGCAGAGATAGGGTTTCACTACATTACCCAGGCTGGTCTCAAACTCCTGGCCTCAAGCAATCCTCCAGTCTCAACCTCCCAAAGTGCTGGAAGATAAGCATGAGCCACCAGTCCTGGCCTCCATATAAATTTTGGAATAAGCTTTCAATTATTCCATTTAAAAAAAGGCAGCTGGGATATTTCTAGAGAAACTGTATTCAATCTATAGATTAATTTAGGATCACTATTTTCTTAATGCTATTTTTGAATCCATGAACATGAGATGTCTTTCCATCTATTTAAAAGTTTTAAAATTTTCAACAATGTGTTGTAGTTTTCAGTGTTCAAGTCTTGTACTTGTTTTGTTAATTTTAATCCTAAGAATTTTATTGTTTTTAATGCTATCGTATATTCAATTGCTTTCTTCATTTCATTTTCAGATTGCTTATTACTAGCGTCAAGAAATGCAATGTTTGCACACTCTCCTAGTATCCTACAACCATGATGGACTCATTCTGGTGGGGTTTTTTTTTTTTTAAACAGAGTTTTGCTCTTGCTGCCCAGGCTGGAATGCAATGATGGCGCGATCTCGGCTCACTGCAACCTCTGCCTCCTGGGTTCAAGCGATTCTCCTGCCTCAGCCTCCTGAGTAGCAGGGATTACAGGCATGTGCCACCATGCCTGGCTAGTTTTTGTATTTTTAGTAGAGGCAGGATTTCTTCATGTTAGTCAGGCTGGTCTCCAACTCCTGACCTCCAGTGAACCACCCGCCTCGGCCTTCCAAAATGCTGGGATTACAGGTGTGAGCCCCTGTGCCCCTGGTGAGTTTTTTTTTTAAAGTGTTTTCTTCTGTTCTGTTTTCTAGTAGATTCCTATGAATTTTCTATAAACCAGATAACATCCCTTAGAAATAGTTTCACTTCTTCCTTTCTAATCTGGATGCCTTTTGTTTTTCTTGCCTAACTGCTCTGGCTAAAATCTCCAGTACAATGTTGAACAGAAGTGCTAAGAAAAAACATCCTTATTCCTGCATTTCACCATTGAGTATGGTGTTACTTGTAGGATCAACCTTTATCAGGTTGAAATTCTATTCTTGGTTTGTTGACTGTTTTAAATCAAGATAGTGGGCTGGGTTGTATCAAATGCTTCTCCTGCATATATTAAGATGATCATGTGGCTTCTGTCCTTTCTTCTATTAATATAGTCTATGATATTGATTTTCAGATGTGAAACTAAGCTTGCTTCCTAGGATAAATCTCACTTGATGGTATAAAATACATTTTATACGTTGCTGGATTTGCTTTGCTAGTATTTTGTTAAGGATTTTTGCATTTGTATTCATAAAAGATATTGGTCTTTAGTTTTCTTGAGATGGCTATCTGGTTTTGGTATTAGGATAATGTAGGCCTCAGAAGAATGAATTGGAAAATGTTCTCTCTTCTCGTAATTTATGGAAGAATTTGCAAGGACTGCTATTAATTCTTCTTTAAACATTTGGCAGAATGCTACTGTGAAGTTATCTGGGTTTGTGAGAAGTTTTCTGATTTCTAAGTCAATCTCTTCACTTATTATAAGTCTCATTCT
Organism: Aotus nancymaae; assembly: GCF_030222135.1. Classification (NCBI taxonomy): domain Eukaryota; kingdom Metazoa; phylum Chordata; class Mammalia; order Primates; family Aotidae; genus Aotus; species Aotus nancymaae. Next base: position 68,836,163 of record NW_026988425.1, on the reverse strand, counting down.
GCTTTTTTATTTTTTCAGATTTTAAAAAATATTATTGAGTCAGTTAGGAATTTGTCCATTTCCTCTAAGTTTCCATTGGCATATAACTGTTCATAGTATTCCTTTATAATCCTTTGTATTTCAGTAATGTGGATAGTGATGTCCCCTCTGAATAAAGGAACTTTTAAATGGCCTGATTTATTATAGAAGATATACTGGAATATTATAATTCTCAATTTGTAAAAATCCTAAGCTACAGGATATACAAACTAGATACCTTCCAATTCTCACCTCCAGAAAGAAAAACAGATGCAAAGAGAGAATCAATACATTTCTAATTAAAATGCAATAGTCATTTCAACTGAAATCAGAAACAAGAAACACTCCATAGACGAATATATACAGTACAACCATACAATTTAGTAGAAACTCAATATTCTAAGCCAACTCCACTCACATGAACACATGTATGTGCATTATAATAAACCCAATATTACAAATTCCAAAGATATTAACACTTTGAAAGAATCATGCAATAAGTCCTCTCAAATAATCTTTTCAAGAAAAATTAATTCACCCTTTTTATATTTCTTGAGTTCAAGACCATGAGTTTTCTGTATACTATGCTTTATTAAATCAGCACACCTAAATATCTAGTAGTAGCCGCATAATTTTTATATAATCCATGACCAAAAATCAGCTTCTTTGAAAGCATCTGTGTCTTGGCTGGGTGCGGTGGCTCACACCTGTAATCCCAGCACTTTGGGAGGCCGAGGTGGTCTTGAGGTCAGAAGTTCGAGACCAGCCTGGCCAACATGGTGAAACTCCATCTACTAAAAATACAAAAATTAGCTGGGCGTGGTGGCGGGTGCCTGTAATCCCAGCTACTTGGGAGGCTGAGGCAGGAGCATTGCTTGAACCCAGGAGGAGGAGGTTGCAGTGAGCTGAGATTACACCACTGCACTCCAGCCTGGAAGACAGACTCTGTCTCAGGAAAAAAAAAAAAAAGTATTTGTGTCTTAAAAGATTTATAAATATATATTACAGCTAATATACTCTTATCAAATAATTTTATGAAAAGCCATCTTAGAGAAAAAATTGTACATTTTTGATAATTATTTTCATGAAACTATTCCAAGGAATCTGAAATAATCGTTATGCTGACTTTCTGAAACAAAATTCAACTATAGAATTTCAAAAATACTAGAGAAGATGATAAGCTTTTAAGCTACATTTATACCATTTCAATATACTGAAGAGAAAACTTTGCTTATGTTATCACCATGAACCTGAATCCATGAATAAATAGGGCAATAAGCAATATCATCTTTATCGTCTATTTTACAGAGGGGCCAAATTGAACTTCCTGCAGGTTAAATGGTCTGTGAGGGGTCAAATTGCTTGTGTAAGTGGTGGAGCTGGGACCAGAGTTAGGAAACCAACTCCCAATCATTTTCCTTTACATGATACCCCTCCCTTCCACTCGTAAAAAACAGGAGGCAAAAACAGAATGTAAAGGAAGTATCAATAAAAAAAGAAGTTTTTCTACTATCTCCTTGAACTTATTCACTGAAAGTACATTTCTTTTCTTTTCTTTTTTGAGACAAGGTCTCACTCTGCCACCAAAGCTGGAATGCAGCAGCCCAATCTCAGCTCACTGCAACCTCCACCTCCCAGCCTCAAGCAAGTGATCCTCCCACCTTAGCCTCTAGAGTCAACAGGACTATTTCTTTTCAATGCTTATGAATCAATCTCCTAATCTAACTTTTTTGCAACAATGTGACTAAAAGCATGTTTTTAATGATCTTAGACTGACAGTGAATCCTTAGCATCCTGCAACCCAACTGTAGACTTCACAGACATGTTAATCCTGTTAAATCTTTTAAACATGTTAAATCTTTAAAACTTGGTTTTTAGAGTCTGAAGAAAATTACATGACACTATTAAAATATTAAACAACTCTGAGAAACCACTTGAAAGCAATTTTGACGTCAAATTAGGGCATGTGTCACCGAATGTTCTGCAAAATACTGATTAAAAACCTCATCATTCTAGTTCTGTAGATAGCCATTTATCTGTGATCAGAGATAACACCAGTGACCATTTAACCAAGTATTTATTTCTATATAGCTAAGAGGGCTGGAACATATCTTTGTCCAGGGAACAATACTGTTGCTCTATCGCGGCATAAAACATTCAATCAAACTCTAATTCACGGTATATGAACTCTGTAGTATTTGCCCCACAAAGGACAAAGTTCTCTTGATTACTTTCATGAAGAAAGTATTTGCACTTAGGACTCTTTATCTTCACTTTCTCCTTGGAGAACCCAACATTTATTTAATCTAAAAAGTCTAAAAGAGTCAATGTGATTTTAGAGACAACATATCCTAAGTGGCCACACACCCATGGTTTAAAGAGGAAATTGCTGTCATAAACCTACTTAGGGACTGATGGACTTCAGTCTGATAGACTACTGTCCTGCTGGGCATTTATCATCATTTGGCTGGGAGTGGGGAAAAGATCCAAAGAAGCTCTGGGGAAAAAGAAAGTTGATTTAAATCATTCTTGCTCCTCTACATCCATGCCAGTGAGATGAAGAATTTGAAACAATCTGCAGTTGGCCCACTGATTTCCTGGAAGGCTCTGAGGAAAGGAAAGGAATAGTTGCCTTTCTCCCAGTGCCTCAATCTTGGCAGTGGCATCAACTTTTTCTCAATTCTGCCCAACCATTTGGAAGAAACAGATGCTTCTTCTCCCATTATCCTGCTGCTAACAAGACTGCAGATGAGTTATTAGAACGATGTAGCATATGCACAGGAGATGTGCACCCAGCTGTGACTGAGGGGTGGAGCAGAGTGTAGAGGGGTCACCCCTAGCCCACTGGTCTCCTAGCATGGAGGTTTGGCCAAATCTAAATCACGGAGTGCGCGCAACAATCTCTCCATGGTCATGTGCAACTCTGACAACTCTTCAGAATTGCGGACCCATTTCAGGAAACTTCTGGTCATCCAATCCCACACCCTTATTGCAAAGCTTATCTCCAAGAGGTGGTGCACAAACAGAATAAGCCTGGATCTTACCTTTTGGCTTCCTCTAAGTGGCACAGATATTCATAAGCAATGTTCTGCCGCCTCCTCTCATCCATCTCTTCTGCAGAGAGCCTTTCATCGTCCACAATAGCTAGAAATAGAGGATAACAACATGTGATTTACAAGAGCAGTCTTCATTAAACACCCGAGACAATCAACCAGAAAAAAACTCATATGCAGCTGAACATTTAACATTCAGAAAGAGTACTGAAACACCAGGCAGAGAGAGAGATATTTGCCTTTGGATTTTACAATGTTATTTATTTTCCTTTATTTTATTTTTTTTGAGACAGGAACTAGCACTGTCACCCAGGCTGGAGTGCAGTGGTGAAATCATGGCTTACTGCAACCTCAACCTCCTGGGCTCAAGCAATCCTCTCACCTTAGCCTCCTGAGCAGCTGGGACTATAGGCACACACCACCACACTTGGCTAGTTTTTTGTATTTTTACAATATTATTTCTAACAAGTGAATCAAGGCCGGGAGCAGCAACTCACACCTGTAATCCCAGCACTTAGGGAGGCTGAGGCGGGTGGATCACTTGAAGTCAGGAGTTTGAGACCAGCCTGGCCAACGTGGAAAAACCGCTGTCTCTACTAAAAATACAAAAATTAGCTGGGCATGGTGGCAGGCACCTGTAATCCCAGCTACTTGGGAGGCTGAGGCAGAAGAATAAGGAGAATTGGTTGAATCTGGGAGGTGGAGGTTGTAGTGAGCCAAGATTGAGCCACTGCACTCCAGCCTGGGCAACAGAGTTAGAATTAGTCTCAGGAAAACAGAAGAAAAAAAAAAAAGCAGTGTGCAAAGGGGCAGGAGCTTCCACACATGTCCTCATCCTTGTCCCCATACCCCTTCGTACCACTGTGGCTCCATTCCTTGAATATGGAGACCTCACCCCACAACACTGATACCAACAGGTGTCAGCAAAGATTGGCATCTGTCAAAAGTATTTTCTGTCACCAGGCTGGAGTATAGTAGCCTGATCTTGGCTCATTGCAACCTCTGCCTCCCGGGTTCAAACAATTCTCCCGCCTCAGCCTCCCAACTAGCTAGAACTACAGGTGCACACCACCACAGCCAGCTAATTTTTGTATTTTTAATAGAGACAGGGTGTCACCATGTTAGCCAGGATGGGCTTGATCTCTTGACCTTGTGATTTGCCCACCTTGGCCTCCCAAAGTGCTGGTATTACAGGCGTGAGCCACTGTACCTGGCCAGCATTTTCTTTTTCTTTAATAAACTCAGTCCAATCTAAACTTTAAAAATGAGCTCTCACATTTCAGAAAAGTACAGAAGCTCTCAATCTTCCTCTGCACCTCCACTGCTAGAGTCCAGGTCTTACTGTCTCTCCTACAAACTCTCGGAACAGGTCCAGTCACTCAGTCACTACCCCCTTCTCCGCTCATTCTCTCCACGGCCAACAGAAGCATCTTCCTTATTAGTCCCCCTCTCAAAACTTTTGATGGCTCCCCCATTTCCTACAAAACAAGGTTCTAGAACACTTTGCCTCTCCCCGCATCCAGGAAGCCCACACTTGAGCCACCACTTCCAGGCAGCACCGTGTTCCAGGACCACGCCACTCCCTCCAGCGCTGAGTGCTTCTGCTTCACCCTTCTCTCTGCCTGGAAAGCCATTCTCCCACCTTCTGTACCTTTCACATCCTCTCAAGGAAAATTCCATGTATCTCTACATCTAAATCCATTGGCTCTCCTTGGCACTTTAGTTCACATTTTTATTACATCCCTCATTAGAAAAGCCCCCACTGTACATCAGTATGCCTGTCTCTGCAAACTCGGGGATCCTTAGAGGAAGGTTTTGATCATCTTCACATCTCCCTCGAATTTGTCATGGCTCCTTGCACACAGCACTTTATGTGTACAGAAAAATTATCTTCCAGGGAATCCTTACTAAGTATTACTGCACAATGAATAGACTTTAAAAATTATAATTTTTAGGCCAGATGTGGTGGCTCACACCTATAATCTCAGCATTTTGGGAGGCCAAAGCAGACAGATCACTTGAGTCAGGAGTTCAAGTCCAGCCTGGCCAACATGGCGAAATCCCATCTCTACTAAAAATACAAAAATTAGCCAGGCGTGATGGTGCCCACCTGTAATCCCAGCTACTCAGGAGGCTCAGGCAGAGAATTGCTTCAACCTAGGAGGCAGAGGTTGCAGAGAGCTGAGATAGCACCACTGCACTCCAGCCTAGGTGACAGTACAAGGCTCTGTCTCAGAAAAAATAATAATTTTATTTCCTGTGTTTTCTTAAATGATACCTGCCATGCTCACATACCATCACCTAATCCTCCATCTCTACTGTTCTGAACAGTTAATCCCCAAGATACCCCATGATTTCCAGCTTCTCTTTTTAATTTCAGGTTAAAAACTGTTTTCCGTTTCTGACAAGATATTTTCATTTTCTAGTATTTCAGAAACACTAAGGCTTGGATTCAAAATAAAACTTCTAGTGGGAGCCCATGTGCTTGTCACACCATCCCCAACTTGGAAGAGTGGGTGCTGGGGTCATATTCAAAAGGCAGTGCTCTCCCCATCTTCCTTAGGCTGCTGCATACCTTCCAGCCTCCACCAACTCCCCAGCAGGAGACAGAAGCCCCAGCAGAACCCAGTCCCTCAGCCTCTGTCCACGACTGTCTCCACAAAGCATGCAGGATTCTACCAGCCCAGGACAGCTGCTGAGGGGCTCCCAAACTCTGCTATCACCCTGTCTAAATAAGAGATTTTACTTAATGTGTGAATTAAAACACACAACCACAAAGGTTTAAATTGCAGCTGCAATATATTGACCCCATCTAGTGGGATACTATCTATCTTCCAGGCCTGACCCAGTGGGCCCTTTTCTTCCCAGTCTTCCTGATTGTCTCAGCTCAAAATGCCCCCCTATCCTGCCCTGGTTAACAGTAAACTCCTAGAAGACATATTTGTGTCCTCATGGTGCCCAGCACACCTCCCTGCACAGGCTGCATGCTCTGTAAAAATATATGATGATGAACAAATAAAATCTCTTATCAGGAAAGGCTAATAAAAGGGCTCCAAAATATCTCTGTGGGTAATTTTATTTGATTATTTACACCCATTAACAGTATGATCATTAACGGAGCAAAGATAGCACCATTCTATGGACTTCACTGAACTAATGTCCAATTCTTAGGTTCCATGTGCTGCACGTGCGTCAAAGCACCAGACACAGGGTACTAAGTATAAAGCAAGTGTGCCCTCATGGGACTTGCCTTCTGACCCTCTGTGTGCCTGGCCCACTGCCTTTCTGACTCTACATACTTCGGCCTCACCTTCTTTGAGTGGGAGAGAATACCTTTCATAAACTACTGTCCAACTGTAAGTCTAGGAAAGTTAAGAGTTTGAGAAAATCTTAACAGCAAAAGCAGATCCTTCTGGGCCACAGAGACTGCCTGCAAATATTTCCTCATTACTCAATATTTACTAAGTGGTGGCTTCTGATAAGAACCACTGGCATGGATAATAACACTGTCATTTAAAGATCCATCATGGAGCTAATAAAATAATTCACTTAAGATGTGGCTTTACTGCCTATAAAGGGCGCTTCCAAATGTTACTGTGTGGTTCTGCGGTTCTCATGATCACCCTGAAAGACAGGCATTATCTCTTTCCTATAAATGAGGAAACCAAAGTCAAGCAAGGGAAAGGGACTGCCCATGGTTATTTGCTGGGTCAATGGCAAAGCCAGGGCTGGAACTAAGGTCTGTCAACATTGCAGCCCTTATTCTTGACCCAGTACCTCCTACTGCTAAATCTAAGTGAGCCCAGGAAGGGACTTGTCACTGGCAAGCCCAAGGAGCAGGCCATTTAAGTGGCTTCAAAATTCTTTTCGTTTTAAAGTAACTTGATTAACTGCAACCTCCACAGTTCATCTTTACTTGCTGCCCTGAACCACAAAAAACATGAGGACGTTGTGAAGAACACAGCTTTCTGATGTATTAACAACTCACAAAATACTACTTGTGGCATCAGATGACAGTTCAAAGCAATTGCATTCTATGGAAATTACACAATAAAACTTAGTCACAGATTCAAGAAGCAGAATGAAAGCAAGCTGTTAGAGAGTATTTTGAAATAGAAATATAAGTTAGAGATGAAAGAGACCTTTAGGAGTCCATTTCCCAAACAACACCTACAAAATTCAATGTAAAAATAGCCCAAAATCTACCTAATTCAATAAAGAGTTGACAGTGTCACTATTTAATTTCCCGTATTCTCTACCTACTGCCTTCACACAGAGACACCAAGGCTGCCATCCCCTTTGTATTAAAATTCATTCATTTGTTCAGCAAATATTTGACTGGCTGCTTGGTGCCAATCTGTTCTGGAGATGGAACACAGAGTGACGAATATGACTCAAAAGTCTCTCAAAGTTTTTATTAGAGTTAAACAATTGAAAGTTTAGCATAATTACAAGATGCTTAGATTTGAGGGATATATTGAAGAAAGGGTTGGCAAGAGTCCCCAAAACCAGGACTTGGAATCTGTTCTATAATGGGTATTATTTAGGGTATTTCTCTTTAAGGAAAAGCAGAAAACCAGGAATTATCAATTCATAGAAATATGCCCGGCTGGGGTAGCTCACACCTATAATCCCAGCACTTTCGGAGGCCAAGGTGGGTGGATCCCTTAAGCTGGAGTTTGAGACCAGCATGGGCAACATGGTGAAAACTTATCTCTATAAAAAATACAAAAAAATTGGCTGGGTGTGGTGGTGCAAGACTATAGTCCCAACTACTTAGAAGGCTGAGGCAGGAGGATCACTTGAGCCCATGAAGTGGAGGCTGCAACAAACTGTGATCGTGCCACTGTATCCCAGCCTGGGTAACAAAGCAAGACCCTGTAGAAAGAAAGAAAGAAAGAGAGAGAGAAAGAGAGAGAGAAAGAGAGAGAGAGAGAAAGGAAGTTAGTTTTAAAAATTTAACCTTTGTTCATTTTCAGTAGAGACAAGGTCTCACTATGTTACCTACGCTGGTCTCGAACCTACCCCTGAGCTCAAACAGTCCTCCAGCTTAAGCTTCCCAAAGTGCTGGGATTACAAGAGTGAGCCATGGTGCCCAGCCTTAGCATTTTATATATACATTGTTATTCTGTGTGACTCAAAATTTCTACAAGGAATCCTTAGTATCCTTGAGTATATAATTCATTTCAATTGTTCATTGAACCATCTTCTGAAAGTTGGGAACTGCTTTTGTCTGGAAGAAAATACCTAACAGGATATCTGCCCCCTCTCACAACTTAAAGAATAGTTACCAGAGATGGCATTGTACATCAAAGAACACACTAGAAGGAAGAGAACTGATTCCAAGACACAAACACTGGAGTGGGAATGGGAGAATGGAATACAAAGATGAAAGAATCTGAAGTCCAAGATTTCAAGTAAGCTGATACACTCTGTAAATTTGACCCATGGTATATTCCTGCTTCATACCAGCTTCCAGAAGTATTTCACAGCAGCTTAATCTTAAGCTTTAAAGGACCACATAATCAAACTTCCCTTTTTCTTTTGAAAAATAGGCAAACCCAAGGCTGAAGTTGTTAGTAACCCGGTATGTATTCACAGGCACTATAAAGAATCTGAAACGATGAGAGAGACTGCCACCCCCATGTTAAAAACATGGCTTCATCAATTCACTAAAATTATAAGACACTGAGCACAGGCCCTTGAGTCTCATCTATTTCTATATTCCTACCAAGGGCAAAGGAAATAGTAGGTGCTCAGTAAAGACTGCTGAATGGTGTGCTCAACTTTGTGCTTCAAGGCAGAGACGCTGTGTCCTTCCAAGTTTAGTCCTGCAATATCCGCTGCTCTCATAATAGTCACACAAGATACTAAGGACTGGGAAACTTTATTGAAAGCCTGCCTTCCACATCCTCCCTGGAACTTTTCCCCCATGACACGTTGCTAAGAACCTTCCAAAGTCATAAGTCAACACACAACCTTAGAGGATATTCAGGTTAGACAAGGTTGTAAGCGACTATGACCACCTACCATAATAACACAAAGCCCCAAATCTTCAAGTTTAGCATTAGAAGAATTTCCCAGATGGAAAAATAAGGGTAACCAACACTGACGATACGAGTTTACCAGCAAGAATTAGAGTTCCTGATTGGCTGCCAATCCACTTTGTTGCAGTGAGGTCACTGGGACCTGGAATAGTTGAGAAGCTTGTCATAATTATACAGGAAAATGGAGAGATAGTTTAGGCTTTATGAAAATAATTTATCCTTTTCTGCAAATATGCTTTCAATGTGCATGGCATCAGGATCTACACAAGAAAGAGGGTTCCTGAATCCCACTTTCATACAAAAGTCCCCACACTTTTTTCATACTTGTTGTAAACATCTACTTAACACGTGTTGGTATTTTTGTTTGTTCGTTTTTGGTTTGTTCTGCTTTTTTTTTTGAGATGAGGTTTTTTTTTTTTTTTTTTTGAGATGGAGTCTTGTTCTTGTTGCCCAGGCTGGAACGCAGTAGCATGATCTTGGCTCACTGCAACCTCTGCCTCCTGGGTTCAAGCGATTCTCATGACTCAGCCTCTCAAGTAGCTGGGACTACAGGTGTGTGCCACCATGCCAGGCTATTTATTTTATTTTATTTTTAGTTGAGACAGGGTTTCACCATGTTGGTCAAGCTGGTCTTAAATTCCTGACCTCAGGTGATCCGCCCACCTCAGCTTCCCAAAGTGCTGGGATTACAGGGGTGAGCCACTGTTCCCAGCCTCTTCGTTTGTTTTTAAACCAAGCCTGGCTGTCCAAACCCAGCACATCTTTTCAGAATAGATGAGTTATTTATAAATCTCACACAAGACAAAAATTCATTTGGTCTGCTGTGTAAATCTGAACAGGAATAACTAATTTCTTTTTTCATAATCTAGAAACACAAAGCAGCCCACAGAGATGTTAACACCCATACACAGAGGGCTGGCCTGCAGACTAGGTTTGTGGGTGGGGTATACCTGGAACTCTGCTTAATTTGGAAGAACTATAGGCAATGATTCCTAGATTTGGGATTTTTTGGACAATTATAATTTCAAGACACATTTTGGAAACCAAATCACCTCTTAACTATTACCAAGTAGGCACAGAGAAAATTCCACTTGCCTGCTGCCTGCTCCTATACACTGTCTTCCTATCCCCGTACAGATCTCAGTAAGAAAGAATGAAGTGTCAAGTTTGCAAGGCCAATTTTACAAATTTAACTCCAACATCAGAAGGTAATTTTTTTTTTTTGACAGAGTCTCACTCTGTTGCCCAGTCTGTAGTGCAGTGGTGCGATCTTGGCTCACTGCAACCTCCGTCTCCTGGGTTTAAGCAATTCTCCTGCCTCAGCCTCCCAAGTAGTTGGGACTACAGGTGTGTGCCACCATGCCTGGCTAATTTTTTGTATTTTTAGTAGAGACAGAATTTTACTGTGTCAGTCAGGATGGAACAGAAGGTAATTTAAAAATCTTTAGTTTGGATAAGCTTCTACTGTATTTAAAAGAGGGAAAGAAGCCCAACTCCCTATGACATGGTATGAACCTTTTTATGCTTAAACTGTTGGTCAGGGAAAAATGTCCCAAGTTATTTAGAACCAATCCTTAAGTAATTCTCCCTATTGGTTATAGATAATGAAAAGTTTAAAGACCCAGATATTTACATAAACTTTAATACATATCCCATAGGAATAATAATATTTTACAACAGTTAAGCAGACTTACCAGGTCATATAACAGGAGTCCTCTAGTCTGTTCCCCAGGAGTAGCAAGTCACTGCTAACACCATGTCCCTATTCTCACAAAAACTACCCTAAATAGTAAAATATCAGAGGATATTCCTACAAAGCTGGAGGTTTTAGAAGACAAGAGAACAGTGAGCCTTGGCCTAATTTTCCCTTGACTATTAGGAAAAAAAGAAAATAGATCATACATGATTCAATGGTACATGCAAGAAAACAACACCATCTTTTGGTTACAAGTGGGTTTTCTTTTTCTGTATGTTATACCATACATGTCTTATTTATCTAATCAATGTAAACTCTTTATGATGTGTTCATAAAAAAACAACAGACAGAGGCTGAGGTGGGTGGATCACCTGAGGTCAGCATTTCAAGACCAGCCTGGCCAATATGGTGAAACCCTGTCTCTACTAAAAATACAAAAATTAGCCAGGTGCAGTGGCGTGTACCTGTAATCCCAGCTACTCGGGAGGCTGAGGTTGGAGAATCACTTGAACCTGGAAGGCAGAGGTTATGATGAGCCAAGATTGCACCATGGCACTCCAGCCTGGGTGACAAAGTGAGACTGCATCTCAAAAAAATAAAAGAAAAAGAAGAAACAAAAATAGGCCAGGCATGGTGACTCAGCCTGTAATTTCAGCATTTTGGGAGGCCAAGGTGGGCAGATCACTTGAGATTAGGAGTCTGAGACTAGCCTGGTCAACATGGTAAAACCCTGTCTCTACTAAAAAATACAAAAATTAGATGGGCATGGTGGTGCAGGCCTAAAATACCAGCTGCTGGGGAGGCTGAAACACAAGAATTGCTTGGACCCGGGAGGAGGAGGTTGCAGTGAGACGAGATTGCACAACTGCACTCCAGCCTGGGCAACAGAGCAAGATCCTGTCTCAAAAATATATAATAGTTTTAAAATCATACTTCTAAAATTATTTAATAATTAAGTTATAATAGCCAGTTGTTAAGCAAGTTATAAAATGTAAATAACAGATATATATAATAATGTTACCAGCTAGTTCTTCAAGGATAATTGATTATAAGCAATTTTCCCCCACTCAGTGGTTTTAGTGTCTCTCCCCTATATAATTTGCAAATTAAATGTATTTGAAGCTACATAAAATTAAAAAAAGCACCACAATTTTAGTTTTGCATACACAAACATATTCAACATATACACGTGTGTACTCTTATAGTAATTATGTAATATGTTATATATATATGATTAAGAGGAAAAAAACTGGAAAGAAATACCAAAATGTTAAAAGAATGTTTGTAGAAAGACAACTCTGGCATTGCTCTTTTTTTTAAAAAATTTTTATACATTTTTCAAATACTCTATACCGTTGACCTGTATTACTTTACTATATCAGAAATAATAATAGATTAAATTTGTTTTTTTCTTTTTTGAGACAGTATCACTCTGTTGTCCAGGCTGGAATGCAGTGGCATGATCTTGGCTCACTGCAACGTCCACCTCCCGAGTTCAAGCGATTCTCATGCCTCAACCTCCACAGTAGGGAGTACAGTAGCTGAGATTACAGGCAGGTACCACCATGCCCGGCTAATTTTTTGTATTTTTAGTAGAGACAGGGTTTCATTACGTTGGCCAAGTTGGTTTCGAACTCCTGGTCTCAAGTGATATCTACCTGCCTTGGACACCCAAAATGCTGAGATTACAGGCATAAGCCACTGAGTCCGGCCTAAATTTGTTTTAACGTTCAGTTACAGAAAAAAATATGAGGAATAAGCATTAATGCCAGGCCCACTGCAAAGAATGACTTTCAGACATCTAACTGATCTATTTGAACTTCTAGAAAAGGACCATGGTCATTCAAAATGTACAATGAATATTTAGTCAGTTTTACCATTTTTGACAATCACAAAAGTTCAAAGGCAGCAGAGAGGAAGTGATCAGATGACTAAGGCCGTGATATTCTATTAGAAGGCCCAACAGCCTAAAGAGATAGCTTGGATGTGACAGGCTAATAGGAGAAAACAGGTAGGGCAAGAAGTGAGTGAAAGAGAATGAATGGAGGGAACCTAACCTGGAGAGTGACGAGAAGGCTGCAGCAAGCCTGTGTGATATGAAACCTTTCAAATCTAAATTAGAAGAAATAAAAACATGGTGATGCTTTGCAATGGGCAGGACTGGCAAAAGAAAGAACAAGATGAAGAGGAGCATGATATGGGGGAAGAAAAAGGAAGCCAACAAGCAGCAGTCAGCTGATTTTGTGACTTCAGATGGTGGAGGTGGAAACAGGACATGGCTTGGCACCAGAAAGTCACCCTAGTATGCCAGTTTACATAAAGACAAGCTTGTACAACTAAGAGGACAAAATATAAAGACATCTCACTGTTCTAGGGATATACGAAGGAGGTGACTTTAAATCAAAACTTGTATTTGGAAGAGAAGTTTAATATAACAGACTCAATTAGAAGGCTATGATGTTGAACAGATGGGTGTTATTAATGCAAGTGTATGCTGTTGGTTAGTGAGTGGGAATTAACGCATGATTCAGGACAGTTTAAAAAATGTTGCCAAAAACTCAGCTTTCAAGTGGATCATACTATGCAAATGGGGATATGTTGACAATACAGTCATGGATCAAGAATATATTTCAATGTGATGAGATTCTGGACTAAAGTCACCTAGGCTAGTTCTCATTCTCAAGAAGCTTCTCTGGTTTAAGTAGGACATGAAAATCAGCGTGGGTCCACACATTTAGGGTCCGTAAGGAGACCCCAGACTCGTGAGAAGTCATAAAACACTGCATATGGTGCCACCATCAAGCAGCAAGACTTGAACCAAACATGCTGAGCTCTTCGGTTTCATAGAAGTCATACATATTTATAAAGTGCTACCACATAAATTCTCTCATATGACTATAATAGCTCTCAGCTAGATGGGACAAGTATTATTACCTCCACTTAACTAGACTCAAACGGGGTAAGTGCTTTACTCAAGGTCCTAGAGCTAACAGATTGCTCTACAGAGTTGGTGTGTATTTAAAACTATGCTTGGTTTTTGTTTAGTTTTCACTGAACTTTATGTTTTGGAGGTACCCTATTATATTAGTGCAAACATTTTTATTCTTTTAGGTCAACAGCATAGGGAGCAGTAGGAGGAAATGGAATGGCTGATGTGGGAAGGGAGTTGGGTTGGCAAGAGTGGGTGAGGCTCACATCGAGTTTGCAGGCTGAAGAGAATGTATACAACCTATGATTTTGTAAACTACTTGGAAAGTGTATAAAATACACAGAGAACAGCTCTCTCATGGGAAAGAATTTACCCCAGTAGGGCAACAAAGCTGCAAACATTTTGGTTTTGGCTTGGTGTGGTGTGCTTTCTGTTCTAACACACAGTACCACTGCTCTCATAAAGTACATGGTCCCAAGTTTAGAAATGGATCTTGTTGTAAACATACAACAGACATGAAGGTTTTCAGATACTATGCATCTTTAGCCCAGAGCTGAAATAACTTTATACAAGAGCCAGAACAGCAACTACCTTAAATATAATTCATGCTGTTCTGCTTCAGATTTAAATAACTGATCTCCTTCAGGCATTTAATTCTTGGCTGGGAAGTGGACCATGGTGCTGTATGTAAATTCCCTCATGCCACATGTCAGCTGCAGACCAGAGGAAATAGCCAAATCTTCTCTGTGTATCAGCCACTAGAATACAATTTCAAAATTAAGTCATGAAAGTCCTGCCAGCATTTGTGCAGAAGTGTCCACAATTATGAAGCCAGGCAAGGATGGAAAATTATTCTTACTAATAGTCCACTAGATGCAAAGTGCTGGCAGAGAATTACGGAGATTCAGAATCCTAAAATGCATTCCAAGTGCCTCATAATTAAAGCCAATAAATACAACAACAGAATGTGTTTCTTTTGGTATGTGGCGAAGTCTTTAATGTCTAAATAGTTGCAGAGCACTTCATGTGTAGAGAGAAGGGATAGAGTGGTAAAAGGACTCTACCTCAGTTTACAATCTAACAGGAGAAGACACATTTAACACATTTGGAGAAAAGTTATGAAGCTCCTTTGGGAAAAGTATAAACTAATTAAAGTAGAAAGAACAGAAAAGTCGAGGGAGAGAAAAGACATTGTTCAATGATGGGATCAATCGGAGCCAGTACATGAAGAGAGTTTGAAGTCAGGTTGAAGGAGGGGAGAGAAAGGAAGTTGGTTGGGAAAACACATCTGGAGAAGCGAAGACAAGAACAGAGAAATCGTACACACACATCAAGATGCGCTTCTGTCCAATTCCTCCCATAACTAAGAGGGTCATTCCTCTCCACCCTCCCAAGTCTTTGAGTTTCTCGAGAATAGGTGAAGGGAGACCCCCAGGTCATTTTACAGCTGTTTCTAAGCCAGGTAGATGAGAGGAGTACAGGTTGCGAGATGACAGCGAGAAGACCAGGTAACAGCTCAAAATCAATGAGGTAGGCAGATGTTCATTCTACTGATAAAAGTTCTTTCAAGGCAGCCAACCTGGAGCACCTAATAATACACCTACCTGCAAAAGAATCATGTACAGTTCACTGGGCATCAATTGTTAAGTCACTGATGATATTATAATAATTACAATTAGTTACTCAAACCAAGTTCATTTTGCCATTTGACTAGTATTCACAGGCCACATGGATTTGCTTTTTCTTGCAACATGTTTAGAGGTGAACCCGTAAAAATGGGGGTGGAGATTAAAGATAACAGCTCTGATCTGCTCTTCAAAATTCTTGCTTCCCCATTTCCTCTCCTAGTGCTCCATCCACTGCCACCCGATGCTTCCACTCATGGAGAGCCTTGAGCAGCACATCAGATGGGTTTCTGCCCTTGAAAGTAAAGTCCCCTGGAGCAGTCTTCAGCTACTCCAGACCCTTCCCCAAGCCAGCCTTCCTTCCATCTTGATCTCAGGTCTGGAGGAGTTAGAGTTATCTAGGGGGAGACAAGGGGCGGAGAGAAGAGATTCAGCAATAAAAGAAGGCTGTGAATTCCAGCATGTAGAGACCTTGCTACATGAATAAGTAAGGATAGGAGGCCAGGTGAAGCACTAACAGAAGCAGCAGGTGAGGCTTCATCTACTTATCCACCCTTCCACAGCCACAGACCAAGCCGGCGCCAGTCCCTCTTCATTGCACAGCCTTTAACCCACAACAGTCCTACGACACTGGTACTATTCCCACTTTACAGAGTGGAAACAGAGGCTCGAGACAGCCCAACCATTTGTCCAAGATCACAGATGACACATGGCGAGCACAGCTGTGCAGCAATCTGACTCTTACTGGCCTCGCTACCTTTAGGAGATGCAAACCAGCCTTTCTGAGTTCTCTCTGGATCTCCATACACCCTCAGGCTTCCCAAATTGTGCAACAGTAAGCTTTTTCATAGAAAAATAACCCTAAATATAGAAAAGAGGAAACATATGGAATGAACGAGGGGTGAAAAGGAATAGTTGAGGGGCACAGCTCAAAGCCCAATTAGCATAAAGTATCATGTCTGTCTCACCCTTTTAAAAAAAATCCACTTTTCATTTTAATCCACAATTTATCTGTTTCAGTATTTAAAATAGAAAGGGGTCCCAGCCCCAAACTTAGTAAAATGGGCATTTCGAGCAGATGTGCCATGTGTGCCCCACGAGCTGCACAGGTCTGCATACCAGCGGCTCCTGGTTTAACAGAGCAGTGGTCTCAGGCCATGTAAGTGACTTCATGTTTAACCAACCGGGCACCGACCCCAGCTTAGCTCACACTTGGCCAAACATGCACAGGCAGCTTAGGGAACCCAGCAGGAAGGCATCATTCCGGGGAAGCATCTTATTCAAGGCACTTGACCCACTGGTTCCAGGAGCTCTCGATGGGCCTAGCTATGCCCATGTTACTACCAATCTCTATGATCCACGGAGCCTTCTGGAAACTGCTTGCAAAACATACATGACCTTCTGAATGCACTGGCGCCCCTGGCACCCACTGAAACTTGTGCTCACAAAGTAGTGAAGCAGGTCAAAAGGCAAAAACACAGGCCAGAGAGGAACCAGAACTTTCTCATTCCATCTGCTTTTTTCCCCATGGATGGGCTACTTTTATGCTGGATATGCTAAGTCTGTTCATACAAGTTTTACAATACGCTTGGAGGGTAGGATCATTCCTACCCTCAATTCAATTTGGTAGATGAAACTGAGCCAACCCATTCTTTACACACTGCAGCACGTAAACCAAAAAGCCGTTTGGTTCTAAATAAATTCTTGTCATGAACTTATTACCTATGACTTGCCTTTCTCCTTAAAAAGTAGAGTGCAATGGATGGGGGTGGGAGTGCTAAATTAAGGAGAGGTCCAATGAAACACAGAAAGAGGGTTCTAGAAACACAGAAGGAGAGCTTTGCTGGTAAACATTGATTAGTATCTGATTAACCAGAAAATTTCCCAAATCTTCCCTCATCAAAATACTCATTCCTCTTTAAAAAGACTGAGACAGCTAGGCACGGTGGCTCATGCTGTAATCCCAGCACTTTGGGAGGCGGAGATGGGTGGATCACCCGAGGTCAGGAGTTCAAGACCAGCCTGGCCAACATGGTAAAAGCCTCTCTCTACTAAAAATACAAAAAATTAGCTGAGTGTGGTGGCAGGCAACTGTAATCCCAGCTACTCAGGAGGCTGAGACAGGAGAATCAGTTGAACTCAGGAGGTGGAAGTTGCAGTGAGCCGATATCGCGCCATTGCACTCCAGCTTGGGCAACAGCGCGAGACTCTGTCTTAAAAAAAAGACTAAGGCAACAACTTAACAGCACTGGATATCTGACTATTAGTTAATAAATTCCTCCAACATTTTTACATATAAAAAATGCTTACATATTGAGCTTCTCAAGAATAGATGGAGGGTATATTCCTACCAGCAATACACACAGGGTTCATTTTTTCCCACATCCGCATCAAACAACAAGTGGTGGTGCAGATGTGGGAAAAAATGAACCCTGTGTGTATTGCTGGTAGGAATATAAACTGGCGCCACTCCTGCGGAAAGCAGTATGGCAATTCCTTAAAAAGTTAAGCCATAATATTACCGTATGATCCAACAATCCCACTTCTGGGTATACACCCAAAATAAGCAAAAGCTTGGACGGCAGCAGATATTTGTACCTAAGCTCATAGCAGCACTATTCACAATAGCCAAAAGGAAGTAGCAACCCAAGCATCCACAAACAAATAGAAAAGCAAGGTACGGGATATACGTACAATGAAATATGATTCATCCTTAAAAAGGAAGGAAATACGGACACACGCTACAGCATGGATACACCTTGAGGACATTATTCTAAGTGAAATAAGCTGGTCACAAAAAGAAACCCTGTATGAGTCCACCTATATGAGGTACTGAGAGTAGTCAAATTCATAGTGACAGAAAGTAGAATAGAGGTTACCAGGGGTTGTTGGGGAGAAGAGAACGGGGCATTTCACATTGGCTGCACAACAATGTGAAGGTACTTCATGCCACAGAGTTGTACACTTAAAAATGGTTAAAACGGGCCAGGCGCAGTGGCTCACACCTATAATCAATCCCAGCACTTTGGGAGGCCGAGGCAGATGGATCACCTGAAGTTAGGAGTTTGAGACCAGCCTGGCCAACATGGTGAAACCCCATTTCTACCAAAAATACAAAAATTAGCTGGATGTGGTGTGAGGCACCTGTAATTCCTACTTGGGAGGCTGAGGCAGCAAAATCGCTTGAACCCAGGAGGTGGAGTTTGCAGGGAGCCGAGACCATGCCATTGCACTCCAGCCTGGGCAACAAGAGTAAAACTCCATCTCAAAAAAAAAAAAAAAATGGCCAAATTTACGTCAATTTTGCTACAATTTAAAAATGTTTGCATGGCATTTTCCATATGCCAGGTGCTACACTCAATTCTTTGCAAGTGTTAACTCACTGAATCTTCACAACAGCCCTATGAGGCAGGTTCTATTGCCATCTTCATTACTATCCTTGTCCAGAGTCACTCAGCTGGCAAGTGGCCAGGGCAGACACACAAATGCTGGCATCCAGCTCCATCACCTCTCCCTAACCTCTCTGTCCTGCTGCTTCTCTGCCAGTGAGACAGCCCCACCTATGGGATTGGCCAATCATTTCAAATAGAAACAGAATAACAGATGTTATTGCTCACACGCCATTGGGAGAGTCCTAAAGACATCAGGCCACCGTGATGTATTGAGGAATATTCAAAGGGCTCATCACATAGAGACATCTTGTATCAAATTGAGCCTCTTTAACCAATTTCACGGAACCAAAGTGTTTCAAATTAGAATGGTATCTCTCTGGTGTAATACTCTTTAAGACAGAACTACTGCTAAACTACCCCAGAGAGGATACAAGTTTGCTTTCTTATCTTTTATATATTTACATTTTCTTTTATTTCCAAAAAGTACTTAAGCCCATAGTCTATGAAAGAACCCAATCCCAGGAGGCCATGGGATGAAGGTTCTAGATCTGGCAGGAACCACCTTGAACAAGTCATTTATCTTTTCTGGATCTTACTTCTTCGACTGCCACGATAATTTTCCATCTACTTTCTCTTAAACAGTATTAGTGGCTTAAGATTAGGTTAATGTATAGGGAAATACTTTCAAAAAGTTAAAATGCTGCTTCCATAACACCAAGCACTTGGAAAGTTGTTAAAAAAATAATAATAATAACAATCTTGGCCGGGCACAGTGGCTCACACCTGTAATCCCAGCACTTCGGGAGGCCAAGGCTGGCGGATCACCTAAGGTCAGGAGTTTGAGACCAGCCTGTCCAACATGGTGAATCCCTGTCTTTACTAAAAATACAAAAATAGGCCAAGTGTGCTGGTGGGCACTTGTAATCCCAAGGGCATTACAAGTGGTGGGCACTTGGAAGGCTGAGGCAGGGGATTCGCGTTATTCCAGGAGGCAGAGGTTGCAGTAAGTTGAGATCATGCCACTGCATCCCAGCCTGGGTGACAAGAGCAAAATTACATCTCAAAAAACAAAAACAAAAACAAAACAAAGCAAAACTTGTAAGCATCTATTTTCTTTTTCTATTGTTTTAATTTAATTTATTTATTTTAAATAGAGACAAGTTCTCACTATGTTGCACAGTCTGGTCTTGAACTCCTGAGTTTAAGTGATCCTCCTGCCTTGGCCTCCCAACATGATAGGATTAAAAGCATGAGCCGGGAGGCCGAGGCGGGTGGATCACGAGGTCAAGAGATCAAGACCATCCTGGTCAACGCGGTGAAACCCCGTCTCTACTAAAAATACAAAAAATTAGCTGGGCATGGTGGTGCGTGCCTGTAATCCCAGCTACTCAGGAGACTGAGGCAGGAAGAATTGCCCTGAACCCAGGAGGCAGAGGTTGCGGTGAGCCGAGATCGTGCCATTGCACTCCAGCCTGGGTAACAAGAGCAAAATTCCATGTCAAAAAAAAAAAAAAAAAAAAAAAAAGCATGAGCCACCGTGCCCAGCCTATTGACTTTCTAACTCCATAATTCCTTCTATTATTGTAAGGAGGAGCCTTCTCTCACATTTATTTCTATTAGTTTAGACTTGTGAATTTGGTATTCAATCCCCTCCTATAGTCAAATTATAAGCAAAAAATATACCAATGTGGCTATGAAATAGAAAAAAGTGCCAAGGACTAAAATTTTATATAAGTATCTCATGAAACTAGAGTTTGCCTAGTAAATGTGCTAAAACTTCACCAATAAAGTCTAGAGCTGAACACTTGCTCTTTGACAAAACCTTGGATATGTTTCAGACATGAAATGTCATGTCCCATAGCAGCTGCCATTGTTAATTTACTAGGCTCTGTGCTACTGGCCTGACATGTAAGTCCTGATCTTTCCAACAACCCTGGCTAGAGAGACAGCCTTATTTTCAGAGGAAGAAAATAGCTCAGAGAGCTGGGAACCTGCCCAAGGACTGGGTGCCAAGCAGCCCCGAATCAGGGTTCAGATTCTAAAACTCATACTTTCTTCATATGCCATTCTGTCCCCTCACATTTTTTTTTTTAATTTTACAAAAAAACTTTTGGTGTTTTTAGAGATGAGGTCTCATTATGTTGGCCAGGCTGAACTTGAAATCCTGGGCTCAAATGACCTTCCTGTCTCATCCTCCCAGGTAGCTGGAACTACAGATGCATGCCATTCTCTCATATATAAAAATGAGACATTGTTAAATGTTGAAGTTTATAAATTCACCATAACTTTTGCTTCCATCCATTTTGTACACCAGATAACTATTATACTGAAATCAGGTTCTGTAATGAGCAGATGATCTAAAACTCTGGAGACTATTTGTATATATTTTCCCACTATAAATCCTGACACGTTCCTCTCTGTAGGGCAATAAGCATCATCATTGTCCAGCTCCTTCCTGAAACAATTTTCAACCACGACATGGTGTATTTAAGCTTCCATTGCATGTCCCTTTAGGTTCAAGCAGATCTTTATTCCAGGTATCATATTATTAAGTGATTTTATTTTATTTATTATTAGTTTTTTTAGATTGAGTTTCACTCTATCACCCAGGCTGGAATACAGTGGCACAATCTTTCCTCACTGCAACCTCTGCCTCCCAGGTTCAAGTGATTCTTGTGCCTCACCCTCCCAAGTAGTCAGGGATACAGGTATGCGCCACCCTGCCTGGCTAGTTTGTTGTTGTTGTTGTTGTTGTTTGAGATGGAGTCTCACTCTGTCGCCCAGGCTAGAGTGCAGTGGCATAATCTTGGCTCACTGCAATCTCTGCCTTCTGGGTTCAAGCAATTCTCCCACCTTGGCCTCCCGAGTAGTTGGGACTATAAGCACATGCCACCATGCCTGGCTACTTTTTGTATTTTTAGTAGAGACAGGGTTTCATCATATTGGCCAGGCTAGTCTTGAACTCCTGACCTCATGATCCACCCTCTGCAGCCTCCCAAAATGCTGGGATTACAGGTGTGAGTCACCGTGCCTGGCCTAATTTTTATATTTTTCAGTAGAGATGGGGTTTCACCATGTTGGCCAGGCTGGTCTCAAACCCCAGATCTCAAGTGATCCGTCTACCTCAGCCTCCCAAAGTGCTGGGATTACAGGCATGAGCCACTGTGCCCAGCCTGTTAAGTGATTTTAAATGCAAGAGAAATAAGAAAGAACTGGAGTTACAGCTGAGTAGACAGGTAAGCAAAGAGAGATGTTTACATGCACTCAAGGTAAAAACCCTTCATCCCCAGGCAAGGTAGCACGAGTCACCAGGTGTGTTCTCATACCTGCCCTGTGGCTCTAAAACTGTACTATGTAGTTGGTTTACTTTGTGTGATAAAGGATTCACATTCCTTTCCCTCCCCATTACACAGACAGCTTAGTCATTCACTTCTATAACTACATAGTGGATTAAGTCAATTCATAGGTCTGCATTATGACAAAGCCTACAAATGTTACAATCTAGTTTTACTGTGATATCATTTCTAGTCAAGGAAATGAGATCAGACTATTAGAAGTTAAGAAAAGCTTTTTGTAATAAATCATACCATAGGTTTTCATTTTAATTGGAAAGATGGGAAGAAGAGAATTAGGTCCTCCACAGAAAAACTGAGAAACAGAGTAGATATATTATCAATAAAGGCCTTGTAGCCCAATCCCTTTTCATAGCTCCCACTTCTCCACCTGCCTCAGTCAACACTGCGTTAAAGTCTCATCTGAGGGGCAGGTGGTGGTGGTGATAAAATCACATAGATAAGAATTCAGCTACCTCATCTATGAGTGGCTCAGGCTTTGGGTCCCTGTTTTCTTACCAGTTCCTTTCCTTCTTCCCATGGCTATTCCCTAGTTAATGGGTAGGATCCCCCCTGGCCCCCATTTTGTGGGTAGAACCACTCTTCCTGCTTCCAGGCATTAATGTGAGAAGAGCTGAGTGCCATTTTCCTAGTCCTCGAAGGCCTGAACTTCATTCCACATGTGCCATTCTGCTGCAACTCCTACTTAACACTAAGGCTTTGAATGCCCTCTTTCTGGATGGCACGGGGGATTTCTCATTCTTACTTTCTTAAGGAAGGCAAAATTTATTTAATTTTGATATCTTTTTCATGGCTGATGCAAGAGGGATTCTTCGTCTGCAACAGTTCAGTCCACAAAGTTAACCAAAAGGTAGAAAAGTAACAGGTGTTAACAGCATAGGAGATCAAAGGTAGTGCCTGAATGGGAAAGGGTATTTAGCTATTTAACAGAACCAGAAGTGGAAATCAGCCCAAACATACAGCTGAGATTCACGAATCCTACCACTGGCTTTGTAAGAAGTAGCAGCTTGACAGTTGTACCTTCTCTTCCCAGCATGCTCACTTTCTCCCAGGCTCTTACTTTCTTCTTTTTCTTTTGGTTCTTTTTCTCATATCCCATGACTTAGACATAACCTCTCCAAAAATAGGTACTTTAGGGAGTTAATTCCTGTATTCTCTCCAGGAATTAAAAAGAGTTCACGAAAATGTGCCAGACAAGACTTATAGATGAATGTGATTACACAAAGACAGGACGAATCAATGGGCATCGCAGACTGTCAAGATAATGACAGCAATAAAAAGCATGCTAACACTACTAAGCACTTATAGTTGTGTTAAACATTATCCTAAGTCCTTTACACAAATTAACTAATTTACTCCTCACAAAACCTGTGTGAAGAAAGTACTATTATTTCCCCTCATTAAATGAGGCAGCCAAGACACAGAGCCCACCGACACTGAGCAGTCATTTGTAGGGCCTAGACTGGCATCAATGCAGTCTGGCCTCAGGGCCCTATTCTTAACTATTTACTAGGCTATGCTGACTCAAGCCATCTCTGATTAGATGGCAATAATGGGCTGTGTGCCCTCAAGCACTGTCAGCCTGGCCAGCCTTGAGTTCCTTTGCAGGTCAAAGAAATGAATACACATCCAGGATGCACTGAGGTGAGACACAGGTAACCCGAGTAAGTTTGGTATTTGTAAGTCAAGAGATCACACAGAGAAATAAATATCCCAGCTTTCAAAATAGTCTCTAGAAGCTCTATATTCATTTCAACTTGGCAGCCATCACTGAGATTACTGAGCACATCTTTAGGTGACTCTTTTGGAATGTCCTTCAACTCAATTCATCTATTTTTTTAATTTTAATTTTTTAAAATATATAATTATAAAAAATTAAAATTATTTTAAAAAGAGACAGGCTCTCACTATGTTGGCCAGCTTGGTTTTGAACTCTTGGCCTTAAGTAACCCTCTCACCTCAGCCTCCCAAAGTGCTAAGATTACAGGCATGTGTCAACACACTGAGCAGAAAATGTATTTCTATTCAATATCCCCTTAACTTTAGCAGAAATCTTACAAGCCAGAAGGGACTGGGGTCCCTACCTTTAGACTCAAACAGAATAACTGTCAGCTAAGAATTTGTTATCAGCTAAAGTAAGCTTCATAAATGAAATGAGAAATAAAATCTTTTCCAGACAAGCAAATGCTGAGTGGATTTGTCACAACCAGATCAACCCTACAAGAAATGCTGAAAGTTAGAGTTATAAATATTGAAACAAAAAGTCAAAATGCACAGAATAAAAACTCTTGAAAGCATAAAACTCACATGACCTATAAGACAATAACACAACAAAGAAAACCAATTATCTAGTTAACAATCAGCATGATGCTGGAACAAGTACCTCACATCTCAATATTAACATTGAACATAAATAGTCTAAATGCTCCACTTAAAAGATACAGATTGGCAAAATGGATTAAAAAAAGACAAGCCAAATATCTGCTTTCTTCAAGAGACTCATCTAACATATAGGAATTCAAATAAACTCAATGTAAAGGGTGAAAAAATGTATTTCATGCAAATGGAAACCAAAAGAAATAAAGAGTAGTATTTTTATATCAGAAAGAACAGACTTTAAAGCAACGACAGTAAAAAAGAAAAAAAAATAGAAAGAACAAAGAAGGTCCAACAAGAAGATAATACCCCCTAAATATATATGCACCTAACTCTGGAGCTCCCAGATTCATAAAACAATTACTACTGGACCTAAGAAAAGAAATAGACAGAAACACAATGATAGTATAGGACTTCAATACTCCACTGACAGTGCTAGACAGATCATCAAAGCAGAAAGTCAACAAAGCACTGGACTTAAACTACACTCTAGAACAAATGAACCTAACAGATATTTACAAAACTTTCTACCCAAGAACTGCAGAATATACATTTTTCTCAACACATGGTACATTCTCCAAGATAGACCATTTGATAGTCCACAGTCAAAATCAAATTTTTTAAAAAAATTGTATTAAGTATCTTCTCAGACCACAGTGGAATAAAACTAGAAACCAACTCCCAAAAGAATCTTCAAAACTATACAAATACATGGAAATTAATCTGCTCTGGAGTGATTTTTAGGTTAAAAATGAAAGCAAGATGGAAATTTTAAAATTCTTTGAAATGAATGATAATAATGACACAAGTTATCAAAACCTCTGGGATACAGCAAAAGCAGTGCTAAGATGAAAGTTAGGCCAGGCGTGGTGGCTCATGCCTTTAATTCCAGTAACTTTGGGAGGCCGAGGCAGGCGGATCACCTGAGGTCGGGAGTTTGAGATCAGCCTGACCAACATGGAGATACCTCGTCTCTACTAAAAATACAAAATTTAGACAGGTGTGGTGGCACATGCCTGGAATTCCAGCTACTGAGGCAGGAGAATCGCTTGAATCCAGGAGGCGGAGGTTGCAGTGAGCCGAGATCGCATTGTTGCACTCCAGCCTGGGCAACAAGAACAGAAATCCATCTCAAAAAAAAAAAAAAAAAAAAGAAAGAAAGAAAGTTTACAGCACTAAATGCCTATATAAAAAAATTTGAAAGATCACAAATTGACAACTGAACACCTCAAGAAACTAGAGAAACAAAAACAAATCAAACCTAAAACTAGCGAAAGAAAACAAGTAAAGATCAGAGCAGAACCAAAGGAATTTTAAACAAAAAATACAAAAGATCAATGAAACAAAAAGTTAGTTCTTTGAAAAGATAAAACAAAATCGATAAACCATTTGATAATTAACCAAGAAAATGAGAGGGATGATTCAAATAAACTCAATTAGAAATGAAAATGAAGTCCAGGTGTGGTGGCTCACACCTGTAACCCTAACACTTTGGAAGGCTGGGTGCATCACTTGAAGTCAAGAGTTCGAGACCATCCTGGCCAACATGGTGAAAGGCCATCTCTGCTAAAAATACAAAAATTAGCTGGGTACGGTGGTGCATGACTATATCCCAGCTACTTGGGAGGCTGAGGCAGGAGAATTGCTTGAATCTGGGAGGCGGAGGTTGCAGTGAGCCAAGATCATGACATGGCCCTCCAGCATGGACAACACAGCGAGACACCATCTCAAAAAAAAGAAAGAAATGAAAATGAAGCCCATTACAACCAACACCACAGAAATACAAAAGGTCATTTGAGAGTACTATGAACTCCTCTATACAAAGAAACTAAAAAATCTAAAGGAAATGGATGAATTCCTGGAAACATATAACCTTCCTAGCTTGAATCAGGAAGAAACAGAAATCCTGAAGAGACCAATAACAAGCACTGAGATTATATCAATAATTTTAAAACTGCCAAAGAGAAAATGAGCCCACCGCCAGATGGATTACAATAGAACTCTAACAGACATTCAAATAAAAGCTGATACTAATCCTACTGAAACTATTTCAAAAGACTGAGAAAGAGGGAATCCTCCCTAACTCATTCTATGAAAGCTAGAATCACCCTGATACCAAAGCCAGGAAAGGACATAAGAAAGAAAGAAAACTACAGACCAATCAGGTATACCTGATGAATATAGATGCAAAAATCTTCAACAAAATACCAGCAAACCAAATTCAACAGCACATCAAAATGATAATACCATTTGACCCAGTAATCCCATTACTGAGTATATACCCTAAGGAATATAAATCATTCTATTATAAAGATACATGCAGGTGTATGTTCACTGTAGCACTATTTACAATAGCAAAGACATGGAATCAGCCCAAATGCCCATCCATGATAGACTGGATAAAGAAAATGTGGTACACATACATCATGGAATACTAAGCAGCCACAAAAAGGAATGAGACCATGTCCTTTGCCGGGACATGAATGAAGCTGGAGGCCATTATCCTCAGCAAACTAACACAGGAAGAGAAAACAAAACACTGCACATTCCCACTTGTAGGTGGGAGCTGAACAATGAAACCACATGGACACAGGAAGGGGAACAACACACACTGGGGCCTGTGGGGAGGGAATGGGGGAGGGAGTGGGGGAAGGGAGCTATTTATCAGGATAAATAGCTAATGCCTGCTGTACTCATAGGTGTACAGCAAACCACCATGGCACACTTTTACCTATGTAATAAACCTGTACATCCCACACATATATCTTGGAACTTAAATTAAATTAAAAAAAAAAAAAGATAGGTTGGGTGTGGTGGCTCACACCTGTAATCCTAACACTTTGGGAGGCCAAGTTGGGTGGATTGCCTGGGCTTGGGAGTTTGAGACCAGCCTGGGCCACGTGGTGAAACCCTATCTCTAACAAAAATACAAAAAATTAGCCGGGCGTGGTGGCTGGTGCCTGTACTCTCAGCTACTCGGGAGGCTAAGGCATGGGAATCACTTGAATCTGGGAGGTGGAGGTTGCAGTGAGTCAAGATCATGGTATTGCACTCCAGCCTGGGTGACAGAATGAGACTCTTTCTCTCAAAAAAAAAAAAAAAGATAATACACCACCATAATCAAGAAGCTTTCAACCCAGGAATTCAGGGATGGTTTAACATACATTAGTCAGTAAATGTGATACATCACATAAA
Organism: Aotus nancymaae; assembly: GCF_030222135.1. Taxonomy (NCBI): domain Eukaryota; kingdom Metazoa; phylum Chordata; class Mammalia; order Primates; family Aotidae; genus Aotus; species Aotus nancymaae. The sequence continues at coordinate 68,808,479 of NW_026988425.1, read as the reverse complement.
CAGAATTAAATACAAAAACCATATGATCGGCTGGGTGCAGTGGCTCATGCCTGTCATCCCAGCACTTTGAGAGGCCAAGGTAGGAGGATCATGAGATCAAGAGATCGAGACCATCTTGGCCATCATGGTGAAACCCCATCTCTATTAAAAATACAAAAATTAGCTGGGCGTTGTGGTGTGCGCCTGTAGTCCCAGCTACTTGTGAGGCTGAGGCAGGAGAATCACTTGAACCCAGGAGACAGAGGTCACAGTGAGCCAAGATCGCGCCATTGTACTCCAGCCTGACAACAGAGCAAGACTCCATCTCAAAAAAAAAAAAAAAAAAATACATATGATCATCTCAATTGATGCAGAAAAAGCATTCAATAAAACCCAGCATTCTTTTATGATAAAAAAATCTAAAAGTCATATATTACAAACCCACAGGCCAACATTATATTGAATGAAGAAAATTTGAAAGTATTCCCCCTGAGTATTGGCACAAGACAGGGATGCACACTTTCGCCACTTCTATTCAACATACTACTGGAAGTTCTAGCCAGAGAATCAGGGAAGAGAAAGAAATAAAGGGCATCCAGATTGGAAACGACAAAGTCAAACTATCATTGTTTGCTGATCATATAATCATTTATCTAGAAAACTCTAAAGACTCCTCCAAAAGACTCCTAGATTTGAAAAATGAATTCAGTAAAGTCTCAGGTCACAAAGTCAATGTATACAAATCAGTAGCACTGCTATACACAAACAATGACGAAGCTGAGAATCAAATCAAGAGCTTAATCCCTTTTATAACAGCTGCAAAAAAAAACCAAAACACCTCGAACCCAGGAATACATTTAACTAAAGAGGGGATAGACCACTACAAGGAAAGCTACAAAACACCACTGAAAGAAATCACAGATGATACAAGCAAAAGTAAACATATTCTGTGCTTATGGACTGCAAGAATCAATATTGTGAAAATGACCATACTGCCTAAAGCAATCTAAAAATTCAATGAACTTCCTTTCAAAATACCAACATCGAGCCGGGCGTGGTGGCTCATGCCTATAATCCCAGCACTTTCGGAGGCCGAGGCTGGTGGATCACGAGGTCAAGAGATCGAGACCATCCTGGTCAACAAGGTGAAACCCCGTCTCTACTAAAAATACAAAAATTAGCTGGGTATGGTGGCGCGTGCCTGTAGTCCCAGCTACTCAGGAGGCTGAGGCAGGAGAATTGCTTGAATCCAGGAGGCGGAGGTTGCGGTGAGCCGAGATCGCGCCATTGCACTCCAGCCTGGGTAACAAGAGTGAAACTCTGTCTCAAAAAAACAAAACAAAACAAAACAAAATACCAACATCATTTTTCACGTGACTAGGAAAAAAAATCCTAGAGTTCATATGGAACCAAAAAAGAGCCTGAATAGCCAAATCAATCCTAAGCAAAAAGAACAAATCTGGAGGTATCACATTACCTGACTTCAAATTATACTGCAAGTCTATAGTTACCAAAATAGCATGGTACTGGTATAAAAGCAGATACACAGATCAATGGAACAGAAATAAAAAACTCAAAGCCAAATACAACCAAGTGATCTTTGACAAAGCATACAAAAACATAAATTGGGAAAAGGATATCCTATTTAATAATTGGTGCTGGGAAAATAGGATAGTCACATGCAGAAGAGTGAAACTGAATCCCTCTCACTGTATACAAAAATTAACTCAAAATGGCTCAAAGACTTAAATCTCTAAGACCTGAAACCATAAAAATTATAGAAGAAAACCCAGGAAAAACTCTTCTGGACATTGGCCTAGGCAAAGAATTTATGACTAACACCCTAAAAGCAAATGTGACAAAAACAAGTAAGTGGGACTTAACTAAAAAGCTTCTGCACAGCAATAGAAACAACCATTGGAGTAAACAGACAACCCACAGAATGGGAGAAAATATTTGCAAAGTATTCATACAACAAAGGTGTAATAACCAGAATCTACAAGGAACTCAAATCAGCAGAAAAAAAAAAAAAGGGAAGAATCCCATCAGAAAGTGAGCAAATGACATGAGTAGACATTTCTCAAAAGAAAATATACAAATGGCCAAGAAACACATGAAAAAATGCTCAACATCACTAATCAGAAAAATGCAAATTAAAACCACAATGAGATACCACCTTACTCCAGCCAAAACGGCCACTAATAAAAAGTCAAAAAACAAGAGATATTGGCATGGATGTGGTGAAAAGGGAATGCTTATACACTGTGGGTGACAATGTAAATTAGTACAACCTCCATGAAAACCAGTATGAAGATTTCTTAAAGAACTAAAAGTAGATCTACCATTCAATCCAGTAATCCCACTACTGGGTATCTACCCAAAGGAAAAGAAGCCATTGGATCAAAAAGGGACCTGCATGTATATGTTTAATGCAGCACAATTCACAATTGCAAAGATATGGAACCAATCTAAGTGCCCATTGACCAATAAGTGAATCAAGAAAATGTGGACTATATATACCATGGAATACTAGTCAGCCATAAAAAAAGAATGAAATAATGTCTTTTGCAGCAACTCGAATGGAGCTGGAGGTCAACTCAGGAATGGAAAATCAAACACCTCTACATTCTCACCTATGAGCAGGAGCTAAGCTATGGGTATACAAAAGCGTACAGAGTGACATAATGGACTTTGGAGACTCAGAAAGAGGAGGGTGGAAAGGTGAAGAGGGATATGAAACTATGTATTGGGCACAATGTGTACGACACAGGTGACAAGCACACTAAACATCTTAGAATCACCACTATACAATTCATCCACATAACAAAAACCCTTGTACCCCAAAAGCTACTGAAATTTTAATAATTTTTAAAATATATATCCTTAAACTTGGTCCTCAATGGATCAGGTATTTGCAAACAACCAGTAGTCAACCTGAACCAAGCCTAGAGAATACACCGGCAAATTGAAGGTTTGATTACTTTTAGATTATTTTTTCCTTCCTCGCTGATAACATGAATCTGGTGGCAATTCTAAAAGAAATAACAAAAAACTCTGAACTACAGGAGTTGATTGGAAGGATGTTGTTTATTGAACTATTTAAGAGCTAGTTTGTTTTATAGCCTCATAACTTCATAGCTATATCTGACAGGGAAGAAATTTTCCCTCAGGCTTCCCCTCAATGTAAACATGACTGAGAATTCCAAGGGTGTGACAAATAGGAAAACACTGAGGCTAAGAATCAGCTACGACATAAAATACTCTGAATTTGAATCCCAGTTCTGATATCCATTGATCTCTATGCCTCAACTTCCTCACATTTTTAAAATGGGATACTATCAAACTAGTCAGGGTTCAGGCAGGAAAAAAATGGTACTCAAAACAGTCTGATTGCAAAGAGTTTAATGACAGAAATTTTACAAAGACATGAATAAGGAAAGGAAACTTGCAAGAATTGTTGGGTACTTGGGAGGCTAGAAACAGCAAAGCCATCACCTCCCCTAGGTCTGAAGGGGTAGGAGAGTTATGTGCATTTTTCTTTGTTTGTTTAAGTGTTTTCCAGGAGGAGGATTAATTGCCAGAATTCAGCAAGAATTTAACTGCAACAACAGCTGTTAAGAGAGGGCCACCCTATGGAAGCTGTGGCTTTCAGCAGAGTAACATATAACCACCAACCACCCAAAGCCTGAAGTCTTGGATCAAAGACTTAAATCCAATACCTAAAACCATAAAAGTTCTATAAGAAAACCCAGGAAAAATTATTCTGGACACTGGCCTAGGCAAAGAATTTATGACTAAGACCCTAAAAACAAATGTGCCAAAAACAAATAAATGGAACCCAACTAAACCAAAAAGCATCTGCACAGCAAAAGAGATAACCAACAGAGTAAAAACAGAATGAAAGAAAAATATTTGCAAATATTTGAGGTACCTCCCAGGCACCCCACAATTCTTGCTAGTTTCCCTTACCTTGTTCACATCTTTGCGAAGTTTGTCATTAAACTCTTTGCAACTAGACTGTTTTGAGTACCATTTCTTTCCTGCCTGGACCCTGACTAGTTAGACAATATCCAATTTTACAAATGTAAGGAAGTTGAGGGAAGGAAAGAGCAGGGGAAATAAATACTCAAAAGCCACAGGGCAAGGGGCCCCATATGTGATCCATAATGGTCTGCCTCCAAGGACACAGAGCAGGGTGGATTGGGAAGGGCAAACAGAGAGTATCCAGCCAGGTGTATCTCTCAAAGTTGTGATGAGCCTATCTTCTCATAAAGTTTCTGTCTATCCTTCTAAACTATAAATGTTATACAGGCAGGAAGCATCAACTAACTCATTGCCCAGTCAGAACACAGCTCAGTCCCTGGCACCAGGCAAGTTACCCTTACTACTTATTGTATGATACTAATTTAAATAATAATATAATTGAAAAATGAGGCATGATCAGGTTACTATACAACAAAGGAAATAAGTAGAGGACTGGCACCTTTAAAATGCAGCTCTAGATCTCCATCTTAGCTTCTACCCTGTTCTATTAGCTTGAGGGGTATGTGATGCTCCAAAAAACCCACCCCAAAAGATTAGCCCAGAAATAGACCAGTCTGGGCCAAGAGTGGTGGCTCACCCCTGTAATCCTAGCACTTTGGGAAGCTGAGGCACACGGATCACCTGAGGTCAGAAGTTCGAGACCAGCCTGGTCAACATGGTGAAACTACGTCTCTACTCAAAATACAAAAATTAGCTGGGCGTGGTGGCACACGCCTGTAATCCCAACTACTGGGGAGGCTGAGGCATGAGAATCACTTGAACCAGGGAGGGAGAGGATGCAGTGAGCCGACATCATGCCAATGAACTCCAGCCTGGACAACAGAGCAAGACTCCATCTCAAAAAAAAAAAGAAAAAGAAAAAGAAAGAAATCGACCAGTCTGAATTCGATTAAAGCCATAAATCTTTTCTAATGTCATTGAATTTCCTTAATTTGATTATCTATAATAATTATTTTATGAATATAGTTAATTCCATTTGGGAGATAATACAAGTTTAAATGGCTCAACCCAACATGAGTATGTCTTCTCTTAATTTCCACTAAAATCATTATAAAAAGACTATTTGGAATCACCACACATTCCAGGAACTGCTGCCACTGAGGAGACTGCCTGAACAATAAGAGAAACAAAAACAGTAAGACTGGCTTTTTTTTTTTTTTTTTCTGGAGACAGAGTTTCACTTTTGTTGCTTAGGCTGGAGTGCAATGGTGTGATCTTGGCTTACTGCAACTTCCACTTCCCAGGTTTAAGCAATTCTCTTCCCTGAGCCTCCTGAGTAGCTGGGATTATAGGCACCCACCACCATGCCCAACTAATTTTTGTATTTTTAGTAGAGACAGGGTTTTGCTATGTTGGTCAGGCTGGTCTTGAACTCCTGACCTCAGGTGATCCACCCGCCTCAACCTCCCAAAGTGCTGGGATTATAGGTGTGAGCCACTGCAGCTGGCCCAGACTCGCATTCTTAAATTTCTCTCACAACTACAAAGCATGTCAAACAAAGCAGGCCAAACAGACTAGCGCCTATCTGTGCACATGTCACACCTACTGTACCAATTCATACAACAAAATACAAGGAATGTGAAGTTCAGTAACACTCCCAGGGAGAAAAATGTTTACAAAATTAAACTTTATATTTTATGTTAAAATATGTAACATACTTAGGGGGGTGGGGAAAAACTATGAAACATATTTTATAGTTTTATATTTATAAAGTAACCAAATTAATGTATTTTAAAAGTTAAATCTCACATAGTGGGCCAGACATGGTGGCTCACACCTGTAATCCCAGCACTTTGGGAGGCTGAGGTGGGTGCATTACCTGAGGTCAGGAGTTCAAGACCAGCATGGCCAACCTGGTGAAACCCCGTCTCTACTAAAAATAGAAAAGATTAGCTGGGTGTGGTGGTGGACACCTGTAATCCCAGCTACTTGGGAGGCTGAGGCAGGAGAATTGCTTGAACCCGGGAGGCGGAGGTTGCAGTGAGGCAGAGGTTGCAGTGAGCTGGAGGTTGCAGTGAGCCGAGATCATGCCATTGCACTCCAGAGCAACAAGAGCAAAACTCCGTCTCAAAAAAAAGAAAACAAAAAAAAAACAAAACAAACAAAAATAATCACATAGCAATTCATATCATAAGAGCAATATAGGAAAATGTAATACATTAAAAAATTTAAACAATATAGATCTATAGAGTGAGAAGTGAGTTCTCCTTCCTATTATCCAACCAAATGCTATGCTCATCTACAGTAGAAATCCCCACTAACAGTTTAATATCATTTTTAAGACTATTTCTTAAATTTTTACATATATATGTACATGTTATGTTAAAATATTCATGCATCATCACATATATATTTTTCTGTAAATAATTTTCTCACTTAACAGATCTTGGACATACTCTTAAATAATTACATATAGAGCTACCTCATTCTTTTAAAAGTCTGCATCATATTCCTAATATTTTATTTATGATTTATTTGAACCACTCTCCAATTATTACTATGCATTTAGGTTAACTTGAATTTTTCTACTCGCCACAATTATTTTCATGAATTCTTCATAATCTACACAGTTCATATTTTTTCCCCCATTTACAGTTAACTCATTCTTGATACAGCTTTGCTGACTTCTACTCAAGCTAATCTTCTACCAAATTAGCGCCACGATGTAGCATGAAATGGCTTATGTGCTTTTTTTGTTTAAGTGGTTGTGAATTTCTTGATCCCTTCCATCAAGAGGTGTGTCCTCTCTTCTTGAATCTGAGGAGACTTGCAATAGCTTCTACTAATAAAGAGGGGCAGAAATGCTGTTATCTGACTTCCAAAGCTAAGTTATAAAAATCCACACAGCTTCCACACAGTCTCTTGGAACATTTATTCTGTGGGGATGCTCACTCTTGGAAACCCGTGACTTGGGAAGCCAGCTGCCGTGCTGCAGGAAGCCCGAGCACCATGAAGTCAACCTGCAGATGCTCTGGTGAACAGCCCCAGATGAGTCTAGCCTTCAAGTCATCCCAGCCCAGGTACCAGTCATAAAGGTGGAGAAGCTTCCGGATGATTCCAGCCCCCAGCAGTTTGAGTCTTCCCAGCTGAAGCTTGTTAATTGATACAGTAACTGGAGCAGAGACAAGTCATTCCTACTGTGTCCTGTCTGGATTCCTGACCCAAAGAATGTGTGCAAATAAGATCCTGGTGATTTCATTCCAGTAAGTTTTGGGGTAATTTGTCACAGAGCACTATGTAACTGGAACCACATGTATAGGTCCGTCTGCCTAATTCAGGCAGGTAACATTTTTCACACCTCAAATCCTATTACTTCCAGTTATAAATACACGTCCAAGGACTCCAAGGAGTGGACTAGGACCTCAAATCAGTCTTTAAATCACTGGAACTCCTGTCCCTACCCACAGGCTAGAGATTTCTACTCTCTCTACTTAGAGGGATGCTGTGAGAAAACTTAAAAACGTCCTAAATCCTATACAAATGAAAACAGTCATGTGTGTGTGTGTGTGTCCTTTTCATTCAGCTGGAGCAAAAATACTCAAATGCAAATCCTCAGTGAACTTGGGATTTAAGGTTTGGGCAGGATCTCTGGACTTCAATTCTTCCACAAAGAATTTCATAGATTGATGTTCTTCTAATTTCAAAGAATTATGAATGGCACAAGTTTACTTTAACACCCTTCATCAAGGTGGTGGGAATGTTAGCTAATTTTAACATATATTTTTAAAAAGAAAAAAAAAAGAAAGGAATAAAAACTAGAAAGAAAAATGTCTTAAGTACCGAAATTCACTTGGTGCCCAAAGCTACACCCCACTCCTTCTCCCTTCCCAGGTACCCAGCAGACCCACAGTAACAAAGTTTCAGGGTAACAAGGGCAGCGTCGAGCTAGGAAAAAAGGTGTCTGGCTGCCCATCACCCTGCAGAGCTGGGCAAGCAGAAAGGCAGGCCAAAGCCCTCTGGGGGCTGGTTTTCCTTGGTGAGTCTCTGCTCAAACCATACCCAGGGAGTCACCAAATAGCTCAGAGTCTAACAGTCCAATCTGCTGCCTCTCTGGGGCTGGTTTACCCCTTCAGTGCCCATTCAGGGGGTACAGCCATCTGTCTCAGGCTGTCGTGTTAAACTGCTCCCCTCAGTGCTAGGTAAGGCGCTGCAGGCATTTGTCTTCCCACTGCTTGACAGCCTGCAAGGCTGCAGATGGACTCAGGTGGTCACCTCCAGAGCACAGAAGGGTCTGTGAGCAGCCCTGCACACGACAGATTGCTGAAAGCTTACACTGCCTCCGCTCAGAGCCTTTCATCATCCTCCTGGACATATGTGTCAACTTTTCTTTTGCTGTTGAGAACTGGTCCTTAGCAGAGCCTCACTACTAAGTGTGGCCTGGAGGCCTGCAGGTCCGGCATCACCTGGGAGCTTGTTACACATGCAGAGTCTCGGGGCGCAGCCCAGATCTGTGGGAACAGAATCTGCAATTTCACCAAATCCTCACATGAAACACACACATTTAAATGTGGGAAGCACTATTCTAGAGAACCTTCATTTCAAATGGAACGTTTCTGTCAGAATAAAACCTAGGATGCTAGTCACAGTAGAAATGTTGAAAAAATAGTTTTAAGTTGTGGGAACCAGCATAATCCTATTCCCAGCAGAAGGACCTCATTATTCATGCACTCTTGCAAGGGGAGGGGGGAGAGCTCAGCTCACTTTATTTCAAAGCCAAATCCAAGAGCATGAAAGTGTGGGTATTTCATTTTAAATCACCACCCACTGTCACAAACACTAATTGGTCCAGTAAATGGTATTATAAAAGCTTAAGGTGGGAGCTTGGCCAGGCAACACACAGTTGCACAAAAAGAAATGTCCAGAAAACAATTTTGGTTCTTTACCTATAACAGCGTTTCTCAACCGGGGACATGTGGCAATGTCTGGAGACATGTTGTGCTGTCACAAGTGAAGGGACTGCAACTGGAATTGAGTGTGCCAGGGGCGATGCTAAACATCTTACAATGCACAAGCCAGCACCCCACATCCAAGAACTGTCCAGGCCTACATTTAGCAGTGCTGAGGCTGAGAAACCCTGACCTGTATACAGGATTAACTCTAATGTTATTGTCCTTTCTTTTCTTTTTTTTTTTTGTGATGGAGTCTCACTCTGGACTCCCAGGCTGGAGTGCAGTGGCACACTCTCAGCTCACTGCAACCTCCACCTCCTGGGTTCAAGTGATTCTCCTGCCTCAGCCTCACAAGTAGCTGGGAATACAGGCACGCACCACCACACCCAGCTAATTTTTGTATTTGTGGTAGAGATGGGGTTTCACCATGTTGGTCAGGCTGGTCTTGAACTCCTGACCTTGTGATCCGCCTGCCTCGGTCTCCCAAAGTGCTGGGATTACAGGCATGAGCCACCGCGCCCTGCCTCTAATGTTATTTTCTCTTCCCTCTCAGTGCCCACCACCCACTACATACTGATCACTCCACTATGCAACTCATTTTTCAGTAAAGTCCTGCGCATGCGCATGCGCCCGTGTGCGCGCACACACACCCACACACACACACCCCCCCTCCCTCCCTCCATGGTTTTTTCCCCGCTTGGCTCAGAGAAGAGCCAGCCATTGAGTGTCTGACAGCCAGGGATGGAGGGGCAGGGGCCCTGTCCTTTCATCAAGAAGGGCCCCTACTTGTCCTTCCTCATTACCCATGCAGCACAGGCCTTAGGTTACCTATTATAAAATCGTGGGCTGTGAGAGCTGGAAGGGGCCTTAGTGATCCTCTTGTCCAGCGCCCTTCGTGTATTAAAGGGGCTGCTTCCCAGCAGACTCGGCACATAGACCAGTTCCTTTACAACACAAAGAAAAAGGAGCCAGGACTCATAAGGAATGCAAAGAAAAAGAACAATGGCACAAGCCCCAGTGTTTGAAGAGCGTGAGCAACTGCTGAATGGTGATGTTCTATTTTTAGCTCAACTTTCCTGAAAAGGAACCCCTGCTTCCCCTTTTCTGGAATGCTGTGGCATCCTCTCCAACTGTTTGGTTTCCCTTCTGCTCCAAAGGTTGCTGAAAAGACTGTCTAGGAAAGTGAATCTCACTGCATAGACCCATTCTTATGTGCAGGGTGACCATAGTCCTGGCACAATTTATATGGTTGCCTTGGAAAAACTAATAGAATCCCCCTTTCCTAGGTGTCTATGTTTGGATGATGATTTATACTGTAACCTTTCTTCTGGGGCACGCTGTTCCCAGGGAGAACAAAGCTACAGGCCTGGCATGCTTCTGCAGAGCACATTAAGCCACAGACCTTAACGTGAAACTGATGTGCAATTATGTCTAATTTGGCCCTTGCTGGTGATGTGCCAGCTGACCGAAATTCTGCTCACTGAAAATGACTGGATGCCGATGAAGGAAAATCCAGAACTGCGCAAACACATTCTAATCCTGTTGACTTGAGAGCGTCAAGAGTGAGGATATTGGCACAGACCATGGGAAAACCTGCTCTGAAACTGATCCATGAAGTTAGTACCCAGGAATTTCTACTTCAAACTGAGTCTATCCTTCAGTTTCTAGCTCCAGCATGCACAAACAACTCACATTTCTGTGTGGTACACACGCACTGATCCATGAGGCACAAGTGGTGTTACGGAGCTCAAAGGCTCAGGTAAAACATAACCTAAAAGCAAGGCCAGCAAGTTGATCATTGGCAATTCATCCCATCAATAATGCCAACCTGGGACCTCACTTCCTCCTCCTCTCACTGGGCACTCTCTCTGTGAGAGTGCTTATATTTGCTGTACCATTTTGCCCTAATAGTGCCCACACCAGTCAAATCCAAGCAGATGAAAACTCCATCTCTCATAATCAGAATGAATAATATAAGATCTAACGTGGGCCAGGCGTGGTGGCTCACACCTGTAATCCCAGTACTTTGGGAGGCAGAGGTGGGAGGATCACCTGAAGTCAGTTTGAGACCAGTCTGGCCAACATGGTAAAACCCCATCTCTACTAATAATACAAAAATTGGCTGGGCATGGTGACACACGCCTGTAGTCTAGAGGCTGAGGCAGGAGAATCGCTTGAACCTGGGAGGTGGAGGTTGCAGTGAGCCACAATCACACCACTGCACTCCAGCCTGGGTGACGAGCAAAACCGTCTCAAAAAAAAAAAAAAAAACTAACATTTTTTTTTCTTTTGCTTACAATACTTACAAGTCTCTCTGGGAAAAATGAAGACTACAGAACAGGAAACATCATTCTATCTAAAACAACTGTTAACAATTTGACACATTTCCTTCCAGCTCTTTCCCCATATTTAGGTTCTAACTTCCCTACAGTGTATCTTGCCTTTTTGCTTCATGAATAAGCATTTCTCCGTGTCATTATAAACCAATCAGTTTATTTTAAGTTGTGTCTGTGGTTCTCCAATGACAACATTAACAGCTGTTTGCTATTCAGACTTCAAAAGTTTATGTATTACAGAAGGTAGTAAATAAAGAGGATGGAGAAGAAGAAGGAAACCAAGCAATAAAATTTTAATGAAGAATCTGTCTCCCAGAAGAGTCTTGGTCACCAGTGTTATGAGTGTTGAACTCATATCCTCAGTTCTGCTGGAACCACTAGAGAGGGCAGACCCCCACCCCCTGCCCCTCTTTTCCCTCCCCCCACCCCTGCCATGACTTCACTGAATGAGCATAGGCTCCAGATGTATTAAGTGAATGCAGGGAAACAAACAGCAAGAAAGGCATGGGCTTAGTGTCCCAAAGGAGATAAAGAAAGCCGAAGAGGCAGGAGCAGGAAAGGTCCGACTGTGGGTGCCCCCTCAGTGCCTGTAGAATCCTTGCCACCCATGGCAGTCAAAACCCTCCATGCGCTGTGCTCTCCTGTCCCTAATCAATCCTGCATGCATGCATGAATTAAGGCCAAGCCTGGGCACAGCCTGTGTCCTCTTTTTTTTTTTGAGACAGAGTCTCGCTCTGTCGTCAGGTGCCAGGCTGGAGGGCAGTGGGGTGATCTTGGCTCACTGCAACCTCTGCCTCCCAGGTTCAAGCAATTCTCCTGCCTTAGCCTCCCGAGTAGCTGGGATTATAGGCACCTACCACCGTGCCTGGCTAATTTTTATAGTTTTAGTAGAAACAGGGTTTCACCATCTTTTCCAGGTTGGCCTCGAACTCCTGACCTCATGATCCACCCGCCTCGGCCTCCCAAAGTGCTGGGATTACAGGCGTGAGCCACCACACCTGGCCCTGCCTGGCTCCCGTTCACAGAATACTTCCTCCTCCTCTCACTGGGCACTCTGTGAGAGTGCTTATATTTGCTGTTCCATTTTGTCCTAGTAATGCCATCAGGCAGGTACTACAATTTCATTACTTCAGGTCGCAGGAGAGGAAATCAGAGCTAAACATTAGCAAATGACAGAGCCAGAGCCCAGCTCTGGGCCACTGTGCCATGTTGCCTATGGGCAGCTCCCTGAGGGCAGAGAGCAGCCCAACCACTCACTCGTCCAGTGAACACTATAATTATATCTCATATCCTTCCTAAAAATATTTGAGGGGTTTACAAAGATAGATCTGTTAGGGCCAGGCACGGTGGCTCATGCCTGTAATCCCAGCACTTTGGGAGGCTGAGGTGGGTGGATCACCTAAGGTCAGGAGTTCAAGACCAGCCTGACCAACATGAGAAACCCTGCTTTTACTAAAAATACAAAATTAGCCAGGCATGGTACCCAGCTACTTGGGAGGCTGAGATAGGAGAATCACTTGAACCAGGGAGGAGTTCATAGTGAGCCGAGATGGTGCCATTGCACTCCAGTCTGGGCAACGAGTGAAATGCCATCTCAAAAAAACATTCATTCATTCTAGAATATCACAAGAAAAATTTTAAAAAATAAAATAAAAAGAAACAACAAAACAAAGATAGATCTGTTAGGGGAAAAAAAGTTTATAAATATAAAGAAGTTTTGAATTTGGGTAAAGGGAAAATAAGACAAGTACAATGAAGGGAGGGGGATAAACACACTGAAAACAATGTTCGAGCCCCTCGCAAATTCTACAGTTCAGTCTCAAATTTGGGTCTCCGTTTTTGATTAGCCAAGGCAAAACACAGAAAGTGGATATTCATACTTGAGTTAGGGATTTATTTCAGAAAGTCCTGTTGCCATAGAAATTATGTTAAGAACAATATATGTCTCCGCCATCCTGCCTGATTAAAGAGCTTCTAAATGAGCCTATTTTCTGTTTAAATGTTGACTAAACCTACGGGTGGTACAATATAAACTTGGTAGAAAACTGCTCTATAGAATCCTCTATAAAGGATTCCACACTTCCTAGTTTCCCTATTCAGAATGTGAATACACCTTAAGTCACTGACAGACTGTGACTTCAAATGATTAAGTCAAATTAATGTGATTAATTCAAATGATCATCATGAGTTACTTTCTTCTAAACAGTGATACTCTTACTGTGCCCTCTCTCACTAGGCTGGTGCCCGCCATGGCTTCATGTGCCTTTTGATGCTTCTAAATCCTTTTTTGCATATCTGCTACTTCTGCACTCTTCCCACTCTTTCTTCTTTCATCTGTTTTTGTGGTGACTTCTCAGCTTTGATGATGACCAAGCACCATTTTTTTTTAAGATGGTGTCTTGCTCTGTTGCCCAGGCTAGAGTGCAGTGGCACGATCTCGGCTCACTGAAACATCCGCCTCCCGGGTTCAGCAATTCTCCTGCCTCAGCCTCCCAAGTAGCTGGGATTATAGGCACCTGCCACCTTGCCTGGCTAATTTTTGTATTTTTAGTAAAGACAGGGTTTCACCATCTTGGCCAGGCTGGTCTCAAACTCCTGACCTCGTGATCCATCCGCCTCGGCCTTCCAAAGTGCTGGGATTACAGGTGTGAGCCACTTAGCCCAGCCGACCAAGCACCATTTTAAGAGCAGGCACCAGCCAACCCCACTAACTCACAGCTTCTTCCCTGGCAATGCACATCACTGTTCACGATTAGATAGTTACTGCGCCAAAAAATTTAGACTGTCTAAAACTCCTCCTTTTCCCATATTTAATGGCTATATTGAGTTGATTGTTGTTAAATTTTTTATGGCAGGAACAAACAGGAAACTAATAAAATGGATAAATTCTTTTTTTTTTTTTAATTGCATTTTAGGTTTTGGGGTACATGTGAAAAACATGCAAACATTGTTGCATAGGTGCATACGTGGCATTGTGATTTGCTGCCTTCCTCTCCTTCACCTATATGTGGCATTTCTCCCCATGTTATCTCTCCTCAACTCCCCACCCCCCGCTGTGCCCCCCCATTCTCCAACAGACCCCAGTGTATAGTGCTCCCCTCCCTGTGTCCACGTGTTCCCATTGTTCAACACCCGTCTATGAGTGAGAACATGCGACGTTTGATTTTGTGTTCTTGTGTCAGTTTGCTGAGAATGATGGTTTCCAGGTTCATCCATGTCCCTACAAAGGACGCGAACTCATCGTTTTTGATGGCTGCGTAATATTCCATGGTGTATATGTGCCACATTTTTCCTGTCCAGTCTATCATCGATGGGCATTTGGGTTGGTTCCAGGTCTTTGCTATTGTAAACTGTGCTGCAATGAACATTCGTGTGCATGTGTCCTTATAGTAGAACGATTTATAATCCTTTGGATATATACCCAGTAATGGGATTGCTGGGTCAAATGGAATTTCTATTTCTAGGTCCTTGAGGAATCGCCACACTGTCTTCCACAATGGTTGAACTAATTTACACTCCCACCAACAGTGTAAAAGTGTTCCTATTTCTCCAAATCCTCTCTAGCATCTGTTGTCTCCAGATTTTTTAATGATCGCCATTCTAACTGGCGTGAGATGGTATCTCAATGTAGTTTTGATTTGCATTTCTCTAATGACCAGTGATGATGAGCATTTTTTCATATGCTTGTTGGCCTCAAGTATGTCTTCTTTTGTAAAGTATCTGTTCATATCCTTCGCCCATTTTTGAATGGGTCTGTTTGTTTTTTTCTTGTAAATCTGTTTCAGTTCATTGTAAATTCTGGATATCAGCCCTTTGTCAGATGGGTAGGCTGCAAAAATTTTTTCCCATTCTGTTGGTTGCCGATTCACTCTACTGACTGTTTCTTTCACCGTGCAGAAGCTGTGGAGTTTGATTAGGTCCCATTTGTCTATTTTGGCTTTTGTTGCCAATGCTTTTTGTGTTTTGGTCATGAAGTCCTTGCCTACGCCTATGTCCTGAATGGTTTTGCCTAGCTTTTCTTCTAGGGTTTTTATGGTGTTAGGTCTTATGTTTAAGTCTTTAATCCATCTGGGGTTAATTTTAGTGTAAGGTTTCAGGAAGAGGTCCAGTTTCTGCTTTCTGCATATGGCTAGCCAGTTTTCCCAACACCACTTTACTCAGAAGACAGAGTACCAGATGCCTAAAAGCTGTCTTTCTAGCTTGTATTCAAAAGCCTGGCACGGCATTGCCTGGTTCATTCTGCCACTTACTAGATGTACCTTGGCAAGTTACCTAATGTTCCTGTACCTCAGTTTTCCCATCTATAAAATGGGAATAACATTACCAACCTCAGAGTTTACTTACAAGGATTAAATTGGACAAATCCTACGAAGTGCTTAAAACAGCACCTGGCATATAGAAGCATTATATATGTTTGTTATTATCTGCATCATTTGAGATTAAGCTGACAGAAAGTGTAGAAGCCAGACCTCACTTCTTAGAGCTGTGTGTACATGTCTCCTTCTCATAGACCTATCCTCTCCTACCAGGCATGAAGCACAATCCCCCCAGATTGCACAGGGAAGCCAGAGACAGAAAAGAGACCCAGGGTTAAGATCAGGATTTTCCATCAAAGTAGGATTCTCTGAGTTTCAATATTTACCAGGCTCTCAGCATTTTCTCATGTTAAATAATCCTGGGAACTCCACATGTAGTACTTAGCACAAGCTCCAAACTAATCATTAAGAGACAACCATTGGTTACATGGCGTTAACTGTTGTAACAACCATTGGTTACATGGAGTTAAACTGTTGTTTTTATAATTCTTGGCTAATTTCCAATGAAGGAGTGAAGAATGACCAGCCCTCAAAAACAGCCACCTGCTGAATCCTGGATCTACCTCAGTCGAAGCATAACAAAGTCAGACTCCTCGGAACACACTTGCTTAATCTGGATCCCGTGGCCTCAGCAATCTATAAAAATTACCAACACTAGCCCTTAGGAAATACATAGTTTCTGCTTACTTTAAGGCCACAGTTATTCTAGAGCTCTCACATGCCCCCTGCCACCTTTTACTCCAGTTAAGAACCACCATTTGAGAGGCCCCAGGCCAGTCTCGTCTCAAGACAATCAAATAGATGCCAACTCCTGTAAAAGGGTAATAACTCACTTAAAAATACCAGCTTTTGGTGCATTGGGATTGTCTGAACACCTTTAAAGTCATTGGGAAATATTATATGAATAGCTTGCACTGAATGAATGCTTTCTATGTGGCACCAAGCACATAGATTAGCTTATGCCATTCTGATTGCCATTATTATCTCCAATGTATAGCTAAACAACATGAGCTAGGGAAGTTAAGACCTTACTCAAGATCACACAGCTAGCATTAGGATGAGGCAGGTTAACAAAACAATATTCTATTTTGAAAATCCATATGCTCCAAGAAGCAGCCTGTTATTTCATTTTATACTATTTATAGAGGCCAAAGGCAACTTGTCTGTGCACTATTTAAGTCAGCAGTCAAAAACTTTAAAAACTCGAAAAAGTTATGTTTAATGTAAATGAAAAACTATAATCCTTGTCCTACATAGCTGAGGTCACACCTGAGGTCACCAAGAAGTAAATTTTGCCATGCTAGATTTTTTTTGAGACAGGGTCTCACATTGTTACCCAGGCTGGAGTGCAGTGACACTATCATGGCTCAGTGGAGCCTCAACTTCCCGGGCTCAAGTGATCCTCCCATCTCAGCCTCCCAAGTAGCTGGGACTACAGGCACACACTACTACACCCAGCTTATTTTTGTATTTTTTTGGTAGAGACAGGGTTTTGCCATGTTGCCCAGGCTGCTCTCCAACTCCTGGCCTCAAGCTATCCTCCTGTCTCAGCCTCCCAAAATGCTGGGATTACAGGCATCAGCCATTGCACCCAGCCACCACAGCTAGGCTTTATACCCATTGCTCTTTATCTCGTGTGAAGAAAAGATGAATTTACACATGAACTCCCAGGAGGTAATCCAAACAGGAGCCTAAAGGGTGGCATTCTAACGGGGTTCTTCCTTCAAGTCACAGATACTTCATTCTTTGAAGTGTTCTTCAATTCACTCCATTAAAAAGTGATAGGTATATGATTCCTCAAAAAATTAAACAGAATTACCACATGATCCGGCAATCCCACTTCTGGGTATATACCCAAAATTAAAGCAAAGGCTCAGACAGATATTTGTACACTTGTGTTCACAGTAGCAGCACTCACAATAGCCAAAAGGTGGAAATAACGCAAGTATCAATCAATGAATGAATGGATAAATAAAATGTGGCCTGTACATACAATGGGATATTATTTAGCCTTAAAAAAGAAGTACAGACACACGTTACAACATGGTTGAACCCTGAAGACATGCTAAGTGAAATAAGCCAGACATCAAAGAACAAATACTGTATATTTCCTTTTATATGAGGTACCTGGATCAGTCAATCTCATAGAAATGGAAAGTAGAATGGTGGTCGTCTGGTGCTGGGAGGAGAGAGAACGGGGGTTATTATTTAATGTATATGGAGTTTCAGTTTGAGAAGATAAAAAAGTTCCAGAGTCACATTGTGGTGATGGTTACACAACAGTGTGAATGTACTTAATGACACAGAACTGTCCACTGAAAAATGGTTAGAATAATTTTATGTGTATTTTACCACAACAAAACACATACAAATAAAGTAGAGTGGATTTAATTAATTCAATGAATTTCCAAACTTGGCTGCATATTGGAATCTCCTAGGGAGGTTTTTAAAAATAACTATTCATCACCAGTAGTGGGAGGTTGGACACTGTGGCCCCTGATGTGATGCACCTGGCAGAAACTGGCCTGGACTTCTCGGGGTATTCAGGGTCATTGCACTGAGAGAATCGTGGGACCACTGTTCCAGTCTGGGGAAAGCCTTGAGGCATAACAGCCAAAGGCAATGCGAGAAACTTACCTGGATCCTAAAACATGGCTATAAAGCAAAGCAGGGGAAATCGTAGTGTGGACTATGTATTGAACAATGGAACTGAACACACAGTAATGGCAACACTGAGGATGAGGCTGGAGAGAAGAATGTCCTTCTTCTCAGTATGTGAGATGTGTGCTGAAGGATTTAGGGGTGAGCTATCCCAATGTCTGTAGATGGAATGGCATGGCAAGATGTTAACAGGTGGTAAAGCTAAGTGAAGAGAATGGATGTTCATTGTAACTTTCTTCTTTGAGGTTTTGAGAGCTTGAAAATTAAAATGCAAACAAAATAGAAAAACAAAGCAAAATAATAACCCTAGTGAGGATAGGTAAGGTGGCTCACACTTGTAATCCTAGCACTTTAGGAGGCCGAGGTGGGGGGATCACTTGAGGTCAGGAGTTCGTGACCAGCCCGACCAACATGATGAAACCCAGTATCTACCAAAAACACAAAAAATTAGCTGAGCATGGTGGCATGTGCCTGTAATCCCAGCTACTTGGGAAGCTGAGGCAGGAGAATTGCTTGAACCTGGGAGGTAGAGGTTACAGTGAGCTGAGATCATGTCACTATACTCCAGCTTGAGCAAGAATGAGTCTGCATCTCAAACAAAACAAAACAAAACAAAAAAACCTTAGTGAGACCCTGTCTCAACCAAAAAAATATTTTTGTAATTAGCCAAGTGTGGTGTGTATGCCTGTAGTCCTAGCTACTTGGGAGCATAGCTTGAGCCCAGGAGTTCAAGGCTACAGTGAGCTAAGATCATGTCAATGTACTCCAGCCTGGGAAACAAAGCCAGACCCTGTCAAATAAATAAATAAACAAACAAATATTAAAATGAAGACATCTATGCCAGAATTCTATCCCCAAATAAACAGAGGATATGGTGATGATATACAGGGAACATGCATTTTCTTGGTAAAGCTCTCCTGGAGTAGCCAGGTTGACAACTATTAATTAAATGATATCTAATCCAAGATGGGATATTATGCTGGATGTGCAAGGACGTGCAATTGTCCTAGGAGACTGCCCTGCTGTTGACACCCAGCAGCCCTAGGAAACCTTCTCAAACCTTAAGTGACCCCAGCCACACTATCTTCCACACTCCCCCACCCCTACTTTTCCTAAGAATAAGCCATAAGCTTTATAAAGAAACGATCCCTGTCATCAGATTAGGAAACAGAGCTGCCTTCCCAACTGTATCCTCTAGTATTAAAAATACAGATGCCCCCTCCCTAGCACAGTAGTTTCCCTTGATGAAATATTCTCCTACAGCATGGGTCTCAAAGAAACTACTCTTAAAGTCTTTTCAAATTAGAGATTTTTTTTTTTTTCTTTCTGAGAAGGAGTCTCACTCTGTCACCCAGGCTGGAATGCAGTGGCACGATCACAACTCACTGCAGGCTTGACTTCCTGGGCTCAGGCAGTCCTCCTGGGTCAGCCTCCTGAGTAGCTGAGAGCACAGGTGCATGCCACCATGCTCAGATAATTTTTAATTTTTTTTTTTTTTTTAATAGAAACAGAGTCTCCTGACATTGCCCAGGTTGACCTCAAACTCCTTGGCTCAAGAAATCCTCCCATTTGCCTCCCAAAGTGCTGGAATTAAAAGTCTGAGCCACTGTGTCCAGCCTCAATTCAGATTCTTACTATTAACTTGTGTTTTCAAAATTCACACTTCCTAGTAAAAGATATGCCAAGATGGACAAGGAAGAATCTGGCTAGAAATCATATATTAGGATTCAGAAAAGTTACATTTCAAAGATATTGCTACCAAAATGCAAAAGGTTGCCTTTCAAGTTGGAAGAGAAAGGAAAATCTGATTTTTCTTTCTTTTTTTTTTTTTTTGAGATGTAGTCTCACTCTGTCACCCAGGCTGGAGTGCAATGGCACAATCTCGGCTCACTGAAACCTCTGCCTCCCAGGTTCAAGTGACTTTCCTGCCTCAGCCTCCGGAATAGGTGGGATTACAGGTGCCTGCCACCACACCTGGCTAAGTTTTATATTTTTAGTAGAGACAGGCTTTCACCATGTTGGTCAGGCTGGTCTCAAACTCCTGACCTCGTGATCCACCTGCCTCAGCCTCCCAAAGTGCTGGGATTACAGGCATGAGCCACTGCTCCTGGCCAGGAAAATCTCATTTCAAACATCCTTTAAAATAAAAAAAAAAAGCACATATCAGCCAGGCATGATGGCAAACACCTGTAATCCCAGCACTTTAGGAAACTGAGGGAAGCAGATTACTTGAGCTCAGGAGTTCAAGACCAGCCTGGGCAACATCGTGAAACCCTATCTCCTACTAAAAATAGAAAAATTAGCTGGGCATGGGGGCGCACACCTGTAATCCCAGCTATTCGGGAGATTGAGGTGGAAGAATGGCTCGAGCCTGGGAAGCAGAAGTTGCAGTGAGCCAAGATCGCACCACTGCACTCCAGCCTGGGTGACAGAGTAAGATCCCTGTCTCCAAAAATAAAAAAGAGCTCAAAGAAGTTATATGCAATGTCACACAGTAAGTGGCACCTCAGTCTAGGTCCTCAGATGCTAGATGCAGGTCTTGCTATCACAGTGCTTCCCGTCTCTCATTGGTCTAGGTGACATTACTTCCATAGCTATCTCCGTTTTACAGCATGATGCTGAGGCCAATGGCAGCTTCCAAGAGGCCAAACAAGACTAATCTATCTGTTTTGCCTGTACGTTGCTCACAAATGTTTTCCTTCCAATTTGAGTGACTAAGGTAGCAAATGCATTCTCCAGCTGAAAGACACTCCAAAGCTTCCTATTATTTTATAAAGGCTATGGTCACATTTGACCCCTGAAGGCATCTGGTCATAAACTCTATGTAAATTCCATCTTATAAATGTCATCTAGCAACTCCTGTTGAATGAGGGAATGGTCACGAGTGGTTCACCTCTTCACAGGCTCTTCGGAGTTCACTTTGTGAGTCAAGAGAACAATCCACTTTTATGTCACAACCTTTATTTCCCCATGGACACTAGCTGACTCATTACTACCTTTTACAGATCTGCTTCCTACACACTTTCCTTTCACAATTTTTTTTTTTTTTTTTTTTGAGACAGTCACCCTCTGTTGCCCATGCTGGAGAGCAGTGGCATGATCTCAGCTCACTGCAACCTCTGCCACCTGGATTCAAGGGATTCTCTCGCCTTAGCCTCTGGAATAGCTGGGATTGCAGGTGCATGCCACCAGGCTCAGCTAATTTTTTTTTGTATTTTTAGTAGAGACAGGGTTTCGCTACATTGATCAGGTTGTTCTTCAACTCCTGGCCTCCAGTGATCTGCCTGCCTTAGCCTCCCAAAGTGGTGCAATTACAGGCATGAGCCACTGTGCCCAGTCCCTTTCACAAATTATTAACTGCAACAGCTTCACAACTATAGAGTCCTGGGCCCCTTAATGTTTCTGTCCCTCATTCTCTGTCTATGCATGTACACACATACACACTTGAAAAATTATATTGCCATTGAATCTTCCCAATAACAGATCTATCTTTCACAGTAATTTTCATAAGGCAGAGTTTGTAGCTAAAGAGAACTTTGTATCTTGAGCAGCAAACGGTAACTATTATAATTTTTCTAACTTTTATAGTATAACTATAAAAACACATATAGCTGAAAATTTGAAAAAGAGGAAAAAATATGGATCACCAAATATCTCATTATCTACACAGAATCACTGATGACCTGTTGGCTTATGTACCAGACAGTGGGGACACAGCATTGACCAAAAGATACAGTCCCGATCCCTCGTGGATTTTACTGCTGTTCTATTTTGTCCACATTATTCTCAGAGTAATAAACATAGAACCATATTTTTCAAAAACACACATTTGCTTTATTTTTTCAAACAGTAATACAGCATATAGTAAAAACTATTTTGGATTGTATTCCCACTCCTGCCCCCAGTCCCTCTTCCCAAAAGCAACTTCTAAAAAGATATTTGCATAACCTTCCAGAAATATTCACATGTCCACAGGTTGAGGATGTGTCTCCTGTTTGGTTTGTCTTATTTTTCCTACTTAGCAGAGCAAGGTACACATTTTCAGAGATATCAAAACTGCAACACAGAAGCACATTATAAGCTCTATTTCTTTCTCAGAGTTCCCCTAATCCAACGTGAAAAGTTACAGGCAGAGTCCACACTGAAGAGGAATAAGCAAGCACAATCCTCCAAACTTTTAGCCAATTCAAACTAATAGCAAAGATTAGACTGGAGAACTGAGGAAGAAAGCTTTGAGACTATGGCCAGAATCAGTGCCAAAGCAGGGAAGGGCCTCAGGTGACCCTGGCTCTTGTGGAGAAAAAGATTTCTATATATTCTTTTTGATTTCATTTTTGTAGAAACATGCTCTTGCTATGTTGTCCAGGGTGGTCTTGAACTCCTGGCCTTAAGCAATCCTCCTACCTTAGCCTCTGAAATTGCTGGGATTACAGGCTTGAGCCACCACGCCCAGCCTTGTATATTCTTTACAAATTAATGTGTCTTTGTTTCCTTTGAAAAATAAAACTCATTAGTAAAGAACAGAATAGAGAGCAAGAGCATGTTTGTATTAGCGTTATGACTACCAGTTCTTGGACAATTTCTTAAGAGTTCAGCATGCAGCAAGGCTGTGGTGGGCTACCTTACTAGATCTTGCATGAGGAAGCACAGTTTAGGGAGTAGGTAAATGGAGAGTCATATTTCATGGGGCGGCCTATGGGACTATCTTACCAGGCTTCTCATCCCACCCTAAGAAGCCTACTTTGTCTAGGACTGGGGCAAAGAACAGAAAAGCGACAATCTCAAGGACCAAGACTGGCGGATTACAATGGTCCCATTTTGGGGAGGTGAGGAATAGAGTGGTTATTAGCAAACATTTATATGAAACGTATTAGAATTAAAAAAAGTGGGCACATGAGTTGCAGCCCAGGTTTTCGATTCCTAATGGCTCCAACATTCCAGTTAGTCCTCTCAGTTGAGCTTTACCAAGCTTATGAACACAAAGCTCCATTAACTTTGTAGAGGCGGTGAGGCCTGAGGGATGTTAGCTGAACCCAGTGTACCAAGTGTACTTCCTCTTCCTCATCTCCCTTCTAAACTCCCACAGGACTGGGTTGACCACAAGGTTGGCTGACCCTGGTAGCTAAGTCAAACTCTACATTCTGAAGCAAGTGGAAAGATTAAGACACATTTCAAGTAGTTTCTTCTCATCTAGATAGCATTATAAACCCTCAGACTTTTAGACAAGCAGCAGCAGCAGCAGCAATGACCAACTTCAACTTGGAAGCCTAAATGAAACAAGAGAATGCTTGATAACTTCAGAGTGACACCTCCAAGACCCCTTTGTAAGATGGCAAATATGCAACACAGAAACCCAAATGTTCTCCCCTCCCCAACTATATCTGGAAACAATAGAACATATAAGATTTTTTTTTTTTTTTTTTTTTGAGATGGAGTCTCACTGTGTCACCAGGCTGGAGTACAGTGGCATGATCTAGGCTCACTGCAACCTCTGCCTCCTGGGTTCATGCAATTCTCCTACCTCAGCCTCCTCAGTAGCTGGGACTACAGAAGCATGCCACTATGCCCAGTTAATTTTTGTATTTTTAGGAGGGGTTTCACCATGTTGGCCAGGATGGTCTCGATCTCTTGACCTTGTGATCCACCCACCTTGGCCTCCCAAAGTGCTGGGATTAGAGGCTTGAGCCAAGGCATCCAGCCTATATTAGGTTTTCAAGTATACATAGACAAGGATTAATTTGGTTCCCACCCAAATTGATAGATCTAACTATTTCCATATAGATAACTTAAGAATTTTCTCATTCTCAAGAGAAAATAGGGCTAGGATTGGGCACGGTGGCTCATACCTGTAATCCCAGCACATTGGGAGACTGAGGTGGGTGGATCATGAGGTCAGGAGTTTGAGACCATTCTGACTAATATGGTGAAAGCCCATCTCCACTAAAAATACAAAAATTAGCTGGGTGTGGTGGCATGCGCCTGCACTCCCAACTACTCAGGAGGCTGAGGCAGGAGAATCGCTTGAACCCAGGAGGCAGAGGTTGCAGTGAGCCAAGATCGCACCACTGCCCTCCAGCCTGGGTGACAGAGCAAGACTCTGTCTCAAAAGAAGAAATTTGGGCCGGGCTCGGTGGCTCAAGCCTGTAATCCCAGCACTTTGGGAGGCCGAGGCAGGCAGATCACGAGGTTAAGAGATCGAGACCATCCTGGCCAACATAGTGAAACCCTGTCTCTATCAAAAAAAAAAAAAAAGAAATTTGTTCCTCACAGTTCTGGAGGCTAGGATGTCCAAGACTGAGGGGCCTGCATCTGGTAAGGGCCTTCTTACTGCACCCTAACATGGTAAAAGGAATCACATGGCTGAAAGAGAGAAAGAAGGAGGCTAAACTCATCCTTTTACAGAACCCACTCTCACAACAACATTAACCTGTCATGAGGGCAGAACTCTGGTGGCCTCATCGCCTCTCATAACCCTCCACCTCCCAACACTATTGCATTGGGGATTACGTTCCAACACATGAACTTTGGGGAATACAGTCAAACCACAGGGCCTTCCAAATCACATTTGCTTCCCACAAGGAAGAAAAGCAAACTTAAAGCCATACCAAAATTAATTCTATAAAATAAACATGAACCTGTAAAGTAATCAAGGCCCGGGTTAGTATGTGGTTTACAAATCAAACATTCAAGAGATACTGTAAATAAAGCGGTCCATAACATACCCATGTGTTTTCACTTACTTGACAAAAACTTGCAAGCACCGTGAAGAGTAACGATGATATCAGAAATGCCTCTTTATCCTTCTGATGCTCTAGTGCATCAGAATCACCTGGAGGGCCTGTTAGAACTCAGACTGCTGGCCCGGCTGCAGAGTTTCTGATTTAGCAGGTCTGAGTGGGGCCTGGGCATCTGCCTTTTCTACAAGTTCTCAGGCGATGCTCCACTGCTGCTGCTGCTGCTGCTGCTCCAGAGGCTGCTCTTTGAAACCCACTGCATTTACTAAATAAACAGCTGTCACCTCCTCTTAGGCACCTTGGCAGGAAGAAGTCATACATAATACACGATTATAAAATTAAAGGAAAGTCTAATTAGAGCTTAGTAAAATCCCACACAAAGTCTTAAGTGAAAGTTCCTCAGGGAATTGCCAATGAATTGGAAACACAGTCTAAGTCATTCTTCAACAAAACTGGGATGCTGGTCATTGCAGGACAGTAAATCAGTGAAATCTGAAAGGTAAACATTGCCACAGTGAATGGAGAGAATGAGGAAAAAGGAGGTGAGAGAAACCCTACCCCCTAGACAATTCAGTTGTCAAGATCCTTGCTCTGCTCTAAGTACAACTTGTTTTTTATTTTTTTTTGCCTGTTCTTAGAGAATTCACCAATCATGGGCAAAACCATCCGGCAAAGCCGTTCATCCAAAAGACAGCCAAACCCAGAAGCACAGTGAAGGGCCGCTGAGCAGCCGGGAGAGAGAGCACCAAATGCTCCCATCCCTACGTCTTGCCACACCTGCCTCCCGTCACTCACTTCACTGGGCCACTCACCCATGTGTCTACTGAAAAATTTGGGGTGTTTTTCGAAAGCATCTCAAAAAACAAGAAGATACATCAGTGTGGGGTTGCATCAGGTGCCTCTCCTCAGGACAGCTCCAGTTGTCCCTTATCGCCTACATAAATAGAAGATTCCACAGTATGTCCCTTACCTCCCGTCCCCAGAGTCTATCGACACATCCTAAGCGGCCACCCCTCCAAACTACCCACAGTACAAATATAATAGCATGCCTTTCAGGTTTTCCTCTGACCTTCCTCAAGGTCATTTCAAATTCACAACTTTCATGAAGCCCTCCCATTGTCTCCATCCAAATCCAACATTCTCATTATCTTCTCTTCCACAGAACTTGGAAGGGCACTAAAAGTATAAGCATTTTTACTTGTCACTCAGATTCTCTGGTAAGCTGTCAGCAGCTAAGTGGCATTTCATTCATAACAATATTTTGCTAGTATTAGGTGCTCAATTAATTGAAACAATTACAACTTGTTTAGCACCATGTGCCAGGAACCACATCAGCCATGTCTATGGATACATCATTTCCACACATCTCTCAAGGTCCTGGAGAAAACCCCAGGGCTACTGAGGCAGGCAATGGAAGTCTATTCAAGTCCAAAGCTTTTGCCATTTTATCATTACCATATTGCCTCTCAAGAGAGAAAAATACAATAGGGCAATAAGGTGACAAAGTATCAGCTTGCAGGTTGGCCATACTACTGTGAGTTTCTACTTCATTTCTCAACAATCCTAGCCTTTAAGGTATGGCCAGTGTATGCAATAAAGTGTGTTTTACAAATTATCTTATTTGCAATCATTGGGGCACATGTCACTATATTATTACGGAAAAGCCTTTCTTTCACTTCAGCACCTCACAGAAAGAGATGGGATGTCTCTGAATATACATTAAATCTTTTGATACAGCTTAGATATACTTTATAAAAAGCCCATGTAAGGCTGGGTGCAGTTGCGCATGCCTGTAATACCAGCACTTTGGGAGGCTGAGGCAGGCAAATCACTTGAGCCCAGGAGTTCGAACCAGCCTGGCCAACATGATGAAACCCCATCCCTACCAAAAATACAAAAATTAGCTTGGCATGGTGGTGCATGCCAGGTGCACCCCATCTTTACTAAAACATACAAAAATTAGCTGGATGTGGTGGTGCATGCCTGTAGTCCCAGCTACTTGGGAGGCTAACGTGGGAGAATTGCTTGAACCCAGGAGGTGGAGGTTGCAGTAAGCCCAGATCTCACCACTGCACTCCTGCCTGGGTGACACAGCGAAACTCCATCTCAAAGAAAAAAAAAAAAAGAGAGAGAGAGAGGAGAGGAAAGGGGATCTCACTATGTTGTCCAGGCTGGAGAGCTCTGGCTATTCACAGGTGTGATCATTGCACACTACAGCCTAGAAATCTTGATCCTCCTGCCTCGGCCTCCCAAGCAGCTGTAACTACAGGTGTATACCACCACATCCAGCATAAATAGCTAGAGGTTTCTATATTTTAAGAGAATCATAACAAACAACTGAAAGACATAGAAGTGGCGAACATTTATGATTCAGGGGCGCAAACTGGCAACAGCCAATGAGGAAAGTCTCCAGGATCTGACAGTCCTTTTCCAAGCTCCCCTGTCACCAGCTAGCAGCATGGCTTTGAGACAGTACCAGGGGTTTCAGTTTCTTTGTGAAGTGGGAAAACCACTGGCCCTCTCAAAGGTCATAATGAGCTGATGATAACAGTAACACACGAAAAGCACCCAGTCCTTGGTAAATTCACAAACCTTCGTTCCATAGCCTATATTAAAATGGCTGCCCTGTAGGACTAACCTGACCCTATCAAATCAGACGCTGAGTAGCCTTTGTTTCTCTTTTGGTTACCATGAAGATGTGGTAAACATTGATCTGTTTGTATACTAGCTTTTTTTTTTTCTTTGAGACAGAGTCTCACTCTGTCACCCAGGCTGGAGTGCAGTGGCACCATCTCAGCTTACTGTAACCTCTGCCTTCTGGTTCAGGTGATTCCCTCTGCTTGGGATTCCCCTATTTGGGATTCCCCTGCCTTAGCCTCCCAAGTAGCTGGGATTATAGGTGTGCACTACCACACCCGGCTAATTTTTTATTTTTATTTTTTTGAGACAGAGTCTTGCTCTGTTGCCAGACGAGTGCATGATCTTGGCTCTCTGCACCTCCAGTGTTCAAGCGATTCCCCTGCCTCAGCCTCTCAAGCAGCTGGGACTACAGGAGCACACCATCACACCCGGCTAAGTTTTTGTATTTTTAGTAGAGTCGAGGTTTCACCATGTTGGCCAGGATGGTCTTGATCTCCTGATCTCTTGATCTGCCCACCTCACCCTCTCAAACTGCTGGGATTACAGGCATAAGCCACCGTGCCCCGCCTAATTTTCTTGTATTTTTAGTACACATGGGGTTTCACCATGTTGGCTAGGCTGGTCTTTAATTCCTGACCTCATGTGACCTCATGAACACCTGCCTCAGCCTCCCAAAGTGCCGGAATTACAGGTGTTAGCCACCATGCCCAGACTTTTAAATAGAATGGGTTGTTAAAAAGTTTGTGGAGTGGGAGGGCAAAGGGCAATAGTAAGTCATTGGTTCCCTAGAGAAAAAGGGGTTAACACCCCAAATAACACTAAATTCTAAAACAAACTCGGTATTACAAGCTTAAACTCTCCCAAACAAGTCATTCTGGCTAACAGCATGTGTAATTAAAGTTAAAAGCATACTAAAATAACACTTTAGCTGTTGACCTTAAAGATCCTTTTGAAAAACTCAACCAAAACACCAGCATATGAGGGAGCGGCATGACTTTTTGTCTACTGAAGACAGTATCGCAAGACAAGGCTGCATATACCCTTCTGTGGTTCAAATGAAAGCACTGATAGGACGTTACAGCTGAGCTATGCTAAATAGACTTATTCAATCCCCCTTTACACAACTGGGTTTAACTAGTTCAGAACTTAAATTTCATCTCAGATTGGTCCTTGTAGAGGGATAAGAGTTTATTTGCACTAACCATCCCAAAACTCCAGTTTCCAAGTAACTTATGTAAGGTTTGTTCTTGGGTTCTTGCCGAGTTTAAAAGGAAGAAACTGAGGCCAACACAAGAAGATCCAATATGAAGGAATTTATTCAGGCTCCTGGGCGAGGTTCTACGGTCCGATAGGAGGGGCCGGAGAAGTCCCACAGACTCCTCTCAGACGTGGGGTTTTATAGGGAGCAAAGGAGCTTGATTGGATGTGGGAGAGCAGGACTACTATTGGGTAAGGTTACAAGCCTTTGTTTGTATACAAGACTTGGCTGCTATTGGTTAGAATTACTCGGCTGCTATTGGCTAAAATCCCAAGACCCTGCTTGCATACTGGGTTCTTTAAGGAAAGGCCAGGCTGTGCGAGAAGGGGAGAAGGTAACATGCCAGAGCTTGTCCGAGCTTTCGGGGAACAAAGGGGATGGGGGTGTGCGTCCAAGCTCCTGGTGAGGCAATTGGCCTTACAACTTAGAAACCTCACCATTCAGACAAAAGCAGAGAGCAGTACTCAGAAGCTCACAGTATCAGGTCAGGTGTGGTGGCTCACACCTGTAATCCCAGCACTTTGAGGGGACCAAGGTGGGAGGATTGCTTGAGCCCAGGAGCTGGAGACCAGCCTGGGCAACATGGCAAAACCCCATCTCTACAAAAAAAAAATACAAAAGTTAGCTGGGTATGGTGATGTGTACCTGTAGTCCCAGCTACTCAGGAGGCTCAAGTAAGAGGATAGCTTGAGCCTGGGAGATTGAGGTTACAGTGAACCATGATTGTACCACTGTACCCTCGCCTGGGAGAGAGAGCAAGATCCTGCCTCAAAAAAAATGCTTGACCAGAATCTTTCTCAATCCCCCTTCTCCCCCAAACCCCCTATGGATTTAGGCTGTACTTTTTAAAAGAAGCAAACAGGCCGGGCGCGGTGGCTCAAGCCTGTAATCCCAGCACTTTGGGAGGCCGAGGCGGGTGGATCACGAGGTCAGGAGATCGAGACCATCCTGGTCAACATGGTGAAACCCCGTCTCTACTAAAAATACAAAAAATTAGCTGGGCACGGTGGCGCGTGCCTGTAATCCCAGCTACTCAGGAGGCTGAGGCAGGAGAATTGCCTGAACCCAGGAGGCGGAGGTTGCGGTGAGCCGAGATAGCGCCATTGCACTCCAGCCTAGGTAACAAGAGCGAAACTCCGTCTCAAAAAAAAAAAAAAAAAAAAAGAAGCAAACAGTATTACTAGGTATATACCCAAAGGATTATAAATCATTCTATTATAAAGACACATGCACAAATATGTTCATAGCGGCACTGTTTACAATAGCAAAGACCTGGAACCAACCCAAATGCCCATCGATGATAGACTGGACAAGGAAAATGTGGCACATATACACCATGGAATACTATGCAGCCATAAAAAATGGTAAGTTTGTGTCCTTTATAGGGACACCGATGAATCTGGAAACCATCATTCTCAGCAAACTGACACAAGAACAGAAAATCAAACACCACATGTTCTCACTCATAGACGGGTATTGAACAACGAGAACACATGGACACAAATGAGAACACATGGATACAGGGAGGGGAGCATCACACACTGGGGCCTGTTGGCAGAGGGCAAGGGAGGGACAGCGGCGGGGCAGGGAAGGTTGGGGAGGGATAATATGGGGAGAAATGCCAGATGTAGGTGATGGGGGAATGGAGGCAGCAAACCACATTGCCATGTGTGTACCTATGCAACAGTCCTACATGTTCTGCACATGTACCCCAGAACCTAAAGTACAATAAAAAAGAACAAAAAAAAAGAAGCAGCAAACAGTAAAACATTGATCCCCATTTTTTTGTACAACGTATCTCAAGAAAGGAAGGCTCTGAATCTTGCAAAGGGTAGAAAACCACAGCTCTTGCCTATGCAATCATTAGAGACAAACTGTAGGCACTTAAGTGTTGATTGGGTTATCAGTGGTAAGTGAAGTCATCTGTCTAGTCACAAACCCCTCTTTCTCTCGCTGTTGTTTTTAACTCTCAAGTAACTGGAACAAAAGTTATGACAGATCATGGCAGCGATGTGTTTTCAGAATTAATTTGGCAAATACATCATAATTCATCACAATAACACAAGTTATTTGGAAATTATACCTAAGCATAAGAGTCATCTGAATTTGGTTGAGTACAGAAATATACTATATATAATATATAGTATATACTATGTTTATGTCTGCATTAGTGTAAACAGCTACCTACTATCACTTCCCTTTTCCACCTCTTCCCTTCGGAATTGCATTACTGAATGGTTTCAGCTTTGTTTGTAGTATTAACATTACACAAAAATAACTTCACAGATTGCAGGAAGATGTGGCCAACAATAGCAGGAATTAAATAGAAAACTGTCTATTTAATTTCAATCCAGTGCTCCTGTGTGTAAATAAGGGCGACTTCAGCAATCTTGCATCTGTCAGAAACCTGAGAAGAGTCTGAGCCCTCATGGAGAACTCATTGAGAAATCCCTCAAGCGCAATTTAGTATGTGGCCTTTTACAGACACTCAGCCTGGTACAGAGGAGAAAGACCATAACAGTCCCGAGCTGAGTTAAAAAAAAAATACTGAATTAAATGACAATTCAAGTGGGTAGGAGAGATAGCAGAACAGAAGCCCAGACCCGAAATAAGCAACAGACAGCTTAATTCAAACTACCAAAAAGTTGTGTTTAACCCCAGTCTCAAACATCTTATACTCATCAGAATGTTCAGCACTAGAACTGAAATTACGACAATGTATTGCCACTTTGTTTTTAAATGCTAGGGATAAAGCCTGTTTGTTATAATTTGGGGTTTTACTGAACCGCTACTTACCAAACCAATAAATAAGAAAAAGCACAGCCCTAGAACACAACAGAGCAAGGACAAACCTGTGTTATCCTTCCCTAGCCTTCCCACGAAGAACTCACAGCGCTATTTTCAGTCTCATGTTGATAGGAGGCTCAGAAAGCCAACAACAACCAGAAATTATACTAACACACCAAAGAGTCCTCTTCTGCGTGAAAAGGCAATGTTAGGTAATGCCTATTAACACTAAAGTCTACTCTGCTAGATATCATGTTATGAATACACTGAACATACACCATTCATAAACCAAAATTATAAAAATGTTCATTTTAATGACATAACTGTCATATTAAAGCCTTAATGTTTCAGGGTGACAAGTCTGGAAAGAAACATAGGCAAATATTTTCCATTTTTGACAGTGTTAAGTGACCAATGAATGCCAGCACTTGATGAGCAGAGGGAAAGTAACTGGGAGTGATTCCAACGAGATGGAACACCACCCCCTTACACCATATTGGTGAGGAAAGCTGGATGAAGATTTCCAAAGAAGGCGGCCCTGTGGAGTGGGCTTCAGGCTTGCCGGATCTGGACTCCCTCAATAGCTTCTTCTGGAATGCACTTAAAACACAGATTTCTTCAGTGAAAATCAAGCAGCATCACAGATACACATGCAGGGACTGACAGAAATGCTGCATTAATGTACCACATTCATGGAAATTTTGCACTATGTATTGCTAATGAGGGCCAACATCAATCACGTAGTAGCAAGAAACCATTTGCTCATGTAGATTCACCTCGTTTATAAAACTTTGTGGTTATCATTTCACACAGTGAAGCCACCATATGTTCTGAGAGCTTGTCACATTAAAGTACTTCCACCTCTTGTAATCAGAAATAAACAATAGTGTTAAAAAAAAAAAATAAGGGACTGATGTTCTGTTTCTTGTAATTAGAAATAAACATTAATAGTGTTAAAGTACTTCCACCAACCTAAAGTTGGCACTGCACATACTGAATGAGCACAGCGTTCCTCCTAGAACTCAACGGGCTCTGCTGTCTGTGTGGTTTACCAAAGGGCAAAAAGCTGGGTCTCAGTCAACTGCTGAGTGCATTAGACTACAGAGGCTGTAGTCCTCAGGCCTCCGCCTCAAGGCAAGGGTAACACAGGAAAGATAACCTCCCATCTTCGACACCCAGCGGGGAGGAGGGGAAAGAACATACACAAGTTGAGGAGCCCTTTTTCAGTTAATCAAGTCAGCGGCCTTACGAACCATCCAGAAACCACACACACAAACAAAACACCCTGCTGGAGGTATCACCACCTTAATCCAAACCTGGTACCTCTGCCACCAAGGCCAGCCTGGGCAAAGATTAACCTGTGGTCCTCGGCCTTGGGTTCACTGACAGGGCCACCTTGGAGAGACAGAGCGGGCCAACTTTCTGTTTGTTTTAAAGGAAATGCTTCCTGGCACATGTTTAGGACTCTGAACTCTGCACATGAAGCCACGTGGTTGGTGCTAATCTGGCTCCATCCACTCACGATCGGCCGGCCGGAGCAACCTCTTTCCGAGGGCAGCCCCTGGCTGGGTAATCGACACCATCTCGTTCAAGTCACCCGGGCTCCCACCGGATTCCCTGAGCCCAGTGCCTCGACCTCTCCACACAGCAATCCTCCGGCGCGAGGGGAGCCGGGAGGAAAGGGGTTGGGGGGTTTCTGCAGGGAGGGAGTAACACCCGTGAGGCCAACGACTCAAGCGGCTCAGGTGAAGTCTGAGGGCGCGGGACAGGAGGAGACGCCCGCCCTTCCAGTCAAGACGACTTTGCACTACAGAGTGCGCCGGCGCCCTACGTGCAGTGCCCACCTGTAGCCACAGCAAACAAACTTTCCTCTCCCTCTGGGTTGGAAGAATCCAGTTCCTTACGCCACCCCCTGGCCCCAGCCCGCGGCGGCCCGGAGCTCCGCGGACTCCTCACCTGATACCCCTAAAACGCCAACCTGGTCTGTCCCAGAGCGCAGCCCCCACACTGCCCGCGCACCCCGTTGGCGTATGAGGAGTGGAGGGTCTAAATTGCCATCTGGAGATTAGTAATTGGGGGGAGGGGGAACGGGGAACGCCGTTCACTGCCCTTTGCAACTCCAGCTCCCAACTTTGCCAAGCCGCACACCCGGCTCCCTCGGCTTCATCAACGCGGTTCTCGGGGAGGAGGCTCCCCAAGGCCAGCGGGAGCCCCGCGCGCCCGGCACACTTACAGCCATAGCGAGGTCTCTGCAGCAACGGCAGCTCTTCGTGGGGCATCCTGCGAGTCTCCGGGGGCCCGCCCGGGGCGCGTCCCCCGCGGCTCCCCTCGCTGGCCAGGCTCGCCGGCTCTGCGCCCAGCCGGCGCGCTCAGATCCCGCCTCTTGCCGCTTTCCCCTGGCCGCCCCGAGATCGGCGACCCGCTCGCTCGGTGCTCTCTCGCCAGCGCCAGCCGCGGCCGCCGCGCGCTGACACTCGAGTAAAAGTGAACTCTCCTCCCTCGCTCCCTGGCCGGCCGCCGCCGCCTCCTGCAGCAGGTTTCCTTTCTCCTCCAGCCAGGCCCCGTTATTCTCCGCGGTGGGAGCGCGCGCCGAGACGCAGCGACCCCTACCGCGTGCCGGGCGCAGCGCCCAGGCCGCGTGGACCCGCCCCTTCTCCCCCGGGGGAGAGGGAAGGGGCCGAGAGGGACGCCGGGCCGGGACCCCCTGCGGCTGGGGCCTCCGCGCAGCTGGCGGCCTGGGGTGGTGGCCGCCCCGCCTGATTTCTCGCTTCTAGAGCGTTTCGAGGGTGGAAGTGAACCAACGCGGAGAAGTACAAGAAAAACCGCAGAAGTCACAGGCAACCCTGGGTGTCCGGGGTGTTGCTCAGTTACTGAGGGACAAACAGCGCGGTTCCTTTTCCTCTGGGGAGACTGCACGTTGACTTTTGTTCTTAGGTTTTTTTTTTTTTTTTTTTTTTTTTTTTTGGCTTCAAAAGTTGCTTCTGTCACTTTTTGTCTACAAAATACAGGGAGTGTGTGTGCTGGAGGAACAAGATAAACCCAGCAACCACTCAAAACACAACCGCGAGTCATCCCCTCCCTCCGATCACCTTGTGCCCGCCCCCGCCCCAAAGTGCAGAGCCGTCGCTCCGGCCCAGCTGGGGTCGCAAGCCACAGAAACCTTTTCCGGCCAAGTTTTTAAGGAAATTAAACTGCATGTGGCTGTTTTGAAATCGGGGTTTTCATGCGGTCGCCAGGAGCTGTTTTTCTCTTTGTGCCTGAGAGTGATAAAATCTGGAGGGAATACGGGGCCCTTCTATACCTGTGCCCTCACCTGTTCGACAATTGTGGAGTGGGTGGATGCCGATGATGGGAAAAACAAACGGAGGGCGGGCGATAAGCAATTATTCAGAGCCGGGCGCGGCGGCTCACGCCTGTAATCCCAGCTCTTTGTGAAGCCGAGAAACAAGGATCCCTTGAGCCCAAGAGTTACAGACCAGCCTGGGCAGCATAGCGAGACACCGTCTCTACAAAAAAAAATATTAAAATTAGCCGGTGCGGTGGGTGCGCCTGCAGTCCCAGCACTCAGGAAACCGAGGTGGGAGGATTGCCTGAGCCCTGGAGTACGAAGCTGCAGTGAGTTGTGACTGCGCCACTGCACTCCAGCCTGGGTGACAGGGCAAGACCCTGTCTTTAAAAAAATTAAAAAGAGGCCGATCACAGTGGCTCACGCCTGTAATCCCAGCACTTTGGGAGGCCGAGGTGGGTGGATCACGAGGTCAGGAGTTCAAGACCAGCCTGGCCAAGATGTTGAAACTCTGTCTCTACTAAAAATACAAAAATTAGCTGGGCGTGGTGGCACGTGCCTGTAATCCCAGCTACTCAGGAGGCTGAGGCAAGAGAATTGCTTGAACCTGGGAGGCAGACGTTGCAGTGAGCCGAGATCGCACCATTGCACTCCAGCCTGGGTGACAGAGTGAGAGTCTGTCTCAAAAAAAAAAAAATTTAAAAAGAAATTATTTCTCTGAGGAAATGGTGGCACCGTGACACTAACCATTTTTTTTTTATTATGCAAGGATACAGAGAATGACCAGCTGTTTTCCATTTCATATGGGCGATGCAGTCCTCAAACACGTTGAAACTCAGATTCTTGGGCCCCGCCCTCGGAATTTCCGACTCAGTGGGTCTGGGCTGGGGCTCATGAATTTGCATTTCTAATTTCTAGCAAACTGCCAGGTGATGCTGACACTGCAGAGCGTGCTTAGAGTGGCTCTGTGAGTAGTAGATGCGCACAGGGACGCAAGCTGGACACAGGGAACTCTCAAGTCACACGGGATAGCAAAAGAAGTATTTTTTTTCCTGATGGCGTTAGATTCTCACCTGTTTGGAATGGGATGAGTGGGATTTTCCTTTTTTTTTTTTTTTTTTTTGTCTTTCTTCCCACCCCCCGCCCCCCACGAGCAGTTTTGCTCTTGTTGCCCAGGCTACAGTGCAATGGTGTGATCTCGGCTCACAGCAACCTCCACCTCCAGGGTTAAGCGATTCTCCTGCCTCGGCCTCGCGTTTAGCTGGAATTACAGGCATGCGCAGCCACGTTCGGTTAATTTTGTATTTTTAGTGGAGAGGGGGTTTCTCCATGTTGATCAGGCTGGTCTCGAACTCTAGACCTCAGGTATTCCACCCGCCTCAGCCTCCCAAAGTGCTGGGATTACGGGCATGAACCACCGGGCCCAGCTGGGTTTTCCTTTCTTAAAAAGCAGACGCTTATTGTAAGAACAATTCAAAGGTGAAATGGCCATATTTGAGGCACAGCACCCTGTCAATCAATATTCGCCCAGAGGAGAAATGTGGAAGGGGATTTTCCTACATGTTAGGAGATGCTGAATTAAATGATATCTAAAGTTCATTCCATTTCTGTTGTTCCATTTGTCAAGTATTAACAATTAAGTCCTTACATATATCAATTTTCATTTGAGTGTATGATTTAGAGCCCAAATAAATGGGTAGTCTATATATTTAGAGGTAGGGGGAAAATCGATGTAAACTAAAATGGTCTAGGAAGGTGATAGGGTTTGAAAGTGTGGTTGAGGTGGAAGTGTGTTAAGAGCTGGATGGAGGCTGGGTGCGGTGACTCACGCCTGTAATCCCAGCACTTTGAGAGGCTGAGGCGGGCAGATTATGAGGCCAAGAGAGCAAGACCATCCTGGCCAACACCGTGAAACCCTGTCTCTACTAAAAATATAAAAAAATTAGCTGGGCGTGGTGGCACGCCCCTGTGGTCCTAGCTACTTGAGAGGCTAAGGCAGAAGAATTGCTTGAACCCAGGAGGCGGAGGTTGCAGTGAGCTGAGATTGCACCACTGCACTCCAGCCTGGTGACAGAGCAAGACTCTGTCTCAAAAAAAAAAAAAAAAAAAAAAAAAAAAGGAGCTGGATGGAGAACATCCAAAGGAAAGAGTCAATGGGGTGGAGCCCAAGTTGGGCTGGATTGGAGTAGTGACCCTGTTGTCAGGTTGTGAAGGGCCCTGAGTGTCTGGCTAAGAGGACTGGAGATTATCGTAGAAACATTCAAGAACTCTTAAAAGTTTTGAGTATGGACGCTGCAGAATGCAAGGGAGTTTACGGAAGGTGAATATTGGAGCAGGTTATAGGATAGGTTGGGATGGGACAACCTGGAGATGTTGACATCCCATGGAAGGGGTTTGGACAGAGATTGAAGAGAGAGGTAAGAAGAACCTCAATGAGGCTGACATCAGTAAGGGAGATGAACGGGGTGTTTTAATACACACAAGTTGATGCCATCAACATGTATAGATATCACACACACTAAGAAGTAGATTAAGTAAATATCTGTTAATAGTAGAAAGTGAAGGTTAAAGCATAAATAGGTGATTGGGAGGGCAGTAGTTCTAAGTTCATGTTCTAGCTGGTCAGCTCTTTAAAGGATCGGAGGTGGCATCAAGGCTCTGTCTGGGTAATCTTAGGAAGAACTTGAAGACTAAGAGGAAATTGGAAAAGCAAGTGCTCTTGTTATTTTGCAAGTGCTAAAATTAATCATGGGCATTTTGGGCCAGGCACAGTGGCTCACTCCTGCAATCCCAGCACTTTGGGAGGCTGAGGTGAGTGGATCACGAGGTCCGGAGGTGGAGACCATTCTGGCTAATATGGTGAAACCCGTCTCTACTAAAAATACAAAATTTAGCTGGGCGTGAGGCTGAGGCAGGAGAATCGCTTGAACCCGGGAGTCAGAAGTTGCAGTGAGCTGAGATTGTACCACTGCACTCCAGCTTGGTGACAGAGCAAAACTCTGTCTTAAAAAAAAAATAACAATAATGGGCATTTTGGTCTGCACTAAGTGGGTAAGAATACAGGTCTCACAGGTCACTTCACCTCAGCATCTCAGAAAAGAAATTTGCCTGCAGAATGCTGCACTATTTTCTCTTCGAGTTTGACATTGGAGAATAATTCAAATAGATATAAGGCACTATGTCAGCTTACTTTGCCATCTGATTCATCTGATTGTGCTTGCAATAATATTAAAAACAAAAATGAAGGCCATCTAGTGAAAAAAACTTTTTCAAGAAGATGGTTATTTTCTTTAATATAAAACAAAAGAAAACATTAATAAATGACTAGACATGCTAAAACAATTTTTAAGCAATGTTATTTTAAAAAATTGATTTTTTTTAAGGCCCATGTTTTCTTTTGACAAGTTAAAATAAAGGTATTTGGGAAAATGCAACTTTTAAAATAACAACAGATTATATCAAGATAATCACTGGAAAAAAGTGTGTCTGAGTAAAAATCTTAGCACACTTTAATACTCTATTTGCCTTTGAAATGATTTGGTTATTTTCCAATAATATCATTTTAACATGTATACCCAAAATAGTGACAGTCGCCAGAAATGAGGAATGAGGAAATCATAGGAGAGAAATTATTATTCAAGCAGTGTTCAAAGTACTGGGAGTACTTGGGTTATTAAAGTTTTGTAACTCGTTCCCATTCCCAGAAAAAGAGAGATGCTCAAAAGAAACAGAAAGCACACTTTATTGCAAAGGAGACTCCTATGTCTAGAAAGAAAACTCTTACAGTCCAACCTGAAATTTACAAAAAAATTAAAAAGAATCAGAAATGAATGAAACAATCACTGTTTCAGTTCTCAAAAACAAAAATGGGAGTAGTAATGTTAGGAGAGGAAACACTATAGAATGATGGCTTCTTAGCATCATTTTACAACCAAGGAAACTGAGGTAGAGAGAGATGCATGATTTCCATAGTCATGGAAAAATAGGGCCTAAATGACATTCCAGGCCTCCTGAGAGTCTCTGCCCATTGGTTTTTCTACTGTACATATTTTTGTCAATATATATGTTTTTCAAGAAAATCCTTTTTATGTCACTAAAGTCTATGATTAGGGACAATTTTCAAATATTTTATGAATGTTAAATCAGTAAGTCAGCAATCTTGCCTTTTTTCTTTTTTCATTTTCTAAGCAATTCAAAATTTGGAAACATTGTC
The DNA here is from genome assembly GCF_030222135.1 of Aotus nancymaae. Classification (NCBI taxonomy): domain Eukaryota; kingdom Metazoa; phylum Chordata; class Mammalia; order Primates; family Aotidae; genus Aotus; species Aotus nancymaae. The sequence goes on along the minus strand of NW_026988425.1, from coordinate 68,769,336 downwards.
TAGACTTTAATTTTAGCCAATTAAATACACTACATATAATTCCATTATTATTTTTCACATTTCACAGTTTAAGAAAGTTTGAGCTTAAGTGATTCTGATAAGACAATCCCCAGGGTAGCCTGTAAAAGAGCAGGAAGAGAAAGCAACATTGATTTTTAGGTAGTCCCCTTCATTCCTTTTAAAAATAATAATATAATAATAATAATATTTTTTGCAGCAAGAGTCCCACTATGTTGTCAGGCTGGTCTCAACTCCTGCCTACGCCTCCCAATGTGCTGGGATTACAGGTGTGAGCTACTGTGCTCAGCCCCATTCTTTATCTTCTTTATCCTGCATTACTGCATTAATTTTCTCAATTGCATGTATCACCTGACATATTGTATATTGGATTGTTTATTGTTTGTAATTCCTCTCTAGAATGAGAGCTGCTTATTTTTATTTTATTTTTTTGAGATGAGATCTCACTCTGTCACCCAAACTGCAGTACAGTCATGCAATCTCAGCTCACTGCAGCCTCCACCTCCCAGGTTCAAGCAATCCTCCCGCTTCAGCCACCAGAATAGCTGGGATTATAGGTATGCACTACCATGCCTGGCTAATTTTTGTATTTTTAGTAGGGATGGGGTTTCACCATGTTGACCAGGCTGGTCTCGAACTCCTGACCTCAAGTAATCTTCCTGCCTCAGTCTCCCAAAGTACTAGGATTACAGGCATGAGCCACCACACCAGGGGAATTCGAGCTTCTTAACAACTGGAACTTGGTCTAATTTATCATTGCTGTGTGTCCAGGATATGTAGCAATGCCTGGCATGTAGTAGCTGCTCGATTATTTTGTTGCAATGAATTTACTATGATAAATTATATGTACCAGTCAATATACTTGAAATACTTGTTACTTTCATTCTGGTAACAACTCTGGGAAGAAGATAGAGTGATCCTTATTTAACGGCAAAGCAACAGACTCATAGAGACTGTAGTATATGGCAGAGCTGGGTTTGTCTGAGTCCACACAATTTCCCCAACAGAAACTGGTAAATTGAACTACGAGTTTCAACATTTTCACCTTTTACTAAATACATGTTGTCTTTTCCCAGGTGAACACTAAAGGACCTACTACAAATGACCCCAAGTCACCATCATCTATTTGCCATTACAAAGAACTAGGACCCTGGGGACCATTTGGTATCCAGGCAATAGTTCTGATTATAGTTTTACTGCTAATCCCTTTTAGTTCCTTGTTGGTCTTCTATGCATGAATGAGACAAAATATGAATGGTACTTACTAAAGGGCTCTCTACCACATAACTGTAAAGTTGTTCTGAATCAATGTTTTGAAATCACGTATGCTTTCCCATTGACTGTACTCCAACTATATTTTATCTTAATCTCGATTGATCTTTGGCAGTAGCTCATTGTCCTAACTTTAATCTTCCCTGCCTGACATATTCCCTTCTAGAAGATTCTGTATTAATTGATTGATGACAGACAAACTTCTAGGTGACCTATGAGACCTTGAATATTTTGAATGAAGCTTCACAATTTATTAGGAAATGAAAATGAAAGCAACCATTAGGTGACAAAGTTTAAATGTTTAACAAGTGTGGGGAATCGGGAACTCTCATACAGTGTTAACGGCGGTGTAACTTTGAGCAACCATTTCGAGGAATAAGTTGGTCATCTCTAGTTAAAGTAAATATGTACATTTCACGAAACTCCGCAATTTCACATCTATTAAGGTGCTTTAGAAAAGCCCCCACATACAGGAGGACATGTACAAGGATGTTCATGCCAGAGAAAAATGAAACAATCTAAATGGCCTGTAGTGGCAGAATGGATAGACAGATGTTGTAGTATATAAAAATAAGATAGAGAAGGCTGGGCGTGGTGGCTCACACCTGTAATCCCAGCACTTTGCGAGGCCGAGGTGGGTGGATCACTTGAGGTCAGGATTCCAAGACCAGCCTGGCCAGCATGGTAAAACCCTGTCTCTAGTAAAAATGCAAAAATTAGCTGGGCATATTGGTGGGTGCCTGTAATCCCAGCTACTTGGGAGGCTGAGGTGGGAGGATCGCTTGGACCTTGGAGACGGAGGTTGCAGTGAGTTAAGATTGCACCACTGCACTCCAGCCTGGGTGATAGAGCAAAACTCCATCTCAATAAAATAAAATAAAATAAAAATAAGAGAATGATAAATACAATGTTATACCATATATGTGTAATTATAAACACATGAAATAATATTACATATGTTGTGATAGATGCATATAGTAAAAGTATGGAAAACATGTACAAGAAGAACATGCCAATTTCAGAATAGAAACAACCTCTGAGAAATTAGGGAAGAGAATGGAAGCCAAGGATGTAGACAAAGAATATCAAATATATCCATAACATTTAATTTCCTTTTTAAAAACTAGAGAAAATATGACATTTGTTATATTCAGGGAATATGTACATAAGTATTTAATGTTTTATCCTCTATGTCTTTCTTTTGTTTGGAATGTTTTTCAATTTTTTTTTAAGGAACAAGTATTCTGTTAATATATTCAAAGTAAAAATAATGTCTTAGTTTGTTGGTTTACCACTTTTTAAAGTTCAGATTTAAGTTTTCTTAATACAGGCAAATCTGTATTATTTCAAAACAAGGCCCCAGTGAGATGTTGATGGTGGCAATATGAATATGCAAACACATAAGTCTTTCTAGGAAGGTGCTTATGATTTATTGAAAAAGTTGTAGCTTCTACCCTAAAACTCAGCTCCTTCCTAGGGGGCAGCTAAGACCAGCTAATGACCAGCATCTCCATTTTGGGATTGATTAGTGACTCCTTATTCTCCTGTTCATACTTACCAAGGAACAGCTCTTCATGAATGAAGAGCTGACCATAGGTCTGGCCTATTGTTGAGGCAGAAATTGCCACATTGTCATAAAGTACTACTTACATATTTTTGTGGGTCCTGCTTCATTATAGTCTTTCTCGGCTAGGCATGGTAGCACATGCCTGTAATCCCAGACTTTGGGAGGCCAAGGTGGAAGATCACTTGAGGCCTAGAGTTTGAGACCAGCCTGGGCAACATAGCAAGACCCCATTCTGTAAAGAAAAAGGAAAAATATTAATAAAAATGAAATCAAGTCTTTCTGGTCTGTCTTTCTTTCTTTCTCTCTCTCTCTTTCTTTCTTTCTTTTTCTTTCTGTAGCTACTCAGCTGCTAATGATCGTTACTGTTTGTTAAGAGTTAACTTCACATCTGGATCTGGTCAGCCCCTCGCCAAGTGCAAAAGGGAATAGTGAACCAAAGAATATCATGGCCAGGGAGGCAGACATCACCAAAGACTGCATTTTGTCAGACCATAAATAAAACTGTCACCTCAAACTCCACAAACAAAACCAGAATCGTTCAATTCCGCCTTGCTCTTCATCCACTAAAACATGTCTTTCCTCTAATTTCCATACCCTGTTAATATATACATTTTCAGTCACTTAGGTTCAAAACCTTAATCATTTTGTATTCCTTTGGAATCATTCCTTAGCATCCAGTTAGTCCTTCATCCTTGGTGATTTTTTTGTTCATATCACTCTCCTTTGCTGATGTCTCTTCTTTCTTCTTGGCTTCCATCATCACCCACCACTACTCTGATTCAAGCTCTCACCATCTTGTACCTGGACTGTTGCAAGGGTGACTTCTGTGCTGTTTCTTTCCTTCTTGCAATTTTGTTTGCTTGCTTCCTCCTCTGAATTCGTCTATCAAATACCATACAGTGTTATTGTGTGAAAAGAAAAATAGCTCAGAGCAGTCTGAATTCTGTGAGGTATGCAAGCCAGAGAGACATGAGTATGGGACTTCATGCCCCCTTCCATGCTTGGGGGCAATTGTTTAAAGTCATTTTAAAAGCCGGGCATAGTGGCTTACACCTGTTATCCCAAACTTTGGGAGGCCAAGGCAAGCGGATCACCTGAGGTCAGGAGTTCGAGACCAGCCTGGCCAACATGGCGAAACCCTGTCTCTGCTAAAAATACAAAAAATTAGCTGGACGTGGTGGCAGGTGCCTGTAATCCCAGCTATTCAGGAGGTTGAGGCAGGAGAATTGCTTGAACCTGGGAGGCGGAGGTTGCAGTGAGCTGAGATCACACCATTGTACTCCATCCTGGGCAACAAAAGTGAAACTCAGTCTTAAAGTAAATAAATACATAAATAAATAGTCATTTTATTCCTGACAGCTACTTTCCCCATTACTTTCATGTTCCTGAAATTTGTGATACAAAGAACAATGTATAGCCAATCAATAGCTTATTTTAATGTAATTCTTAGTAAACAATTTAGAAACTGCCTCTTCTTTTCCTTTAGAAGCCTACCTGTAACTGCTGCTAATTGGGGTGAATAGTCAAGGGAATTTGAATCTATGCTTCCAAGTTGTTACCCTCAAGCTTGGCCCAAATAAACTCTCTACTTACATTATTTCTGCCTCAGCTTCTTCCTTTTTGAGTTATGGTCTCACTCTGTTGCCATGGCATGATCACGGCTCACTCAAGCCTTGGCTTCCCAGGCTCAGGTGATTCTCCTGCCTCAGCTTCCTGAGTAGCTAGAACTACAGGTGTGTGCCACCACACATGGTTAATTTCTTTTTGTAGTTTTTTGTAGAGATGGTCTTTCTTTTTGTTTTGTTTTGAGATGGAGTCTTGCTCTGTCACCCAGGCTGGAGTGCAGTGGTTCGATCTCTGCTCACTGCAACCTGCGCCTCCCAGATTCAAGCAATTCTCCTGCCTCAGTTTCTCAAGTAGCTGGGATTACAGGTATGCACCACCACGCCTGGCTAATTTTTTGTATTTTTAGGAGAGACAGCGTTTCACCATATTGGCCAGGCTGATCTTGAACTCTGGACCTCAGGATCCACCTGCCTGGGCCTCCCAAAGTGCTGGGATTACAGGTGTAAGCCACCACGCCCGGCCTGAGATGGGGTTTCACCATGTTGTCCAGGCTGGTTTTAAACTTCTGGGCTCAAGTGATCCTCCTGTCTCAACCTCCCAAAGTGCTGAAATTACAGGCATGAGCCACGGCGCCTGGCCAGCAGCTTCTTCCTTTAGGTCAGCAGTTAGTACTCTGCTTTTGTTAGCAGTGGCAAATTCGAATGGGATTGCAGCAATCTCAATTCTTGCCTCCTCAGAAGGAAGAATTAGACCGAGGGGTATAAGGCAGAGGGAGAGATGGAGGCAAGTTTTAGAGCAAGAGTGAAAGTTTATTAAAAAGTTTTAGAGCAGGAACGGAAAGATGGAAAGTACACTTGGAAGAAGGCCAAGCAGACAACTTGAGAGATTCAAGTGCATGATGTGACCTTTGACTTGGGGTTTTAAAAATTGACATGCTTTCAGGGGGTTGTATTCCTTCTCCCATGATTCTTCCCTTGGGGTTAGGCGTCCACATGCACTGTGGCCTGCCAGGATTTGGGAGGGGCTGCATGCACAGTGTTTACTGAAATTGTGCACATGCTCACTTGAGGCATTTTTCCCTTACCAGTTGAGTGTTCCTAAAAGAAGGTCATACACCAGTTAAACTTCACCATTTTGCCTGTTAGTGCACGTGCTTGAGCCCACTCGCCCAACTCCTGAGATCTTATTGGGAAGCTGCTGATCATCAGTTTCAGGATTTTTCTATCTATTGGGACACTGCCCTGGCTGCAACTGATTATTATTTTAGAGAGACAGTGTAACAACAGCCTGACCATCACCTGATGATCACCTGACATTCCTGGTGTAGGTGGGGGGCCCTTTCCTGCCCTGCTCATGTCTAACTACCTACTGTAGCACTTTGAGTTTGTAGCAAATACTACCTTAGTTGCTATTTATATTTCTATTGTTTCCTTGATTAAAAAAAAAAAATAAGCATCTGGAATTCCCAGATTTTGCTTTTATTTCCCACAATAGTAGACAAAACAAGTAACCTCAAAGGGTCCAAAACAGCAGTGCGGGAAGTCATAGCTGTTGAAAGCCTGCTGATTTTCTGTTGGCCTGAAAGCAGCTGAGGCAAAATTAGTATAGTTTATTTGGGCCAAGATTGAGGACTGCAGCTTGGGACACACTTCCGAGTTGCTTTGGGGAGCGCACTGAAGAACAAAAGAGAAACTCAAGTTTTTAAAGAAAAAGATGAATCAGGAAAGGGAGTGATTATAAAAGTCGTTCTTTCAGAAATTCTCATTGGTTTATGGAAGTAACATTGGTTAGTGACTGGCAATACATTGTGGAACTATAGGATGTGTGGCATTTTTTAATGGCTACTTGGCATCAGTTAGTCTGGAGCCCACAAAGCATATTTGGTTCAAGAGATAATTATGTAGCTCGAGGAAGAGAGACACATGATTGCCATTACATTTTTTAAGACAGTTTCACTCTGTCACCCAGGCTGGAGTGCAGTGGTGCGAGCTTGGCTCACTGCAACCTCTACCTCCCAGGTTCAAGCAATCCTCCTGCCTCAGTCTCCTGAGTAGTTGGGGCTATAGGTGTATACCACCATGCCCAGCTAATTTTTCTATTATTAGTAGAGACAGGAATTCTCCATGATGGCCATGCTGGTCTCGAACTCCTGGCCTCAAGTGATCTGCTGGCCTCGACCCCCTGCAAAGTGCTGGGATTACAGGCATGAGCCACTGCTCCGGGCTTGTTACATTTTTAAATGTCTCTCTGGGCCTGATAATTTAAAGGGGCTCACCTTCCTCAGATTAAAAAGTTTTCTTTCTCACTTCCGTGAGTAGAATTCTAAACTACTATTTTCTTCTTAGAGACTTTGAGAGTCTAAAAATCGAGAGGTTTCATGGAGTCAGAATTTGAACTTTCGGGTGCTTAGCAAAGATTTGACACTAAAGAGAGAGATCTGTTTGGGTCTTGACAAGTGATGACATCAACAAAAACTATCCGCCTACTGCATATAGAGATTATCGTTTGATCTCTGCAGTTTCTAAGCCGGGTTCAGTAAAAACAATTGGCTTGAGAAAGCGTCTTTTCATTTTCCTAAGATGTCTGTATTCGAAGCATGTTGGTGTGTCAGAGGTTTTATTTTATCAGGTCACATGTTTGGTATTTTTGTGAGGATTTGATATGAACAAAGACCACATATACAGCACAAGGGTGGTGGTGTTGAGATGTAAGACAGGAACCGCCGGCTGATCAGCCACAAGGCCTTTTGGGGGAGGGGAGGCACCACAGTCACCAGAAAAACCCTGCTTCATGTTCTGTCATTTTAAACTCTTCACGTTGACTGCCAGATTTCACAGAACCCTCAGCCCTTCTTTTCACCCAGAGTTCTACATGCAGTCTAGCAGTGTTGCTTTAAGTTACTTTAAAACAAATTTAAATTGTTTTCACTTTGAAAGTGAATTCTAAAATTTCTTTAAAGAACTGAAGGCATTCTGGGAGGTAAAATTAAACAAAATAGAACAGATTTAGTCATTTATCTTTTGTGAACTGTAAGGCTAACTTTAAGTGCCCTTTAAAATGTGGTATATTAAGCTCTTCTGAATGTCTGGAGTTTATATCTTCTCAGGAAACCTGTTAATTCGTATAAACTTGAGGCCTAAAACAAAGCTTCATTGAAACTGTATGAGGTGTGCTTTACAAACAGACAAAAAAACCATTTTGCTGGAAATGCTATAGAAAGGATTCATGCACCAGGTGAGAGGTCCCTTTCAATAAGCAACAAAACCTTTGATCAAAATTTTCAAAATCTGGTCCCAATTAATATGCAATTCTTTTTCAGGATCACCAAAGATTGAGCTGGCATTCCCATGGACCCTGAAAATCCATCTCCCTTTGATTTTCTAATTTTTACATTATTTGTAAACAAATTACAAATCATGCTTTTAAATCTTATATGGTTTTATATTGTTTATTCTGTTTTGAGCATTATTAGAACTTTTTCTCATTCCTTTAAAGTTAGTGCTTCTTGGTGGTAACATAATTTTCAACAGAATTCAGCTAACACTGAATATCCAACTCTATTTCAAGGTCTTGGTCAGTTTTAGAGTAATTGGCCTCAAAAATTAGGTTTTGCTTTTATTCTGGTTTTTCAGATGGAATCTTGTTCTGTAGCCCAGGCTAGAGTGCAGTGGTGCAATCTCAGCTCACTACAACCTCTGCCTCCTAGGTTCAAGTGATTCTCCTGCCTCAGCTGCCCGAGTAGCTAGGATTACAGGCACCTGCCACCACGCCCGCCTAATTTTTTGTATTTTTAGTAGAGATGGGGTTTCACCATATTGGCCAGGCTGGTCTTGAACTCCTGACCTTGTGATCCACCCACCTTGGCCTCCCAAAGTGCTGGGATTACAGGCGTGAGCCACTGCACAGCCAATGCATGGTCCCTCGAAACCCACTTCCTTCTTTGAGCAAAATAACCCACAACAGGAACGGTTTTCTTTGTTTTTGCTGTCTTATTCCTTGTGACAGATCTTGACACAAAGCAATTAAAGGCTTTGTTCTGTATATTTTTTTAAAATTAGGTTTTAGAATTCTACTTGCATTTACTTCCCTTGCGTTAGTTGCTTAGTCCCTTAAAAAATCCCCAGAATCTAGTGGCCAAGAACCACAAAGGAAAGAGGTCACACTCCCCCCTTTCCTCCTCCCTATAATCTTACACTGGGAGGCACTGCTTCTTCTCCTATGATGCCTCTAACAGGCTTCATTGACACCTCAGATGTAAGAGTCCTATTTCAGGAAAATTTTTTGAAAGTAACAAAGAAAAGGAAATATGCAAGCTCGGGCTGGTATATTATAAAGTGACTACTTTCAGGGAATTTTCATTTCTTCCCCAAAGGGTTCTCAGGTCTCCATGATTTGGAACGCTTCACAAATCATCTGTTGTTCTGATTTCACAGCTCTTCAGTTTTATTCATGGCTCTACACCCAGTGCCTTGCATATAGTAGGCACCCAGTGAATATTTGTCCAATCAATGAATGATTAAGTCCAATCTCAGTTCTCTTGAAAATTAACTTACTGGTTTATCTTCTATCACTTGCTTCCAACTGAAATTGATTTCTTGCCTCTCAGGCTCTTTGATGCCAGCAAGCCCTGTTAGAAAGAAGTTCAATGATTTCCCATATTTGGCTAATGACCAAACAGCATCTGGTTGCAACAGAGAGCTAATCCTTGGTACCTGACCTATATATGAATTAACGAGTACCGACAGTGCAGTATCTCCCACCCAGGAAAGAACAGAGCTGCAGCATAGAAGGATATAAAACATTAGCGTGGAATCTGGCAAGAGAATCAACTCTGATGTCTCTGGGAAGGAAAAACCTGTGTAACATCTTAGAAAGTCACTCACAGAGGAAAGAGTCTCATGAAACAACGTGAATTTAACTTTCCTAGGTGCCACCCATTGTGGACAGGCTCCCGAGGTGAGAAGGAGTCCAGCTAGAGAAAAGCCCTGTGGCAACAGCAGGTCATACTGCAGTGGCTCCAGCTCCAGGAACTCTGACAGGGGGCAAAAGTTATGTCAACATGTTCTAGTAGCTCCACTGTCTAGGGACTCAGGAGAAGGAGAATGGTCAGGAAAAACACAAGTTGCATAAATAAAGGGAGAAGAATGACAGGTTACTCCTAAGAACAGAAAAAGAAAAATCTCAAAGGTCATAGTGCCGTTGAACTGAGTTGATGGTCAACAAAACATCACTACAGGGCACAGCTGAATGCTGGCTTCTACTCACTCACTGAGAAGTGAGCTTTGATGGAATTCACTGTGCCATGTCATTCCACTATTAGCAGTTTCTGAATTTTTTTTTTTTTTTTTTGAGACGGAGTTTTGCTCCTGTTGCCCAGGCTGGAGTGCAATGGTAAGATCTCGGCTCACTATAACCTCCGCCTCCCAGGTTCAAGCAATTCTCCTGCCTCAGCCTTCCAAGTAGCTGAGATTATAGGCACCCACCGCCATGCCCAGATCATTTTTGTATTTTCAGTATGTTGAACAGGCTGGTCTTGAACTCCTGACCTCAGGTGATCTGCCCCCCTTGGCCTCTCAAAGTGCTGGGATTACAGGAGGGAGGCATCCTGCCCAGTTTCTGAATTATTAAGGCAAGGCTCTGAGAGGGGAGTGATCAAAATGATTACCTGTTGGGAGAAGAGAAGCAGCCACGAGGGGGCTGGAGAGGATCATTCAGCTTCTTAGCATGGAACAAGGAGAGCTAAATGCTTACTTATAGAGAAAAGATGAGTCGGCAACACTGGTGAAACTGTGGTCTGAAAAGAGTCTGTGCAAAAAGCAGCTCCAACACAACAAATGAAACTTGAGTGAAGCCTGGAAGGACTTGCTGTACCCTCTGCCCAGAGCCGATGCTGGAGCAGTTAGGGGTTCAGTGTGCGGGCAGCCTTTTAGCCTTCCTAATGTTTCACTCTAATTCTCATGCATCCTGTATTTAAGCAGTTGCTGGACTTTTGTTGTTCAGTTCTTCCATGTATTGGACAATTTATCTGATACCTCCTTTATATGGAATACTATGCTAAGAGTAGGATTAGAAAGAAAGATTAACCGCTGGGCTCAGTAATCTCAACACTTTGGGAGGCCGAGGCAGGCAGATAACGAGGTCAAGAAATTGAGACCATCCTAGCCAACATGGTGAAACCCTGTCTCTACTAAAAATACAAAAAATAGCTGGGCATGGTGGTGCATGCCTGTAGTCCCAGCTACTCAGGAGGCTAAGGCAGAAGAATTGCTTCAACCCAGGAGATGGAGGTTGCAGTGAGCTGAGACCAAGCCACTGCACTCCAGCTTGGTGACAGAGGGAGACTCTGTCTCAAAAAAAAAAAAAAAAAAAAAAAAGAGAAAGATTAACCATGAGATGTGATCTATAGCAGCTTATGGTTCCATTTGACTTTTGCCATAATTTTTATGCAAATCCATGAATCCAGAGGGCCAGCTGGGTCTACATAACCTAGGCCAAATAATAGGAATGGGATGGAGAAAGTTATTCTATTCACCTAGGCAATTTCATGGTGACTATTCATAAAAACAGTTTACGTGTTTAGTTTCACACACAAAAAAAGTGATTCAAAATGAAATAGCTGAATGACGAAGGTAATAGAAGGGAATTTGAGAAGAAAAAGTCTTTTAAATCATATAAATATACTACTTATCTTTAAAAAATTTCAGGTTCTTTTTACTGTTGAGCTGTGGTATACCTGTAATTCTCTAGTTGAGATATCAAGGTGGTATTTACAACGGAGAAATATGTCTTATTGTTCTAAAAGTTGCCTGTCCAGTCTCACTGCTTTTAAATCTCATAGAGAATCACTCTGTGAGTGAGTTCAAATACTTCCTTTTATGTTGAATAAATAAACTTGCTTCCAAGTCAGAGTGAGCAGATAGCTCCAAACACTAAACACTTACTGGCATTCAGCATGAGAGTCCTGGATGTGATCCCTCCAATCAGTGGGCTAGTACATTCTGAACCTTTAAGGGAAAAAAGTGTACAAATTCATTATGTAGTTTTTGGTAGGTGACATTTATTTGTATATAATATTCTGCATCTTTTCACGTATATTATACACATACCTTGCTGTCACTTAGTAAAATAACCAAACTTTTTACTCAATTAAGTGTCTTGGGGGCATCTGGAATTCAGCTGGAGGGTATCAGGTCACCAGAGGTGGGATGGAGTTCAAAGAATTTTAATATCACCCACTTCACACTTTTGCAAGAGGGCATTCCCGAGTTCTGCAGAGGGCAGTGCTCTAGGTAGAAGGCTGTTAGAGATCCTTGGCCCAGAGGCTTAGGTCTACCCCACTAATTTTATAAGGAAGAAACTAAGGCATTAGATGGGAAGACGACAGCCTCTGGGCACAGTGACTCATGCCTGTAATTGTGGCACTTTGGGAGGCTGAAGCTGGCAGATCACTTGAGGTCAGGAGTTTGAGACCAGCTTGGCCAACGGGTCAAAGCCCTGTCTCTATTAAAAATACAAAAATTAGCCAGGCATGGTGGCAGGTGTCTGTAATCCTAGCTACCCAGGAGGCTGAGGCAGGGAGAATTGCTTGAACCCTGGGAAGTGGAGGTTGCAATGAGCCGAGATTGAACCACTGCACTCTAGCCTGGGCGACAGAGCAAGACTCAGTCTCAAAAAAAAAAAAAGGGAAGATGGATGAGCAGACACTTGGTTTTGTGCTTTTCCTCCATGACAGTTTTTCTTAATGAGCAAAAGAAGGGAATCAGGCTAAGTATCTTGTACAAGGTCATTTAAGGCATTTATCTAAATTTAAAACATTACTGGTTTGGGGATCCACCTGGAACATTCCTGACTAATGACTGGGAAGCAAAGGTCTCTCCTAGAAAATTAAGTGCTGCTTCTCCAAATAAACTTTCCTGGGGAACCTTTGTATTTCCTTTTTTTGAACTGGAAGAGGAAAAGGAGAAAATAATGAATTAGGCCAGGCGTGGTGGCTCCCGCCTGTAATCCCAGCACTTTGGGAGGCCAGAGTGGGTGGATCACCTAAGGTCAGGAGTTCAAGACCACCCAGGCCAATGTTGTGAAAGCCTGTTTCTACTAAAAATACAAAAGTATCCGGTTGTGGTGGCACATGCCTGTAGTGCCAGCTACTTGGGAGGCTGAGACAGGAGAATCTCTTGAATCTGGGAGGTGGAGGCTGCAGTGAGCTGAGATTGTGCCACTGTACTCCAGCCTGGATGAGATAGGACAAGACTCTGTCTCAAAAAAAAAAAAAAAAAAGAAAGTGTTTTCAGGGCCTGATGTGTAAAGAGGTTGACAATATTGTACTTGGCTCTTGCCTTAAATGAGTTTGATTAAGAAGAACCTCCTGCTGGTTAAATAGTTTTGTCATGCATTGGAGCTGGAAAAGCGTGGTGTTTCAGCTTCTCCTGAAAGCTGCTATGGTCTTGGGCAGAATCCTCCTTCACTATTCCCTAGAAGCCAAACAGGGCCCACACATACTTCATTTAGCTTGTACTGTTCAGACCCACACAGTGTTTCAAAATAATTAAATTAGTTGCCAACATCTAAAAAAAAAAAAAGAAATTGGTTTCCACCTTCTCTTAAAAAACAAAACAAAAATCTGGCAGGTGGGGCCCACAATTCCGTGTAACAGAAATGGGCTGAGAGTGATCAGTGACTGCCTCTTTAAATGGGACACAAACCCCAGTTCAGTCAAAGCCCCAGGACCTGCTGCCTTGGGTTGTGTGCCCTGCTTGTTCCTTCCTCACTTCTCCCACCCAAAGCCTATGGAGCACTAGTGCTGTGGGGTTTCCTAATTCACCTCTGCTATCAGGCTTACCTCTGCAGGGTCTGGCACTCCTGCTTTCTTCTAGGTGGCATACAGCAAACTAGACAGTCTTATAGGTCCATGAAGCCAGTGCTGGAATCTTACACCCTTAGTTGGTACTTGTTCATTTTCACAGGGGTTTTCTGGATCTACTGGAAAGCATATGGCACTGAAACCAACTTGACTGTAGGGATCCCCACCTAGGCAGCACTGAAGGCATTAAACCACCATGCCCAGCTAGATACAACAGCAAAGTGGGACCATCCCGGGACCAACAGCCTTCTGAGCTGAGAGCCTCAGGGTGCTAACAGCATTCCAGACTGAGGGCCTCAGGCAGATGCTGACCCATGTATTTAGTCTCTCTGAACAGGTGATTATTATTAACAAACAGGTGTTCTGTGTTTTCTCACAGAACCAAGATAAACTAGGTAGGCAGCTGGTGCCTGCTTACCACTGATCAAGGACAAACCAGAAAGTATTCTCCACGAGGGAGCCACGGGGGCAGGGCCACATAACCTATGCTTAAAGAATTGTTTTAACCGGTGTATGATAGGTATATACTGTTTTGCTACTTTAGAATGTCGAAAACAGTTTTCTACTTGTTGGGGCGGTGGCAGCTAGGTTTTCCTTGCCATGGTTCTTCGTAGCAAACAATATAGTTTTATCATACACTCAGCGTTACTCAGCAATAGGGTAGTGCACATTTTAGACCGGGAGACAGGCCAGGTGGAGGGAGATTTTGGTATAGGTGCATCTGCCTGTTGTCAGCCTGGGAGATGTGCTAGCCCTCTCGAGAGTGGGTTGAGTCAGAGATTTGAACCTGTAATTAGGTAGTAAGGTGGTGGAGCAGTTATACCCCTCACCAGAGCTATTCCAGAAAAAGAGAAAGGTCTCCCTACCCCCATATCCACCTCCAGAGGTTTCCCTCAAGGAACTTCCCTCAGGGCCTGGGGCTCCCACGGGCCTCTTTCTGGGGCTAGGTCAGCCGTGACTGGAGCGAAGAAAGAAGTGCATCACAGCCACCTGATGCCAACAGGGTGCCAGGCCTTCCGGCAAAGTGCCAGGCATTGCTTAGGGAAAGATGTGGCTTCTCCCTCGCCTTGCAGGTACAGCTTCAAGGTCAGACAAGACTGGAGGTCAGACAAGACTGGAGGGCAGCCAAGGCCAGGATGTTGGCATGAGATCCTGCAGCCCAGAAACGGAGAAAACCTGTTTACTTACAATTCTGCCTGTGCCATCCCCCCTCCCCAGAACTGGCCCTATATTCATTCTGCACTGTGATCATCAGTCCGGCAGCTGATTTTGTTCCTATAGCTTTTCCTTTTCCTTCTCCAAACTTCTAGAACTGCCTGGCTTTTGAAAGTGCTTAAAAAGACTTGTGTTTAAACGAGAACCCCGAGAACCTTAAGGAACCCTAGGCAGAGGTCAACAACCTTCCTCGGAGTCTCCTAGTTTTTCTTCACAGCCCAGAAGATACTGTCTGAATTTAGAAAAATCTGACTATGATCCGAGAGTCTACAAGAGAAGGAAAGAGAGAATGAGAACAGAATTTGGACATAAGTCCATAAACCTTGTGTGTCCCTAGCAAACTTTTTTTTTTTTTTTGAGACAGAGTTTTGCTCTTGTTACCCCGGCTGGAGCGCAATGGCGCGATCTCAGCTCACTGCAACCTCCGCCTCCTGGGTTCAGGCAATTCTCCTGCCTCAGCCTCCTGAGTAGCTGGGATTACAGGCACGCGCCACCATGCCCAGCTAATTTTTTGTATTTTTAGTAGAGACGGGGTTTCACCATGTTGACCAGGATGGTCTCAATCTCTTGACCTTGTGGTCCACCCGCCTCGGCCTCCCAAAGTGCTGGGATTACAGGCGTGGGCCACCGTGCCTGGCCCCTGGCAAACATTTCTTATTTCCCTTGGTTTGCAGGAACCTGAGACTCAAAGAACTGAATTTCAAGTCACACCAAATATTATCACCCTACATACATGGATTCACAGTCTAGATTTAGATCCTGGGAGAAAGATGATAGGAAAATTAAGAGCATACATTTAATGCTTAGAATCAAATGGTTGATTTGCTTAAGT
Source organism: Aotus nancymaae (assembly GCF_030222135.1). NCBI lineage: Eukaryota > Metazoa > Chordata > Mammalia > Primates > Aotidae > Aotus > Aotus nancymaae. The sequence goes on along the minus strand of NW_026988425.1, from coordinate 68,754,006 downwards.
GCAAACTTTTTTTTTTTTTGAGACAGAGTCTGGGGTGTGGAGTTGTGATCTCGGCTCACTGCAACCTGCAACCCCACCTCCCCAGCTCAAGGGATCCTCCCACCTCAACCCCTTAAGTTGCTGGAATTACAGGCATGAGCCACCATGCTCTGCTAATTTTTGTATTTCTTGCAGAGAGTGGGTTTCCCAGGCTGGTCTCGGACTCCTGAGGTCAAGTGATCCACCCACCTTGGCCTCCCAAAGTGCTAGGATTACAGGTGTGAGCCACTGTGCCTGGCCAACTGTAAACAATTTGATTCTACATGGAAATTATTCAGTATCAAAAATGATTTTCATGAAGTCAAAGTGTTTTTGTTGGGTGACTGATATGTGTACAGCCTCTGCTCTAAAGGAGTTCATAGTCTAACTGGTTTAAGGAGGCATGGGTTTTGGAAAGGATTCATAATAGTACAAATGTCTGCCAAACAAGGTCAGAAAGTTACAGGAGTAAGGACTTTTCTTGGCAAAAAGCAGTGCTGTGAGTTTTTACAACAAAGAGAAAGTTAGATCCATCAGGGAAGGTTTTGCTGAATTTGATGTTTAAAATGTTTCACGTCTGCATAATGGCAACCCAGTGTCTGGCCAGACAGACAGGACTATATCTTACTTCCAGCATCTAAAACAGGCCTGACACATAGAAGAAGCACTCAATTTACACTTGTTGAATGAGTGAGTGAATGAATGAATTCTGGTAAAGAAAGCAGATAAATTCCACCATTTTTAGCCATTCCTTCTAGGCACACTTCCCAGCAGAACCAATGATTATGAAAGTCAAAAGCTCCCCCGGGCCATTCACCAAGACATCATTCTAGGAGATGTTTCTCTGCCAGGGGAGATCTGGAGTAGCAATTTTGCTACTTACAGCTATGTGACCCTGGGCAGGCTCCTGCATCCTTTGAGCCATTGTGCCATCATCTGTCAAAAGTAATATCCACTTGACAGGGTTGTGGGAACATCAAAGGAGATAATGCAGGCAAAGCTTTTAGCAAAGTGCTAAGAGGGGCATAACAAATGGAAACTGCTCTCTAATTCGACTCATTCTAATTGGCATAAAAGAAAAGTGCACATTTACCTGCCCTAAGAGGCTTTTTAATTAAAAAAAAATTATTTGGTCCTTCTCTTTCCAACTTAAAAAAAATTTTGTTCACCGGTAAAGGAAATTTTCTAGGAAAACATTCATAAAGAAGGAGAGCCAGAAGAATCATTACTGAAGCACTTAGGAGCCTCTTACTGAGGGCTCTTCCCTCTCCAGAAGAGGCCAAATGCCTCCTTACCACACCACTACATCGGAGCAGGCAGGGTTAAACCTGGTGGTAAATTTCAGCAGCATTTCTTTGGCAGCAGCGTGACAAGCCATAGTACCCTGCAAACTGCAGTTCTCCCCACCTTCTGCTATGCTGGAAGCCAGCCACTCCAGCATCTTGTTTTTGTGTATGAGCTTATCAGTAAAAAGAGACTGAAATGAAC